>NC_086448.1:269799668-271292168 GCF_028390025.1 Pseudophryne corroboree | reverse complement strand
CCAATCAGCACATGACGCAAAGAAAAAAAGAGGCGCAATGAGGTAGCTGACTGTGTGAGTAAGATTAGCGACCCTAGTGGCCGACACAAACACCGGGCCCATTTAGGAGTGGCACTGCAGTGTCACGCAGGATGTCCCTTCCAAAAAACCCTCCCCAATCAGCACATGACGCAAAGAAAAAAAGAGGCGCAATGAGGTAGCTGACTGTGTGAGTAAGATTAGCGACCCTAGTGGCCGACACAAACACCGGGCCCATTTAGGAGTGGCACTGCAGTGTCACGCAGGATGTCCCTTCCAAAAAACCCTCCCCAATCAGCACATGACGCAAAGAAAAAAAGAGGCGCAATGAGGTAGCTGACTGTGTGAGTAAGATTAGCGACCCTAGTGGCCGACACAAACACCGGGCCCATTTAGGAGTGGCACTGCAGTGTCACGCAGGATGGCCCTTCCAAAAAACCCTCCCCAAACAGCACATGACGCAAAGAAAAATAAAAGAAAAAAGAGGTGCAAGATGGAATTGTCCTTGGGCCCTCCCACCCACCCTTATGTTGTATAAACAAAGCAGGACATGCACACTTTAACCAACCCATCATTTCAGTGACAGGGTCTGCCACACGACTGTGACTGATATGACGGGTTGGTTTGGACCCCCCCCCAAAAAAGAAGCAATTAATCTCTCCTTGCACAAACTGGCTCTACAGAGGCAAGATGTCCACCTCATCATCACCCTCCGATATATCACCGTGTACATCCCCCTCCTCACAGATTATCAATTCGTCCCCACTGGAATCCACCATCTCAGCTCCCTGTGTACTTTGTGGAGGCAATTGCTGCTGGTCAATGTCTCCGCGGAGGAATTGATTATAATTCATTTTAATGAACATCATCTTCTCCACATTTTCTGGATGTAACCTCGTACGCCGATTGCTGACAAGGTGAGCGGCGGCACTAAACACTCTTTCGGAGTACACACTTGTGGGAGGGCAACTTAGGTAGAATAAAGCCAGTTTGTGCAATGGCCTCCAAATTGCCTCTTTTTCCTGCCAGTATAAGTATGGACTGTGTGACGTGCCTACTTGGATGCGGTCACTCATATAATCCTCCACCATTCTTTCAATGGTGAGAGAATCATATGCAGTGACAGTAGACGACATGTCCGTAATCGTTGTCAGGTCCTTCAGTCCGGACCAGATGTCAGCATCAGCAGTCGCTCCAGACTGCCCTGCATCACCGCCAGCGGGTGGGCTCGGAATTCTGAGCCTTTTCCTCGCACCCCCAGTTGCGGGAGAATGTGAAGGAGGAGATGTTGACAGGTCGCGTTCCGCTTGACTTGACAATTTTCTCACCAGCAGGTCTTTCAACCCCAGCAGACTTGTGTCTGCCGGAAAGAGAGATCCAAGGTAGGCTTTAAATCTAGGATCGAGCACGGTGGCCAAAATGTAGTGCTCTGATTTCAACAGATTGACCACCCGTGAATCCTTGTTAAGCGAATTAAGGGCTCCATCCACAAGTCCCACATGCCTAGCGGAATCGCTCCGTGTTAGCTCCTCCTTCAATGTCTCCAGCTTCTTCTGCAAAAGCCTGATGAGGGGAATGACCTGACTCAGGCTGGCAGTGTCTGAACTGACTTCACGTGTGGCAAGTTCAAAGGGCATCAGAACCTTGCACAACGTTGAAATCATTCTCCACTGCGCTTGAGACAGGTGCATTCCACCTCCTATATCGTGCTCAATTGTATAGGCTTGAATGGCCTTTTGCTGCTCCTCCAACCTCTGAAGCATATAGAGGGTTGAATTCCACCTCGTTACCACTTCTTGCTTCAGATGATGGCAGGGCAGGTTCAGTAGTTTTTGGTGGTGCTCCAGTCTTCTGTACGTGGTGCCTGTACGCCGAAAGTGTCCCGCAATTTTTCTGGCCACCGACAGCATCTCTTGCACGCCCCTGTCGTTTTTTAAATAATTCTGCACCACCAAATTCAAGGTATGTGCAAAACATGGGACGTGCTGGAATTTGCCCATATTTAATGCACACACAATATTGCTGGCGTTGTCCGATGCCACAAATCCACAGGAGAGTCCAATTGGGGTAAGCCATTCCGCGATGATCTTCCTCAGTTGCCGTAAGAGGTTTTCAGCTGTGTGCGTATTCTGGAAACCGGTGATACAAAGCGTAGCCTGCCTAGGAAAGAGTTGGCGTTTGCGAGATGCTGCTACTGGTGCCACCGCTGCTGTTCTTGCGGCGGGAGTCCATACATCTACCCAGTGGGCTGTCACAGTCATATAGTCCTGACCCTGCCCTGCTCCACTTGTCCACATGTCCGTGGTTAAGTGGACATTGGGTACAACTGCATTTTTTAGGACACTGGTGAGTCTTTTTCTGACGTCCGTGTACATTCTCGGTATCGCCTGCCTAGAGAAGTGGAACCTAGATGGTATTTGGTAACGGGGGCACACTGCCTCAATAAATTGTCTAGTTCCCTGTGAACTAACGGCGGATACCGGACGCACGTCTAACACCAACATAGTTGTCAAGGCCTCAGTTATCCGCTTTGCAGCAGGATGACTGCTGTGATATTTCATCTTCCTCGCAAAGGACTGTTGAACAGTCAATTGCTTACTGGAAGTAGTACAAGTGGGCTTATGACTTCCCCTCTGGGATGACCATCGACTCCCAGCAGCAACAACAGCAGCGCCAGCAGCAGTAGGCGTTACACGCAAGGATGCATCGGAGGAATCCCAGGCAGGAGAGGACTCGTCAGAATTGCCAGTGACATTGCCTGCAGGACTATTGGCATTCCTGGGGAAGGAGGAAATTGACACTGAGGGAGTTGGTGGGGTGGTTTGCGTGAGCTTGGTTACAAGAGGAAGGGATTTACTGGTCAGTGGACTGCTTCCGCTGTCACCCAAAGTTTTTGAACTTGTCACTGACTTATTATGAATGCGCTGCAGGTGACGTATAAGGGAGGATGTTCCGAGGTGGTTAACGTCCTTACCCCTACTTATTACAGCTTGACAAAGGGAACACACGGCTTGACACCTGTTGTCCGCATTTCTGTTGAAATAGTTCCACACCGAAGAGCTGATTTTTTTGGTATTTTCACCAGGCATGTCAACGGCCATATTCCTCCCACGGACAACAGGTGTCTCCCCGGGTGCCTGACTTAAACAAACCACCTCACCATCAGAATCCTCCTTGTCAATTTCCTCCCCAGCGCCAGCAACACCCATATCCTCCTCATCCTGGTGTACTTCAACACTGACATCTTCAATCTGACTATCAGGAACTGGACTGCGGGTGCTCCTTCCAGCACTTGCAGGGGGCGTGCAAATGGTGGAAGGCGCATGCTCTTCACGTCCAGTGTTGGGAAGGTCAGGCATCGCAACCGACACAATTGGACTCTCCTTGTGGATTTGGGATTTCGAAGAACGCACAGTTCTTTGCGGTGCTTTTGCCAGCTTGAGTCTTTTCATTTTTCTAGCGAGAGGCTGAGTGCCTCCATCCTCATGTGAAGCTGAACCACTAGCCATGAACATAGGCCAGGGCCTCAGCCGTTCCTTGCCACTCCGTGTGGTAAATGGCATATTGGCAAGTTTACGCTTCTCCTCCGACAATTTTATTTTAGGTTTTGGAGTCCTTTTTTTACTGATATTTGGTGTTTTGGATTTGACATGCTCTGTACTATGACATTGGGCATCGGCCTTGGCAGACGACGTTGCTGGCATTTCATCGTCTCGGCCATGACTAGTGGCAGCAGCTTCAGCACGAGGTGGAAGTGGATCTTGATCTTTCCCTAATTTTGGAACCTCAACATTTTTGTTCTCCATATTTTAATAGGCACAACTAAAAGGCCCCTCAGGTAAACAATGGAGATGGATGGATACTAGTATACAATTATGGACGGACTGCCGAGTGCCGACACAGAGGTAGCTACAGCCGTGAACTACCGTACTGATTCTGCTGCTAATATAGACTGGTTGATAAAGAGATGTCGTAGTATGTATGTATGAAGAAGAAAGAAAAAAAAACCACGGTTAGGTGGTATACAATTATGGACGGATTGCCGAGTGCCGACACAGAGGTAGCCACAGCCGTGAACTACCGTACTGTACTGTGTCTGCTGCTAATATAGACTGGTTGATAAAGAGATGTCGTAGTATGTATGTATGAAGAAGAAAGAAAAAAAAACCACGGGTAGGTGGTATACAATTATGGACGGACTGCCGAGTGCCGACACAGAGGTAGCCACAGCCGTGAACTACCGTACTGTACTGTGTCTGCTGCTAATATAGACTGGTTGATAAAGAGATGTAGTAGTATGTATGTATAAAGAAGAAAGAAAAAAAAACCACGGGTAGGTGGTATACAATTATGGACGGACTGCCGAGTGCCGACACAGAGGTAGCCACAGCCGTGAACTACCGTACTGTACTGTGTCTGCTGCTAATATAGACTGGTTGATAAAGAGATGTCGTAGTATGTATGTATGAAGAAGAAAGAAAAAAAAACCACGGTTAGGTGGTATACAATTATGGACGGACTGCCGAGTGCCGACACAGAGGTAGCCACAGCCGTGAACTACCGTACTGTACTGTGTCTGCTGCTAATATAGACTGGTTGATAAAGAGATGTCGTAGTATGTATGTATAAAGAAGAAAGAAAAAAAAACCACGGTTAGGTGGTATACAATTATGGACGGACTGCCGAGTGCCGACACAGAGGTAGCCACAGCCGTGAACTACCGTACTGTACTGTGTCTGCTGCTAATATAGACTGGTTGATAAAGAGATGTCGTAGTATGTATGTATGAAGAAGAAAGAAAAAAAAACCACGGTTAGGTGGTATACAATTATGGACGGACTGCCGAGTGCCGACACAGAGGTAGCCACAGCCGTGAACTACCGTACTGTACTGTGTCTGCTGCTAATATAGACTGGTTGATAAAGAGATGTCGTAGTATGTATGTATAAAGAAGAAAGAAAAAAAAACCACGGTTAGGTGGTATACAATTATGGACGGACTGCCGAGTGCCGACACAGAGGTAGCCACAGCCGTGAACTACCGTACTGTACTGTGTCTGCTGCTAATATAGACTGGTTGATAAAGAGATGTAGTAGTATGTATGTATAAAGAAGAAAGAAAAAAAAACCACGGGTAGGTGGTATACAATTATGGATGGACTGCCGAGTGCCGACACAGAGGTAGCTACAGCCGTGAACTACCGTACTGTGTCTGCTGCGACTGGATGATAAATAATGATATAAAAAATATATATATATCACTACTGCAGCCGGACAGGTATATATATTATATAATGACGGACCTGCTGGACACTGTCTGTCAGCAGAATGAGTTTTTTATAGAATAAAAAAAAAACACCACACAAGTGAAGTCACACGACGAGTGTTTAACTTTTTCAGGCAATCACAATATAGTATACTACTAACTATACTGGTGGTCAGTGTGGTCAGGTCACTGGTCAGTCACACTGGCAGTGGCACTCCTGCAGCAAAAGTGTGCACTGTTTAATTTTAATATAATATGTACTCCTGGCTCCTGCTATAACCTATAACTGGCACTACAGTGCTCCCCAGTCTCCCCCACAATTATAAGCTGTGTGAGCTGAGCACAGTCAGATATATAATATATACATAGATGATGCAGCACACTGGGCTGAGCAGTGCACACAGATATGGTATGTGACTGTCTTGTACTCCTGGCTCCTGCTATAACCTATAACTGGCACTGCAGTGCTCCCCAGTCTCCCCCACAATTATAAGCTGTGTGAGCTGAGCACAGTCAGATATATAATATATACATAGATGATGCAGGCATGCAGCACACTGGGCTGAGCAGTGCACACAGATATGGTATGTGACTGAGTCACTGTGTGTACCGTTTTTTTCAGGCAGAGAACGGATATATTAAATAAAACAACTGCACTGCTGGTGGTCACTGTGGTCAGTCACTAAACTCTGCACTCTCTTCTACAGTATCAGCCTCAGGTCAATCTCTCTCTCTCTCTCTCCTAATCTAAATGGAGAGGACGCCAGCCACGTCCTCTCCCTATCAATCTCAATGCACGTGTGAAAATGGCGGCGACGCGCGGCTCCTTATATAGAATCCGAGTCTCGCGAGAATCCGACAGCGTCATGATGACGTTCGGGCGCGCTCGGGTTAACCGAGCAAGGCGGGAAGATCCGAGTCGCTCGGACCCGTGAAAAAAAACATGAAGTTCGTGCGGGTTCGGATTCAGAGAAACCGAACCCGCTCATCTCTAGTCCAGAGCATCACAAGCCGCGACTCGGCACAGAGTCACTCTGCATAATCATTGCGGTGTGTGAGGAGCCTGGCTACTGAAGCCTTCCATTGCGCTCACATGAGCAAGCATCTATGCTGCCGCCGGCGGCATTTGATCTGACGGTGTCACAGCTGGGAGGGTGGTCGCGGCTGGGAGGCTGGCGCTTGGGCAGCCACTGGCTGGCTGCTGTAGCAGGAAACAACTTTTTCCTGTCTACAGCAGCAGCATAGCAGATGACAATGGGCCTATTTTTGATGGGGGGCCTGGAGCTGCAGCTCCACCGCCCCATTGTTAATCCGGCCCTGATTGGGGGTACTATTGTGTGGCCACTCCCATTCCTAGGGAGGCTGCACCCCCTTTTTGCGGCACATGGCTGGTGAGGGAGATGAGTTCCCCCACCTCTCCAGGACCACTTTAAGCCCTGATTATCGCCCATTTTTTGGTGAGAAATTTGCCCATTTTCTCATGAAAACACATAGGAACCACAAATAGCCACGGACCTGTTTGTTTTTGTGACAGTGATCAAGGAAAATATGCATACTTATTGTGGATTTGGTATTACCTCCCTGAGGCCTCGGAGATAATAGTGTCAGCCTCTGGGATAATAGGATTGCCCCGGGTGAGTCCATTAGCCATGGCAAATTACCGCCCCTTTGTGTATGCGCAATTGTAACCCATTTTTTATGAGAAAAAGTACCCATCTGCTCATGAAAACACGTAGGATCCGTGAAAAGCCACGGTCCCTTGTGTTTTCGTGACAGTGATCATGGAAAATATGCATACTTATTGGGGAATTGGTTTGCCTGAGGCAGGCAAAACAAAATCCGAGATTAGAGTCGGCATCAGGGCCAGGGCTGGATGTACCACTAGCAACCTAGGCACTTGCCTAGGGCCTGGTGGGTCCTAGGGGGCCTGTTTCCAGGGCCCCCCTGAGATCAGGACCTGGTGCGCAGAATCAAGTTTTACTGCTTTGCAACAGTTAAGACAGGAAGGCAAGGTTAGTCACTGAGTTTTGGATGGCGGGGAGGAGGAAGTTTACTGTGCAAGCTGCAAGGAACTGTAAGTGATGCATTTTGCAGTGTGTGTTGATTTGGGGTATAGCCTATAGTTATGCAGTGTGTGTTGATAGAGTTACTGTATATAGTGATGCAGTGTGTGCTGTGTGAGTTTTTAGTGTGTGCTGATTGTGATGTAGTGTCAGTGATAGTGATGCAGTGTGTGCTGACGGTGTAATGTAGTGATAGGGATGCAGTGCGTGCTGACGGTGTAATTTCAGTGATAGGGATGCAGTGCATCCTGATGGTGTAGTGTCATTGATAGTGATGCAGTGCGTGCTGATGGTGTAATGTCAGTGATAGTGATGCAGTGCTGATGGTGTCAGTGATAGTGATGCAGTGCGTGCTGATGGTGTAGTGTCAGTGATAGTGATGCAGTGCGTGCTGATGGTGTAGTGTTAGTGATAGTGATGCAGTGCGTGCTGATGGTGTAGTGTTAGTGATAGTGATGCAGTGCGTGCTGATGGTGTAATGTCAGTGATAGGGATGCAGTGCGTGCTGAGGGTGTAGTGTCAGTGATAGTGATGCAGTGTGTGCTGATGGTGATAGTGATGCAGTGCGTGCTGATGGTGTAATGTCAGTGATAGTGATGCAGTGTGTGCTGATGGTGATAGTGATGCAGTGCATGCTGATGGTGTAATGTCAGTGATAGTGATGCAGTGTGTGCTGATGGTGATAGTGATGCAGTGCGTGCTGATTGTGTAGTGTCAGTGATAGTGATGCAGTGTGTGCTGATGGTGATAGTGATGCAGTGCGTGCTGATGGTGTAATGTCAGTGATAGTGATGCAGTGTGTGCTGATGGTGATAGTGATGCAGTGCATGCTGATGGTGTAATGTCAGTGATAGTGATGCAGTGTGTGCTGATGGTGATAGTGATGCAGTGCGTGCTGATGGTGTAATGTCAGTGATAGTGATGCAGTGTGTGCTGATGGTGATAGTGATGCAGTGCGTGCTGATGGTGTAATGTCAGTGATAGTGATGCAGTGTGTGCTGATGGTGATAGTGATGCAGTGCATGCTGATGGTGTAATGTCAGTGATAGTGATGCAGTGTGTGCTGATGGTGATAGTGATGCAGTGCGTGCTGATTGTGTAGTGTCAGTGATAGTGATGCAGTGTGTGCTGATGGTGTAATGTCAGTGATAGTGATGCAGTGTGTGCTGATGGTGATAGTGATGCAGTGCGTGCTGATGGTGTAGTGTCAGTGATAGTGATGCAGTGCGTGCTGAGGGTGTAGTGTCAGTGATAGTGATGCAGTGCGTGCTGATGGTGTAATGTCAGTGATAGTGATGCAGTGTGTGCTGATGGTGATAGTGATGCAGTGCATGCTGATGGTGTAATGTCAGTGATAGTGATGCAGTGTGTGCTGATGGTGATAGTGATGCAGTGCGTGCTGATGGTGTAGTGTCAGTGATAGTGATGCAGTGTGTGCTGATGGTGTAATGTCAGTGATAGTGATGCAGTGTGTGCTGATGGTGATAGTGATGCAGTGCGTGCTGATGGTGTAGTGTCAGTGATAGTGATGCAGTGCGTGCTGATGGTGTAATGTCAGTGATAGTGATGCAGTGTGTGCTGATGGAGATAGTGATGCAGTGCATGCTGATGGTGTCAGTGATAGTGTTGCAGTGCGTGCTGATGGTGTAGTGTCAGTGATAGTGATGCAGTGTGTGCTGATGGTGTAGTGTCAGTGATATTGATGCAGTGCGTGCTGATGGTGTAGTGTCAGTGATAGCATTGTGTGCTGATAATTCTCTATGTGGGATGATGTGCACCTTTATTAGAAGAGCGGTGATCCTTGTACTTGGGAGTAGCTGGGGTCAGAGGTAACAAACCTCCTATAGGGATACAATAATGGTGACCCAAGCAGTAACCATAACCATTTAGCTGACAATTCCCCCCCCCCCCCCCCCCCCCCCCCAAAAAAAAAAACCGCTCAGAAATTGTTGGGGGGTTTTATGAGTGAATTTAGGTGAAGTACATGAATTTAACCCTATCCAAAATGATTATAGTTAAAAAAAAAGAAAAGAAAAAAAATATATATATTTTAAAAACATCGGAACATCAATAAGAACATTGTGACCATCGGAACATTGCGACCATCATGACTTTAAGTTTTAGAGCCCGGACAGTTGCCAGGTACACAGGGAGAGCTTGGGGGCGATGATTTACACTTACCAGCGGCTGCTATTGTCTGCAGCCACTGGGGGTGGGGGATCCTGCCGTGCTGTCCAATCAGTACGGGAGAGTGCAGGGAGACAGAGGGACCTTTCTGGTCCCTCTGACAGCAGCAGCGGAGGGAAGTTTCCCTTCCCTGCCACTGCTAACACTGTTTACCAGGTCAGATAAAGCACTTGCAGGCATGGTAGCATCTGATGCGACCATACCAGGCAAGTGGTTAATGTGATGGTGAGAGAAAATGCATATGATTACAAAGCGAGTGTCCCTGGTTGTTGTTATTACAAAGAAGACCCAACAGTGATTTTAAATCAGCAATGTTATTTATTAAAACAAGAGTGGTACAATGCTTAAATAATATACAGTATACATCAATGTGTAATGAGTTGGCAGTAAATAGAATAATTGCAGTATTGTTAATGGAGATGGAATATGGTGATGTTAGCACAATTCCAAATGTAACAGCAGTTGGTAATGAGTAATGTTTGGGTTGGTCTGTTTGTAAACTGTGACATGATGTCATAACGTCACATTGCACATACAGAGAGAGGAGGAGCAGCAGGGAGGAAAGCCACAGCACACCATCCTCCACTGTCTGAGGAGGATGCAGTCACGACCCCCATAGTTAGGGCTATGGTGGGAATTGAACCAGTGACCTCAATGCTGTGAGACAGTTATGCTAACCATTACACCATGGGGATCATTCCGAGTTGTTCGCTCGCTAGCTGCTTTTAGCAGCAGTGCAAACGCCAGGCCGCCGCCCTCTGGGAGTGTATCTTAGCTTAGCAGAATTGCGAACGAAAGATTAGCAGAATTCCGAATAGAAAATTCTTAGCAGTTTCTGAGTAGCTCGAAACTTACTCCTACACTGCGATCAGCTCAGCCCGTTTCGTTCCTGGTTTGACGTCACAAACGCCCTGCATTCGGTCGGGCCACTCCCCCGTTACTCCAGACACTCCCGCGTTTTATCCTGGCACGCCTGCGTTTTTCCGCATACTCCCAGAAAACGGTCAGTTTCCGCCCAGAAACACCCACTTCCTGTCAATCACACTCCGACCACTTCAACGATGGAAATTCTTCGTTCGGACGTGAGTAAATCTACTAAGTTTTGTGCAAAAATACTTACCGCATGCGCACTGCGTACCATGCGCATGTGCATTTTCACCTTAATCGCTCTGTTGCAAAAATCGGCAACGAGCGAACAACTCGGAATGACCCCCCATGTTTGTGCTTTCTCTAATGTTTAAACCTTCCAATATAAGGAAAAAAACTCCAAATCATGTAAGGGGCATGAACCAGGAGAGAAAATATAGTGATATGGATTGTCTGAGGGAGCGGAGCCCCAAATTGCCGTCTTACCTAGGGCCCCATGAGGTCTACATCTTGCTCTGATCAGGGCTAATAAGATAGCCTTGGGCGAGTGAGTAAGCCACGATAAATTACCACCCTTTGTGGATGCGCAATGTAAAAGTCACTGCCACTCCTTGCTTCAGCTGGCAATGACTATCTAAACTCATTTGCTGTTTACTAGCTTAATGGTTGTTAAATTGCACCTTTATTAATTGGGATTCTTCATGCATGCAACACTACACACTGATGTACTGGGGGTGTTTACAGGTAAAAAGGCTGCCGCTTTGGATATTGGTCAGAAACAGCTATCAACACTCATTACATGGTTTCTCCATTACATTCCAGTCAAAAGGATTCAGTAAGAAGTACCTAAACTATCCATTTATCGTTGTCTAACACCTTGACTACTGCTACCTCCACCAATCTGGCATTCCCCTTAACCATCTAACACCAACTTTAAACATCTTAAATGAAGCGGCAAGATTGGTCTTCCTCTCTTGCTAGATCCACATCTGCTTTACCACTCTGCAAATCCTTACAATGAATACCTGTATCCTCCAGAATCCAATTAGCATGAGTCACTCTCATCTGCAAAGCCATCAACACCAACCCTTCAAACACCTTAAATCTCATCTCAAAATACTCCCCCACTCACCATCCTTGATCCATCTCTGATCTGTACACGTCTCATCATTGGTAACCACCTTTTACATCTGCTTACAAGACTTCTCTCGTGCTGTTACTACCTGTGGAATTCCTTAGCAACACCCTGTGACACTGTGTCCCGCAGTCCTTCAAATCTTTAAATGCTCTCTAAAACTATTGGAGCCTACTCTACTCCAAGCTATCCTACTCAGACTAGTACACCCTCACTAGTACACCCTCACTCCTCTTGTTTCAGCTATGATCTCATCCAATTCAAATGTTCACTTTCCCACTCTCCAACTTACCAAATGTTTTCATTTCTGAATTTATTTTATATGTATTTCTGTATTTATAACTTTTGTATGCCCCAGATCTAGATAATTTTTCTCCACAAAAAATAAAAATAAATAAAATAAATAATAATAATAATAGTAATAATAATAATGTTTGCAAGGACACACCCCCTTGTCGTGTTATTTTCTAGGGACATGACCATGTCACGCCTCCATTTCTGGCATGCTGGAGTGAGCCCAGCCTCTCCCAGCACTAAATGGATGCTGTGTGCATTGGCATTAACATAGAATCCTTGACAAAGGCTGAAAGCCTGAAACGCGTTGGTTCATTTCCAAATTGACTGATAAAGACTTCATACACCGATAACTCTGCTTTCCCCCCACCTTTGCCAGAGAGGGAGAAGCTCCATAGCTCACACTGCACGAAAACCCCGGACCACGTGAAATTGGAAGTAGTGAAACAGGACCCCGAGGACAGAGGATACCAGTGGCAGCTGTACTCACGAGGGGACCCAACCGAGACACACAAACAGGAGGATCGGACACCACAGGATACAGGGATGGAAGCTGAGCTGGCACAGGTGTGCGGAACGCACCCCCGGCGCTAAGTATAACATCAAGCCCGTAACCCTGTCGTTCACACATACTAACGATTAGAAGGGTATGACTGGTGGGACGCTGCCCTAGTCATTCACCCACAGGATATACTGACTTCCTCCGCAATGTATTGAGACATTCAAAATCACTGTGAAGGGACATAGGTTCGGGTTAGAAGTAGAACCTATGGTAAATGTGTGCCCTAAAAGTACACCTGACATTCACCCTTACAAGGGAACCTTCTTATTACAGATATACCAGCAAGGAAAGTATATAGCAAAAGGGTAGTCTGCAAGACATACCTGATGATTTAAGGCATTTTAGCTTTAATTCAAAGACATTCATTCTAGATTTGTTTTTTTTAAAGACTGATATTTTTTCACCATCATCAGCTCATGTTAATTACTAACACACCTAACATTCCACTCTTTTGATAATACATAAACATCACCACTTTTCCTACATTCCTCTTCCACCACTCCCACCCGTCCCCTTTGCACAGCCTACACCAGGCATGTCCAAACTGCGGCTCTCCAGCTGTTGTGAAACTACATATCCCAGCATGCCCTGACACAGTTTTGCTGTCAGAGAATGCTAAAGCTGTGTCAGGGCATGCTGGGATGTGTAGTTTCTCAACAGCTGGAGGGCCGCAGTTTGGACATGCCTGGCCTACACCAATTTACCTTATTGTACCCCTCTTCATCTGAGTGCACTGACCATTCCCCAGTAACGACTGACATAGAATGGACATTGTTAATGTTGGCCTACTGTCCATGAGGAGATTCTGAATGTTGACATTCATACCACACCAGTACGGTACAGGTGATGTACAGTTCTGCGTTTTCTTTGCTGTTTTGTACAGGTGCATGAACATTTGGGACGTGCAGTCAGGGGAGGCAGGGGAGGCAGTGCCTCCCCTGTCATTAATGATTACCATAATACAAAGAAGATACTTATGGCACATATTATGTGTCATAAGTATCTGCTTTATATTATGTTAATCATTTTAGGCATAAATACCTGTTTAAACTTTATTTCTGTCATTGTCTGCGGCACCGAGCTAGGTGCCTCTCGCTCACCATTGTAAAGTCCGGAAGGAGGGGACGGTCGGGGGGCGGGGCCATGGTGAGGGCTGAAAAAGCCCATTAAAAAATGCACTTGAAGCGGCACCGATACAAGTGCCTCAGAGCAGCAGGGACGTGCTTTCAGCCATATGAAAGCACGCCCCTGTCACTGTGATTGGGCACTGGGCAGCAGCTGCAGCACTGACAGTGACCTGCATCCTGCTATCACTATCAGTGCTACAGTGGGAGAGTAGGAGAGAGATCGTGTCTGCTGCAGTGTGTCAGTGCATGTAAGTGTTTAGTTACAGTACACTCACACACACTGTCACACATTTACGCTACAACTCCCTATATTGCTGTCCAGGTCTTTAATTAACTCAGTGCAGCGCTATTAAGTTAATGCATGGAAGCCCTGGACAGCAATATTATATCAATGTTCTCCCCCCCCCCCCCCCCCCCTCCCCGCCATCCCCCCTCTCCCCTGTTCCACACAATAACGGTTTAAATGTATTTTATGAAAAAAATCCACAGCACTCACACAGATGGTTAATGCCTGCTCATCACGTTCGATGAGCAGGCACACTTTGCTGTGTGAGACCCGGCATAGAGGGCGGTAGCGGGCGGACGCGGCTGCGGTGTCTTTTTTTTTTTTTTCATTGATTTAAAATCCGTGTGCGGCTTGCGCTAAACGGGAGCCGGCCACGGCCCCATCACATGTTCCCTCAGTAGTCTTCACAGTCAGAGAGGCTCGGAAGCCGGGAAGGGAAGCCCCGCCTCCTACCCGCACAGCTCCGTCTAATTGATGGTGCCTTCCTAAACCCGGCGCTTCTCCTCCCAGCGAGCTGTACCGCACCACACTGCACCGCACCACCAGCATGAAGCAGTGATCCCTGGAGCACCTTACAAACACCAGCCTGCCAGATCCCAGCAGCAGCCGAAGCGGAGGGGCTGCTCAGCAGGCTGCTGTGTAATAGTGCAGTGCTGCAGCCAGTGTGCTGGGCCAGGCATTGACAGGAGCAGCAACCCGAGATCAGTGCTCCCTGCCCAGTGTCCCCACCATTACTGCCCCCCATCCCAGTGTCTCCCACCCTGCCGAGTGTCCCCCCGCCATTACTGCCCCCCATCTCAGTGTCTCCCACCCTGCCCAGTGTCCCCCATCATTACTGCCCCCCATCCCAGTGTCTGCCACCCTGACCAGTGTCCCCCACTATTACTGCCCCTCCATCCCAGTGTCTCCCACCCTGCCCAGTGTCCCCCACCATTACTGCCCCTCCATCCCAGTGTCTCCCACCCTGCCCAGTGTCCCCCACCATTACTGCCCCCCATCCCAGTGTCTCCCAACCTGCCCAGTGTCCCCCACCAATACTTCCCCTCCATCCCAGTGTCTCCCACCCTGCCCAGTGTCCCCCACCATTACTGACCCCCCCATCCCAGTGTCCCCCACCATTACTGACCCCCCATCCCAGTGTCTCCCACCCTGCCCAGTGTCCCCCACCATTACTGCCTCCATCTTAGTGTCTCCCACCCTGCCCAGTGACCCCCACCATTACTGCCCCCCTATCCCAGTGTCTCCCACCCTGCCCAGTGTCCCCCACCAATACTGCCCCTCCATCCCAGTGTCTACCACCCTGCCCAGTGTCCCCCACCATTACTGGACCTCCATCCCAGTGTCTCCCACCCTGCCCAGTGTCCCCCACCATCACTGCCCCCCCATCCTAGTGTCTCCCACCCTGCCCAGTGACCCCCACCATTACTGCCCCCCTATCCCAGTGTCTCCCACCCTGCCCAGTGTCCCCCACCAATACTGCCCCTCCATCCCAGTGTCTACCACCCTGCCCAGTGTCCCCCACCATTACTGGACCTCCATCCCAGTGTCTCCCACCCTGCCCAGTGTCCCCCACCATCACTGCCCCCCCATCCTAGTGTCTCCCACCCTGCCCAGTGTCCCCCACCATTACTGCCCCTCCATCCCAGTGTCTTCCACCCTGCCCAGTGTCCCCCACCATTACTGCCCCCCATCCCAGTGTCTCCCACCCTGCCGGCCCAGTGTCTCCTCCTTTCCCTTCCCAACCAGCCCACTGCACTTCTCTCACTGCTCCTGCACCTTGAAAGCCCCCATCTAGTATAGCCACAATGTCCACACCTCATGCACATCAAAAGCTTGCTTTACCCACCACATCCAGTACCTGTCAGTACCTGTCAGGCGCTTATATTGTGTGTGTACCTTTCTGTGCATTCTCATTGTGTGTCATTATTATTATTTTAAGTACAGTGACTTTTTATTCTTTAAATTCAAGATACAGTACATGTAATTTTTGTTCGGTGTTTTGTGTGTGTGTGTGTGTATATATATATATATATATATATATATATTCACATTCATTTACAACAGTGCCTCCCCAGTCATTGACCTCACCGCACGTCACTGACATTTACCCCACAGTGCCTGGTGTTAAAGGAAAAGCACTCGTTTGCATTGGCTGATGATATTAGTTAGGCAGAGGAAGATTCAGAGCAATTTATATATTATGGCTTCTATATATAGATATAGCTTGACTTTTCCTTTGGAAGTAATATACTTAATGCTCTTCATTATTATTAAATAAGCCCATTTGCCTTATTTGTGAAAGTGATCGTTCTTATTTTTGTCATCATAATTAATGGGTATTTTCGTTTTACAATAAAAGACTTAAGTGCTGGCAGGAAATTAGAGGTTAGGGATTTGCAGCTGAACATTCAGTGAAGTGTCAGCATTTTATTACCACATGCTCCAGAGAACGCATTTACATTTCTAAGACAGATTTTTTTGGTTGTAAGACATTACTATTAATACACCCACTATAGGGAGCGATAAAAATATAATATGAAACAATAACTATTGTTACAGGTAAAATAAAAACATAGCTAAAGCTGAGTACACACTTAGACGGGGTGTGGTTCATCAAATCGACAGTGTCTAGGTCGACAATGTTTAGGTCGACCACTATAGGTCGACAGTCACTAGGTCGATATGGGTTTCTAGGTCGACATGTGCTAGGTCGACAGGTCTAAAGGTCGACATGAGGATTTTTATTTATTTTTGTGTCGTTTTCTTCGTAGAGTGACCGGGATCCCAAATTAGTGCAACGCGTCCCCTCGCATGGCTCGCTTCGCTCGCCATGCTTCGGGCATGGTGCCTTCGCTCCGCTACCGCTTCGCTCGGCACACTTTACCGTTCCAATCGTAGTCCACGTGGATCGTTAAGTATGAAAAAATTCAAAAAAAGAAAAAAAATGTGAAAAACTCATGTCGACCTTTAGACCTGTCGACCTAGCACATGTCGACCTAGAAACCCTGTCGACCTTCCATCCATGTCGACCTAGTGACTGTCGACCTATAGTGGTCGACCTAAACATTGTCGACCTAGACACTGTCGAGCTTCAGACCGGATCCCCTTAGACGATATACCAGTATGTCGTATATGCAGGTGCTTGCGGTCACTAATAACATCGCCTGGTCGTCCCTGCTGCACAGCCAGTCGGGTGATAATGCTAGCGGCATGGTGTATGCTAATGAAGGACAGAACAGTGATCGTTCCCTCCTTCATTAGAGCTTTCTGACGGCATGGTGTATGCTAATGAAGGACAGAACAGTGATCGTTCCCTCCTTCATCAGAGCTTTCTGTTGTATACAGCGGTAACAGTATGTTGGCGCATTGGCCACCATATCGTCCCGGTACACATCGCCTCAGTGTGTACCCGGTTTAAGCTTCACAATCTGATACACCATATGAAAATCTTATTAATCACATAACAATTACATACTAGAATTCTATCTATCTATCTATCTATCTATCTATCTATCTATCTGTCTGTCTGTCTGTCTGTCTGTCTGTCTGTCTGTCTGTCTGTCTGTCTGTCTGTCTATCCATCATTATTTTCATATGCTATGTAGGTTAAAATAAACATACATTACAATGTGAGATGTAAGATCAGCAGATGCACTTGATAACTGACTGCTCTCTACACAGAAGTGACCTTTCCACAAAAGCTGTGTGACATCACAGAGGTTGTTTATGTAAGCAAGTGACACAGCATGTGAGGTAAAAAAATGGCATCCTCTGTGCATTTTGTCAAGAACCCCTTTGTTACAAGTTACAACAGGCTTGCTAATATCCTGGGACACACCCAAATTACCAACCTCAACCCCTCTATCTATCTATCTATCTATCTATCTATCTATCTATCTATCTATCTATCTATCTATCTTTCTCATACGTCCTAGAGGATGCTGGGGTCCACTTCATGACCATGGGGTATAAATGGTTCCGCAGGAGCCATGGGCATTCTTAATACTTTTCAATGGGTGTGAACTGGCTCCTCCCTCTATGCCTCTCCTCCAGACCTCAGTTTTAGAAATGTGCCCAGGCAGACTGGATGCACTCCAGAGGAGCTCTACTGAGCTTCTCTGAAAAGACTTATGTTAGGTTTTTTATTTTCAGGGAGAACTGCTGGCAACAGTCTCCCTGCTTCATGGGACTGAGGGGGCAGAAGTAGGAACCAACTTCCTGAAGAGTTTCATGGCTCTGCTTCTGGCTGACAGGACACCATTAGCTCCTGAAGGGTACTGAACGCTAGCCGTGTCTAGATGCTCACTCCCACAGCACACCGTCACCCCCCTCACAGAGCCAGAAGTCAGATGACAGGTGAGTAGAAGAAGACAGATCTTCTATCAAGTAAAGAGACGGCTGAGGTACCACGCGGCTGGCGGGAGCGCAGCGCGACATTGCTGCCCACACACACAGGCACTGCAGGGCGCGCGGGGGGGGGGGGGGGGCGCCCTGGGCAGCAAAAACACCTCTATAAATTGGCAAAAAGGGAGCATAAGATGCCCAGGCACAGCCCTACCCCCCGCCAGTATAAATATTATCCAAAGTCTCTGAGGTAAAAACGCGCCATTGTGGGGGCGGAGCTTCTTCCTCAGGCAGCCAGCACACTGCTCAGCACCATTTTCTCTCTCCTCAGGCTGCAGCGACAACGCTGGTCCTCCTTCACTTCTGACAACAAGTATCAGGGTGCAAAACAGGGGGGGGGGGGGGGGGGCATAAGCAAATTTGGTGCTTTACAAGTGTGTTACTGTGTAAAAAACGCTGCATGTCAGTGGGCATTCTGTGTTCACAGGCAATAGATATTGGCGCTGGGGTTGTGAACTGGCTGCTCCTAAACTGTGTCCCTCTGACAGATTTTACTGTGGGTCTGTCCCCTATAAGTCCCAGTGTGTCTGTGTGTGTGTTGTACACGTGTGTAAGACATGTCAGAGGCAGGGAGTTCCTCCCCGGAGGAAACCATTTTAGGGACACAGAAGTGTAATGTGGTGGCGCTGCCGGCACACCAAGAGCCTGCATGGGTGAAAGAAATACGTGATAGTATGCATCATATCAATAGGAGATTAGATAAGTCTGAATCTCATGCCGAATGCAGGAGAAAATCTGTGGAAGATGTGATTTTTCAGGGTTCTGTTCTTCCATCCGCAGGCGACCCTCTGGGTCACCTAAGAGACCATTTGCGAATATTGTAAATACTGATACCGACACGGACAATGATTCCTGTGTCGACGATAGTGACTCCAGGGAAATAGATCATAAATTGGCAAAAAATATACAATATATGATTGTAGCTATAAGGGAAGTTCTGGAAGTCACGGAAGCCACTCCGGTACCTTAGGAGAAGGCTTATTTCTATAAAGAAAAGAAATCTAAGGTTACTTTCCCTCCTTCCCACAAGCTTAATACTCTCTTTGAGGGATGTGGGTGAATCCCGAAAATAAATTTCGGATTCCCAAGATAATTCAAATAGCTTATCCTTTCCTGGTAGAGGACAGGAAAAACGGGATCCGGATTGAAAGTCGACAGTAACTAGGTCGACAATGTCTAGGTTGACCACTATTGGTCGACAGTAACTAGGTCGACAGGGTGTCTAGGTCGACAGGGTCTTTAGGTCGACATGTTCTAGGTCGACAGGTCAAAAGGTCGACATGCGTTTTTCACAATTTTTTTCTTTTTTTGAACCTTTTCATACTTAACGATCCACGTGGACTACGATTGGAACGGTAATCTGTGCCGAGCGAAGCGGTAGCGGAGTGAAGGCACCATGCCCGAAGCATGGCGAGCGAAGCAAGCCATGCGAGGGGACGTGGTGCACTAATTGGGGTTCCCGGCCACTCTACGAAGAAAACGACACCAAAATAACATTAAAAACTCAAGTCGACCTTTTGACCTGTCGACCTAGAACATGTCGACCTAAAGACCCTGTCGACCTAGACACCCTGTCGACCTAGTTACTGTCGACCAATAGTGGTCGACCTAGACATTGTCGACCTAGTTACTGTCGACTTTCAATACCACACCCAGGAAAAACTGGGAGTCACCCCCTGTGTTAGACAATGCACTGTCCAAATTGACAAAGAAGGTAATTCTCCCTGCACCTGGCACGGCTTCACTAAAGGAGCCGGCTGACCGGAAAATGGAAACTACATTGAAATCCATTTATGTTGCCAATGGTACACTGCTCAGGACCACAATTGCTTGCGCATGGGTGAGTCGCGCTATTGAAAAATGGTCAGACAGCGTGTCATCAGAAATTGACACGATTGATAAAGATGAGATACTCCTTAAGTTAGGGAATATCAAAGATGCTGCCGCATACATGCTAGACGCAATGAAAGATACTGGACTCTTGAGTTCACAAGCAGCTACCATGGCAGTATCGGCTCGGAGGGCATTGTGGATTCGCCAGTGGAACGCGGATGCAGATTCCAAAAGAAATATGGAGGCTCTCCCATATAAAGGTGAGGCCTTATTTGGTGATGGACTGGATGTGTTAGTCTCGGCGGCTACCGCAGGTAAGTCAACATTTTTGCCCTCTGCGCCTGCACCGGCAAAAAGGACATATCACTCTCACATGCAGTCCTTTCGGCCCAATAAGTACAAGAAAGCGAGAGGTTCCCCCTTCTTTGCAGGTAGGGGAAGGGGAAAGGGAAAGAAGTCTGCAGCGGCTTCAGGTTCCCAGGAGCAGAAGTCTACCCCTACTTCTGCCAAATCTACAGCATGACGCTGGGGCTCCCTTGCGGCAGGCCGCTTGGGTGGGGGCACGTCTCAAACTGTTCAGCCAAGGTTGGGTTCAGTCTGGCCTGGACCCCTGGGTTTTGCAGATAGTATCCCAGGGGTACAAGCTCGAGTTTCAAAACGTTCCCCCGTGCCGATTTTTCAAATCGACCTTGTCGGCTTCTCTTCCAGAATGAGAGGCAGTAACAGTGGCAATTCAAAAATTATGTCAGGATCAGGTCGTAGTCCTGGTACCTTTGTCACAACAAAGGGAGGGATTTTATTCCAGCCTCTTTGTAGTTCCGAAGCCGGACGGCTCGGTCAGACTGAACCTAAACCTAAAAAATCTAAATCTCTACTTGAAACGGTTCAAGTTCAAGATGGAATCACTCAGGGCAGTGATTTCCAGTCTGGAGGATGGGGATTACATGGTGTCAGTAGATATAAAGGATGCTTACCTGCATGTTCCCATTTATCCTCTTCACCAGGCTTATCTGAGATTCGCGGTTCAGGATTGCCATTACCAGTTCCAGACATTGCCTTTCGGTCTCTCCACGGCGCCGAGGGTATTCACCAAGGTGATGGCGGAGTTGATGGTCCTCCTTCGTCAAAAAGGAGTCAATATAATTCCTTATCTGGACGATCTCATGATAAAGGCGAGATCCAGGGAGCAGGTGTTACAGAACATCACGCTTTCCCTGTCCATACTCCAACAACACGGTTGGATCATAAATTTTCCAAAGTCACAGTTTGAACCGACGACAAGATTGTCTATTCTCAGGATGATTCTGGACACAGAAGTTCAGAGAGTATTTCTTCCGGTGGTAAAGGCTCTGGAAATCCAGAAAATGGTAAAACAGATATTGAAACCATCAAGTGTGTCGATCCATCAGTGCATTCGGTTGTTGGGGAAGATGGTGGCTGCCTACGAGGCCATACAGTTTGGCAGGTTCCATGCCAGAGTATTCCAGTGGGACCTGTTGGACAAGTGGTCGGGATCCCACCTACACATGCACCGGAAGATAATCCAGTCATCAAAAGCCAGGATTTCGCTCCTGTGGTGGCTACACAGCTCGCACCTACTAGAGGGACGCAGGTTTGGGATTCAGGACTGGGTCCTGGTAACCACGGATGCAAGTCTCCGAGGCTGGGGAGCTGTCACTCAGGGGGAAAGCTTCCAAGGAAAATGGTCAAGTCAGGAAACCTGCCTTCACATAAACGATTTGGAATTGAGAGCCATTTACAACGGCCTTCAACAAGCGGTACATCTTCTTCAAGATCATCCCGTGCAGATCCAGTCGGACAATGTAACAGTAGTCACGTACATAAACAGGCAGGGCGGAACGAAAAGCAGAGCGGCGATGGCAGAGGTGACAAAGATCCTCCTCTGGGCAGAAAGACATGTACCGGCTCTGTCGGCAATTTTCATTTCGGGAGTAGACAACTGGGAAGCAAACTTCCTCAGCAAACATGATCTCCATCCAGGAGAGTGGGGCCTCCACCAAGAAGTCTTCGCAGAGGTGACAAGTCTTTGGGGAGTTCCTCAAGTAGACATGATGACATCTCGTCGCAACAAGAAGCTTCAGAAATATTGTTCCAGGTTGAGAGACCCTCAAGCAATAGCAGTGGATGCGCTAGTGACCCAGTGGGTATTCCGGTCAGTGTATGTCTTCCCTCCACTTCCGCTGATCCCAAAAGCTCTCAGAATCATAAGAAGAACAAGGGTTCGAGCAATCTTAATTGCCCCAGACTGGCCAAGGAGTTCTTGGTACCCAGATCTTCAGGAGTTGCTCATAAAAGATCCTCGGCCTCTTCCTCTTCACGAGGACCTGCTGCAGCAGGGGCCGTGCGTGTATCAAGACTTACCGCGGCTACATTTGACGGCATGGCTGTTGAGCGTCGGATCCTAGCCCGAAAGAGTATTCCAAAGGAAGTCATTTCCACACTTATTCAGGCCAGGAAAGGAGTAACTGCTTTACCTACCTCTGTGTCGTCAAATATACTATCCATCCATACCTGTGGTGCATTTCAGTTTTGCACAGTTTGCTGACCACCAGTATATATAATATATAGCAGTACGGTACAGTAGGCCACTGCTCTACCTACCTCTGTGTCGTCAAGTATACTATCCATCCATACCTGTGGTGCATTTCAGTTTTGCACAGTTTGCTGACCACCAGTATATATAATATATAGCAGTACGGTACAGTAGGCCACTGCTCTACCTACCTCTGTGTCGTCAAGTATACTATCCATCCATACCTGTGGTGCATTTCAGTTTTGCACAGTTTGCTGACCACCAGTATATATAATATATAGCAGTATGGTACAGTAGGCCACTGCTTTACCTACCTCTGTGTCGTCAAATATACTATCCATCCATACCTGTGGTGCATTTCAGTTTTGCACAGTTTGCTGACCACCAGTATATACTATATAGCAGTACGGTACAGAAGGCCACTGCTCTACCTACCTCTGTGTCGTCAAGTATACTATCCATCCATACCTGTGGTGCATTTCAGTTTTGCACAGTTTGCTGACCACCAGTATATACTATATAGCAGTACGGTACAGAAGGCCACTGCTCTACCTACCTCTGTGTCGTCAAGTATACTATCCATCCATACCTGTGGTGCATTTCAGTTTTGCACAGTTTGCTGACCACCAGTATATATAATATATAGCAGTACGGTACAGTAGGCCACTGCTCTACCTACCTCTGTGTCGTCAAGTATACTATCCATCCATACCTGTGGTGCATTTCAGTTTTGCACAGTTTGCTGACCACCAGTATATATAATATATAGCAGTACGGTACAGTAGGCCACTGCTCTACCTACCTCTGTGTCGTCAAGTATACTATCCATCCATACCTGTGGTGCATTTCAGTTTTGCACAGTTTGCTGACCACCAGTATATATAATATATAGCAGTACGGTACAGTAGGCCACTGCTCTACCTACCTCTGTGTCGTCAAGTATACTATCCATCCATACCTGTGGTGCATTTCAGTTTTGCACAGTTTGCTGACCACCAGTGTATATAATATATAGCAGTACAGTACAGTAGGCCACTGCTCTACCTACCTCTGTGTCGTCAAGTATACTATCCATCCATACCTGTGGTGCATTTCAGTTTTGCACAGTTTGCTGACCACCAGTATATTTAATATATAGCAGTACGGTACAGTAGGCCACTGCTCTACCTACCTCTGTGTCGTCAAGTATACTATCCATCCATTCCTGTGGTGCATTTCAGTTTTGCACAGTTTGCTGACCACCAGTATATATAATATATAGCAGTACGGTACAGTAGGCCACTGCTCTACCTACCTCTGTGTCGTCAAGTATACTATCCATCCATACCTGTGGTGCATTTCAGTTGTGCGCAGTATATATAGTAGTAGGCCATTGCTATTGATATATTACTGGCATATAATTCCACACATTAAAAAATGGAGAACAAAAATGTGGAGGGTAAAATAGGGAAAGATCAAGATCCACTTCCACCTCGTGCTGAAGCTGCTGCCACTAATCATGGCCGAGACGATGAAATGCCATCAACGTCGTCTGCCAAGGCCGATGCCCAATGTCATAGTAGAGAGCATGTAAAATCCCAAAAAATAAAGCTCAGTAAAATGACCCAAAAATCTAAATCAAAATCGTCTGAGGAGAAGCGTAAACTTGCCAATGTGCCATTTACGACACGGAGTGGCAAGGGTCGGCTGAGGCCCTGGCCTATGTTCAAGGCTAGTGGTTCAGCTTCACCTGAGGATGGAAGCACTCATCCTCCTACTAGAAAACTTAAAAGAGTTAAGATGGCAAAAGCACAGCAAAGAACTGTGCGTTCTTCTAAATCACAAATCCCCAAGGAGAGTCCAATTGTGTTGATTGCGATGCCTGACCTTCCCAACACTGGACGGGAAGAGCTTGCGCCTTCCACCATTTGCACGCCCCCTGCAAGTGCTGGAAGGAGCACCCGCAGTCCAGTTCCTGATAGTCAAATTGAAGATGTCACTGTTGAAGTACACCAGGATGAGGATATGGGTGTTGCTGGCGCTGGGGAGGAAATTGACAAGGAGGATTCTGATGGTGAGGTGGTTTGTTTAAGTCAGGCACCCGGGGAGACACCTGTTGTCCGTGGGACGAATATGGCCATTGACATGCCTGGTCAAAATACAAAAAAAATCAGCTCTTCGGTGTGGAATTATTTCAACAGAAATGCGGACAACTGGTGTCAAGCCGTGTGTTGCCTTTGTCAAGCTGTAATAAGTAGGGGTAAGGACGTTAACCACCTAGGAACATCCTCCCTTATACGTCACCTGGACCGCATTCATCAGAAGTCAGTGACAAGTTCAAAAACTTTGGATGACAGCGGAAGCAGTCCACTGCCAACTAAATCCCTTCCTCTTGTAACCAAGCTCCTGCAAACCACACCACCAACTCCCTCAGTGTCAATTTCCTCCTTAGACAGGAAAGCCAATAGTCCTGCAGGCCATGTCACTGTCAAATCTGACGAGTCCTTTCCTGCCTGGGATTCCTCCGATGCATCCTTGAGTGTAACGCCTACTGCTGCTGGCGCTGCTGTTGTTGCTGCTGGGAGTCGATCGTCATCCCAGAGGGGAAGTCGGAAGACCACTTGTACTACTTCCAGTAAGCAATTGACTGTCCAACAGTCCTTTGCGAGGAAGATGAAATATCACAGCAGTCATCCTGCTGCAAAGCGGATAACTCAGGCCTTGGCAGCCTGGGTGGTGAGAAACGTGTTTCCGGTATCCACCGTTAATTCACAGGGAACTAGAGACTTGATTGAGGTACTGTGTCCCCGGTACCAAATACCATCTAGGTTCCATTTCTCTAGGCAGGCGATACCGAAAATGTACACAGACGTCAGAAAAAAAGTCACCAGTGTCCTAAAAAATGCAGTTGTACCCAATGTCCACTTAACCACGGACATGTGGACAAGTGGAGCAGGGCAGACTCAGGACTATATGACTGTGACAGCCCACTGGGTAGATGTATTGCCTCCCGCAGCAAGAACAGCAGCGGCGGCACCAGTAGCAGCATCTCGCAAACGCTAACTCGTTCCTAGGCAGGCTACGCTTTGTATCACCGCTTTCCATAAGAGGCACACAGCTGACAACCTCTTACGGAAACTGAGGAACATCATCGCAGAATGGCTTACCCCAAATGGACTCTCCTGGGGATTTGTGACATTGGACAACACCACCAATATTGTGCGTGCATTACATCTGGGCAAATTCCAGCACGTCCCATGTTTTGCACATACATTGAATTTGGTGGTGCAGAATTATTTAAAAAGCGACAGGGGCGTGCAAGAGATGCTGTCGGTGGCCCGAAGAATTGCGGGCCACTTTCGGCATTCAGCCACCGCGTGCCGAAGACTGGAGCACCAGCAAACAGTCCTGAACCTGCCCTGCCATCATCTGAAGCAAGAGGTGGTAACGAGGTGGAATTCAACCCTCTATGTGCTTCAGAGGATGGAGGAGCAGCAAAGGGCCATTCAAGCCTATACATCTGCCTACGATATAGGCAAAGGAGGGGGAATGCACCTGACTCAAGCGCAGTGGAGAATGATTTCAACGTTGTGCAAGGTTCTGCAACCCTTTGAACTTGCCACACATGTAGTCAGTTCAGACACTGCCAGCCTGAGTCAGGTCATTCCCCTCATCAGGCTTTTGCAGAAGAAGCTGGAGACATTGAAGGAGGAGCTAAAACAGAGCAATGCCGCTAGGCATGTGGGACTTGTGGATGGAGCCCTTAATTCGCTTAACCAGGATTCACGGGTGGTCAATCTGTTGAAATCAGAGCACTACATTTTGGCCACTGTGCTCGATCCTAGATTTAAAACCTACGTTGTATCTCTCTTTCCGGCAGACATAAGTCTGCAGAGGTTCAAAGACCTGCTGGTGAGAAAATTGTCGTCAAGCGGAACGTGACCCGTCAACAGCTCCTCCTTCACATTCTCCTGCAACTGGGGGTGCGAGGAAAAGGCTAAGAATTCCGAGCCCACCCGCTGGCGGTGATGCAGGGCAGTCTGGAGCGAGTGCTGACATCTGGTCCAGACTGAAGGACCTGCCAACGATTACTGATATGTCGTCTACTGTCACTGCATATGATTCTGTCACCATTGAAAGAATGGTGGAGGATTATATGAGTGACCGCATCCAAGTCGGCACGTCAGACAATCCGTATGTATACTGGCAGGAAAAAGAGGCAATTTGGAGGCCCTTGCACAAACTGGCTTTATTTTACCTAAGTTGCCCCCCCTCCAGTGTGTACTCCGAAAGAGTGTTTAGTGCAGCCGCTCACCTTGTCAGCAATCGGCGTACGAGGTTACTTCCAGAAAATGTGGAGAAGATGATGCTCATCAAAATGAATTATAATAAATTCCTCCGTGGAGACATTCACCAGCAATTGCCTCCTGAAAGTACACAGGGACCTGAGATGGTGGATTTCAGCGGGGACGAATTAATAATCTGTGAGGAGGGGGATGTACACAGTGAAAGGGGTGAGGAATCGGAGGAAGAGGAGGAGGTGGACATCTTGCCTCTGTAGAGCCAGTTTGTGCAAGGAGAGATTGATTGCTTCTTTTTTTGGTGGGGGCCCAAACCAACCAGTCATTTCAGTGACAGTCGTGTGTCAGACCCTGTCGCTGAAATGATGTGTTTGTTAAAGTGTGCATGTCCTGTTTATACAACATAAGGGTGGGTGGGAGGGCCCAAGGACAATTCCATCTTGCACCTCTTTTTTCTTTCATTTTTCTTTGCATCATGTGCTGTTTGGGGACTATTTTTGGAAGTGCCATCCTGTCTGACACTGCAGTGCCACTCCTAGATGGGCCAGGTGTTTGTGTCGGCCACTTCTGTCGCTTAGCTTAGTCACACAGCTACCTCATTGCGCCTCTTTTTTTCTTTGCATCATGTGCTGTTTGGGGACTATTTTTTTGAAGTGCCATCCTGTCTGACACTGCAGTGCCACTCCTAGATGGGCCAGGTGTTTGTGTCGGCCACTTGGGTCGCTTAGCTTAGTCACACAGCTACCTCATTGCGCCTCTTTTTTTCTTTGCATCATGTGCTGTTTGGGGACTATTTTTTTGAAGTGCCATCCTGTCTGACACTGCAGTGCCACTCCTAGATGGGCCAGGTGTTTGTGTCGGCCACTTGGGTCGCTTAGCTTAGTCATCCAGCGACCTCGGTGCAAATTTAGGACTAAAAATAATGTTGTGAGGTGTTCAGAATAGACTGAAAATGAGTGGAAATTATGGTTATTGAGGTTAATAATACTATGGGATCAAAATGACCCCCAAATTCTATGATTTAAGCTGTTTTTGAGGTTTTTTTGTAAAAAAACACCCGAATCCAAAACACACCCGAATCCGACAAAAAAATTTCAGGGAGGTTTTGCCAAAACGCGTCCGAATCCAAAACACGGCCGCGGAACCGAATCCAAAACCAAAACACAAAACCCGAAAAATTTCCGGTGCACGTCACTAAATAAGACCAAGCTGCCGGGTTTTCGCAGGTTTTTTTCGCACCCACCGCCGCTGAGTGCCGCACTCTGCTGCCGAATGCTGCACCCCCCCTCACCTGTGTCCAGGCAGCAGGTACCGATCCCCCAGCTCCTTCTCATCTGCAGCACAGCCATTTCTGCTTCCGGCTGCAGGGGGAGGAGGAGTAGCCCGGGGACTCCCAGCCGACGTCACCTCCTGGGGCTGTTCGGTGTCTCCACAGAGACGCCGAACAGTAATTATAGAGTGAAACAACTTGCGCCTTCCTAGCTGCAGCTTAGTTCCTGCTCACAAGAGCACCAAGTCTTGATCAGCATGCACAAACAGAATAACAGAGAGCGCTGCTAGATTCTCTCAAATAGGTCTCGTTGACAGTGACCTATACAGGTGGTATATATGGAAGAAGACCAAGAGGACACAGATTATCCACTGGTAAATGCCAATCATAATCACCAAAGAGTGGAACCATTAGACTCACCCTAATAAAGTGAGATGCGTTCACATAAAGGTTTCTTTTATGGATTACTATTCACCCTCTTCCAAACAGGAGATTCACACATAGAATAACACTCAACCTAGGTCATATGACCCTACATGCATCAAGAGGTTTCTTTTCTGTCACTGGTATCATCCATAGTTATTCCAGTTAGACCCAATGTGTAATACGGTTCCCACAATGACTCCAGGAATTATTGGTTGATAAAATTTATTCCATACAGAAGTCCATATATATTTAAAAAAAATAAAGAAATACACACTATTTTTTTTTTAAACATACTGGTTCCTGGCACTAGGTTTTTGTTCCACTCTAACATAAGGCACGAAGGAGTGCATAGAGGATATGGGACTTACTCACCTCACTGTTTCCGGGAAAAATCAGTTTGGGAAAAGGTACCTCCTTGGTTTGGGAACCTCACTAATAGACGGATTATGCATGATGGGGGAGCGGACTTGTATCTGATTAAGAGAAGTGTGGGATTCACTGCTCCTTCATTCCGTGTCATTTTTTTCTGTTCAACCAATTAATATTAATATCGGGTAAATATAGGTTTCTTTATCATTATATTACAGATAGTGATGTGCACCGGAAATTTTTCGGGTTTTGTGTTTTGGTTTTGTGTTCGGTTCCACGGCCGTGTTTTGGATTCGGACGCGTTTTGGCAAAACCTTACCGAAAAATTTTTGTCGGATTCGGGTGTGTTTTGGATTCGGGTGTTTTTTAAAAAAAAAAAACAAAAACAGCTTAAATCATAGAATTTGGGGGTCATTTTGATCCCATAGTATTATTAACCTCAATCACCATAATTTCCACTCATTTTCAGTCTATTCTGAACACCTCACACCTCACAATATTATTTTTAGTCCTAAAATTTTCCCCGAGGTCGCTGGATGGCTAAGCTAAGCGACCCAAGTGGCCGACACAAACACTTGGAACATCTAGGAGTGGCACTGCAGTGTCAATCAAGACAGGATGGCCCTTCCAAAAAATAGTCCCCAAACAGCATATGATGCAAAGAAAAAAAAGAGGCGCACCAAGGTCGCTGTGTGACTAAGCTAAGCGACCCAAGTGGCCGACACAAACACCAGGCCCATCTAGGAGTGGCACTGCAGTGTCAGACAGGATGGCACTTCAAAAAAATAGTCCCCAAACAGCACATGATGCAAAGAAAAAAAGAGGCGCACCAAGGTGGCTGTGTGACTAAGCTAAGCGACACAAGTGGCCGACACAAACACCTGGCCCATCTAGGAGTGGCACTGCAGTGTCAATCAAGACAGGATGGCCCTTCCAAAAAATACTCCCCAAACAGCACATGATGCAAAGAAAAAAAGAGGCGCACCAAGGTGGCTGTGTGACTAAGCTAAGCGACCCAAGTGGCCGACACAAACACCTGGCCCATCTAGGAGTGGCACTGCAGTGTCAGACAGGATGGCACTTCAAAAAAATAGTCCCCATACAGCACATGATGCAAAGAAAAAAAGAGGCGCACCAAGGTCGCTGTGTGACTAAGCTAAGCGACCCAAGTGGCCGACACAAACACCTGGCCCATCTAGGAGTGGCACTGCAGTGTCAGACAGGATGGCACTTCAAAAAAATAGTCCCCATACAGCACATGATGCAAAGAAAAAAAGAGGCGCACCAAGGTCGCTGTGTGACTAAGCTAAGCGACCCAAGTGGCCGACACAAACACCTGGCCCATCTAGGAGTGGCACTGCAGTGTCAGACAGGATGGCACTTCAAAAAAATAGTCCCCAAACAGCACATGATGCAAAGAAAAAAAGAGGCGCAATGAGGTAGCTGTGTGACTAAGCTAAGCGACCCAAGTGGCCGACACAAACACCTGGCCCATCTAGGAGTGGCACTGCAGTGTCAGACAGGATGGCACTTCAAAAAAATAGTCCCCAAACAGCACATGATGCAAAGAAAAAAAGAGGCGCACCAAGGTGGCTGTGTGACTAAGCTAAGCGACACAAGTGGCCGACACAAACACCTGGCCCATCTAGGAGTGGCACTGCAGTGTCAATCAAGAAAGGATGGCCCTTCCAAAAAATTGTCCCCAAACAGCACATGATGCAAAGAAAAATGAAAGAAAAAAGAGGTGCAATATGGAATTGTCCTTGGGCCCTCCCACCCACCCTTATGTTGTATAAACAGGACATGCACACTTTAACGAACCCATCATTTCAGCGACAGGGTCTGCCACACGACTGTGACTGAAATGACTGGTTGGTTTGGGCCCCCACCAAAAAAGAAGCAATCAATCTCTCCTTGCACAAACTGGCTCTACAGAGGCAAGATGTCCACCTCATCATCATCCTCCGATTCCTCACCCCTTTCACTGTGTACATCGCCCTCCTCACAGATTATTAATTCGTCCCCACTGGAATCCACCATCTCAGGTCCCCGTGTACTTTCTGGAGGCAATTGCTGCTGGTGAATGTCTCCACGGAGGAATTGATTATAATTCATTTTAATGAACATCATCTTCTCCACATTTTCTGGAAGTAACCTCGTACGCCGATTGCTGACAAGGTGAGCGGCTGCACTAAACACTCTTTCGGAGTACACACTGAAGGGAGGGCAACTTAGGTAGAATAAAGCCAGTTTGTGCAAGGGCCTCCAAATTGCCTCTTTTTCCTGCCAGTATACGTACGGACTGTCTGACGTGCCTATTTGGATGCGGTCACTTATATAATCCTCCACCATTCTTTCAATGGTGAGAGAATCATATGCAGTGACAGTAGACGACATGTCAGTAATCGTTGGCAGGTCCTTCAGTCCGGACCAGATGTCAGCACTCGCTCCAGACTGCCCTGCATCACCGCCAGCGGGTGGGCTCGGAATTCTTAGCCTTTTCCTCGCACCCCCAGTTGCGGGAGAATGTGAAGGAGGAGATGGTGACGGGTCACGTTCCGCTTGACTTGACAATTTTTCTCACCAGCAGGTCTTTGAACCTCTGCAGACTTGTGTCTGCCGGAAAGAGAGATACAACGTAGGTTTTAAATCTAGGATCGAGCACGGTGGCCAAAATATAGTGCTCTGATTTCAACAGATTGACCACCCGTGAATCCTGGTTAAGCGAATTAAGGGCTCCATCCACAAGTCCCACATGCCTAGCGGAATCGCTCTGTTTTAGCTCCTCCTTCAATGTCTCCAGCTTCTTCTGCAAAAGCCTGATGAGGGGAATGACCTGACTCAGGCTGGCAGTGTCTGAACTGACTTCACGTATGGCAAGTTCAAAGGGTTGCAGAACCTTGCACAACGTTGAAATCATTCTCCACTGCGCTTGAGTCAGGTGCATTCCACCTCCTTTGCCTATATCGTGGCAAGATGTATAGGCTTGAATGGCCTTTTGCTGCTCCTCCATCCTCTGAAGCATACAGAGGGTTGAATTCCACCTCGTTACCACCTCTTGCTTCAGATGATGGCAGGGCAGGTTCAGGAATGTTTGGTGGTGCTCCAGTCTTCGGTATGCGGTGCCTGAACGCCGAAAGTGGCCCGCAATTCTTCGGGCCACCGACAGCATCTCTTGCACGCCCCTGTCATTTTTTAAATAATTCTGCACCACCAAATTCAAGGTATGTGCAAAACATGGGACGTGATGGAATTTGCCCAGATGTAATGCACGCACAATATTGCTGGCGTTGTCCGATGTCACAAATCCCCAGGAGAGTCCAATTGGGGTAAGCCATTCTGCGATGATCTTCCTCAGTTGCCGTAAGAGGTTTTCAGCTGTGTGGCTATTCTGGAAAGCGGTGATACAAAGCGTAACCTGCCTAGGAACAAGTTGGCGTTTGCGAGATGCTGCTACTGGTGCCGCCGCTGCTGTTCTTGCTGCGGGAGGCAATACATCTACCCAGTGGGCTGTCACAGTCATATAGTCCTGAGTCTGCCCTGCTCCACTTGTCCACATGTCCGTGGTTAAGTGGACATTGGGTACAACTGCATTTTTTAGGACACTGGTGAGTCTTTTTCTGAGGTCTGTGTACATTTTCGGTATCGCCTGCCTAGAGAAATGGAACCTAGATGGTATTTGGTACCGGGGACACAGTACCTCAATCAAGTCTATAGTTGCCTCTGAATTAACGATGGATACCGGAACCACGTTTCTCACCGCCCAGGCTGCCAAGGCCTGAGTTATCCGCTTTGCAGCAGGATGACTGCTGTGATATTTCATCTTCCTTGCAAAGGACTGTTGGACAGTCAATTGCTTACTGGAAGTAGTACAAGTGGTCTTTCGACTTCCCCTCTGGGATGACGATCGACTCCCAGCAGCAACAACAGCAGCGCCAGCAGCAGTAGGCGTTACACTCAAGGATGCATCGGAGGAATCCCAGGCAGGAGAGGACTCGTCAGACTTGCCAGTGACATGGCCTGCAGGACTATTGGCTTTCCTGGGTAAGGAGGAAATTGACACTGAGGGAGTTGGTGGTGTGGTTTGCAGGAGCTTGGTTACAAGAGGAAGGGATTTAGTGGTCAGTGGACTGCTTCCGCTGTCGCCCAAAGTTTTTGAACTTGTCACTGACTTATGATGAATGCGCTGCAAGTGACGTATAAGGGAGGATGTTCCGAGGTGGTTAACGTCCTTACCCCTACTTATTACAGCTTGACAAAGGCAACACACGGCTTGACACCTGTTGTCCGCATTTCTGTTGAAATAATTCCACACCGAAGAGCTGATTTTTTTTGTATTTTGACCAGGCATGTCAATGGCCATATTCCTCCCACGGACAACAGGTGTCTCCCCGGGTGCCTGACTTAAACAAACCACCTCAGCATCAGAATCCTCCTTGTCAATTTCCTCCCCAGCGCCAGCAACACCCATATCCTCATCCTGGTGTACTTCAACAGTGACATCTTCAATTTGACTATCAGGAACTGGACTGCGGGTGCTCCTTCCAGCACTTGCAGGGGGCGTGCAAATGGTGGAAGGCGCAAGCTCTTCCCGTCCAGTGTTGGGAAGGTCAGGCATCGCAACCGACACAATTGGACTCTCCTTGGGGATTTGTGATTTTGAAGAACGCACAGTTCTTTGCTGTGCTTTTGCCAGCTTAAGTCTTTTCTTTTTTCTAGCGAGAGGATGAGTGCTTCCATCCTCATTTGAAGCTGAACCACTAGCCATGAACATAGGCCAGGGCCTCAGCCGTTCCTTGCCACTCCGTGTCGTAAATGGCATATTGGCAAGTTTACGCTTCTCCTCAGACGCTTTTAATTTTGATTTTTGGGTCATTTTACTGAACTTTTGTGTTTTGGATTTTACATGCTCTCTACTATGACATTGGGCATCGGCCTTGGCAGACGACGTTGATGGCATTTCATCGTCTCGGCCATGACTAGTGGCAGCAGCTTCAGCACGAGGTGGAAGTGGATCTTGATCTTTCCCTTTAACCTCCACATTTTTGTTCTCCATTTTTTAATGTGTGGAATTATATGCCAGTATCAATAGCAATGGCCTACTACTATATTTACTGCGCACAACTAAAAGGCACCACAGGTATACAATGTAGATGGATGGATAGTATACTTAATGGATGATGAGTGACGACACAGAGGTAGGTACACAGCAGTGGCCTACCGTACTGCTATATACAGTATACTGGACCTGGTGGACACTGTCAGCAAACTGCTAAACTAGTCTAAAAAAAAGGCACCACAGGTATACAATGTAGATGTATGGATACTAGTATACTTAATGGATGACGAGTGACGACACAGAGGTAGGTACACAGCAGTGGCCTACCATACTGCTATATACAGTATACTGGACCTGGTGGACACTGTCAGCAAACTGCTAAACTAGTCTAAAAAAAAAGGCACCACAGGTATACAATGTAGATGGATGGATAGTATACTTAATGGATGACGAGTGACGACACAGAGGTAGGTACACAGCAGTGGCCTACCGTACTGCTATATACAGTATACTGGACCTGGTGGACACTGTCAGCAAACTGCTAAACTAGTCTAAAAAAAAGGCACCACAGGTATACAATGTAGATGGATGGATACTAGTATACTTAATGGATGACGAGTGACGACACAGAGGTAGGTACACAGCAGTGGCCTACCGTACTGCTATATACAGTATACTGGACCTGGTGGACACTGTCAGCAAACTGCTAAACTAGTCTAAAAAAAAGGCACCACGGGTATACAATGTAGATGGATGGAGAGTATACTTAATGGATGACGAGTGACGACACAGAGGTAGGTACAGCAGTGGCCTACCGTACTGCTATATATAGTATACTGGACCTGGTGGACACTGTCAGCAAACTGCTAAACTAAAATGCACCACAGGTATAGGAATGTAGATGGATAGTATACTTAATGGATGATGACACAGAGGTAGGTACAGCAGTGCACTCTGCACTGTACTCCTCCTATATAATATTAATTATACTGGTGGTTCCCAGTCCCCACAATAAAGCAGCACACTGTGAGCACAGATATGAAGTGTTTTTCAGGCAGACAAACGTATACTGGTGGTCACTGTCAGCAAAACTCTGCACTGTACTCCTGCTATAGCTGCTCCCCAGTCCCCACAATTAAGCAGTGTGAGCACTCAGCACAGATATATCATGCAGCACACTGAGCACAGATATGGTATGGAGCGTTTTTTTCAGGCAGAGAACGGATAAAAACTAAACTCTGCACTGTACTCCTCCTAACAGCTGCTCCCCAATCCTCCCCACAATTATAGTAATAAACAAGCACAAGCAATCAAATCAACTGTCTTCTACTAAACGGAGAGGACGCCAGCCACGTCCTCTCCCTATCATCTCCAATGCACGTGTGAAAATGGCGGCGACGCGCGGCTGCTTATAGAATCCGAATCTCGCGAGAATCCGACAGCGGGATGATGACGTTCGGGCGCGCTCGGGTTAACCGAGCAAGGCGGGAGGATCCGAGTCTGCTCGGACCCGTGTAAAAAGGGTGAAGTTCGGGGGGGGTTCGGTTTCCGAGAAACCGAACCCGCTCATCACTAATTACAGATATTGTGACATGTGTGCAATATAGGGGTTGTGTCTGTTAAAGATATGTTGCTGTTAATACGTATTGACAAATAATTTGGGAGAATTATTACAACTATGTCACGATTGGTGGAAATTTTCATGTGATTTGTGTGTAGGTTTATGAGGCCCTTGGTATTTGTTCCATTTTACACCCTGAGAAAGGAAGGCATTCCGAAACGCGTTGGTGTTTTGGTATCCTGGAGGTTGGAATCCACTCACATGTTTACCTATTGGCTCGTTTTTGTAAGATTTGCATTTTTTTTTTTTTGCTATCCAAGGAGGTACTCTGATTGGCTCACGGGCGGCGCTGAATTTAACAAAGACACTGAGGGGCAGGAGAGGCGCAGGCTGCGCTCTCCTCGCATCAGCGGTGGTCAGCAGCGGAGGGAGGGACAGAGTGGCGAGGAGCGGCGGACCACCACGGCTAAATTCTTAAGGGTACACCGTACCCACCCGTATCCACACACTTGCATCGCTGGTATGCGCAGGTTCTGTACTGTGCAGATGCAGATCTCTGTCTGAGATGATGTTCGCAGCGCTCCCTAAGTTGCAGTATGATTCACATGAGTCGACTATTTGGGGCAAGGAAGGGGTGGTGATGACCAGTTTTCCAGGTCAAAACTCGGTAAAACTGGGCATGCGTATGCACCGCAATGCGCAGGTGCGTCGTACAGGTACAAAGCGGATTCGTGCTGGGCGATGGATTTAACGAAGAATCCATTCACGGAGCCAATCTCAAGAAGATTGACAGAAAGAAGGCGTTCATGGGTGTCAATTGACCGTTTTCAGGGAGTGGTTGGAAAAACGCAGGCATGTCCAAATGTTTGCAGGGCGGGTGTCAATTCCGGGACTGGACAGGCTGAAGTAATCGCAGCGGCTGAGTAAGTTCAGACCTACTCAAAAACTGCACAAAACTTTTTTGTACCGCTCGGCTGCACAAGCGTTCGCACACTTGCAAAGCGAAAATACACTCCCCCATAGGCGGCGACTATCTGATTGCCGTGCAGCAAAAAATAGCTAGCGAGCGATCAACTCAGAATGACCCCCAGAGTTTCTCCAGTTTCCCCTCACAGGGCTGTCAGTCTTTCCACCCAACTGCCTCCATGTACTTCTTGTTCAGTTTGTTTGTGTCTTGCTGACAAGTCAGCAACTCATTTGCTTACCTATATATAATACCAAGTGAAATAAATTATCTCTAATCACACCTACTGCCGTGAATATTTCAGCTAAATATACGCAATTGAAAAATAGATCTTAACTAATACAAAAATTTCAATTTGTAGAATATAATTACAGTGCATCTGGAAAGTATTCACAGCGCTTCACTTTTTCCACATTTTGTTATGCTACAGCCTTATTCTAAAATGGAATAAATATTTGTTTCCCCTCAAAGGCTGTGAATACTTATGTACATGTGATTTCTTAGTTTTTTATTTTTAATACATTTGCAGAAATCTAAAAAAAACTTTTTTCACGTTGTCATTATGGGGTATTTTGTGTAGAATTTTGAGGGGAAAAAATGAATTTATTCCATTTTGGAATCAGGCTGTTATTTATTCCCTTTTATGTTAATGGACTGATATTACACATTGCAATTGCATGTTTTTCACTGAAATAAATTCTACAGTAGGTGTGGTTATAAATAATTGGAATATAATTTAGGCCCAGATTTATCAAGCCTTGGAGTGTGATAAAGTAGCAGCCTATCAGCTCTTAACTGCCATTTTTCAAACACAGCCTGTAACATGGCAGTTAGGAGCTGATTGTCTGGTACTTTATCACCATGCTACTTATCACTTTCCAAGGCTGATAAAGCTGGGCCATATTTTGCTGATGGCAATATATTTGAAAGAAAAATATAAGCTACAACTTTCATAAATACATATACAGGTTGAGTATCCCATATCCAAATATTCCGAAATACGGAAAATGGGCGTGGCTTTGCGGGAGGACCCGCGATCGCGAGCAACGCCCCCGTTTTCGTCAGTGAGGGGGCATGCCCAGCGCTCTGTGAGCTGCTGGCATGCCCCCAGGGGCAGATTATGAGTCCAGGGGGCCCAGGGCACTTGAAACAGGGGGGCCCTATCTCATTGCTATGCCTGCTGCGGGTTCGGGGGCGTGGCCTAATCGTGGGATGCCAGCTTCGGAGATGTTTTAAACAGTTAAAGCTATAGTACATTACAATTTACACAAATGCATGAATTGTTGTCTTTTTATTAACCAATTATTGCAGGCAACTTCAAACAAAGCTCAGACCAGTGTTTATTACGTGGACAAAAATTTAGACTAAAACTATTCGCTGACAAAGCTTTTTCATGACTAAATTATAATGATAACGAAAACAGGAGATTCTTAATAATGAAAATGATGACGAAATATTAGTCCATGAAGTCCTGACGAATAATGATGAGACGAAAAAGCTGTGTTTATTTTGTTTGGATGCTGCTGGCTCCGCCCACAGGTCTCGTAATAGTAACTACCCAGGAAGCACTGCAGGACGCTGGACGTGGGATATGGGACTCGTGGCGTAGTGTGGTGTGACTGGAGTGGAGTCTGGATTCGGAGTGAGGAAAAGTGAGTCACTGTGTGGCATACCTCCCAACATGACCCTCTCCAAGAGGGACACAATGCTCTGCTCCTGGACTTTTCTCTTAATTTATGATTGCCGGCACCTGTGTTGAACAGGTTAATGGATAAGAAAGGTGTTTCAGCACAGGTGCCGGCAATCATGCATTAAAAGGGAAGTCCAGGAGCAGAGCATTCTGTCCCTCCTGGAGAGGGTCATGTTGGGAGGTATGGTGTGGTGGTCACACTGCAGTGTCACCATCACTGTGACCAGACGGACAGATGAGAGGCTGAGGCTGCTTTCACAATTTCAAGCAGCACAGGCACCAGAGCACTGACCGAGAGTCGGACTCAGGAGTGGGACATTATTTTAAGATTAAGAACACCATTTCAGGCCGGGTAATAAACGAAAGAATGACTCAGAGGAGATGCTTTTACATTTATATGTATTACAGTGTGTTGCAGTGGCATGATGGGGTGTGGTATGGTATGGCGACGGTCGGGCTCCCGGCGACCAGCATGCCAGCGCCGGGAACCCAACCGCCGGCTTACCGACAGTGTGGCGAGCGCAAATGAGCTCCTTGCGGGCTCGCTGCGGGCACGGTGGCGCGCTACCACGCTATTTTATTCTCTCTCCAGGGGGGTCGTGGACCCCCATGAGGGTGAATAAGTGTCGGTATGCCGGCTGTCGGGATTCCGGCGCCGGTATACTGTGCGCCGGGATCCCAACAGCCGGCATACTGAAGATCAATGATGTATTATGTACAATGTGAACAGGGGTGTAGCATATTTACTATATATATATAATATATATATATAGTGTGTCGCAGTGGCATGTATAATGTGAATAGGGGCCGGGGGGCATGCACAGGCAGTGTGGCATATATATATATATATATATATATATATTGTATATGTATATATATATATATATATATATATATAGAACAAGCGGTAGGACCTAGGGCCTTCTGTGTTGAAGTACTCCAAAACGTGAAATTAGTAAATTATATGCGTACCAGAGTAACCAAGGATTCTAGCTTGTAACACAAGTTTTTTTCCGTACGTCAATTTTCCGGTTCTCTCAATGATCCAGTGCACGAACCATAGAACAAATACAGGAACAATAATAGTGCAATATTGCCAATACCATCAGTGTGTGTGCTTAAAAATGTACCGATGTGGTTAAAACTTAGAACTGTGCATAAATTGATGAGAAACACACCATGGGGTATATTTACTAAGCTCCCGATTTTGACCGATTTGGTGTTTTTTCTTCAAAGTGTCATCTCGGGAATTTACTAAACTCAAATCTCGGCAGTGATGAGGGCATTCGTATTTTTTTGGAAGTCAAAGTTAAAAAATACGAATGAATACACCATCGGTCAAACGCGGCTGTTCAGGTATACAACTCGGTAATTTACTATGCATTCATATTTGAAATCTCTACCGTGAAAGTGCATTGGCGGCCGTGAAAAAAAGTGAATCGTAAAAAAAGCTGGAAAAAAATAGACCTGCTTTTGAGAAGCGTGTTTACATGTGTTTCCAATTCTACATTAATCACGCCTTCATTTTTGGTCCTTTTAAAAGGGAAACAAGCACATTTAACATCTCTCACTCTGAAATGGCTGCTGCCGTGTGTAGTACTGTTTTTTTTTTTTTTTTGCCTGTGGGATACCTGAGAGTGCTCCAGCAGGCTACAATAAACCAGGGCCACGAAACTGACCATGGTCAGCAGGTTGTCCAGTTTCCGCGGAGGCTGCGCAGGGCTCGTTTTTTTAGGGGGCGTTTAAACTTTAACGCATTGGCCGATGACCAGCTCATACATATGTTCTGGCTACATACAAACATCGTTTCCCGTCTGTATGACCTTGTCAAACTGGGCCTAGACCCTGAGACAGCACGCTCTCGCTCTGTCTCAGGCCTGGACAAACTCCTGGCTGTGTTGCACTTTATGGCTACTGTCAGCTTTCACGCTGTGACTGGCGATGTAATTTCTATCTCACCGGCCACCTTTTCTACATTTTAAAATCAGGTAAGTTAACACACACATACTCCTCTATGTCTAAGTTGTGCTTCTGTTATGTACTCTAACACAGTATTGTATTTTAAACACGTCATGACGCTCACCTTATATTTTGAAATGTCCACTCAGGTTTGGGATGCTTTGTATCCACACATAGATGCCTCTATCTGCTTCCCTACCCAGGAGTCGTAGTGGCATGCAGTCAGGGTATCTTTCTATGAGCTTGCAGGCATGCCCAATGTGCTGGGTGCCATAGATTGCACACATGAAGTAAACAGTCAGCAAGTAGAGGAGATAGAAACATCTTGCCACAGTGTGAGTACAGATGTAGGGAGGCAGGTAAGCCAGTAACTGATTATGCGTAATTTTACAGGTAAGTCTTAATTTATCTAACTGAACATTGGCTAACCCCAAACATAAAATATATGTATTTATGAATTATGTTTGTTAAGCGTTTTTGTTTGATATTAGGCATGTTGTTTACAATTACTCAATAACATTTTCAGATTACACTGTCAGTCAATAACAAATTAAACATGACACATAGCATTTTGAGTTATTTATTATCTTAAACACTATAATTGTGTTGGGCACAAATCTAGAATCGTGAGTTATATGTGACAATACGTTATTATTATTTTTGTTGCTTGCTCATTTTTTTTTTTTTGTGGCTGCAGAGGATTCTGTTGGCACATTGGGCCGTGTTCTGCTTGATCGCCTAACTGGGGAGGAAATTGGGGTCTGGCTAGGTGTGGTTGTCCCCAAGCTTGAGCCTTGTTGCTGGGCTGCCAACAAATTGATGTTTTGGCTCAGGTTGTTGATGCTTGCTGTCAGTTGTGTTGTTGCGGCTGTGTTGTTGGCGACTATTCTGGACATACTTTCTGTGATTAGCTGATTGTTCTGGATTAGTTGTATGAGGGCTTGTTGCTGGCGGTTTTGTTCGTCCATGATGCGTTGAAAGCTTCCTATCATTTGGCTGTTGTCTGCTCTCTTTTGTTCCATGCTATTGGCCACTCTGCCAAGTTGTACAATCAGTCTGCCTGAGTTTCTACTCAGTCTCAGTAGATGATGTGGCAGACTGGCAAGGTATTGGCTGTGGTTTTGCAGACGGGGATAGTGTTGGGCCTGTTGTGTGGACCAACTGGACCAAAAGTCTTGTCCCATTTGTGGCTGGGGTGGTGTTGGGCTCAATTGTTGGGTGGGGGTTGTTTGGGGTGGGGGAGTAATGTCAGCCGGCATGGTTGGCTGGTTCGGATCAACTGCTTGCAGGTGTAGTGTGAAAGTTTGCTGCAAGTCAGTTTCCTGCTGGGTATCCTGGGGCATGATGTCTGGATCTGTATGGGGTTGAAGACAGCCACAATTTAGTTACTGTTGGGCTTCTGCTTTTATTGTGCTTTACACCAACATGCATTACTTCTTAATATGCATGTAGAAAATTATAAATAGAGTGTGGCCTAAACTTATGATTATATTGGACATTATATTTAAAAAATGTGGCTTCTTTGGTTCCCTACTCATTACAACAATCTTTAAGGTAAATGTTGGGCTATGATCTTAACTTAATGGTCAAACACGTAGAACTGTAAAAATGCTACATTACACCCTTTACATATTCTGTTTAAAGCTTCCTTTTGGGCAAAAAAACAGAATACATTAAATGTGTACAACAATACACTCATACATTGTTAAAGGCTGTCAGTCTTTCCCAGTAAACATTTTCAATTATAGTGAAAAAACTTATACTTAAAAATATGGTTGCCATAAGTGGCCACACCTATTTAGCGCATATTGTTAATTTGAGATGTGTACCACGAAATAATGCTTACCATGGGGTCAAATTACTAAGATTGAATTTAGTTTTAAGATGGGATGTTGTCCATAGCAACCAATAACATTGCAGGGATTATATTCGAGAAGGTGCTGTATTAATGTTTTGGAGAATAGGATTGGTTGGTATGGGCAACATCACATCTTAAATAGAAGTCCCATCTTAGTAACGTTACCCACATGTGTTTGCTGGTGTTGCTTACTACAAGGATGAGTGTGTGCTTTTGTTTTGTTTTTTAAAACACTGTGGCAAATGCATTTAATTCTAATAAATAAGGTTTACTCACCAGACAGCTGAGGGGATTGTGGCTCATCGCTTTGTGGACTGGCCAAAATGGCTTCTGGTGGCTGAGCCAACACAGTTGAGATGCGCCGTTGTGGTGGTGAGGATGCGGGTGTAGTTACCGCCTCAAGACGGCGTCTCTTACTACCCATCTTCTGGAGACTGCCAGACCCCTGCGAATGTCGTCTAAGTGGAGTGCGGTGCGATGATGAAGTTCCTATGGGATAATTCTGTCTTTCTATGGGGTCTATTCATGAAGAAGTGAAAAGTGTAGAGAAGTGAGCCAGTGGAGAAGTTGACCATGGCAACCAATCAGCATTAACGTAACATTTATAATTTGCATACTTTAAAATTATACAGAGCCACTGATTGGTTGCCATGGGCAACTTCTCCACTGACTCACTGCTCCACTCTTTTCACTGCTTCTTGAATAGAGCCCTATGTGTTTACAGAATATGTGTACCCACAACATTCTTACCTGCATCGCCAGCATCCACATCTCTTGCCAGTGTGGTTTGTGTCCTGGCTGTGCTGGCTCTCTTTCGTACTGTTGAAATAGGAATTTTGACCTTATGATCATTATATTGTGAATACATATGTTCTCCAAAACATTATTGTGATGTGGACATATGAAGAACATTAAGACAATTAAACTAAACTTGGCTTAAGCAGGCAGAGATCCGCATAGGCTCGAAGCCACATAAATACCCTGAGTTTTTCTGACATGTGTTGAGGATAGGCAGGGCTAGCCTTAGTGATTGACAGTTGTGGTCAGGTGACAGATGGGTGCCTATTAGGGATATGTAGGAGGAGTATACACAGGGGTATATAGTCCTGGGATTTGGCAGCCATCTTCCTCTTGCCAGTTTTTCTTGGATCAGGGTAAGGACATACTGTCAGCATTTGTCAAGTTATTCCTCCTCCTTTGTATACTGCATATATTACTGCTCCCTCTCCTGATACTACTGTCAGTGTGCGCTTTTTAGGTGTCATTTGCAGCTTACAGCAGCAGCATGCCCCGTCCCAAGAGAGCAGCGCCCCCCCCCCCCCCCCCCCGCCGCCTGGCTGAGGCCTCCCGACCGCTCGCAGCAGCGGGCTATCGCCAGCCGCGGGTGCGCGCGGTCCCCCCCTCCGCTTCGCCGCCCGCCGGAGACAGTGTCCTGCTCTCCACGGGCGGCGGTGCTTCCCCAGCGACGGCCCAGCGACCAGACGCTCCTCCACATGGCAGCAGTTGGCGGGTCACGTGACCCGGCGGGCGGGTGCCGCGAATCCACGATTGGGAGCGGACTGACGGGGCTTTCACCAGCCAGCTCCCCTGCGGGTGCCTGGCTGGTGCAGGATTTAGTGTCCCTGCCTTCTGGTGCAGGGACAGTGCGGGGTGCGGGGCCTGGGTTTGCGCAGGCGCAGGCCGTTCTTCCCCCCGCGGTTTCCATGGGTACCAATGTCGTGACGGGCAGCGGGGTGTCGGGCGTCGGCGGGCAGGCATCTGGGATTTACCCGGGGGCGCTCCCGGTATCCCAGATACTGCTGCCGCCCGTGGGGGCCTGTGGCCCAGTGAGTCGACGCCATCTGCTGGCCAGCTCCTGGTGCAGCAAATGGGGTCAGGACCAAGTTCCATGGCCGCTTCATTTGCGTACCGGGGCGGCACGTATACAGCTTCGCCCGCGGGTTTCCTTCCGGCGGCTTCGGTGTCGGTGGCCTGGTCGGGGTCACTGCAGCTCCCGGTCATGACTTCCGGGGCGGCACCCGCATTCCGCGGGGTTCCGGCCCCCTTTTCGTCCACTTATTTGCCGGCGGCGTTTACGCACGCGCAGGGATCGGTGACCTCCTGGCCCACGCCGAGTGGTCCGGGTTTTGCGCAATGGGGGGGTTCTTACACCGGTGGTTTTACCCCAGGGGCTCTCGGCCAGACGCCTTACTGGGCGGCGCCGTTTTCTCAGGCTCCGTCCACTTGGCACGCTGGTTTCACTTCCCCGGGCACATGGCCTCCAGCGTCTGGCGCGGCCGTTGAGATGGCGGGCGCTGCGGCATTGGGCTTGCCCGCACTCGGTTCACGGCCCCCCCTTGCTGCTCCCCCTCCCCCGCTACCTCCGGTTCCCCCCCCGGAGGTGGCTGCTTTTGTGCCTCCCCTCCCCCCCCCCTTCTGTTTCCCCACCAGGTGCAGGTACGTCAAGGGGGGTCTCTCCCCCGGGCGGATTATCGGGGGCCACGACGGCAGCAACATCCAGCGAGGCACAGACAGGAGCGGCGAAGCAGGCTGAACATGTGGGGACGGGGGGATCTCGGGTCCCTGAAGAGGTTCCATCCGGCCCCGCCACCGCGGCAGTAGAAGCGGGCGGTCCTTCTGGAACGGGTGAGACAGTTAATTCTTCTTCTGATAGCTCATCTTCCAGCTCCTCTTCGGATACTAGGTCTTCCGGGTCCCCCAGGCGCCCGCGTAAGTTAGCTAGGCTCATTGCGCATCGCTTGCACAAGAAAAATAGGAAGGCCAAGGGCGCAGTTGCGGCAGCCACACAGGACCCTCCGCGTTTTACGGAAATGGTGCACTGCGCAAACACTGCGGTCACCAGGGGTTTACGTACACGGATGAGGGAGAAGATTAGGAAAGGTAAATACGGCGACATGTTCACCCTTACGGATGACATGCGGAAGGCGTTCGATAAGGCCAAGAAGGTTGGGGGCATTGGCGAGAATGCATTTCGCAATTTTCACCAGTGGCTCCGAGGGTTTTTAGTGTTCACGGCGTGCTACGCCGAGACCAGGCCTAAGAAATATCACAACACGGTCAAGTATTTGTACCTGGTACATGAAATGTACTTGACATCCAAGGGTTACGCGTGGCGGGATTACGATGAGAAATTCCGCCGTAACCAAGACGGGAACCCGACACTGCCCTTGGGTTTCAAGGACGTTGAAGTTTGGTTAGAAGTCACGCAGCATAATAAGCCCCTTCTTGAGGCCCAGGGCGGCAAGTCGGGTTTAAGTGTCCGGCCGAGCCCGCCTATGGGGAATAAGGGGAAATGCTTCGCTTTCAATGAGGGCAAGTGTTCCCGGGGGGTTAACTGCCGTTTTTCGCCACTCCTGCAAGGTGTGCGGCGGGGGGCACCCGGCCAAAGATTGCCAGTCCCCTTCCGGGTTCAGGCCCTCTGACGCTGCCGAGGTGCCCGGAGGTGGAAAGTAAGGCATTTTCCCCCATCAACGTCCCCGAATCTAAATGACTAAATGGTTGTACAGTTACCCCGACGTCACTTCGGGGTTGTTTTTGTTGGAAGGTTTCCGTAGCGGTTTCAGGCTTCCCATACCGGAGTCGGTCCTAGTGGTATCCAGGCGCAATTTAAAATCCGCACGGGATTTCCCCTCGGTGGTCGCCCGTAAGGTCCAGGCGGAAATCGATTTGGGGCGCATGTGCGGCCCTTTCCCGTCCCCACCACTGCCCCGGCTGTGCGTTTCACCGTTAGGGGTGGTCCCCAAGAAAGCTCAGGGTCAATTCCGCCTCATTCAGCATTTGTTACACCCCCGTGGCGGCTCGGTCAACGACGCCATCCCGGAGGAAGCTTGCAGGGTGCGGTATCAATCGTTTGATGAGGCCCTGCGGTTAGTCCAAAGGGCAGGTCCCGGCGCCCTCATGGCCAAGCTGGACATTGAGTCCGCTTTCCGCCTCCTGCCCATCCACCCCGATTCCCTGCGTTTCCTTGGTTTCAGGTTAGGGGGTGGGTATTATGTAGACAGGTGCTTGCCTATGGGGTGTTCCATTTCTTGTGCCTACTTTGAGAAATTCAGTTCGTTTTTACATTGGTGCGTAGTGTCAGCCTCCGGCCACCCGGGGGTTGCCCACTATCTAGACGATTTTCTCTTTGTGGGTCCAAGGGAGGGGTCGGTTTGCGGGGATGTACTGGGTTTAGCCCAGAGTTTGTTCGGTCGCCTGGGCGTGCCCAAGGCCTCGGATAAGACCGAGGGGCCCACGGCGTGCCTCAGTTATTTGGGCATTGAAATTGATTTGGAAGCCGGTTGCTGCCAGCTTCCGGCCGATAAGGTGCTCAAGTTGCTGGGTCTCATAGAGCAGTGCCTCCTCACGCGCAGGGTCAGACTACAACGGGTTCAGTCGTTGCTCGGGTCTTTTAATTTTGCGTGCAGGATCATACCCATGGGCCGGGTTTTCTGCCGTAAGCTTGAGAGAGCCATGGCGGGGGTGCGAAAACCTCACCATACGGTTTACATTTCGCGCGAGGTCAGGGAAGACTTGAGAACCTGGTCCACTTTCTTGGTTTCTTTTAACCGGGAGGTGTTGTGGCCAGCGAAGCGCTGTTCCAACGCCGCGTTACAACTTTTTACCGACGCCGCTGGGGGTTCGGGCTTTGGGGCTTTTTTCAGAACAGAGTGGTGCGCCGCGCCTTGGCCCGCAGCATGGGTGACCCGAGGTTTTACAAAGAACTTGCTCCTCCTAGAGTTATTCCCCTTGATAGTGGCGGTCGAGTTGTGGGCACCCAGCTTGTCGGATCGGAGTATTGTATTCCGCTGCGACAATCTGGGCGTCGTGCACGCCGTTAATAACCAGCGCTCGTCCTCTCCTGAGGCTCTGCGCTTGTTGCGTTATCTTGTGCTCAAGTGCTTGAGGCATAACATTCATTTCACGGCTGCGCATGTCCCGGGGGTTGACAATAGAATTGCTGACGCACTGTCGCGTTTTGAGTTCGATAAGTTTAGGGAGCTGGTACCTGATGCGGCGATTGGGGGTCTATTGGTGCCGCCCTTCCTGTGGAGAATCGTTGACTAAGGCCCTCCCCGGTGAGTGGGACTTGCCTCTGCGGGCGGGATACCGTTTGGGGTATGGCGGCCCGGTATCAGTTGGCTAGGCTTGCGCCTTGTCTAATGAATATGTTAAGTATGTTGTTATTGCGCCTGTTGCGCGAACCCGGAAACGTGTTTTACTCGTCGGTTTTTGAACGGCTAGCGTTCAGAAATGGAGGGTGTGAAGTGAATTTTTACATTTTCCTCCGAGAGGACCGAATTACAATTGGCATCACACACGGTTCACGGGAGGTTTTTTGAGTTTTCTCCTTCACTCGGGTTCTTAATTGCATGTTTAAGTTATTTGTTTTTCAATCTGTATAGTGTCTGACGGTAAGGAATTTTCTTTTGCAGCTACTTTGGACATCTCGGATCAGATTTGGCTCATTGGCCATTCTTTTATTTTTTGGGCGGAGAGGCATCCAATGGCAGGACGAATGGGCGAATTGTTTGGGGACAAGGTAGTTAGATGGTTAGGAGTTAGAGGCTTGCGTTGGATGGGTTTACTTCGCTTGCTGTTTCGCCATGAGCGGAGGTGGGGGCGGCCCGGCTGGGTTGTCATTCACCTTGGGGGTAATGATATGGGGCGGGTCAAAGGCATCGATCTCATCTTGAGTATCAAAGCGGATTTAGTGGCGTTGCGGGCATCCTGGTCCCGGGTGATAGTGGTGTGGTCTGACATGGTGCCCCGTTTCCATTGGCGGGGTGCCGTTCGCTTCTCTGCTATCGAGAAAGCGAGGAAGAAAGTTAATTCCGCAGTGTCAGTATACGTGCAGGCGATAGGAGGTTTAGTGGTTAGGCATCCGCTTTTGGTGCTGCACAATGTACAGTTTTATAGGGAAGACGGGGTTCACCTTTCCCCTGCGGGTATTGGTGTGTTCTTGGACAGTATTTTTAGAGTGCTGTCCGGTTGAATCTCTTCTCCTGTTGTTGGTTGGATGGCGGTCTGCGTTTTTTTGTTAAAATCCTTGTTGTGGCGGAAAGTCGCTACCAGCCAGCGGTCAAATAGTTACATAAGTGGTCACTGTGGGGCACCCCCTTTTGATTGAACAGCGAGTATGCCCTCCCCTTGCGGGTGGACTACGGATGTTCCCGTGCGGGTTCGTCCACGGCTCTGCTAAAGTAAGGGGGGTGAGCCTGCGCAGTGCGGGTTATGTTAAGGAGGCGGTTGTGAGGCCCCTCCTATTTTATTGTTTATTATAGTTGACTGGTGCTGGTGAGTTGGTAGCGCCTTTTTCTTGCCATCCTCCAATATTCTTAGTTTAAACGACAGGTCACCAAACAATAAATATCTGTTTGACCTTTTAAATCTAGCAGTTGGTGTCCGTGTGTTTATTTCTTAGTGATAAGCTAGCTAGTTATAAATGTTAAGTTCGTCGGAATAAAGTCATGGGTGGTTTAAGCAGGCAGAGATCCGCATAGGCTCGAAGCCACATAAACACCCTGAATTTTTCTGACATGTGTTGAGGATAGGCAGGGCTAGCCTTAGTGATTGACAGTTGTGGTCAGGTGACAGATGGGTGCCTATTAGGGATATGTAGGAGGAGTATACACAGGGGTATATAGTCCTGGAATTTGGCAGCCATCTTCCTCTTGCCAGTTTTTCTTGGATGCCCTCCCACCCTCCCTTTAAGGTTGCTTGAGGCTCGCTTTTCGGGCCTCTATTTCCGTTTCATAGCAGGCTTTGATAGCCAGATGGGCGGAAAGTCGCTACCAGCCAGCGGTCAAATAGTTACATAAGTGGTCACTGTGGGGCACCCCCTTTTGATTGAACAGCGAGTATGCCCTCCCCTTGCGGGTGGACTACGGATGTTCTCGTGCGGGTTCGTCCACGGCTCTGCTAAAGTAAGGGGGGTGAGCCTGCGCAGTGCGGGTTATGTTAAGGAGGCGGTTGTGAGGCCCCTCCTATTTTATTGTTTATTATAGTTGACTGGTGCTGGTGAGTTGGTAGCGCCTTTTTCTTGCCATCCTCCAATATTCTTAGTTTAAACGACAGGTCACCAAACAATAAATATCTGTTTGACCTTTTAAATCTAGCAGTTGGTGTCCGTGTGTTTATTTCTTAGTGATAAGCTAGCTAGTTATAAATGTTAAGTTCGTCAGAATAAAGTCATGGGTGGTTTATACTTTTCTGGCTGACTTCATTGGGTGTGTATACTTTAATCATGAACCAATTACAACAAACAATCCATACCCTAAGGCAGGCATGTCCAAACTGCAGCCCTCCAGCTGTTGGTAAACTACATATCCCAGCATGCCCTGACCCAGTTTTGTTGTCAGAGAATGGTAAAGCTGTTTCAGGGCATGCTGGGATATGTAGTTTCACAACAGCTGGAGGGCCGCAGTTTGGACATGACTGCCCTAAGATGCATAATTAACAATATTATACAAGTACAAAACCAACCATGGAACTTTAACACAACAAGAATATTAGTCTGTTAGAAACATAAAAATTGGAGCCACAAATAACTCTCAATAAACAAATATATTATTATCAATAAAAAATGTAAAAATTATTCTGCGGCAATAATCACATCTTGCACACAAAGGCCTAGCCACAACAACATACATTAACCAAAAAAACATTAAATAAAATGTATGAAACATTCATGAAAACACATGAGTCACACTTCATTTAAATGGAAAAAAACAAAAACACAAAAACAAAAACAATTTGAGGCTGCAAAAGGGACAGGACAACTGCTAACTTCACAAGACAAAGGGAAACAACAACTATTTATGCTAAAAAAACATCACCAACACATTTCAATAATTAAGCCACTTACAAACAGAATCAGCTACAATACATTTCACACAACTAAGGACAACGCACATATGTTAAAATAATATAAATATTGTACCACAAACTCACCATTCTGCCTTGGACGGTCCGAATCCCGGACATAAGTTGCACCAACCACTTCTGACGGAATAAGGGACTGCACAGGCTCCTCCCAATCATGATATGACGCTCTGAAGGGATGGCCACCCCCTGTTTGCCTGGCAGACTTTGCCTCTTTGTCCATCTTCGCCTTGACACGGCGCTTGATATCGTAGAAACGCTTACGACACGTGTCCTCGGTCCTCCTCACCACACCCTCACTATTAACTGCCGCTACTACCTTCCCCCACAGAACACTCTTCCTGCGTGAAGGTACCTTGGCAGCATCAGGCCCAAACAGCTGATGATGATGTTTCATCAGCTCCTGCACCAATGCGACATTCTCTGCATAGCTGAACTTTACATTGCACCCAGTCTTTGTAGTGGTGCGTGGCTTCGGAGCCACAGCACCATCACTGTCACTATCACTCGAGCCCGCAGCAGCAACCTCCCCCTCCTCCTCACTAACCTCCTCCGCCTCACTCACCTCCTCCCTCTCACTCACCTCCTCCACCTCACTCACCTCCTCCACCTCACTCACCTCTGACTGGGACATATTCCGGACAAACAACAAATAACAATTATAAAAAAAAAACACACAACACACTCCTCCACTACCACTACACACCACACACCAAACACACACACACACTCACAAACAATGACAATAGACTTCAAAATTTTTACAAAGACAAAAAAGTAAACAGACTTTTAAAAACTACACAACAAGTATGACAAGACTACTTACACGCACAGTACAGCACTCAACAATCGCAAAAAAACACCTCCAAACCACAAAATACTCCAAACTACTCACCAACACCAAACACCACTTCCTCTCACCTCTCCACTAGCTAAACCCACGAGGTTCGGACGGGTTGGGGCGGTTTTATAGTAATGAGCACAGACACTCCTCCATCAGGAAACAAACCAATGATGGACGAGTGACAAATACGAAAGTTAGAAAAAAATCACGGCCGGGAACGGAGAAACACTGCCGTAACATACAAATGACGCATTCGTTAAAAAAAACCCAACACTGCCGCAAAAACACAAAATCGGTCGCATTCTACCTTTAAAAAACACGAATGACCTCGACATCGAAAAATGAGAAAAATCAAAATACGACAGCTTAGTAAATGAGGCGTAAAAAAAAAAAAAAGTTGCAAATTCACACATTCGATGTCATTCGTGTTTAATTACACTCCAAATCGACACAGATACGAATTTTAGTAAATATACCCCCATGTGTTGAAGATTTAAACAAAGCAGTGTAAAAAAAACACAGCCTCTAGTAAAAGTATAATAATACCCTCAGGGCTTGGGCTTCTCACATGTAGCTGGTTCTTTGCGGGACTCTTCTTCTACCTCCAAAGGTATTGGCAGAATACCTTAAAAGTAAGCTGTTTCTCAATTTGTGTGCTAAGGAATAATTCTGATCCTTGTCGGGTTTTTATTAGAGATGAGCGGGTTCGGTTTCTCGGAAACCGAACCCCCCCGAACTTCACCCTTTTTACACGGGTCTGAGGCAGGTTCGAACCTTCTAACCCGAGCGCGCCCGAACGTCATCATCCCGCTGTCGGATTCTCGCGAGATTCGGATTCTATATAAGCAGCCGTGCGTCGCCGCCATTTTCACTCGAGCATTGGAGATGATAGGGAGAGGACGTGGCTGGCGTCCTCTCCGTTTATTGTTGAACTTGATTGCTTTATTGCTTAATTGTGGGGAGGACTGGGGAGCAGCTGTTAGGAGGAGTACAGTGCAGAGTTTTGCTGATAAGTGACCACCAGTTTTTATCCGTTCTCTGCCTGAAAAAAACGCTCCATACCATATCTGTGCTCAGTGTGCTGCATAATATATCTGTGCTGAGTGCTCACACTGCTTAATTGTGGGGAATGGGGAGCAGCTGTATTATATAGCAGGAGTACAGTGCAGAGTTTTGCTGACAGTGACCACCAGTATACGTTGTCTGCCTGAAAAAAACTCCATATCTGTGCTCAGTGTGCTGCTTTATTGTGGGGACTGGGGACCACCAGTATAATTAATATTATATAGGAGGAATACAGTGCAGAGTTTTGCTGACCAGTGACCACCAGTATACTATATATAGCAGTACGGTAGGCCACTGCTGTACCTACCTCTGTGTCATCATTCATTAAGTATACTATCCATCTACATTCTATACCTGTGGTGCATTTTAGTTTTGCAGTTTGCTGACACATATTGACCACCAGTATACTATATATAGCAGTACGGTAGGCCACTGCTGTACCTACCTCTGTGTCGTCATTCATTAAGTATACTATCCATCTACATTCTATACCTGTGGTGCATTTTAGTTTTGCAGTTTGCTGACACAGTGACCACCAGTATACTATATATAGCAGTACGGTAGGCCACTGCTGTACCTACCACTGTGCCGTCATTCATTAAGTATACTATCCATCTACATTCTATACCTGTGGTGCATTTTTGTTTTGCAGTTTGCTGACACAGTGACCACCAGTATACTATATATAGCAGTACGGTAGGCCACTGCTGTACCTACCTCTGTGTCGTCATTCATTAAGTATACTATCCATCTACATTCTATACCTGTGGTGCATTTTAGTTTTGCAGTATGCTGACACAGTGACCACCAGTATACTATATATAGCAGTACGGTAGGCCACTGCTGTACCTACCTCTGTGTCGTCATTCATTAAGTATACTATCCATCTACATTCTATATCTGTGGTGCATTTTAGTTTTGCAGTTTGCTGACACAGTGACCACCAGTATACTATATATAGCAGTACGGTAGGCCACTGCTGTACCTACCTCTGTGTCGTCATTCATTAAGTATACTATCCATCTACATTCTATACCTGTGGTGCATTTTAGTTTTGCAGTTTGCTGACACAGTGACCACCAGTATACTATATATAGCAGTACGGCAGGCCACTGCTGTACCTACCTCTGTGTCGTCATTCATTAAGTATACTATCCATCTACATTCTATACCTGTGCTGCATTTTAGTTTTGCAGTTTGCTGACACCATGACCACCAGTATACTATATATAGCAGTACGGTAGGCCACTGCTGTACCTACCTCTGTGTCGTCATTCATTAAGTATACTATCCATCTACATTCTATACCTGTGGTGCATTTTAGTTTTGCAGTTTGCTGACACAGTGACCACCAGTATACTATATATAGCAGTACAGTAGGCCACTGCTGTACCTACCTCTGTGTCGTCATTCATTAAGTATACTATCCATCTACATTCTATACCTGTGGTGCATTTTAGTTTTGCAGTTTGCTGACACAGTGACCACCAGTATACTATATATAGCAGTACGGTAGGCCACTGCTGTACCTACCTCTGTGTCGTCATTCATTAAGTATACTATCCATCTACATTCTATACCTGTGGTGCATTTTAGTTTTGCAGTTTGCTGACACAGTGACCACCAGTATACTATATATAGCAGTACGGTAGGCCACTGCTGTACCTACCTCTGTGCCGTCATTCATTAAGTATACTATCCATCTACATTCTATACCTGTGGTGCATTTTAGTTTTGCAGTTTGCTGACACAGTGACCACCAGTATACTATATATAGCAGTACGGTAGGCCACTGCTGTACCTACCTCTGTGTCGTCATTCATTAAGTATACTATCCATCTACATTCTATACCTGTGGTGCATTTTAGTTTTGCAGTATGCTGACACAGTGACCACCAGTATACTATATATAGCAGTACGGTAGGCCACTGCTGTACCTACCTCTGTGTCGTCATTCATTAAGTATACTATCCATCTACATTCTATATCTGTGGTGCATTTTAGTTTTGCAGTTTGCTGACACAGTGACCACCAGTATACTATATATAGCAGTACGGTAGGCCACTGCTGTACCTACCTCTGTGTCGTCATTCATTAAGTATACTATCCATCTACATTCTATACCTGTGGTGCATTTTAGTTTTGCAGTTTGCTGACACAGTGACCACCAGTATACTATATATAGCAGTACGGCAGGCCACTGCTGTACCTACCTCTGTGTCGTCATTCATTAAGTATACTATCCATCTACATTCTATACCTGTGGTGCATTTTAGTTTTGCAGTTTGCTGACACCATGACCACCAGTATACTATATATAGCAGTACGGTAGGCCACTGCTGTACCTACCTCTGTGTCGTCATTCATTAAGTATACTATCCATCTACATTCTATACCTGTGGTGCATTTTAGTTTTGCAGTTTGCTGACACAGTGACCACCAGTATACTATATATAGCAGTACGGTAGGCCACTGCTGTACCTACCTCTGTGTCGTCATTCATTAAGTATACTATCCATCTACATTCTATACCTGTGGTGCATTTTAGTTTTGCAGTTTGCTGACACAGTGACCACCAGTATACTATATATAGCAGTACGGTAGGCCACTGCTGTACCTATCTCTGTGTCGTCATTCATTAAGTATACTATCCATCTACATTCTATACCTGTGGTGCATTTTAGTTTTGCAGTTTGCTGACACAGTGACCACCAGTATACTATATATAGCAGTACGGTAGGCCACTGCTGTACCTACCTCTGTGTCGTCATTCATTAAGTATACTATCCATCTACATTCTATACCTGTGGTGCATTTTAGTTTTGCAGTTTGCTGACACAGTGACCACCAGTATACTATATATAGCAGTACGGTAGGCCACTGCTGTACCTACCTCTGTGTCGTCATTCATTAAGTATACTATCCATCTACATTCTATACCTGTGGTGCATTTTAGTTTTGCAGTTTGCTGACACAGTGACCACCAGTATACTATATATAGCAGTACGGTAGGCCATTGCTGTACCTACCTCTGTGTCGTCATTCATTAAGTATACTATCCATCTACATTCTATACCTGTGGTGCGCCTCTTTTTTTCTTTGCATCATGTGCTGTTTGGGGACAATTTTTTTGAAGTGCCATCCTGTCTTGATTGACACTGCAGTGCCACTCCTAGATGGGCCAGGTGTTTGTGTCGGCCACTTGTGTTGCTTAGCTTAGTCACACAGCCACCTTGGTGCGCCTCTTTTTTTCTTTGCCTCATGTGCTGTTTGGGGACAATTTTTTTGAAGTGCCATCCTGTCTTGATTGACACTGCAGTGCCACTCCTAGATGGGCCAGGTGTTTGTGTCGGCCACTTGTGTCGCTTAGCTTAGTCACACAGCCACCTTGGTGCGCCTCTTTTTTTCTTTGCATCATGTGCTGTTTGGGGACAATTTTTTTGAAGTGCCATCCTGTCTTGATTGACACTGCAGTGCCACTCCTAGATGGGCCAGGTGTTTGTGTCGGCCACTTGTGTTGCTTAGCTTAGTCACACAGCCACCTTGGTGCGCCTCTTTTTTTCTTTGCATCATGTGCTGTTTGGGGACAATTTTTTTGAAGTGCCATCCTGTCTTGATTGACACTGCAGTGCCACTCCTAGATGAGCCAGGTGTTTGTGTCGGCCACTTGTGTCTCTTAGCTTAGTTACACAGCCACCTTGGTGCGCCTCTTTTTTTCTTTGCATCATGTGCTGTTTGGGGACAATTTTTTTGAAGTGCCATCCTGTCTTGATTGACACTGCAGTGCCACTCCTAGATGGGCCAGGTGTTTGTGTCGGCCACTTGTGTCGCTTAGCTTAGTCACACAGCCACCTTGATGCGCCTCTTTTTTTCTTTGTATCATGTGCTGTTTGGGGACAATTTTTTTGAAGTGCCATCCTGTCTTGATTGACACTGCAGTGCCACTCCTAGATGGGCCAGGTGTTTGTGTCGGCCACTTGTGTCGCTTAGCTTAGCCATCCAGCGACCTCGGTGCAAATTGTAGGACTAAAAATAATATTGTGAGGTGTGAGGTGTTCAGAATAGACTGGAAATGAGTGGAAATTATGGTAATTGAGGTTAATAATACTATGGGATCAAAATGACCCCCAAATTCTATGATTTAAGCTGTTTTTTAGGGTTTTTTGAAAAAAACACCCGAATCCAAAACACACCCGAATCCGACAAAAAAATTTCGGTGAGGTTTTGCCAAAACGCGTCCGAATCCAAAACCAAAACACAAAACACGAAAAATGTCCGGTGCACATCACTAGTTTTCATGTGTAAGAGGCAGGAAATATCCTAGTGGTGAATTTAGAGTAAAATACTCTTAAATAAAATTTATTTTGTTATGAGCTCCTGCATGTGTTCTCAATGCTGTCCTGGCTATAAAATTTTAGCATTGAGAACACATGCAGGAGCGTGTAATTATTCCTTAGCACACAAACAAATTTGGAAACAGCTTACTTTTAAAGTATCCTGCTACCGTGAGCTTTGATTGTCTCACGGATCGGCGCTGAATTGAAGTTAGACACCCGCATCGCCGCCGGAGACTGAGGGGCAGGAGAGGCGCAGGCTGCGCTCTCCTCCCCTCACACACAGGACAGCAGCAGCGGTGAGCAGCAGGGGAAGGGGGGGGGGCATGTGTAGCTGGCACTGGGGGCATATCTGGCACTGGGGGGACATGTGTATCTGGCACTGGGAGCATATCTGGCACTGGGGGACATGTATATGGCACTGGGGGCATATCTGGCACTGGGGGGACATGTGTATCTGGCACTGGCGGCATATCTGGCACTGGGGGGCATATCTGGCACTGGGGTGACATGTGTATCTGGCACTGGGGGCATATCGCACTGGGGGACATGTGTATCTGGCACTGGGGGCATATCTGGCACTGGGGGCATATCTGGCACTGTGGGGGCATTTCTGTATCTGGCACTGGGGGTACATGTGTATCTGGCACTGGGGGCATATCTGGCACCGGGTGGACATGTGTATCTGGCACTGGGGGCATATCTGGCACTGCGGGGACATGTGTATCTGGCACTGGGGGCATATCTGGCACTGGGAGCATATCTGGCACTGTGGGGGCATTTCTGTATCTGGCACTGGGGGTACATGTGTATCTGGCACTGGGGGCATTCCTGTATCTGGCACTGGGGGGACATGTGTATCTGGCACTGGGGGCATATCTGGCACTGTGGGGGCATTTCTGTATCTGGCACTGGGGGCAATGTATATCTGACACAGTGGGGGCATTTGTGTATCTGGCACTGTAAGGCAATGTATATCTGGCACTGTGGGGGCATTTGTGTATCTGGCACTGTGAGGCAATGTATATCTGGCACTCTGGGGGAATTTGTGTATCTGGCACAGTGAGGCAATGTGTATCTGGCACTGTGGGGCAATGTATATCTGGCACTGTGGGGCAATGTATATCTGGCACTGTGGGGCAACGTGTATCTGGCACTATTGGGGTCATATGTGTATCTGCCCCTCCCCCATATGTGTATCACATCCCCATTTTCATTGGCCATGCCCCATGTGATATTTGGTCACACCCATTTTTGGGCACACGCACCTTTGGCGTGCGCACACAGTACCTATAAGATATTTTATCTACTTGCACCACTGGAGTTGAGAGACTAGTAGGAGAGTCTTATTATGTGTGGTGATGACTGGATGTAATCTGTGACAGATTGTAACATGATTTTTAGTCAAAACATATTGAATAAGGGGAACAAAAGGACAATTCAGAGAGTCAAGGATGACACCACCTAGGCAGCAAGCTTGTGTTTATTGTATAGAATTAACAACAGTTCAGGTCAGGGCAGCATTCAGTGACGTGGACCAATACAAATAGTGATAATAAATCTGGGGAGGAACATTATCCACATACACTGATTATGAAGTACTTCAATTGGCTCGGCTGTACCAATAATATAAAACACTTTTTTAATCCTCCGGATTCCGGAGACTATCACTGTACCAAAAAAAAAAAACAGGCAGGGAAAAAGATAAAAATAAACAACAGACAACTCTTCCGAATGTGATTGCTTTGGCTTCAAAGTACCATCCAGATGCAAAAAAACAAAAAACTAAAAAGAGAGCTCTAGCTTTGTGGGTAGGTCGTAGTGGTCTGCAAGCCCGGACAGTGGAGGACAAAGACTTAATTTACATAATGGAGGTGGTTGACAGGAGACTGACCATCCTTAAGAAAACCAAAAGTAACAACCTCATTGATAGCATTTATAAGGATGAAATATAGAAATTTAAAGATAGAACCAATGCACGGAAAATAATGATTGATCTAGACCAGGCATGTCCAAACTGTGGCCCTCCAGCTGTTGAGAAACTACACATCCCAGCATGCCCTGACACAGCTTTAGCATTCTCTGACAGCAAAACTGTGTCAGGGCATGCTGGGATATGTAGTTTCACAACAGCTGGAGGGCCGCAGTTTGGACATGCCTGGTCTAGACATTTGGACAACCAAGGGACTTACTGCTTCCTACCTTGCTATAAGTGCATGTTACTTTTGCACTGTGCAGAACCAACCTGAACACATATTACTCAGTCTCGAAGAGATCACCCAACCACATACTGCTCATTCCATCAAAGCTTGTGTTGACCAGTGCACTGAAATGTGCGGAATACCAGAAAACAAGATTCTTACAGTCATCACAGATAATGGGAGCAACATGGTTGCAGAAATCACAGTGGAAGAAGAGCAAATAAGCTCTGCAGATACCGAAGAGGATGAGGAGAGTGAAGGAGAACATGAAAGTGAGGAGTCAAGGTAAGACTATTGGATTTATTATGTATCAAATAAAAGTACATTTACTAAAACATTTTCATTTAAATAATAATGAAGTACATTGTCATTGGTCTGGTCCTCAGGTATGGAGGCATTACGAGCGGACACCCTGTTTTGTTCACACATTGCAGTTAGTCGTCAACATTGTCTACAAAGAAGTCTCTGTTGCACGTCTTTTGGAAAGGTGAAAGCAGTTGTCAAGCAGTTTTGCAGGTCTTCAGTTGCAATGGAGAAACTTCACCAGCTCTGTGGACTTACTGTAATTAAAGATTGTGTGACAAGATGGTCCAGCACATTTCAGATGGTTTCACGCCTTCTTCAGGTAAAAGATTCTGTGGTCCATGTTGCAGATGAGATGGGTTGGGATTGTCTCCTGCCAAGTGAGTGGATGAAGCTAACTGCTGTACAAAGGGGGTCATTCTGAGTTGATCGTAGCTGTGCTAAATTTAGCACAGTTACGATCATGTTCCCAGACATGCGGGGGGATGCCCAGCATAGGGTTAGCCCGCATGTCTGTCCGCCCCCCCTGCACAAGTACAAAAGCATCGCACAGCGGTTATGCTTTTGTACTTGTTGAGTAAGCTCCTGCGGCTGACCGGGAGATGCTCATCGCTGCCCGTGTTCGCAGCGGCTGCATGTGATGTCATGCAGCCACTGCGGCCTGCCCCCCGCACGGTCCAGCCCCCAAAACGGCAGAGGCGATCGCTAGGGAACGACGGCTTTTGGCCGTCCGGCATGTGCCGTCGCACTGCGGCGCCGACGCATGTGCAGTTCTGACCTGATCGCTGCGCTGCAAACAACTGCAGCGAGCGATCAAGTCGGAATGACCCCCAATATCTCTTGCTGCCCTTTGCTGACCATACAAAAACACTTCAAAGTGATACAATGTTTCTGTCATTGATAGTGCCAGCCTTACTGGACTTGATTACACACCTCTCCCAGTTCTCTCTGGTATCAGCTCACAAAGAACCTATGTGGACTGGCAGATAAAATTAAACTAAACCTGGAAAAATGCTTCAGCTTCTTTCTATTTCCCAATGAGCCAAAGTTCTCCACTTGCAGCCGCTGCTTATTTTCTTGACCCAACAGTTGCTGGAGATGCACTCATTGAAAACACAGATGATGGAATCAATGAACTTTTGGAAGAAGCAGAAAAATTAGTCCTCCTCAGTGCATCCACAACACAGGTGGAGGATGGGTTGAAGACAGATGATGGGGATACATCAATGAAGGATGATGATGCAGATGTTGAAGAGATGCCCTCAGGAGTAAAGCAACCGCGATTTAAGTTTTTGTCCACTAAGTTGGCATCTTCACTGTCAAAACCACCCAAGCCCAGTGTTCAACAGGATATAAGGAAATACAAAGATGAGCTTTCATCTCAGAAGATCTCCAATTTGGAATGTGGGATGGACTTTTGGTTGACATGGAACTCGATGGCATATGTGAATTTGAAGTCTTTTGCCCTAGATTTACTTGCAGTGCCTGCATCACAGGATTTTGCACAGTGGGTGTTTAGTGTAACAAGGGACCTGATAAGGGCCCGTCGCAACGGGAAAAGGGTCGTCTTAGAAAGAAGTGCTTTCCTGAAATGAAACCGAGATAAGTAACGCCAACTGTATGTAAGTCATGAAAATCACTCAGTTTAACTAAATAGCTATATATTATCATATGATGATATGCATCATTACAGCTTATTTTTTTTGTAGTAGTAGTACTACTGTTCTACTACTTACTTGTATCAGGATGAACCAGGTTGTATTTTTCTAGTGACTGATTTTTGTATTCTTAATTAATAATACTGTATTTTATACAGTTATATGCATCCTCTTTGACTGCATGATGTCACACGCTGCCGCTGCGACCCCGGAACGCGGCAGGTAGGCATCGCAGGTAGGGAGCTACTTGGCGGGCGCATGTCAGAGAAACTGATTGTAGATGTGCTAAATTTAGCACATCTACGATCAGGTCTGAATCAACCCCGTTGTGTGAGCAGCATAGGGGGGTTGTAAATACTGACTTATCATTGTGCATATATTAAACCAACCACATTACACTACACCTCCTCTAAGAGCAAGATGGAGGAAATATTATGGACACTAACCTCCTTGTTGGCTGCACACCAGACCACACAGGAGCAAGTGGTAAGCTTCCTCCCCAGTCCAAAAACGAGGAATCTACCTATGATCAGTTAAAAAAAATGTCTGTCGGTGGCATTTCTCCTTATTTTTGAACAAGTGGCACAACGTTTAAAGTGGCCACAAGCCTGCTGGGCAGACAAACTAGCACCTTACCTTACTGGGGAGTGACGGAAAGCATACGCAAAATTGCCAGATAATGAAACTGCTAATTATGAAAAGTGTTAAAATGGCCATTCTGGCCTGACGCGGTCTTACGGCAGCAGGTAAAGCACAGCGCTTCAGGGACCAGGGGTATCAGTCCGGAAGCCGTTGGCTTAGCTCTCCCGCTATGGCAAAAGCTGGATGCAGCCAGATCATACTGCTATGCAGGTAGTAGAGATTGTAGCCATAGATCAATGCGTACATTCACTGGGAGATGCAGCGCTGGGTACTTCACAAGGAACCCCAGTCGTTGGATGCGTTGGTCCACTGTATAGAGCGGAATGTAGCTGCGATCAATATGGCTAGAACCCCTAAAAAGTAGACTAGGGCCCCACAGATGGTGAAGCTGGCACCTCGCTGGCGCTTGCCTCCTCTTAAAGGGCCCAGCCATGTAGAGGGGTATAAAGAAAACCCCATAAATTGTTATGAATGTGGCAAACCGGGGCATATGAGACAAGCTTGTCCTAAAAAAGCATCTGACTATGCGGCCTCCCCTATTGTGGGAACCAGCTGTATTAGGGGGTCACAAATTTTCTGCCCTAGTAGATATAGGCAGTGAACTGACACTCATCTCTGAGGCTGTGATACCCAGGGTAACAGAGAGAGTTTCAGGCTCTGTAGAAGTATTGTGTGTCCATGGTTCCACCAAGAGGTTTCCAAGAGTTCAAATCAGGATTGGTTTAAGGGGTAGCTGTCATAAAGTAATAGCAGCCATCGGCCAGAAGCTTCCATTCCGCTTAATTTTGGGGCGCAATTTCCTGGGCTTCCTTGGTTGGGATCAACTAAATGATGCTGCCCTTGCCAACATACGATCACAGGTTGTTGAGGTGAATAGGGTCGCTAAAGCCACTTATCCTCCGGATGGGACTCTTTTTTTTATTAAAAAAACACTAGCTAATGTATAGAGTGACTGAAAAAGATGGGAATATGCTGGAACAGCTGTTAGTGCCTCAAATACATGTACCATTGTTCCTACGCACTGCCCATACTTATCCTTGGGGTGCCCACCTCGGAGAAGAGAAAATCCGTTATAGGGTACTTCTGCATTTCTTTTGGCCAGGGGTTGCTCCATTTGCCAGAGAACCTATCCAAAGCCTCACCTCAAGGCCCCTCTAGTGACAATGTCTGTCATTGGGATGCCTTTCAACAGGATTGTTATGGATCTGGTAGGCCTTCTGGACAAGTCAAAGAAGGGCAACCAGTACGTGCTAGTCATAATGGATTATGCCACTCACTATCCAGAGGCCATTCCACTATGAAACATAGGAAACTTAACTGTTGCCAAAGAGCTGTTATTGCTGTTTACTCATCTGGGGTTTCCTAAGGAGATCCTAACGGACCAGGGGACCCCCTTTATGTCCCAAGTTTTTACAGAACTCTGCCATAAAACAGGGATTTCTCACCTCCACACCTCCGTCTATCATCCACAAATGGATGGATTGGTAGATCGCTTTAAGCGGACTCTTAAAACAATGATCCAAAGGACCGTCTTGGACAACAAGCAGGAATGGGATGACGTACTTCCATACCTGATGTTTGCCATTTGAGAGGTCCAGCAGTCGTCAACTGGCTTCAGCCCCTTTGAGCTGTTATATGGGAGGCAACCCCGTGGAGTTCTGGACATATTAAAAGAGGGCTGGGAACAACAGCAGTCAGAAGAGTCCAACTCTGGAGTTTGTAAATAAACTTTACCAGCAACTTCATCAAATTGGCCCAAATGTCCGCGAAAACCTCATAAAAGCTCAAGCCAGACAAAAGCAAGCCTACAGCAGAAGTTTGAGAATTCCAACCAGGGGACAAAATATTAGTCCTTGTACCCTTTCAGGAGGATAAGCTGTTTGCTCACTTGAGAGGTCTGTATGAAGTCGTGGAGACTGCAGGCCCAGTGTGCTATTGAGTTAGACAACCAGGGAGATGTCACGCTGAACAAATATATCATGTTAATCCGCTGAAACCTTGGCAGGTGGAACCTACTCCAACACTCTTCGCTAGTGCATTAGGGAGTTTGGATGTCCCATTAGCTGATACCTTGTTCTCTACTCAGAGGCAGGAGGCCAAAGCCCTAGTCCTGGGTGGAACATGAAATTCACACCCCTGAAGGAGTAGTAGTAAAGCAAAGGCACTACCGCATCCCAGAGGCTCAGAGACAGGCAGTAAAGGCTGAAGTGCAAGAAATGTTAAAGTTGGTGATAATTGAGGAATCGAAAAGTGACTGGTCTAGTCCGATAGTCCTAATTCCCAAACCCAACGGGACATTGAGATTCTGCAATGATTTCAGACACCTTAATCAAGTCTCTAGGTTTGATGCCTACCCGCTTCCCAGAGTGGATGAATTGGTGGAAAACCTAACTGGTAGCATGTATCTCACAACACTAGACCTAACTAAGGATACTGGCAGATACGTAAAGCAGCAAAAGAGAAAACTGCCTTCTCTACACCTGATGGTCTCTACCAGTATCTGGTACTGCCATTTGGACTTTATGGAGCGCCAGCAACATTTCAGCGGGCTATGGACCGCCTTCTGAGACCCCACGTGGGGTATGCCATTACGTATCTCAATGATATTATCATTTACAGTACCAACTGGGAGAGTCATCTGGATAAATCACAAAAGGTGCTAAATACCCTCAGGCAATACAGCTTTACTGCCAATCCTGCAAAATGCCATATTGGTCTGTCAGAAGCCAATAACTTAGGGTATTTCTTTGGCAGAAGTGAAGTAAAACCCCAACTGAAAAAAGTAAAGTCAATTAGGTCCTAGCCAAATCCCAGTAGGCCTATGCACAGCTCCAGCCAGAGTGTAAATAGACTTCAAGCAACCCTCCATACGCTTATCCGTCAGTTCCTTAAGAGAAGTGTCGGTAGTGACAGACAGAGCGGATGATACCACCAGACATGCGACCTGTGAGAACAATGTGCATTTGTTCTTAACTAACACTGTCTAAAGACATGTAGAATACGTAAGTGTCCTGTAAATGTACAGCGCTAATGATGCAGGCGGCTTTGCGTGTCCTCTTCTGCAGCAGGGTACATTGGTTTCCACAGGAAAACATCTGGTGATGTCCTAAAGCAGTTCCTCAAGGGAGGGGACACACCTTAGCGGGTATGAGAAACCGGCATCCAAAGAAAGCATCCTGGGAGGCGGAAGTATCAAAGGCATAGAACCTAATGAACAAGTTCACTGAGGACCACGTAGCCGCCTTGCACACGGCGGGCCACTCGAGAAGTTCCAACAGACTGAGTAGCATGGGCTTTAATAGCAGCAGGAACTGGGAGTCCAGCCTGTGCTTAAGCTTGTGCAGTCACCATTCTAATCTATCTGGCCAGGGATTGCTTATTCACAGGCCAACACAAAGAAAGGGTTATCCCACTGCACTGGTTTAAAGAGACAGAACCGTATAGAATATAGTCTTGTTGTGATAACCACTGACCAATAACTATAAGAAAATTTTTCCTATATTGATAAGAGTGGTGGTGTTCCCACAGAGTCAAACTAATGTGAATAGAAAAATAGCTCAAGAGAAAAGCTAGAAAGAGACTCTATAGGTGGTTGAGCACCCTTATTAAGGTCAAGGAAGGAAGGAGGAAGAAGAAAACAGAAAATTGAGACGAACAATAAAACTTAACTTTTATTAAAAAATTGCAAATGGCCCCCAGGCCCATATAACCATAAAATAGACTGACATAGGCGAAATATGAAGACAATAAACAAACGTATAAGTAAAATACATGAGATTTAAAAAGCCTCCAGGTAAAAGACTATATAATTATGGAAATAGCTGTGTCCCCCAAGTGATTGACAATAGGTAGGCGGGACTACCAGGGCACGGTCAGAGTACTACTGTCCCTCATGTGTAATACAGTGAATGAGGGATGAGTGATTCTTACTGGTGTCAGTCCTTGGAAAATAGAGATAAAGATAAACCAGTGGAGAGGACAGTCTTTCTTTTCTGCTTTTGGCTGATGCGTACTAGACACAGCGCAACCAATGAGAGAAATACTGGGCTGTCCTCAACCACTGGAGAAAGGATATAGTTGAATCTATAGAATATGTAGATGTGGTGGTAAACACAAATGTATCGATAAAAAAGGTAATAGGGTCTGTATGTTATAAGGACTATGATGTTATAACGCGTGAGAACCCTGTAAACAGATCATAGGGTCTATGATTAATGCCCTTGTATAATATAGAAATCATATATAATGAACAGGCAGGGCTTGTAAGCACACTTTTGGAGTTTCTACTGTCCCCCATATGCCAAGCAGTGAATGGGGGATCAGAGATTCCTACTGGTGGAAGTCCTTAGAAAATAGAAATATCAAGATAGGGCCGGACAGTTCTTCCCTTCTGCTTTTGGTTGATGCGTAAAGAACACCACGCAGCCAATGGAGAAAGTGAATATAAATCATATATATAAGAGGAAGGATCTAGTTAATGAAGATAAAGAAGATAGATCATCTTTGATTATAACAAAATATAATAATTATTCATATGATATTAAAAAGATAATTAAGAAGAATTCTGAACTTGTGAAGCTCGATACAGTACTTAGAAAGACAGTCAATCTTGATGGGAGAGTAGTTTTCAGAAAATCCGATAATCTGAAGCAAAGATTAACAACTAGTCATTTCAATCAGAAGAAGGCAGAATCCGTACAGACAGGGACTACTTGGTTACCTATTAGACCATTAGGCTTCCACAAATGTGGGAGCTCTACATGTAATACATGTTTACATACAAGTAAAAAGGTAATTGAATTTGCCTCACATCTAAATGGGGATAAATTTCAAATAGAAAGTTTCATTAACTGCAGATCAAAATTTGTGATCTACATTGTGCAGTGTGGTTGTGGCAAACAGTATGTGGGTCGTACAACCCAGATGCTTCATACAAGATTTATGGAGCATTGGAGAAATATAAAAAAAAATGTGCGAGCACATCCTTTGTCTAACCACAAGACACAGTGTGATCTTTATACACCTAGTAGTATTAAAGTAATTGGTATTGAACAGATTAGGATCACTGCACGTGGGGGTGATAGGTTCAATACCCTGTGTCGGAGAGAGGTCTTCTGGATGTATAGACTAGGAACCCTGAGCCCAAATGGTCTAAACGATACGGTTGAATTGAACCATATCAGCTAGACCATAGGGCGAGTATAGACTGATAGAAATATGTGAAGCTGCTTGGTTAAATGGGGGGTTAGGCTTCTCGGTAATAAAATTTTCTCTTTGAGGGGATTTTAGGGAGGGGGGTGTGGGGATGGGTGTGGGGGTGTGGGGGGTGGTATGTATTGGATGAAGATTATTTTCTATAAAAATCATGAATATAAAAAGCAAGTATATAAAGCAAATTTAAACGAATACTGGATGTGCTAAATGGGTTTTGAACTTTAGAAAATGTTAGTGCTTAGGGTTCTAACTAAATATAATGTGAAGGTTAGGTAAAAATCATGTTATGATTACCCTTTAATATAGTAAATATTAGATTCAATAATAAACATTGGCAGATTACTGCATATATTTATTTTAGGTAAAAAAGTATAATATGGATACATGCTGTGTGAGTATAGGAAATTGCATCCGTTGTGTGTGTGTGTGTGTGTGTGTGTGTGTGTGTGTGTGTGTGTGTGTGTATATATATATATATATATATATTTATATTTATTTTAAATATATTGATATGTGTATATGTTCAAAATGGGAATATTGTAATCTTAATTATACTGTGCCCTGTTCGCTATGAATTAATGCCGGTATTTAATTTATGAGACAAGATAGTCTAAACATGTAACCTGATATGGTGTTTATAAATAATACAATTGGTTATATGAGAAAGCAGCTGTGTAGGCATAGGAGTAAAAAACAAATGAAAACCAAAGGTGTGGAGATTGGCGGAATGTATAAGCAGCCGATGAATGGTTGCCATAGTAACTGGATCTGGAATGCAAACAAGTGTCTATTGATAGCTCCGGTACTACAACAGCTGACACGCGCCAAATGAGGCTTGGAGCGCAGGTGATCTGCGCATGCGCGTGTAGACGATACCGGGGATAAAAGTAAGCAAGGTGGCAGAGTTTAAAATATTCGACTGAGGAAGCCGCCGATGTCTATAGGCGGAGAAACGCGTCTCATCTGACCTTACTTACCTGCAAATCAGCACGCCACGAGTCTGCCTTATTACGCTGGGATAAAACGTTGAAGTTCTCCGGATAAGGCTTATATGAAAGGTATTTGAGCACCAGAGCCGGGAGTATACAGGAACGGAACCCAGGAGGAACTGTGGTAATAATATCTATAGAACATGGCCATGCTTAAATTAAACTGCTGAGATTCATGAATAATCTTGCTGCTTTGAGAAAGACATCTATATCTCTGCATACTGAATCAGTTAATTAACAACTAGATGACTGCTGCTGTGCACTAAATTATAAATACTCTCAAAGGGAGAAAAAAACCATTGAGACTGTGCATCTTAATTTAATTAGTCTGGAAGCAATTTTTAGTGTGTTTCAAGCAAATTGGATATTTGATTATTAGTCCGCACTCTGAGTAAAGGGCCCTACACACTGGCCGATTTTTTGAAAGATATGAACGATCTCGTTCATAAATGAACGAGAACTCGTTCATATCTTTCAGTGTGTAGACTCCTGCGATGAACGATGCGCGGCCCCGCGCTCGTTCATCGCTGGTCTCCCGTCGGCTGTGCATGCAGGCCAATATGGACGATCTCGTCCATATTTGCCTGCACTTCAATGCAGCCGCGTGACGGGGGGAGTGAAGAAACTTCACTCCCCCCGTCACTGCCCCCCCGCCGCCGGGTCGCTCGTCGGCCGTATCCGCCGTCGGGCAGCTCGGCGGCGGGTCGGCCAGTGAGTAGGGCCCTTAAGAGACTTTGTAACAACTGCTCTGCTATGGAATGCTAACAAATCATCACCTGTTTGGGCTTTGAACTGACAGAGCAATTAAGTATCTGAACGGAGATTTGGACACTTTTGTAACACTGCAGTTTAACAGTGTGAGCTAATTGTATCCAGCTGAATTACTCCACAGAGTAGGAGCACAAAGCTGTGTGTGTTATTATTGTTGTTTTATGTACAATGGCCCTCATTCCGAGTTGTTCGCTCGGTAAAAATCTTCGCAGCGCAGCGATTTTCCGCTTAATGCGCATGCGCAATGTCCGCACTGCGACTGCGCCAAGTAAATTTGCTATGTAGTTAGGATTTTTACTCACGGCTTTTTCATCGTTCTGGCGATCGTAATGTGATTGACAGGAAATGGGTGTTACTGGGCGGAAACAGGCCGTTTTATGGGCGTGTGGGAAAAAACGCTACCGTTTCCGGAAAAAACGCAGGAGTGGCCGGAGAAACGGAGGAGTGTCTGGGCGAACGCTGGGTGTGTTTGTGACGTCAAACCAGGAACGACAAGCACTGGACTGATCGCAGATGCCGAGTAAGTCTGAAGCTACTCAGAAACTGCTACGAGGTGTGTAATCGCAATATTGCGAATACATCGTTCGCAATTTTAAGAAGCTAAGATTCACTCCCAGTAGGCGGCGGCTTAGCATGAGCAAATCTGCTAAAATTCACTTGCGAGCGAACAACTCGGAATGAGGGCCAATATTGCCATGTTTTTTAGATATGAATATCTCTAAATTAATGTAGTGGGGGTAAGAAAAGGAAATTCTTTTTATTATATTCCTTTATATAAAAGTTGATAAAAAAAAGAAAAAAAAAAGAAATACTCTTAATAAGGAATCTGCTAGAGCTGTCTGTATTTTGTTTTTTCTTTTAGTCTAGTACGCATCAGCCAAAAGCAGAAAAGAAAGACTGTCCTCTCCACTGGTTTATCTTTATCTCTATTTTCAAAGGACTGACACCAGTAAGAATCACTGATCCCTCATTCACTGTATTACATATGAGGGACAGTTGTACTCTGACCGTGCCCTGGTAGTCCCGCCTACCTATTGTCAATCACTTGGGGGGGACACATAATTATATAGTCTTTTACCTGGAGGCTTTAAAAACTCATGTATTTTACTTATACGTTTGTTTATTGTCTTCATATTTTGCCTATGTCACTCTATTTTCTCTTACGTCCTAGAGGATGCTGGGGACTCCGTAAGGACCATGGGGTATAGACGGGCTCCGCAGGAGACATGGGCACATAAAAGAACTTTCTAGTATGGTGTGCACTGGCTCCTCCCTCTATGCCCCTCCTCCAGACCTCAGTTAGATCTTGTGCCCAGAGGAGATAGGGTGCATTACAGGAGCTCTCCTGAGTTTTCTGTAAAAAGAATTTTGTTAGGTTTTTTATTTTCAGGGAGCTCTGCTGGCAACAGACTCCCTGCATCGTGGGACTGAGGGGAGAGAAGCAGACCCACTTCTTAAGAGTTAAGAGCTCTGCTTCTTAGGCTACTGGACACCATTAGCTCCAGAGGGAGTCGGAACACAGGTCTCACCCTGGGGTTCGTCCCAGAGCCGCGCCACCATCCTCCTCACAGATACCGGAAAAAAGAAGCCGGGTGAGTATGACAGATCATAAGAAGACGTCAGGCGGCAGAAGACTTCAGATCTTCATGAGGTAAGCGCGCAGCAGGTAGCTGCGCGCCATTGCTCCCACATTTACACACACACATGGCATTGATGGGTGCAGGGCGTGGGGGGGGGGGGCACCCTGGGCAGCAATAAACCTCATTTTTAGGCAAGAAGCATGTAGTTAGGCTGCGGGGCAGTAAACTACAAATCTCCGCTATTTTTTTTCAAAATCTCGAGCGGGACCGAAGCCCGCCGCGCGAGGGGGCAGAGCTTGATCCCTCAGCACTAACCAGAGCCATTTTCTCCACAGAGGCTGCAGAGAACGCTGGCTCCCCAGACTCTCCCCTGCTGAGCATCAGAGGGCTGAAAATAAGAGAGGGGGGCACATATTTAAAGCGCAGTGAGTGGGGAATTCTGTATAAATTTATATGTAAAAGCGCTATCTGGGTTTTTTTTCCCTGGGTCAGTTGGCGCTGGTGTGTGGTGGCATACTTTCTCTCTGTCTCTCCGAAGGGCCTTCTTTGGGGAATTGTCCCCTTATAGTTATATCCCAGTGTGTGTGTGGGGTGTCGGTACGTGTGTCGGCATGTCTGAAACGGAAGACTTATCCAAAGAGGAGGTGGAACAGATGAGTGGTGTGTCTCAGTCGGCGGTGCCGACTCAGGATTGGATGAATATGTGGCATATGTTAAATGCTAGTGTAGCTTCACTGCATGAAAGACTGGACAAAGCAGAGTCCAGAGCGTCGGCAGGTAATCAATCAACAGATTGTGCCGACTCACAGGACCCGTCGGGGTCTCAGAAACGTCCCTTCTCACAAATAAGGGACACAGATACCGACACGGATTCTGATTCCAGTGTCGACTATGATGAAGTAAGGTTGCACCCCAGGGTGACAAAAAGTATTCAGTGCATGATTATTGCAATAAAAAATGTGTTACATATCACTGATGAGCCCTCGGTGCCCGACACGAGGATACACATGTTTAAGGGAAAGAAACAGGTTATAAACTTTCCTTCTTCCCATGAAATTAATGGGTTATGTGAAAAAGCTTGGGAAACTCCAGATAAGAAACTGCAGATTCCCAAAAGGGTTCTTATGGCGTACCCTTTCCCTACACAGGACAGGGTACGTTGGGAATCCTCTCCCACAGTGGACAAAGCCTTAACACGCCTTTCCAAGAAGGTGGCACTACCGTCCCCTGACACAGCGGCCCTCAAGGACCCTGCAGACCGCAGGCAAGAGACTACACTAAAGTCTATCTACACTTATACTGGTACTTTGCTTAGACCGGCAATTGCGTCGGCATGGGTATGTAGTGCAGTAGCAGCTTGGACAGATACACTGTCAGCTGACCTTGATACCCTAGATAGGGATACAATTTTGTTAACATTAGCTCATATTAAGGACGCAGTCTTATATATGAGGGACGCTCAAAGAGACATTGGTTTACTGGGTTCAAGAGCCAATGCTATGGCTATTTCGGCAAGAAGAGCCTTGTGGATCCGCCAATGGACGGGGGATGCAGACTCAAAAAGGCATATGGAGGTTTTACCTTACAAAGGTGATGTATTGTTTGGGGACGGCCTCGCAGACCTGATCTCTACAGCTACCGCGGGTAAGTCGACCTTTTTACCTTTTGTTCCCCAACAGCAAAAGAAACCCCCACAATATCTGATGCAGTCCTTTCGGTCGCATAGATCCAGAAGAGGTGGGGGCTCCTCTTTCCTCGCCAGAGGTAAGGGTAGAGGCAAGAGGACACCTGCTGCGGCTGGTTCCCAAGAGCAGAAGTCCTCCCCGGATTCCGCTAAGTCCACCGCATGACGCTGGGGCTCCCCTGCGGGAGTCCGCTCAGGTGGGGCCACGCCTTCGACTATTCAGCCAAGTCTGGGTTCAGTCAGACGTGGACCCTTCGGTGATAGAAATAGTCTCCCAGGGCTACAAGCTGGAATTCGAAGAGGTGCCCCCACGCCGATTTTTCAAGTCAGCCTTACCAGCTTCTACTCCAGAGCGGGAAGTAGTGCTAGCTGCAATTCAAACGCTGTGTCAACAGCAAGTTATTATCAGGGTTCCCCTGAGCCAACAGGGAAAAGGGTATTATTCAACCCTATTTGTGGTCCCGAAGCCGGATGGTTCGTTCAGGCCCATTTTAAACCTAAAATCCCTGAACCTGTACCTGAAAAGATTCAAATTCAAGATGGAATAGCTCCGAGCGGTGATAGCCTGCCTGGAAGGGGGGATTTTATGGTGTCACTGGACATAAAGGATGCTACCCTTCATGTCCCCATATATCCCTCTCATCAGGAGTACCTGAGATTCGCGGTACAGGATTGTCATTACCAGTTTCAGACGTTGCCGTTTGGGCTGTCCACGGCACCGAGGATTTTCACCAAGATAATGGCGGAAATGATGGTGATCCTGTGCAAGCGAGGAGTCACAATTATCCCATACTTGGACGATCTCCTGATAAAAGCGAGATCAAGAGAGCAATTACTGGAGAACGTGACACTCTCTCAGAGAGTGCTTCAGCAACATGGGTGGATTCTCAATCTACCAAAGTCACAGTTGGTTCCGACAACTCGACTAGCCTTCCTTTGCATGATACTGGACACGGAACAAAATAAAGTTTTCCTCCCGTTGGAAAAAGTCCAGGACCTCCAGAACATGGTCCGAGAACTACTGAAGCCGAAAAGAGTGTCAGCTCATCAATGCACTCGGGTTCTGGGGAAAATGGTGGCAACTTACGAGGCCATTCCCTTCGGCAGGTTCCATGCAAGGACGTTTCAAATGGTCTGGGTCCAATCTACAATTACATCAAAAAATAACACTGTCCCCCAGGGCCAGGGTGTCTCTTCTATGGCGGCTGCAAAGTGCTCACCTTCTAGAGGGTCGCAGGTTCGGCATTCAGGACTGGATCCTGGTAACCACGGACGCGAGCCTCCGAGGATGGGGAGCAGTCACCCAAGGAAGAAATTTTCAGGGACTATGGTCAGACCAGGAGTCCTGTCTACACATCAACGTGTTGGAGCTAAGGGCCATATACAACGGCCTTCGACAAGCGGAGATTCTTCTTCGCAACCTACCGGTTCTGATTCAATCAGACAATGTCACAGCAGTAGCTCATGTGAACCGCCAAGGCGGGACAAGAAGCAGAGTCGCGATGGCGGAAACCACCAGGATTCTTCGCTGGGCGGAAAATCACGTAAGCGCTCTGTCAGCTGTCTTCATTCCGGGAGTGGACAACTGGGAAGCAGACTTCCTCAGCAGACACGATCTGCATCCAGGAGAGTGGGGACTTCATCAAGAAGTCTTTGCAGAGATAACGGATCTCTGGGGAGTTCCTCAAATAGACATGATGGCGTCACGCCTCAACAAGAACCTTCGGAGGTATTGTGCCAGGTCCCGGGACCCTCACGCAATAGCAGTAGACGCTCTGGTAACACCATGGGTATTCCAGTCGGTCTACGTGTTTCCTCCTCTTCCTCCCATCACAAAAGTGTTGAGGATAATAAATCGAAAAAGAGTACAAACAATACTCATTGTTCCAGACTGGCCTCGAAGGGCCTGGTACTCAGATCTTCAGGAGATGCTCACGGAAGATCCCTGGCCTCTTCCTCTAAGGGAAGACCTGTTACAGCAGGGGCCATACATGTTCCAAGACTTACCGCGGTTACGTTTGACGGCATGGCGGTTGAACGCCGGATCCTAGCGGAGAAGGGTATTCCGGAGGAGGTCATACCTACTCTAATAAAGGCTAGGAAGGAGGTGACGGTAAAACATTATCACCGTATCTGGCGGAAGTATGTCTCTTGGTGTGAAACCAAGAATGCTCCTACGGAAGATTTCCATCTGGGTCGTTTTCTCCACTGCCTACAGACAGGAGTGGATATGGGCCTAAAGTTAGGCTCTGTTAAAGTACAGATTTCGGCCTTGTCAATATTCTTTCAGAAGGAATTGGCTTCTCTCCCAGAAGTCCAGACGTTTGTAAAAGGAGCACTACACATCCAGCCTCCTTTTGTGCCCCCGATGGCACCATGGGACCTGAACGTAGTGTTGCAGATCCTTAAATCACACTGGTTTGAACCCCTTAAAACGGTGGAGTTGAAATTTCTCACCTGGAAGGTGGTCATGTTGTTAGCCTTGGCATCTGCGAGGCATGTGTCAGAATTGGCGGCCTTGTCTTACAAGAGCCCTTACTTGATTTTTCACGTAGATAGAGCGGAATTGAGGACTCGTCCTCAATTTTTACCCAAGGTGGTGTCTTCATTTCATATGAACCAACCTATTGTGGTGCCTGTGGCTACGAGTGACTTGGAGGATTCCATGTCCCTAGATGTAGTCAGGGCCTTAAAAATGTATGTAGCCAGGACGGCTAGAATTAGGAAAACAGATGCATTGTTTGTCCTGTATGCTGCCAACAAGATTGGCGCGCCTGCTTCGGAGCAGACTATTACTCGCTGGATCTGTAACACGATTCAGCAGGCTTATGTTACGGCTGGATTGCCGTTACCGCATTCAGTAAAGGCCCATTCCACTAGGAAGGTGGGCTCTTCTTGGGCGGCTGCCCGGGGCATCTCGGCATTACAGCTTTGCCGAGCAGCAACTTGGTCGGGGTCAAACACTTTTGCTAAATTCTACAAGTTTGATACCCTGGCTGATGAGGTCCTAGCATTTGCTCAGTCGGTGCTGCAGAGTCATCCGCACTCTCCCGCCCGATTGGGAGCTTTGGTATAAACCCCATGGTCCTTACGGAGTCCCCAGCATCCTCTAGGACCTAAGAGAAAATAAGATTTTAAACCTACCGGTAAATCTTTTTCTCCTAGTCCGTAGAGGATGCTGGGCGCCCGTCCCAGTGCGGAAAATCTGCAAGACTTGTATATAGTTATTGCTTACATAAGGGTTATGTTACAGTTAGACTCGGTCTTGGACCGGTACTGTTGTTTGTTCATACTGTTAACTGGTTATGTGTATTCCAGGTTATATGGTATGATTGGTGTGGGCTGGTATGAATCTTGCCCTTAGATTAACAAAATCCTTTCCTCGTGTTGTCCATCTCCTCTGGGCACAGTTCTCTAACTGAGGTCTGGAGGAGGGGCATAGAGGGAGGAGCCAGTGCACACCATACTAGAAAGTTCTTTTAGGTGCCCATGTCTCCTGCGGAGCCCGTCTATACACCATGGCCCTTACGGAGTCCCCAGCATCCTCTACGGACTAGGAGAAAAAGATTTACCGGTAGGTTTAAAATCTTATTTTATGGTTATATGGGCCTGGGGGCCATTTGCAATTTTTGAATAAAAGTTAAGTTTTATTGTTCGTCTCAATTTTCTGTTTTCTTCTTCCTCCTTCCTTCCTTGACCTTAATAAGAGTGCTCAACCACCTATAGAGTCTCTAGCTTTTCTCTTGAGCTGATTTTTATTCACAGGCCAGCCACGATTGTGAAAACCAAACCATACAAAAAGGGAACCAGACTTCCAGATAGAGGCAGTCCTTTCTACGTATATATGGAGAGCCCGTATCACATCCAAAGACTGCTCTTTGGAGGATAAACCAGAAGAGATGAAGGTCAGAACCACAATCTCTTGGTTTAGGTGAAAAGATGACACCACCTTAGGTAAATAACCAGGGCGAGTTCTAAGAACTGCCCGGTCACAGTGAAATATCAGGAAGGGTGGACGACAGGACAAAGCGCCTAGGTCTCTCCTAGCAGAGGCAATAGCCATTAGGAACAGGACCTTGACCGTAAGTTATTTAAGGCAATAGCCAGTAGGAACAGGACCTTGACCGTGAGTTATTTAAGGTCCACTGACTCAAGAGGTTCAAATGGAGACTCTTGCAGGGCATTCAGGACAACAGACAGATCCCATGGAGCCACAGGAGGGACAAAGGGAGACTGAATCTGTAAAACACCCTGAGTGAAAGTGTGAACGTCAGGAATAGATGCAAATTTTCTCTGAAACCACACCGACAAGGCAGATATATGAACCCTGAGGGAGGCCAGATGAAAGCCGAGTCCAGGCCTTGTTGCAGAAAAGCCAGAATTCTGGAAGTTCCGAATTTGTATGCATCGTAATTCTTAGCAGCACACTGTCACGGGCGCGTAGCGGCAGCCGCCGTGCTTACCGCTTCGGGGGTGCTGGTCCCTGGGGCGTCCCTTTCCACCGCCGGCTCCTGGCTCCCGGCGTGTGGGCAACGCTGCGGCGGGCGGCCTTCGGCTCCATAGGCGACGCCATGTTTGTCCACATGGGGCGAGGGGACTAGTGACGTCAGCGTCGCCCCCTCCGCCATTTAGGAGAGGGCGCGAAGTTTAAATGGAGACGCCGGGCAAAGCCCCGGCGCCGGAGTATCGTTGCTGCAAAGCTACCCCCTAGGCTCACCTCTCTCAGCTAGAGTCCCAGTGCTTCCAGCATACAGTGTGTCTCTCAGCTACACAGTTCCAGTGCTTCCAGCATACAGTGTGTCTCTCAGCTACAAAGTTCCAATGCTTCCAGCGTGTCTCTCAGCTACAGAGTTCCAGTGCTTCTAGCATACAGCATGTCTCTCAGCTACAGAGTCCCAGTGCTTCCAGCATACAGTGTGTCTCTCAGCTACATAGTTTCAGTGCTCTTCAGCATCGTTTACAAGTCATCACTTGTTCAGTGTTCTTCAGCATTGTTCACAAGTCAGCTCTCATTTCTTCTGTGTTCTTCAGCACCGTTCACATATCATTGTTTCATTCCTCATTCACTGCACCCAGCATCATATACGAACTTAAGTAATCTATTTATCCTGCATGAGGAAGACCTATATTCGGCAGTCTCTATTTCGACCCAACTATGGTTCTACTTCCCGACCATCGGAAGAATCCCCAAGTTCTCAACTCTCTCAACCCAGATCCGTGACACACACCAGGTGAAGTAAGAATTCCAGACCCTGTAATGCCAGTTTTCAGGCCTTTAGCATAGTTTGGATAACCGCCTCGGAGAATCCTTTGGCCCTCAGGAGTGATGCTCAAGAGCCACGCCATCAAACCCGGTCTGGCCAGGTCCGGGTAGAGACAAGAGCCCTGAACAAGGCGGTCTGGGCGTTGAGGAAGTACAAGAGGATGCTCTATCAATAGACCCTGCAGGTCTGAGAACCAATTCCATCAGGGCCACGCTGGAGCGAATAGAAGTAGTATTCCTCTTTCTTGTTTGAACTTCCGTAGTACCCTGGGCAGGAGTGACACTGCAGGGAACACATATAGGCAGCCGAAAGTTCCATGGAATTGCCAGTGCGCCCACGAATGCTGCTTGAGGATCTCTGATTCTTGATGATTTATGTATGCCACCGTGGTGGCGTTGTCTGACCGTACTTGAACAGCCCTGTTCTTTAACAGAGGCAGGGCGAGAGACAAAGCATTGAACACTGCCCGCAATTCCAGAATGTTTATCGGGATGAGTGATTCCTCCTGGTCCACTGACCCTGGAAAGAGTGTTGCTCCAATACCACACCCCAGCCCCTCAGACTGGCATCCGTAGTCAGTAAGACCCAGTTGGGGATCCAGAAGGGATGGCACCTGTTGAACTGCTAGTCCTGTAGCCACCAGGTCAGCGATAGATGAACCTCTGGAGTCAAGAAGATCATGTGAAACCCGATCCGATGAAGTAGGCCATTCCACTTGGAAAGGATTAACCTCTGCAGAGGGCGGGACTGAAATTGAGCGTACTCTACCATGTCGCAGGTCGACACCATCAGGCCTAGTACTTGCATCGCCAAGTGTATCGACACACTTGGGCGAGAGAGGAAGTATCTTATCCTGTCCTGAAGCTTCAGGACCTTCTCTGGAGACAGAAACAGCCATTGACTGTGTGTGTCCAGCAATGCCCCCAGGTGCACCATGCTCCGAGCAGGGACCAGCAAGGACTTCTTCCAGTTGATGAGCCATCTGTGGGCTTGTAGGAAGTTTACCATCAGTTGTAGATGACTGAAGAGGACATTGTGGGAGTTTGCCAGGATCAGCAAGTCATCCAGATGTGGCAGGATCCTTACTCCCTGGCGACAGAGATGAGCCGTCATCACGGCCATAACCTTGGTGAAGATCTGAGGGGCCGTGGCCAGTCCAAACGACAGAGCCTGGAAATGATAGTGAAGGTTGCCAATAGCAAACCGCAGATATTGCTGATGCAATATGGCAATAGTTATATGCAGGTAAGCATCTTGTATATCCAGGGATACCATATAATCTCTGGGTTCCATGGCCAGTGCAGTGTTTCCATATGGATCTTGGATACTCTCACAAACTTGTTGAGTGATTTGAGGTTGAGTATAGACCGGAAAGACCCATTGGGTTTCGGTACTAGAAACAGAGTTGAGTAGCATCCTTTGCCTCTCTGGGATAGAGGTACCAGCACTACCACTCCTGTATCCAGGAGGGAACTCACAACCATTTGTAGAGCTTGTAATGGAGCTTGTAATGGATCCGAAGGGGTAATCGCTGTGCAGAACTGGCGAGGGGTATGCCTCTTGAAAGAGACTTCGTACCCATGAGAGACAACTTCTCGCACCCATGCGTCTGAAGTGGTTTTTAGCCAGACCTGGGTGAACCGCAGAAGTTGGCCTCCCAACCTGGGGTCCCCCAGGGGGAGGCTTGTCCCATCATGCAACAGGCTTGTCGTGTTTAGAAACAGTCTGATGGGATGCCCAGGATTTTTTAGCCTTGGGCTTTGTGGTTTTGGAATCACGAGATTGTCTCGGGTATGCCTGACCTTCTGCTTTCCCTTGAGGCCGAAAGGAGTGAAAAGTGGTACGTTTTGCCTTCGGTGTAGAAGGAGTAGTGTTAGGGAGAAAGCCAGTCTTAGCAGCCGCCAAGTCAGCCACAATTTTATTGAGGTCTTCCCCAAACAGGATGTCTTCCTTAGCAGGGAGTACATCCAAGGTCTTTTTGGAGTCCAGGTCCACTTTCCATGACCTCAACCACAGAATACGGCGAGCCAGGATGGATGTAGTCGATGCCTTGGTTGCCAACACACCTGCCTCAGAGGACGCCTTCTGAATTTAATAGCCTGAGGTGGTCATGTGAGACAGGTACTGTCTGGCAATGTCAGATATATCCTGAGGCAGCTCTTCCTCTAATGCCTGAACCCATGCTTCAATTCCTTTTTGCAGTCAAAGAGGTTACTATAGTGGGTCTATGTACAGCACCTGTAAGGGAGTAAATAGACTTCAGGCATCCTTCAACACACTTATCTGTCAGTTCCTTCAGTGAGGTGACAGTGGTGACAGGAAGAGTAGATGACACCACCAGACGGGTGACATGGGAATCCACCGGTGGTGAATTTTCCCACTTGTTACACAACTCTATAGGGAGAGGATAGCGAGCTACCATCCTTTTAGACAGGGAGAATTATATTCTTGGAAAAGACCAGAGTTCTTGTCATAGGTCCACTAGATGGTCAGAAGTAATAACGTTTTAGTTGCCTTCTGATGTTCAAACCTATCAGGTTTCTTAGACACTGTGGTGAAATCCTCGTCATCATCAGTAATTTGTAGGATCTGCTTAATAGCAACCACTAAGTTAGGGACATCAACGTGAGTAGTGGATTCCTCGTCAGAAGCAACTGTGTCAGTGTCTGACAAGACAGTATACTCCCCATCCTCATCAGAAGAAACTTCTGAGAGATTAGTGGACTGAGAGGGTCATTCCGAGTTGATTGCTCGTTAGCAGTTTTTAGCAGCCGTGCAAACGCATTGTCGCTGCCCACTGGGGAGTGTATTTTCACTTTGCAGAAGTGCGAACACTTGTGCAGGAGAGCGCCTGCAAAAATACTTTGTGCAAAACAAGACCAGCCCTGGACTTACTCTTCATGTGCGTTGATTCTAACGTTAGAAGGACGGCTTTTGACAGCACACACCCGCCCAGCGTTCGCCCAGCCACGCCTGCGTTTTCCCTGGCACGCCTGCGTTTTTCTAAGCTCTCCCTGAAAACGGTCAGTTACCACCCAGAAACGCCCACTTCATGTCAATCATCCTGCGTTGTGCCGTGCGACTGAAAGCTTCGCTAGAACCTGTGCAAAACCAAAAAGAACTTTGTATTCGTACATCGCGCATGTGCATTGCGGTGCATACGCATATGCAGAAATGCTGATTTTTAGCCTGATCGCTGTGCTGCGAATTACGGCAGCTAGTGATCAACTCGGAATGACCCCCTTGAGGAAGAAGTAGCCCGCTTAGATGACCCCGTGACGCAAGAGTGAGTTGGGGCAGTTTTATGTCTATCCAAGGAGTGACTCCTTTGCTGCAACTGGGTAGACAAATTATCAGCCCAAGGCGGATTTACCATAGGGCATTATGTGGCTGTAATTGCACAGGAGGTCCCATAGGAGGTATAAGGTGTGTCACAAGCGTATTGAGCATAGTTGAGAATGCCGCCCAAGGTGGCTCCTGATTGGTTACAGGAGCCGCGGACTGACTGGGAGATGTATGGCACATAGTACACAGACCGTCATACAAAACTTCTCCCTCAGGTATATCCTTGACGTATGCACTGCAGGAGCGTCCTCGGATTTCCCGCCCTTTGTGTTAGACATTATTAGTGAATGCAACCGCAGAGCATATTAGTACGATACAGCCAGACAGAGTACAATACCTGCAAATAAATTCCCTAGTATTCGACTGCGTACACAGTACACAAACACCAGCGAATAAGTCCGGTATTATGCGACTGAGCCCGCAGTACACAACACCAGCGAATAAATCCGGCATTAAGTGACTGAGTACACAGTAGAGTACACTTTAATCTGTAAATACTGTGAAGCACTATATATGGACCCTAGGGTACAGAATATTATTTATTTATTACCAGTTATTTATATAGCACACACATATTCTGCAGCGCTTTACAGAGAATATTTTGCCCATTAAAATCAGTCCCTGCCCCAGTGGAGCTTACAATCTATATTCCCTACCACATGTACACGCGCACACATTCATACTATTGTTAATTTTGTTAGGATCCAATTAACCTACCATTATATTTTTGGATTGTGGGAGGAAACCTGAGTTCCCAGAGGAAACCCACGCAAGTGCGGCGAGAATATACAAATTCCGCTCCGCACAGGTAGAGCCATGGTGGGAATTGAACCCATGACCTCAGTGCTGTGAGGCAGTAATGCTAACCATTACACCATCCGTACTGCCCATACAGTGATAGATATAGCTGGGATACACTGAAAGTGAAATCCACACAGCAGATACAGGCACATACAGTCACAGTGACAATGCATATAATTAATTTAGTAATACAGTAAAACTGCACTGGACTAGTATATGTATGAGACCAGATGTATATATCAGAATACTCGTACAATATATTCTGGCACACGTACACTTGTTCTTAATTAACGCTGTCTTAATATCGACATGTATATTACTTAAGTGCTTGTAAAACCACGGCGCTGATGTACAAGCGGGTTTACAAAGGAAACCTTGCCCTGCAGTCCCGGAGACCAGTCGCATCTATTTTAGAAAATGGCACCCAGCGTCTCAGTCAGGGAGTGAGGGAGAGTGTAAGGCAGCTCCAGGGCGGGAACACCAGCAGTAGATGGTGCCCTGGGCCGGAGGAGAGGCTACATGTCAAGTGCCGATTCCCCTATGCTGGACTTCACCACTTGGTACTATGGAGTCTTATTAAAATGGATATTAGTATATCCGACCTGTACTCCTATGCCCTGGTGGATATAGTGGGGTCCCTGCTCGGTTACAGTGTCCACGCCAGCGTCGCAGTCCGTCTCCCTAGACTGCGACAGGAACGCGATTTAGTGGCGGGTCCCACCTGGGGGACCCTCTTACCTCCTCCCCGTAGCAGCCACACGAACCAGGAGAGCGCCTGCGACCGTGTGCCTAGAGCCGGAGTGTCTCCGCTGCAAGTACCATACCCTCCAACTGTACCTTTTTGGCAGGTACAGTACCTTTTTTTGATGGTCTGTACCGATTTTTGGCTCTGTAAACTTCCATTGAAAGTATAGGAAAAGGTGGTCACGCCCCCTTTTTGAATTTGTACTGATTTTCATGTATAAAATGTGGAGGGTATGAAGTACCCGGGAACAGGCCGCTTGGGAGGTGATGGAGCTGCAGCGCTGAAGTGTCACCGTGACATACAGCGCTGACAGCCCAGTTTTGAAGAAATTTTCTGTCAGAAAAAGCTTTTTCAGGGCTGCCCAGTGCAGCCCTCCTGTTAGTGACTGCTTCTACTACAGGCACCAACTCAAAAACTGAGCTCACAGTGCCTGGAGGCGGGGTTATAGAGGAGGCCCCACAATGCATCCTGGGACAGCCTAAACTAATCTTTAGCCTGTTGGTGCCTCTCTGGATAAAGATCCACTCTACACCCGATGTTTCCCTGTGGAAACCAATGTACCCTGCTGCAGAAATACAGGCTGCTTTATTTTTACACTGCAATTTAGATTTCAGTTTGAACACACCCTACCCAAATCTAACTCTCTCTGCACATGTTATATCTGTCCCACCTGCAGTACACATGGTTTTGCCCATTAGAGGAAAATTTTATTTTGCAATCAACCTTGAATTAGGCCCAATATTCGGAAATGTGATGATGACATCAGTTATATTATTGATATAATGGAATGGAATGTACCGTATATTTCCATCTCTATAGTTTCAGTAGGGGTGTCCTCATCATGACAAACTTTGGCAGCTGTCTCATGCAGTGGAATTTAGACAGGGTCAGTTTACTGATAAATAAGTTTCTCACAACTGTTGTCTATAAAGTAAAAGGAAAAAAAGTCTAATTGTTCTATTTACTAAGCATTGAACAGAGATATTTTGGACAGAGATAAAATACCAGCCGATCAGCAACTCACTGCCATGTCACAGGTTCTGTTTGAAAAATGACAGTTAGGAGCTGGTTGGTTGGTACTTTATCTCCATCCACTTTATCTTCGTCCATGGCTTAGTAAATAGACCCCTAACTTGTTAGTATCTGTAATAATGATTTTTTTTTTATGTAATATAAGGAAAACAACATTTGTAAAAGAAATTATGAAGGCCCTTTTAGCTCATGCATACCTTTCAACATTTACTCAGGCAAAATCAATGTAAAATTAGTCCTGTCCCTATCCATGCAAACAAAACATGCCCCAATTCACACAACCAAGTGAGGTTCGTGAATCAGTGTCCCAGTGCACTCATGATACTTGCATACCTCCCAATGTCCCGATTTTCACGGGACAGTCCCTATTTTTACCTCCTAGTGTCCCGCGGTCGGGTGGGCATGGGGGGGGGGGGGTGTTGGGAGGCTTCTTTCAGTCACTGCTCTGCCTAGCAGCGTGGCGGTAAATAGAAGCTGTGTGCATGTGCCCAGCCTCTATTCACGGGAGAGCGCTTATCATGCCCCCACAGTGACAGAAAATGGGGGAGTGGCTCGCGGTCGCGGTACTCCCGCAAAGCCACGCATCCTTTTCTATAGGCTATGCCCCATTTTCATCCGGAGTTCTTCCTTACTATCTCCCGATGTTGGGAGGGATGTACAGTGCATCCGGAAAGTATTCACAGCGCTTCACGTTTTCCACATTTTATACAGCCTTATTCCAAAATGGAATACATTTATTTTCCATCAAAATTCTACACACAATACCCCAAAATGACAACATGATAAAAGTGTTTTGGGGATTTTTGAAGCAAATTTATTAAAAATAAAAAACTAAGAAATCACATATACTTAAGTATTCAAAGCCTTTGCTCAATACTTTGTTGATGCACCTTTGGCAGCAATTATAGCCTCAAGTCTTTTTGAATGTGATGCCACAAGATTGGCACACCTATCTTTGGCCAGTTTCACCCATTCCTCTTTGCAGCACCTCTCAATCTCCAGGTTGGATGGGAAGCATCGGTGCACAACCATTTTCAGATCTCTCCAGTCTAGGCTCTGACTGGGCCACTCAAAGACATTCATAGAGTTGTCCTGAAGCCACTCCTTTGATATCTTGGCTGTGTGCTTAGGATTGTTGTCCTGCTGAAAGATGAACCATCACCCCAGTCTGAGGTCAAGAGCGCTCTGGAGCAGGTTTTCATCCAGGATGTCTCTGTACATTGCTGCATTCATCTTTCCCTCTATCCTGACTAGTCTCCCAGTTCTTGCCGCTGAAAAAACATCCCCACAGCATGATACTGCCACCACCATGCTTCACTGTAGGGATGGTATTGGCCTGGTGATGGGCGGTGCCTGGTTTCCGCCAAACATGACGCCTGGCATCACGCCAAAGAGTTCAATCTTTGTCTCATCAGACCAGAGAATTTTGTTTTTGTTTTTTTTTTAACATAAATTTTTTATTGAAGCAATACATGTTATACATACATAGATGTTCAATATGTTTCACATCTTTGATAGAAGGGTATTATAAGAAAACAGAACGAAAAAAGTACAGTTGAGTCCTTAATCAAGGGATATATCTGTTATAAGCAATCAACAGCATCACACTTGTAAGTAACAAGACCTCTGAAGATCATCTGTCTAACGGGTCTGAAATTCAACTCAGTCGACTGACCCATATTTGTACTTTCGAACATAAGAAAAGAAAGAAATTAAAATAAGAAAAAAATAAAAATAAAAAATATACACACACATGTATATACACGTATGTGCAATACCCGTGCCGTACCCGACTTCCCCCCCAACCCGCCCACAGCGCCCTGTTTGTCAATTAACTTTTAAAGCACTATTGGCGGATCCCCCGCTGCCACTCTAGTTAGAAACCATTCTGTGTTGGACAACGAGTCGTGGAGCTGTTTCCTAACCGTCGTTGACAGGGTCATTATATAACTCTCCCAAACCTCAAAGAAATTGTGTATCTTGGTGTCTTTTTCCAGCAGGACACTCATCCATTCCATCCTAAAGAGGTAGAATAATTTGGCTTTAAATAATGATAGAGTTGGTGGATCCTTCGCTATCCACACCTGCAGGATGGCTTTTCTAGCCGCCAAACTAACTGCCAGCAACAGTTTTTTACTGCCCAAAGAGAGGCGCTGATGCGGTGGTATAATACCAAAGAGCGCCCACTCCGGAGACAACCTCCAATAATTTACCAGATTGGCCGTCAAGTAGTTTTGTATCTGAATCCAAAATTGCCTGATTAAAGGACATGTCCACAGGCAGTGAAACATATCTGCCTGAGGAGTGCCACATTTCCAACATGCATGTGTGTCAGCAAGTCCTATCAAGTGCCGTCTGTGGGGCGACAGATAAGTCCTATGCAAAATATTGAGAGACATTTCTTTATATCTAGAAGAGGGAAATAATTTGCAGGTTTTAACATGTGCCGCCAGTAGGTCTGTAATGTCAACGTTCGGGAGACACTCTCTCCAAGACACAACACCTCCCGGACCCCTCGAGTAGTCTAGGACGTTCCGAAAGTACCCATACGCAATCGAGATTGCCTTCTTAACCCTAGGGGTTAGTTTCAACATTTTGTCCATCGGATTATCCCAATCCCCAGGTGAAAAACATCTGATAGTGGATGAAATATAGTGTTGAGCCAAAAGAAAGGCCACAGGAAAGGCTCTCATAGTTGGGTATTTAGTAGTGGCCTCCTGGAACGTGAGCGGCCTCGAGCCCCGCATGTCCACTAAATCACCGATCCTGGACACCCCCCCCAGCCTCCATATATTAAACGGGTATTGTGCCTGACCCTCTTGGAAGTCAGGATTAGCCACGAACGGAAGGTGTAATGATTTGTGGGCATTTAGATTTAGTTTATGTCGCATTTCTTTCCATAGTTTTTTTATGTTCCACAGTAAGGGGTTTCCCCTCAGCTCCTCGGACACCTCCCAATCATGCAGATGTAGAAATGTAATAAGATCCCCCTCATGTATAAATTCTCTATCTAAGTCTGTATTTGTGTATGTGTTATCGTTGTGCATCCAGTCGTGTAGGTAACGTAGTTGGGCTGCCTGGGAGTACCAGAGGATATTAGGGAAGTTAATTCCCCCATTCCCTACAGTCTGCTGTAGTTTGATTAACACTATACGCGGTCTCCCTCCCTGCCAGATGAATCTCCTAAAGAGAAAATTTAGACGTTGAACGTCTTTAGGTAGAAGTGTGTGTGGCATGGCTTGAATGAAGTACATCAGAAGGGGGAATGATATCATCTTGATCAAGCTAGCCCTCCCCAAGTATGATAAAGGCATAGCTTTCCAAGTCTCTAGTTCTGTTTCAATTGTTCGGATGGCCGAGGTAAAATTTAGGGCATATAATCGCTCAGGCTTTCTTGATATTCGAATCCCTAAATATGTTATGTGATCCGAACTCCATTGTAATGGTAGATTCATCGTCCCCTGCTTCAAAAATGAACCATTTCCCAGTCTGAGTGCCACCGATTTTGCCCAGTTAACGTTAAAGCCTGAAACTTGACCATAAGCCTGTAGTAGATTAAATATATGTGTCAATGAAGCCTCCGGATCAGAGATATATAGCAGAAGATCATCGGCAAAAGCAGTAAGTTTTAGGTTTCTGCGACCAACCTGGATTCCCTGAAACTGATTATCATTTAACAGCAAGCGATGTAAGGGATCTATGGCCAGGTTGAACAGCAGGGGAGATAAGGGGCAACCCTGCCGCGTGCCACGATGCATCACCACCGGGTTGCTCATATAGCCATTAAGCAAAAGGGAAGTCGAGGGAAAATCATATAGGTAGCGAACAGTTTCAATAAAGTCTTGATGGAACAGTCTACGTTCCAGGACCTTGAATAGATGGGGCCAGAGTACTGTGTCGAAGGCCTTGGTGGTGTCTAAACTGAGGAGTATATTTCTGGATTGGGGCGATTGAGCAGAAGCTACAACTGCCGCGATCGCCGCCCTAATTCCTTTAACTGAATGAGTATTGCGAACAAAGCCAAGTTGGTGGTTAGTTAAAGTGTGGGGGAGAATAACTTGCAGCCGGTCTGCTAGAATCTTAGTAAATAGTTTTATGTCGGTATTTAGCAACGTAATAGGCCTATAAGAGGACACCAATTGTGGGTCATGCGCAGGTTTAGGGATTAAAATAGTATGTGCTGTCGTGAAATGGTGAAAGGGGGAACGATGTTGTAAAAGACTGTTGAACACTTCCAGCAGGGTCGGAACCACATGGGGCTGGAGGATTTTGTAAAATTCATTAGAGAGGCCGTCAGGGCCCGGAGATTTGTGTAACTTCAGTTTGGACATTGCCGAGACCAATTCTTCTTCTGTAATAGTCCTCACTAGTAGGTCCGACTGTGCAGTCGTGATTGGCGGTAATAGAGTGTCTGGTAGGAGTGTGGTGTGGGTGGACTCATTGAAGGGGAGATCAGAGTATAGGTCAGCAAAATAAGATTCAAAATGATCTAATATGTCTGGGGAATTGGTAAGGAGTTGTCCCGAGGTTCGATGTCTAACAGCTGTAATGAATTTGCGTGTTGTTTTTTTCCTAGCCATGGTTGCCAGTAGTCTATCGGATTTATTACCCCATCTGTAGTATTTGTGGGAAGAAAATACCACATCACGTTTTGCTTGCGCTAGTAAGTGGTCGTTTAAGAGCTGTTTAGCCTGTAAATAAAGCCGCAAGGACTCCTCAGTCTGTAGGGTAAGGTGGCGGTGCATTGTATCAGTTAATTCTGAGTGTAAGGTGTTATAAATCGCTAAGTTTTTCTTTTTCAATCTATGAACATACTCAATAATTTGACCCCTTAAGACTGCTTTTGCCGCCCCCCAAAAAATGTTTGGGCGGTCCCAATGTTCTAAGTTATCGTCTAAATAGTTGGCCCAATTTGTTATCAGAATTTTTTTTAAATCATCACAGTTATAGAGATAGCTTGGAAATCTTCAAATCCTAGAGCCCCCCGACTGAAGAGTCCTTTGCAGCGTTAACGTCACAGGAGCATGGTCTGATATCAGAATGTTGTGTATATCAGCCTTCATGACTCGTGTCACTAGGGAATCTGCAACTAAAATAGAGTCAATCCTTGACCAGGAGCTATGAACCCCGGAAAAGAAAGTAAATGATCTGTCAGAGGGATTGAGGAGACGCCAAATATCAGTAAGCTGAAGGGAGGTTTTCAGTGTTTGGAGATGTGTCCAAGAAGGGGAACCGGAAGTGCGCGGGATAGGGCGTTTATCAATAGTGGGATCATCAACTGTGTTCCAGTCACCTCCCAGGATAAGCTGAGAATTATCGCGTTGAAGCAGTTGAGAGCTAATTTCTTGGAAAAAAGCAGCTGTCTCGCCATTCGGTGCGTATACGTTAACCAGTGTGTATTTGTTACCCCAAATTTCTACGTCCAGAATTAAATAACGTCCCTCCGGGTCAGCTACAGAGTTTAAAACAGTATAGTGTAGGTGTTTGCTGAATAGAATCGCCACCCCCCTAGTCTTCCTTGTGTTATCTGCAGAATTACATCTATCCAACCACGGTGCCCGAAGAGCAGAGGAGGCGCCCCCCATCCAGTGGGTGTCTTGGAGAAATATAATTTGAGGTCTAAACCACTTCAGGTGTGTGACAACCCGCTTACGTTTTATCGGGGAGTTAAGGCCGCCCACGTTCCAGGATAAAATTTTAAAACAAGAATCTGCTTTAGAGGTCCCTATCCTAGGATCCATCATTGTCTATCAACCCACACCCACCCTAGGGTGACACTCCAACGGGAATAACATGTCACATCGCCGTCCCCCTCCTTCCCAGCGAGCGGAGAGGAACGAACGAGACCACACAATGCCATTGGGCCCAGGAGCAGATCGGGCGAGGAAGGCACGGCACGGGCAGAATAACAAAAAAAATAAAAATAAAAAAAACACACATTGCTTCACATAACATTTTCCATTTTTTCCAAACCAAACTAAAGACCACGCAAGTGCTAAACCCTCCGGTAGCACTGACGAGAAGCTTATCAGAAATATATATAACATTAGAATTCCAGCTGAGTAGCATGTAAAGAGACCCAATGTCTCTCTCGAACAGAATTTACACCGACTGTGACACAAAGTATTTAACCACATAATATTTAGTCTCGTTGTGGTGGATTCACCGGGTTCAACATGTGTGTGACATGGGAGTGTGCAGTGGCGGGATCAACAAAAATCAATGTGCGACCATTGTCATGGATGCGTAATTTGGCGGGATACATCAATGCGAATCTGGTATTACTCTCATGTAGTATTTTACAAACATCCGAGAACTCTCTTCTCTTCTGTGCAACAGAGGCCGAGAAATCTTGAAAAATTAAAATACGTTTTCCCTGCACTACCATTTGCGGGAGTTTGCGATAAGAGCACAGCACATGTTCCTTCATACGAAAGTCCATGAATTTCGCAATGACGGGCCTAGGCTTATTTTCAACATCGGGTCGAACAGGACCAATTCTATGCACCCTTTCAATGTGTGATAAAAATGGAGCATCTGTGATTCCCAAGGCCTGAAATATATCAGTCGTTACAAAATCTGACAATTGTCTGTCCCTAACTGATTCGGGGATACCCACAAATTGTAGATTCGATCTTCTGTCCCTGTTCTCAAGCTCATCTATTTTCGCCTGTAAGGTTTTAAGAGAGGAATCCTGGGTGTCAGTGGAGCGCTGGAGTGTGTGTATCTGATCCTCCCCATCACTAACCCGCTGTTCCAGTGAGGTGATCCGTGAGGTGTTATGGTCAATTTTTGCAAGTGACGAGTCAAGTAGTGTCTGTTCAAGCCTTTTGTCAATTAAAGGGATATTCTCAAGTTTCTTGTCAATTTGGGGCATAAGGAGACGGGAGAGCTCCTGGGCCATATGTACCATCGAGGGTTGATCAGGAAGCGCCTCCACCTCCTGAGTTTGGTCACGGGAGTTCCCCGTCTCCGGGGGCGAGGGGGGGTTAGACTTTACCGTTGTGTTTTTGGATTTACTCATTCTTGTAGTAACTGAGGACTGGGAAGATCTAACCGCTGGAGTTTTATGGACGTATTTGTCCATCCCCCGGTCCGTAGACCGTTAACTGTAATCAGCTAGGGACTTTTATACCAACACACTGCAATATATTATAATAAAACACCTCACGTATAGATTTGTGTCAGCCGATATGTCAGAGCTACTCAGCTAAAAAAAAAATAACAGCAAAATTTAAATAAACATTACTTTACACGTAGACCAGATATAGGTAATGCAGTGGCACCGTACCCTGAGATCTTCTGGTTGGAACCTATGTCAGGGCAAAACAACCGTGGGACAAGTATTGGGAGAAATATTATAAATTGCCCCTGGGAAAAATAAAAAATAAAAATAAAACAACTTTATAGAAGGTACTTTACACGTAGAACAGATATAGGTAGCGCAGTGGCACCGTACCCTGAGATCTCCCGGTTGGAACCTATGTCAGGGCAAAACAACCGTGGGATAAGTATTGGGAGAAATATTATAAATTGCCCCTGAGAAAAATAAAAAAATAAAAATAAAATAGCTTTATAGAAGGTACTTTACACGTAGAACAGATATAGATATTGCAGTGGCACCGTACCCTGAGAGCTCCTGGTTGGAACCTATGTCAGGGCAAAACAACCGTGGGACAAGTATTGGGAGAAATAGTATAAATTGCCCCTGAGAAAAAAAAAAAACTTTATAGAAGGTACTTTATACGTAGAACAGATATAGGTAGTGCAGTGGCACCACACCCTGAGATCTCCTGGTTGGAACCTATGTCAGGGCAAAATAACCATGGGACAGGTATTGGGAGAAATATTATAAATTGCCCCTGAGTAAAATAAAAAATAAAAAAACTTTATAAAAGGTAACAGTGGATCAGTGTGGCCAAGTACGTTGCAAGAATCAAGTAGCCACCAGATGGCGGTGTAATCTCACAAAATTACTGCACAGAAATCTCAGCAGACTCGCATTTCAGTAAACAGAAAGGGACAGAAGAAAAATATAGCAATAAAAGTATAGGGATAGAAAGGAAGAGACCAGCAAGATGCAGAAGGAGTAGTATGAGAGAGGTCCGTGTTCTCACTCCTCAACACCAAGGGGGTTTAATTAGGAAGGGGAGAGTGAGCACTATACCAGGGAGTTGTATAAGGTCTCTGTGTAAAGCTGTAGTTTCTGGTAACAGGACCACGCAGCCAGCTCTGACAGCAGCTATGCAGAGGTAGTTCACAGCCTTTTGTTTCCTCTTGAGGGGTTCATTCGTACAGGCACAGGGCTCGTCCCGATCCTCACCACCGCTGAAATGTACAGGGACAAGGCAATCCGACGTCCAAGCCTCGGCAACAGGATCAGAGGCTCCGGTGTTGAGGGCAGTAGCGCCCACCCTCCAGATACCCGGCAGCTTCGGTTCAGCAGACGTTGAGAGGTGCCTCACCGGAATCTCCGTCTTCGTTGTAGCCGATCACCCAGGCCCTCCTCCGGCTACCGCAGCACACACCTGTCAGCAGGGGGGTGCCAGACCAGCTTCCTCCGTCTCAGGGGCCGTCTCCGCCACAGCGCCACACCGTCACTAGCCCGCTGTTGTCCTGCTCGTCGGTCTCGTCCCCAGACACCGCCGCACAGCTCCGGGAGGACACGCGGGGGGGGGGCTTCGGGTCTGGCTCGCCGTTCCAGAGGTCCCCGTCTGCGCAGTGCTTCACCTCAGTCAGCATCCAGGGGCAGCCGAGCAATCGGAAGCGGGAGCCGCCGGGCCACCAGGATCACACAGAGCCTCCTCACTGCAGCAACGCCGACCTGTCACCAATAAGCTGCAGGTACCGGGGTGTCTCCACGTAAGCGGCAGAAGACAGGTACTGTCGGTCTTTCAATCTTCGCGCCGGGACCCACGCCGGCGGTCATGCAGGCCTTCTCCTTGAGGGCCAAACTTCGGGGGTATTTAAATACGCTCCTACCCTTGCAAGGTATCGTTAGGTTCCCTATGCTATAGGGATTAGTTTAAGCTGTTTCTCAGGCGAGAAGAGGGCAATTAGCAGGGGATGTCAGTGGATTTTCCACCTGCAAGCCGGAGCTTAGCTAAAAAGCAGCCATGCTGGATGGCCCGCCCACCGGAAGTCCAGAGAATTTTGTTTCTCATGGTCTGAGAGTCCTTCAGGTGCATTTTGGCAAACTCCAGGCGGGCTGCCATGTGCTTTTTACTGAGGAGTGGCTTCCATCTGGCTACTCTACCATACTGATGGATTGCCGCTGAGATGGTTGTCCTTCTGGAAGGTTCTCCACACTCCACAGAAGAATGCTGTAGCTCTAACAGAGCGACCATCGGGTTCTTGGTCACCTCCCTGACTAGGACCCTTCTCCCCCGATCGCTCAGTTTAGACAGCCAGCCAGCTCTAGGAAGGTCAAGGTGGTTCCAAATTTTCTTCTATTTACAGATGATGGAGTCCAGTGTGCTCATTGGGACCTTCAAAGCAGCACATATTTTTCTCTACCCTTCCCCAGATTTGTGCCTCGAGACAATCCTGTCTCGGTGGTCAACACACAATTCCTTTGACTTCATTCTTGGTTTGTGCTCAGACATGCACTGTCGAGTGTGGGACCTTATATAGACAGGTGTTTGCCTTTCTAAATCATGTCCAATCAACTGAATTTACCACAGGTTGACTCCACTTAAGCTGTAGGAACATCTCAAGGATGATCAGTGGAAACAGGATGCACCTGAGCTCAATTTTGAGCTTCATGGCAAAGGCTGTGAATACTTATTTACATGTGATTTGGTAGTTTTTTATTTTTAATACATTTTCAAAAAAATCACAAAGATATTTTTTTCTATGACATTATGGGGTATTGTGTGTAGAATTTTGAGGGGAAAAATTAAAATATATATAGGAGATGAAATAGGCAGCACTCAGGAGACAATTCTTTTGCAGGTAAAACAAGGTTTCATTGTAGCATCGTCCATATATGTTTCGGGCTACCCCCCTTTGTCATGGACAAACACTGTGATGAACAAAATACTAAACATATATACCTACACATCTAGCCACTTAATGATCTGAACATGCCTCACCTGTCTGGCGCCGTCACGCATCCCCGCCAAACTCTGTCCCGCGGCCACTAGCTCTGATGTCATGATCCCGCATCAGTACAGGGGGCATGTGATCATTAGTACAAATAGTATCCATGGTAACCCGTGTACACATGAAAACAAAAAATGCATATAATACAATACATACTATAAACAAAATACAGACATTACATATACTTATTAAAATCAATTGGAAAACTGCATGTTTACGCAATGCCAGTATAAAGTTAACCATATAAATGCCATTATTGTAGCACCAGTAAGGTGACATTAAACATCATATTAGGACAATATAATATCATGGAAGTGGCTATTAATGCTATCAATGTTAATCCACAAATAATTCTATAAAAAACAATGCAACCCCGTCGTCTCATTGAGGCCTCTTGGGGCTATAGTATCGAGAATGAAGATCCACCTACTCTCTAACTGTAGTAATTTTTTGCCACGATCACCGCTTCGAATAGAAGGCGGAATATGGTCTATAAGTTTAGATCTGATTGAAGCCACCCCATGTCCCGCCATAATACAGTGTCTTGCCATTGGTTAATCACTGTGTTCTGATTCGATGGCATTGCAAATAGTAGCTCTATGGAGTGCCATGTGTTCACGAAATTGGCGTTCAGTCTTCCCGACATAATACATGCCACACAGACACATCAGTATGTAAATTACATAACGTGTAGTACACGTTATAGAGTAATTGATTTTATATTTTTTTTACCTGTTCTGGGGCGATTGATAGTATTACCCGTGATCATTGAACTACAGGTAGTACTCCCCAGACAGCGATAACAGCCTGGTTTCTGAGTCAAAAAGTGAATGGGTCTAGAGGAGTTATTTAAATTAGTGACATCTAACTTAACTAAGATGTCTTTTAGAGTCTTACCCCGCGAATTTAGTTTTATGGAGCGTAGGTAAATCTATATCGGTATTAATGATAGGCCACAAACTTTTTGCCTTTTTAGTTATACCTATACTTTTTTCCATACAATAAAACCTTGTTTTACCTTCAAAAGAATTGTCTCCTGAGTGCCGCCTACTTCATCTCCTATACATTGGTCTTGCTGCACCAAGGAAGGCAACGGAGCAAGGTACAGTGGCTGCTTTAAGATTTGAGTGCCGGGACTGGTTTGTATATATATATATATATATATATTCCATAAAAGCGGTACTGAGAGGCTTGATGAAGTGAAAAATAAAGTTCTTTTATTGTAGCATAATCTACATTTCGGGGTCACAGCCTCTTCGTAAGGATGCGACCCCGAAACATAGATTATGCTACGATAAAAGCACTTTATTTTCCACTTCATCAAGCCTCTCAGTGCCGCTTTTATGGAAACCATATGTACAGGAGGGCGCACTCTTGCTTAAGAAGGCACGGGAGCAGTTTACAACACGGAGGGGAGCTTTAGGAGTGCCGGGTAATGTGGTTCTATATATATATGTGTGTGTTTATATATTTAACTATAAAATGTACATTCACATACTGTGTCGTAACATGTAACGTATAACGCACTCTACTGTGTGGCATTGTGTATAATGAGCACTACTGTGTAGCGTAACGTTTATAATGAGCACTACTGTGTGGCGTGAAGTGTATAAGGAGTACTGCTGTGTGTAAGGTGTATAAGGAGTGCTGCTGTGTAGGCGTAAGGTGTATAAGGAGTGCTGCTGTGTGAGCGTAAGGTGTATAAGGAGCGCCTCTGTGTAGGCGTAAGGTGTATAAGGAGCACTGCTGTGTGGCGTAACGTGTATAAGGAGTGCTGCTGTGTAGGCATAAAGGGGGTAATTCCAAGTTGATCGCAGCAGGAAATTTTTTAGCAGTTGGGCAAAACCATGTGCACTGCAGGGGGGGGGAGATATAACATTTGCAGAGAGAGTTAGATTTGGGTGGGTTATTTTATTTCTGTGCAGGGTAAATACTGGCTGCTTTATTTTTACACTGCAAATTAGATTGCAGATTGAACACACCACACCCAAATCTAACTCTCTCTGCACATGTTATATCTGCCTCCCCTGCAGTGCACATGGTTTTGCCCAATTGCTAACAGAATTCCTGCTGCAATCAACTTGGAATTACCCCCAAAGTGCATAAGGAGCACTGCTGTGTATGCGCAAGGTGTATAAGGAGCGCTGTTGTGTATGCGTAAGTTGTATACGGAGCACTGCTGTGTGGCGTGACGTGTATAAGGAGCGCTGCTCTGTAGGTGTAAGGTGTATAAGGAGCGCTACTGTGTGGCAAGACGTTTATAAGGAGCGCTGCTCTGTAGGCGTAAGGTGTATAAGGAGCGCTGCTGTGTAGGTGTAAGGTGTTTAAGGAACGCTGCTGTGTGGTGTAAGGTGTACAAGGACTGCTGCTGTGTAGGCAAAACATGTATAAGGAATGCTGCTGTGTAGGCATAACGTGTATAAGGAGCGCTGCTGTGTAGGCATAAGGTGAATAAGGAGCGGTGCTGTGTGGTGTGACGTGTATAAGGAGCGCTGCTGTGTGGTGTGAGGTGTATAAGGAGCACTGCTGTGTGGTGTGATGTGTATAAGGAGTGCTGCTGTGTGGCGTAAGGTGTATAAGAAGCGTTGCTGTGTGGCGTACGGTGTATAAGAAGCGCTGCTGTGTAGGCATAAGGTGTATAAGAAGCACTGCTGTGTGGCGTAAGGTGTATAAGGAGCATTGTTGTGGCGTAAGGTGTATAAGAAGCGCTGCTGTGTAGGTGTAAGGTGTATAAGGAGCACTGCTGTGTGGTGTGACGTGTATAAGGAGCGCTGGTCTATAGGCGTAAAGTGTATAAGGAGCGCTGCTGTGTAGGCATAAGGTGTATAAGAAGCGCTGCTGTGTGGCGTAAAGTGTATAAGAAGCGCTGCTGTGTGGCGTAAGGTGTATAAGGAGCATTGTGTGGCGTAAGGTGTATAAGGAGCACTGCTGTGTAGGCGTAAGGTGTATAAGGAGCACTGCTGTGTGGCGTAAGGTGTATAAGGAGCACTGCTGTGTAGGCATAGGGTGTATAAGGAGCGCTGCTGTGTATGCGTAAGTTGTATAAGGAGCACTGCTATGTGGTGTGACGTGTATAAGGAGCGCTGCTCTGTAGGTGTAAGGTGTATAAGGAGCGCTACTGTGTGGCGAGACGTATATAAGGAGCGCTGCTCTGTAGGCGTAAGGTGTATAAGGAGCGCTGCTGTGTAGGTGTAAGGTGTTTAAGGAACGCTGCTGTGTGGTGTAAGGTGTACAAGGACTGCTGCTGTGTAGGTATAACGTGTATGAGGAATGCTGCTGTGTAGGCATAACGTGTATAAGGAGCGCTGCTGTGTAGGCATAAGGTGAATAAGGAGCAGTGCTGTGTGGTGTGACGTGTATAAGGAGTGCTGCTGTGTGGTGTGACGTGTATAAGGAGAGCTGCTGTGTGGTGTGACGTGTATAAGGAGAGCTGCTGTGTGGTGTGACAAGTATAAGGAGTGCTGCTGTGTGGCATAAGGTGTATAAGGAGCGCTGCTGTATAGGCGTAAGGTGTATAAGAAGTGCTGCTGTGTGGTGTAAGGTGTATAAGGAGCTCTGGTCTATAGGCGTAAAGTGTATAAGGAGCACTGCTGTGTAGGTGTAAGGTGTATAAGAAGCACTGCTGTGTGGCGTAAGGTGTATAAGGAGCATTGTTGTGTGGCGTAAGGTGTATAACGAGCACTGCTGTGTAGGTGTAAGGTGTATAAGGAGCGCTGATGTGTGGTGTAAGGTGTATAAGGAGCACTGCTGTGTGGCGTAAGGTGTATAAGGAGCGCTGCTGTGTAGGCGTAAGGTGTATAAGGAGCGCTGCTGTGTGGCGTAATGTGTATAAGGAGTGCTGCTCTGTGGCGTAATGTGTATAAGGAGTGCTGCTGTGTGGCGTAACATGTATAAGGAGCGCTGCTGTGTAGACATAATGTGTATAAGAATAGCTGCTGTGTAGGGATAAAGTGTACAAGGAGCGCTGCTGTGTAGGAGTAAGGTGTATAAGGAGCGCTGCTGTGTGACGTGATGTGTATAAGGAGCGCTGCTGTGTGGTGTGACGTGTATAAGGAGCACTGCTCTGTAGGTGTAACATGCATAAGGAGCGCTGCTGTGTAGGTGTAAGGTGTATAAGGAGCACTGCTGTGTGGCGTAAGGTGTATAAGGAGCACTACTGTGTGGTGTAAGGTGTATAAGGAGCGCTGCTGTGTAGGCGTAACGTGCATAAGGAGTGCTGCTGTGTGGTGTAAGGTGTATATGGAGCGCTGCTGTGTGGGGAAATTTGAATTGTGGGTACTATTGTGTGGTGATGACCCTTCTTAATGAGACAAAACACCATTTTTGGGTGGCGCACTGTCCCTATTTCGAATAAGGGGGCGGGCAGGGAGCCCAATGCATATTGTTGCACCTGGACCCACGACTCTCTTGTTCTGCCACTGATAAGGTGAGAGGAAGCTGGAGAGTAGAAAGAGGCAGGGAATTTTCTGGAGTGACACATGGAATGGAGCTGCTGGAGGGATACAGGCAGTGAGCTGCTGGAGTGACAGAGGCAGAGATGTGTATAAGGAGCAAAGCTGCGGGCATTATGTGTATAAGCACCATTACTGTGGGCATTATGTGTAAGGGGGACTACTGTGGGCATTATGTGTAACGGGCACTACTACTGTGGGCATTGTGTGTAAGGGACACTACTGACTGATGTAATGTGAATAAGGGGCACTAATGTTTGATGTAATGTGAGTAAGGGGCACTATGTGAGATGTAATGTGAATAAGATTGTTCTTCTCTGTGACACAATTTGAATTGGGGGCACTATTGTGTGACCACACCCCTTTTTTTAGCAACTGGGGGGGTCTAAACTCTAGCAGTGGTCCTGGCTAGAGATGACCATCGATGGGTCTCATCGATGGTGAAACTGTGAGTGGCAATTGATGGTCACCAACTATGTTATGGGAGACCATTGATGGTTTCGCCCACCAATGGTTATCCCTGCTACAGGTATTTCCGTGAATGACCTGTGCGCTAATCACAGCCCAGGGGTGGAGCTTTGTGGGTGTCAGGGGTGGAGTTATGCTCTGAGTCCCGGCATCTTGCAAAGAAATATATATATATATATATATGTATTCGTTTATTCTGTGGCCTCGAAAGAGGAAAACCATCTGGTTCTCTCCCATCGATGGCAAAAGCATTTGACATCGGCTATAAACCATCGATTAGGAATCATCAATGGTTGATGGCCATTCCTAGTCCTGCCTCCGCCTAATGGGATTGGGGGTAGGTGTTGGGGGAAATGAGTTCGACCACCTCTGCAGTACCACTTTAAGCACTGACTCTGAGGGCATGCCCAGAGCTCCCCGAGCTCCTGGGCTGCCCCCAGGCTTTCCCCAACACACTGCTATGCTGATCTGCAGTGAATGATTGCTACTTTATCTATTTCCACAGTACATAAAAGACCACTAAATCCTTTGCTAGGAAACAATTGTAGGCATGATTAGGGACCATTGATGATTCCCAATCATCGATGTTTTTGGACAATGTAGAATGCTTTTGCCATTGATGGGGGAGAACCAGATGGTTTCCCTCCATCGATGGCATGGAATAACCAAATATAGATAGATAGAGAGAGAGAGAGAGAGAGAGAGAGAGAGAGAGAGAGAGAGAGAGATACATACCCTCCAACAATTTACACATAAAATCGGTACTAATTCGAAAAGGGTGCATGGCCACTCCCCTTTGCCCGTTTCTTATGTTTTCAATGGAAGTTTGGAGAGCCAAAAATCGGTACATACCATAAAAAAGGTACTGTATCCGCCAAAAAGGTACAGTTGGAGGGTATGTATGTATGTATGCATATATATATATATATATATATATATATATATATATATATGTATACACTGCTCAAAAAAATAAAGGGAACACTAAAATAACACATCCTAGATCTGAATGAAATATTCTTATTAAGTACTTTGTTCTTTACATAGTTGAATGTGCTGACAACAAAATCAAACAAAAATTATTAATGGAAATCAAATGTATTAACCCATGGAAGTATGGATTTGGAGTCACACTCAAAATTAAAGTGGAAAAACACACTGCAGGCTAGGGAAGCCAATCCCGGGCCATTTTTTCAATCCCGGGTATCGGGATTGAAAAATGGCCAATACCGGGATTGGCTTTTACCTAGGTGGCCGCCCCCTCGCCCCACCCCGCCCCGCACATATAACTCACCATATACCGGGGGCGGGCGGGAGGGGAACATCCTGTGAACGCTGCTGGCGGCTCCCACCATCAGCTGACAGCGCAGCGTGACCTCTCACGCTGCGCTGGGGACCCGGAAGCAGGGCAGCATTTGAGCGTCCTGTGGACGCTCAACGCTGATCCCTCAATCCCCGGGATTGAATCCCGGCCATTTTTGGGCCTAAATCCCGGGATCCCACTATCCCGGGATTGGCCACCATACTACAGGCTGATCCAACTTTGATGTAATGTCCTTAAAACAAGTCAAAATGAGGCTCAGCAGTGTATGTGGCCTCCACGTGCCTGTATGACCTCCCTACAACGCCTGGGCATGCTCCTGATGAGGTGGCGGATGGTCTCTTGAGGGATCTCCTCCCAGACCTGGACTAAAGCATCCGCCAACTCCTGGACAGTCTGTGGTGCAACGTGGCGTTGGTGGATGGAGCGAGACATGATGTCCCAGATGTGCTCAATTGGATTCAGGTCTGGGGAACGGGTGGGCCAGTCCATAGCATCAATGCCTTCGTCTTGCAGGAACTGCTGACACACTCCAGCCACATGAGGTCTAGCATTGTCTTGCATTAGGAGGAACCCAGGGCCAACCGCACCAGCATATGGTCTCACAAGGGATCTGAGGATCTCATCTCGGTACCTAATGGCAGTCAGGCTACCTCTGGCGATCACATGGAGGGCTGTGCGGCCCCCCAAAGAAATGCCACCCCACAGCATTACTGACCCACTGCCAAACCGGTCATACTGGAGGATGTTGCAGCCAGCAGAACGTTCTCCTTGGCGTCTCCAGACTCTGTCACGTCTGTCACGTGTGCTCAGTGAGAACCTGCTTTCATCTGTGAAGAGCACAGGGCGCCAGTGGCGAAATTTGCCAGTCTTGGTGTTCTCTGGCAAATGCCAAAAGTCCTGCACGGTGTTGGGCTGTAAGCACAACCCCCACCTGGGGACATCGGGCCCTCATACCACCCTCATGGAGTCTGTTTCTGATCGTTTGAGTAGACACATGCACATTTGTGGCTAGCTGGAGGTCATTTTGCAGGGCTCTGGCAGTGCTCATCCTGTTCCTTCTTGCACAAAGGCGGAGGTAGCGGTCCTGCTGCTGGGTTGTTGCCCTCCTACGGCCTCCTCCACGTCTCCTGATGTACTGGCCTATCTCTTGGTAGCGCCTCCATGCTCTGGACACTACGCTGACAGACACAGCAAACCTTCTTGCCACAGCTCGCACTGATGTGCCTGTCAGCGTCCGGAGTCTTACCGGTATGCTGGGGCCGCGGGGCTGGCTTCCTTGGCAATGTGCGGGCAGCGGCGGAGATGGGCTGCTGCGCCACATCCGTGGGCAACAGTAGCGGCGGTGAGGGGGTCCGGTCGTGGCGGCGGGACGTTGCTACAGCGGGTCGCTCTGCTGAGCCGTTGCTAGGACACCAGGGGCAGTGAGCAATGTGGCTTTGCAAAAAGGTCTGCATTACTGGGCGCCACCATGTTGGAGACCAAGTTTTAAGCATAGTTCCTGTTTACTGTTTCTTCCAGCAATCCAGGGGAAGCTCTCCCTATAAAAGGGGGCTGGTTTAGGACAGGGACGCCAGTGCTTCAAGTTACAAGCCTGTTGTAGGTGCTTTAGCCTGTGCTCCCAGGATTCCTGCTGTATTCTGGTTCTTCCTGATCCTACTTGGTCGGTTCCCTGTTGCTGCTGCAGCCCTGCCGTTTCTAGCCTGCTACTGCCTGTGGAAGCGCTCCTGGAAAACCCGGTCTAGTAAGACTCTTTGGGCACAGTTGGCCCCGGTTCTTCTGCCTCGTCTTTCAAGCCACACTCCACAGATCTCCTTCACCAGCCACGCCTTTGTACCACCGACCACAGTCTGCAGATTATTATCTTCAGCCTCGTTTTCCAAGCCACAGTCCACAGTCCTTGTCTCCAGCCACGTCTTCAACCACCATCCACAGTTTATCATCTACAGTCTCGTCTTTCAAATCATAGTCCACAGTTCTTTGCCTCCAGCCACGTCTTTAACCACTATCCACAGTTCCGCAGTTCATTAATCTCAACCTCGTCTTTCAAGCCATAACCCGCAGTTCTTTATCCGCAATTACGTTCCTTAACCATCGTGCTCCAGCCTCGGTTCTCTACCTCAGCCCTGTACATAATAAATAATTTCCATTGACTCTCAAACCCCGCCTACGTTCTTCATTGCTCCGGGTCCCATGCGAAGGAACTATATACAGCCCCCTCATCTTGTTCATTCACAGCCTGCTACCTCCTCTGGCAAATCTCAGCTGCCGGATCCTCAAACTTTGCTAGACGTGACAGTAAGCACTGGCGAAATGGATTCGACGGGTGATAAGGCCTCAGGAGGGGATTCAACTGCAGGTATCTGGTCTCGCTTAAGTAAGCACTCAATCTCAAATCGTGCAGTTCATGCAGCGTATGTCCGAACGTCTTGATTCTCTCTGTGTTGCCATGTCGGCCCCTCAAGTATCTACAGCTGCTCCCACATTAGCACCTCCGGTCTCGCTTCCTCCTGTACCAGTACCACTTCCACGGTTGCATTTGCCATCTCCCAGTAAATTCGATGGGAATCCAAAAGAATGTCGCAGGTTTCTTAACCAGTGCGAAATCCAGTTCGAACTACAGTCAGCCAACTTCCCATCAGCACGAACCAAAGTAGCCTATATAATTTCTTTACTTACCGAGCAAGCGTTGGAATGGGCTTCACCTTTGTGGGAGAGGATGGATCCCATCTTATCTAACTATCCAGAATTCGTGGCCACCTTTCGAAGAATCTTCGACGAACCGGGCAGGACTTCTGCCGCCTCATTGGAGATCCTGCGCCTGCGTCAGGGCACGCGTACGGTCAGTCAGTACGTGATCCAGTTTCGCACCCTTTCCTCAGAACTGAACTGGAACAAGGAGGCTCTCATTGCAGCTTTCTGGAGCGGTCTCTCCGAAAAGATCAAAGATGACCTCGCAACTCAGGACGTACCTGATAAGTTGGATAAACTAATTTCTTTATGCAATAAGTTAGACCTGAGGTTCAGAGAACGCTGTATGGAGAGGTTGCGGTCAGATCACCCTAAGCATAGAGTTGTTCTTCCACCAACACCATCATCACCAACTGCGGAAGAACCCATGCAGATTAATCGCTCCCGCCTCTCCGTTGAAGAACGTCAGAGATGGCGACAAGGGAACCTCTGCCTGTATTGTGGTGCATCTGATCACTTTGTTAAAACTTGCAATCTACGTCCGGGAAATGCACGCTCATAGTTTGTGCTGGAGAGGTCAAGCTAGGAGAATTCTCAGAATTACATACCAAGAAAGAGTCTGTCTTGTTAACCCAATTGGAGCTCCCTTCTTCTTCTCTTCTCATCCCTGCACTACCTGACTCCAGAGCCACCGAAAGCTTCATTACGTCAGCTCTGGTCAAACGATCTAGGATACAAATGGTTCCTTTGGATCGTACCATTTCTGTTACCGCGGTGGATGGAAGTTATATCCCTGAGGGTATTATATCCTTTCGTACTATTCCTCTCAAGATGAAAGTCGGAGTTCTCCATTCAGAAAAAATCTCTTTCCTTGTAATTCCTAAAGCCTCTCATGACCTAATCCTGGGGTTTCCATGGTTAATCAGACACAATCCCCACATAGATTGGCAAACTATGGATGTTCTCTCTTGGGGACAAGACTGCTTTCAGAACTGTTTACCTTCAGTTAGACCTCTCTGTTCTTCCAGCCCTTCCAGCCTTCCTGTGGAGTACCAAGCTTAACAAGATGTTTTCAGTAAGCATGGGGCGGACGCCTTGCCTCCGCATCGTACTTGGGATTGTCCCATTGAGCTAGTACCCGGTAAGACTCCTCCCTGAGATCGAATTTACCCTCTCTCACTTCCCGAGACACAGGCCATGTCGGAGTATATCCGGGAGAACTTGGAGAAAGGGTTCATCAGGTCTTCTACATCTCCGGCCGGAGCGGGGTTTTTTTTTGTCAAAAAGAAGGATGGGGGGGTCGCGGCCCTGTATTGACTATAGAGGTCTCAAGGACATAACAGTTAAGAACAGATATCCGTTACCTCTGATTCCAGAACTGTTCGACCGTGTTAAAGGAGCTACTGTATTTACTAAGCTGGACTTACGGGGGGCCTACAATCTTATACGTATTCGCCCAGGGGACGAATGGAAGATGGCATTTAATACCCGCGACGGCCATTACGAATACCTTGTAATGCCTTTTGGCCTATGTAACGCCCCAGCCGTCTTTCAAGAGTTCGTTAATGAAATCTTCAGAGATCTCCTCTATGACTGCTTGGTAGTGTATCTGGATGACATCCTCATTTTTTCTAGGGATCTGAAGACCCATCGGGAACAAGTCAAAGAAGTGCTAACTCGTTTACGGAGGAATCAGTTATTTTGTAAGTTAGAGAAGTGCACCTTTGAAGTTCCCACGATTCCATTCCTTGGTTACATTTTTTCATGGCAGAGGTTACAGATGGACCCCGCTAAAGTCCAGGCGATTCAGGATTGGGCACTTCCAGCTACCCTTAAAGGAATTCAATGTTTCCTGGGGTTCGCTAACTTCTACCGAAGATTTATTCAAAATTATTCTTCTGTCATAGCTCCTATAACCGCATTAACTAGGAAGGGAGCCGATCCTGCCAAGTGGTCTCCGGAGGCTTTGGAAGCTTTTTCATCTTTAAAGGACGCCTTCATGACTGCTCCAGTTCTTCGACAACCCGATCTCAGCCGTCCGTTCTTGGTGGAGGTTGATGCCTCTACTGTAGGAGTAGGAGCAGTATTATCCCAGCTTTTCGAGGACAAGAAGGTCCATCCTTGTGCGTTCCTCTCACGAAGATTCTCCCCCGCTGAACAGAATTATGCTATTGGGGAACAGGAATTACTGCCAATTAAGTTGGCCTTTGAGGAGTGGAGGTATTTGTTGGAGGGAGCCCAGCATCCAATTTCGGTGACCACGGATCACAAGAACCTCCTGTATCTACAGTCAGCCCAATGTCTGAACCCACGCCAAGCAAGATGGGCACTCTTCTTTACCCGTTTTAATTTTAAACTCAGTTACCAACCAGGTTCCCTCAACAAGAAGGCAGATGCATTATCTCGCTCCCTAAGTTCAGAAGAACCCTCGGACCGTTCAAAAGAGCAATTTATCCTGGAATCCACCTCGTTTTCTGCAACTAATACCTCTCCACTTCCTCCTCCAGGAAAGATCTTTGCAAAAATCTTCTTACATGGGCTCACTCCTCCTCCTTCATGGGCCATGCGGGCGGTCATAAGACTCTTAAATTCATTCAGTGCTCCTACTGGTGGCCTCATCTCAGGACTGACGTTCAGGAATTCGTAGCTGCCTGTCCAAAATGTGCCCAGCATAAAAGTCCCAAAGGTCCACCAGCCGGGTTACTCCATCTTTTGCCAGTACCACTAAGACCGTGGATGCATATTTCTATGGACTTTATTACAGATTTACCTACATCTGGTGGGCGGAACATCGTATGGGTCATAGTTGACCGATTCTCTAAAATGGCACACTTTGTTCCTCTGGTTAATCTTCCATCTGCATCCCAGTTGGCAAAATTGTTTATAGCAGAGATCTTTCGACTCCATGGTCTACCACAGGAAATCGTGTCTGATAGAGGTCCTCAATTTGTGGCCAAGTTTTGGAGATCCCTATGTTCTGCTCTTGGTGTGAAATTAAACTTCTCCTCAGGATATCATCCCCAAACGGATGGTCAAACAGAGAGAGTGAACCAGGATCTGGAGACTTTTCTGTGTTTATTCATGTCCTCCTCACAGGACGACTGGCTGGACTTCCTCCCGTTCGCAGAATTTGCCCATAACAATCTTTATCACTCTGCCACAAAATCTTCTCCATTCTTCATTAATTATGGTTACCATCCAAGAGTTCCTGACTTCCAACTTCTGCCTACGCTCGAGGTTCCTGCCGCAGAGTCAACACTTCGACAATTTACTGTAGCCTGGAAACAAATTCACAAGACTTTGCTCAAGACATCCAAGAGATATAAGACCTATGCAGATCTGAAACGAAAAGCTGTACCAAGCCTCAAGGTAGGAGATCAGGTTTGGGTTTCCACACGTAACCAGATTAAAGGTTCCTACAAAAAAGTTTGCTCCCAGATTTATTGGGCCTTACCCAATCAAAAAAGTGTTGAATCCTGTGGCTTACAAAGTGAAATTACCTCCGCAGTTAAGAATTCCTAATGCATTTCATATTTCTCTCTTAGAACCGTTGATACTTAATCGGTTCAGTGCCGCTCTGCCTAAATCACCCAAGATGCAATCAGCACATGGAGATGAATTTGAGATTCACAAGATCCTCGATTCTCGCAGACGTTATGGTCGCATCCCGTACCTTGTTGATTGGAAGGGGTATGGGCCAGAGGGGAGATCTTGGGTAGATGCAGAGGATGTCCATGCTCCAATACTTCTTCGGACATTTCATGCCAAGTTTCCAACTAAACCACAAAGGTGTCCGGAGTCCACCCGCAAAGGGGGGGGGGAAGGTACTCTCAGCGTCCGGAGTCTTACCGGTATGCTGGGGCCGCGGGGCTGGCTTCCTTGGCGATGTGCGGGCCGCGGCGGAGGTGGGCTGCTACGCCACATCCGTGGGCAACAGTAGCGGCGGTGAGTGGGTCCAGTCGTAGCGGCGGGACGCCGCTGCAGCAGGTCGCTCTTGCTGAGCCGTTGCTAGGAGACCAGGGGCAGTGAGCAATGTGGCTTTGCAAAAAGGTCTGCATTACTGGGCGCCGCCATGTTGGAGACCAAGTTTAAAGCATAGTTCCTGTTTCCTGTTTCTTCCAGCAATCCAGGGGAAGCTCTCCCTATAAAAGGGGGCTGGTTTAGGACAGGGACGCCAGTGCTTCAAGTTACAACCCTGTTGTAGGTGCTTTAGCCTGTGCTCCCAGGATTCCTGCTGTATTCTGGTTCTTCCTGATCCTACTTGGTCGGTTCCCTGTTGCTGCTGCAGCCCTGCCGTTTCTAGCCTGCTACTGCCTGTGAAAGCGCTCCTGGAAAACCCGGTCCAGTAAGACTCTTTGGGCACAGTCGGCCTCGGGTCTTCTGCCTCGTCTTTCAAGCCACACTCCACAGATCTCCTTCACCAGTCACGCCTTTGTACCACCGACCACAGTCTGCAGATTATTATCTTCAGCCTCGTTTTCCAAGCCACAGTCCACAGTCCTTGTCTCCAGCCACGTCTTTAACCACCATCCACAGTTCATCATCTACAGTCTCGTCTTTCAAATCACAGTCCACAGTTCTTCGCCTCCAGCCACGTCTTTAACCACTATCCACAGTTCCGCAGTTCATTAATCTCAACCTCGTCTTTCAAGCCACAAAGCGCAGTTCTTTATCCGCAATTACGTTCCTTAACCATCGTGCTCCAGCCTCGGTTCTCTACCTCAGCCCTGTACATAATAAATAATTTCCATTGACTCTCAAACCTCGCCTACGTTCTTCATTGCTCCGTGTTCCATGCGAAGGAACTATATACAGCTCCCTCATCCTGTTCATTCACAGCCTGCTACCTCCTCGGGCAAACCTCAGCTGCCGGATCCTCAAACTTTGCTAGACGTGACAGTGCCATCCTGGATGAGCTGCACTACCTGAGCCACTTGTGTGGGCTGTAGACTCCGTCTCATGCTACCACTAGAGTGAAAGCACCGCCAGCTTTCAAAAGTGACCAAAACATCAGCCAGAAAGCATAGGAGCTGAGAAGTGGTCTGTGGTCACCACCTGCAGAACAACTCCTTTATTGGGGTGTCTTGCTAATTGCCTATAATTTCCACCTGTTATCTATTGCATTTGCACAACAGCATGTCAAATTGATTGTCAATCAGTGTTGCTTCCTAAGTGGACAGTTTAATATCACAGAAGTGTGATTGACTTGGAGTTACATTGTGTTGTTTAAGTGTTCCCTTTATTTTTTTGAGCAGTGTATATGTGTATATATATATATATATATATATATATATATATATATATATATATAAAAATATATATATATAAAACAAAAATAACTCTCCCACTGAGCTATTTTGAATTAAACGCTAAAATTAAAAATAGGCTGCCTGTGACCTCTAAGTTCCCTGTTAGAAGGAACTAAGTGTGTAAAAATGTGAGACAAATAGAAGTAATGGCGCCATGGGGGTCGTATCAACGCATAACTTAAAAACGGACTCTTACAAAAAAATTTACAGATAAATTTTGTCCGATAGCATATAATGACATAAAAATGTATTTAAAAAAACATACGCTCAAAACCAATGTCCATGATTATACAGAGTTGATACATTTAAATTTGTCGCACAATTTGAACAATCAGCTTGTAGTGATGAGGAAAGATGTATATATCTCACTACAATTTCCTCCTCTTTATTGTAGATTCGGAGGTAACATCAAACAATAGATAGATAAATATATATAACTAGGTGTCGGGACACGTAACATAGCTTCGCCACCCGACACCCGTGAAGCCACATCCCCGGGCCCTGATTGGCCCGCGGCTCGCTCGATACTAAAGTAGGGTGTGACCATCGATGGGTGAAACCACCAATGGTTCCCTTACAGATGGCTTCTCACCACCGAGGTTATCCATCAATGGTACCATCGCATACCCTCCAACTGTAACTTTTTGCCAGGTACAGTACCTTTTTTTTATGGTCTGTACTGATTTTTGTCTCTCCAAACTTCCATTGAAAGTATAGGAAAAGGGGCGTGGTCACACAACCCTCTCCCCGTGGCCACGCCCCCTTTCCTAATTTGTACCGATTTTTCTGTGTAAAATGTTGGAGGGTATGCCATCGATGGATAACCCACAGATGGCCATTCCTAAACAAGTGTTAACGTCTAAAATAAGCACTGTTTCCAAACCAACATTTAGGGCCAATGTTTATTGATGAATGTTAAAAACATCGATACAACTGATCTTTTCTTTCAGTGTCCCACAGGGCCGGATCTTGTCCTTGTGGCGCCCCGGGCAAAAATAGGGGTGTTGCTTCATATGGGGGCGTGGTCAGTTACGCCCCCATTTGTGCCCCCTGTTGCGCAGCTGGAAAAAAAAATAGTATCCTTACAATCCCTGCTCCTGATTCCAGACCTCCTCCTCCGCCGGCGCCGCTCTTCTCCTGTCCTCAGATGGTTGTGTCTGTCCTCGGATCTATGGGAGAGACGTCATTACATCTCTCCCATAGCACAGCATAGACACTAGAGGTCAATTATGACCCCTAGTGTCTGTGCCACTATGCTGTGCGGTGCGCAATGACATCATCGCGCACCGCACAGCAAAGGTCCTCTCCATGAAGGGAAACTAGACGCTTAGCGTCTGGTTCCCTTCAAAGCGGGGGACCAGCGGCGGGCACAGCGGCGGATCTTGCCATGGTGCGGCACCCTCCGGACGGCGCCGGCGCCCAGAGCCGGTCATAGGCATAGGCAAACTAGGCAATTGCCTAGGGCATTTGATATGCCTAGGGGCATCATCAGCTTCTGCTGATTAAAATGATATGTGGCATGCCTATATTCGGTGTGTAGCATTTCATATGCAGATACAGCCACAGTCTCACACAGTATATAGGCATGCGGCATATCAGTTTAATCAGCAGAAGCTGCTTGTCCATCCTAGCCACATAGCAATGCAAATAAGATGCATTTTCATAAAAAAAGGTGCCCTATGTTAGCATTGATGCAAGATTTATGAGGACACATCTGAATCCAAGCAGAGGCAGAGGTCACAGTGTTAGTGTCAGTGTGAGTGCTGTGTGCATGTGAGTGGGTTGGTTGTGCAATAGTGTTCGGAATATGTGTAAGGAGCATTATGTGTGTAATGTAAAAATGCATTAATAATGTGCAACATATGTGTAAGGGGCACTATGTGTGTCATTATGTGTATAAGGGCGTTAATAATGTGCGGCATATGTGTAACAGGGTACTACTGTATGTGTGTCATCTGTATAGGGGAACTAATAATGTGCAGCAAATGTGTAGGGGGCACTATGTGTGTCATTATGTGTATAAGGGCATTAATAAGCATATGTGTAAAGGACCACTATGTGTGTCATTATGTGCATAAGGGCATTAATAATGTGCGGCATATGTGTAACAGGGTACTACAGTATGTGTGTCATTATGTGTATAGGGGCACTAATAATGTGCAGCAAATGTGTAGGGGGCACTATGTGTGTCATTATGTGTATAAGAGCATGAATAATGTGTGGCATATGTGTAAGGGACATTATGTGTAAATGGGCATTAATAAAGGTTGTCATAATGTGTAAGGTGCATTATGTTTATAAGGACATTAATAATGTGTCTCATATGTGTAAGGGGCATTACTGTGTGGAATTGTGTATAAATGCATTGCTAATGTGTGGCATTATGTGTATAAGGTGCTCTACTATGTGGCGTTGCATATAGAAAGGGCACTACTGTGTCGCCTAATGTGAATAAAGAGCAATAAGGTGTGGTGTAATGTGAATAAGGAGCAATTCAGTGTGATGTAATGTGAATAAGGGGCTCTACTGTGAGGAGTAACGTTTATGAGGTAAAGTGATACTACTGTGGGATGTAATATGAATTATGGACACTATCGCAAGATAAAATGTGAATAAAGTTTCAGTACTGTGTGGCGTAATTGGAATTGGGGTTACTATTGTGTGGCCATGCCCCTTCCCAGCAAGAAGATGCCCCTTTTTGGGCTGTGCATCAAATGTGCGAACTGTTCCTATTTAAAATATAGGGGGTACAAGGACTGCTATGGGTGAGGGGTGATGGTGCTGGGAAAGAGGTGCAGGGTCAGAGGCATAACCAGCGGTGGTGCTAGGGGGCACCAGCCAAAATCTTGCCTAGGGCATCTTATTGGTTAGGGCCGGCTCTGCCGGCGCCCTCCGGAAGGCGGCGCCCTGGGCAAAAGTACTGCTTGCCCGTGGCAAGATCCGCTACTGGTGTCCCATCCTAACCTTAAAAACTATTTTAATATAGCTAATAATAAGAATTTACTCACCGGTAATTCTATTTCTCGTAGTCCGTAGTGGATGCTGGGACTCCGTAAGGACCATGGGGAATAGCGGCTCCGCAGGAGACTGGGCACAACTAAAAGAAAGCTTTAGACTACTGGTGTGCACTGGCTCCTCCCACTATGACCCTCCTCCAGACTTCAGTTAGGATACTGTGCCCGGAAGAGCTGACACAATAAGGAAGGATTTTGAATCCCGGGTAAGACTCATACCAGCCACACCAATCACACCGTATAACTCGTGATACAATACCCAGTTAACAGTATGATAACAACTGAGCCTCTCAACAGATGGCTCAACAATAACCCTTTAGTTAAACAATAACTATATACAAGTATTGCAGACAATCCGCACTTGGGATGGGCGCCCAGCATCCACTACGGACTACGAGAAATAGAATTACCGGTGAGTAAATTCTTATTTTCTCTGACGTCCTAAGTGGATGCTGGGACTCCGTAAGGACCATGGGGATTATACCAAAGCTCCCAAACGGGCGGGAGAGCGCGGATGACTCTGCAGCACCGAATGGGCAAACTCTAGGTCCTCCTCAGCCAGGGTGTCAAACCTGTACAACTTAGCAAATGTGTTTGACCCCGACCAAGTAGCTGCTCGGCAAAGTTGTAGAGCCGAGACCCCTCGGGCAGCCGCCCAAGAAGAGCCCACCTTCCTCGTGGAATGGGCTTTCACTGATTTAGGATGCGGCAGTCCAGCCGCAGAATGTGCAAGCTGAATCGTACTACAGATCCAGCGAGCAATAGTCTGCTTTGAAGCAGGTGCACCCAACTTGTTGGGCGCATACAGGATAAATAGCGAGTCAGTCTTTCTGACTCCAGCTGTCCTGGAAACATAAATTTTCAGGGCCATGACTACATCCAACGACTTGGAAGCCTCCAAGTCTTTAGTAGCCGCAGGCACCACGATAGGTTGGTTCAGATGAAAGGCTGACACCACCTTAGGGAGAAATTGGGGACGAGTCCTCAATTCCGCCCTATCCATATGGAAAATCAGATAAGGGCTTTTACATGACAAAGCCGCCAATTCTGATACACGCCTGGCCGAAGCCAAGGCCAACAACATGACCACTTTCCACGTGAGATATTTCAATTCCACGGTTTTAAGTGGCTCAAATCAATGTGACTTTAGGAAATCCAACACCACGTTGAGATCCCAAGGTGCCACTGGAGGCACAAAAGGGGGCTGAATATGCAGCACTCCCTTAACAAAAGTTTGAACTTCAGGTAGTGAAGCCAGTTCTCTCTGGAAGAAAATCGATAGAGCCGAAATCTGGACCTTAATGGAACCCAATTTAAGGCCCATAGTCACCCCTGACTGTAGAAAGTGCAGGAAACGGCCCAGCTGAAATTCTTCCGTTGGGGCCTTCCTGGCCTCACACCACGCAACATATTTTCACCATATGCGGTGATAATGGTTTGCAGTTACTTCTTTCCTAGCTTTAATCAGCGTAGGAATGACTTCCTCCGGAATGCCCTTTTCCTTCAGGATCCGGTGTTCAACCGCCATGCCGTCAAACGCAGCCGCGGTAAGTCTTGGAACAGACAGGGCCCCTGCTGCAGCAGGTCCTGTCTGAGCGGCAGAGGCCATTGGTCCTCTGAGATCATTTCTTGAAGTTCCGGGTACCAAGCTCTTCTTGGCCAATCCGGAACAATGAGTATAGTTCTTACTCCTCTTCTCCTTATTATCCTCAGTACCTTTGGTATGAGAGGAAGAGGAGGGAACACATAAACCGACCGGTACACCCACGGTGTCACTAGAGCGTCCACAGCTATCGCCTGCGGGTCTCTTGACCTGGCGCAATACTTTTCTAGCTTTTTGTTTAGGCGGGACGCCATCATGTCCACCTGTGGCCTTTCCCAACGGTTTACAATCAGTTGGAAGACTTCTGGATGAAGTCCCCACTCTCCCGGGTGGAGGTCGTGCCTGCTGAGGAAGTCTGCTTCCCAGTTGTCCACTCCCGGAATGAACACTGCTGACAGTGCTAACACGTGATTTTCCGCCCATCGGAGAATCCTTGTGGCTTCTGCCATCGCCGTCCTGCTTCTCGTGCCGCCCTGTCGGTTTACATGGGCGACCGCCGTGATGTTGTCTGACTGGATCAGTACCGGCTGGCTTTGAAGCAGGGGTTTTGCCTGACTTAGGGCATTGTAAATGGCCCTCAGTTCCAGAATATTTATGTGCAGGGAAGTCTCCTGACTTGACCACAGTCCTTGGAAGTTTCTTCCCTGTGTGACTGCCCCCCAGCCTCGAAGGCTGGCATCCGTGGTCACCAGGACCCAGTCCTGTATGCCGAATCTGCGGCCCTCTTGAAGATGAGCACTCTGCAGCCACCACAGCAGAGACACCCTGGTCCTTGGAGACAGGGTTATCAGCCGATGCATCTGAAGATGCGATCCGGACCATTTGTCCAACAGGTCCCACTGAAAAGTTCTTGCATGGAACCTGCCGAATGGAATTGCTTCGTAGGAAGCTACCATCTTTCCCAGGATCCGCGTGCAGTGATGCACCGACACCCGTTTTGGTTTTAGGAGGCCTCTGACTAGAGATGACAGCTCTTTGGCCTTCTCCTCCGGGAGAAACACTTTTTTCTGTTCTGTGTCCAGAACCATCCCCAGGAACAGTAGACGTGTCGTAGGGATCAGCTGTGACTTTGGTATATTTAGAATCCAGCCGTGCTGTTGTAGCACCTCCCGAGCTAGTGCTACTCTGACCAACAACTGCTCCCTGGACCTCGCCTTTATCAGGAGATCGTCCAAGTACGGGATAATTAAAACTCCCTTCTTTCGAAGGAGTATCATCATTTCGGCCATTACCTTGGTAAAGACCCTCGGAGCCGTGGATAGACCGAACGGCAACGTCTGGAATTGGTAATGACAATCCTGTACCACAAATCTGAGGTACTCCTGGTGAGGATGGTAAATGGGGACATGCAGGTAAGCATCCTTGATGTCCAGTGATACCATGTAATCCCCCTCGTCCAGGTTTGCAATAACCGCCCTGAGCGATTCCATCTTGAACTTGAATTTTTTTATATACGTGTTCAAGGATTTCAAATTTAAAATGGGTCTCACCGAACCGTCCGGTTTCGGTACCACAAACATTGTGGAATAGTAACCCCGTCCTTGTTGAAGTAGGGGCACCTTTACTATCACCTGTTGTGAATACAGCTTGTGAATTGCCTGTAACACTGCCTCCCTGTCTGAGGGAGTTGTTGGTAAGGCAGATTTGAGGAAACGGCGGGGGGGGAGACGTCTCGAATTCCAGCTTGTACCCCTGAGATACTACTTGAAAGATCCAGGGATCCACCCGTGAGTGAGCCCACTGATTGCTGACATTTTTGAGACGGGCCCCCACCGTACCTGGCTCCGCCTGTGGAGCCCCAGCGTCATGCTGTGGACTTAGAGGAAGCGGGGGAGGACTTTTGCTCCTGGGAACTGGCTGTATGCTGCAGCTTTTTCCCTCTACCTCTGGGCAGAAAGGACGCGCCCCTAACCCGCTTGCCCTTATTGGGCCGAAAGGACTGTACCTGATAATACGGTGCTTTCTTTGGCTGTGAGGGAACATGGGGTAAAAATGTAGATTTCCCAGCCGTTGCTGTGGAAACGAGGTCCGAGAGACCATCCCCGAACAACTCCTCACCCTTATAAGGCAAAACTTCCATGTGCCTTTTAGAATCTGCATCTCCTGTCCACTGCCGAGTCCATAACCCTCTCTTGGCAGAAATGGACATTGCACTTATTTTAGATGCCAGCCGGCAAATATCCCTCTGTGCATCCCTCATGTAGAAGAGTGCGTCTTTAATATGCTCTACGGTTAGCAATATAGTGTCCCTGTCTAGGGTATCAATATTTTCCGACAGGGAATCTGACCACGCAGCTGCAGCACTGCACATCCATGCTGAAGCAATAGCAGGTCTCAGTATAACACCTGTGTGTGTATATATAGACTTCAGGATAGCCTCCTGCTTTCTATCAGCAGATTCCTTCAGGGCGGCCGTATCCGGAGACGGTAGTGCCACCTTCTTTGACAAGCGTGTGAGCGCTTTATCCACCCTAGGGGATGTTTCCCAACGTGACCTATCCTCTGGCGGGAAAGGGTACGCCATTAGTAACCTCTTAGAAATGACCAGTTTCTTCTCAGGGGAAGCCCACGCTTCTTCACACACTTCATTTAATTCCTCAGATGGAGGAAAAACCACTGGTAGTTTTTTCTCTCCAAACATAGTACCCTTTTTTGTGGTACCCGGGGTAACATCAGAAATGTGTAACACATTTTTCATTGCCTCAATCATGTAACGTGTGGCCCTATTGGAAGTTACATTAGTCTCATCGTCGTCGACACTGGAGTCAGTATCCGTGTCGACATCTGTGTCTGCCATCTGAGGTAGCGGGCGTTTTAGAGACCCTGATGGCTTTTGAGACGCCTGGGCAGGCACAGGCTGAGAAGCCGGCTGTCCCACATTTGTTATGTCGTCAAACCTTTTATGCAAGGAGTCGACACTGTCGCGTAATTCCTTCCACAGCACCATCCACTCAGGTGTCGACCCCGCAGGGGGTGACATCACATTTATCGGCATCTGTTCCGCCTCCACATAAGCCTCCTCATTAAACATGTCGACACAGCCGTACCGACACACCGCATACACACAGGGAATGCTCTGACAGAGGACAGGACCCCACAAAGCCCTTTGGGGAGACAGAGAGAGAGTATGCCAGCACACACCAGAGCGCTATATAACACAGGGATCCCACTATAAATGAGTGTTTTGCTTATATTATATATACTGCGCCTAAATTTAGTGCCCCCCCTCTCTTTTTTACCCTTCTGTAGCTTGTACACTGCAGGGGAGAGCCAGGGAGCGTCCTTCCAGCGGAGCTGTGAGGGAAAAATGGCGCCAGTGTGCTGAGGGAGATGGCCCCACCCCTTTTCCGGCGGACTTCTCCCGCTTTTTCTGGAATTCTGGCAGGGGTATTTTTACACCTATATAGCCTTCCTGACTATATATGGTGTAGATTTGCCAGCCAAGGTGTCTTATATTGCCCTCAGGGCGCCCCATCCCCCAGCGCCCTGCACCCATCAGTGACCGGAGTGTGAGGTGTGCATGAGGAGCAATGGCGCACAGCTGCAGTGCTGTGCGCTACCTTGTTGAAGACAGAAGTCTTCTGCCGCCGATTTTCAGGAACACTTCTTGCTTCTGGCTCTGTTAGGGGGCCGGCGGCGCGGCTCCGGGACCGAACAGCGAGGTCGGGTCCTGTGGTCGATCCCTCTGGAGCTAATGGTGTCCAGTAGCCTAAGAAGCCCAAGCTACCACCAGTTAGGTAGGTTCGCTTCTTCTCCCCTTAGTCCCTCGCTGCAGTGAGTCTGTTGCCAGCAGATCTCACTGTAAAATAAAAAACCTAAAATATACTTTCTTTCTAGGAGCTCAGGAGAGCCCCTAGTGTGCATCCAGCTCAGCCGGGCACAAGATTCTAACTGAAGTCTGGAGGAGGGTCGTAGTGGGAGGAGCCAGTGCACACCAGTAGTCTAAAGCTTTCTTTTAGTTATGCCCAGTCTCCTGCGGAGCCGCTATTCCCCATGGTCCTTACGGAGTCCCAGCATCCACTTAGGACGTCAGAGAAAAGGAATTTCAGGATTCATAACTTTGTGGTAACTTCCATTTTAGCAGAGACCATTTACCGGCATGGCAATATTTATAGTCTTTCACTAGAGACAGTAACGTTACTAAGGTAGAGCAGCACACTTCGCTCTCTTGTGGTCTGACACCATTTTGTCCAATAGCCAATGACTTTACAGAGATGATCACGTTCCCTCCCATTCCATATCCTAATCTGCCTTCTTGTTGCCAGGACCTGTGATGCAATCACTATCAGTACGTTGATTGGTCCGAGTCTCTGGATGATCCGGAAAGAGCTGCAGTGGTTCCTCCTTTCTGTTCACCGGCGCCATCATGGTGAGTAGTGTGCGCTGGAGCTCTGTCCCGGCGCGGCTACAGCATGGCGATCTTTCGGGCTCAGGGCTGTTAAGTGGTGTCATGGAGACCGGGCACGATGCGGGGAGCGGCTCTCCAGGCTGCGCCTGAGTGCGGCAGCTGTGTGTGCCAGGGGGAGGACGTGGGAAGGCCGGGCCGCATGTAGGCAGACACCAGGCCTTGTGGAGCCTCTGCCGCGGTCTCCTTGTTGCTCTCCCGACACGTAGTCCGTATAGATGCTGGTGTGCGCGTCGTGTGGTGTGGCGGGCATGAGAGCTGTACTACAGGCCTGGCCCTGTCTCCCGGCCCCTCTCCAATGCTGACTTCTAGCACCGGTGCTGTGATACTGGCCGGCATGGATTGGTTCCCCCTGAATCCCGGCGACCTGTGTGATATACTCGGTGCTATGCTGCTGCCACCGTGCAGGGATGACCGACCTGCGTGGGAGACGTCTGCTGCCTGCAGGGCTGGAAGAGAGGGTGATCTGGAAGTGGACGGGTGGTGGCTCTCTGCTCTGTCTCGGGATGTACCCTGTATGCGGTGTACCTGTATTTGCTGCGGGCATCTGGAGGTTCCCCCCCAAATCCCGTATAGCTAAAGGGCGATGCTTACTGACCTCTAGACGCTGCACATTACGTGGATAAAAGTGACGTTCGTAGAGTAGATTCTGGGGGAGATGCATGAAGCAGTGGTAGGAGTAGAGAAGTGGAGAGCGGTACTATTTATCTAGCGCACTATATAAAATGAGGTAGATGCTTATTTGTTGCCATGGGCAACTTCTCCACTGCCCCCCTCTCCACTCTTATCATTGCTTCATACATCTACTCCTATGTTCCTAGTGATGACTGGCTGCAAACATCACTAGCTCTGTATTATGTTTTCCAGATGTTACTAACTTCTCTAGTGTAGCTTGTGACGTGCATTCACCCAAATAGTCCGGTAGACACTTTGTGGCCATCATAAAGAATTAACACTACCCTTCAGCCTTTAATGTTGGTCCTCAGGACCCCAAGCATTTCATGGTTTCTAGGTGGAGCTAATTATTTCACTTGTGATTCTGTAAGACTTGGAAAACATGAACTGTTTGGGGTATTGAGGACCAAGTTTGAGAACCTATGTTGTAGTGCTAATGTCATGCTCATCCTACTACTAGGTGTGTTGTGTAATGAGCCAAGGAATGAACATCACATCCACTCAGTCGATGTTCAGTTATTCAGGTGCTTTACTTTATCCTGATAACGCTTCCTCCAGCTGCGCCACAGTAGAGGTGTGGTGATACATTAAGCTACACTTCGGAGTAAGCCCTCCTGTCTATTCACTTCTTGTTCCTAGTTCAGCTTGAATAGTGTAGAGCAGTGTTTCCCAACCTCGGTCCTCAAGGCACACTAACAGTCCTGGTTTTAGTGATATCCAGGCTTGAATACAGGTGACTTAATTAGTACCTCAGTTATTTTGATGTAACCATATGTGCTGAAGGCTGGATATCACTAAAACCTGCACTGTTGGTGTGCCTTGAGGACCGCAGTTGGGAATGCCTGGTGTAGAGACTTTGACAGCTCAGCTTTTAGTAGATTGTTCTTCATAGTCCTAACAAAACAATTGGCTTGATGTTGATTACTTAAGTTCTTCTTTTTGCTTTGCAGGTGTTTAAACGCTACGTCCAGATTGGCCGCGTAGCCTACATCTCCTTTGGTCCCCATGCTGGCAAACTTGTAGCTATTGTTGACGTCATTGACCAAAACAGGGTAAGAAAAGCGTAATCTAGTGAAGTGAGTAGGTTGCCATGATTCCGTACTGCTCATACAATTTCATGAAAGCAGTTATGGCCATCTCTGGATGTTATGTGACTCTTATTTATGGACAATAGCTGCAATAGTTTCACCTGTGAGCAAGTTCTGTTACTATGGAAGAAATTTTGGTATAATATATGGAAATACTTCTGTTTTTGTAGCTGCAGTATTGCTTATTGTTTACTGAGGCAACGTTATTTCAGTGTAATGTTATTAGTCTAATCACCTTTTTGATTACAGGCTCTTATCGATGGCCCATGCTCTGGTGTAAGAAGACAGGCCATGCCTTTCAAGTGCATGCAGCTTACTGACTTCGTCCTTAAGTTTCCACACAGGTGTGTTCCAAGGGAAATAGTCCCCAAAGTATAACAGCTTTTTGTTTTGTTTTTTAATTTGTTTTCATTGAGTTCCATTTTATAACTGGTTTTATGATTTAGCGCTCGTCAAAAGTGTGTGCGTGTTGCCTGGGAGAAGGAGAAGATTAACGAGAAATGGGACGCAACAAACTGGGCAAAGAGAATCGAAGCAAGACAAAAGGTACACAGCTTTCATTGCATGTACAAATTTTTGCAGTAATCTGTAGTGCTCTGTTTACTGAAAAATCATGGATTCAGAGTTGAGGTATAGAAATTCTTAACACTTTTACTGAAGTTATAAACTTATGCTTCCAGTTGATTAGTGACTCGTTTGTGGCGGCTCATACATTCTGTAAGCTTGATATGGCTGATTCAGTGGTGTGTGACCATGAAAGACCCCTAAAAACTTGACTTTTTTAACACGTCTTAATCTTTTTAAGCTATTCATTCCAAAGCCTGTATGAGCGATTTGTATTCATGAACAACCAGTGCTGTGGACAATTTTCTCTGCAGTACACATCAAATTCAAGCTTTTAGATTCTTTCTTCCGTTGTTGTGTTTGTTTGTTTTTGTTTTTTTTGTTTTTTTTAATGTAAACCGACAAAAAAAAACCTTGATGCCAGGTTAAAAAAAGGTACATACGTATCCCACTGGTTGCTAATAGAGTAACACATTTTAAAGGTCATTTCGACTTTTTTTTTTCTGTTGAAGATGAATTGCTTACAGCTATCTACCTCTGTTATTAACCAGTTCTGGTCTATCGTTGTTTCCATTTGTAAAGCGCAATGGAATATGCTGCACTATATAGGAAACTGTTGATAATATCCCTAGGCTCAGAGTATACAAACCAACGGGCATTATTTCTGGGGTTAATGTGATGTAACATTGTTAGCAGTGTCATTGCAGCGCTGGGGTCAAGTCTGTGCAGGGTGCTGTTATCATGGAATTTGTATGTTCTCCCTGTGCTTATAAGTTCCCCAGATAGACTACATGTAAAACATGGGTGAGAGGCCTACTCCTTAGTTTTGCTTATTTAGCCTGTAATACCCCTTTTACACTCACACAGCCGGGTCACTCCTGGGATGCATTCCCGGGACTGACCCCTTTCACACTGCATTAAGACCTGGAATCGACCCGGGACAGCCCCGTTTACACTGATCCCGGGATAATCCATGCAGCAACACTATATATTCTCAGTGTCACATACAGCCCATATGCCTGCAGCCACCCCTCACAGCGGCCAGAGCTCCCGGGGATGGGGCGTACGGGGCTGCCAGGGATGAGGCATCGAAGACATGCCCAGCAGCGCCACACAGAGACCATGAAGGGGAGGGTGTGGCGTGGGCAGGTCCCCCTTCCCGCTAGTGGCGGGCACCGAGCACTCCCGGCTTCCCCCCACCACCGTTCCCAGCTGACCCCACGGCTGGCAGATACCGGGCACACGTCCCGGACACTCGGCGCGTACAGCCCTGGGTAATGCAGCACATAGCACCCCGCCCCGGGAACCCCCGCCTGCCGCACACTGTTTACACCAGAACGGGGACTAGGAGCTAAATCGCTGGGCCTTGCCGCACCGTATCCCTAGAGCCTGCGAGGGGAGAGCTTGGCGTGGGCAGCCGGGCTGCTGACAATGGGTGACAAGCCCAAGAAAGCTCCAATCCTAGGGCTTTTAACAGTCCCGGGTAGTGAATCCCGGGACGGGCCCTTTCACATTGCGCAGCTTACCGGGACGGTCCCGGATTCAACCCAGGTCGAGACCTGGGTTGAAATCCTGGGAAATTGTCCCTGTACCCTTTCACACTGAGAAAAATCCCGGGATTATGCGCGTTCATGTGCAATATCCCAGGATCTTTCTGTAAAAGGGATACCTTTGGGGACCTAAAAGCTTATGTAATTTAGAGTTATGGTACAATGTGTGACAGTATATTTTCATGGCCAAATCGTCATGGAAAATATTTACTTTATTTTTTTTCTTATTACTAGAAAGCAAAGATGTCTGACTTCGACCGGTACAAAGTCATGAAGGCAAAGAAAATGGTGAGCTATTTATTTTATTGCTGGGGTTTCTCAAAATCCGTTTGAGGTTGTCACTATAAATGGGGGGGGGGAGATCACAATACAGTATGTAGAATACAAGCCTCTGTTAGCAACCTGACGCAGGGTTGCAACCAGGGGTGCAGACAGCAGGGGCCCAGGCAACCTGAGGGGGCATGGCCAATGCAGGGAGGTGTGGTCAATCCTTGCTGCTGGACCGGGGTGGGTGGTGCGTTCAGTGTCTTTCCACCCCCTTCCAACACGGTGACAGTTAGAGGCTACAGCTCTCTGGCTCGACCCCCCCCCCCCCGACCCCTTCAGCAGGTCCGGGTAAAGAGAACCCCTCTCCACTCGACGCCACTGGTTATAGTAAGCTCCTGGTAGCAATAGTGGGTATGTACACTGTTGTGCTCATGCACAGAATTCCCTAGCCTCCCACACCATGAAGTGACTTAAGTCTGAGTCCATTCCTTATTTCTGACTTAGTTTATGATATCTGGACTTCTAGTGAATACAATTTTTAAATCTAGTAACTTCTCCATTTTATAGAGGAACAAGATCATCCGACATGAGATGAAGAAACTGCAGAAGGAGTCTACCACCAAGAAAGCATAAGCTTTTCTCCCAGAAGTTGGAATAAAAAATGATTTATAGACCTAGCTGTGTTGACTGTTTAAATTTTAGTTAGAATATCAATACAATAATACTGGCTTACCAAGTAAATCAAATTGAATTAGATGGGGTTTTTTTTTCCTTTGTGTGTTTGTAGAATTAGTACTAGTGTTGGCTCGGAGTGTAGCCTTCCTGTGTTATATGAACAAATGCTGAGTTTGATCTGACAATGTAAAGAGTTAAAACCACGTACAGTATGTTAGTCTTACCATTCAAGCCTAGCAAGGAATCTTCTACTTAAAAGAACAAGAAAAAGCGCTAATTTAATCTGTAGTAGATTTTATTATTAAATGGTTAATTATGAAAACTAGAGTTAATACCGGCCAGTATCAATAAAATTGTCTCACATTTTAGTAAAATCCATATACTTTACACCCATCCATATAGACAGTGACCTGCAAAAACTGTAATATAACTGCAAACCAAGTCCTCACACTGAGGAAGCCGCCGAGGTTTAAAGGCGGGGAAACGCATCTGTTTCGTCTCCCACATACACGGTATAGTGGAGATACATTTACCAGCCGCCAGGTTAACATTATACCCCAGTGCAAAGAGGGGCACAAGGTGGAGAAGTGACCATATACTCCTGAGAAAGCTGATGGTGAGCAAGCAGCTGGGAGGAACATCGTTGGCATATGGGTGATCTACGGACTCCAAATAAGGCTGAATGAGAGAGCTGCAGCCGGGAGGGTAATCATCCAACTGCGTTGAAATAGGTTTGCTAGCTGATCCATAAAAAATTATGCCGAGATATATTATCCGCTGACAATAGCTCTGGATTTAGCATAGACTATATTTGCATGGCCATGCATGACTGCTTATTATCAAACTAATTTGGCAGTTAAAACTAACAAAAAGCTATTAATTGCATTACTAAAGTAACAGGCATTTATCAATGGTAAAGAAAGGAACTTTCAAGTGCATGCTTTTATTGCTACATGGGACATGTGGACTGAACAGTAAACTTGTAGCCATAATAGAAAGTATCTTTCAAGGACTTTTATACAGAGACTTGGTTTGCAGTTATATTACAGTTTTTGCAGGTCACTGTCTATATGGATGGGTGTAAAGTATATGTATTTTACTAAAATGTGAGTCAATTTTATTGATACTGGCCGGTATTAACTCTAGTTTTCATAATTAACCATTTAATAATAAAATCTACTACAGATTAAATTAGCGCTTTCCTATTGCTTTTTCTTGTTCTACTGATTATGAGGGGTTTATAAACCAATTACCCCTGGGAAAGCAGCAATTTCTTCTGTGCAATAAAGGTGCCTGTGGGTTTTTTTTTTTTTCTACTTAAGTATGGGCATTTGCTGACTTTAAAGGGAAACTTAATTATGCTTTTGATTTCCAAGTTAGAAAAACATGTAATTCTTGCGCTGTAACAGCAGTGAGTAGGGAAACAATTCTTCTAATTTACAATAATTAAGCTGTCAGTGCTGCATACAAAGTAACAGCGTGTGTGTGTGTGTGTGTGTGTGTGTGTGTGTGTGTGTGTGTGTGTGGATGCCTGTGTTCTTATTTATTTTGGTACCTATACCAATCTGCCCATCAGATCTCCATGATTTGACATTTATCACTTGTAAGGGTTTATCCACCAGAACATTATGCATTTCACCTGTGTAAAGCATAAGTGTATGTCTGGTGCTTTGGCTAGTGTTCCATAATGTTCCTGGATTGAGAAACTGGTCAAATTGTAGTGTCTAATGTAGACAATGAACACTTACATATTACATTAATAGATACATAGAACTTTCTCTAACGTCCTAAGTGGATGCTGGGGACTCCGTAAGGACCATGGGGAATAGCGGCTCCGCAGGAGACTGGGCACATCTAAAGAAAGCTTTAGGACTAACTGGTGTGCACTGGCTCCTCCCCCTATGACCCTCCTCCAAGCCTCAGTTAGATTTCTGTGCCCGACGAGAAGGGTGCACACTAGGGGCTCTCCTGAGCTTCTTAGTGAAAGTTTTAGTTTAGGTTTGTTATTTTCAGTGAGACCTGCTGGCAACAGGCTCACTGCATCGTGGGAGAAGAAGCGAACTCACCTGACTGCAGAGTGGATTGGGCTTCTTGGCTACTGGACATTAGCTCCAGAGGGACGATCACAGGTTCAGCCTGGATGGGTCCCGGAGCCGCGCCGCCGGCCCCCTTACAGAGCCAGAAGAGCGAAGAGGTCCGGAAAAATCGGCGGCAGAAAACGTTCCTGTCTTCAATAAGGTAGCGCACAGCACTGCAGCTGTGCGCCATTGCTCTCAGCACACTTCACACTCCGGCCACTGAGGGTGCAGGGCGCTGGGGGGGAGCGCCCTGAGACGCAATACAACATGTTTAAACCTTATATGGCTAAAGAAATACATCACATATAGCTCCTGGGCTATATGGATGCATTTCACCCCTGCCAGTTTTCCTAAAAAAAGCGGGAGAAAAGGCCGCCGTGAAGGGGCGTAGCCTATCTCCTCAGCACACAAGCGCCATTTTCCCTCACAGCTCCGTTGGAGGGAAGCTCCCTGGCTCTCCCCTGCAGTCACTACACTACAGAAAGGGTTAAAAAAGAGAGGGGGGCACTAATTAGGCGCAGTATTAACTATACAGCAGCTATAAGGGGAAAAACACTTATATAAGGTTATCCCTGTATGTATGTGTGTATATATATATATATATATATATATATATATATATATATATATATATATATATATATATATATATATATATATATATATATATGAGAGATAGCGCTCTGGTGTGTGCTGGCAAACTCTCCCTCTGTCTCCCCAAAGGGCTAGTGGGGTCCTGTCCTCTATTAGAGCATTCCCTGTGTGTGTGTCGGTACGTTTGTGTCGACATGTATGAGGAGAAAAATGATGTGGAGACGGAGCAGAGTGTCTGTAACAGTGATGTCACCACCTAGGGGGTCGACACCTGAGTGGATGTACTGTTGAAAATTACGTGACAGTGTCAGCTCTGTATAAAAAAACAGTGGTTGACATGAGACAGCCGGCTACTCAGCTTGTGCCTGTCCAGACGTCTCATAGGCCGTCAGGGGCTTTAAAGCGCCCGTTACCTCAGATGGCAGATACAGACGCCGACACGGATACTGACTCCTGTGTCGACGGTGAAGAGACAACCGTGATTTCCAGTAGGGCCACACGTTACATGATTGAGACAATGGAAAATGTTTTATACATTTCTGATAATACGAGTACCACCAAAAAGGGGTATTATGTTCGGTGAGGGAAAAACTACCTGTAGTTTTCCTGAATCTGAGAAATAAAATGTGTGATGATGCGTGGGTTTCCCCCCGATAACAATTGATAATTTCTTAAAAAGTATTGGCTGTATACCCTTTCCCGCCAGAGGTTAGGGTGCGTTGGGAAACACCCCCTAGGGGGGATAAGGCGCTCACACGCTTGTAAGAACAAGGGCTCTACCCTCTCATGAGATGGCCGCCCTTAAGGATCCTGCTGATAGAAAGCAGGAGGGTATCCAAAAATGTATTCACACACATACTGGTGTTATACTGCGACCAGCAATCGCCTCAGCCTGGAGGTGCAGTGCTGGGTTGGCATGGTCGGATTCCCTGACTGGAAATATTGATATCCTAGATAAGGATAGTATATTATTGCCTATAGAGCATTTAAAAGATGCATTTCTATATATGCAGGATGCACAGCGGAATAATTGCCGACTGGCATCAAGTATAAGTGCGTTGTCCAATTCTACCAGTAAAATGGTCAGGTGATGCGGATTCCAAACGGCATTTGGAAGTATTGCCTTTGAAAGGGGACATTTGGGGAGAGGAAAAAAGGCTGAAGAGATTACCCAGTTCCCAGGAACAGAAATCCTTTCCCGCCTCTGCAAAGCCCTCAGTATGACGCTAGGGCCTTACAAGCTCAGGCACGGTGGGGGCCCGTTCTCAATGAATTTCAGTGCGCAGTGGGCTCACTCGCAAGTAGACCCCTGGATCCTTCAGGTAATATCTCAAGGGTACATATTGAAATTCGAGACGTCTCCCCCTCGCCGTTTCCAAAGGTCGGCTTTACCGACGTCTCCCTCTGACAGGGAGGCAGTTTTGGAAGCTGTATTCCCAGCAGGTGATAATCAAGGTACCCCTCCTGCAACAGGGAACGGGGTATTATTCCACACTATTGTGGTACCGAAGCCAGACGGCTCGGTGAGACCGATTCTAAATCTAAAATCTTTGAACACTTACATAGAGAGGTTCAAATTCAAGATTGAGTCACTCAGAGCAGTGATTGCGAACCTGGAAGAAGGGGACTACATGATGTCTCGGGACATCAAGGATGCTTACCTTCATGTCAAAATTTACCCTTCTCACCAAGGGTACCTCAGGTTATGGTACAGAACTGTCACTATCAGTTCAGACGCTGCCGTAGGGATGGTCCACGACACCCCGGGTCTTTACCAAGGTAATGGCCGAAATGATATCCCTTCGAAGGAAGGGAATTTTAGTTATCCCTTACTTGGACGATTCCCTGATAAGGGTAAGATCCAGGGAACAGTTGGAAGTCGGTGTAGCACTATCTCAGGTAGTGTTGAGGCAGCACGATTGGATTCTCAATATTCCAAAATCGCAGCTGGTTCCGACGACTTGTCTTCTGTTTCCTAGGGATGTTCCTGGACACAGTCCAGAAAAAAGGTGTTTCTCCCGGAAGAGAAAGCCAGGGAGTTATCCGAGCTAGTCAGGAACCTCCTAAAATCGAACCAAGTCTCAGTGCATCAATGCACAAGGGTTCTGGGTAAAAATGGTGGCTTCCTACGAAGCAATCCCATTCGTTAGATTCCACGCAAGAACTTTCCAGTGGAACCTACTGGACAAATGGTCCGGGTCGCATTTTCAGATGCATCAGCGGATAACCCTGTCACCAAGGACAAGGGTATCCATCCTGTGGTGGTTGCAGAGTGCTCATCTTCTAGAGGGCCGCAGATTCGGCATTCAGGACTGGGTCCTGGTGACCACGGATGCCAGCCTGCGAGGCTGGGGAGCAGTCACACAGGGAAGGAATATCCAGGGCTTAGGGTCAAGCCTGGATACATCACTTCACATAAATATCCTGAAGCTAAGGGACATTTACAATGCTCTAAGCTTAGCAAGACCTCTGCTTCAAGGTCAGCCGGTATTGATCCAGTCGGACAACATCATGGCAGTCACCCACGTAAACAGACAGGGTGGCACAGGAAGCAGGAGGGCAATGGCAGAAGCTGCAGGGATTCTTCGCTGGGCGGAAAATCATGTGATAGCACTGTCGACAGTATTCATTCCGGGAGTGGACAACTGGGAAGCAGACTTCCTCAGCACGACCTCCACCCGGGAGAGTGGGGACTTCACCCAGAAGTCGTCCACATGATTAAAAAACTCGACAGGTATTGCGCCAGGTCAAGAGACCCTCAGGCAATAGTTGTAGACGCTCTGGTAACACCGTGGGTGTACCAGTCAGTGTAGGTGTTCCCTCCTCTGCCTCTCATACCCAAGGTACTGAGATTGATAAGATGGAGAGGAGAAAGCACTATATTCGTGGCTCCGGATTGGCCAAGAAGGACTTGGTAACCGGAACTTCAAGAGATGCTCACGGAGGATCCGTGGCCTCTACCTCTAAGAAGGGACCTGCTCCAGCAAGGACCCTGTCTGTTCCAAGACTTACCGCGGCTGCGTTTGACGGCATGGCGGTTGAACGCCGGATCCTGAAGGAAAAAAGGCATTCCGGATGAAGTCATCCCTATCCTGATCAAAGCCAGGAAGGATGTAACCGCAAAAACATTATCACCGCAATTGGCGAAAATATGTTGCGTGGTGCGAGGCCAGTAAGGCCCGACGGAGGAAATTCAACTGGGTCGATTCCTACATTTCCTGCAAACAGGAGTGTCTATGGGCCTGAAATTGGGGTCCATTAAGGTTCAAATTTCGGCCCTGTCAATTTTCTTCCAAAAAGAACTAGCTTCAGTCCCTGAAGTTCAGACGTTTGTAAAAGGGGTACTGCATATACAGCCTCCTTTTGTGCCTCCAGTGGCACCTTGGGATCTCAATGTAGTTTTTGGTTCCAAAAGTCACATTTGGTTTGAACCACTTAAATCTGTGGAGTTAAAATATCTCACATGGAAAGTGGTCATGCTGTTGGCCCTGGCCTGGGCCAGGCGCGTGTCAGAATTGGCGGCTTTATCCTGAAAAAGCCCTTATCTGATTTTCCATTCGGACAGGGCGGAATTGAGGACTCGTCCTCCGTTTCTCCCTAAGGTGGTTTCAGCGTCTCACCTGAACCAACCTATTGGTGGTGCCTGCGGCTACTAGGGACTTGAAGGCCTCCAAGTTGCTAGACGTTGTCAGTGCCCTGAAAATATGTTTCCAGGACGGCTGGAGTCAGGAAATCTGACTCGCTGTTTATCCTGTGTGCACCCAACAAGCTGGGTGCTCCTGCTTCTAAGCAGACTATTGCTCGTTGGATTTGTAGTACAATTCAGCTTGCACATTCTGTGGCAGGCCTGCCACAGCCAAAAATCTGTAAATGCCCACTCCACAAGGAAGGTGGGCTCATCTTGGGCGGCTGCCCGAGGGGTCTAGGCTTTACAACTTTGCCGAGCAGCTACTTGGTCAGGAGCAAATACGTTTGTAAAATTCTACAAAATTGATATCCTGGCTGAGGAGGACCTGGAGTTCTCTCATTTGGTGCTGCAGAGTCATCCGCACTCTCCCGCCCGTTTGGGAGCTTTGGTATAATCCCCATGGTCCTTACGGAGTCCCCAGCATCCACTTAGGACGTTAGAGAATATAAGAATTTACTTACCGATAATTCTATTTCTCATAGTCCGTAGTGGATGCTGGGCGCCCATCCCAAGTGCGGATTGTCTGCAATACTTGTACATAGTTATTGTTACAAAAATCGGGTTATTATTGTTGTGAGCCATCTTTCAGAGGCTCCTCTGTTATCATGCTGTTAACTGGGTTCAGATCACAGGTTATACGGTGTGATTGGTGTGGCTGGTATGAGTCTTACCCGGGATTCAAAATCCTTCCTTATTGTGTACGCTCGTCCGGGCACAGTATCCTAACTGAGGCTTGGAGGAGGGTCATAGGGGGAGGAGCCAGTGCACACCAGATAGTCCTAAAGCTTTCTTTAGATGTGCCCAGTCTCCTGCGGAGCCGCTATTCCCCATGGTCCTTACGGAGTCCCCAGCATCCACTACGGACTATGAGAAATAGAATTATCGGTAAGTAAATTCTTATTTTATAATCCCTAAGGCTCTGGAGATGGTACAGCATCCAGTGAGAGTGAGAAGATTGGTCATAGATGTTTTACCTATAGAACTCATGGAAGTCAGAAATGGCACGAGGGAAAAGAGCATGTATGTCTAAAATAGACAACTAAATGTAATGTGAACAGACAAAAAAAAAAAAAATATATATATATATATATATATATATATACATACCGTATATACGCCGAATTTTTCAGCACTTTTTTTTGTGCTGAAAAAGCCACCTCGGCTTATACTCGAGTCAGTCTGTGTGACAGGCAGAGCAGTGTGAAGGAGGGACACGGAGCGCACAGCGCGCGCCTCCCCTGTGTCCCTCCGGCAGCAGCGGCGGGTCTATTAAAGGAAGTACCAGTTTGTGACCTCTGATCACGAACCGGCACTTCCTTTAATAGACATGCAGGAGGGACACAGGAGAGGCGCGCGCTGTGCGCTCCGTGTCCCTCCTTCAGAAGACAGCGTGGGATCGACGGAGGGGTAAGTAACAGGCACTGGGGGAGCATATTTGGCACTTGGGGAGGGGGCATATCTGGCACTGAGGGCTGTGTACGGCTAGAGCTGCATTTCCTACCCTAGGTTTATACTGGAGTCAATAAGTTTTCCCAGGTTTTTGTGGTAGAATTAGGTGCCTCGGCTTATATTCGGGTCGACTTGTACTCGAGTATATACGGTATAGCAGTAGCCATAAAAAATATACACTATATATGGAGACAAGTATTTGGCAACACCTGTTAATTATTGAATTCAGGTGTTTCAATCAGACCTGTTGCCACAGATGTATACAATCAAGCACCTAGCCATGCAGTCTCCCTTTACAAACATTTGTGAGACAAAATGGGTTGTTTAGCTTCAAGCGGGGTAATGTGATAGGATGCCACCTTTGCAATAAGACTGTTTATGAAATTTCATCCCTGCTGGATATTCTATGGTCATGTGTAAGGGATATTATTAGAAAATGGAAGCGTTTAGCAACCTCATCAACTCAGCCCTGAAGCGGAAAACTAAAGGTGCATACACACGGAGCGATATAGCTGAGAGATTTTGACTATAGTCAAAATCGCTCAGAAAGTTAGTGCATATCGCTCTGTGTGTACACAGCCAGTGATAGTGATGCGATGTCGCTATCGCTGCTAAAAAATAGACTGTGCAGGCAAGTCAATTTTGGCTATGTCGCTGGAAAAGAAAAAGCATCCCCTTGCTTAAATGAGTTAGTCAAAATCGCTGTAAAAGTTAGTCAAAATCTCCTACTGCCAGTTCAAGGGAAAACGCTCAGTCAAAATCTTAGTTAAAATCTCTTTGTGTGTATGCACCTTAAAGTCAGAGTGGGGTCAATGACTGCTAAAGCGCATGTTGCGTAAAAGTCACCAACGCTCTGATGCCATGAAGAGTTCTGAACTTCCACTGGCATTAATGTAAGTACAAAAACTATGCAACGGGAGCTTAATGGAATTGGTTTCCATGGCCGAGCAGCTGCACGCAAGCCTCACATCACCAATGCAAAGTGTTGGATGGAGTGGTGTAAAGCACACTGACTCTGGACTGTGGAGTGATGAATCATGCTTCTCTGGCAGTCAGATGGGCGTGTCTGCGTTTGGGGGATGATGGGAGAACGTTCCCTGCCTAACTGCATTATGCCAACTGTAGGGGAGGGATAATGGTATGGGGCTGTTTTTCAGGGTTTGGGTCAGGCCCCTTCTCTCCAGTGAAGGGCACTCTTAATGCTTCAGCATACCAATACATTTTGGACAATATTATGCTTCCAACTTTTATGGCAACAGGTTTCTGTTCGAACATGATTGTGCCCCAGTGCAAAAAGCAAGACTGTGAAGACATGGTTATATGAGTTCGGTGTGGAAGAACTTGGCTGGCCTGCACAAAGCCCTGACCTCGACCCCCATTGAGCACCTTTGGGATGAACTTGAACGGAGATTGCGAGCCAGGGTTTCTCATCTGATAATGTCGATATTATCTTAGACCGCAAAGCTATACTTCTAAATACACTTTTACTGTTGAGCCGCTATGGCCGCTAGACTTAATACACGTGCTACGCACTTTGTATGCTATTTGCGTACAGAGTCCCGCAGTGGTACGTACTTGGCGTACACACGCCGCGCTGAGTGTAGAGTACGCTCAGCGTGCGCACACACAATGGATAACCTTTAAACCTTGTTAATGATACAATGTAATGATACGCTTATACTTTAAACCCTTAACAGCAAAGTACTGTGATGATGTAATACCTGTAAACCTTAAGTAGCGCTGGCGATACAAAGTACCCGCAGTGCGTACACCTTATCAATGCTTATACACCTTATACAGATTAATCTACTTTAAAGCCCAGGCAGGAAAGTGAAAACACAACACTGATTTGTAGTTGCAACCACAGGGTTCTAAGGCCTCAGTGGATTAATTCCAAAAGGTAAAAACAATACAAATCATACACTACAGGCTAACAAGTAAATCTAAACAGAAAAATGGCTACAGAGAATGTACATACGTGAGAATGTTCGCAAGCGCAACCCGAATCGGTCCTCCGCTGGTCATACAGATAGCGTTCAGAGTCTTCTGACCGGCCAGGCAACAACGGTCTTTTTATACACAACATGCATACACAATACAATGGTCACTGTAATCTCATTGTCCATTGGACACAGGGATATGTCTCTACATTACAGAAAAGGTCATAGGTGGATTTGAATAGGTGGGTGATGTCTTTCCCCAACTGCTCTTGTGGGTGGTATCCTCTGGATTCCCGCTGCATACATAAAATACAGTAAATACAGTTAATGTTCATATTCTACTTTTGTACATAACTATACGCAGGAACAAGCGATCTTTCTATAACTAACACCGGAATGTTACCCTCAAAATACCCTACAGCTGGATACTAGACATCACCTTCCAACCTTTATCTGACCCTTCCTATCATGCAAAGGCGAATCTCTCTGTCCAGGAACTGTTTAAACTATTAATACTCGCTGACATGGTCTAGGGGAACTATATCTACAATGTACACTATTTGGGTTAAATATGTAATGTTCTAATAACCCGCTATGTGCTCACAAACCCTACCGTAAATGCGCATACCACGCGCTAAGGCGCATGGCTGTGAAAAGCTCCGTTACGCAAATTGCGGATGTGCGCACGCACGGCAGAGCGAGTGCACGCGCAGCGGGCATGTGCATGGGGTTAGTACAAGGCATATGCATTATGATATTTTTCGACTTTAACACATCCAATATCCGTGCCTGACTGCATAAATGCTCTACAGAATGAATGGGCACAAATTCCCACAGAAACATTCCAAAATCTTGTGGAAAGCCTTCCAATACCCCTTTCAGACATGCGGCTAAATCATGGGTTTATGCGCGGTCACGTACATAAACCCATATCAACCTGGTATTTCTGCATGTGTGAAAAGACACAACCCAGGAGTAAGTCCTGGGCTCACGACCAGGGTCACGGAGCTGGGAATTTGCCAGCTGCTGGACCTGACAAAAACCTGGGTCACATGTCTGAAAGGGGTACAAGAAGAGTGGAAGCTGTTATAGATGCAAAAGGGGGACCAACTCCATATTAAAGTATATGTATTTGAATACAATGTCACTACAGTCCTGGTCAGGTGTCCATATAGTGTATAAATAAATATTGCAAGGCTGGCCACACACTTTAAAGATTTATCTGCCGACCTTGTATCATGCTGAGAGAGTGGCCAATTAGGTAAGCATACACACTTCTCAATTGGCCGCTCTATATGTTGGGCTAGGTGTCACAGCTGAGCGGACATTCAAATTTGCCTGCCCAGCTGCGATATCTGTGTCAGCAGTCCCTGCAGCCAGTGTACAGGAGGTCGGTGGCTCGCCTGTACACACATGTAGATGTGCCGATCTTTCAGATACATCTGCATCAGCTGTGCTGGCGTCTGAATGATGTACAGACATATTGGGTGTACACACTTGCTGATCCGTTAACAAGATATTGTTTGTCGATAGAACAATGTTTTGACCAGTGTGTACCTAGCAAATCTCCAATGCATCAATTGAATCTTGCATCCCAGATGTAGCTAAGATATCTGCATTTGGTATTGTTTTGAAAAAAATAAAGCAATGTTTGTGACTCCTGTATTCATTCACTGATCATATGAACATAGTGGAGATATGACTGCACAGTTTAACTCTAGAGCAATTGCTTTCAGTGTACAGTATCCAGAGAGGAATAATGGTGATTCAAAAGAACACCGATGGAACTAGATTAAATCAGTGGTTCCCAAACTTTTTTGAATCGTGGCACCCTAGAGTAGAGTAACAGAAATTATTTCACGGCACCCCTAGGCCAAAACTTTCTCCTTGAAAAATGTAGAAATAAATATTAAATAAAGTAAATTGTGTTTTATATGTCATCCTTAGGTTCAGGTGTGTGGTGGGGGACAGGCTTTGCTTTGTTTGTCCACATCGTTTATGATTAACAGCCACCAGCACTGGTTTTGCCTATTACATTGACCATAAATAATTTGAATAGGTCCTGGAACACCCCAGGTGCCACAGCACACGGACAGATGTATTAAGCCTGGAGAGGGCGTAAGGAAGTGATAAACCAGTGAGGAGTCTAAGGTGATAAACGCACCAGCCAATCGGCTCCTAACTGTTAATTTACATTGGAGCTGATTGGCTGGTGCGTGTATCACCTTGCACATATCACTGGTTTATCACTTCCTTATGCCTTCTCCAGGTTAATACATCTGCCCCCCCAGTTTGAGAGCCACTGGATTAAATCTTTATGAAGAATCAATGTAACAGACTGGAGCTCATCAGTATGTAGATATATCCACAGTAGCCACTGAAATTAAGTTGCGGAATGTGTGGGGACAGGAAAACGGTTATACCTGGAACTTTGTGTGTGAGGTGTATCATTCTGTAGTATGCACAAAAATCATTCAACAACTGACAATGTCCATGTTGTGTAATTGTGTCATATAAGAGTTCTCAAAAACAGTAGATTGTACCACATGGGTGGTGTGCTGTGTAATCGCCTTCATGCTTTCTGACCTCATAGCTAGAGGAGAGGAGAGTTACACTTGTTGGATCCACGGATTGATTCAAGTAGCAAGCAAACTATTCTTAATGTGTTTCTCAGGTATCCTTAGAGTGTTGGGCGTGCCATGTCTTAAAGCAGGGATAGGCAATCTGTGGTACTCCAGCTTCTGTGGAACTTGAAATCCCAGTATGCCCTGCCACAGTCTTAGTATGCCCTAACAGCAAAACTGTGCTAGGGCATGCTGGGATGTGCAGGTCCACAACAGCTGGAGTGCTGCAGGATGACTATCCCACCCCTATGCAGTTGGAAGTTATCCTAAGACGCCTGGAAAGTTTTTGCACCTAGTAAGGCGTAGTACTGAAAACACCTGCATCTTCAATCTGATCTGGTAGAATTAAAGTGGATATAGACAGACTTTGTCTTACGTCCTAGAGGATGCTGGGGTCCACATTAGTACCATGGGGTATAGACGGGTCCACCAGGATCCACTGGCACTTTAAGAGTTTGAGTGTGTGGTCTGGCTCCTCCCTCTATGCCCCCTCCTACCAGACTCGGTTTAGAAAATGTGCCCGGAGGAGCCGGTCACAGCTAGGGGAGCTCCTAGCAGGCCTGGCCAACCTGTGGCTCTCCAGCTGTTGTAAAACTACAAGTCCCATCATGCTTTGCCACAGTTTTGCTATTAGGGAATGCTAAAACTGTGGCAATGCATGCTGGGATGTGTAGTTTCACAACATCTGGAGAGCCACAGGTTGGCCTGGCCTGTCCTAGAGCTTCTTTAGTTTTATTTTTTTCTAAGAGTTAGTTTAGGCACAGGGAGGCTGCTGGCAACAGCCTCTTTGCTTCGTGGGTGGGAGTAGTGTCCGCTCTGAGGGGTCTGAGCCACTATCTCCGCTGACAGGACACTGAGCTCCTGAGGGTGCTGATCGTTAGCCGCTCCAGGCGACTGCTCACTCCCGCAGCATGCTGTCACCCCCTTACAGAGCCAGAAGACTTCAGTGGCGAGTGAGTCACCGCCCCCCCTGACAACAGGGTAGGGAGCGCAGTACTAACCGCTCCGAGGCTCAGCGGCACTGTGAGGGGCGCCCTGAGCCAGTGCCTATACCCTACACTGGCCAGCAAGCTTGTCAGGGTCCCCGGATCACTGCCAGCAGACATCCTCAGGCCAGTATAATAAAATGAAGAGCGGGAAGCAGCGCCATGTTCAGGGGGCGGAGCTTCTCAGAGCGGACACAGCAGCGTTCAGCGCCATTTCTCATGTCCTAGAGGATGCTGGGGACTCCGTAAGGACCATGGGGATAGACGGGCTCCGCAGGAGACATGGGCACTTTAAGAAAGATTTTAGGTATGGGTGTGCACTGGCTCCTCCCTCTATGCCCCTCCTCCAGACCTCAGTTTACTACTGTGCCCAGAGGAGACTGGGTGCATTACAGGGAGCTCTCCTGCGTTTCCTGTCATAAAGTATATTTGTTAGGTTTTTTATTTTCAGGGAGCCTGCTGGCAACAGACTCCCTGCATCGAGGGACTGAGGAGAGAGAAGCAGTCCTACTTATGTGAGTTTCAAGGCTCTGCTTCTTAGGCTACTGGACACCATTAGCTCCAGAGGGATCGGTACGCAGGTCTCGCCGTCCTCCTCACAGAGCCGGAAGGTAGAAGCCGGGTGAGTATGAGAAGAAAAGAAGACTTCAAAGGCGGCAGAAGACTTCATGATCTTCACTGAGGTAACGCACAGCGGTGAAGCTGTGCGCCATTGCTCCCATACACCTCACACACGGCAGTCACTGTAAGGGTGCAGGGCGCAGGGGGGGCGCCCTGGGCAGCATATAAACCTCTCTGGCAAAAAAAATAATATATATATATATATATATATACAGCTGGGCACTGTATATATAAAGAGCCCCCGCCAGTTTTTAGTATATTTGAGCGGGACAGAAGCCTGCCGCCGAGGGGGCGGGGCTTCTCCCTCAGCACTCACCAGCGCCATTTTCTCCACAGCACAGCGCTGAGAGGAAGCACCCCGGACTCTCCCCTGCTTATTCCACGGTGAAAGAGGGTTTTGAAGAAGGGGGGGGGCACATAATTTGGCGCATATATATATGTACAAACAGCGCTACTGGGTAAACATATTTCTCTAACGTCCTTGAGGATGCTGGGACTCCGTAAGGACCATGGGGAATAGACGGGCTCCGCAGGAGATAGGGCACTTTAAGAAAGCTTTGGATTCTGGGTGTGCACTGGCTCCTCCCTCTATGCCCCTCCTCCAGACCTCAGTTTTACACTGTGCCCAGAGCAAGATGGGTGCACTGCAGAGAGCTCTCCAGAGTTCTCTGCCTGAAAGCATTTTTGTTTGGATTTTTCTTTCTACTTTTTCACAGGGAGCACTGCTGGCAACAGGCTCCCTGCATCAAGGGACTGAGAAGAGAGGAGCAGACCTTTTTGTCAAAGACAGGCTCTGCTTCCTCGGCTACTGGACACCATTAGCTCCAGAGGGGGTGAACGCAGGTTCTTACTGGGCGTCCACCCCCGGAGCCGCGCCACCGTTCTCCTCACAGAGCAGAAGTCAGAAGACGTCTCAGGTGGCAGAAGCCATCAGCTTCACTGAGGTAACGCACAGCACTGCAGCTGTGTGTCATTGCTCCCATACACCTCACACACTCCGGTCACTGTAAGGGTGCAGGGCACAGGGGGGGGGGGGGGGGGGCGCCCTGGGCAGCAATATAAACCTCTGCATGGCAAAAAGACTATATACATGTACAGGTGGGCTCTGTACATGTATATAAAAGAGCCCCCGCCATATTATCTAAGTTTGAGCGGGACAGAAGCCCGCCACCGAGGGGGCGGGGCTTCTCCCTCAGCACTCACCAGCGCCATTTTCTCTCCACAGCACTGCTGAGGGGAAGCTCCCCGGACTCTCCCCTGCTTACACACGGTGAATGGATGCTTAAAAGAGAGGGGGGGGGGGCACATAATTGGCGGTTTACATATTACAAAGCGCTGCTGGGGGAAAACATTTTGTGTTGGTCTCCAGGGTATTGCGCTGGGGTGTGTGCTGGCATACTCTCTCTCTGTCTCTCCAAAAGGCCTTGACAGGGATACTGACTTCAGAAAAGGGGTTCCGTGTGTGTGTGTGTGTGTGTGTGTGTGAAGTGTGAAGTGTGTCGGTACGCGTGTGTCGACATGTTTGACGAGGAAGGCTCGCTTACTCTGGAGGGGGAGTGTTTGAATGTCAGGTCGCCGTCGGCAACGCCGACACCGGAATGGGTGGATATGCTGAATGTCTTGAATGCAAATGTCAATCTATTGCATAAAAGGTTAGACAAGGCAGAAGCTAGGGATCAGTCAGGTACCCAGTCCATACCTGTCCCTGTGGCGCCAGGCCCGTCGGGGTCTCAGAAGCGCACCATATCCCAGATCGATGACACAGATACCGACACAGATTCTGACTCTAGTGTCGACTATGAAGATGCAAAATTACAGCCGAAGGTGGCAAAAGGTATTCTGTACATGATTATGGCCATTAAAGAGGTTTTGCATATTACTGAGGAACCCCCTGTCCCTGACACGAGGGTACACATGTATAAAGAGAAAAAGCCTGAAGTCACTTTTCCATCATCATTTGAATTAAGTGAATTGTGCGAAAAGGCTTGGGACTCTCCAGATAGGAGACCACAAGTTCCCAAAAGGATTCTTATGGCGTATCCTTTTCCACAAACTGATAGGATACGCTGGGAATCTTCACCAAAAGTGGACAAGGCGCTGACACGCTTGTCCAAAAAGGTGGCACCGCCTTCTCAGGATACGGCTTCCCTCAAGGAACCGGCTGATCGCAGGCAGGAAATTACCTTGAAGCACATTTACACTCACTCCGGTACTATTGCTAGACCGGCTATGGCGTCGGCCTGGCTTTGTAGTGCGGTTGTGGCATGGGCAGATTCCTTATCTGCGGCGATTGACATCTTAGATAGGGATGCCATTCAAATGACCATAGAGCATATCAGAGATGCTGCCTTGTATATGAGAGATGCTTAGAGAGACATTTCTTTATTAAGCTCCAGAATAAATGCTATGTCTATTTCTGCTAGGCGACTCCTGTGGACCCGGCAGTGGACGGGAGATGCCGATTCTAAGCGGCACACAGAGTCCTTGCCGTACAAGGGGGAGGAGTTGTTTGGAGACGGCCTCTCGGACCTTGTCTCTACGGCTACGGCTGGTAAGTCGAATTTCTTACCTTATGTCCCCCCGCAGTATACTAAGAAGGCACCTCATTATCAAATGCAGTCCTTTCGTTCCAATAAAAACAAGAAGGTGCGGGGATCGTCCTTTGTTACCAGAGGAAAAGGCAGGGGAAAGAAGCTGCACACAGCTAGTTCCCAAGAGCAGAAGTCCTCCGCTGCGTCTGCAAAGTCCACCGCATGACGCTGGGGCTTCCCGGGGGGAGGCAGATCTGGTGGGGGCTCGTCTTCGGTTTTTCAGCCACGTCTGGGTTCAATCGCAGGTGGATCCCTGGGCAAGTACCGCCTATGGAAGAAGTAACTGGATGTTACGAAACGCGTCTAGGACTCCCTGATTAACTGATTGCTGAATAGTTCAGACCTTCGCCCGGCATTTCCAGAACACTTGGCACCTGTTACCAGCAAACCGTGGAAGTTACCATCACTCAGTGCCGGAGAGAACAGTGTCTCCTGGAAGCCGGAGCGGCTGTGCGGCTGACCACTCGAGCGAGTTTTAGCAACAGTGTTTGCCCGCTCGTTGGAACTGTCGGGCTGCCCGTACGGAAACCTCCCATCAGCGTGATTCATCCTGCCATACGGACAGAAGCCGCCAACTCATTTGCACCACACCGCTACGATTCACAGGTAACAGTTGTTGATTACATCGTGCAATCCCGGGGACGCTCGGGCCACACTTAAAGCTCCTCAAACTGGCAAACAGGTCCCGTATTATAAGCACAAGGGACAGAGTGAGCAAAGGTACCTGTGACTCTTTACATTTGCGGTGCACAGTCTTTGGACAAAAATATCAGTGTCCTCTGGACTCTATTATTGGGTGCAATTTAACACGGAGGATCCTATTACGGACTGAACTTGTGGCATAATTTTTTGCCAGTCTGGACACTTTACTATTCAGCACACTTATTTTTATGAATGAGAACCATCTTTTTTTTAATTGTTATGTAGTTGAGGGTGTTGTGACCACACCAGATCTTAATATCACAAAAATAAAATATATATATATAATTTTATATGGTTATATGTTTTAATAAGAATTTACTCACCGGTAATTCTATTTCTCGTAGTCCGTAGTGGATGCTGGGAACTCCGTAAGGACCATGGGGAATAGCGGGCTCCGAAGGAGGCTGGGCACTCTAGAAAGATCTTAGACTACCTGGTGTGCACTGGCTCCTCCCACTATGACCCTCCTCCAAGCCTCAGGTACTGTGCCCGGACGAGCGTACACAATAAGGAAGGATTTTGAATCCCGGGTAAGACTCATACCAGCCACACCAATCACACCGTACAACTCGTGATATGAAACACAGTTAACAGTATGAAACAATAGAGCCTCTCAACAGATGGCTCAACAATAACCCGATTTAGTTAACAATAACTATGTACAAGTATTGCAGATAAACCGCACTTGGGATGGGCGCCCAGCATCCACTACGGACTACGAGAAATAGAATTACCGGTGAGTAAATTCTTATTTTCTCTAACGTCCTAGTGGATGCTGGGAACTCCGTAAGGACCATGGGGATTATACCAAAGCTCCCAAACGGGCGGGAGAGTGCGGATGACTCTGCAGCACTGAATGAGAGAACTCCAGGTCCTCCTCAGCCAGGGTATCAAATTTGTAGAATTTTGCAAACGTGTTTGCCCCTGACCAAGTAGCTGCTCGGCAAAGTTGTAAAGCCGAGACCCCTCGGGCAGCCGCCCAAGATGAGCCCACCTTCCTTGTGGAATGGGCATTGACAGATTTTGGCTGTGGCAGGCCTGCCACAGTATGTGCAAGCTGAATTGTACTACAAATCCAACGAGCAATAGTCTGCTTAGAAGCAGGAGCACCCAGCTTGTCAGGTGCATATAGGATAAACAGCGAGTCAGATTTTCTGACTCTAGCCGTTCTGGAAACATATATTTTCAGTGCCCTGACAACGTCTAGCAACTTGGAGTCCTCCAAGTCCCTAGTAGCCTAGGCACCACAATAGGCTGGTTCAGGTGAAACGCTGACACCACCTTTGGGAGAAACTGAGGACGAGCCCTCAATTTTGCCCTATCCATATGGAAACTCAAATAAGGGCTTTTACAAAACAAAGCCGCCAACTTTGATACTCGCCTGGCAGAAGCCAAGGCCAATAACATAACCACCTTCCACGTGAGATATTTCAGATCCACGGTTTTAAGTGGTTCAAACCAATGTGATTTTAAGAAACTCAACACCACATTGAGATCCCAAGGTGCCACAGGAGGCACAAACGGGGGCTGACTCTGCAGCACTCCTTTTATAAATGTCTGAACTTCAGGTACTGAAGCTAGTTCTTTTTGAAAGAAAATCGACAGAGCCGAGATCTGTACCTTAATGGAACCCAATTTAAGGCCCATAGTCACTCCTGCTTGCAGGAAATGCAGAAATCGACCTAGTTGAAATTCCTCTGATGGGGCCCTTTCGGCCTCACACCATGCAACATATTTTCGCCATATGCGGTGATAATGAGTTGCTGTAACCTCTTTCCTGGCTTTAGTAAGCGTAGGAATGACTTCCTCCGGAATGCCCTTTTCCTTCAGGATCCGGCGTTCAACCGCCATGCCGACAAACGCAGCCGCGGTAAGTCTTGGAACAGACAGGGCCCCTGCTGCCGCAGGTCCTGTCTGAGTGGCAGAGGCCATGGGTCCTCTGATATAAATTCTTGAAGTTCTGGGTACCAAGCTCTTCTTGGCCATCCACGAGTATCGTTCTTACTCCTCGCCTTCTTATTATTCTCAGTACCTTTGGTATGAGAGGCAGAGGGGAGAACACATAAACCGACTGGTACACCCACGGTGTTACCAGAGCGTCCATAGCTATCGCCTGAGGGTCCCTTGACCCGGTGCAATATCTTTTATAGCTTTTTGTTGAGGCGGGACGCCATCATGTCCACCTGTGGCCTTTCCCAATGGTGTACAATCCTATTGGAAGACTTCTGGAGGAAGTCCCCATTCTCCCGGGTGGAGGTCGTGTCTGTTGAGAAGATCTGCTTCCCAGTTGTCCACTCCGGGAATGAACACTGCTGACAGTGCTAACACATGATTTTCCGCCTATCGGAGAATCCTTGTGGTTTCTGCCATCGCCATCCTGCTTCTTGTGCCGCCCTGTTGGTTTACATGGGCGACTGCCGTGATGTTGTCTGATTGGATCAGTACCGGCTGGTTTTGAAGCAGAGGCCTTGCCGGCCTCAGGGCATTGTAAATGGCCCTCAGGTCCAGAATATTTATGTGTAGGGAAATAACCTGACTTGACCAAAGTCCCTGGAACTTTCTTCCCTGTGTGACTGCCTCCCAGCCTCAAAGGCTGGAATCCATGGTCACTAGGACCTAGTCCTGTATGCCGAACCTGCGGCCCTCTTGAAGATGGGCACTCTGCAGCCACCACAGTAGAGATACCCTGGTCCTTGGAGACAGGGTTATCAGCCTATGCATCGGAAGATGCGATCCGGACCACTTGTCCAACAGGTCCCTCTGAAAAGTTCTTGTATGGAACCTGCCTAATGGGATTGCTTCGTAGGAAGCTACCATTTTTCCCAGGACTCGCGTGCAATGATGCACTGCTACCTATTTTGGCTTCAGGAGGTCTCTGACTAGAGATGACAACTCCTTGGCTTTCTCCTCCGGGAGAAACACTATTTCTGGTTTATGTCCAGAACCATCCCCAGGAACAGTAGACGTGTCATAGGAACCAGCTGTGACTTTGGACTGTTTAGAATCCAACCATGCTGTTGTAGCACTTTCCAAAATAGTGCTACCCCGACTACCAACTGCTCCTTGGACCTCGCCCTTATAACGAGATTGTCCAAGTACGGGATGATTACAACTCCCTTTTTTTGAAGGAGTATCAACATTTCGGCCATTACCTTGATAAAACACCCTCGGTGCCATGTACAGTCCAAACGGCAGTGTCTGGACTTGGTAATGGTAATCCTGTACCACAAATCTGAGGTACTCCTGGCGAGGATGGTAAATGGGGACATGCAGGTAAGCATCCTTGATGTCCCAGGATACCATGTAATCCCCCTCGTCCAGGCTTGGAATAACCGCCCTGAGCGATTCCATCTTGAACTTGAATTTTTGTGTTCAAGGATTTTAAATATAAAATGGGTCACACCGAACCATGCGGTTTCGGTACCCCAACCCGTGTGGAATAGTAACCCCGTCCTTGTTGAAGTAGGGGCACCTTGAGTATTACCTGCTGGGAATACCGCTTATTAATTGCCTCTAGCACAGCCTCCCTGCCTGAGGGAGTTGTCAGCAAGGCATATTTTAGGAAACGGCTGGGGGGAGACATCTCGAATTCCAGCTTGTACCCCTGAAATACTACTTGAAAGAAACAGGGATCCACCTGTGAGCGAGCCCACTAATTGCTGAAATTTTTGAGACGGCCCCCCACCGTACCTGGCTACACCTGTGGAGCTCCCGCGTCATGGTGTGGCCTCACAGGAGGCGGGGGAAGAATCTTGATTCTGGGAACAGGCTGACTGGTGCAGCTTTTTTCCCTCTACCCTTGTCTCTGTACAGAAAGGAAGCGCCATTTGACCCGCTTGCTTTTCTGAAGCCGAAAGGACTGTACCTTTGTCTGTGAGGAAACCTGAGGTAAAATTATTTCTTCCCAGCAGTTGCTGTGGATACGAGGTCCCAGAGACCATCCCCAAATAATTCCTCACCCTTATAAGGCTCTCTATGCGCTTTTTAAGTCAGCATCACCTGTCCAGTGACAGGTCTCTAATACCCTCCTGACAGAATGGACATTACATTTATTTTGGATGCCAGCCGGCAAAATATCCCTCTGTGCATCCCCCATATATAAGACGACGTCTTTAATATGTTTTTATGTTTGCCAACTAGTATCCCTGTTTGACAGGGTCACCGACCACGCTGCAGCAGCACTATCTGCAGGTCTCAGTCTAGTACCTGAGTGTGTAAATACAGACTTCAGGATAGCCTCCTGTTTTTTATCAACAGGTACCTATTAAAGTGGCCGTATCCTAAGACGGCAGTGCCACCTTTTTTGACAAACGTGTGAGCGCCTTATCCACCCTAGGGGATATCTCCCAGCGTAACTTATCCACCTGGCGGGAAAGGGTACGCCATCAGTAACTTTTTATAAATTACCAGTTTCTTAACGGGGGAACCCACGCTTTCACACACTTCATTTATTCATCTGATGGGGGAACAAAACACTGCCTGTTTTTTCTCCCCAAACCTAAAACCCATTTTTAGAGGTGCTTGGGTTAAAGTCAGAAATGTATAACACATTTTTTATTGCCGGGATCACGTCACGGATGTTCCTAGTGGATTGTGTATATGTCTCCACCTTGTCGACACTGGAGTCAGACTCCGTGTCGACATCTGTGTCTGCCATCTGAGAGAGCGGGCGTTTTTGAGCCCCTGATGGCCTTTGAGACGCCTGGGCAGGCGCGGGCTGCGAAGCCGGCTGTCCCACAGCTGTTACGTCATCCACCCTTTTATGTAAGGAGTTGACACTGTCGGTTAATACCTTTCACCTATCCATCCACTCTGGTGTCGGCCCCACAGGGGGCGACATCACATATATCGGCCTCTGTTCTGTCACCATATAAGCCTCCTCATTCAACATGTCGACACAGCCGTACCGACACACCGCAGACACACAGGGAATGCTCTAAACGAGGACAGGACCCACAAAAGCCCTTTGGGGGGACAGAGTAAGAGTATGCCAGCACACACCAGAGCGCTATATATATACAGGGACTAACTGAGTTATGTCCCTAATAGCTGCTTTTTATATAATATACTGTATACAGTGCCAATTTTAATGCCCCCCCTCTCTTTTCCCTCTTACTGTACTGTAGAATTGCAGGGAAGAGCCAGGGAGCTTCCTTCCAGCCGAGCTGTGAGGGAAAAATGGCGCCAGTGTGCTGAGGAGATAGGCTCCGCCCCTTTTTCGCGGCCTATTCTCCCGTTTTTTATGGAATTCTGGCAGGGGTATTTACCTCATATATAGCCCCTGGGGCCATATATTGAGGTATTTTAGCCAGCCAAGGTGTTTTTATTGCTGCCTCAGGGCGCCCCCCCCAGCGCCCTGCACCCTCAGTGACCGGAGTGTGAAGTGTGTGAGAGGAGCAATGGCGCACAGCTGCAGTGCTGTGCGCTACCTTGGTGAAGACAGAGTCTTCATGCCGCCGATTTTCCGGACCATCTTCTTGCTTCTGGCTCTGTAAGGGGGACGGCGGCGCGGCTCCGGGACCGAACATCAAGGCTGGGCCTGCGGTCGATCCCTCTGGAGCTAATGGTGTCCAGTAGCCTAAGAAGCCCAATCCGGCTGCAAGCAGGCGAGTTCGCTTCTTCTCCCCTTAGTCCCTCGCTGCAGTGAGCCTGTTGCCAGCAGGTCTCACTGAAAATAACAAATTCTAAGACTATAACTTTCTAAGAGCTCAGGAGAGCCCCTAGTGTGCATCCAACCTCGGCCGGGCACGAAATCTAACTGAGGCTTGGAGGAGGGTCATAGTGGGAGGAGCCAGTGCACACCAGGTAGTCTAAGATCTTTCTAGAGTGCCCAGCCTCCTTCGGAGCCCGCTATTCCCCATGGTCCTTACGGAGTTCCCAGCATCCACTAGGACGTTAGAGAAAAAAAAAATATTTACAATTGAGAATGGTGTGGAACAATTAATTGGCTCTATAGCGCGACCTCTTTCTTATTCAATCCCTGGGCAGTAGAGATTGTTGCTCAGGGATACAGGCTAGAATTCGAAGACTTGCCTTCTCGACGGTTTTTCAAATCGGCTCTGCCGACTTCTCCGTCAGAGAGGGAGTCAGTGTTGACAGCAATCCAAAAATTGTATGTTCAACAGGTGATTGTCACAGTTCCTCATCTCCAGCAGGGAGAGGGATATTATTCAACCCTGTTTGTGGTCCCGAAACTGGACGGTTCGGTCAGGCCCATTTTAAACCTGAAATCTCTGAACTTGTACTTGAAAAGGTTCAAGTTCAAAATGGAATCACTCCGGGCGGTCAGCGCCAGCCTGGAGGGGGGGATTGGATGGTGTCCCTGGACATAAAGGATGCATACCTTCATTTTCCTATATTCCCCCCCCCCCCATCAGGCGTTCCTGAGATTTGCATAGCAGGACTGTCACTACCAATTTCAGACGTTGCCGTTTGGGCTTTCCACGGCCCCGAGGGTTTTCACAAAGGTAATGGCGGAAATGATGGTGCTCCTGCGCAGGCAGGGGGTCACAATTATCCCATACTTGGACGATCTCCTAATAAAGGCGAGATCTCGGGAGAAGTTGCTGGACAGCGTGTCTCTGTCCATGAAGACGTTGCAGCTACACGGCTGGATTCTCAATATACCGAAGTCCCAGCTAGTTCCTACAACGCGTCTGTCCTTTCTGGGCCTGATCCTAGACACAGACCAGAAAAAGGTTTTTCTTCCGATCGAAAAGGTTCAGGAACTCATGACCATGGTCAGGAACCTATTGAAACCAAAGAAGGTTTCAGTGCATCAGTGCACGCGGGTCCTGGGGAAGATGGTGGCTTCATACGAGGTCATCCCTTTCGGCAGATTCCATGCGAGGACTTTTCAATGGGATTTCTTGGACAAGTGGTCCAGGTCCCATTTAAAAATGCATCAAAGGATCACCCTGTCTCCCAGGACCAGGGTATCTCACCTGTGGTGGCTGAACAGTGCTCACCTTCTAGAGGGTCGCAGGTTCGGCATTCAGGACTGGGTCCAGGTGACCACGGACGCAAGCCTCCGAGGCTGGGGAGCAGTGGCACTGGGAAGAAATTTCCAAGGTCTCTGGTCAAGCCTGGAGACTTGTCTCCACAACAACGTCCTGGAGTTGAGGGCCATATACAACGCCCTGCGTCAAGCGGAGAACTTACTTCGGAGAAGACCGGTTCTGATTCAGTCAGACAATGTCATGGCAGTGGCTCATATAAACCGCCAAGGCGGAACAAGGAGCAGAGTGGCCATGGCAGAAGTGACCAGGATTCTACGCTGGGCGGAAGGCCATGTAAGCGCGCTGTCAGCGGTGTTCATCCCGGGGGTGGACAACTGGGAGGCGGATTTCCTCAGCAGGCACGACCTGCATCCGGGGGAGTGGGGACTTCATCGAGAAGTCTTTGCACAGATCGCGGATCGGTGGGGCCTGCCTCAAATAGACATGATGGCGTCCCGTCTCAACAAAAAGCTAAAGCGGTATTGCGCCAGGTCAGGGGACCCTCAGGCGGTAGCGGTAGACGCTCTGGTGACACCTTGGGTGTTCAGATCGGTCTATGTGTTTCCTCCTCTTCCTCTCATACCCAAGGTGTTGAGAATTGTAAGAATAAGCAGGGTCAGAACAATCCTCATTGTTCCAGATTGGCCACGGAGGACTTGGTATCCAGAACTGCAAGAGTTGCTCACAGAAGATCCGTGGCCTCTTCCTCTAAGGCAGGACCTGCTGCAGCAGGGGCCCTGTCTGTTCCAAGACTTACCGCGGCTGCGTTTGACGGCATGGCGGTTGAACGCCGAATCCTAGCGGAAAAAGGAATTCCGGAGGAAGTCATTCCTACCCTGATCAAGGCTAGGAAAGACGTGACGTTGAAACATTTTCACCGTATATGGCGGAAATATGTTTCTTGGTGTGAGGCCAGAGCTGCTCCTACGGAAGAGTTCCATTTGGGCCGTCTACTTCACTTCCTTCAAACAGGAGTGACCTTGGGCCTAAAATTAGGGTCCATAAAGGTCCAAATTTCGGCCTTATCCATTTTCTTTCAAAGAGAATTAGCCTCTCTTCCTGAGGTACAGACTTTTGTGAAGGGGGTGCTGCATATTCAGCCTCCCTTTGTGCTTCCGGTGGCGCCTTGGGATCTTAACGTGGTGTTACGTTTCCTCAAGTCACCTTGGTTTGAACCACTTAAAACTGTGGAGTTGAAATACCTCACGTGGAAAGTGGTCATGTTGTTGGCGTTAGCTTCGGCGAGACGTGTTTCAGAATTGGCGGCTTTATCGCATAAAAGCCCATACTTGGTTTTTCACGTGGATAGGGCAGAGTTGAGGACTCGTCCTCACTTTCTGCCAAAAGTGGTCTCATCTTTTCATGTGAACCAACCTATTGTCGTGCCTGTGGCTACAAGGGACTTGGAGGATTCCGAGTCCCTGGATGTAGTCAGGGCTTTGAAGATTTATGTGACCAGAACGGCTCGGATCCGGAAGACTGAAGCTTTGTTTGTTCTGTATGCGGCCAACAAGGTTGGCGCCCCTGCTTCAAAGCAGACTATTGCTCGCTGGATCTGTAACACGATTCAGCAGGCGCATTCTACGGCAGGATTGCCGTTACCGAAATCGGTTAAGGCCCACTCCACTAGGAAAGTGGGCTCTTCTTGGGCGGCTGCCCGAGGGGTCTCGGCATTACAGTTGTGCTGAGCAGCTACTTGGTCGGGGACCAACACCTTTGCAAAGTTCTATAAGTTTGATACCCTGGCTGAGGAGGAACTCCTGTTTGCTCAATCGGTGCTGCAGAGTCATCCGCACTCTCCCGCCCGTTTGGGAGCTTTGGTATAATCCCCATGGTCCTTACGGAGTCCCAGCATCCTCAAGGACGTTAGAGAAAATAAGATTTTACTTACCGGTAAATCTATTTCTTGTAGTCCGTAGAGGATGCTGGGCGCCCGTCCCAAGTGCGGACTTCTTCTGCATGACTTGTATATAGTTATTGCTTACATAAGGGTTATGTTATAGTTTTCGGTGATACCGTGGCTATGTTGTTGTTCATACTGTTAACTGGGTAAGTTTATCTTAAGTTATATGGTGTGATTGGTGTGGCTGGTATGAATCTCGCCCTTAGATTTACAAAAATCCTTCCTCGTACTGTCCATCTCCTCTGGGCACAGTTTCCCTAACTGAGGTCTGGAGGAGGGGCATAGAGGGAGGAGCCAGTGCACACCCAGAATCCAAAGCTTTCTTAAAGTGCCCTATCTCCTGCGGAGCCTGTCTATTCCCCATGGTCCTTACGGAGTCCCAGCATCCTCTACGGACTACGAGAAATAGATTTACCGGTAAGTAAAATCTTATTATTTATATAGTGTTTTTTCCTGGGTCATATAGCGCTGGGTGTGTGCTGGCATACTCTCTCTCTGTCTCTCCAAAGGTCCTTGTGGGGGAACTGTCTTCAGATAAGAGGATTCCCTGAGTGTGTGGTGTGTCGGTACGCGTGTGTTGACATGTCTGAGGTAGAAGGCTTTCGGGGAGGAGGAGGATAAAATTAATGTGGTGTCTCCGTCAACAACGCCAACACCTGACTGGATGGATATGTGGAATGTTTTAAGTGCTAATGTAAATTTATTGCACAAAAGATTAGATAAAGCTGAAGCTAGGGAACAGCCAGGGAGTCAACCCATGTCTGTCCCTATGTCGCAGGGAACTTCGGGGTCTCAAAAGCGCCCACTATCCCAAATAGTAGACACAGATACCGACACGGATTCTGACTCCAGTGTCGACTACGATGATGCAAAGTTACAGCCAACATTGGCTAAATGTATTCGATATATGATTATTGCAATAAAAGATGTTTTACATATCACAGAGGAACCCCCTGTCCCTGACACGAGGGTACACATGTATAAGGGAAAGAAACCTGAGGTAACCTTTCCCCCCTCACATGAGTTGAACGAATTATGTGAAAAAGCTATGGAATCTCCAGACAAAAAACTGCAGATTCCCAAAAGGATTCTTATGGCGTATCCTTTCCCGCCAACGGACAGGATACGGTGGGAATCCTCCCCTAGGGTGGACACAGCGTTGACACGCTTATCCAAAAAGGTAGTGCTGCCATCCCAAGATACGGCTACCCTCAGGGATCCTGCTGACCGCAAGCAGGAGGTTACCTTGAAGTCCATTTACACACATTCTGGTACCTTACTCAGACCGGAGATTGCGTCGGCCTGGGTTTGTAGCGCGGTAGCAGCATGGACAGATACCTTATCAGCGGAAATTGAGACCCTAGATAAGGATACCATTTTATTGACCCTAGGGCATATAAAAGATGCTGTCATATATGAGAGATGCTCAAAGAGACATTAGTCTACTGGGTTCTAGAATCAACGCTATGTCGATTTCTGCTAGACGAGTCCTATGGACCCGGCAATGGACAGGTGATGCCGACTCAAAGAGGCATATGGAGGTTTTACCTTACAAGGGCGAGGAATTGTTTGGGGAAGGTCTCTCGAACCTGGTCTCCACAGCTACAGCTGGTAAATCAAATTTTTTGACTTATATTCCCTCACAGCCTAAGAAAGCGCCACATTATCAAATGCAGTCCTTTCGATCACAAAGAAACAAGAAAGTACGAGGTGCGTCCTTTCTTGCCAGAGGTAAGGGCAGAGGAAAACAGCTGCACAACACAGCTAGTTCCCAGGAACAGAAGTCCTCCCCGGCCTCTACAAAATCCACCGCATGACGCTGGGGCTCCGCTACAGGAGTCCGCCCCAGTGGGGGCACGTCTTCGAGTTTTTTCAGCCACATCTGGGTTCACTCACAAGTGGATCCCTGGGCAATAGAAATTGTTTCCCAGGGTTACAAGCTGGAATTCGAAGAGGTGCCTCCTCGCCGGTTTTTCAAATCGGCCCTACCTGCTTCTCCCCCGGAAAGGGAGATAGTGTTAAATGCAATTCACAAATTGTATCTTCAACAGGTGGTGATCAAGGTTCTCCTGCTTCAACAAGGGAGGGGATATTACTCAACCCTGTTTGTAGTCCCGAAACCGGACGGTTCGGTCAGACCCATTTTAAATTTAAAATCCCTGAACCTATACTTGAAAAGGTTCAAGTTCAAGATAGAATCGCTAAGAGCGGTTATCGCCAGCCTGGAAGGGGGGGATTTTATGGTATCTCTGGACATAAAGGATGCATACCTTCATGTTCCCATTCATCCACCTCATCAGGTGTACCTGAGATTTGCGGTACAGGATTGTCATTACCAATTTCAGACGTTGCCGTTTGGGCTTTCCACGGCCCCGAGGATTTTCACCAAGGTGATGGCGGAAATGATGGTGCTCCTGCGCAAGCAAGGTGTCACAATTATCCCGTACTTGGACGATCTCCTCATAAAAGCGAGATCAAGAGAGCAATTGCTGAACAACATCTCACTTTCACTGAAGGTGTTACAGCAACATGGCTGGATTCTTAATATCCCGAAGTCGCAGTTGGTTCCTACGACTCGTCTGACCTTCTTGGGCATGATTCTGGATACAGACCAGAAAAGAGTTTATCTTCCGATAGAAAAAGCTCAGGAACTCATGACTCTGGTCAGGAACCTATTGAAGCCAAAACAGGTGTCAGTGCATCACTGCAGTCGAGTCCTGGGAAAGATGGTGGCATCATACGAAGCCATGCCCTTCGGCAGGTTCCATGCGAGGACTTTCCAATGGGACCTACTGGACAAGTGGTCAGGGTCACATCTACAAATTCATCAGTTGATCACCCTGTCCCCCAGAGCCAGGGTATCTCTCCTATGGTGGCTGCAGAGTGCTCACCTTCTAGAAGGCCACAGGTTCGGCATTCAGGACTGGATCCTGGTGACCACGGACGCAAGCCTCCGAGGTTGGGGAGCAGTCACACAGGGAAGAAACTTCCAAGGTCTCTGGTCAAGCCTGGAGACTTGTCTCCACATCAACGTCCTGGAGTTGAGGGCCATATACAACGCCCTGCGTCAAGCGGAGAACTTACTTCGGAGAAGACCGGTTCTGATTCAGTCAGACAATGTCACGGCAGTGGCTCATATAAACCGCCAAGGCGGAACAAGGAGCAGAGTGGCCATGGCAGAAGTGACCAGGATTCTACGCTGGGCGGAAGGCCATGTAAGCGCGCTGTCAGCGGTGTTCATCCCGGGGGTGGACAACTGGGAGGCGGATTTCCTCAGCAGGCACGACCTGCATCCGGGGGAGTGGGGACTTCATCGAGAAGTCTTTGCACAGATCGCGGATCGGTGGGGCCTGCCTCAAATAGACATGATGGCGTCCCATCTCAACAAAAAGCTAAAGCGGTATTGCGCCAGGTCAGGGGACCCTCAGGCGGTAGCGGTAGACGCTCTGGTGACACCTTGGGTGTTCAGATCGGTCTATGTGTTTCCTCCTCTTCCTCTCATACCCAAGGTGTTGAGAATTGTAAGAATAAGCAGGGTCAGAACAATCCTCATTGTTCCAGATTGGCCACGGAGGACTTGGTATCCGGAACTGCAAGAGTTGCTCACAGAAGATCCGTGGCCTCTTCCTCTAAGGCAGGACCTGCTGCAGCAGGGGCCCTGTCTGTTCCAAGACTTACCGCGGCTGCGTTTGACGGCATGGCGGTTGAACGACGAATCCTAGCGGAAAAAGGAATTCCGGAGGAAGTCATTCCTACCCTGATCAAGGCTAGGAAAGACGTGACGTTGAAACATTATCACCGTATATGGCGGAAATATGTTTCTTGGTGTGAGGCCAGAGCTGCTCCTACGGAAGAGTTCCATTTGGGCCGTCTACTTCACTTCCTTCAAACAGGAGTGACCTTGGGCCTAAAATTAGGGTCCATAAAGGTCCAAATTTCGGCCTTATCCATTTTCTTTCAAAGAGAATTAGCCTCTCTTCCTGAGGTACAGACTTTTGTGAAGGGGGTGCTGCATATTCAGCCTCCCTTTGTGCCTCCGGTGGCGCCTTGGGATCTTAACGTGGTGTTACGTTTCCTCAAGTCACCTTGGTTTGAACCACTTAAAACTGTGGAGTTGAAATACCTCACGTGGAAAGTGGTCATGTTGTTGGCGTTAGCTTCGGCGAGACGTGTTTCAGAATTGGCGGCTTTATCGCATAAAAGCCCATACTTGGTTTTTCACGTGGATAGGGCAGAGTTGAGGACTCGTCCTCACTTTCTGCCAAAAGTGGTCTCATCTTTTCATGTGAACCAACCTATTGTCGTGCCTGTGGCTACAAGGGACTTGGAGGATTCCGAGTCCCTGGATGTAGTCAGGGCTTTGAAGATTTATGTGACCAGACTGGCTCGGATCAGGAAGACTGAAGCTTTGTTTGTTCTGTATGCGGCCAACAAGGTTGGCGCCCCTGCTTCAAAGCAGACTATTGCTCGCTGGATCTGTAACACGATTCAGCAGGCGCATTCTACGGCAGGATTGCCGTTACCGAAATCGGTTAAGGCCCACTCCACTAGGAAAGTGGGCTCTTCTTGGGCGGCTGCCCGAGGGGTCTTGGCATTACAGTTGTGCTGAGCAGCTACTTGGTCGGGGACAAACACCTTTGCAAAGTTCTATAAGTTTGATACCCTGGCTGAGGAGGACCTCCTGTTTGCTCAATCGGTGCTGCAGAGTCATCCGCACTCTCCCGCCCGTTTGGGAGCTTTGGTATAATCCCCATGGTCCTTACGGAGTCCCAGCATCCTCAAGGACGTTAGAGAAAATAAGATTTTACTTACCGGTAAATCTATTTCTTGTAGTCCGTAGAGGATGCTGGGCGCCCGTCCCAAGTGCGGACTTCTTCTGCATGACTTGTATATAGTTATTGCTTACATAAGGGTTATGTTATAGTTTTCGGTAATACCGTGGCTATGTTGTTGTTCATACTGTTAACTGGGTAAGTTTATCTTAAGTTATATGGTGTGATTGGTGTGGCTGGTATGAATCTCACCCTTAGATTTACAAAAATCCTTCCTCGTACTGTCCATCTCCTCTGGGCACAGTTTCCCTACCTGAGGTCTGGAGGAGGGGCATAGAGGGAGGAGCCAGTGCACACCCAGAATCCAAAGCTTTCTTAAAGTGCCCTATCTCCTGCGGAGCCTGTCTATTCCCCATGGTCCTTACGGAGTCCCAGCATCCTCTACGGACTACGAGAAATAGATTTACCGGTAAGTAAAATCTTATTATTTATATAGTGTTTTTTCCTGGGTCATATAGCGCTGGGTGTGTGCTGGCATACTCTCTCTCTGTCTCTCCAAAGGTCCTTGTGGGGGAACGGTCTTCAGATAAGAGGATTCCCTGAGTGTGTGGTGTGTCGGTACGCGTGTGTTGACATGTCTGAGGTAGAAGGCTTTCGGGGAGGAGGAGGAGAAAATGAATGTGGTGTCTCCGTCAACAACGCCGACACCTGACTGGATGGATATGTGGAATGTTTTAAGTGCTAATGTAAATTTATTGCACAAAAGATTAGATAAAGCTAAAGCTAGGGAACAGCCAGGGAGTCAACCCATGTCTGTCCCTATGTCGCAGGGACCTTCGGGGTCTCAAAAGCGCCCACTATCCCAAATAGTAGACACAGATACCGACACGGATTCTGACTCCAGTGTCGACTACGATGATGCAAAGTTACAGCCAACATTGGCTAAATGTATTCGATATATGATTATTGCAATAAAAGATGTTTTGCATATCACAGAGGAACCCCCTGTCCCTGACACGAGGGTACACATGTATAAGGGAAAGAAACCTGAGGTAACCTTTCCCCCCTCACATGAGTTGAACGAATTATGTGAAAAAGCTTGGGAATCTCCAGACAAAAAACTGCAGATTCCCAAAAGGATTCTTATGGCGTATCCTTTCCCGCCAACGGACAGGATACGGTGGGAATCCTCCCCTAGGGTGGACAAAGCGTTGACACGCTTATCCAAAAAGGTAGCACTGCCATCCCAAGATACGGCTACCCTCAGGGATCCTGCTGACCGCAAGCAGGAGGTTACCTTGAAGTCCATTTACACACATTCTGGTACCTTACTCAGACCGGCGATTGCGTCGGCCTGGGTTTGTAGCGCGGTAGCAGCATGGACAGATACCTTATCAGCGGAAATTGAGACCCTAGATAAGGATACCATTTTATTGACCCTAGGGCATATAAAAGATGCTGTCATATATGAGAGATGCTCAAAGAGACATTAGTCTACTGGGTTCTAGAATCAACGCTATGCCGATTTCTGCTAGACGAGTCCTATGGACCCGGCAATGGACAGGTGATGCCGACTCAAAGAGGCATATGGAGGTTTTACCTTACAAGGGCGAGGAATTGTTTGGGGAAGGTCTCTCGAACCTGGTCTCCACAGCTACAGCTGGTAAATCAAATTTTTTGCCTTATATTCCCTCACAGCCTAAGAAAGCGCCACATTATCAAATGCAGTCCTTTCGATCACAAAGAAACAAGAAAGTACGAGTTGCGTCCTTTCTTGCCAGAGGTAAGGGCAGAGGAAAACAGCTGCACAACACAGCTAGTTCCCAGGAACAGAAGTCCTCCCCGGCCTCTACAAAATCCACCGCATGACGCTGGGGCTCCGCTACAGGAGTCCGCCCCAGTGGGGGCACGTCTTCGAGTTTTTTCAGCCACATCTGGGTTCACTCACAAGTGGATCCCTGGGCAATAGAAATTGTTTCCCAGGGTTACAAGCTGGAATTCGAAGAGGTGCCTCCTCGCCGGTTTTTCAAATCGGCCCTACCAGCTTCTCCCCCGGAAAGGGAGATAGTGTTAAATGCAATTCACAAATTGTATCTTCAACAGGTGGTGATCAAGGTTCTCCTGCTTCAACAAGGGAGGGGATATTACTCAACCCTGTTTGTAGTCCCGAAACCGGATGGTTCGGTCAGACCCATTTTAAATTTTAAATCCCTGAACCTATACTTGAAAAGGTTCAAGTTCAAGATGGAATCGCTAAGAGCGGTTATCGCCAGCCTGGAAGGGGGGGATTTTATGGTATCTCTGGACATAAAGGATGCATACCTTCATGTTCCCATTTATCCACCTCATCAGGCGTACCTGAGATTTGCGGTACAGGATTGTCATTACCAATTTCAGACGTTGCCGTTTGGGCTTTCCACGGCCCCGAGGATTTTCACCAAGGTGATGGCGGAAATGATGGTGCTCCTGCGCAAGCAAGATGTCACAATTATCCCGTACTTGGACGATCTCCTCATAAAAGCGAGATCAAGAGAGCAATTGCTGAACAACATCTCACTTTCACTGAAGGTGTTACAGCAACATGGCTGGATTCTTAATATCCCGAAGTCGCAGTTGGTTCCTACGACTCGTCTGACCTTCTTGGGCATGATTCTGGATACAGACCAGAAAAGAGTTTATCTTCCGATAGAAAAAGCTCAGGAACTCATGACTCTGGTCAGGAACCTATTGAAGCCAAAACAGGTGTCAGTGCATCACTGCAGTCGAGTCCTGGGAAAGATGGTGGCATCATACGAAGCCATGCCCTTCGGCAGGTTCCATGCGAGGACTTTCCAATGGGACCTACTGGACAAGTGGTCAGGGTCACATCTACAAATTCATCAGTTGATCACCCTGTCCCCCAGAGCCAGGGTATCTCTCCTATGGTGGCTGCAGAGTGCTCACCTTCTAGAAGGCCGCAGGTTCGGCATTCAGGACTGGATCCTTGTGACCACGGACGCAAGCCTCCGAGGTTGGGGAGCAGTCACACAGGGAAGAAACTTCCAAGGTCTTTGGTCAAGTCAAGAGACTTGTCTTCACATCAACATCCTGGAACTAAGGGCCATATACAACGCCCTACGTCAAGCGGAGACCTTACTTCGCGACCAACCAGTTCTGATCCAGTCAGACAACATCACCGCAGTGGCTCATGTAAACCGCCAAGGCGGCACAAGGAGCAGAGTGGCAATGGCGGAAGCCGCCAGGATTCTTCGCTGGGCGGAAAATCATGTAAGCGCACTGTCAGCAGTGTTCATTCGGGGAGTGGACAACTGGGAATCAGACTTCCTCAGCAGACACGACCTGCATCCAGGAGAGTGGGGACTTCATCATGAAGTCTTCGCACAGATTGCAAGTCAGTGAGGACTGCCCCAGATAGACATGATGGCATCCCGCCTCAACAAAAAGCTACAGAGGTATTGAGCCAGATCAAAAGACCCTCAGGTGGTAGCTGTAGACGCCCTACTGACACCGTGGGTGTTCCAGTCGGTCTATGTGTTTCCTCCTCTTCCTCTCATACCCAAGGTGTTGAGAATAATAAGAAAAAGAGGAGTGAGAATAATTGTCATTGTTCCAGATTGGCCACGAAGGACCTGGTATCCGGATCTGCTGGAAATGCTCACAGAAGATCCGTGGCCTCTTCCTCTAAGGCAGGACCTGTTGCAACAGGGGCCCTGTCTGTTCCAAGACTTACCGCGGCTGCGTTTGACGGCATAGCGGTTGAACGCAGTATCCTAGTGAAAAAAGGCATTCCGGATGAGGTCATTCCTACGCTGATAAAGGCTAGGAAGGACGTGACAGCTAAACATTATCACCGTATATGGCGAAAATATGTTTCTTGGTGTGAGGCCAGGAATGCTCCTACGGAAGAATTCCATCTTGGCCGTTTCCTTCACTTCCTACAGACTGGAGTGAATTTGGGCCTAAAATTAGGCTCCATTAAGGTTCAGATTTCGGCCTTATCCATTTTCTTTCAAAAAGAACTGGCTTCTCTCCCAGAAGTACAGACTTTTGTGAAGGGAGTGCTGCATATTCAGCCTCCTTTTATACCTCCGGTGGCGCCTTGGGACCTTAACGTGGTGTTGAGTATCCTTAAGTCGCACTGGTTTGAACCACTTCAAACGGTGGAGTTAAAATATCTCACTTGGAAGGTGGTCATGTTATTAGCCTTGGCTTCGGCTAGGCGAGTGTCTGAATTGGCGGCTTTGTCTCATAAAAGCCCCTATCTGGTTTTCCATATGGATAGAGCGGAATTGCGGACCCGTCCTCAATTCTTGCCTAAGGTGGTGTCATCTTTTCATATGAACCAACCTATTGTGGTGCCTGTGGCTACGAGTGACTTGGAGGATTCCAAGTCCCTTGATGTAGTCAGGGCTTTAAAAATTTACGTGGCCAGAACGGCTAGAGTCTGAAAAACAGAAGCACTGTTTGTCCTGTATGCAGCCAACAAAGTTGGTGCTCCTGCTTCGAAGCAGACTATTGCTCGCTGGATCTGTAACACGATTCAGCAGGCTCATTCTACGGCAGGATTGCCGTTAACAAATTCGGTAAAGGCCCATTCCACTAGGAAGGTGGCCTCTTCTTGGGCGGCTGCCCGAGGCGTCTCGGCTTTACAGCTTTGCCGAGCAGCTACCTGGTCAGGTTCAAACACTTTTGCAAAGTTCTATAAGTTTGATACCCTGGCTGATGAGGACCTTGCGTTTGCTCAGTCGGTGCTGCAGAGTCGTCCGCACTCTCCCGCCCGGTCTGGAGCTTTGATATAACCCCCATGGTCCTTACGGAGTCCCCAGCATCCTCTAGGACGTCAGAGAAAATAAGATTTTAAACCTACCGGTAAATCTTTTTCTCCTAGTCCGTAGAGGATGCTGGGCGCCCGTCCCAGTGTGGACAAAATCTGCAAGGCTTGTATATAGTTGTTGCTTACATAAGGGTTATGTTACAGTTGAGATCAGCTTTAGCTGATACTGTTTTGTGTTCATACTGTTAACTGGTTGCGTATATTCCAGTTTATACGGTGTGAATTTTGCCCTTAGATTAACAAAATCCTTTCCTCGTATTGTCCATCTACTCTGGGCACAGTTTCTCTAACTGAGGTCTGGAGGAGGGGCATAGAGGGAGGAGCCAGTGCACACCCATTCTAAAGTTCTTTATAGTGCCCATGTCTCCTGCGGAGCCCGTCTATACCCCATGGTCCTTACGGAGTCCCCAGCATCCTCTATGGACTAGGAGAAAAAGATTTACTGGTAGGTTTAAAATCTTATTTTTACAGTTTCTTATATAGCGCAGCACATTATGCATCTCCTGATATATTTTGTGCTGCTGGGGAAACGTGCTACTTCCACTATATAACTCTCAGTGTGTGGGTTTGTGCTACCTGCATTCCCCTCCTCACATCATGTCATTGGCCCTGTCATATGCAGCCCTGTCATCACTGACATCATGCATGTCTTGATATATTCTGTGCTGCTGGCCCACCCCTAGGGGTGCTAGTGGTGTGTTTCTCCCACAGTGTTTGTTCCCAGAGTGTGTCATATGTGTTGCAAGTTTGGTGTAAATTGCTTCAGGCATTCCAGAGTTATGCTGTCTGCTGAAAAACTCTGTGCTCCTGCCTCACCCCTAGGGGTGTCTTACCCCCACAGAGTTTGTTCCCAGCATGTAAGTCATATGTGTACCAAGTTTGCCTGGACCAATTTACAACATTCGGGAATTATGCTGTCTCCTGAAATACTCTGTGCTGCTACCCCACCCCTAGGGGTGTCTGACCACAGTGTTTGTTTCCAACTTATAAGTCATATGTGTACTAAGTTTTTTGTAAATTGCTGCAGGCATTTTAGAGTTATGCTTACTGCTGAAATACTCTGTGCTGCTGCATCACCCCTAGGGGTGCTATAATAAATTATAATCACAACAAGTCCCTTACAGTGTTGCTGTGTTGTCCTGCATCAGGCTAGTGGTAGTGTCCTGTGCATCAGCCATCAGTCATTCCAGTGACCAGGCAGTCACAGTGGAATACTCTGCAACCATATGTCCACTGCTGCCATATAATAATAATAAGTCCCTTACAGTATCGCTGTGTTGTCCTGCATCAGACCAATGGTAGTGTCCTGTACATCAGCCATCAGTCATTCCAGTATCCAGGCAGTCCCAGTAGTATACTCTGCAGCCATATGTCCACTGCTGCTGTATAATAATAATAATAAGTCCCTTACAGTGTTGTGTTGTCCTGCATCAGACCAGTGGTAGTGTCCTGTGCATCAGCCATTCCTGTGCCGCATATTGTGTTATATAACTCCAGAAAAATATTGGAGAACAAAAATGTGGAGGATAAAATAGGGAAAGATCAAGAATCACTTCCTCTTAGTGCTGAAGCTGCTGCTACTAGTCATGACATAGACGATGAAATGCCATCGTCGTCTGCCAAGGCCGATGCCCAATGTGATAGTAGAGGGCATGTAAAATCCAAAAAGCCAAAGTTCAGTAAAAAGACCCAAAAAAAGAAATTTAAATTGTCTGAGGAGAAACGTAAACTTGCCAATATGCCATTTACGACACTGATTGGCAAGGAACTGCTAAGGCCCTGGCCTATGTACATGACTAGTGGTTCAGCTTCACATGACGATGGAAGCCCTCAAACTCCATTTTGCCAATTTAATTCCAGTGATTTTGCAGTATAATTCCAATGATTTTGCCATGTAATTCCAGTGATTTGGACATATAATTCCAGTGATTTTGTCATTCCAGTAATTTGGAAGTATAATTCCAGTGATTTTGCCATTTAATTCCAGTGGTTTGGACGTATAATTCCAGTGATTTGGATGTATAATTCCAGTGATTTGGACTTATATTTACAGTGATTTTGCCATTTAATTCCAGTGATTTGGATGTATAATTCCAGTTGGAATTGTTTGTGTCACTTGGCTTAGTGAGACAGCTACCTCATTGCACCCCTTCTACATCTTTGCATGAATAGTGCCCTCCTGTCTGAAACTGCAGTGCCACTCCTAAATGGGCCAGGTGTTTGTGCCGCACACTTGTGTCGCTTGGCTTAGTCATACAGCAGCCTCGGTGCACCTCTTTTTCTTCTTTGCATCATGTGCTGTTTGGGGCCTTTTTTTTTATACTGCCCTCCTGTCTGACACTGCAGTGCCACTCCTAGATGGGCCAGGTGTTTGTGCCGCACACTTGTGTCGGGGTGAAGTATGGCTGACCAGCGGTCAGGAGACCGCCGGTCAGCTTACCGACGCCGGGATCCCGGCGGGAAGGGGCGAGTGCAGCAAGCCCCTTGCGGGCTCGGTGGCGACCTACAGTCGCCACGGGTTCTATTCCCACTCTATGGGTGTCGTGGACACCCACGAGTGGAAATAGTCCCTGTTGGTCGGCATGCCGACCATCGGGATAGTGAGGGGTCGGGATGGTGGAGGAGGTCATGTGACTATGTGACTGTCGGTCTCCCGACCGCCGGTCACATGAATACCACCCTTGTGTCGTGTAGCTTAGTCATACAGCCACCTCGGTGCAACCTTTTGGCCTAAAAACAATATTGTGAGGTGTTCAGAATAGACTGGAAATGAGTGTTATTGAGGTTAATAATATCGTAAGGATCAAAATTACCCCCAAATTCTGTGATATTAGCTGTTTTTATATTTTTTTTAAAAATCATCCAGATCCAAAACACGAAAGGGTGGTTTTGGCAAAACCAAGCCAAAACCAAAACACGAAAGGGGAATTAGAACTAAAACCAAAACGCGAAAAGTGCCAGCCGCACATCTCTAGTTTTCATACACCTACTGCCACAGTTGCGCCAAATGGCCCGTTTCAGTGCACCTGGTCCCATTTGGCCAGCTTGTGCCATACGCCTTTATTCGCACAAAAATGCGCCTTCATCTCAAAACTATGTGACAGACCACTTAATGAGACTGCGCTGATTTGATATGCAACACTTGTATATCTATGTGTGAAGTGTTACGGTGTAGAGGCCATAGCTTTTTCCATGACATGTTCTGTTGTGCTTTATCTGCAACTTTGTACATATTTAAAAGTAATTCCTGTGCGGTTTATGTGACAGTGTGTGTCTCTGGTACAGATTGGTGTTTCACTGTGTCTGCAGTGTGAATAAGATGAAAATGTAAAGAAAACGTTGCTACACTACATGTCTCGGTGCTGCACCGCATGGCATATTGAGACTAGGGGGTATATTTACTAAGATTCGTAATTGTCGGGATTTGGTGGGAGATTAAACACGAATGACATCGGTAGTGTGAATTTGCAACTTTTTGTTTTTTTTATGGCTCATTTACTATGTTGTCGTATTCTTCATTTTCGTATTTTCCGATGTCAATGTCATTCGTAATGTCAGGCAGTGTTTTACGGGAGTGATTAGTAAAACTCTGCCTGACAAAACACATTGAATCCCGGCAGGATCTGTGAGATCCGTGCAGGGCTTCATTGTGTATATTAGGAGAAGTGAAGAAAGAGTTAAAAATCTTTAAAAAAAATTGCGTGGGGTCCCCCCTCCTAAGCATAACCAGCCTCGGGCTCTTTGAGCCGATCCTGGTTGTAAAAATACGTGGAGAAAATTGACTGGGGTCCCCCCATCTTTAAACAACTAGCACCGGGCTATGCGCCTGGTCCTGGTGCAAAAAATACGGGGGACAAAAAACGTAGGGGTCCCCCGTATTTTTAACACCAGCACAGGGCTCCACTAGTCAGATAATGCCACAGCCGGGGGCAGTGGCGGAACTAGCGAGCGGTGGGCCCAGGTGCAACAAAATGCTTTGCCCCCCCCCCCTCATCCCATCCAAGTCCACCCCCTGGAGAGGATCTGGTGAGGGGGACCTGCTCAGGGCCAGAGAACTGGATACCTAGCAACAGTGCTGTAACTAGACATTTTAGCACTGTGTGCAAGAAACGGCAGCGGAGCCCCACCCCTACATGCAAAACAGGGGCACTGCGCGCCGTAGACTCGCACAAAAAATGTAGTGGCGTGGCTTCGTGGGGAAGGGGTGTGGCCACAAAATAATACCAATTCATATAACTGTGCACAGTAGTCTCCATTATGCAAATTATGCCGCACAGTAGCACCACTACACCAGGTAGAGCCCCTTTTACACCTTATGGTGGACAGATTCCCCTTTACACATTACGGCAGACAGCGTCCCCTTTTTACACATTAAAGCAGACAGTGTCCCCTTTTTACACATTACGGCAGACAGCGTCCCCCTTTTTACACATAAAGGCAGACAGCGTCCCACTTTTTACACATTACGGCAGACAGCGCCCCCCTTTTTACACATTACGGCAGACAGCGTCCACCTTTTTACACATTACGGCAGACAGCGTCCTCTTTTTACACATTAAGGCAGACAGCGTTCCCCTTTTTACACATTACGGCAGACAGCGTCCCCTTTTTTCCACATTACGGCAGACAGCGTCCCCTTTTTTACACATTACGGCAGACAGCTTCCCCCTTTTTACACTTTACGGCAGACAGCGCCTCCCTTTTTAGACATTACGGCAGACAGCGCCCCCATTTTTACACATTAAGGCAGACAGCGTCCCCTTTTTACACATTAAGGCAGACCGTCCCCTTTTTACACATTAAGGCAGGCAGCGTCCCCTTTTTACACATTACGGCAGACAGCGTCCCCCTTTTTACACATTAAGGCAGACAGCGTCCCCTTTTTACACATTAAGGCAGACAGCGTCCCCTTTTTACACATTAAGGCGGACAGCGTCTCCTTTTTTCCACATTACGGCAGACAGCGTCCCCTTTTTTACACATTACAGCAGACAGCTTCCCCTTTTTTACACATTACGGCAGACAGCTTCCCCTTTTTCTCTTACGTCCTAGAGGATGCTGGGGACTCCGTAAGGACCATGGGGTATAGACAGGCTCCGCAGGAGACATGGGCACTCTAAAGACTTTAGATGGGTGTGCACTGGCTCCTCCCTCTATGCCCCTCCTCCAGACCTCAGTTATATCATGTGCCCAGAGGAGACTGGATGCACTGCAGGGGAGCTCTACTGAGTTTCTCTGAAAAGACTTTTTGTTAGGTTTTTTATTTTCAGGGAGCACTGCTGGCAACAGGCTCCCTGCATCGTTGGACTGAGGGGAGAGAAGCAGCCCTACTTAACTGATAAGCTCTGCTTCTTAGGCTACTGGACACCATTAGCTCCAGAGGGTCGGAACACAGGTGTCGTCCTCGCTGTTCGTCCCGGAGCCGCGCCGCCGTCCTCACATAGCCGGAAGATAGAAGCCGGGTGAATATAAGAAGAAAGAAGACTTCACAGGCGGCAGAAGACTTCAGATCTTCACTGAGGTACCGCGCAGCGGTAACGCTGTGCGCCATTGCTCCCACACATACACACACAGAAGGCACTGTACGGGTGCAGGGCGCAGGGGGGGCGCCCTGGGCAGCAATATTAACCTCAGGGGACACTGGCGAAGATATTAGATACTGCGGAGGCAGTATATTGAAACCCCCCCGCCAGTATAAAGAATTTGAGCGGGACCGAAGCCCGCCATTGAGGGGGCGGAGCTTGATCCTCCAGCACTCACCAGCGCCATTTTTCTCCACAGCAAGCTGCAGAGAAGCTGCTCCCCGGACTCTCCCCTGCTGAGCAAGTACAGAGGGCAAAAAAGAGGGGGGGGGGGGGCACATTTAATTGGCGCAGTGAGTGTATTATTTATTCTATAAAAGAGCGCTGTACAATCTGGGATTTTATTCCAGTGTCCAGTGGCGCTGGCTGTGTGCTGGCATACTCTCTCTCTCTGTCTCTCCAAAGGGCCTTATTGGGGGGCTGTCCCCATAATTGTATATCCCAGTGTGTGTGGGGGTGTAAGTACGTGTGTGTCGACATGTCTGAAGCGGAAGGCTCGTCTAAGGAGGAGGTAGAGCAGATGATTGTGGTGTCTCCGTCGGCGACGCCGACACCTGATTGGTTGGATATGTGGAATGTTTTAAATGCAAATGTGTCTTTATTACATAAAAGATTGGACAAAGCAGAGTCCAGAGAAAAAGCAGGGAGTCAATCCATGGCTTTGACTGTGTCACAAGGCCCTTCGGGCTCTCATAAACGTCCCCTGTCCCAGGTAGCAGACACTGATACCGACACGGATTCTGACTCCAGTGTCAACTACGATGATGCCAGGTTACACCCAAGGGTGGCCAAAAGTATTCATTATATGATTATTGCAATAAAAGATGTTTTGCATATCACAGAGGACCCCTCGTTGCCTGACACGAGGGTATGCATGTTTAAGGAGAAGAAACCTGAGGTAACCTTTCCCCCATCTCATGAGCTGAGCGCTTCATTTGAAAAAGCTTGGGAAACTCCGGACAAGAAACTGCAGATTCCCAAGAGAATTCTTATGGCGTATCCTTTCCCTGCACAGGACAGGTTACGGTGGGAATCCTCGCCCAGGGTGGACAAGGCTTTGACGCGCTTGTCCAAAAAGGTGGCGCTACCGTCTCCAGCCACGGCAGCCCTCAAGGATCCTGCTGATCGCAGACAGGAGACTACCTTAAAATCAATTTATACACATACGGGTGCCTCGCTCAGACCGGCAGTAGCGTCGGCATGGGTATGTAGCGCAATAGCAGCATGGGCAGATAACTTGTCATCTGACATTGACACCCTAGATAAGGATAGCATTTTATTGACCTTGGGTCATAATAAAGACGCAGCGTTATATATGAGAGACGCTGCGAGAGACGTTGGGCTGTTGGGTTCAAGAGCCAATGCCATGGCAATTTCTGCAAGGCGAGCCCTGTGGACCCGCCAATGGACGGGTGATGCCGATTCAAAGAGACATATGGAAACTTTGCCTTACAAGGGTGAGGTTTTATTTGGGGAGGGCCTCGCGGACCTGGTTTTCACAGCCAAAACAAAAGAAATTTGAAATACTGTCGTACACCACAAGCGCTAAGGTAAGTAGAATATCACCATAACATCCCTTTTGAGTTGCATGGAAGGTTCTTAGGTCGAAATTGTGTCTCCAGTTCTAATCAATTGTATGTAAGGTCTCCAAACATAGTTGACATGAAAGACAGGATAACAAAAAACAACCAATGTGTGGTAAATGTTATCAACACTTAAGCAATAGAAAAAGAAATCAGACTCCTCTATAAAACTAAGGTGGATCCAAAGCGTACCCCACTCACACTCTAAAGAGGAGGCATTAATCGCATCACGGTTTCTTTATGTGGTTAACCTTTCAATTTCTTATAACACCCAGTGTGATGAATAGGGAATTCAGCCCAACACCTCAATCGTTTGTTGTGGATTCCCAATGGAGGCAGATGATGCGTACCCCAACACTCACACTCAAACGGTTGATGTAAAACACATAAAGGTATCTTTCTCTCCTAGGGGATAATAGTAGTCTGTAATGGCGTACCACACAACTCACAGTTTGGACTGCTGTACACCTCCTATCAAGGTATCTTTAGGTCCTGGACAGGGATTTCAGTTTGTGGTTTTAGCTTTGTTCATGGAAACTCCCAATGTGCATCATATGAAAAAAGAAAACAAGCAAACCAATGTGTAGTAGGTTTTGCTAATCTTAAATGCAATGTGTAAATAAATCTCTGAGGCAGATAGGTTCAATGCGTACCCCACTCACATATAAAATGGGGGTTCTAAATATATAGCGGTATCTTTGGGGAGGTTCTATTTGATGGTGCAGTATATACTGGACTCAATAAACCACAGATGTATTTCCACTAGAAGGTAATTGTGTGCGTACCCCAACACTCACACTCGGGGAGCAGATAAAAAGCCCATAAATGTATCTTTAACTTCTCAAAGTGGGGGTGATCAATCAATATGGCGTACCCCAACTCACAATTCGATGTGCTGTGTATCTCCCATCAAGGTATCTTTAGGTTCCAGGTGGGAAATATGGCTTGTAGTTCGGACCATGTAGTTATCCGCAAACCCCAAAATTTAAAAAAATATTGGCACTCACAATGGAGTAAGAAGGAAGGTTTACAAATATTTATTTAACAATACACGGGGGAGAAAAAAATTTTGAGGAAAGTGGATGAAAAAGATCATACAGCATTACATGGACCAAACCATAAAAGTGGCAAAGAGAAATAAAATCCTCCTTTTTAAATAAAACCAAAATTTTAAAAAAATAGATAAAATCCAGATGGTATGCTACTCACACTCCTTTTTGTCGACGCGTTTCAGCCCTAAACTGGGCCTTTATCAAGACATACCTCCTGATGAAACTGCCGATAACGTTGGGCAGAGAAACACGTTGAGGACCGTGGCAACTGCTAGCCCCTGAAAGGAGACCTCTGCTTACCACTCTCAACCCTGCTTTTGCTTAAATAATCCTCCCCAATTGGTGCCTGGCTGGACATCACATCAAAAGTGCCCACCGCTGTGCTTGAAAAGCCCTGTCTGCAGACTTGCCTATGGGAATTTGCGGCTTCTCTTCCGGATACATCGAGATAAGAGCCTTCCAACTGCATACAGTACAAGCTGCAATACGCTATTGACGGGAATCAGCGGAGACCTCCAGTATTGGGTGAGATCAGTGCCCCGTAATTCAGGGGCTTGAACTAAGCATTTTTCAATTCCCCCCAAAACCAGGGGAAGTTTCTCCAATGCACTTGAGCTATATTAATCAGCGGATAATCCCAGCAAGTCTCCTTTAATAATGGACTGCAGTATTGCACACAAATAATAAGCAAGTTATATTGATTATACATTTTTATTGTTGTTATTATACAATCTTGTTACCATTTATTTATTTGGTTGAATTTTGATACTTTGTTTTATGGTTCTAAGCAATATTAAAACATACCTTGTATACATATATTATTAGTGCTTCTTAATGTTTCCTTGGAAACTTAGGGGGTCATTCCGAGTTGTTCGCTCGTTATGTCGTTTTTGTCGCAACGGAGCGATTAGTCGCTAATGCGCATGCGCAATGTCCGCAGTGCGACTGCGCCAAGTAAATTTGCTCTGCAGTTAGGTATTTTACTCACGGCATTACGAGGTTTTTTTCTTCGTTCTGGTGATCGTAATGTGATTGACAGGAAGTGGGTGTTTCTGGGCGGAAACAGGCCGTTTTATGGGTGTGTGCGAAAAAACGCTACCGTTTCTGGGAAAAACGCGGGAGTGGCTGGAGAAACGGAGGAGTGTCTGGGCGAACGCTGGGTGTGTTTGTGACGTCAAACCAGGAACGAAACTGACTGAACTGATCGCAGATGCCGAGTAAGTGTGGAGCTACTCAGAAACCGCTAAGTGTCTATTCGCAATTCTGCTAATCTTTCGTTCGCAATTTTGATAAGCTAAGATTCACTCCCAGTAGGCGGCGGCTTAGCGTGTGCAAAGCTGCTAAAAGCAGCTTGCGAGCGAACAACTCGGAATGACCCCCTTAGTTGGGTATTTCTCTGTGTAAGGCATCCAGTTGCCATATAGGAGCTGCTGTTTTTAACTAAATATTCTAAGAGGTGCATTTTAGAAAACTTAAAGTATACATTGTGCTAGCGCCTGATTTAGTAGGTTTACTATATCTTGCATCCTTTAAGATCAGTCTCTGGCTGATGCTGTTTTGTTTCATACTGTTAACTGGTTCGTATATTCCATGTTGTACGGTGTGGATGGTGTGAGCTGGTATGTATCTTGCCCTTAGATTAACAAAAAATCCTTTCCTCGTACTGTCCGTATCCTCTGGGCACAGTTCTTTAACTGAGGTCTGGAGGAGGGGCGTAAAGGGAGGAGCCAGTGCACACCCATCTAAAGTCTTTAGAGTGCCCATGTCTCTTGCGGAGCCCGTCTATACTCCATGGTCCTTACGGAGTCCCCAGCATCCTCTACGGACTAGGAGAAAAAGATTTACCGGTAGGTTTAAAATCTTATTTTTACACATTACGGCAGACAGCTTCCCCCTTTTTACACATTACGGCAGACAGCGCCTCCCTTTTTACACATTACGGCAGACAGCGCCCCCCTTTTTACACATTACGGCAGACAGCGTCCCCCTTTTTACACATTACGGCAGACAGCGCCTCCCTTTTTACACATTACGGCAGACAGCGCCCCCCTTTTTACACATTACGGCAGACAGCGTCCCCCTTTTTACACATTAAGGCAGACAGAAAACAAAGAAAGAAAGAATTATACTTACTCTCTCCGCTGACTCAGGCTCCTCGGTGCAGCTTCTGCAGAGATCCTGGGCAGGGGAGGAGGAGGAGGGAGGTGGAGAAGGGAGCCGCAGCAGCGCTGTGTACTTGGTGGAGGCGCTGCTGCTGCTGTCCCTTTGCTTCACCATAGGCTGTTCGCCGCTGGGATGCGTTCCCAGCATTCACAGCGGCGGAGGGCAGCCTATGGTGAAGCAGAGGGACAGCAGCAGCGGCGCCTCTACCAATTACATTGCGCTGCTGCGGCTCCCTCCTCCTCCTACTCCCCCGTGCAGTTGTGCTCTTCTCTCCTCAGCGGGCGTTTGTGTGCTGCGGTCGGCGGTTGCCTGCAGCACACAGCGGCATGTAATGAGTGAGTTTGAGGCTGTGAGGGCAGGCACACTGCTACTATGTTTTTTCCTTGCAGCAACCACGTGTGACGTCACTCGGCCGCCCTGAAAACGTCCCAAACCTGCCCGCGTTTCTGTTGACATGCCCCTGAAATCTATATAAAATCCTCCCACAGCTGGAAAAAAGAAGCTGTTTTATTCTCGTTATGCAAGGTAGTCTCTAGCTCAGGCCTGGCCAACCTGTGGTTCTCCAGCTGTTGTGAAACTACATGTACCATCACGTCTTGCCCCAGTTTTGCTATTAGAGATTGCTAAAAACTGAGATATGTAATTTCACAACAGCTGGAGAGCTACAGGTTGGCCAGGCCTGCTCCAGCCAGTCCATTTTGAAGGCCAAAAATAGCTTAGCACTGAATAGATACACCGATGGGGATCTGCATGGGTCCCCATCTGTAATATGCATTTACAAGATACACTGAGGCAAATCTATTGACATATGACCCATACCTTTGTATAAGGGGGCATTACCACATACCATGTACAGTGCATCTGTAAAGTATTCACAGCACTTCACTTTTTCCACATTTTGTTATGTCACAGCCTTATTCCAAACTGGAATAAATTCATTTTCCCCCCTCAAAATTCTACACACAATACCCCATAATGACAACGTGAAAAAAGTTTTTGGGAGATTTTTGCAAATTTATTAAAAATAAAAAACTATGAAATCACATGTACATAACACACATTTTTATTAAAATTAATAAAACTTGTCTACCATATGTGTGTGTCGACCTTTTGACCCTGTCTGCCTAATGCATGTCTACCATTAGCAGTAGACCTATTGAGTGTAGACCTTTTTAGTGTAGATGTATAGGCTGGATACCCATTGGAAGCCCCACTAAGAGAGCAAGCACTAGTATCTGATGATCCATTAAGAACCTGCGGTAGGGGAAAAACCCATTGTGATATATATTATAGAACATTTTTCTGTACATGCCAGTGCTCGAATCTCAACACTGCTCAGAATGCCGGCCCCGGCATCCTGACAAGGATCACAATCCTGGCGCTGGAATCCCGACCTCCGGGATACCGAACGAGCGTTTACTGGGACTGTGCTCTGGTAAGCTGTGAGGGTGGGGGTTAGGTTTAGACAGCGGGGGGCAGGGTTAGACTACAGGGTGGTAGGGTTAGGATGAGGTTGTGGGGAGAGGGGTTATATTTAGACTGCATTGGGGGAAGGCAAGTATACTTACCTAGCCCCTGTCAGGATTCTAAGCATCGGGAGCTCACATAATGTTGTTCCTGATACATCCCTAGAGAGTGGGATTGAGGCAGTTCATACTTGCCTACTAACTCCGCATCTCGATAATTCCAACGATTTTCAATGTCAACCAATGCTCGCATCTGGAATCCCTTTGTAAGGCCACGATGATAAAAGCGCAGAAGCCTCCCCATTTTGAAACTTGGGATTTAAAAGTAATGGGAGAAAAAGAGTGGTGGCAGTTTAAATTCTGTTGCTTCCAAACTCACCACACAACAGTCAACAAGGAATTCCTAACAATATCCTCAGATAGTTCCTGTTTGTGAAAATGAAGAAACACCAAGAGGTGTTGATCAGGTATAAAGAATTGGTTCAACTTTGAGTCATTATAGAGATCCGTTCTATGTATCCAGTCCTGTATATATCTCAAAATTCCAGCATGGATATACAATTTTAAATTAGGTTGACCCCTCTATTAGCGCGAGTTTGTTGGAGCCTTAGCAAACCAATTTGGGGGTCTTTATTTATTTAATAAAGTCCCAAAATGTTTTGTATTAAGACTTTTCATCTGTGTTGGGTAACAGAATTGGCAACATCCGTAAGGGGTAGATGAGTTTGGGAAAGGAGATCATTTTTAATAAATGTATTCTGCCTAAGTAGGACAACATTAGGTGACGCCACCGGGACAATTCACCCACCACCTCATGAGTAAGTGGTTTCATATTAAGATCATATAAGTCCTCAATATGATGTTGTAATGCAATTCCTATATATTTAAGAAAGGTAGTAGCCCACATAATAGGGTAGGAATCACCCCAATGTTGCCTCAGTGTAGATCCCTAATATATGGTCTCTGACTTGCCCCGGTTAATACTAAATCCAGAGACTTTAGCATATACTAACAGCGTATCAAAAATCTTAGATAATGGGCCTAATTCAGTAAGGATTGCAAATTCTGCTGATTAGCAGAATTTGCAATCCTTTTCCTATCATGCTATCATTCCTACCATGCCCATCGCAGGACAAGGCCGTCCAGCATGCTGACCGCCACCTCCCCCCTTGATGAAGCAGAAATTGCGACCGCCTGCGTTCTTCTCGATCACGGCGGCTGCATGTGACATCATGCAGCCGCCGTGATCACGCCCCCGACACACCCCGTTCACGCTGCACCACCCCCGCAACACTCAATCTCCCTGGAAACGAAGCGTTGCCCACCCCGCGACCGCCTCTGCCTGATAGGCAGAGGCAATTGCATTTTCTGCGTCCACCCACTGAAAATGCGGGCGCATGCGCCCTCATCTTTTTCTCAATAATTCTGGTTGGATCACACATTGCGATCCAACCTGAATTAGACCCAGAGTCTGTTCTGGATCTATCTGAAATATGTAGGGGTATATGCAATTCCGGGCGAATTGCGGCTTTTTTTCGCCCGTTTTTAAATTCGACACAATTCGACCGTCGAATTCCGGCCGGCGGGTGCCGGAATTCGACATATTCAATAAAAAACGGATTCGACAGGCCCGCTGTCGAAAAACGGACCAATTGACGGATAAGTGCGTCCTGGATTCGACTTTTCGGACGGCACAAAAATGGTTAAGAAAAACCCATAAAAATTTCGTGGGGTCCCCCCTCTTAAGCATAACCAGCCTCGGGCTCTTTGAGCCGGTCCTGGTTGTAAAAATACGGGGGGAAAATTGACATGGGATCCCCAGTATTTTTAGAACCAGCACCGGGCTTTACAGCTCTGCCGAGCAGCTACTTGGTCAGGTTCGAACACGTTTGCAAAGTTTTACAAGTTTGATACTTTGGCCTCTGAGGACCTTCAGTTTGTTCAATCAGTTCTGCAGGAACCTCAGCACTCTCCCACCCAGTTTGGGAGCTTTGTTATTTCCCCATGGTACTAAATGGATTCCCAGTATCCCCTAGGACGTAAGATAAAATAGGATTTTAATTACCTACCGGTAAATCTGTTTCTCGTAGTCCGTAGGGGATACTGGGCGCCCGCCCGGTGCTTCGTTCTTCCTGCACTGTTACTTAGTTAAGTATTCTGGTTTGTTCAGCTGTTGCTGTTCATGTTTCAAGTTTGGTTAGTATGGCTTTCCTATTGTTCTGTGTGTGCCGGTTCGTAATCTCACCACTTTCCTTATCTATCCTTCTCTCAAAGTATGTCCGTCTCCTCGGGCACAGTTTCCTAGACTGAGTCTCGTAGGAGGGGCATAGAGGTAGGAGCCAACGCACACTATCAAATTTTTAAAGTGCCCAAGGCTCCTAGTGGACCCGTCTATACCCCATGGTACCAAATTGATTCCCAGTATCCCCTACAGACTACGAGAAAAGGATTTAATGGTAGGTTATTAAATCCTATTTTTGGAAGTTCATAGCAGTGACATCCGTAGCAGTAATGAGCAGGATCAGAAAAATCTGTTTGTGGGAATTTTGGGTAAGTACCATTGTACCCATGCACCCCTATCCCATGCATTCCATGCATTCCCATGTCTGGTGAGGCTATATATGCCCCTAAAGCCACTCCTCAGCCCACAACATGCAACCACATGGGCACCCATCCCCCTTTACAGGCCCCATGTACCCCTCATCCCACATTATGTGATCACATGGCCACCCATGCTACCCCTTATGGGCACCATATAGCCACCACATGGCCATCCATCCTACCTCTTATGGTCCCTATAGCCACCCTATGCCATGCAGTTATTTTTTTTTATAGGTATTTGCTTTTTAAAAAAATTTTTTAAAAAGGAATTTCCTGAGACAAGCGTCCTCGTATTCTCTGGTCCCCACCTTCCTCAGAGTAATTGCTAGCAGCTAGACAATTGAAGGGTTTTTTTGCAGAGAAGCAAAAAGAAGACTGTTTTAGTGTCTCTCTGGGGCACACTTTATATAAATTGACTTGTTGATGAAAGTGGAATATTTGTAAACTAGGTGCTTCATCGCGCCCTACGGGCGCTCTTCACACCGTCGGAAGGGGCTGCGTCCCTTTAACCCCTGCAGAGACGCGGGACGTCGGGGAGGGGACACAAAGACGCGGGGCGGCGGGGAGGAGACAGACGGGGAGGGGACACAGAGATGCGGGGCGGGGACACAGAGACGCAGGGTGGCAGGGAGGGGATACAGAGAGGCGGGGCGGCAGGGAGGGGATGCAGAGAGGCGGGGCGGCAGGGAGGGGAGGCAGATACGCGGGGCGGCAGGGAGGGGACGCAGAGACACGGGCGGCAGGGAGGGGACGCAGAGACACGGGGAGGGAGGGGACGCAGAGACGCAGGGTACCAGGGAGGGGACGCAGAGATGTGGGGCGGCAGGGAGGGGATGCAGAGAGGCGGCAGGGAGGGGACGCAGAGAGACGGGGCGGCAGTGAGGCGAGGGGAGGCAGATACGCGGGGCGGCAGGGAAGGGACGCAGAGACGCGGGGCGGCAGGGAGGGGACGCAGAGAGGCGGGGCGGCAGGGAGGGAATGCAGAGAGGAGACACAGACGCGGGGCAGCAGGGAGGGGACGCAGAGATGCGGGCGGCAGGGAGGGGACGCAGAGACGCGGGCGGCAGGGAGGGGACGCAGAGAGGCGGGCGGCAGGGAGGGGACGCAGAGACGCGGGCGGCAGGGAGGGGACGCAGAGACGCGGGCGGCAGGGAGGGGACGCAGAGACGCGGGCGGCAGAGAGGGGAGGCAGAGACGCGGGGCGGCAGGGAGGGGACGCAGAGACGCGGGGTACCAGGGAGGGGACGCAGAGACGCGGGCGGCAGGGAGGGGATAGAGAGACGTGGGGCGGCAGGGAGGGGATGCAGAGACGCGGGCGGCAGGGAGGGGACGTAGAGACACGGGTGGCAGGGAGTGGACGCAGGCGGCAGGGAGAGGACGCAGAGACGCGAGCGGCAGGGAGGGGACGCAGAGACGCGGGGCGGCAGGGAGGGGATAGAGAGACGTGGGGTGGCAGGGAGGAGACGCAGAGACGCGGGCGGCAGGGAGGGGACGTAGAGATGCGGGTGGCAGGGAGGGGATGCAGAGACGCGGGCGGCAGGGAGGGGACGCAGAGACGTGGGCGGCAGGGAGAGGACGCATAGATGCGGGCGGCAGGGAGGGGACGCAGAGACGCGGGGTGGCAGGGAGGGGACACAGACGCGGGGTGGCAGGGAGGGGACGCAGAGACGCAGGGCGGCACGGAAGGGACGCAGAGACGCGGGGCGGCAGGGAGGGAACGCAGAGACGCGGGGCGGCAGGGAGGGAACGCAGAGACGCGGGGCGGCAGGGAGGGAACGCAGAGACGCGGGGTGGCAGGGAGGGAACGCAGAGACGCGGGGCGGCAGGGAGGGAACGCAGAGATGCGGGGCGGCAGGGAAGGGATGCAGAGATGTGGGGCGGCAGGGAAGGGATGCAGAGACGCGGGGCGACAGGGAGGGGACGCAGAGACGCGGGGCGGCAGGGAGGGGACGCAGAGACGCGGGGCGGCAGGGAGGGGACGCAGAGACGCGGGGCGGCAGGGAGGGGACGCAGAGACGCGGGGCGACGGAGGGAATGCAGAAAAGCGGGGCGGCAGGGAGGGGGCGCAGAGACGCGGGGCGGCAGGGAGGGGACGCAGAGACGCAGGGAGGGGATGCAGAGACGCGGGGGGCGGCAGGGAGGGGACGCAGAAACGCGGGGGCGGCAGGGAGGGGACGCAGAGACGCGGGCGGGTGGGAGGGGACGCAGAGAGGCGGAGCTGCCTGTGCACTCTCACCTGTGAAGTTGGTGTAGCGGCCACATTAGCAGGCGCGCTGTCCCCCGACTCTGGCCTGTGGAGCCGGCAGCCCAGGCCCTGTGGTGTACAGTCCGGGAATCTGGGGATGGTGGGAGGCAGCGTTGTGTTCGGTGTGCGGAGGAGGCAGCGGGTGTCTGTACCGGCGCAGGGGGGGCTATGAAGCCTTCTCCTGCGCCACCCGTCCCTCCTGATGTGTATGGCGGCGGCGGCAGCAGTTACAGGCGCGGGTGATGCTGCGCCGTAACTGCAATCTCTTCGTCCGTTGTGCGGACGGCGTCTGGCGAGACAGTGGGTCCCAGGCGCGGTTGCAGTGCGGGAGCTGGCGTTGGGGGGGTGTGGAGGGCGGGAGGGGTGGTGCGGGCTGCGGCTGTCTGGTCGGCCGTGGTGCGGGCGGCTGGGCCCGGCCACCGTGTCCGTGGCGCGGATGGCTGTGGGAGGTGCTGGCTTGTGCGGCGAGTGGGTTCGGTGCGGTGGGTTAGGCTGGGCAGTGTGTGCTGGTGAGTTATGTCGGGGTCGGGGGTGTCTGGGCTGTCAGTGGCTGCTGGAGAGGGGTTTGGGGTGTGTGGTGCGGGTGGCATTGGGGTGTAGGTGGCACGGGAGGGGTCTGTGGTTACCTGGCAGTGTGGGGTGTCCATGCCCTGGTGGCTTCTGGCTCAGTGGCAAACGCAGGATTTTCATGGGGGGGTTTCCGTGCGCGCGCGTGTATGTGTGTGTGTGCTCGTAATTGAGTAGCCAGCACACTGCACAAGGTGTGTGTGTGTGTGTGTGTGTGTGTGTGTGTGTGTATGTATATATATATATATATATATATATATATACACATATACATACACACACACACACACACACACAGAACATCTGTACATAGACATACACACATACTGTACACAGCATACATGTGTACACACACAGTTTACATGCACACATCATACACACACACAGTATACATACTAACAGTATACATGTAAACATACAAACATAGTATACATGCACACAGCCACACACGCACAGTATACATGCACACAACACACACACAGTACACATGCATACAGCATATATACATACACACACAGCATACATGGTTACACACTATACATGCACACAGCATACTGTACATACACACAGTATACATGCACACACAGTACACATGCATATATACATACACACACTATATATGCACACAGCAAACATACATAGTTACACACACACACTATACATGTACTTAGCATACATACATTAATACACACACACTATACATTTTACATAGCAATACACACATCCATTAACATTGAACAGAACCCCCTCCTCACCTTACACTACAGTGGGAGCCGAAAACAGCAGACACTGCCTCACCTAGCTCTGTCTCATGGCCCCTTGAACTGCCTGAGAGGAGCTGCGCGCTTCCGCTGCAGCTCCCCCTACAGGCAGCCAGCAGCGGCAGCAGCCAGGTTCACACTGTCACTCGGACAGTGTAAAGAGGAGGGAGCTGCTGCATAAGCTTCTCCTCATTTAAAAAAAAAAAAAATCGGATGGGAGCGCCGATGGATCGGAGACCAGGGGGGGTTTCTAGGTACTCGGAAACCCCCCCTGCGTGCGCATATGTGGCTGGTGGGCGGATTATGTGTCTGCAGCTCCGTCCTGCTAGTGGTGTGCTGGGACAGGGGAGGAGCTGCTAACTCCGCCCACCACTGTGACTCCACCCAGCGTTAGAGGGCCAGGCACTGTCACAGGGCAAATATATAGGAGATGTGAGTATAAAGATAAAACGTAACTTTTATTAAATATCAGACGAAAAAAGACAAATTACACGATTAATGCTGTATATATCAGCAGGGTGATTAAAAAAGTATTAAATAATAATATGACGATATGTAACTCACTTAGTGTAAAGTAGGTGGCAAATGGTTTGTCCGCACACCCACTGGGATTAAGCGAGTATTGATGTTTGAAATTAATCAGAGCGAAAATTTGGTAAATCTTGTTTTCTCTATCAGTTTATGAATTTTCATACATGAGTATATTCATTTGAGAGAAACAAGAAAAACCAGCTTCATTGCTAGACAAGCCAGGAGAGACAGTTCTACAATGGTATACCTACACCTCATGTACACTCATACCTGTCTTACCTATCTACACTGTCATACCTATTTACACTCCCTTACATACCTAGCTACACCTACACCCTTCTGAGTACACCTATCTACACTCCCTCAAGTACCTAGGCACACCTACACCCCCTTAGTATACCCAGCTACACTTCCTCAGATACCTAGGCACACCTACACCCCCTTGATACACCTAGGTAAAATTTGTTTTTTTATTAAAATTTTTCTTATTTAAGGAAATGTCTGTGGAACGTAGATCTGCCAAAACAGGAATGTTTGCAAGTTCCTACAGGGGCCAAGGCTACATTAGGTGCCAGATTTACAAACCAGGAAAATTGTGCCCTGATCAACGGGGTACATGGAAATGATTACATAAAAATATTAGGCTCTCGTGTTTCTAAAACATCATCAATAGAGAAAAAAAGACAATCAGGAAGGCCACTGCTTTCTGAGTTACTGCCACATCTGGTAATCCATGAGAAGTGCGTAAAAAACGCTACAATGACTGTTGACGTAGCAACACAAAACAAACAAACTGGAGTAGAAGGCATGTTCGATACTCATGATCCTGATTCCATTATTCCCAGAAGTATTTCTTGTTCATTCTACTTTTAATCTGGTAATAATTTTTAAAAACGTAAAAAACTTTCTTTATATTCCTAGAAAATCAATCAACATCAGTACTGGACCATCTTCTCCAAGCTCTGACTGAGGACAACTCGGAGTCATTCCAATGTGAAGGCTACTGAAAAACTGTGTGCAGGAAAGTGCACCCTCTGGCAAGTATTTAGAAACTACTTTAGGGGTACAAGGGGTTGGTCAGCAGCTGTTGGCCGCTTAGGATAGAAAATGGATACTTACTAGCTCAATGGAAGGATGACTACCCAACCTTAACCACTCAGATTCTACTGAGAACTTAGCTCATTCCATTAAACTGGTTCTGACCACATCATATACGGAACTCTTCATTAATATCTTCCACAAGACATATCTCACCCCACATCATAGATTCCTGATAGAGTTATCAACAGATCATGCTTGCCCCAGGTGTGGAACTCCAAGAGCGGATTTACTGCATTGTATTTTAGTATGTCCAGTGATATGTTGCTTCTGGATCCAGATATGGTGCTATGTAACTAGACATCTGCTCAATTATCTACCTTTAACACCTGAATGGGGCATATTTGGCATTATACCCAGGGGTACAAGAGTAGCACAAGGAGTTCGTAAGCTATTGGTAATAATTTAAACAGTTGCTAAGAAATGCATCCTCCAATTCTGGATACAACCCACCATACCACCATTTTCTCTCTTTCTGGAGAAACTATTCTATATATTTAGGATGGAATGGCTGAAAGCCTCCCTAAAAAAAAAAGAAACATTTACGGAAAGCTTCTTTAATACATGGGAGAGATACATTGATACTCTGTCCCCAATGCTTAAAAATCAGTTTTGGAATTGCTTCCAAAATATGCTATGGTATGAGACATGAATGTGCTCTTCTGATCCTCCGATTGATGCTTATACTACTCTGTTTTAAGTGGTCATGATGTGCAGGCTCTGGATTAATCTCGTTTTTTCTTCTCTTTTCTGTCTTTAAATGTATGCATATTAATTACTTATGTACTCAATTGTTTTTTTCATCTTTTTTATATACCTACTTGACAAATCTTGACATTTAATTGTTTATGTAACATCTGTGATGCTTCAATACTGTATCTACACTATGACCTATGTTCATGATTGAATAAAGACAATTTTATGAAAATAAAAAAAAGACAGTGGATATACTTACTGCATGATAGCATTTTTTATATATCTTATTTAAAACAAATTCATTTGTTTATAATTTAAAAATCTTTTTCCTAATTATCTTAAAACAGAAGTTGCAGTGAGGACAAGACCCACACCTTGAAAATAATGCATCCAGAAAAACAAATTTGTTTTTCGGTTTATGTTGAGAGCATCACAGTCACAGTTTCAGGATGTTGCAGTCTAACAGCAATCAGCGAGACAGTCATCTGTTCAATGTGTCAACCATCTGGCAAGATAAATAAAAAGTCGTCAAAATAGCTTTCGAAAGATTGTTGATAAAAGACTCCAGCAAATGGACAACACTTTAGTGTACATGTTGGACACAATTAAAGAGGAACAAAAAATTTAACAAGAAGAAAATGCGTCCACAAAAGGTTTTGAAGAATCTAGACAATGAGCTTGGCATCATAGTAACCAGTCTGTGTAAACTTCTGGACAACACGTCGGGGGGAATATAATATGGTGTGAGAATCAAGCAGTGAGAGGTCTCCTGTTTTTTTGTTGTTAAAGTGGCAATCATTTACATGGCAAAACCAGGTTGCCACTTAAAATTGGCACTTAAAAAAAAACAGAGAAACTCTCACAAAATCTCTCACTGCCGGATTCTCACACCCTATTATATTCCCCCCGTCTTGTCAGTAAAAGCTCTCTTGAATTTATGAAGACCAGTTATAATCAAACAGCAACCAATGAATCCCTCATTGCCACATGAATGATACCACGCAGAGGTATTTGGCATTAAAGTCACCAGTTTACCACCGACCATCTGTTTCTTATGCTTTTCCTGGATACCATATGCATTATCAGATGTTCCAACAAGTACCTCCACCTCCTAGTCTTGCGCCACCATAATCTGTAGCAACATCAGCGCAACCTTCAACAGATGGAAGATTGACACCCACACCAACAGTTCCAGATTAGGAAGCAAGACTGTAAGAGGATCAAGAACCCGCAAGTGGCAGATAACGGTATTTTTTTCTTCTTATATTCACACATTAGTGCACATACAATACGCAAAGTTAACCTTACAATCCAGATTTTTATTAACATCCATGAGATCTGCACATTCAAGATGCTTAACATGAGTAACTCTTAACCATGGTCTGGTACATTTTGATAAGAACCAGTTTTCCTAAGAGGCTGGGTCACACAAACATATTTCAATTAATATGTATCTTGATTTATACATTTTGATTAGTACTAATGACAAAACAATAATTTGTTCCAGGCCTCAATAACGTACCGCATACGGGATCCGGTCTCTAGGGCGACAGTAACTAGGTTGACCACTATTGGTCGACAGTAACTAGGTCGACAGGGTTTTTAGGACGACAGGGTCTCTAGGTCAACAGGTCAAAAGGTCGACTTTAGTTTTTCACAATTTTTTCCTTTTTTTTGAACTTTTTCATACTTACCAATCCATGTGGACTACGATTGGAACGGTAGCATGGTGAGCGAAGTCTGTCGACCTAGTTACTATCTACCTTCCATACCACACCCCCGCATGCATAGGCGTTTCTATAATGGGTGCAGTGTGTGCAGTGCACATGGGCCCCTGAGTCCAAGGGGGCCCACACTGCACCCATAGAATATACTTACCCATCCGGAGTCCCACAGCAGAGGCCCTGCTGTGTGGGCACAGATCACTAAAAAAAAAATGTCTGCCGCGGCCATTTCCGAGTGATTTGCGCATGCGCACTGGAGGTGGTCCCGGGAACAAGGCGCGGGCGCCATGTTCCCGGAGACCTGCGCCAGAGAGGAGGGGGCCCACAACAGAGGCTGCACGCGGGTCCCCTTTCTTAAAATGCTCCTGACCGCATGACAGATATCATATAGATATGTCCACATACACCTTTCTAAGTCCTACAACAGTTTAGTATTGACAAAATTTTCAAGTGTTTCGAATCATGCTGTGATGTTTTTCTCCCTAAAAATGGTTAGACAATATTTGCCAAAAGTAGAACAGTACAGGTATAAGAAACAATATTTAAAAAAAAAAAAAAAAAAAACTAACTAATTATTACTCTTTTACTTTTATTTACAGGTGCCTCTATATTTACAAGTTTAAAGTTCAAGACATTCCAGAACATGGACGTCTACAAAGAAAGCCAAGAAATTACACCTGAAGATAATCACATATAAACCTAATAAGTTTATTGTTCTACTTTTCAATATTTTTATATTTTAGGGAAATAATTACATTAGAATGATTAATAATATTGTTTCAAATATAAAAAAAATTCTATTTTAAAAATGTGTACTTTTATCAAAGTTTGCAGGATGGGATATGAAGGCACATAAGGACACAACATTTCAAGGTTACTTCTGGAGCCTTCAGTGATTTTTTTGGTCATTTGGGAAAGTACAAACATAAAAATGTCGACTTCAAAAGTCAACAATTTCATTTTCTGTAAATTCTTCTTTATAAATATATCATCTGCCAGGTTGTTTGACTATTTCACTGATGCCAACTCGAAGTTTCTTGGATGCATTTAGACAAATCATAGATGAATAGTGCATGAAAGTCAATTTGTGTAGACATATGTTTTTGTGGTAAAGTCCACAGTCAGTTCTTTCTAATATTTGAAAAAATTCAAACAGATGGTTTCTTTTACTGTTTGAAACAGTTATCCTCAGGCTATGTTGTCCTGAAATCTGTGGATAGAGAAAAAGCACAGTAAGCTCAATTTAAATCAAAAGTTATTTTTTAAATAAGGTTTATAAAAATTAAAGAAAAGTGTTAAATGAAAAGATAAGGTGGTGCTACAAAAGCTTAGCTAGTGACACAAGAAGAAAAAGGTGAGGAATTGGAATGTCAAAGTGAATGCAAACGAAAACAACAAGAGAACGAGGAACTCACTGATGAAAAGGTAAAAAGAGGGTGTTTGCTGGACAGATCTAAATATAAAAGTTCACCTGAACACCAGACTGTATAAGCTAATGCTCTCCAACTATTAATTGAAATTACAAGTCCCAGCATGCCTTGTCAGATGAATTTCCAACAATTTTAGCATACTCTTTTATCTAAACTGTTTTAGTGCAAACTGGGATTTATTATTTCACAGCAGCTGGAGAACATTGCCTTGGCAAGGTCAACTATACATACATTTCAAACAGAACACAACACAGGTATACTATAGCATCCTATTGTGCTGTTTTAAGACTCAAACACAAATCTGCAAACAGATACCTCCTAGTAATGTAACACATTGGGGTTCATTCCGAGTTGTTCGCTCGCAGCTTTGCACACGCTAAGCCTACGCCTACTGGGAGTGAATCTTAGCATAGTAAAATTGCGAACGAAAGATTCGCAATATTGCGAAAAGACATCTCTGTGTAGTTTCTGAGTAGCTCCAGACTTACTCGACATCTGCGATCAGTTCAGAGCTTGTCGTTCCTGGTTTGACGTCACAAACACACCCAGCGTTCGCCCAGCCACTCCTCCGTTTCTCCAGCCACTCCCGCATTTTTCCCAGAAACAGTAGCGTTTTTTCCCACACGCCCATAAAACGGCCTGTTTCCGCCCAGAAACACCCACTTCCTGTCAATCACATTACGATCGCCTGAACGAAGAAAAAGCCGTGAGTAAAAATCCTAACTTCATATCAAATTTACTTGGCGCAGTCGCAGTGCAAACATTGCGCATGCGCACTAAGCGGAAAATCGCTGCGATGCGATGAAATTTACCGAGCGAACAACTCGGAATGACCCCCATTGCCAACACAAAACCTAAATCCTTTATAATTACATACTTTGGAACCCTGGCTCAAAAAATAATATCCACTGTAGTGTTTAAACTAAAGTCTAATGACCCTACAAGAGCACTATACAGCAGTGTCTGTCATCTTGCGTACTCTACAAAGACACTCAGCTATTCAGAGAAAACCTAATCTGTAAAATGGTTATCAAACTGCCCAATAAGTTTAATTTTGCTAAAAAGTAAACATTTTTACAAATATACAGAAGTAAAGATTAAAGTCTACATAGGTATACAAACAAGGCATTAACAAAGTGTCGATGGCATGGCATTTATAAATAGGACACTCACCTACTCATTCCAAACCTTTTGAGTCATGGTTCCATGGACACAGATTCCAGACCTATAAAACAGTTCCTTGGCAATGGATCCAGGTTCAAGGAGAGGTAGGACATTAGGCATAGGATATTGTCTATACAGGGAATTAGCCTTTTGCAGGGGTAATGCAGACATGGGCAGGCATTCCAGACCCTGTGGAAACAGGAAAGACATGGGGAAAAATAAAATGGTTTTAAAAAGCAAAACAAAGCTTGGTGGCATGACATTTATAAATGGGATACTCACCTGGCCCCAAGGGGTTTATTTACTAAAGTGCAGGTTTTCAGAAGTGATGTTGCCTATAGCAACCAATCTGATTCTATTTATCATTTATCTAGCACCTTCTGATGCTGGGGTATTGGCAGCAAAGGCGTCCACCACCTCAGTGCTGGCACGGCGCATTCTTTGGCTGCGATCCTGGAAATCTTACCTTGATTCCAAGAAAACCTTGGAATTTCTCCTTTTTACAGGCAAGGCGTTATTCGGGGTTGAATTGGACAAAATTGTCACTGCACTCGTTGCAGCTTAGACAGCCTTTCTCCCAACAGTACCCACTCCATGGGTTTGGAGTTCAACTTTTCGCTCCTTTCAGGGCAAAGCAAAATGACAGGCTTTCCCCAGACAGACATCCACCGTAAAGCCTAAGACCAAGGCCAAGTAATCCCGAGTTGTTCATCAACCTTCAGCAAAATCTGACAAGCAAGGGGCGGGCCTCCCCTTGGGGGATCCCAGGTTGGGAGGCCGACTTCTTCACTTTGCGCATATCTGGACTCGGACCACTTCAGACGCCTGGGTGCAAGAAGTGGTCTCTCATGTCATACAAGAGACTCCCCCCTCCACAGTTCTTTTGCATGGGCCTTCCCACAGATCCCCAAAAGGCTCTCATTCTACAACAAGTTGTGCTATCACTCCTACACTCAAGTATAATACCAGTTCCACAGAAAGGGCTATTATTCATCCCTATTTATCGTGCCCAAGCCCAACGGGTCACACCGACCCATCCTCAACCTCAAATTTCTAAACAGATTTGTAAAGGTTCCCAATTTCTGCATGGAGACCCTTCAATCCATAGTCCTAGCTATGGAGCTGGGGGACTTTATGATATCCCTGGATATACAGGATGCATATCCTCACTGCTCCTTCGCATCAACAATACCGGTGTTTTTGCTATATGCAACCACCATTATCAATTCCAAGCGCTGCCGTTTGGGCTATCTACAGCACATCATAATTTTTACCAAAGTTATGGAAGTTATGGCAGCACAGCTGCATCGTCAGGGAGTCAGACTACTTTCCTACCTGGACGACTTACTGCTTCTAGCTACTTAACAAGAAGTCTTGCAAGAACATTCTCCAAATCACGATGACCTTCCTTCAGAATCACGGATGGCTCATCAATTGGAAAAAGCCCTCCCTCATACCATCCCAGCGGATATTATACCTAGGAGCACTATTGGACTCTGCGAGTCAGCATCTCTTTCTGCCAGCAGACAAAAACTCAAGGCTGCAGGACAGAGTTCGCAAGCTGCTCCAGCCTAGCTGAGTGTCCATTCACTCAGCCATGTAAGTCCTTGGACTGATGGTCTCAACCTTCAACATGGTGGAGTATGCTCAATTTCATTCTCATCCTATACAATATCTGATCCTGGTGAGGTGAATCGGCCAGCCTCATCTGATCAGATCACAAATGATGACTCTCACTCCAGAAGTTCGCTTTTCTCTCACCTGGTGGCTCCACATGACCCACCTAGATAAAGGACAACCCTTTTGGATCCTGGACTGAGTACTCCTCACCACAGATGCTATCCTCCATGGTTGGGGACAGTGACCGTTTCAGGGGCGTTGGACACAGTCAGAATCTTGTCTCCCAATCAATGTCCTGGAACTAATAACTGTCTACAAAGACTTTACCCTGGTGCAAAGTGTCCTTCATGGCAGACCTGATTAGGTTCAGTCCGACAATGCCACAGCAGTGGCTTATCTAAGTCACCAGGGCAGCACACGCAGTCAAATGGCAATGCAGGAAGTGTCAGTGGTGGGCATAATGTCATCTTCCAGCCATCTCTGCTGTCTTCATTCCAGGGACCCTCAACTGTGAAGCAGACTTCCTCAGTCGCCAGGATGTTCCCATGGAAGAATGGTACCTACATCCAGAAGTCTTTTAATTTCTAATGGGCAAGTGGGGACTCCCAGATGTAGACCTCATAGCCTTACGACACAACCAAAAGGTTCTGGTATATGCATCCTGAGATCCTCAAGCAGTGTTCCTGGACACCCTCAGTCAAGTGGACCTTCTGTCTCATGTACATCTTTTCTCTAGTATCCCTTCTGCCAAGGGTTCTACGGAAATTCAAATAGGAAAGAGGCAATCTCATCATAGTGGCCTCAGTGTGACCCAGACATCATTGGTTCTCCGACCTCCAGTGTCTCTCAGTGGGAGCTCCCTTCCACTGCAACAGGATCTCTTGACTCAGGGACCGTGTCTACACACAGACCTAGCATGACTGTGTTTGATGGCGTGGCTCTTGAATGTTCCATATTAAGGGCGAAAGGCTGTTCTAACCCGGTTGTGAAAACCATGCTTAAGGCTCGAAAGCCAGCCTCAGCCCATGTCTATTATAGGGTATGTCATACCAACTTCCATTGGTGTGCGTCCAAGCGCTATGACCCTGCTGTCTTCCGAATATCCAGGATTCTTGCCTTAATTCAACGGGGATTGAGCCACGGCCTTCGCCTGGCTTTAAAAATACATATTTCTGTTTTGTCCGTATGGTTTCAGTAGGGTTTCAAGACAAGGTTGCTCCGCTTCCGGATGTTTGCACCTTTCACCAGGGCATTCTCAGGGTCCAGCCTCCCTACATCCCTCTATTGGCTTCGTGGGATCTGTGTGTGGTTCTGGATGCTCTTAAATAGTCTCTTTGTGAACCTTTGGACTCAATTGATCTGAAATGGTTAACTGCGAAGACTTCATTCCTTCTGGCCATTGCATCTGCCAGAAGGGTGTTGGATTTGGGCGCTCTTTCCTGTCACCCTCCTTTCCTGATTTTTCATCTATTTCATCATACTTTGTACTTGACCGGGTTATTTGCCTAAGGTGGTCTCCCATTTCCAGTTGAATGAGGAAATTGTGGTACCGTCCTTCATCTCCCAGCATCTCTTGGCAGGAGAAAGTTCTCTGAAAGAGGTTCATGTTCTCTGTATCTATGTAGATCGGACCAGTTCACCGCAGTGATCGTATTCCTCTTCATGCTTTATAGTTTTCATTGCACAAGCATACTCTCAAGCTGGCTTTCCAGTTCCAGCTGCAATCTTTGCTCATTCTACTCGGCCTGTGGGACCATAATACCAGTGCGTCCGGTGAACAATTGTTCAAGGCGGATACGTGGTCTTCTATTCACACCTTTGATACATTCACCTCACAGGATGCTTTATTTGGATGCCAGATTCTACTATCCACTCAGGAGCATCCCCACCCTTGAAATACTGTTATAGGACATCCCCGATGTTATCCCTGTGGAACTCTATGAAACCCGAAGAAGAAAAGGAGAGTTATGGTAGACTTACCCTTGTTAACTCTCTTCAAGGTCCATAGGGTCCACATGGCGCCCACAATGACGCGCCTGGCCTCTATGGGTTTGCAGCTTTGGTCACTGGTTCCCTTCTGTATGTGAGAGGGTGTTCTTATGTGTACCATGTCTTCTTTCACTCTTGATCCTCTTCCTGCTTTTTGGTTGTTAGCAAAACTGGCCTGCCTGAGCATGGAGGAGGGTTATAGGGAGAGGGACCGAGACATCCTGAGATATCTGAAAGGGCTTAATTGTATGGTACCCAGGAGATGATCCTACCACCTATAATCCCCCAATGTTATCCCTGTGGACTTCGAAGCAAGAAAGTTAACAATGGTAAGTCTACCTTAACTCCTTTTTATTTTAGATACCAAAGTATACAGTAAGTATGACATACAGTATAAAGTACCATAAAAAAGTGGAGACTACAAAAGAGCAGTGTGCATGGTACAAAAAATAGAATCAGTACAAAGTACAAAAGAAACATCAGGAACCCAATCGCAGGGCCCTCAATAGTATTTATATGAGAAATGATACTCAAAACTAAAGGGAAGGAGAACAAGGCAGCACTAGCAGAGTCCAGGGAGGGAGGAAGAATGGAAAATGTACCAGGGGGACCATACTTTTTTGAAAGTAGCCATAGTGTTATTTTGTAGGTTTGTAATGTACTCAATAGAGGCTACAAAATGGACACGAGCATGAAGGGCATTCATTGACGGTACCGTCTGGTATTTCCAATTCTTAGCAATCAATGATTTGGAGGCATTGCAAACGTGTATAAGCTTATCTTGGTGCAAACTAACAGATCGAACCAGGGCACTTAGTAGAGCCACTGTAGCATCATTTGAGATGGGTGTACCTAGAATCCTTGATAATAGTGCACCCACTTGATTCCAGAAGCCTGAATAATTGGGCATGCCCACCATATGTGAAAAAATGTACCGTCATCTCCACAATTTCTCCAGGAGAAGTTTCATGTTCGTGATCAGATAGTCGCTGCCCAGACAGAGTGAAAACCCGCCCCGTGCAAGTCTGCGTACGCCTTGCAAAAATTTCTGCGAATGCTGGTCAGCTGCAAATCCGTTCACAACTCACTCAGCGGTGTATTTAGGGGTCCAAGCGCCCCTGGCAGGGTAAAGGACTGGTGCCCCCCTCCCCCATATTTGAAATAGGGAAGGCACGTGTGCCAAAAAAAGGGGTGTGGCCACTCAATAGTACCCCAATTCAAATTACAGCACAGTAGTGTACATTACACATCACAGTAATGTACATTATTCACGTTATGCTACACAGTAGTATCCCTTATACACATTATGCCATACAGTAGTGCCTATACAGGTTGAGTATCCCATATCCAAATATTCCGAAATACGGAATTTTTTGAGTGAGAGTGAGATAGTAAGACCTTTGTTTTCTGATAGCTGAATGTACACAAACTTTGTTTAATACACAAAGTTATTAAAAATATTGTATTAAATGACCTTCAGGCTGTGTGTATAAGGTGTTTATGAAACATAAATGCATTCCGTGCTTAGACTTGGGCCCCATCACCATGATATCTCATTGTGGTATGCAATTATTCCAAAATATGGAAAAATCCGATATCCAAAATACTTCTGGTCCCAAGCATTTTGGATATGGGATACTTAACCTGTATATATATATATATATTTCTCTGACGTCCTAAGTGGATGCTGGGGACTCCGTAAGGACCATGGGGAATAGCGGCTCCGCAGGAGACAGGGCACAAAAGTAAAAGCTTTAGGATCAGGTGGTGTGCACTGGCTCCTCCCCCTATGACCCTCCTCCAAGCCTCAGTTAGGTTTTTGTGCCCGGCCGAGAAGGGTGCAATCTAGGTGGCTCTCCTAAAGAGCTGCTTAGAGTAAAAGTTTTGTTAGGTTTTTTATTTTCAGTGAGTCCTGCTGGCAACAGGCTCACTGCAACGAGGGACTTAGGGGAGAAGAAGTGAACTCACCTGCGTGCAGGATGGATTGGCTTCTTAGGCTACTGGACACTAGCTCCAGAGGGACGATCACAGGTACAGCCTGGATGGGTCACCGGAGCCGCGCCGCCGACCCCCTTGCAGATGCTGAAGAGAGAAGAGGTCCAGAAATCGGCAGCTGAAGACTTCCCAGTCTTCTTAAGGTAGCGCACAGCACGGCAGCTGTGCGCCATTGCTCTCAGCACACTTCACACCAACGGTCACTGAGGGTGCAGGGCGCTGGGGGGGGCGCCCTGGGCAGCAATGAAAGTACCTATGCTGGCTAAAAATACATCACATATAGCCTCTGGGGCTATATGGATGTATTTAACCCCTGCCAGGTTGTCAGAAAAACGGGAGAAGAAGCCCGCCGAAAAGGGGGCGGGGCCTATTCTCCTCAGCACACAGCGCCATTTTCCTACACAGCTCCGCTGCTAGGAAGGCTCCCAGGCTCTCCCCTGCACTGCACTACAGAAACAGGGTTAAAACAGAGAGGGGGGGCATTTTGTGTGGCGATATTATAATATATTAAGATGCTATAAGGGAAAACACTTATATAAGGTTGTCCCTGTATAATTATAGCGTTTTGGTGTGTGCTGGCAAACTCTCCCTCTGTCTCCCCAAAGGGCTAGTGGGGTCCTGTCCTCTATCAGAGCATTCCCTGTGTGTGTGCTGTGTGTCGGTACGTGTGTGTCGACATGTATGAGGACGATGTTGGTGAGGAGGCGGAGCAATTGCCTGTAATGGTGATGTCACTCTCTAGGGAGTCGACACCGGAATGGATGGCTTATTTAGGGAATTACGTGATAATGTCAACACGCTGCAAGGTCGGTTGACGACATGAGACGGCCGGCAAACCAATTAGTACCTGTCCAGGCGTCTCAAACACCGTCAGGGGCTTTAAAACGCCCATTACCTCAGTCGGTCGACACAGACACAGACACGGACACTGACTCCAGTGTCGACGGTGAAGAAACAAACGTATTTTCCATTAGGGCCACACGTTACATGTTAAGGGCAATGAAGGAGGTGTTACATATTTCTGATACTACAAGTACCACAAAAAAGGGTATTATGTGGGGTGTGAAAAAACTACCTGTAGTTTTTCCTGAATCAGATAAATTAAATGAAGTGTGTGATGATGCGTGGGTTTCCCCCGATAGAAAATTATTGGCGTTATACCCTTTCCCGCCAGAAGTTAGGGCGCGTTGGGAAACACCCCCTAGGGTGGATAAGGCGCTCACACGCTTATCAAAACAAGTGGCGTTACCGTCTCCAGATACGGCCGCCCTCAAGGAGCCAGCTGATAGGAGGCTGGAAAATATCCTAAAAAGTATATACACACATACTGGTGTTATACTGCGACCAGCGATCGCCTCAGCCTGGATGTGCAGCGCTGGGGTGGCTTGGTCGGATTCCCTGACTGAAAATATTGATACCCTTGACAGGGACAGTATTTTATTGACTATAGAGCATTTAAAAGATGCATTTCTATATATGCGAGATGCACAGAGGGATATTTGCACTCTGGCATCAAGAGTAAGTGCGATGTCCATGTCTGCCAGAAGATGTTTATGGACACGACAGTGGTCAGGTGATGCAGATTCCAAACGGCACATGGAAGTATTGCCGTATAAAGGGGAAGAGTTATTTGGGGTCGGTCCATCGGACCTGGTGGCCACGGCAACAGCTGGAAAATCCACCTTTTTTACCACAAGTCACATCTCAGCAGAAAAAGACACCGTCTTTTCAGCCTCAGTCCTTTCGTCCCCATAAGGGCAAGCGGGCAAAAGGCCAGTCATATCTGCCCAGGGGTAGAGGTAAGGGAAGAAGACTGCAGCAGGCAGCTCCTTCCCAGGAACAGAAGCCCTCCACTGCTTCTGCCAAGTCCTCAGCATGACGCTGGGGCCGTACAAGCGGACTCAGGTGCGGTGGGGGGTCGTCTCAAGAGTTTCAGCGCGCAGTGGGCTCACTCGCAAGTGGACCCCTGGATCCTACAAGTAGTATCCCAGGGGTACAGATTGGAAGTTCGAGACGTCTCCCCCTCGCAGGTTCCTGAAGTCTGCTTTACCAACGTCTCCCTCCGACAGGGAGGCAGTATTGGAAACAATTCACAAGCTGTATTCCCAGCAGGTGATAATCAAAGTACCCCTCCTACAACAAGGAAAGGGGTATTATTCCACACTATTTGTGGTACTGAAGCCAGACGGCTCGGTGAGACCTATTCTAAATCTGAAATCTTTGAACACTTACATACAAAGGTTCAAATCAAGATGGAGTCACTCAGAGCAGTGATAGCGAACCAGGAAGAAGGGGACTATATGGTGTCCCTGGACATCAAGGATGCTTACCTCCATGTCCCAATTTGCCCTTCTCACCAAGGGTACCTCAGGTTCGTGGTACAGAACTGTCACTATCAGTTCAGACGCTGCCGTTTGGATTGTCCACGGCACCCCGGGTCTTTACCAAGGTAATGGCCGAAATTATGATTCTTCTTCAAAGAAAAGGCGTCTTAATTATCCCTTACTTGGACGATCTCCTGATAAGGGCAAGGTCCAGAGAACAGTTGGAGGTCGGAGTAGCACTATCTCAAGTAGTTCTACGACAGCACGGGTGGATTCTAAATATTCCAAAATCGCAGCGGATTCCGACGACACGTCTGCTGTTCCTAGGGATGATTCTGGACACAGTCCAAAAAAAAGGTGTTTCTCCCGGAGGAGAAAGCCAGGGAGTTATCCGAGCTAGTTAGGAACCTCCTAGAACCAGGCCAAGTGTCAGTGCATCAATGCACAAGAGTCCTGGGAAAAATGGTGGCTTCTTACGAAGCGATTCCATTCGGCAGATTTCATGCAAGAATTTTTCAGTGGGATCTGCTGGACGAATGGTCCGGATCGCATCTTCAGATGCATCAGCGGATAATCCTGTCTCCAAGGACAAGGGTGTCTCTTCTGTGGTGGCTGCAGAGTGCTCATCTACTAGAGGGCAGCAGATTCGGCATTCAGGACTGGGTCCTGGTGAGCACGGATGCCAGCCTGAGAGGCTGGGGAGCAGTCACACAGGGAAGAAATTTCCAAGGAGTGTGGTCAAGTCTGGAGACTTCTCTCCACATAAATATACTGGAGCTAAGGGCAATTTACAATGCTCTGAGCCTAGGAAGACCTCTGCTTCAAAGTCAACCGGTGCTGATCCAGTCGGACAACATCACGGCAGTCGCCCACGTAAACAGACAGGGCGGCACAAGAAGCAGGAGGGCAATGGCAGCAAGGATTCTTCGCTGGGCGAAAAATCATGTGATAACACTGTCAGCGGTGTTCATTCCGGGAGTGGACAACTGGGAAGCAGACTTCCTCAGCAGGCACGACCTCCACCCGGGAGAGTGGGGACTTCATCTGGAAGTCTTCCACATGATTGTGAACCGTTGGGAAAGACCAAAGGTGGACATGATGGCGTCCCGTCTGAACAAAAAACTGGACAGGTATTGCGCCAGGTCAAGAGACCCTCAGGCAATAGCAGGGACGCTCTGGTAACACCGTGGGTGTATCAGTCGGTGTATGTGTTCCCTCCTCTGCCTCTCATACCCAAGGTACTGAGAATTATAAGACGGAGAGGAGTAAGAACTATACTCGTGGCTCCGGATTGGCCAAGAAGGACTTGGTACCCGGAACTTCAAGAGATACTAAGAAGGGACTTGCTTCAGCAAGGATCATGTCTGTTCCAAGTCTTACCGCGGCTGCGTTTGACGGCATGGCGGTTGAACGCCGGATCCTAAGGGAAAAAGGCATTCCGGAAGAGGTCATCCCTACCCTGGTCAGAGCCAGGAAGGAGGTGACCGCACAACATTATCACCACATTTGGCGAAAATATGTTGCATGGTGTGAGGCCAGGAAGGCCCTACGGAGGAATTTCAACTCGGTCGATTCCTGCATTTCCTGCAAACAGGAGTGTCTATGGGCCTCAAATTGGGGTCCATTAAGGTTCAAATTTCGGCCCTGTCGATTTTCTTCCAGAAAGAATTGGCTTCAGTTCCTGAAGTCCAGAAGTTTGTCAAGGGAGTACTACATATACAACCCCCTTTTGTGCCTCCAGTGGCACTGTGGGATCTCAACGTAGTTCTGGGATTCCTCAAATCACATTGGTTTAAACCGCTCAAATCTGTGGATTTGAAATATCTCACATGGAAAGTGACCATGCTGTTGGCCCTGGCCTCGGCCAGGCGAGTGTCAGAATTGGCGGCTTTGTCTCACAAAAGCCCATATCTGATTGTCCATTCGGACAGGGCAGAGCTGCGGACTCGTCCCCAGTTTCTCCCTAAGGTGGTGTCAGCGTTTCACCTGAACCAGCTTATTGTGGTACCTGCGGCTACTAGGGACTTGGAGGACTCCAAGTTGCTAGATGTTGTCAGGGCCCTGAAAATATATGTTTCCAGGACAGCTGGAGTCAGGAAAACTGACTTGCTGTTATCCTGTATGCACCCAACAAACTGGGTGCTCTTGCTTCTAAGCAGACGATTGCTAGTTGGATGTGTAGTACAATTCAGCTTGCACATTCTGTGGCAGGCCTGCCACAGCCAAAATATGTAAATGCCCATTCCACAAGGAAGGTGGGCTCATCTTGGGCGGCTGCCCGAGGGGTCTCGGCTTTACAACTTTGCCGAGCTGCTACTTGGTCAGGGGCAAACACGTTTGCAAAATTCTACAAAGTTGATACCCTGGCTGAGGAGGACCTGGAGTTCTCTCATTCGGTGCTGCAGAGTCATCCGCACTCTCCCGCCCGTTTGGGAGCTTTGGTATAATCCCCATGGTCCCTACGGAGTCCCCAGCATCCACTTAGGACGTCAGAGAAAATAAGAATTTACTTACCGATAATTCTATTTCTCGTAGTCCGTAGTGGATGCTGGGCGCCCATCCCAAGTGCGGATTGTCTGCAATACTTGTACATAGTTATTGTTAACTAAAACGGGTTATTATTGTTGTGAGCCATCTTTTCAGAGGCTCCGCTGTTATCATGCTGTTAACTGGGTTCAGATCACAGGTTGTACAGTGTGATTGGTGTGGCTGGTATGATGATTGGTGTGGCTGGTATGAGTCTTACCCGGGATTCAAAATCCTTCCTTATTGTGTACGCTCGTCCGGGCACAGTATCCTAACTGAGGCTTGGAGGAGGGTCATAGGGGGAGGAGCCAGTGCACACCACCTGATCCTAAAGCTTTTACTTTTGTGCCCTGTCTCCTGCGGAGCCGCTATTCCCCATGGTCCTTACGGAGTCCCCAGCATCCACTACGGACTACGAGAAATAGAATTATCGGTAAGTAAATTCTTATTATATATATATATATATATATATATATAGGAAATCACGACAGCACTCAAAGCCTATGTATATAAAGCAAAAAATGGTGGTGCAAGGCAGCAATAAATATAAAACACTCACTTCTCCAGCGATGCAGAAAAAGTAGACAAGCCAGCACTCACATGTAGATGAACGAAAAGCAGGATTTATTCCTTAACCAAACGGCATGGTGAAGTATAGCAAATATAGCAAACACAGCCCGACAGCTGTTTCAACCGACTGGTCTTTCTCAGGGGCTAACCGCACTGTTGTCAGAACATGATACATAAGCCTCAAATGGCACCACAATCAACCCAGCAGCATCAGGATGTGGACTGAGACAAGTCCGGGCATGTCTAATGCATCCCCTGCTGTCTCCTCCCACTCCATGACACTGGTAACTAAGCTAAACAAACCCAGTGTCATGCATAGCAACGGCTCAGGAGCGCGGAAAAATGTGCAGTGGGTGGTCTCAGCAGCCTGACTAGTCAATGGCATGCTGATAGTGAGGGGAATTGCAAGGATGCATGTGAGTGCTGGCTTGTCTACTTTTTCTGCATCGCTGGAGAAGTGAGTGTTATATATATATATATATATATATGAGAAGGCATGCATGCTCCTGGGAAAGTGGACGTGGTCTCACAATTTTATATTATGATATCAAACTATAAATTTATAATCACACCCCCGACACATGCACACACACAATTAGGAGCCTTACACACAATACCCACAGTAGTTCTCCTTACACATAATGTCCCCAGTATAGTGTCAGATGCACATAATGTCCCCCAGTATAGTGCCAGTTACACATAATGACCCCAGTAGTGCAGTGCCAGATACACATAATGCCTCCGAATATAGTGCCTCATACACATATGCCCCCACAGTGCCAGATACACATATGCCCCCACAGTGCCAGACACTCGTATGCCCCTACAGTGCCGGACACTCAAATGCCCCCACAGTGCCAGACACTTGTATGCCCCCACAGTGCCAGACACATGTATGCCCAAGGGGGCATATAACGTATACCCCCACAGTGCCAGATACACATATGCCCCCACAGTGCCAGATACACGTATGCCCCCACAGTGCCAGACACACATATGCCCCCATGTTGATTTTACTATTAAATGCAGCACTTTTAGGTAGATTCACATTTAGAGGTGGCAGCTATCCCCCCACCCCGTGTAGTTCCTCAACATCAGGGATGCCCATTAATGATCAAAGAATGCAGCAGCAGCAGCCACTGTAATTGGCGCCGGGGTCCAGCACCGCACCACAATACAGACAAGAAACTCTACATAAACTACACCTCCCAGCAGCTGGTGCTGCATGCTGTGATCATTACTGGGCATCCCTGCTGGTGAGGAACTACATGGGCATGGGGGGATAGCTGCTGCCTCTAAAAGTAAATCTACCTACTGCCTGCGGGTGGCACCTCTGGACGGCGCCCCTGGCGAGTGCCATCCTGGCCAATAGGAAGATACACCCCTGAACTCACTCACCATCAAATGATTTTTCCAGTCTGTGCGTAGCCCAGGAACTACTCCTACAGTGCGATAAAATCAGGATGATTGGGGCCGGAGCTGACGTCACACATCCTCCCTGAAAATGCTTGGGCACGCCTGCATTTTACCTGATACAGAAAACGGACAGTTACCACCCCCAAACTTCGGCTTCCTGTCAATCAACTTGCGTACACCTAGCGATAAAAAAAAGTTGCAAGATTTTTTCCGCAGTTTGGCCTCACACATGTGCACAACGATCCGTATGCATGCGCAGTCGAACGATAATCGTCCGCCTTGCGAATTCGCACAACTGTGATCCGGTCTGAATCGGGCCCTAAGTACCATCTTGTGTATACCTTGTAAAAGGCCATACTTATAGAAACTTTAGCCATTCTTGATCTAATGGTGGACTAGTCCTCATCATCAATAGGGGTTGGGAGGTCTGCCTCCCAGCTTTATTCATGAAGTTCTCGATCAGGAGTTGGGGCCAAAATAGAGCGATAGATAACAGATGTTACCTTTTCGACTTACAAAGTGTGTACAAAGATGTTCAAATTGATGTAGCATTTTAAGTTTGTTAGAGGGAAGTCAAGAGTTAACAAAGCTCTTAATCTGTATGTATTGCAATTGTTAAGAGACAGGGATTGAGTATTTAGTCTGAAGGTCAGTAAAGGTTAATGGAGCAAATTGACCTTTCACATGTTTAAACTTATCAATGTAAAACTTTTGCCAATAAGAGGCCATGGATCCATCACATCCTGGGGAAAAATAGGGTGATTCCAAATAGTGGACATGGGAGAAGGGAATTTAGCCAAATCTAGAGATAAACGAAGTCTGTCCCATATGTTGATGGTAAACTGTACTATCCGGATTGCATAGGCTGAGGCTGGTCTGAGTGACCTGGGAAGACATACCATCCAATCCAGTTGTCCTTCTTGTAGCAGGGTGTTTTCCAGATCCACCCATCTTTGACACCCAGATTCAAAATGCCATGATATTATCTTATTTAGTTGGGCTGCAAAGTAATAAGAACGAAGCACAGGAAGATCAAGACCTCCATCAGGGACAGAGTTAGCTAAAACTGATCTATGAATACGAGGTTTACTTTGCACCCAAACAAATTGATTGCAAAGTGTTTGTATGGAGTCCAGGACTGAAATCGGGACAGGTATGAGAACGGTCTGAAACTAGTATAATAATCTTGGGAGAAGATTAATTTTAATCATGTTAATCCTACCGAACAACGAGATATATAGAGATTGCAATTGTATTAAATCTTTAGCCAACGTTTGGAACATAGAGGGGTAGTTTATCTGATATATAATAGAGTAAGTCTTTGTGATGGAGATGCCTAGATATTTAATTGCTGAAGGACGCCATATAAAGGGAAAGGAGGATGCAAGCGTTGAGAGTAGTTCAGAGGGAACGCAGAGAGCCATAGGTTCAGACATAGAGCTATTCATTTTGTATCCATAGAGACATATATTTGCAGTTCTGATTGAAGATTAGGGAGAGATACGGAGGGGTTAGATAAAGTGAGAAGAATATCATCCGCAAAAAGAGACACTTTATATTGGATCTTCCCTACTTCGACGCCCATGACACGTTTAGACCTAAGTCGGCGAGCTAACAGAGTGTGAGCTTTATTACTTTTGTCTTAAAACTTTTAGTTGGCCCATCTGAGGCTTCTCTCAACTCGTTCAGCTAGAAGAACTTGTAGTTGAGTCCGTTTCTGAGAAAGTTGTGACAGTTTTTTTTAAATGGTGCTCTTTTGTGTTCCCGGTCCAAAGAAGCAATAGTAGAGTTTAAAAACGCTATCAACACCTCTTGAAATTTTTTGTGGTGGGAAGCAAACTGAATGATATATAATCTAATTACTGATTTATATACCTCCCAAACCGTAGGGAAAGGTACATCAGAAGAATTCACTTGAAAATATTCCAGCAAGTGTTCCCCCACCACATCTTGAAACTGTGGAAGTTTCCGTAGCATTTCATTCAACCTCCATGAGGGTCTACCAGTAGTAGCCTCTAATAGCCCAAAAGAATGATCGGACCACTGTGGAGGAGTGGACTGCTGTGTGGGATAGGGAATCATATCTTAAAAACATGTAAATACGTGAGTAGGTATCACAAGGATTAGAACAAAAAGTATATTCCCTAACTGTGGGATTTTGTTGGATCTCCAAATGTCAAATAAACCAGCCTCAGCCATATGCCTACCGAGAGCCGTCGATCAAGGGACATGGTGCCTTGTATCAAGATTGCCTGACTTGTCTAAGGATAGTAGTAGGACTATATTAAAATCTCTGACTACCAAAGTTTTTCCACTTCTAAAACCAGAAAGGGTTTGAAAAAACTTATAAAAAAAATTGGGAGTGGCCCAAATTGGGGGTGTAGACATTGGTCAATGTCAACTCCTCTGTCCTAGTGTACCCTTAAGAATTAAATTATGACCCTCAGGGTCAACTTTTAGTGTCTGATAATACAAATAGGAAAGATGAAATGGGTGCACTTTTGGAGGGTGTTAAGGCCCTTAGGGGTATAGGTCATTAGGTCGACAAGACTTAGGTCGACAGTCATTAGGTCAACCACTATTGGTCGACATGCACTAGGTCTAGAAATGGGAACCACCATTTGTATTTGTAACAGGTTTCTCTGTGTAGCATGGTTACCGTATGTAAGTCTCTTAGTTTAGCGATAGTTTAGGGAGACAGATCCTATAAGATTTGGAGTTTTGACCCTTCAAACAGGATGCTTAAAGAGGATCTACTAGCTGTAGTGATCACGTTCTCGGTCTTTAAAGAGAGCAACTTAAAGATCACATCCCTAGGAGGATTGGAGTCTTTTGGCCTAATGCGTATGGCCCTGTGGGTCCCTTTAATTTGAAGGTGTGCAAATAGTTGAATGAGATATGGCTCAATGTCTCTAGGTACTACCGATTCAGGAATGTTACGTATACGAAGATTATTACATCTCTCCCGATTTGTTAGCTGAAGCAGCCACTCCCCGAAATGTAGCCTTAGCCGCCAATTCCCTAGATTCAGCCCTAGCTGTCACCAGAGGAGGGTTACGGTTAGGGTGGGGGAGAGGGTTAGCTTACTTACCCAAAATTGTTGGGATTCTCGGTTTCGGGATGCCGGGGCCAGTCATGTGACTGCCAGGATAACGTATCACACCCGTGATGACACCTGGCTCTGCTCATAGTTGTCATTGCTCATAATTAAACAGTGCATTGGATGAATCTATGTGACCACACACACAAGGTTTCAGGGCACTCGTACTCCAAGACTCCCTACTTGCAGAGAGCTCTATATGATGGACAGTAGAAGGATTAATTTGGGCTGTGCCTGAAAGAGCATAGCAAGGACCAAGATGTCTAGAATGGCATCACCAGGCCCCAACCTAAATTTTGGTATGAGGGCAGAAAGGCATTGTTCTGACCCTGGTTGTGAGTTCAAGTTATTTACTTCCCACAACTAAAAATCACCCCTGTAGGCCAGCCATAAGATTGTTGTTGTCCAGTTGGCACACAGCAGTCTTAAGAGCTCTTGTTGGAACTGTCACATATATGCAGTTACTAATAACTACTACATAATATTTGTTCATCCTGATACATTACTACACAAAACGTGATTGTATTTCTAAAATGAGTCACAAGGTGGCGACATTTATCAACATATGGTACATTATTTTTCCTCCCAAGCATCATTTCAGAGTAAATGTTCCATGCACAATTGGACACTCAGGTATCCTAGTTTTTCGTATTTCCATACTGCACATCCCTGCTGCACATGCACACCAGAATAAAACTTACTTATATATTACGTATCATTAATACTATAATACTATAGATAAGGTGAAATGGTGGAGGGGAGTAGAGGCGGGGGAGGGGGTGGGGGGGGGTTGTGTCATACTTTTGTACTTCCTCACAATGTCAATCAAAATCCTTAATTTGTTGGAGTCCCTCCACACTCCCAATAGATTAGGCCACAACACCATCAAGCCCACCCAGATTCCACTTCACTTTAACAAACTATGAGGTCTATTCACTAAGCCTTGGCGTAGTAAAACGTGTGAAAATAGTTTGAAATATACCATTTGTTTTTATGGCAAATGTCAAAGCTATTTTTGTGCTATTTAAATGAAACTGGGTGCCGGAACAGACCTTGCGCTAAAGCTCTATCCTGACGAAGTTCCTGGAGATCAGCTTTGCTTTTCTAAAGGCTGATCTTCAAAGCGCATTCGCCAGCTGGCTGCTGCTGTCTATGTCTTCTTGGCCGCCTCCCGCAGTAGAAGGATCACTTCCTACTATTGCAGGGCTGACAGTCGTAACACCATTGGTGGATGCTACCCACTGACAGTAATAAACACCTGTCTGCCTCCACTGACACAAGTGCGCACTGTGGTCCCAGGTGTAGCACTGGCTCCAATGAATGTAATCTGGACTGTTATTTGCCAGCGGGGGCACCATTCTGTGCTGTGGGGGAAGTCTCCTGTCTCCTCTGTGCTGGGCTACTGCAGGAAGAGAGGAGCGGTGCTGCTGTGAGGAAAAGGGGTTGCTGGGGGCATTGCTGTGTGCTGTGGGGGAAGTCATTTATGTGCTGGGCTGCTGGTATGTGTAATGCAGGATGGAGGAGTGCTACGATGGCTGCTGTGCATGGTGAAGGGAGGGTGGGACTGCTGTTGTGCTCGGGGAGTGTTACGAGGTGTGCTCTGGGGTGGGGGTGCCCTGCTGTGCGCTCCCGATATTGTCCCTTCCTCCTACATATATATATATATATATATATATATATATATATATATATATATAATCTATACAAATATAGTGATCTGTTGGTAAAGCCTCACGGCACTACTGCTGGAAACACAAGGTGGCACTCCACAGACTTGAATATTTATATATTATAGTGTATAAAATATCAAATAGAAAACGCCATAGGGCAGCCTTTCAAGAAACATTCCTTTTCATCAAGACGTGTGGCTAAACATAGGTACAAATGAATAGTTCACTGTTTTGGCAACACTGATGCTTATTTCAGTCGTTGTCTTTCTTGTTTTGCTCATTTGTTTATAGACTTTGGTAGGTGCTGCAGAACCCTTGTGGCGCCATATAAATAAAGGATAATAAGAATTATAATATGTATTAATATATAAATTTTAAACACAATCAAATTTAGGTCATTACGTTTGATTGATGTCCTAATTTTGACAGGGAATGAGATTGTGTGTGTGTGTGTGTGTGTGTGTGTGTGTATGTGTGTATATATATATATATATCCTACAAAATAATATAATAAAAGGCTAACGCTGCTCCTAACCTCTATGGGGGATGGTAATTCAAGTGTTTTGCACTCCGGCGGCCTCTAGATGGTGCTCAACGGAGCAATTAAAGTGTTGCTCGGATATTACTGTTGTGTTGTTCCTAACATCAGTCCCTAGCACTAAGAAAACTCCGGCTTACTAACTGGCCACTATTTGACATCAGTACCCAGTACTTTGGGTAAATGGGAGTTTTAAACTGTTCCTATTTTCTGGTGAAGATTACCAACTGACTCTAGGCAACCTGGAAAACCCAGAATTCCAAACCACCATTGCTTCTGCAGAGTGCACAGGCTTTGCTTTTCTCCCCTTGGAGGGAGCTGATCCCACAGGGATTTGGGCAATTCAGCTGAGAGACAACCCCTCTCAATACAATATCTATCTATCTATCTATCTATCTATCTATCTATCTATCTATCTATCTATCTATCTATCTGAATGTAGAGGTGGCACTCTTATAAATCACTTAGCAGGATAATAGATCAATTTTTTATAAGTTTATTCACTTTGTCATCAGGATCCTGATCCTCTACGTTCACCTGTGTTAGGACCTCTGACTAAGGTTACATAGGAGGGCACCAGAGCAGATGCAAGGATTTCATTGAAGTGCTACTGTATAGTACTGATTTTTATGAGTATATATATATATATATATATATACACATACATACACACTGCTCAAAAAAAATAAAGGGAACACTTAAACAACACAATGTAACTCCAAGTCAATCACACTTCTGTTAAATCAAACTGTCCACTTAGGAAGCAACACTGATTGACAATCAATTTCACATGCTGTTGTGCAAATGGAATAGACAACAGGTGGAAATTATAGGCAATTAGCAAGACACCCCCAATAAAGGAGTTGTTCTGCAGGTGGTGACCACAGACCACTTCTCAGCTCCTATGCTTTCTGGCTGATGTTTTGGTCACGTTTGAAAGCTGGCGGTGCTTTCACTCTAGTGGTAGCATGAGACGGAGTCTACAACCCACACAAGTGGCTCAGGTAGTGCAGCTCATCCAGGATGGCACATCAATGCGAGCTGTGGCAAGAAGGTTTGCTGTGTCTGTCAGCGTAGTGTCCAGAGCATGGAGGCACTACCAGGAGACAGGACAGTACATCAGGAGACGTGGAGGAGGCCGTAGGAGGGCAACAACCCAGCAGCAGGACCACTACCTCCGCCTTTGTGCAAGGAGGAACAGGAGGAGCACTGCCAGAGCCCTGCAAAATGACCTCCAGCAAGCCACAAATGTGCATGTGTCTACTCAAACGATCAGAAACAGACTCCATGAGGGTGGTATGAGGGCCCGACGTCCACAGGTGGGGGTTGTGCTTACAGCCCAACACCGTGCAGGACGTTTGGTATTTGCCAGAGAACACCAAGATTGGCAAATTTGCAGATGAAAGCAGGTTCTCACTGAGCACGTGACAGACGTGACAGAGTCTGGAGACGCCAAGGATAACTTTCTGCTGCCTGCAACATCCTCCAGCAAGACCGGTTTGGCAGTGGGTCAGTAATGGTGTGGGGTGGTATTTCTTTGGGGGGCTGCACAGCCCTCCATATGCTCGCCAGAGGTAGCCTGACTGCCATTAGGTACCGAGATGAGATCCTCAGTCCCCTTGTGAGACCATATGCTGGTGCGGTTGGCCCTGGGTTCCTCCTAATGCAAGACAATGCTAGACATCATGTGGCTGGAGTGTGTCAGCAGTTCCTGCAAGACGAAGGCATTGATGCTATGGACTGGCCCGCCCGTTCCCCAGACCTGAATCCAATTGAACACATCTGGGACATCATGTCTCGCTCCATCCACCAACGCCACGTTTTACCACAGACTTCCAGGAGTTGGTGGATGCTTTAGTCCAGGTCTGGGAGGAGATCCCTCAGGAGACCATCCGCCACCTCATCAGGAGCATGCCCAGGCATTGTAGGGAGGTCATACAGGCACGTGGAGGCCACACACACTACTGAGCCTCATTTTGACTTGTTTTAAGGACATTACATCATAGTTGGATCAGCCTGTAGTGTGTTTTTCCACTTTCATTTTGAGTGTGACTCCAAATCCAGACCACCATGGGTTAATAAATTTGATTTTCATTGATAATTTTTGTGTGATTTTGTTGTCAGCACATTCAACTATGTAAAGAACAAAGTATTTAATAAGAATATTTAATTCATTCCGATCTAGGATGTGTTACTTTAGTGTTCCCTTTATTTTTTTGAGCAGTGTATTATATATATATATATATATATATATACACACAATGTATAGATCAGCAGCACTCCATTCAGTCATAAATAGATAAATTTTAAGGGATTTTAATAATAATATGTTACTTAATAATATATTATTTGTATGTGTATATATGTATTGGATACCAAGTTTCCATTATGCTGTTCTAAACCAGTGTGGAATTACTGATACCCGCTTGGGCTGCCTTATTTATTAAGATCTAATTGGGTGATACATTAGTGTAAACACTGGTATAGTCACTTACATTTAGCTTTATGTAATCTACATTAATATTTGAATCTAAATACATCACTATGTAGCGTGCTACGCTGCGCTCCGGTATCCACGTGAACATCCGGAAGTGACAACACTGTGATACGAGATGCGGAAGCGCCATGCGGGTCATCTGCGGCGTGCGTTCCACTGGTTACCCAGTGCTGAATGATGAAGCAGGAAGTGATAATATGATAAGGAGAGACGGCGGAAGTACCATGCGGGTTACCGGCGGCGTGCGTTCCACCTGTTGATCTATTCCAAATTGGGAATGAGGTGAGCGCAATTACACTAGTCTAACGTGTTGCATGTAAAAAGGCTAAGTTGCGTTAATGAGAGGTGAAGTGTACTATATGTGTTTACCAAGTATGTAATCTGGTTGATAGAGTATCTTGGATTGTAATTGGTTGATGAAATAACGGGCGGGCCCTAGGGGGGTACTTGTAGTTCCACACTGAGGGTCATTTGGTCTGTGATTCTGACGATTGTACACACTGGTCTGGAAAAAGGGGAGGCTTGGGACCGAAACGTCGACCAACCATGATTTAGCTGCTGATGTGAGATTTGATAAACAAATTTTTTGCATATTCATTACAAGTCTGGTGAGTGCCTTCTTGATATTAAATTGAATATATAACGGGACCTTGTGGATGCAAGCTTTCTCCCTGGAATTTTGGCACCCCAGCAGATGATATTGGATATACAGTGAGTGCCACTTCATTTGTTCCGAGATATATATATATATATATATATAAAAGAAAGTCAATGTGAGGTCCAGCACTCCATAGGTTAATCTGCTAAATGCTCCGGTGCCCTGCTCATATAAACTCATGTACTGGAACAAAGTGAGCTGGCACTCGCTTCAGCCCTTTTATCAAGACCAACTGTTACAAACAACAAATAAAACATTTATACTTTACAAACACCTTGTGCACTTGCTTCCACGGCGCCCACAGAGATCCGATGACGTCATTGGCGCTCGCCAGCGCCGGCGACCCGGCATCAGAGGGGGGCGTGGATTAACATCTAGTGACGTCCCATCACCATGGAAACCCGGACAAGCTACGGAAATATATACATGTATGTGTGATTCAGCCGCAGCCAGCAGTAAAATCAGCACAGTATATAGCAGGAGACATGTTTCTGTGCTACAATGTCCATATAATATTAAACTCTACATAATGTAGATAAGGCACCAAACTATCACCTCAGCATATCAATATAAATAATGACTATATCTATATCCTACTACTATACATCCAATAATTAAGTAAATAGAAAGGCTATAAGAAACTAGTGTACCAGGCTGATATCATAGAAAGGCTATAAAAAAACTGGTATAAGATAATACTTCATTAAGTCCAAAGGGCTTAACAGACTGTAATGTATGGATCCACCAGGCTTCCTTTTGAAGTAGAGTGTGCCCTCGATTTCCTCCCCTTGGGGATTCGGGTACCCCATCAATGATTTTATAGCTTATAGATGAAATGCTGTGTTGCAGTTCCTTAAAATGACGCGCTACTGGTTGGTCTGAGCCCCGTCCTTCCAGAACTGCCCGAATACTAGAACGGTGCAGTGCTATTCTTTCTTTGAATTGACGAATGGTTTTGCCGATATACAGCAACCCACATGGGCATTTGATGTAATATATCACGTATCGGCTTGTGCATGTATATGGTTTTTTAATCATAAATTCCTTCCCGGATCGCGGATGATAAAAAACAGCACCCGGTTTCAGACTACTGCACGTAGTGCAACCGAAACACCTGAAATTGCTCGGCTTTCTCGTCAAGAAATGAATAGACGGTGTAGCCTTAAAATTTGAAACGTCATTATGTACCACCCAGTCTTTAATGTTTCGTCCTCTACGAAAAGAGGGCAAGTATATCCACCAGTATATAATATATAGCAGTACGGTACAGTAGGCCACTGCTCTACCTACCTCTGTGTCATCAAGTATACTATCCATCCATACCTGTGGTGCATTTTAGTTGTTGTGCGCAGTAGTAGGAGGACAGTGCATAATTTTGCTGACCACCAGTATATAATATATAGCAGTACGGTACAGTAGGCCACTGCTCTACCTACCTCTGTGTCGTCAAGTATACTATCCATCCATACCTGTGGTGCATTTTAGTTGTTGTGCGCAGTAGTAACACAGTGCATAATTTTGCTGACCACCAGTATATAATATATAGCAGTACGGTACAGTAGGCCACTGCTCTACCTACCTCTGTGTTGTCAAGTATACTATCCATCCATACCTGTGGTGCATTTTAGTTGTTGTATGCAGTAGTAGGAGGACAGTGCATAATTTTGCTGACCACCAGTATATAATATATAGCAGTACGGTACAGTAGGCCACTGCTCTACCTACCTCTGTGTCGTCAAGTATACTATCCATCCATACCTGTGGTGCATTTTAGTTGTGCGCCGTATATATAGTAGGAGTACAGTGCATAATTTTGCTGACCACCAGTATACAATATATAGCAGTATGGTACAGTATGCCATTGCTGTTGATATATTACTGGCATATAATTCCACACATTAAAAAATGGAGAACAAAAACGTGGAGGGTAAAATAGGGAAAGATCAAGATCCACTTCCACCTCGTGCTGAAGCTGCTGCCCCTATAGTCATGGCCGAGATGATGAAATGCCATCAACGTCGTCTGCCACGGCCGATGCCCAATGTCATAGTAGAGAGCATGTAAAATCCAAAAAACAAAAGTTCAGTAAAATGACCCAAAAATCAAAAGCGTCTGATGAGAAGCGTAAACTTGCCAATATGCCATTTACGACACGGAGTGGCAAGGAACGGCTGAGGCCCTGTCCTATGTTCATGGCTAGTGGTTCAGCTTCACATGAGGATAGAAGCACTCATCCTCTCGCTAGAAAAATGAAAAGACTTAAGCTGGCAAAAGCACAGCAAAGAACTGTGCGTTCTTCTAAATCACAAATCCCCAAGGAGAGTCCAATTGTGTCGGTTGCGATGCCTGACCTTCCCAACACTGGACCGGAAGAGGTGGCGCCTTCCACCATTTGCACGCCCCCTGCAAGTGCTGGAAGGAGCACCCGCAGTCCAGTTCCTGATAGTCAAATTGAAGATGTCACTGTTGAAGTACACCAGGATGAGGATATGGGTGTTGCTGGCGCCGAGGAGGAAATTGACAAGGAGGATTCTGATGGTGAGGTGGTTTGTTTAAGTCAGGCACCCGGGGAGACACCTGTTGTCCGTGGGACGAATATGGCCATTGACATGCCTGGTCAAATTACAAAAATAATCACCTCTTTGGTGTGGAATTATTTTTAACAGAAATGCGGACAACTGGTGTCAAGCCGTGTGTTGCCTTTGTCAAGCTGTAATAAGTAGGGGTAAGGACGTTAACCACCTAGGAACATCCTCCCTTATACGTCACCTGGAGCGCATTCATCAGAAGTCATTGACAAGTTCAAAAACTTTGGGTGACAGCGGAAGCAGTCCACTGACAACTAAATCCCTTCCTCTTGTAACCAAGCTCCTGCAAACCACACCACCAACTCCCTCAGTGTCAATTTCCTCCTTAGACAGGAAAGACAATAGTCCTGCAGGCCATGTCATTGTCAGGTCTGATGAGTCCTCTCCTGCCTGGGATTCCTCCAATGCATCCTTGAGTGTAACGCCTATTGCTACTGGCGCTGCTGTTGTTGCTGCTGGGAGTCGATCGTCATCCCAGAGGGGAAGTCGGAAGACCACTTGTACTACTTCCAGTAAGCAATTGACTGTCCAACAGTCCTTTGCGAGGAAGATGAAATATCACAGCAGTCACCCTGCTGCAAAGCGGATAACTCAGGTCTTGGCAGCTTCGGTGGTGTTAAACGTGTGTCCGGTATCCAGCGTTAATTCACAGGGAACTAGAGAATTGCTTGAGGTAGTGTGTCCCCGGTACCAAATACCATCTAGGTTCCATTTCTCTAGGCAGGCGATACCGAGAATGTACACAGATGTCAGAAAAAGAGTCACCAGTGTCCTAAAAAATGCAGTTGTACCCAATGTCCACTTAACCACGGACATGTGGACAAGTGGAGCAGGGCAGACTCAGGACTATATGACTGTGACAGCCCACTGGGTAGATGTATTGCCTCCCGCAGCAAGAACAGCAGCGGCGGCACCAGTAGCAGCATCTCGCAAACGCCAACTCGTTCCTAGACAGGCTACGCTTTGTATCACCGCTTTCCATAAGAGGCACACAGCTGACAACCTCTTACGGAAACTGAGGATCATCATCGCAGAATGGCTTACCCCAATTGGACTCTCCTGGGGATTTGTGACATCGGACAACGCCACCAATATTTTGCGTGCATTACATGTGGGCAAATTCCAGCACGTCCCATGTTTTGCACATACATTGAATTTGGTGGTGCAGAATTATATAAAAAACGACAGGGGCGTGCAAGAGATGCTGTCGGTGGCCCGAAGAATTGCGGGCCACTTTCGGCATTCAGCCACCGCGTGCCGAAGACTGGAGCACCAGCAAACACTCCTGAACCTGCCCCGCCATCATCTGAAGCAAGAGGTGGTAACGAGGTGGAATTCAACCCTCTATATGCTTCAGAGGATGGAGGAGCAGCAAAAGGCCATTCAAGCCTATACAGCTACCTACGATATAGGCAAAGGAGGTGGAATGCACCTGACTCAAGCGCAGTGGAGAATGATTTCAACGTTGTGCAAGGTTCTGCAACCCTTTGAACTTACCACACGTGAAGTCAGTTCAGACACTGCCAGCCTGAGTCAGGCCATTCCCCTCATCAGGCTTTTGCAGAAGAAGCTGGAGAGATTGAAGGAGGAGCTAAAACGGAGCGATTCCGCTAGGCATGTGGGACTTGTGGATGGAGCCCTTAATTCGCTTAACCAGGATTCACGGGTGGTCAATCTGTTGAAATCGGAGCACTACATTTTGGCCACCGTGCTCGATCCTAGATTTAAAACCTACATTGTATCTCTTTCTGCAGAGGTTCAAAGACCTGCTGTTGAGAAAATTGTCAAGTCAAGCGGAACGTGACCCGTCAACAGCTCCTCCTTCACATTCTCCCGCAACTGGGGCTGTGAGGAAAAGGCTAAGAATTCCGAGCCATCTGGTCCGGACTGAAGGGCCTGCCAACGATTACGGACATGTCGTCTACTGTCACTGCATATGATTCTGTCACCATTGAAAGAATGGTGGAGGATTATATGAGTGACCGCATCCAAGTAGGCACGTCAGACAGTCCGTACGTATACTGGCAGGAAAAAGAGGCAATTTGGAGGCCCTTGCACAAACTGGCTTTATTTTACCTAAGTTGTCCCCCCCTCCAGTGTGTACTCCGAAAGAGTGTTTAGTGCAGCCGGTCACCTTGTCAGCAATCGGCGTACGAGGTTACTTCCACAAAATGTGGAGAAGATGATGTTCATCAAAATGAATTATAATCAATTCCTCCGTGGAGACATTCACCAGCAGCAATTGCCTCCAGAAAGTACACAGGGACCCGAGATGGTGGATTCTAGTGGGGACGAATTAATAATCTGTGAGGAGGAGGATGTACACAGTGAAAGGGGTGAGGAATCGGATGAGGTGGACATCTTGCCTCTGTAGAGCCAGTTTGTGCAAGGAGAGATTGATTGCTTCTTTTTTGGTGGGGGCCCAAACCAACCAGTCATTTCAGTCACAGTCATGTGGCAGACCCTGTCGCTGAAATGATGGGTTTGTTAAAGTGTGCATGACCTGTTTATACAACATAAGGGTGGGTGGGAGGGCCCAAGGACAATTCCATCTTGAACCTTTTTTCTTTCATTTATCTTTGCATCATGTGCTGTTTGGGGACTATTTTTTAAATCTGCCATCCTGTCTGACACTGCAGTGCCACTCCTAGATGGGCTAGGTGTTTGTGTCGGCCACTTGGGTCGCTTAGCTTAGTCACACAGCTACCTCATTGCACCATGTGCTGTTTGGGGACTATTTTTTAAATCTGCCATCCTGTCTGACACTGCAGTACCACTCCTAGATGGGTCAGGTGTTTGTGTCGGCCACTTGGGTCGCTTAGCTTAGTCATCCAGCGACCTCTGTGCAAATTTTAGGATTAAAAATAATATTGTGAGGTGTGAGGTGTTCAGAATAGACTGGAAATGAGTGGACATTATGGTTATTGAGGTTAATAATACTATGGGATCAAAATGACCCCCAAATTCTATGATTTAAGCTGTTTTTGAGGGTTTTTTGTAAAAAAAACCCGAATCCAAAACACACTCGAATCCGACAAAGAAATTTCAGGGAGGTTTTGCCAAAACACGGCCGCGGAACCGAATCCAAAACCAAAACACAAAACCCGAAAAATTTCCGGTGCACATCTCTAGTTTCCAATTTCATTGCGCAGCTGAGTTCTTTTTCCAATTTTGTTAATACCAGGTCTAAGATTGCATTGTACCTAGTTGGTTCCTCAATGAGTTGAACTAAGTAGTTATCATTTCGTGTGTTTAAAAACAAATTGCCCCTAGCAGTGTCACATGAATAGTTTTTCCAGTTTATCTCTGGATAGTTAAAATCTCCCATCACTACTATGTCACCTACTCCTGCTGCTCTTTCAATTTGCTTTAGTAACAATTCCTCATCAGATACGTTAATACCAGGCGGCCTATAGCATACACCCAGTACCAACTTTTTAATTCCTTTATCCCCGCATGCAATTTCTACCCATAATGTCTCGACAATGTCTACAGTCCCCTCCTGAATATCTTCCCGTATATCAGGTTTTAAAAACGGCTTTACGTAAAGACACACCCCTCCACCCTTTTTATTTAGTCTGTCTCTCCTAAACAGCGTATAGCCCTCTAGATTGACTGTCCAATCATGAGATTCGTCCCACCAAGATTCAGTAATGCCTATAATATCATACTGTTTGCTTGCTGCAAGTATTTCTAGTTCGCCTTTTTTACCAGTAATGCTTCTAGCGTTTACATACATACAACTAAGATAAGTATTTCCCCTTGCGTTAGGGACATCTTTCACCTTATGTAGCAATGATGACCTGTAATCTTCATTGGTTAGTGCTTTGGTAAAATCTCTTTTAGTACCCATGTTAGTTACCTTACCGGCTGCTCTTACTCTCCCCCCAACTTCTCCCCCATTTAGTTTACTACCGCCATCCCCCCTATTCTCACAGCATGACCTGTAGTTTGTAGCTAAACCCTCCCCCCAAGCTCCTAGTTTAAAATCTCCTCCAACCTTCTAACCATCCTTCCCCCCAGCACCGCTGCCCCCTCCTCATTCAGGTGCAATCCATAACGACAAAAGAGATGGCGCCTGACTGAGAACACAAACCCCTCTTTCCTGCACCAATCCCTAAGGCACACATTTACTTCCCTAATCTCCCTCTGCCTTCCTGGACTAGCGTGTGGCACGGGTAATATTTCTGAGAATATTACCTTAGATGTCCTTGCCTTAAGTTTCTTTTCTAAGTCCCTATAGTCTTTCTTAAGGACATCCCACCCTCCGCTAACTTTGTCATTGGTGCCGACGTGCACCAAGACCGCTGGATCTTTCCCAGCCCCTCCCAACAATCTATCTACCCGGTCCGCGATGTGACGCACCCGAGCACCCGGGAGACAACAGACTGTACGGCGATCACGGTCCTGGTAGCAGATTGCCCTATCTGCCTTCCTGATGATAGAATCCCCTACCACCACAATCTGACTAGGTACCTCACTATCTTTTATCCCAATTGCGCCAGAGGGACCGCACCTCTGGATGCTAGAGGGAGCAGTCCCCTCAGGCACCGTCATTTCCTCACTATCATCCTCCAATTCCTCGTCCAGACGGGCAAATTTGTTCGGGTTTGATAGTTCGGAGATGTCGAGCCTCCCCCTCTTTTTCTTCCTTCTGTGACCCAGCTAGATACCTGATCATCCTCCTCTTCTACCAGTGACCCCTCCCACAACTCCTCCACCGTTCTGTCTAAACTTCGTTCGAGATTGTGAATCTCCCTCAGTCGCATAACGGTTTGCTCTAGATCAGTTACATGGGCTTCCAGGGCAACTGTTCGTACACACCTCGTGCAGATGTAATCACACTGGGCCGGTAGCTCCAGGTGTGCATACATCTTGCACGACATGCACTGAGTGAGGTCCCCAATCACAGAGCCCCCCCTCCCCCCCATATATTGTTTGTAAGGTCTAACTCCCTGTTACTCTCAAAGAAAAAGAAGCAAAAAAAAGAAAAAGTAGAAGCAAAACAATCTGGGCAAACACTCACTTATACAATAATTATGTTGGCTTATACTTATCTATCTTTGTGCGGTTCTTCGGTCCTTTGCTTTTATGCAGCCGTAGTCCCCGGTACCTCCAGTGGCAGCACCAGCTGTAATGGCAGCAGTCTCCGTCCCCTTCTGCCCTCTCCTCTGATGACTGCAGCAGCCGACTTCCTCGTCCCCTTGTACAGCTCAGTTACACATTAGTGTTACACATTAAGGTTTTCATTTCTGGATTATTTAAGATAATTAAACTTTAATGTATTCTAGAAACTCTCCTTAAAGTACCTTAACTTACCTGAAAAGTACACCTTCTCAGTACTATTATTACATGTTATGTATAAGGTGCCAGAAGTGGTCCATAGTTCAATATACAGTATACGGCAACAGCAGGACAGTACAGGGTACACAGAACACTGTATAACATTACAGTAACCAAGACAAATAGAGCACAGGTAACAATCAGCTCCACAATTGTCATCACACAATACAGCTGGCAATGGTGGCTGTGGAACGGCAGGAGAGGAAGAGGAGTCTAGCTGCAGTGTTGAGAAGAGATCAGAGGGGAGTGAGATGGGAACGTGGGAGGCCAGTGAGAAGGATGCAGTAGTCGAACAAATAAATTATTAGTGAGGACAAGATTGAGCCAGAGATTGAATGTGGGGGGCAAAGGAGAGGGTGGGGTCAAGGGTGACACCCAAACATGATGATGGTGTCCATAGTGAGAGAGACTGGGGTATGTGTGTGTAGACTCTGTTAAGGAGGGGAAATGTTGAGCTTCAGAGAGTGCTCATACATCCAGGATATGGAAGAGTGGCAGCTGGATACCTGAGAATGGAGAGATGTCAAGAGAGGAGAGGCACAGTTGCATGTCATTGGTATAGAGGTGGTATTGGAGGGAGAAGGAACTGATAAGTTCTCACAGAGAACAGGTGTGCAGATAGAAGAGCAGGTGGCCATTAACAGAACCCTGTGGTACACCAAGCGGAAGGATGGAAGGAGGTGAGGTGGAGCTGGAGTCAGACACAGAGAAGGAGCGGTTGGCGAGGCAGGACGGGAACCAAGCATGGATGGTGCTAGAGAAGTCAATAGCCTGAAAGGTGCAGAGGAGAGGATGATCCACGATGTCAAAGGCTGCAGTGATGTCCAAGAATATGAGCAGAGAGAAGTGGCTCCTATATTTGGCCAAAAGCAGGTCATTGGTGATCTGCTTTCAGTGGAGTGAAGTGGGAAAAAGTCAGATTGGAGAGGATCAAGGATGGAGTTACAGTATCAGAGAGGTTGCTGGTGAGATGGTTGTAGACAATCTGCTCAAGCCGTTTTGAGGCGAAAGGGAGAAGAGAAATGGAGTGGTAGCTAGCATGTGAGGATGGATCGAGGTTAGGTTTTCTGAGATTAGGTGAGACAAGAGCAAGTTTGAATAGTGGAGGGAAAGATGCCTGTGGAGAGAGATAAGTTGAAGAGGTGAGCAAGGTAAGAGCAGGTAGTGGCGGAAAGGGAGAGGAGGAGGCGAGAAGCCAAGGAGCAGGTTGGGGAAGGACAAGAGGAAGGAGTGGACTGTCATTTGTGGTGGGGCAGAAGGAGCACAAAGGCAGGGTGGCCAAAGGGAGGGGATGGTGGGGTTGGGTCTGCCACATTGAAATGGGAGGAGATTCTGTGATGGGTTGCTTTAATTTTGGAAGAGAAGGTGGCAAATTCAGTCGCAGTGAGGGAGGATGGGAGGGAAGTAGGGGAAAAGGAGTGTGTTGAAAGTACTAAAAAGGAGAGTGGACTGAGAGGAGATGAGTGACTAGGATTGCTTTGCAGGAGAGGGCAGTGCTGAAAGAGGGTGAACTTGAAGTGGAGGAAGTCTGCCAAAGAGCAAAATTTCCTCCACAGGTGCTCAGCGATGTGCAAGGATTTTTGCAGGAACCAAGTCAGTTTGGCGTGCCAGCATTGGGGTTTGGAATGGTAGAGGGGGACAGAGAAGATGGGGGCAACAGAGTAGCACGAGTAAGTGAGGGTGATTTTGTAGAAGGAGGCCATCTAGTTGGGGAAGGCCATGGTGTAAAGAGGAGAGTATTGAGCAAAGACAGGACAGCAGGGTCGAGAGTCTCGAGATTATGCCTGGTAACAGTGGCTTTGGGCAAGGGAAGGAGGTGAGAGGGTGAAGGAGTGTAGATGGTGGTCAGAGAGGCGAAAGGGAGAGTTGGAGAGGTCAGAGGGAGCACACAGATGGGCGAAGACAAGGTCAAGGGAGTGTCCGAGACAGTGGGTAGAGGTCCAATGAGAAAGGCCAGAGTAGGAGGAAAGGGCATGAAAATTGGTGCATGTGGGATTAGTGATGTCAATAGGGATGTTAAAGTTGCTAAGAATGATAGAGGGGAGGTCAGCGGAGAGGAAGTGGGGAAAATAGGCAGCAAAGTTGTCAAGGAATCGAAAGGAGCAGCCTAGGGGTCGGAAGATGACTGTAACATGGATATGAATGAGGTGGGGTTGATAAGAGGGGTGTGGTTCATCAAATCGGCAGTATCTAGGTCGACAATGTTTAGGTCGACCACTATAGGTCGACAGTCACTAGGTCGACATGGATGGAAGGTCGACAGGGTTTCTAGGTCGACATGTGCTAGGTCGACATGAGGATATATATTTTTTTTTGGTGTCGTTTTCTTCGTAGAGTGACAGAGATCCCAAATTAGTGCACCGCGTCTCCTCGCATGGCTCGCTTCGCTCTCCATGCTTCGGGCATGGTGCCTATGCTCCGCTACCGCTTCGCTCGGCACAGATTACCGTTCCAATCGTAGTCCACGCGGATCGTTAAGTATGAAAAAATTAGAAAAAAGAAAAAAAATGTGAAAAACTCATGTCGACCTTTAGACCTGTCGACCTAGCACATGTCGACCTAGAAACCCTGTCGACCTTCCATGTCGACCTAGTGACTGTCGACCTATAGTGGTCGACCTAAACATTGTCGACCTAGATACTGTCGATCTTCAGACCGGATCCCGATAAGAGTAGACCTCGAAGGTGGAAAAAGAAAGGGCGGGCTCAGGAGGGATTACAGAAAAGGTACCATTGGGGGATAAGAGGATGTTCATTCCACCATCTTGGTGTCATCATGTCTGATGGAGTGGGTTAAAGACCACAAAAAGAAAAAGGGGTTGTATCTATAAGGTGCACACATAAAATAAAAATTCACTTTTATTCCAATTTGATTAAATTACCAATTAATGAGTACAGTCACGAAATGTAATATAAAACCAATAGTGTTGTGCTCAAAGATAGAAAATGTGAGAAAAATGTTACAAAGAACAGATGTCTGCTCCGTTCGATTCCCTCCTTTACCAACAATTCACAGAGGTATGTAAATACCAATTCTCTCCTGGAACTTGTAAATATATATTATGCCCTTAGCAGATTCATTTTCTTATGTCTTCCTCAAAGATATTGTTAACAAAAATAAGAATTTACTTACCGATAATTCTATTTCTCGTAGTCCGTAGTGGATGCTGGGAACTCCGTAAGGACCATGGGGAATAGCGGCTCCGCAGGAGACTGGGCACAAAAGTAAAGCTTTAGGACTACCTGGTGTGCACTGGCTCCTCCCCCTATGACCCTCCTCCAAGCCTCAGTTAGGATACTGTGCCCGGACGAGCGTACACAATAAGGAAGGATTTATGAATCCCGGGTAAGACTCATACCAGCCACACCAATCACACCGTACAACCTGTGATCTGAACCCAGTTAACAGCATGATAACAGAGGAGCCTCTGGATAGATGGCTCACAACAACAATAACCCGATTTAGTTAACAATAACTATGTACAAGTATTGCAGACAATCCGCACTTGGGATGGGCGCCCAGTATCCACTACGGACTACGAGAAATAGAATTATCGGTAAGTAAATTCTTATTTTCTCTGACGTCCTAGTGGATGCTGGGAACTCCGTAAGGACCATGGGGATTATACCAAAGCTCCCAAACGGGCGGGAGAGTGCGGATGACTCTGCAGCACCGAATGAGAGAACTCCAGGTCCTCCTCAGCCAGGGTATCAAATTTGTAGAATTTAGCAAACGTATTTGCCCCTGACCAAATAGCTGCTCGGCAAAGTTGTAAAGCCGAGACCCCTCGGGCAGCCGCCCAAGATGAGCCCACCTTCCTTGTGGAATGGGCTTTTACAGATTTTGGCTGTGGCAGGCCTGCCACAGAATGTGCAAGCTGAATTGTATTACAAATCCAACGAGCAATAGTCTGCTTAGAAGCAGGAGCACCCAGCTTGTTGGGTGCATACAGGATAAACAGCGAGTCAGATTTTCTGACTCCAGCCCTCCTGGAAACATATATTTTCAGGGCCCTGACTATGTCCAACAACTTGGAGTCCTCCAAGTCACTAGTAGCCGCAGGTACCACAATAGGTTGGTCCAGATGAAACGCTGAAACCACCTTAGGGAGAAAATGAGGACGAGTCCTCAATTCCGCCCTGTCTGAATGGAAGATCAGATAAGGGCTTTTACAGGATAAAGCCGCCAATTCTGACACGCGCCTGGCCTAGGCCAGGGCCAACAGCATGACCACTTTCCATGTGAGATATTTTAACTCCACAGATTCAAGTGGTTCAAACCATTGTGACTTTAGGAACCCCAAAACTACATTGAGATCCCAAGGTGCCACTGGAGGCACAAAAGGAGGCTGTATATGCAGTACCCCTTTTACAAACGTCTGAACTTCAGGAACTGAAGCTAGTTCTTTCTGGAAGAAAATTGACAGGGCCGAAATTTGAACCTTAATGGACCCCAATTTTAGGCCCATAGACACTCCTGTTTGCAGGAAATGCAGGAATCGACCTAGTTGAAATTCCTCCATCGGGGCCTTACTGGCCTCGCACCACGCAACATATTTTCGCCTAATGCGGTGATAATGCTTTGCGGTTACATCCTTCCTGGCTTTGATCAGGGTAGGGATGACTTCATCCGGAATGCCTTTTTCCTTCAGGATCCGGCGTTCAACCGCCCTGCCGTCAAACGCAGCCGCGGTAAGTCTTGGAATAGATAGGGTCCTTGATGGAGCAGGTCCCTTCTTAGAGGTAGAGGCCATGGGTCCTCCGTGAGCATCTCTTGAAGTTCCGGGTACCAAGTCCTTCTTGGCCAATCCGGAGCCACGAGTATAGTTCTTACTCCCCTCCGTCTTATAATTCTCAATACTTTTGGTAAGAGAAGAAGAGGAGGGAACCCATACACCGACTGGTACACCCACGGTGTTACCAGAGCGTCCACAGCTATTGCCTGAGGGTCCCTTGACCTGGCGCAATACCTGTCCAATTTTTTGTTTAGGCGGGACGCCATCATGTCCACCTTTGGTTTTTCCCAACGGTTTACAATCATGTGGAAGACTTCTGCTGAGGAAGTCTGTTTCCCAGTTGTCCACTCCCGGAATGAACACTGCTGACAATGCTATCACATGATTTTCCGCCCAGCGAAAAATCCTTGCAGCTTCTCTACGTGGGCGACTGCCGTGATGTTGTCCGACTGGATCAACACCGGCTGACCTTGAAGTAGAGGTCTTGCTTGGCTTAGGGCATTGTAAATGGCCCTTAGCTCCAAGATATTTATGTGAAGTGATGTCTCCAGGCTTGACCACAAGTCCTGGAAATTTCTTCCCTGTGTGACTGCTCCCCAGCCTCGCAGGCTGGCATCCGTGGTCACCAGGACCCAGTCCTGAATGCCGAATCTGCGCCCTCTAGAAGATGAGCACTCTGCAACCACCACAGGAGAGACACCCTTGTCTTTGGTGACAGGGTTATCCGCTGATGCATCTGAAGATGCGATCCGGACCACTTTTCCAGCAGGTCCCACTGGAAAGTTCTTGCGTGGAATCTGCCGAATGGAATTGCTTCGTAGGAAGCCACCATTTTTCCCAGGACCCTTGTGCACTGCTGCACTGACACTTGGCCTGGTTTTAGGAGGTTTCTGACTAGTTCGGATAACTCCCTGGCTTTCTCCTCCTGGAGAAACACCTTTTTCTGGACTGTGTCCAGGATCATCCTTAGGAATAAAAGACGTGTCGTCGGGATCAGCTGCGATTTTGGAATATTAAGAATCCAACCGTGCTGCCGCAACACTACTTGAGATAGTGCTACCCCGACTACCAACCGTTCCCTGGATCTTGCCCTTATCCGGAGATCGTCCAAGTAAGGGATAATTAAAACTCCCTTCCTTCGAAGGAGTATCATCATTTCGGCCATTACTTTGGTAAAGACCCGGGGTGCCGTGGACAAACCAAACGGCAGCGTCTGAAAATGATAGTGACAGTTCTGTACCACAAACCTGAGGTACCCTTGGTGAGAAGGGTAAATTGGGACATGGAGATAAGCATCCTTGATGTCCAGAGACACCATATAATCCCCTTCTTCCAGGTTTGCCATCACCGCTCTGAGTGACTCCATCTTGAATTTGAACCTTTGTATGTAAGTGTTCAAGGATTTCAGATTTAAATTAGGTCTCACCGAGCCATCCGGCTTCGGTACCACAAACAGCGTGGAATAATACCCCTTTCCCTGTTGTAGGAGGGGTACCTTGATTATCACCTGCTGGGAATACAGCTTGTGAATGGCTTCCCATACCGCCTCCCTGTCGGAGGGAGACGTCCGTTAAGCAGACTTTAGGAAAACGGCGAAGGGGAGACGTCTCGAATTCCAATTTGTACCCCTGAGATACCACCTGAAGGATCCAGGGGTCCCCTGTGAGTGAGCCTACTGCACGCTGAAATTTTTGAGACGGGCCCCCACCGTGCCTGAGTCCGCTTGTAAAGCCCCAGCGTCATGCTGAGGACTTGGCAGAAAACGGGAGAGGGCTTCTGTTCCTGGGAACTGGCTGTTTGCTTCAGCCTTTTTCCTCTCCCTCTGCCACGGGGCAGAAATGAGGAGCCTTTTGCCCGCTTGCCCTTATGGGGCCCAAAGGACTGCGCCTGATAATACGGCGTCTTCTTATGTTGAGAGGCTACCTGGGGTAAAAATGTGGATTTTCCAGCCGTTGCCGTGGCCACCAGGTCTGTTAGACCTACCCCAAACAACTCCTCCCTTTTTTAAGGCGATACTTCCATATGCCTTTTGGAATCAGCATCACCTGACCACTGTCTTGTCCATAACCCTCTTCTGGCAGAAATGGACAGCGCACTTACTCTTGATGCCAGTCGGCAAATATCCCTCTGTGCATCACGCATATATAGAAATGCATCTTTTAAATGCTCTATAGTCAGTAATATACTGTCTCTATCTAGGGTATCAATATTGTCAGTCAGGGAATCCGACCAAGCCACCCCAGCACTGCACATCCAGGCTGAGGCGATTGCTGGTCGCAGTATCACACCCGTGTGAGTGTATATACATTTTAGGATATTTTACTGCTTTCTGTCAGCAGGTTCCTTAAGGGCGGCCGTATCCGGGGACGGTAGTGCCACCTGTTTAGACAAGCGTGTGAGCGCTTTATTCACCCTAGGGGGTGTTTCCCAACGTGCCCTATCCTCTGGCGGGAAGGGGTATGATGCTAATAACTTTTTAGGAATTAACAGTTTTTTTCGGGGGAAACCCACGCATCATCACACACTTCATTTAATTCCTCAGATGCAGGAAAAACTACAGGCAGTTTTTTCTCACCCAACATAATACCCATTTTAGTGGTACTGGTATTATCAGAAATGTGTAAAAACATTTTCCATAGCCTCAATCATGTAACGTGTGGCCCTACTGGAAGTCACATTAGTCTCTTAATCGTCGACACTGGAGTCAGTATCCGTGTCGGCGTCTGTATCTGCCATCTGCGGTAACGGGCGTTTTAGAGCCCCTGATGGCTTTTGAGACACCTGGACAGGCACAGGCTGAGTCGCCGGCTGTCTCATGTCATCAATCTTTTGTAAAGAGCTGACTCACATAATTCCTTCCATAAGCTCATCCACTCAGATGTCGACTCCCTAGGGGGTGACATCTCTGTTACAGGCAATTGCTCCGCCTCCACCTCATTTTCCTCCTCATACATGTCGACACAACGTACCGACACACAGCACACACACAGGGAATGCTCTGATAGAGGACAGGACCCCACTAGCCCTTTGGGGAGACAGAGGGAGAGTATGCCAGCACACACCAGAGCGCTATATATATATATATATATATATATATACAGGGATAACCTTATATAAGTGTTTTTCCCCTTATAGCTGCTGTATTGTTATACTGCGCCTAATTAGTGCCCCCCTCTCTTTTTTAACCCCTTTCTGTAGTGTAGTAACTGCAGGGGAGAGCCAGGGAGCTTCCCTCCAACGGAGCTGTGAGAGAAAATGGCGCCAGTGTGCTGAGATAGGCTCCGCCCCCTTCTCGGCGGCCTTTTCTCCCGTTTTTCTGTGGAATCTGGCAGGGGTTAAATTTCATCCATATAGCCCTGGGGGCTATATGTGATGTATTTTCGCCAGCCAAGGTGTTTTTATTGCTGCTCAGGGCGCCCCCCCCCTAGCGCCCTGCACCCTCAGTGACCGAAGTGTGAAGTGTGCTGAGGAGCAATGGCGCACAGCTGCAGTGCTGTGTGCTACCTTGGTGAAGACAGGATGTCTTCTGCCGCCGATTTTCCGGACCTCTTCTTGCTTCTGGCTCTGTAAGGGGGCCGGCGGCGCGGCTCTGGGACCGAGCTCCGAGGCTGGGCCTGTGTTCGGTCCCTCTGGAGCTAATGGTGTCCAGTAGCCTAAGAAGCCCAATCCACTCTGCACGCAGGTGAGTTCGCTTCTTCTCCCCTTAGTCCTTCGATGCAGTGAGCCTGTTGCCAGCAGGTCTCACTGAAAATAAAAAACCTAAAACTAAACTTTCACTAAGAAGCTCAGGAGAGCCCCTAGTGTGCACCCTTCTCGGCCGGGCACAAAAATCTAACTGAGGCTTGGAGGAGGGTCATAGGGGGAGGAGCCAGTGCACACCAGGTAGTCCTAAAGCTTTACTTTTGTGCCCAGTCTCCTGCGGAGCCGCTATTCCCCATGGTCCTTACGGAGTTACCAGCATCCACTAGGACGTCAGAGAAATGGTGTTTATATGTGTAATGCATTTTTGGTTGTCTTAGGTAGCAGCCCCCAGTACCAAATTGATTATATAGTGACATATATTGGGGCAATCTCTTTTTCATTCTGGTTGTATAACCAGATAATTGAGTGTGCAGATTGGTCAATATTTTTGTACACTGATGGAGTGGGTGAAGGAGAGGCCCCCATAGGAGAGGGCAGCAGGGGAGGCAGTGTCAGAGGTGAGCCAGGTTTTGTGATGGTGAGGTTAAGAGAGTGGGAAATTAGGAAGTTGTGGATAGTGGGCAATGTATTGCATATGGATCTGGCATTCCAGAGGGCACAGGAGAATGGGAGGGAGGGGATGAGGGAGATGTAGATGAGATTGGCTGGGTTGCAAGTGAGGGGGGGGTCAGAATCTGGGGGGATGGTAAGAATTGGGAGAGGATCGGTAAGGGACAGGGATGAGGAGCCATAGTGGGCAACTCAGAGTAGGGAGTGAGAGGGAGAAGGGTGGCAAGTGTGCAAATAGGTAGTGGGCAGAAAAGCACAGCAGGGGATACAGCCATTTAGAGGAGAGGCAGGTGAAAGGCATACGAGTCAATAAAGCGGTGGGGTAGTGGAAGATAGTGGGTAAATAATGCTGGATGTTAAAGTGAGTAGTAAATAAAATGTTAAGTGGTAAATTCAGACAGGACTATCAAGGCAAAATGTCATGGAAGTACAAATACAGTAGTTCCTGGTGAAGTGGAAAGTTCTTGCAGTGTCCAGAACAGGAAGTTTAGTACAGAGTTGGTATGTGATGCAGAAAGTAGGTGTTTGAAGTGATTGTTTAGTGAACTCACTTTTGTAGATTTGACACAGTCCATCTGCAGTAGAGGTAGTTTGTAGCATGTTTCCCTTCTGTTTTCCTTTGGTTTAACACCAGTATAGTGGCATTATTGATTTTACAAACTAACACTTTAGAACTAGACACCCTGCCTGCGTATCCTATACTGAATAAATAAGGCAACAGATGTGTGTACATACTGACTACAACCCCCACACTACGCAGCCAAAGGTGTTAATCAAATATAACAGATTACTTAAAAAAAACATTTGTACTTAATTTTCTTTTGTGCCGTCATGGTTTTCGGTCTAGGATGAGGAATGCAGGCAGGTTTACATAATAATTATGACTTAGATTATGTGTATCAGTAATCAATCATCCTTGGAATGTCATTCAATGCATTGAAGGTTATAAAGACCTGACATTTTATACATTTCCCTAAATCATGGGGGACCTGGCGTCCTATTTTAAGCATAGCTTCTCTACGTAGTATGTTTGCAATACAAGTGCTTCATATACTGTATATTCCAAATGCCTTCATTCTGAATTCTTCAAATGTAAACATATACTCGGCTTGAGTGCATTCTGACAAGCAGGATGCGCAAAAATAAACATTTACTTCTTTCATAGAAAGCCTTTCCAGTTTTGTGTTCAGGTCAACATCATGTTCAGTGATGTGTGGATACGCCTGCCAGGCTCCTGATGTCTGTGAATTCATGTGTGGACAGGTGCTAGGTATGTGCTCTTCCTGCTACTGGTAAAATGAAGCATGTCTGCTTTACTAAAAGTCAGAAATGTGAATAAATGCTGCTGGCAGATTAATCCAAAAGGGCACCATCGTTAACTGGTAAAGTGACAGGACCAAGTAATATCAATATTCCCCACCCCCACCCCCCACACACACATACAAAACAAGCAATACAACCTTATATGTAAACTGGTATTGGAAATTGTGCGTATGTCTCGATTATACTTGCCTACTTTTAATATCTCCTCTACAGGGAAAGCAAGAAGAGGAGACTGTGGTACACTTCAGGGGGAACCAGGCTGTCACATCACTAGGTCTCAGCCCCGTTGTGACAAAATGACATGATTCACGGACAGGAGGCAGGGCTAAATGACATGATTCTCGTACCAGCTAGTACTGGGTAATCTCATCCTGTCTGATTCACTAGGAAGTAGTGAGGATGCAGGAAATCTGGCCACCCTTCTTGCAGGAGAGTAGGCAAGTGTGTGCGGGTAGCTCAATTTATACCCCTAGAATAGTCTCTCGCTGTAGGGGTGCGTTTTGCTTTCTTCTGTGTGTCTTAAGGGGGGTACTGACGGGAGAGATGTGTGCTGAGCGATCTTAACACAGACCGCTCAGCACACATCTCTCCCCCCGCTCAACACGGGGGCATACACACGGCAGATCCGTGCTTAAAATCTAAGCAATCTAGTCAGATTGCTTAGATTTTAAACACAGATCTCTCCATGTTTACCCCCCTTTAGGCTCTTCAGGCATTGGAATACAATACAGATACCGATTAAATCATACACAGAAAGCCACACTGTCTAGCCAGATTTGGAACACTACACCTTGGTAGATCTCCAGTGGTTTAAGTAAACAAGATTGCTTCTGTTACACAATAGTCTGGTCTACCTGATCTGATAATCTAATTGGTGTAGAGAAGATTTGTTCCTTTGGCATAAGTAAACAATAGAAATACTGTATAGGGCTATAGGTGTGTACACACGGTGAGATATCTCCTTTCGATTTTGACTATATAGTCAAAATCACAAGGAAAGTTAGTGCACATCTCAGGGTGTTAGGCAGCTTGCGATACCGATTTGATCCCGTTGCGCACTCCCGCGAGGTCGGTATCGCAAGTCTAGATAGACTGTGCAGGCAAGTCAATCTTGACTATCTAGTGTACTATCTAGTACAAAGGAGTCAAAATTGTCACTTAGTCAAAATCGTACATAGACAAAATCGAAAGTGCAGATAGTCAAGATCTGTGCTGTCTGGGCTCTGGGGGAGTTCAAGGGAAATCGCATCGTCAAAATCGGGCATAGCAAGAATCTCACCGTGTGTATGCACCTCAGGGACGGATCTAGACTTTTCTTTAGGGTGGGTGGTTTACGGTTTAATCTTGACTCCTCCCTCTACAGTCCCAGCTCCTCCCATCTGCAATCCTAACTCCTCCTCTCTCAATTCTGACTGAACTTTTTGAGTGAGACTGAGATAGAGCTTTGTGATTGTTCTGTGTACATGTGACTGTGCTATGGGGTAATTGTATTTATTAGCCCTAGTACCCACACACCAGCAAGTGAGAAGCAAATGCTCTGTAACCCTTGCTCTCCTGGCTCCTCTGTGCTGCTGTGGTATAAACTGCAGCACATCATTCTGCCTCAGGCTCTCCCAGGAGAGCTCTCTTCTGCTCAAAAGTGGGCGTGGCTATGACTGTGTTAGGGGGGGGGGCGGTCGCCCCCTTCGCCCCCCCCTAGATCCGGCCCTGATGCACCTTAACACAAATGCATCACCTACAGTGTAACAAATACCATAACACAATTGCATATATTATTGCAATTACATACAGTATTGCATATATTATCACACTTGCTGTGAAACTAATATTTTACTAGCTTTTGGTTCCTCTTCTCAAGTTATTTTGTTTTTGGGATATTCACTACTTATTTGTTCAAACAATACAGACATCATGATAGCCAATACATGTCATTAGGGAACACTAGTTGGATTACCTGTTCAACAAGTAACAAGTTACTTATACAGGCAGGAGTAGTAAATGGTCACTACTACAATTCAATGTTTTAGTTCAATTACATTTTTAAATAAACACAAACTTTCTCAAGTTCTACATCTTATGATTAAAGGTTTCCTTTAATCATAAGATGTAGGCGCGACGTAAATTGTGCTGTTTGGGTGACCAAACAGGTGAATCCGCACATTTAAACCTCAGCTTAAATCTCCCTCCCCTCTCCCCTCTTGATTTACATATGTATAAGCACTGAAGTATAAGCACCACTATTTATCATACATGTGTTAACTAATTTATACATATATAGCTGCATTATTATTTTGGGTTTTGTACTGCCTGACACTAGCTATTGTACAGACAACTCTGTGAGGATTGTATGTTATTTATGTGGTGAAAGAACTGGGATAAGCATGCATACGGATATAGTGAGCACATACTGATAAAACATAATATTTGTTAGCAAATACAGTAGGACCGGAAAACATAGGTCACAATAAGCCCATCATAGATTTGTGTTGGTCCCTGATCAAACATTATGTGTATATCTTTGTGAAGGACTTATCCTATGTAGAGGTGGTGCTCTGTATGTCTGCATCACTCATATGCTTACAGTGATGGACTTCCAAGTGTCTCTTTCAGTCTGTCCTCACTCTGTCTTTTCCATATCCATGTCTGTAGTTGGCAGCATTATTTCAGATATATTCATGTAAACCCATAATGTGTAAGAATATAGTATCTGTACCATTACATTCTTCTTGTTGTACAATGCTAATATTTTATCATACTCAGCGTTCACATGTCACCTCTGAATGTGTGCTAAATTCAGCAGAAAACATGAAGAGATATGAACGGGGAGTCAAAGGCGCTAAACGAATACACTTGGGAGACAAGCGTGGTTGGTTAGCTTTATGTGGCAACTGTAATGTACAGCACACATAGAATAAAACACTAAGACAAACATGCTTTAAAGTTGTTTACATTTATTCTTATGTATCCACCTTAATTTATAGAATATAACATATAAACCATAACTTATAAACTAGACACAGACATGACGAATAAAAACCTACTAAAAACAGCAAGAAATCAAATTAAACATAAATATATATATATTTTTTTATCATTTGTATTTTTATGTAGCATACAGATCTACTGGTTGCTCCAGATAGTCCCAGCCCACTTCAGGTTCTCATGCAGCCATTTAAGAGACGAGTTATGGTCCAAAATGTAAACTTGCTCCTTTGTGCTGTTGACCGTCATGTGCTTAAGGAACAGTCTGGGGCTGGACATCCTGCTGGCTTCCAGTAATCTGCCGATGGCGGTGTGATAGCTGTCTTCACACTGAGCCTTGTCCGCTTCCACTCTACAGGGGCACAATTGGAGAAACAGGTTATAGCATTACAGTGGATAAACACAATCCTTGCAAAAATTGTATGGTTAATAAAACTATCCGAATGGAAAAATGTTGGAAAATTATGGGTTCCTGATTATAATAAGAAAGAAAGATCTATAAACAAATATAACACACTAGCTGTTCTACCCGTTCTTCGCACGGGAGTTTCTGCTTTTCACGGTTGTAAATATAAATGAGTGTTAAAAATGTGGTAAATCTATGGAGATGTATATTTGAGACATCATGATGTAAGTAAATATAACACACATACCTATATATATACACCTATATATATACCTATATATATATATATACATACATATATATATATATATATATATATATATATACACATATATATATATGGAAAACAAAAGGTGAGAATAGGCGCCTCCTAGTGTAATATTATATATATAATGTGACCATCACCCTTGATATCACCCTGTAAAGTGGAACTGTACCGTGTATGGTGGAATTCCAACCACCTTTAGAATAGCATAAAGTCACAATTTGAGCGGCGTCATCAGTGATCTCAATGATCTCCTGTTAATCTTCCTTCATCTTGTTACTCATTTGGTCAGAAAAAGAGTAAAAAAGACCAATAGTGTAATACTATTTACACAAACAATATACATTTATTTGGAACTAGTCCGACAGTAAAAACATTGCCCGTACCATATAATAAAATAAAAACAGCTTATCTGTGTTTTAAGTCGTCCATACGAGTGAACACTCAACGCGTTTCGTCCTACGCCAACAGCCTGGACTTCCTCAGGAGTGTAATACTAGTGAGTGTATGGACACATATTTATACCCCTCTTAATTAATTTAATTGCACATGTAATTGCTGTTCCTCCCGGTTTTCCGGAAGGACGAAACGCGTTGAGTGTTCACTCGTATGGACGACTTAAAACACAGATAAGCTGTTTTTATTTTATTATATGGTACGGGCAATGTTTTTACTGTCGGACTAGTTCCAAATAAATGTATATTGTTTGTGTAAATAGTATTACACTATTGGTCTTTTTTACTCTTTTTCTGACCAAATGAGTAACAAGATGAAGGAAGATTAACAGGAGATCATTGAGATCACTGATGACGCCGCTCAAATTGTGACTTTATGCTATTCTAAAGGTGGTTGGAATTCCACCATACACGGTACAGTTCCACTTTACAGGGTGATATCAAGGGTGATGGTCACATTATATATATAATATTACACTAGGAGGCGCCTATTCTCACCTTTTGTTTTCCAGATTTACTATTGGTGGGCTTGAACAGCCAACCACTGGAGAAAAGGGCTGCCACCCCACGAAATATAATACTGGGGGAGTATACTCTAGATATAAGAAAATTGACCATAGGAAAAAAGGATAAGTCATCCTAAGAAGGGTTTAGCGCCATTTACCACCACCAACTTTCTACATATATATATATATACACATACACACACACATACAGCTGGGTCCATGTTTATCTTGCCCTCTAATAGGATTGAGACTGGGCAGTCGGACTTAGTCCCCTGCTGTATTGTTCTCTGTATTGTATTGCAGCGGAGAACAATAGGTGAAAGGTTTATGTAAATAAACCATGGGGTGCCTAGGCGCAGCAAAGAAGCCAAGATAACCGTGGATCTATCTGTATATGGACTAGATCTGAGTCAGACACACTAGTGGCCGCTGTTACATTGGGTCGCAGCAACCTACTTACTAGCTTATGCTATTGAGAGAAGCCCCCCTGTATGCAGAAAATCTGTGTGGCTGCATACTGCATGTGGAAGCCTATCACTCCAGCCTATAAGCTGTTACCATTAGTATCTAGACTTACAATCACCCCATGGTGGGAGCAAAGGGTCAGAAACAGGCGTCTCACATCGGTCCACACTTCAAGCGTGAATATTGGCTTACACACCCACAACACTTCCAGACACTCCTACTAGACGGAACAGACCTGTGCATTTCTGCTCAGAAACGTCCATTTCACGGATAGCGTGGGCAGTCGAAGGACAGATCAATCCATATGTACAAGTTTGCTTTGGAGCACGCGCAGTTACTGATTTTTCTTTGGCGCATGTGCAGTTTGCTGAAATCCGTGAGATTAACTTTTGCTTTCAGTTCACAATCAGCCTCATATAGTCCAAAATTGTTTCAGCACTCTCTTTACAAATGACAAAAAGGCCCTGGCACCCTCTTGCAAATTTCCAGAACTATAACACCCCTGCCAAAAAAAATTTTTATAGCCTGCCTACTGTAGGTGACATTTTTATGGACATGACACTTTTATGGTTTATGGCTGCTTTAACACAAGTGCAGTGTTCCATGAAAATCTATTCAGCTTATGTGATAGTTCTGCATCTGGGATCCACTGGTGATCACATGATCACACCCTAAGTTGTAACTTTCACAAAACTTGATTAACCATGTTCGATACCAAAATAAAATTGGAGAAAAAGGGACACACGTTTATAATTACAATTCTATAAGCACACTAATTATTGGGAAAAATAGGATTTTAATTACCTACCGGTAAAAATTTTTTCTCGTAGAGGATGCTGGGGTCCACATTAGTACCATGAGGTAAAGACGGGTCCACTAGGAGCCACTGGCACTTTAAGCTTTTGAGACTGTGGGCTGGCTCCTCCCTCTATGCCCCTCCTACCAGACTCAGTCTAGAAACTGTGCCCAAGGAGATGGACAACTTCGAGAGAAGGATTTTACACAGATAGTGGCGAGATTTACATCAGCTCACACATACAAGGCAAACCAAGCTAACCAGCTTGAAAACTCAGTAACGGCTGAACAAGATTACTTAACCAAGAACTAAGCAGTACTGAACCAAGTAACCACTGCAGGATCACGAAGCGCTGGGCGGGCGCCCAGCATCCTCTACGGACTACAAGAAAAGGATGTACCGGTAGGTAATTAAAATCCTATTTTCTCTTACGTCCTAGAGGATGCTGGGGTCCACATTAGTACCATGGGGATGTACCAAAGCTCCCAAAATGGGAGGGAGAGCGCGGAGGCTCCTGCAGAACTGATTGACCAAACTTCAGGTCCTCAGATGCCAAAGTATCGAACTTGCAGAATTTAGCAAACGTGCTCGACCCAGACCAAGTAGCTGCTCTGCAAAGCTGTAAAGCCGAGACACCCCGGGCAGCCGACCAGGAAGAACCCACCTTCCGAGTAGAGTGTGCCTTAACAGATGTAGGACACGGCAATCCTGCCGTAGAATATGCATGCTGGATAGTGAACCTGATCCAGCGAGAGATAGTCTGCTTAGAAGCAGGACACCCAAGTTTCTTGGGATCATACAGGATAAACAAAGAGTCCGATTTTCTGTGACGAGCAGTCCTCTTCACATAGATTTTCAGAGCCCTTACGACATCCAAGGACTTTGATGAAATTGAGGAGTCAGTAGCTACTGGCACCACAATAGGTTGGTTGATATGAAATGCCGACACAACCTTCGGAAGGAACTGCTGACGTGTCTGGAGCTCAGCTCTATCTTCATGGAGGATTAAGTAGGGGGTTTTACAAGACAAAGCCCCCAACTCCGACACACGTCTAGCAGAAGCTAAGGCCAACAAAGTGCCAGCCTTCCACGTGAGAAACTTGAACTCAACCTCCTGTAGAGGCTCGAACCAAATCGGATTGGAGGAACTGCAACACCAGGTTAAGATCTCATGGTGCTGTAGGCGGCACAAAGGGAGGCTGGATGTGCAGAACCCCTTTCAAAAAAAAGTTTGAACCTCCGGGAGGGAAGCCAACTGTTTCTGAAAGAAAAATGGATAGGGACGAAATCTGGACCTTTACGGATCCCAACCTCAGGCCCATATCCACACCTGCTTGCAGGAAGAGGAGAAACCGCCCCAGTTGAAACTCCACCGTATGAAACTTCTTGGACTCACACCAAGATACATATATTTTCCAAATACGATGGTAATGTCCTAGCCTGCATCAGGGTAGGAATAACCTTGTCCGGAATGCCCTTCCAAGCTAATATCATGCCATGAAATGTAGCCGCGGTAAGTCTTGATAAGCGAACGGCCCCTGCTGCTAGCAGTAGATCCAGAAGGTCCGCGTACTAAGCCCTTCTTGGCCAGTCCAGAGCAATGAGGATTGCCTGAACTCTTATTCCAAGAGTTCTAAAACTCATAAGGAGAATGAGGGGAAGTGGAGGAAACACATACACCGACTGGAACACCCACGGAGTCACTAGGGCGTCCACCGCCACGGCTTGTGGTTCCCTCGACCTGGAACAAAACCGCCGAAGCTTCTTGTTGAGACGAGAGGCCATCATGTTGTCAAAGTCGAAAAATATCATGATGCATACCCCTTGTACTAACCCCTCATGCACATGCACGCTGCTCGTGCACCTGTTCCCCCGTGCGTACACATACCCGCAAGTTGCGTAGGGGACGCTCCAGCGTCTCGTGCGCATAAGATGTGTATTTAAGGCGGAGTTTGTGAGCGTGCGACTCGATCGTAGCATATTTAACCCAAATAGTGCATTTTGTAGTTAATATTCCCCTAGACCATGTCAGCGAGTATGATTAGTTTAAACTGTTCCTGGACAGAGAGATTCCTCTTTGCATGATAGGAAGGGTCAGATAAAGGTTGAAAGGTGGTGTCTAGTATCCAGCTGTAGGGTATTTTAAGGGGAACATTCCGATGTTAGTTAGGAAAGGATCGCTCGCTCCTGTGTATAGTTATGTACAGAAGTAGATTATGAACATTAACTGTATTTGCTGTAAATTACACATGCGGCGGGAATCCTGAGGATACCTCCCACCAGAGCAGTTGGGGAAAGACACAGCCCACCTGTTCAAATCCACCTATGACCTTTGCTGTAATGTAGAGACACATCCCTGTGTCCAATGAACAATGAGATTACAGTTACCATTGTATTGTGAATGTATGTTGTGTATATAAAGACCACTGTTGCCTGGCCAGCCTCATGTCTCTGAAGACTTTCTACCTGAATAGCTGAGGACTGGATTCCAGGTCGCGCTTGCGAAAGATTCCCCACGTATGTATATTCTCTGTAGCCATTGTTCGTCTTATTCTCTGTTATTCTGTTAGATTTCTGTGTTAGCTTGTAGTGTATAACTTGTACTGTTTTCCCCTTTTTTTCTCTGAATAATCCACGGCAGTGTTAGAGCTGCTGTGGTTTTAACCAAACCCGGTGTTGTGTTTTCACTTTCCTGCAAAGGGCTCTCTTAGCGTCTCAATCGCTCAAACAGCATACACTTTGTTAAGGTTTTTAAGCGATACATCATTACAGTATTTGACTACTAAGGTTTAGAGTATAAGCATATTCTTACTGTGTTTTATTAACAAGGTTTAAAGGTTATCAACTGTGTGTGCGCCCGCTGTGTGTATTCCGTACACTCAGCGCAGCTTGTGTACGCCAAGTGCGTACCACGTGCGGGACTCTGTACGCAAATAGCGTACAAAGTGCGTAGCACGTGCACGTGGTCTAGCGGCCATAGCGGCTCCACGGAAATAGTGTATAGCTTTATGTTTGAAGATAATAATTGACATTATCAATTGGGAGCTCATCCGGTTCTCCTCATATCCGCAGCCTAGCAGGACAAGGCAGACTTTTATCTATCAGCAAAGGGCGGGAAGGTAGTATCCCCTGTTAGCCGTTTTGTGGTCAGGGATATATTAGTGCTGATTAGATAAGCGTCTGCTCCGTTTGGTTTGAAGGGATGCTGGTGGGATCCGGAAGGTAAGAACGTAAAGCTATTGTTTGTTTTTTTTAATCTGTTTAATTTCTGTTTGGTGCCAACTGCGCACGCAACACACGTAACACACGCACACACCTGTATTTTATTTGTGTATTTTGCATATCTACCCTCTTGTTTGCCATTAGCATTGATCACGTGCTGAGAAATTTGTTGCTATTTAGTTAAAAGTAAAGAGTAATGTTTAATGGAGGAAGTGTAAAACACACACGCAGCCTGACCCAGTTATAAAGGTTTATACAGGAGATACTGTGTGGTGTTAGTAAGCGATTATAGTTAAATATCGTTTACATTTATAGAAGCGTGTTATTTGTGTTACGGCGGGCGTATCCGGCCTTTGTACACGTGTCTCGGACAGCGTGCGAGACTGCGTACGCAACGCAAAAGCCTACACACGTGGCGTATATTACGCAACGTGCGTACAGATACGCCCACTAGATACAAATCACACGATAGCATTGTTTTAGTTTAGGCGATACGGTAGCCACGCGATAATAGCACAAATTTGTTCAGTTTCCAATATTTTAGTTTAAAAGATCCTTCTCTTATTGCATCACCTCTGGGATTAGCCTGTTTCACCTGAATGAAAGTAATTTTCTGTACAGAAAAATCGTAGTGTATACGAGTGAACGAGCGTGTGTATGCAAATAAAGGTTTTGTGAACCCGGGATCCGGGATCCCAGAGGACACCAGTGAAGTGAACACTTGGTGGCGTGAGATTGGCTTGCTCACGTTAACGTTGATAAGGTATAAAGGAGCAGAGTAGCAAGTAACAGCAGACCAAGAGGTCGGCGAAGTCAGAAATCCGCTGACTAGGTCAAGCGAAGCTCTGAAAACCGTGGCCTGAGAAAGGCCAGCGGTGAGAGCGCAGCCCCGGGGGTTTGCATAGTACCCATATAGGCCCGTTAATACGCTCCGGCTGAGGTTTCGCAGCCTAAACAACCGATTCCGTTGGTCGTGCAGCAGATAAGTAATAGTTACTTATACGCAGTGCGACTGTACCGCACGTTACTGTGTGCATTAGTTAGTTCACCTTGATACCCATTATGCAATTTGCGTACAATCGCGGGGTCATAGACGCTAATTGTACACGTAACGTGATTTGTGTAACAGGTTTTTTTTATTTTAAGGGAGTTTCGCTGTTCACTCAGGAAATCTCAAGCAACTGATATTTACTGGGAGGGGTAGCATACTCCCACACGCTCTCAGTAAATAGAGGTTACACAGGGGCCCTAGGTTGGGTACGACCAGCGCTGCAGACAGTGTGTAGGTGTATTGGCCGACGTGGGCGAAAGTGAGTGAGAGCACTTGTTGGACTTTCACCGTTGCCTTACCTCTGAGTAACTTGGTTTTTGTAGGAATTCGCTGAGAAGGCAATACCTGCAAAGAATGGGGGCCAGTTGCTCAAGTAAGGGACGATCAACCAGGGTTCAGGTTGATATCATTCCGCGGCCCAAAGGGTCGGCGAGGTACATAATGTGTGAAAAATATGGATCACACGCAGAGGTCTTATGCAATGAATGGGAACGAATGACTGTGGATGATAGGGAACCGTTCCCTAGGGTAGGCAGTTTTAATCCTGAGGTGTTGCAAAATCTAAGGAGAAGGATATGTGTGATAAAATCCAAGACACAGAGGATTAGACATTATGATTATTTACAGTTATGGCAACAGGAAGGTGAGATACAACGGGGATTAGCTCAAGCAGCTGGTTCCAACCCTAGCAGGAAACTGATAGCAACTGCACCACCACCACCGTACATAACAGGGGAGAAAATGGCTACAGAGAATGGCATACTGGTATACGATAAAAGTGCACTTAATAAATGTATTAATGGTGATAAGAGTAAAGTAGATAAGTGTATTGATGCTAATGCTAACCCGTGCAAGTTGTATCCCATCCTAAACTTCCCTCAGGACTGCGACCCAGAAGATGAGCCCAGCACGATATCGGCACTCTCTCTAGCAGCCACCATACAAGAAACTCAAGTGGGCACGGCCCAACCAGTAAGAGCAGTAGCGAAGGCCCCTAGTGGAGGGACAGGTGAGGTCGTGTCCACAGGTAAGTACGGTACTGTACATTACGCAGAAACAATTGCACCACACATTATAGAGTCAACACAAAGTGATGTAATTGAACTTAATCCAGTCAGGGTGATCGCAGTCCCCAATGGAAAGACTGACGCACAGGGAGTCACTCCCGTCAGGAACATTGCAATGCATTGCCCCTGGTCCCGGACAGAATTGAGGACAATTATGTCTGAATTTCCCGATCCCAGGAAAGATCTAGCCGCATGTCAAAGGTTTATTAAAGAACTAGGTAACACCGCCGAACCCAATAACAAAGATTGGCGGACAGTGCTGCGGGCATGTTTGCCCTCTAGTATTGACCCTGTGAAATTCATTACTGATTGTAAATTAGATGAAGAGGTACCTCTCACTGATGAATACAATCAGGAGAATGTTAAACAGATCAATCTGCAGTTAGGAGTATATTTTCCAATGGTTGTCAAGTGGAACAAAATTTTCTCCATTAGACAAAAAGGTGAAACTGCTTCTGACTATTTCCATCGAGCACTGCAGGAAATGGCTAGATATACTGGGATCGAAGACATTAAGAATAATGTGCACCATAGGGAGGTAGCGGTGTCTGTATTAATGGACGGGTTAAAGGAAGTGTTGAGAACCAGGGTACAAACCACTCAACCTAGCTGGAGAGGTATTTCGGTGGCTGCCTTGAGAGAGACCGCTATTGAGCATGATCGGAACATCATTAGGCACAGGGAGTCACAGGGGGACAAACTGATGACAGTAAGTATACAGGCCCTTACAACAAGGCCTCATCAGCCTAAACCCCAGCCCCCTGTTGGTAAGTCGAATGTGATAACATGTTTTAACTGTCAGAGAGAAGGACATTACACACAAAGCTGTATTTTTAAAGACCCACATAAGGTATATTGACCCCCTAGACAACAACGTGACACACAATATGACACACGTAATTGGGATCAGGGACCGCAGAGGAGAAGTTATGAAACGCATGCAGGGAAAACAAAGAGGTACCCACCAAGGAGAGACTGGCAGGTCTCTGAAAATTCTCAGTTACCCCCCTCACATATTGTAGCTGCCAGCGCGCTGCGGGGAGGTCACCACACACAATAGGGGTGGGGCCACACCTGTAGTCTGCAGCCAGTGAAATTAATTGCGAGCCTTGGAAGTGAACCTGAGGTCACAATTGATGTAGCTGGTAGATCACTACCTTTCCTTGTAGATACGGGGGCGGCCAAGTCAGTGTTAAATTCAACGGTGGGTATGAAAACCACGGGTAAAACAATCCCAGCAATGGGAGTAACAGGAGTAGTACAACACTATCCTTTAAGTAAACCAGCAGAGATTACGATAGGGCCTTTGCAGACCAAGCACTCCTTTCTGCTGGCTGCATCGGCTCCGACTAATCTACTTGGAAGAGATTTACTGTGTAAGATGGGGTGTGTCATATATTGTACTCCTGAAGGTGTTTTCTTAGATATACCCGAGAATCACGCTCAGGAAGTGCAGGATATGCTATACTCCCCACAAAGGTTAATGTCACACACTGCTGTTACAGACAGGTGTCCATCCAAGGTAGAGGAAATGATCTCCCAGATACCGGAGTCACTTTGGACCAAAGACGGACAAGACACTGGATTGATGGCAAATGTAGCTCCTGTAGTAGTTCAAGTAAAAGATGGTAGGATAGCTCCAAAAATCCCACAGTATCCTCTGAAGCCAGAGGTGGAATTAGGAGTGTACCCAGTCATAGAGCGCTTGCTGCAACAGGGCATCCTAGTTAGGACGTCCAGCACTGCCAATAGTCCCATCTTCCCTGTGAAAAAGAGTGGGGGGAGGGGTTACAGGCTAGTGCAGGATCTAAGGGGGATCAACAAAATAGTCGAGAGCCAATTCCCCGTAGTGCCAAATCCAGCTGTCATCCTTATGCAAATCCCTCCCACTGCGAAATTTTTCACTGTTATTGACCTCTGCTCCGCCTTCTTCTCGGTCCCTCTGCACCCTGACAGCCAATACTTGTTTGCATTCACATACAGAGGAGTACAGTACACCTGGACTCGCTTACCACAAGGTTTAATTGACAGCCCAAGTATTTTCTCACAGGCTTTGCATGACTGTTTACAATCCTTTCAACCTGAGAGCGGATCAGTATTAATACAGTATGTAGATGACTTACTGCTGTGTTCTGATTCACTCGAATCGTCCTTGAGAGACACGAAACAGCTTTTGTTTCATCTTTCTAATACGGGACACAAGGTTTCAAAGGATAAGTTGCAGTTATGCCAGACCAAGGTAAAATATTTGGGACATTGCTTGACACAAGGACTGAGACACCTCACCGCTGATAGAATACAGGCGATTCGCGACATGACTCTGCCACAAACCCAGCAACAGATTTGCACTTTCCTAGGAATGTGTGGGTACTGCCGCAACTGGATCCCAGGGTTTTCCATGCTAGCCTTACCTTTGCAAGAGATGGTCTCATCAAACAAACCAGATTGGATTTCGCACACAGACGAGTCCGAACTGGCATTTGAGAGACTCAAACAGTGCCTATCGCAGGCACCAGCATTAGGTATGCCACATTATGGGAAACCCTTTGAATTGTACGGTACGGAGAGTGCTGGGTGTGCGGCAGGTGTTTTAACCCAGAAACATGGTGATGCCAGCAGGCCGGTAGCCTACTACAGCGCTCAGCTAGACACCATAGCACGATCCCTCCCCACATGCTTGCGAAGTGTTGCAGCAATAGCATTGCTAGTGAGTAAAAGCGAAGATGTAGTGTTAGGTCACAACCTGACCATCCATACACCTCATGCAGTGTCAGCCTTACTGAATTCTGCCCAAACCAGACACGTCTCATCTGCACGGTTTACAAGGTGGGAATTAGCACTAATGGCCCCTGTAAACATCACCATAAGGAGATGCAGCGCACTAAATCCTGCAACGTATCTCCCAGGTGTGCCTGGACAGGCACAAAGGGTGGGGGATGAGAGTGATGGTGAAGGAGGATTTAGTACAGACACTGACACACATGATTGTATGGAATATTTGACCCAAAATTTCACTGCAAGGCCTGACATCAGTGACAACCCACTGGAAGGTGTAGATTTTACTTTTTACACTGACGGTAGTTGCCACAGACAGACGGACTCGGGAGACTTGTGTACTGGATACGCAGTCGTAGATGACAAAGGTACCATAGAAGCAGAACCCCTGGGCCCACCTCACTCAGCACAAGTTGCTGAGCTGTGAATTGGCTAAGGGTAAGTCAGCCAATATCTACACGGATTCTAGGTATGCCTTTGGAGTAGTGCATGATTTCGGGGCCCTATGGCGCCTCAGAAATTTCATGACGGCAGCTGGCACACCCGTGGCGCATGCGACCCACATCAAAAGACTTCTAGCAGCGATACAGGAACCTGACAGAGTGGCTGTTATCAAGTGCAAAGCCCACACGTACAGCCAAGACCCAGTGTCACTTGGTAACAGCCGGGCAGACGAAGCTGCTAAATCAGCAGCCAGCACCCCCATACAGATAGACATCACACAACTGATGGTATTCAATACCGTCAATACACAGAAATTGAGTGAAATGCAAAATTTGTGTTCCCCACAGGAAAAGGCAGTCTGGAGGTCAAAAGGATATGGCCAGGAGTCCTCAGGACTCTGGACAGATGGGCAGGGTAAGCCAGTGGCACCCAGAGCATACCTTCCAAGTTTAGCTGAGGCGGCACATGGTCTGACTCATCTGGGCAAAGAAGGTATGTGCAAGTTGGTAAGAGCCTACTGGTGCGCACCAGGATTCTCTTCTCATGCGGGTAAGAGAGCAATGACATGCCTCACCTGCTTGAGGAAGAATATTGGAAAGGCAATACCAACAGAACCATCCCATATCCCGCCAACAGACGGCCCTTTTCAGGTGATACAAATTGATTTCATACAATTGCCACCTTGTAGAAACTTAAAGTATGTGTTGGTTTGTATTGATGTGTTTTCAAATTGGGTAGAAGCGTTCCCCACTGCCACAAATACTGCTGTGTTTACTGCAAAGAAAATTGTGCAGGAATTTGTGTGCAGGTATGGTATCCCTAGGATAATTGAAAGTGATAGGGGTACCCATTTTACAGGTTTAGTCTTTCAGGTAATGTGCAAATTAATGGGAATTAATGGTAAGCTGCATACTCCGTACCGCCCACAGGCGAGTGCGAAAGTGGAAAGAGTAAACAGCACTATTAAGAACAAGTGATGGCTGAAACTGGATTGTTGTGGCAAGAAGCTTTGCCACTTGTATTGTACAGCATCAGAACCACTCCCAGATTCGAAATTGTTTACGCTCAGGTTGCCTGATTGACCGGTGGGAAGGACCGTACCAAGTCTTACTGACCAGCACGACAGCATTGAAGGTTGCCGAAAGAGAGACTTGGGTCCACTCGTCCCACTGTAAGAAGGTCACTGACCCAGAGAAAGCCCGTGACAAAGAGCAGAGTATAGAGGAAACCATATCACTGGAGTGCCTGTTCCGGGAAAGTTGAGAGGCAGAACTGTTGTCACGGCACCTGAGCACAGAGAACTACAAGATCAGAGGCGGTTGTCGCACCAGTTTTCTTTCCCTTCTAATTATTTTCTTTACCTCCCATTACCACTCTTTCTTTCTCCTCCTGCAAGATGGACTTGCCCCAAGAGACTGCATTCCGGGTTTTCCTGTTGACCCTGTTGTTGACCAGAGCAGTCTATTTCGGTGAGAGTACCAGAGAGGTCGAGAAAGGATCTGGAATGGGTTCTGATGACAAGGACGGATTCATAGAATTCCAAGAGCAACACAATCACCGAGCAAAGGAGAGTATCAGAAAACGATCTGGTAGTCATGACACTAGGAGACATTGTGAAGGATTGTTAGCTGAAGAGAATTGTATCTGTAGGAATTGTGAAAACATAGTTGAGGACGGGTGCATCCAGAGATGTCAGTCCAGCCTTAATATCAACATAGACCGTCATCCATTGAGTGACTATCACTCATTAGTGGGTAAGGTTTTAAACCAAACAGAATGCTGGGTGTGCTCACAAGTACCTCAAGGTCAGAGCAAGTCAGGACTAGTGCCATACTCTTTAACAATAGATGAGGTACTTGAATTAAGGGGTGGGAGCCCGGTGGACAAGAAATTTAATATTTCTAGGCCTCCTAGTTTGAAGCTCCACCAATATCATGTGGATAGGTCCTTAGTATGTTTTAACATTTCCAATCCCTGAAAGCCGGGAAATTGGGAAGTGACCTGGAACAACCAAACCATGGCATTTTCACACAGAGCAGATAGAATGCCCGTAGACTCAGAACTTATACGCCAAATAGCCAACGGTGGGAGATATTTTCAGTATAGGTATACTCTAGGAAGTAGGACCATGCGGGTTGGAGAAGTATCACCAGGATACTGTGCGCATATCATACAGCCTGATACGTGTACTGAACAAATGAGAAAGTTAGGGATAGGATTTTTCACCTGGAAGGTTTGCAATATGGTGATGTCATATTCTGTCCCATATGTCCTCCCCGATGATGCATATTTCATATGTGGGAGAAAGGCGTATAAGTGGGTTGCCCCAAACTCAGAGGGATTGTGTTACATTGGAAGAGTGTTGCCAGAAGTAATGACCATTACCCATGATAAGATGAAAGACGTTCACCGCAATGCTCAAGCTCCTTACACTCACACTGACTACGAACACATTGTTAAGAGACACCTTATAGATAGGACAGAGCACGCAGCCTCTGATTTGATCCACGAATCCACCGGGATTCAATTCCTACTCGCGTTAGATATCACCCGTACCGCCAGAGGAGTTAAAAATTTTAGGTATATTAATGCGCTAGCGAACCTGATAGACAATATCACAGAGATGTATGATGACACCTTCAGGTATACTGGGAGGGAATTGCAAGCTTACAAAACGGAACTGATCCAGCACAGGATGGTTCTCAATTACATCACAGCGGTGACAGGCGGGTATTGTGTCACCCTAGCAACTCAGTATGGTGTGAAGTGCTGTACGTATATCACAAACAGCACTGATGACCCAACCGAGGTCATAGATCAAAAGATGGACGATATCTTGCAATTGAAGTGGGAGTTCCGAAGGAGACACAACCTTACCCTTACTGCTGTGAGTAATGAACTGACCGGCTGGGTTTCATGGTTGAACCCACGCAATTGGTTCTCAGGTTTAGGAGAATGGGCTCAAAATGTTATCGTGAATGTAGGGAAATTTCTCCTTTGTATCCTGGGAGTTGTCATATTGATTGGTTTGATATTTAGATGTGTTCGGATTTTAATGCATTGCAAGCGCAGTACCAAATTGATGAGTTTAAGGAGCGAGGGCATTGTTATAACAACTGGTTTAATTTATGACCCATCAATCGAGACAATGTTGTGATAAGACGTGATTCCACGGTCCGTTTCTTTCACCCGTTTCTCCTTTGTTTTTCTCCAAGGTAAAAAGACATCCACTCGGAAGAAGATTTTGATGCACATTTCTACAGACCGATGATGAACATTTCCACAGACATTTGATGAACTTTTTCACAGACTTTGCGAGACACTTTAGAGACTTTAAAAGACTTCGTATGGACACTTGAAAAACTTTGCTTATCACCCACAGCAAAGATACACCTATCCGGACAAGACTTCAACAGACGCCCAAGGACAATTACACACGTTATCATATGAATGTATTTGTGACATGTTTCTTATCTTCCTCTCTACCATCTTCAGGTAGTGACACACATAGTCGACAGGTGATATAGGTACATATATTAGCACTCACATATTTTCCCCCTCCATGTATCAACAACTAATGTGCACCCCATTTGTTGGAACAAAAAGCCGAAAAGAGCTCGGTAGTGTTTGTTAGCCCACTTACAGACCCTTAATATGGGATAAGAAGGATTTAATGTATACTTCGCAATACCTCGAAGCTTATCTAGAACATGTACGGCATGATACATGACCCCTCAGACATGAATTTCATACATACATGCTTTTACTATCCCACTAGGTCATACATTTCCCACCTTCTCCTCTCCTCCCTCCAATCATTTATAAGTATTTCATTGTATTATATATTTTTCTGCTTAATTGTTTAGATAGTGGCAGTTATTGTTGACTGCCAAAGGGTGGACTGTCAAAGTCGAAAAATATCATGATGCATACCCCTTGTACTAACCCCTCATGCACATGCACGCTGCTCGTGCACCTGTTCCCCCGTGCGTACACATACCCGCAAGTTGCGTAGGGGACGCTCCAGCGTCTCGTGCGCATAAGATGTGTATGTACGGCGGAGTTTGTGAGCGTGTAGCGTGCGACTCGATCGTAGCATATTTAACCCAAATAGTGCATTTTGTAGTTAATATTCCCCTAGACCATGTCAGCGAGTATGATTAGTTTAAACTGTTCCTGGACAGAGAGATTCCTCTTTGCATGATAGGAAGGGTCAGATAAAGGTTGAAAGGTGGTGTCTAGTATCCAGCTGTAGGGTATTTTAAGGGTAACATTCCGATGTTAGCTAGGAAAGGATCGCTCGCTCCTGCGTATAGTTATGTACAGAAGTAGATTATGAACATTAACTGTATTTGCTGTAAATTACACATGCGGCGGGAATCCTGAGGATACCTCCCACCAGAGCAGTTGGGGAAAGACACAGCCCACCTGTTCAAATCCACCTATGACCTTTGCTGTAATGTAGACACACATCCCTGTGTCCAATGAACAATGAGATTACAGGTACCATTGTATTGTGAATGTATGTTGTGTATATAAAGACCACTGTTGCCTGGCCAGCCTCATGTCTCTGAAAGCTTTCTACCTGAATAGCTGAGGACTGGATTCCAGGTCGCGCTTGCGAAAGATTCCCCACGTATGTATATTCTCTGTAGCCATTGTTCGTCTTATTCTCTGTTATTCTGTTAGATTTCTGTGTTAGCTTGTAGTGTATAACTTGTACTGTTTTCCCCTTTTTTTCTCTGAATAATCCACGGCAGTGTTAGAGCTGCTGTGGTTTTAACCAAACCCGGTGTTGTGTTTTCACTTTCCTGCAAAGGGCTCTCTTAGCGTCTCAATCGCTCAAACAGAATACACATTGTTAAGGTTTTTAAGCGTTACATCATTACAGTATTTGACTACTAAGGTTTAGAGTATAAACATATTCTTACTGTGTTTTATTAACAAGGTTTAAAGGTTATCAACTGTGTGTGCGCCCGCTGTGTGTATTCCGTACACTCAGCGCAGCGTGTGTACGCCAAGTGCGTACCACGTGCGGGACTCTGTACGCAAATAGCGTACAAAGTGCGTAGCACGTGCACGTGGTCTAGCGGCTATAGCGGCTCCACGGAAATAGTGTATAGCTTTATGTTTGAAGATAATAATTGACATTATCAATGTCTATTTAAGGTACACCCAGTGCCAGATTAAGGACCACATGGGCCTGGAGCTGAAATTTAGGAAGGGCCTATTGTGTACCGTCGCAGGGGGTGTGATCAGCAACAGCGGGGTTGTGACTAGGGGTTGTGTCACGCAGGGCCCATCACGCATTGTCCCTTGCCTGAGTCAAAGCTGCCAATAATTACAGCAGCCGCTCTCAAGCCAACAAGAAACTGCAGGTACTTTTTGCCTTGAGAATGACTGATGGAATTGTTGGAGGTCTTGAAATTGGTCCGAAAGGGGACCGAAGCATTGATACTTCAGGTGACTATATGGCTGACAGACTTTACTATAGCATGTGATGCAGGTTATACTGTTTCTGGTGGTATTACATTTCCATTATTTCTTCTATATCTTTCTTTCTTTCTCTCTCTCTCTATATATATACTGTACATAATTTTAGTGGTGTGCAGATGCGCTAAAGTGCATCTGAGTTGGAAGCTGCTAGGTTGGAGGTAACAGTGGTGGTGTGTGGTGAAGGGTAGAAGGACCACAGGGTCAAGAGGATGTAGCATATACGAAAATTAGTTATAAATAAGCTTAATACAGTACAGTGTAGTCAGTGAAACCCAGGAGTGGGTAACAAATCATATTGTAAATAACTAATAAATCAAGTATATCAGTAAATGACTTACTGCTAGCCTAGGTGTCTGTGTCTGTGATTAATCAGTGGTGGCATGCGGTTGGAAAAACAGCTCTGTGAGGTTGTGATTCAGGTATTTTTTATTACTAATAAATCAATACAGTTCAATCAATGTATGCAAAGTGGCCCAGGGGAGAGTATGAAAACAATCGAAAAAAAACTATTAAGGTTGGTGATGTAGGTGCTGGCCAGTGTCTAATAGAAGTGTGTAGAATGTAATGTAGTGTTCACTCTAGGATCCGGGCAGGGCGCCAAATTGTGGGGGGCACAAGCGCGTGCGGCGTCAAAAAGGTGTGTGGCCATGCAAGTAAGGGGTGTGGTCAATATACGTAATACAAGTGGGCGGTTCAGCCCACAGACGGGGGGCGTGGGCGGCCGGCGGCGTCACTGTTGGGGGCGTGCCCAGCACCTACGGAGGTGCTGGGCTTCCCCCAAGCTCTCTCACAGCGTGAATGGATGTCGCACGCATGCGCACGGCATCTTTACATGCTGGAAGGGCAGAAAGCGGGCGGCTGTTTTAGCAGGGCGCCGCAGAAAGGGCAGGGCGGGCTTTGCCCTTAAAAAAATCGGGCAGGGCGCGGCACCCTGCTAAAACAGCCTAGCGTGAACACTATAATGTGTGTGCAACACATACAATGTTTGACAGTACTCAGGGTGGGTGTGTGAGGGAAGTCTATGAAGACAGGTATGGATGTGGGGAGCACTTGCGGTCAGTGGAAGTTCTCTAGGGGAACACTTGTATATCAGTGACCTGGTAATAATAGCTAGACGTCCAGCTTTGAGTATGGGCTTGTGGTGTTGTGGTGCTTTGCGCTCTGTCAGTGCAGTTATAGAGTATGAGACGGTTTGTACAACTTACAGTTGGTGGGAGGATACAGTTGGTGGGAGATGCGTGCCACTGTCTGCAGCAGCTCTTTATCCCGGCTTTCCTTAGCAATCAGCAGCAGCTAGATAGCTCATTCACGATCTCCCAGACTGTCTTCCCGGAGCTAAGCTTGACTGCTGCCAGGGGCGGATTGGGATGGAACACCAGCTGAGAAAACCTCCGTAAGCCGCCCAAGTGGAGGCGTGGTTTGCTGAGGGGAGCAGGATCCAGGGCTGGTTCTAGACCTTATTACGCCAGGGTGAACGATTCCTTTGGTGCCCCCCTCTTTCCCATTCAACACAGGGACAGTGCGCGCTGATGACATGTGCACATAATGTAGGGGAGGGGCTTCATTGGGGAAGGGGCATGGCCACATAAAAGTACCAATTCACATTACACCACACAGTAGGTTCCATCAGTCACATTACACCACACAGTAGCACCTCTTATACATGCCAGGTAGAGCCCCTTATACACAATACGCCAGGTAGAGACCCTTTTTTACATGTTGCGCCAAGTAGAGCGTGTTATACAAACTGCACCAGGTAGCCCCTTATACACATTGTGCCAGGTAGCGCCTTATACAAATTGCACCAGCTAGTCGTCACTCACCATTCGGCGCCTGTGGTCCTCCGACTCTATGTTCTTGTCATACTTCCGCGGTGGGGTGCGGGCAGCGTGAAGTGGCCAGGATGGGGGGCGGCCGGCTGGAGCAGGAAGCGGTGGGGCATTGTGGTGCAGGCAGCAGACGGGTGCTAATGGCACTGGTGCAATGACTGCGGCCTCAGACCGCAGCGAATCGGGCGCCCGCCCTGCTAGCCCGCACTTAAAACCGCCACTGGCAGGATCCCTTGAGCTGGACGAACAGTGACTCTCCATGCCCCCACCCCCGCAGTCAACACTCCAATGCTACCAACAAAGCCCCTCCCAGTGCACATAGTGCAGCCGAATGCACAAGGACCGAGCATCCACAGACGTGCAGATCACCCGCCTGAGCATAGCCTCCAATGTGAGCAACCCAGTGTCTGTGCACGCAACTAATCCCAGCAACATGCTAATGTCACTGCACACAGACAAAGCCTGCCCCCCCCCACTCCCTACACACACAGCCTGTTACCCCAGTCCCTACACACACACACACACACACACACACACATACACACCCAGAAAGCCTGTTCCCCCCAAACACCCCCCCCCCCCACACTCACACACAGCCTGCCCCTCCACTCACCATACACACACACTCACCTTGTTCCCTACGCACACCTGTCTGTCCTTTCAACAAACATACCCTGTTCCCCTCAGCCCTCTCATTCTCCCGTTTCCCCCAGTCACTGTGCCTTGCGGACACAGCAGGGGCAGACAGGCCGACCAGGAAAAGTTGGGGGCGTGGCCTAATCACGAACCCGTGACCACGCCCCCTTTGGAGGATTTTAAATTTAAAAAAAAAACCTTACCATTAAGCAAGCAGCACTAGCCTGCCCGGCGGAGGGGTCACGGGACTGAAACAGCGGCGAAGTCACTTGCACCATGCGTCCCAGGAGGCAAGTACACTGCTGGAGTGGCTGCTGCAGCTGCTGCGGTGTACGGGAGAGGGGAGGCGCCTGTGGTATGTCTCACAAAGTGTGAGATCACGGCGAAGGGGAGGGGAAAAAAAATCTTTCGGTGCAGGGAGGGCTTCTGAGGATTTTCTGGTGCTGCTGACTTGCTGTAATAGGAAAAAAAAAGTGTTTCCTGTTTCCAGCAGCAGGGAACTCTGTGGGCCTATTTTGATGGGGGGGCCTGGAGCTGCAGCTCCATCCGCCCCATTGTTAATCCGGCCCTGGGTACACCCCAAAGATCTCTCACCTCCGTCAACACCTCCGGATGGAGTCCCCACACTCTTGGATGAAGTCCGCTTCCCAGTTGTCTACTCCCGGAATGAAGATTGCCGACAGCGCCAACGCATGTTTTTCTGCCCAGAGGATGATTCTTGTTACCTCTGACATTGCAGCTCTGCTCTTTGTTCCGCCCTGTCGGTTTATGTAAGCCACTGTCATTACATTGTCCGACTGCACTTGAATGGCTCGATCTTGCAGAAGATGAGCCACTTGGAGAAGACCGTTGTAGACAGCTCTTAGTTCCCAAATATTTATTGGTAGGCTGGATTCTAGGCTTGACCACCTTCCTTGGAAGGTTTCCCACTGAGTGACTGCGCCCAAGTCTCAGAGACTTGCATCCGTGGTTTGAAGGATCCAGTCCTGAATCCCGAACCTGCGGCCCTCCAGAAAGTGAGGTAGTTGTAGCCACCAGAGGAGTGAAATCCTGGCTTTTGGCGACAGACGTATTCTCTGGTGCATGTGAAGATGAGAATCCGACCACTTGTCCAGGAGATCCAGTTGGAAGGGCCGAGCATGAAACCTTCCGTACTGTAGAGCCTCGTAAGAGGCCACCATCTTCCCCAGAAGGCGAATGCACTGATGAACCGAAACCCGGGCTGGCTTCAGCACATCCCGGACCATTGTTTGTATCACCAACGTCTTTTCCCCCGGAAGACACACCCTCTGCACTTCTGTGTTGAGGATCATTCCCAGAAAAGACAACCTCCTGATCGGCTCCAAATGTGATTTTGGAAAAATTCAGGATCCAACCGTGTTCCCTGAGCAGATGAGTCGTGAGAACAATGGACTGCAACAACCTCTCCCTGGACGATGCCTTTATCAGCAGATAGTCCAGATATCGGATCATGTTCACCCCCTGTTTGCGGAGGAGAACCATCATCTCTTGGTGAACACCCTCAGTGCTGTGGAGAGGCCGAATGATAGTGCCTGGAATTGATAGTGACTGTCCAACAGTGCAAATCTGAGATAAGCCTGGTGAGATGGCCAAATCGGAATGTAGAGGTACGCATTCTTGATATCCAGGGATACCAGAAACTCTCCCTCCTTCAGACATGAAATCATTGCTCTGAGAGACTCCATTTTGAATTTGAACACCCTCCGGTAAGGGTTCAACTATTTCAAGTTCAAAATTGGTCTGACCGAACCATCCGGTTTCGATACCACGAAAAAGTTTGAATAATAACCCTTGTTTTGCATATGAGGTGGAACTGGGACAATGACCTGTAATTTTTACCAATTTTAGGCTGGCTTCCTGTAGGATAGCCCTGTCTGTCAGCAAAGCTGGCAAGCCTGATTTGAAGAATCGGTGAGGCGGGAGTTCTTGAAACTCCAGTCTGTAACCCTGGGACAAAATATCCTGTACCCAGGGATCCACCCAGATGTGGCTGAAATGTCTGAGTCTCGCACCCACCAGCCCGTCCTCCAGGCTTTGAGGTCCACTGTGATGCTGAGGATTTTGAGGAACCAGAAGCAGGTCTCTGGTCCTGGGAGCCTGCGGGTGCAGGCTTTTTGGATTTTTCCCTACCACCTCTAAAGAAAGTGGTAGAGGCTTGGGCTTTTTTGTCTTAGCGGTCCGAAAGGACTGCTGCACAGCTGAAGAAAACGGTTTCTTCGTAGAAGGAGTAGCAGAGGGAAGGAAAGGTGACTTACCCGCGGTTGCCGTGGAAATCCACGCATCCAACGCTTCCCCAAATAGAGCCTGACCTGTGTAGGGTAGGTTCTCCACACTTCTCCTGGATTCCGCGTCTGCAGATCATTGGCATAGCCAGAGTCCCCTGCGAGTTGATACCGACATGGAGGATATCCGTGCAGTCAGCGTACCCAGGTCTTTCATGGATTCCACAATGAACCCCACAGAATCCTGTATGTTACGTAAAAACAATTCAATGTCACTACTATCCATTGCATTCAAATCCCCTAGTAAGGTGCCACCACTTTACTATGGCTTTAGAAATCCATGCACAGGCAATAATGGACCTTAAGGCTACTCCTGAAGCAGTGTATATGGATTTGAGCGTAGTGTCAATCTTACGATCAGCCGGTTCTTTCAACGCGGGAGAACCAGGGACAGGTAAAACCACCTTTTTAGACAGTCTGGAGACAGATGCGTCAACAATTGGTGGGTTTTACCATTTTTTCCTATCTTCCTCAGGGAAGGGAAAAGCAACCAGAACCTTTTTTTGGGATCTGGAATTTTTTTCTCTGGGTTTCCCCAGGATTTTTTAAATATAGCGCTTAATTCTTTAGACGTGGGAAAGGTTAGCGGGGCTTTCTTATTATCAGTGAAGTAAGCCTTCTCAACCTGCTCAGGTGTAGTGTCATTAATGTTTAACACATCTCCAATGGCCTCATCATGAGCTGCACCCCCCTTTGCAAGGGATGCCGCCCCCCTCAGCACGTCCCCATCACCGTCTGAAGTATCAGAATCGGTATCCGTGTCATCTTGCATAATTTGGGCAAGTGCACGTTTCTGTCGGAACATGCTAGGGGATTTTGCAGGAATAGGTACAGAGCCTGACCAAACTGCCCTAGACTTCTTCAACACCTGAGTTTCAGTCTCAGTATTAGCTTCAACAATAGCGATCTGAGACAAAGCATAACAATCCTGTGTACATGGAATGGATCCCTCCTGAGAGGAAACATCGTCTGCAGCATATAACACAGAGTCCCTAGACATTGCTATGTGAGATAGTAAACACACACACACGGAAATGTCAGACATAGGCCCTCATTCCGAGTTGTTCGCTCGGTATTTTTCATCGCATCGCAGTGAAAATCCGCTTAGTACGCATGCGCAATGTTCGCACTGCGACTGCGCCAAGTAACTTTACTATGAAGAAAGTATTTTTACTCACGGCTTTTTCTTCGCTCCGGCGATCGTAATGTGATTGACAGGAAATGGGTGTTACTGGGCGGAAACACGGCGTTTCAGGGGCGTGTGGCTGAAAACGCTACCGTTTCCGGAAAAAACGCAGGAGTGGCCGGGGAAACGGTGGGAGTGCCTGGGCGAACGCTGGGTGTGTTTGTGACGTCAACCAGGAACGACAAGCACTGAAATGATCGCACAGGCAGAGTAAGTCTGGAGCTACTCTGAAACTGCTAAGTAGTTAGTAATCGCAATATTGCGAATACATCGGTCGCAATTTTAAGAAGCTAAGATTCACTCCCAGTAGGCGGCGGCTTAGCGTGTGTAACTCTGCTAAATTCGCCTTGCGACCGATCAACTCGGAATGAGGGCCATAGTTTCCCCCCAAGTATGCCACACAGAGACACAGAGATTGGAGCCAACCCACTTACAACGCTTTTTAAGGTAGAACTAATGACACTACCAGCGCTGTCTGTGTACCTTAATAGACTACACAGACTTTACACAGCCTCCCCCTACCTTCTACAACCCCCTGGTACCGTACAAGATAGCTGGAGTTGACTTGGAGGGACAGCTCTCCCTGTCAGCGCCCTGCAGGCAGGAAGATGGCGCTGAACGCTGCTGGGTCCGATGAGGAGAAGCTCCGCCCCCTTCCATGGCGCTACTTCCCGCTCTCCTGTAGATTATACTTGCCTGAGGAATTGTGCTGGCAGCGATCCTGGGACCCTGACAGGCTTGTTGGATAGTGTAGGGTGTAGGCGCTGGCTCAGGGTGCCCCTCACCATGTACCGCTGAGCCCCGGTGCACAGTTAGTACTGCGCTCCCTACCCTGTTGCCTTCATCTTCATACCGGCTCCCCGCTTGCCAGGGAAGCCGGTGACAAACTCGCCACTGATGTTTTCTGGCTCTGTAAGGAGATGGCGGTATGCTGCTGGGGTGAGCGATCCCCTGTGGCGGCGAACGTTCGACCCCCTCAGGAGCTCAGTGTCCTGTCAGCGGAGATAGTGGCTCAGACCCCGCAGGGCGGACACTACTCCCCCCCCCTTAGTCCCTCGAAGCAGGGAGGCTGTTGCCAGCAGCCTCCCTGTGCCTAAACTCTAAAAAAAACAAAAAAAAAAAAAACTAAAAGAACTCCTATGGAGCTCCCCTAGCTGTGACCGGCTCCTCTGGGCACATTTTCTAAACAGAGTCTGGTAGGAGGGGCATAGAGGGAGGAGCCAGCCAACACTCTCAAACTCTTAAAAGTGCCAATGGCTCTTACTGGACCCGTCTATACCCCATGGTACTAATGTGTACCCCAGCATCCTCTAGGACGCAAGAGAAAAAATATCAAGAGTCTACTTTTTTAAATTATCTAATTTAATGTAGTGATGAGCGAGTTCGGTTCCTCGGAAACCGAACCCCCCCGAACTTCACACATTTTACACGGGTCCGAGGCATACTCGGATTCTCCCGTATGGCTCGGTTAATCAGAGCGCGCCCGAACGTCATCATCCCGCTGTCGGATTCTCGCGAGATTCGGATTCTATATAAGCAGCCGCGCGTCGCCGCCATTTTCACTTGTGCATTGGAAATGTTAGGGAGAGGACGTGGCTGGCGTCCTCTCCGTTTATTAATAATATTTGTGCTGCTTATTGCTTAATTGTGGGGACTGGGGAGCAGCTGTATTATATAGGAGGAGTACAGTGCAGAGTTTTGCTGACCAGTGACCACCAGTATACGTTGTCTGCCTGAAAAACACTCCATATCTGTGCTCAGTGTGCTGCATATATCTGTGCTCATACTGCTTAATTGTGGGGACTGGGGAGCAGCTGTATTATATAGGAGGAGTACAGTGCAGAGTTTTGCTGACCAGTGACCACCAGTATACGTGGTCTGTCTGAAAAACACTCCATATCTGTGCTCAGTGTGCTGCATATATCTGTGCTCACACTGCTTAATTGTGGGGACTGGGGACCACCAGTATATTATATAGGAGGAGTACAGTGCAGAGTTTTGCTGACCAGTGACCACCAGTATATATAGCAGTACGGTACGGAAGGCCACTGCTCTACCTACCTCTGTGTCGTCAAGTATACTATCCATCTAGATTCTATACCTGTGGTGCATTTTAGTTTTGCAGTTTGCTGACAGTGACCACCAGTATATATAGCAGTACGGTACGGAAGGCCACTGCTCTACCTACCTCTGTGTCGTCAAGTATACTATCCATCTAGATTCTATACCTGTGGTGCATTTTAGTTTTGCAGTTTGCTGACAGTGACCACCAGTATATATAGCAGTACGGTACGGAAGGCCACTGCTCTACCTACCTCTGTGTCGTCATGTATACTATCCATCTAGATTCTATACCTGTGGTGCATTTTAGTTTTGCAGTTTGCTGACAGTGACCACCAGTATATATAGCAGTACGGTACGGAAGGCCACTGCTCTACCTACCTCTGTGTCGTCAAGTATACTATCCATCCATACCTGTTGTGCATTTCAGTTGTGCGCAGTATATATAGTAGTAGGCCATTGCTATTGATACTGGCATATAATTCCACACATTAAAAAATGGAGAACAAAAATGTGGAGGGTAAAATAGGGAAAGATCAAGATCCACTTCCACCTCGTGCTGAAGCTGCTGCCACTAGTCATGGCCGAGACGATGAAATGCCATCAACGTTGTCTGCCAAGGCCGATGCCCAATGTCATAGTAGAGAGCATGTAAAATCCAAAAAACAAAAGTTCAGTAAAATGACCCAAAAATCAAAATTAAAAGTGTCTGAGGAGAAGCGTAAACTTGCCAATATGCCATTTACGACACGCAAGGAACGGCTGAGGCCCTGGCCTATGTTCATGGCTAGTGGTTTAGCTTCACATGTGGATGAAAGCACTCATTCTCTCGCTAGAAAACTGCAGTGCCACTCCTAGATGGGCCAGGTGTTTGTGTCGGCCACTTGTGTCGCTTAGCTTAGTCACACAGCGACCTTGGTGCGCCTCTTTTTTTCTTTGCATCATGTGCTGTTTGGGGACTATTTTTTTGAAGTGCCATCCTGCCTGACACTGCAGTGCCACTCCTAGATGGGCCAGGTGTTTGTGTCGGCCACTTGTGTCGCTTAGCTTAGCCATCCAGCGACCTCTGTGCAAATTTTAGGACTAAAAATAATATTGTGAGGTGTTCAGAATAGACTGAAAATGAGTGGAAATTATGGTTATTGAGGTTAATAATACTATGGGATCAAAATGACCCCCAAATTCTATGATTTAAGCTGTTTTTGAGGGTTTTTTGTAAAAAACACCCGAATCCAAAACACACCCGAATCCGACAAAAAAATTTCAGGGAGGTTTTGCCAAAACGCGTCCGAATCCAAAACACGGCCGCGGAACCGAATCCAAAACGCGAAAAATTTCCGGTGCACATCACTAATTTAATGTATAGAATGCTAAAATAAAGGACTATCTGAAATACCTCCAAAACAAAGTCCAGTCATGTAATGCAAAAAAAAAAAAAAAATCTACTAGGATATGAGAACTTTTTAGCAGAAATCACCAAAATACCAAAACCCTAAACAGTGTCTGCAGTTTCATGACTAAAGAATCACAGTCATTCAGGGGGTTAGTGGAGAAATCCAAATATTACGGAATACATGACATTAGCCCCAAATTACTGCATGTCAATAGGCAAGAGGATTTTTGGTCACTTACCATTGAATCCCTGTCTCTGAAGCAGGCTGTGGGACACTGGACCATGGGATTGTAGGTTGGAGCTATCGCCTAAATTAAACTGTAGCTTTACAAGTAAGCTCCTCCCCCCTGCAACCCTAGAATTTCAGCATTTCTTTAAGAGAGTCCAGAAAGGAGTAGTAGTATCTGCATGAAACTGTCCATACAAGAAACCAAACCAGTAGGGAAAAGACCACATATGTATGAGCATGAGGGAGGGAATGCAGTGTCCCCCAGCCTGCTTCAGAGAAAAGGATTTAACGGTAAGGGACCAAACATTCTCTTTTATCTTTCAGCAAAACTTGGAGGACACTGGACAATGGAACGTTCAAGAGCCACCGGTTGGGGAGGAAATGCTCAGGCTGCCTTACCCAAAATGGGTGCCGCCAGAGGCAAAAAACTAGAAACGTCTGGGCAGAGAACCAGGTGGCTGCACGACAGACTTGTTCTTGCGAAGACCCTGGTTGCCCTGCCTAGGAGGTAGCCACCACCCTAATGGAATACGCTGACCTTCGGTGTGGCGGCTGTCGCCCAACAGTGTGGAGTGATAAGTGAGCAGAGAAACACAAAGTGGCCTGCGTAGCAGCCACCTGAATGCAGTCAGGAAAAACAAAAACAAAAAAAAATACACAAACTAAACTACAGCAAAAAAAAACCCAAAACACGAACAGAAAAACAAAGTGTGCCCTTCTCCAAAAGAACACTAGAATTCTGGGGTTGCGGGGGAAGTAGTTTCTTTTTAAATTTAGGTGCAAGCTCCAGCCCCGACCTGCAATCCCATGGTCCAATGTCCCACAAGCCTTGCTGAAAGAGAAATGAGCAGTAATCTTGATCAACACCTCATCAGAAATGATTTCATGTCAGCACACAAAGACAAGGTTGCAGGTGCACAATTCAAACACTACCAATTGATTAATAATAATCATTGCAATACAATTTTGCATTTTGAGAGAGGTTCTTCGCATAGTTATGGCCATAAGTAACGGCTTGCCCACCGCGTCCAGGTGACCTCAGTAATCGGGCAAGTCCCTAATATATTTGGGGTTCCAGGGCACTGGACACCCCAAACCCAAGCATCCTAGCGACCCCAGGGCAACACTCGAGTAAAAAAATATATAGTGAAAAAAAGTGAAGATAGGTTAGTAAGAGAGGCTGCTGAAAAATAGCAGTTGTAAAATAGTGAGAGGTAAAGTAGTGAGAAGTGAAGGTAGGAAATAAGTTACATTGAAACAACACACTGACTAGAGATGAAAGGAAATATGAAATTAAGTGTTAACCTGTGTTGCTCCCGAGGCCAACCAGTCACAGCAGTCTAGGGGGACCCGCGCCCCAGAAATCCACCCCCCTACTGATAATCTAATATACGTTTGTGCAGGACTCACCTTGCTCTGCATGCAGTCTCAGAAAACTCAGGAACCTAATTAAAACCAATATATAGGACAGATGGGTGATAAAGCTAAATATTTATCTTACTTAAAACCCTTTAAGAGGCCTAAGAACACTGTACGCTATTGACGTCTGGAGTACCGTAAGGGTACGCACGTTGCGTAACAATCGCTTAGCCGTAGTCGAGACGCTCACGCGTTACGTTCGCTCACGGCCAAGAGATCACAGGCAGGCCCGCTATTGGCTGCCGACTAACGTTATGGTTCGCTATAGCGTAGCGGACGCTCGGGACCACGAGGAGATCACCAGCGGCGCAGACGCTCACAACGTTAAACCTTTGTGTAATGGTGGGGTGTAGATGCAACACAATGTAACCTTATTAACTTAAAGCTGTTCGAGCGTCTCCGACGCTCTGAGAATACTTAACACTATAAGAAATACACAAACACCGGGCTTAGGGTCTAACGCCTTATATGAATGTTATACTTGCAAAAGAACAATACCATACAAGTCATACACTACCAATATAACATAGACTAACTAACCAGATAACTACACAGGAAATACAATACAATACAAGTACGTTTAAAGGAAAATGAGAGAAAGCGGAGAAGAGAGAGAGAGAGAGAGAGAGAGAGAGAGAGATATGGCCCACAATACCAATAAAGACAATATGATTGCGGAGAAAACTTACGCTCAAGGGAAACAATCGCATGCGCCTCTGGATATCCAGCTCCCGATTATCAGCAATGAGAACCGTTGAAGAGTGAGAGCTGGATATGATCGGCTTGTCTATTTATGCCCCACACACAATACAATTCAATGGTCCCTACAATCTCATTGTTCATTGGACACAGGAATTCGTCTTCGCATTATAACAAAAGGTCATAGGTTGATTCATACAGGTGGGCTGTGACTATTTCCAACAGCTCAGGTGGGAGGGAAACTAGGTTTCCCGCCGCATGGATAAGTAAGTGCAAATAATAGTAAAAGTACATAAACTTCTTATGTCCATAACTATTCGCACGAGCGATTGATCTGCTTCAAACCAACACCGGAATATTGCTAATTAAATACTCTTCCGATGGATACTAAACACCACTGTATAACCCTTGTCTGACCCTTCGTATCAAACAAAGAGGGATCTCTCTGTCTATGAACATGCTACCTTAACTAAACTTTCAGATTCCATCAAAGGGACCATAATCTACAAAATACATTATATAGTTAAAATATGTTACGAACGAGTCGCCCGCCAGACGCACATAAACTTTACCGTAAATGCGCACACTGTGCGCCCGCGGGTGCACGCAACAGCGAGTATGCGCACGCACGGCAGGGCTCATGAACGTGCAACAGGCACTCGCATGAGGTGCAAATATGGCAGTGTGTAACGTGATATTTTTCTGACTTTGACATGGGGCGTGGGTGCTATCACCAGGCAGAAGGGATCTCCGGCCTTCTATTGTGTATGTAAATACAGAGCTTTAAATATACAGGGGAGGGATCCCAGGGTGCACACCGGTAATGAGAGGTGCGACCGATGAGAGATTGTCAGTAGGGGGTGGATTTCTGGGGCCAGGGCCGGTTCAGGGGCGTTTTGCGCCCCGGGCGGCAATAGGGGGCGTGGCTTCATACAGGGGGCGTGGTCAGTTACGCCCCCTGTACAGTAATAGCGCTGCTGAAATGATGTGCGGTGCGCGATGACGTCATCGCGCACCGCACAGCAAAGGTCCCACGTCTAGTTCCCTTCGTGGAGAGGACCTTTGCTGTGTGGTGAGCGATGATGTCATCGTGCACCGCACAGTAAAGGTCCTCTCCACGAAGGGAAACTAGTTTCCCTTCACAGCGGGCAGCGGGACACAGCGAGCAGCTGAGGGGGAACAGCAGCAGCGGATCTTGCCCTGGTGCGGCGCCGGCGCCCTCCGGAAGGCGGCGCCCCGGGCAAAAGTCCTGCTTGCCCATGGCAAGATCCGCTACTGTCTGGGGCGTAGGTCCCCCTGGACTGCTGTGACTGGTTGGCCTCAGGAGCAACACAGGTTAAGACTTAATTTCATATTTCCTTTCATCCCTATTGTGTGTGATGTTTCAATGTAACTCATTCCCCACCTTCACTACTTTACATCTCACTGTTTTACCACTGCTGTTTTTCAGCAACCTTCACTTCTTACTACTTTATTTCTCACCACGTTCCCTCTCACTATTTTAACACTGCTATTTTCGGCAGCCTCTCTCACTAACCTAACTATCTTCACTTTTTCACTATATATTTTTTCAATCGAGTGTTGCCCTGGTGTCGCTTGGATTTGGTGTGTCCCACGTCCTGGACTTCCACCCACCAATATGTTATGGACTTACCCGATTACTGAGGTCCCCTGGACGTGGTGTGCAAGCCGTTATTTATGACCACAACTATATGGCCATAAACCATTACTGGCCATACGCCTGCAGCCTTGTCTTTGTATGCAGTACTGAAAGGTCTCATTACCAGTATCGCTCCCCTGATTTCATGTCAACCTGGACTTTCTGAGAGTCCAGGCAGGATGACATCAACCAACAGTATATGCTGCCATCAAGCAATCTTGCTAATGTTACTCAATGTGACCAGGGTGCTGGCAGAGCGCACAGTTTTGTTCAATTTGCATACCCTTGGTGTTGCAAATGAAAACACTTCTCCGAAATCCAATCTGCCTTTGTATGCAAAGCGTATTTTGATAAACAGGGAAGGAGCCTATCAGAGACTCTAGGCGTAGAATTTATGTGAGCAGTAGATACATTCATTGCAGAAATTTCATACATGCCATTCTTTTAATTTACCAATTACCTTTTCAGAACAATCTGCAGACTCTCATTGGAACCCCCAGGTGACTGAATGCTGCTGGCATTTGTAACCATGAAATGCTCAACAGTTATTAGCATCTCTACGTCTGACATAGAGGAGGGAATGTGAAGTATTTTATGATCCTTGTTTCCTTCAAGCAGAGTGTAAAATCCAAATGACAAGGCATCTAAACCAAACACAGGTGATTTAATGTATTATTACTGTACTAAATACAAAGTGATAGAACAGACTATTGAAAAACATGAGCTAAGTATACTCCAATGATCCCAGATATGTGGATTCTTCATACTAGTACATACAGTGCATTCGGAAAGTATTCACAGCGCTTCACTTTTTCCACTTTTTGTTATGTTACAGCCTTATTCCAAAATGGAATGAATTCATTCCCCCTCCCAAAAAAAAAAAAAAATCTATACACAATACCCCATAATGACATGAAAAGTTTTTTTTTTTTTAGATTTTAGCAAATTTATTAAAAATAAAAAAACTAAGAAGTCACATGTACATAAGTATTCACAGCCTTTGCTCAGTACTTTGTTGATGCACCTTTGGCAGCAATTACAGCCTCAAGTATTTTTGAATATGATGCCACAAGCTTGACACACCTATCTTTGGGCAGTTTAGCCCATTCCTCTTTGTAGCACCTCTCAAGCTCCATCAGGTTGGATGGTAAACGTCGGTGCACAGCCATTTTCAGGTCTCTCCAGAGATTTTCAATTGACTTCAAGTCTGGACTCTGGCTAGGCCACTCAAGGACATTCACAGAATTGTCCTGAAGCCACTCCTTTCATATCTTGGCTGTGTGCTTAGGGTTGTTGTCCTGCTGAAAGATGAACCGTCGCCCCAGTCTGAGGTCAAGAGCACTCTGGAACAGGTTTTCATCCAGGATGTCTCTTTCCCTCTATCCTGACTAGTCTCCCAGTTCCTGTCACTGAAAAACATCCCCACAGCATGATGCTGCTACCACCATGCTTCACTGTAGAAGTAGTATTGGCCTGGTGATTAGCGGTGCCTGGTTTCCCAATATGACGCCTGGCATTCACACCAAAGAGTTCAATATTTGTCTCATCAGACCAGAGAATTTTGTTTCTTACGGTCTGAGAGTCCTTCAGGTGCATTAAACTCCAGGTGGGCTGCCATGTGCTGTATACTAAAGAGTGGCTTCTGTCTGGCCACTCTACCGTACAGGCCTGATTAGTTTATTGTTGCAGAGATGGTTGTCCTTCTGGAAGGTTTTCCTCTCTCCACAGAGGAATGCTGTAGCTCTGACAGAGTGACCATCGGGTTCTTGGTCACCTCCCTGACTAGGGCGCTTCTCCCCCGATCGCTCAGTTTAGATGGCCGGCCAGCTCTAGGAAGAGTTCTGGTGGTTCCAACTTCTTCCATTTACGGATGAGCCTGTGCTCATTGGGACCTTCATGCAGCAGATATTTTTCTGTACCCGTCCCCAGATTTGTGCCTCGAGACAATCCTGTCTCAGAGGTCTACAGACAATTCCTTTGGCTTCATGCTTGGTTTGTGCTCAGACCTGCACTATCAAGTGTGGGGCCTTATATAGACAGGTGTGTACCTTTCCAAATCATATCCAATCAACTGAAATTACTACAGGTGTATGCCAATAAAGATGTAGGAACATCTCAAGGATGATCAGTGGAAACAGGATGCACTTGAGCTTCATGGCAAAGGCTGTGAATACTTATGTACATGTGATTTCTTAGTTTTTTATTTTTATTAAATTTGCAAAAATCTCAAAAAACTTTTTTCACATGGTCATTATGGGGTATTGTGTGTAGAATTTTGAGGAAAAAATTAATTTATTCCATTTTGGAATAAGGCTATAACATAACAAAATGTGGAAAAAGTGAAGCGCTGTAAATACTTTCCGTATGCACTGTATAAAAGCTATGTATGCAGTAGTCGGAACTGGGAATTTAGAAGTGGCGTTATGCCATACCGCTGTACACTGCCCCACTTAAAGCAACATATGTATGTTAAAAAAAACCAAGCAGTGGCATACAAGACTTAAGGGAAAAAACAAGCAAGTTATTACTTTCTATTGCTTAGAGGACTGATAACCATTCTCTTGAAGGAACATATGCCACCTATTATTTGACTATAGTATACTAGAGCATTCTGAGAAGTGGCTATATGCACAGTACAGATGGGATGTATGAAAAGTTACATGAACAGCAAGGGTGGGGTTACACAATTAAAATAAGATTTTACTCACCGGTAAATCTATTTCTCTGACGTCCTAAGTGGATGCTGGGACTCTGTAAGGACCATGGGGAATAGCGGCTCCGCAGGAGACTGGGCACAACTAAAGAAAGCTTTAGGACTACCTGGTGTGCACTGGCTCCTCCCACTATGACCCTCCTCCAGACCTCAGTTAGGATACTGTGCCCGGAAGAGCTGACACAATAAGGAAGGATTTTGAATCCCGGGTAAGACTCATACCAGCCACACCAATCACACCGTATAACTCGTGATACTATACCCAGTTAACAGTATGAAATACAACTGAGCCTCTCAACAGATGGCTCAACAATAACCCTTTAGTTAGGCAATAACTATATACAAGTATTGCAGACAATCCGCACTTGGGATGGGCGCCCAGCATCCACTACGGACTACGAGAAATAGATTTACCGGTGAGTAAAATCTTATTTTCTCTGACGTCCTAAGTGGATGCTGGGACTCCGTAAGGACCATGGGGATTATACCAAAGCTCCCAAACGGGCGGGAGAGTGCGGATGACTCTGCAGCACCGAATGAGCAAACTCTAGGTCCTCCTCAGCCAGGGTATCAAACTTGTAGACTCTTGCAAAAGTGTTTGAACCAGAACAAGTAACAGCTCGGCAAATTTGTAAAGCCGAGACCCCTCGGGCAGCCGCCCAAGAAGAGCCCACTTTCCTCGTGGAATGGGCTTTTACAGATTTAGGGTGCGGCAGTCCAGCCGCAGAATGTGCAAGTTGAATCGTGCTACAGATCCAGCGAGCAATAGTCTGCTTAGAAGCAGGAGCACCCAGCTTGTTGGGTGCATACAGGATAAATAGCGAGTCAGTTTTCCTGACTCCAGCCGTCCTGGAAACATATATTTTTCAGGGCCCTGACTACGTCCAGTAACTTGGAATCCTCCAAGTCCCCAGTAGCCGCAGGCACCACAATAGGTTGGTTCACATGAAAAGCTGATACCACCTTAGGAAGGAATTGGGAACGAGTCCTCAATTCCGCCCTATCCATATAAAAAAATTAGATAAGGGCTTTTGCATGATAAAGCCGCTAATTCTGATACACGCCTGGCCGACGCCAAGGCCAACAGCATGACCACTTTCCACGTGAGGTATTTTAGCTCCACGGATTTAAGTGGCTCAACCCAATGCGACTTCAGGAAATCCAACACCACGTTGAGATCCCACGGTGCCACTGGAGGCACAAACGGGGGCTGACTATGCAGCACTCCCTTAACAAAAGTCTGAACTTCAGGCAGGGAAGTCAATTCTATTTTGGAAGAAAATCGATAGAGCCGAAATCTGGACCTTAATGGAACCCAATTTTAGGCTCATAGTCACCCCTGACTGTAGGAAGTGCAGAAATCGACCTAGCTGAAATTCCTCCGTTGGGGCCTTCCTGGCCTCACAGCATGCAACATATTTCCACCATATGCGGTGATAATGGCTTGCGTTCACTTCTTTCCTAGCTTTAATTAGCGTAGGAATAACTTCCTCCGGAATGCCCTTTTCCTTCAGGATCCGGCGTTCAACCGCCATGCCGTCAAACGCAGCCGCGGTACGTCTTGGAACAGACAGGCCCCCTGCTGCAGCAGGTCCTGTCTGAGCGGCAGAGGCCATGGGTCCTCTGAGATCATTTCTTGGAGTTCTGGGTACCAAGCTCTTCTTGGCCAATCCGGAACAATGAGTATAGTTCTTACTCCTCTCCTTCTTATTATTCTCATTACCCTGGGTATGAGAGGCAGAGAAGGGAACACATACACCGACTGGTACACCCACGGTGTTACCAGAGCGTCCACAGCTATCGCCTGAGGGTCCCTTGACCTGGCGCAATATCTTTTTAGCTTTTTGTTGAGGCGGGACGCCATCATGTCCACCTGTGACCTTTCCCAACGGTGTACCATCATTTGGAAGACTTCTGGATGAAGTCCCCACTCTCCCGGGTGGAGGTCATGTCTGCTGAGAAAGTCTGCTTCCCAGTTATCCACTCCGGGAATGAACACTGCTGACATGATTTTCCGCCCATCGGAGAATCCTTGTGGCTTCTGCCATCGCCATCCTGCTTCTTGTGCCGCCCTGTCGGTTTACATGAGCGACCGCCGTGATGTTGTCTGACTGGATCAGCACCGGCCGGTATTGAAGCAGGGGTCTAGCCTGACTTAGGGCATTGTAAATGGCCCTTAGTTCCAGAATATTTTTGTGTAGGGAAGTCTCCTGACTTGTCCATAGTCCTTGGAAGTTTCTTCCCTGTGTGACTGCCCCCCAGCCTCGAAGGCTGGCATCCGTGGTCACCAGGACCCAGTCCTGTATGCCGAATCTGCGGCCCTCTAGAAGATGAGCACTCTGCAGCCACCACAACAGCGACACCCTGGCCCTTGGAGACAGGGTTATCCGCCGATGCATCTGAAGATGCGACCCGGACCACTTGTCCAACAGATCCCACTGGAAGATCCTTGCATGGGACCTGGCGAATGGAATTTCTTCGTAAGAAGCTACCATCTTTCCCAGGGCTCGCGTGCATTGATGCACCGACACCTGTATTTGTATTAGGAGGTCTCTGTCTAGAGACGACAACTCCTTGGACTTCTCCCCCGGGAGAAACCCTTTTTTTTTTTTTTTTTTGTTCTGTGTCCAGAACCATACCCAGGAACAGTAGACGCGTCGTAGGAACCAGCTGCGACTTTGGAATATTCAGAATCCAGCCGTGCTGTTGTAGCACTTCCCGAGATAGTGCTACTCCGACGAACAACTGCTCCCTGGACCTCGCCTTTATAAGGAGATCGTCCAAGTACGGGATAATTATTTCGGCCATTACCACGGTAAATACCCTCGGTGCCGGGGATAGACCAACGGCAACGTCTGGATTTGGTAATGACAATCCTGGTGAGGAGGGTAAATAGGGATATGCAGGTAAGCATCCTTGATGTCCAGTGATACCATGAACTTCTCCAGGCTTGCACTAATCGCCCTGAGCGATTCCATTTTGAACTTGAACCTTCGTATAAAAGTGTTCAAGGATTTCAATTTTAGAATGGGTCTCACCGAACCGTCTGGTTTCGGTACCACAAACATTTTGGAATAGTAACCCCGGCCTTGTTGAAGGAGGGGTACCTTGATTTCACCTGCTGGAAGTACAGCTTGTGAATTGCCGCTAGTACTACCTCCCTTTCTCCGAGGGCAGCAGGCAAGGCTGATGTGAGGTAACGGCGAGGGGGAGTCGCCTCGAACTCCAGCTTGTATCCCTGTGATACTACTTGCAGAACCTAGGGATCCACCTGTGGGCAAGCCCACTGGTCCCTGAAGTTCCCGAGACGCGCCCCCACCGCACCTGTCTCCACCTGTGGAGCCCCAGCGTCATGCGGTGGACTCAGAGGAAGCGGGGGAAGATTTTTGATCCTGGGAACTGGCTGTCTGGTGCAGCTTTTTCCTTCTTCCCTTGTCTCTGAGCAGAAAGGAAGCGCCTTTGACCCGCTTGCTTTTCTGAAGCCGAAAGGACTGTACCTGAAAATACGGTGCTTTCTTAGGCCGTGGGGAAACCTGAGGTAAATTTTTTTCTTCCCAGCTGTTGCTGTGGATACGAGGTCCCAGAGACCATCCCCAAACAATTCCTCACCCATATAAGGCAGAATCTCCATGTGCCTTTTAAAGTCAGCATCACCTGTCCACTGCCGGGTCTCTAATACCCTCCTGGCAGAATGGACATTGCATTAATTCTGGATGCCAGCCGGCAAATATCCCTCTGTGCATCCCTCATATATAAGACGACGTCTTTAAAATGCTCTATGTTAGCAAAATATTATCCCTGTCTAGGGTATTAATATTATCTGACAGGGTATCAGACCACGCTGCAGCAGCACTATCCATGCTGAGGCAATTGCAGGTCTCAGTATAGTACCTGAGTGTGTATATACAGACTTCAGGATAGCCTCCTGCTTTTTATCAGCAGGCTCCTTCAAAGTGGCCGTATCCTAAGACGGCAGTGCCACCTTTTTTGACAAACGTGTGAGCGCCTTATCCACCCTAGGGGATATCTCCCCACGTGACCTATCCTCTGGCGGGAAAGGGTACGCCAGCAGTAACTTTTTAGAAATTACCAGTTTCTTATCGGGGGAACCCACGCTTCTTTACACACTTCATTCACTCATCTGATGGGGGAACAAAACACTGGCTGCTTTTTCTCCCCAAACATAAAATCCCTTTTATGTGGTACTTGGGTTAATGTCATAAATGTGTAACACATTTTTCATTGCCGAGATCATGCAACGGATGTTCCTAGTGGATTGTGTATATGTCTCAACCTTGTCGACACTGGAGTCAGACTCCGTGTCGACATCTGTGTCTGCCATCTGAGGTAACGGGCGTTTTTTGAGCCCCTGATGGCCTTTGAGACGCCTGGGCAGGCGCGGGCTGAGAAGCCGGCTGTCCCACAGCTGTTACGTCATCCAGCCTTTATGTAAGGAGTTGACATTGTCGGTTAATACCTTCCACCTATCCATCCACTCTGGTGTCGGCCCCACAGGGGGCGACATCCCATTTACCGGCCTCTGCTCCGCCTCCACGTAACCTTCCTCATCCAACATGTCGACACAGCCGTACCGACACACCGCACACACACAGGGAATGCTCTGACTGAGGAGAGGACCCCACAAAGTCCTTTGGGGAGACAGAGAGAGAGTATGCCAGCACACACCAGAGCGCTATATAATGCAGGGATTAACACTATAACTGAGTGATTTTTCCCCCAATAGCTGCTTGTATACACATATTGCGCCTAAATTTGGTGCCCCCCCTCTCTTTTTAACCCTTTGAGCCTGAAAACTACATGGGAGAGCCTGGGGAGCTGGCGCCAGTGTGCTGAGGGAGATAGCCCCGCCCCTTTTTCGGCGGACTTTTCTCCCGCTTTTTTCATGGATTCTGGCAGGGGTAATTTATCACATATATAGCCCTGGGACTATATATTGTGATGATTTGCCAGCCAAGGTGTTTATATTGCCCTCAGGGCGCCCCCCCCCCCCCCCAGCGCCCTGCACCCATCAGTGACCGGAGTGTGAGGTGTGCATGAGGAGCAATGGCGCACAGCTGCAGTGCTGTGCGCTACCTTGTTGAAGACAGAAGTCTTCTGCCGCCGATTTTCCGGAACACTTCTTGCTTCTGGCTCTGTAAGGGGGCCGGCGGCGCGGCTCCGGGAACGAACACCAAGGTCGGGTCCTGCAGTCGATCCCTCTGGAGCTAATGGTGTCCTGTAGCCTAAGAAGCCCAAACTACCACCAGTTAGGTAGGTTCGCTTCTTCTCCCCTTAGTCCCTCGCTGCAGTGAGTCTGTTGTGTAAAATAAAAAACCTAAAATATACTTTCTTTCTAGGAGCTCAGCTAGGTCGATTTCTGCACTTCCTACAGTCAGGGGTGACTATGGGCCTAAAATTGGGTTCCATTAAGGTCCAGATTTCGGCTCTATCGATTTTCTTCCAAAATAGAATTGACTTCACTGCCTGAAGTTCAGACTTTTGTTAAGGGAGTGCTGCATAGTCAGCCCCCGTTTGTGCCTCCAGTGGCACCGTGGGATCTCAACGTGGTGTTGGATTTCCTGAAGTCGCATTGGGTTGAGCCACTTAAATCCGTGGAGCTAAAATACCTCACGTGGAAAGTGGTCATGCTGTTGGCCTTGGCGTCGGCCAGGCGTGTATCAGAATTAGCGGCTTTATCATGCAAAAGCCCTTATCTAATTTTTTTATATGGATAGGGCCGAATTGAGGACTCGTTCCCAATTCCTTCCTAAGGTGGTATCAGCTTTTCATGTGAACCAACCTATTGCGGTGCCTGCGGCTACTGGGGACTTGGAGAATTCCAAGTTACTGGACGTAGTCAGGGCCCTGAAAAATATATGTTTCCAGGACGGCTGGAGTCAGGAAAACTGACTCGCTATTTATCCTGTATGCACCCAACAAGCTGGGTGCTCCTGCTTCTAAGCAGACTATTGCTCGCTGGATCTGTAGCACGATTCAACTTGCACATTCTGCGGCTGGACTGCCGCACCCTAAATCTGTAAAAGCCCATTCCACGAGGAAAGTGGGCTCTTCTTGGGCGGCTGCCCGAGGGGTCTCGGCTTTACAAATTTGCCGAGCTGTTACTTGGTCGGGTTCAAACACTTTTGCAAGAGTCTACAAGTTTGATACCCTGGCTGAGGAGGACCTAGAGTTTGCTCATTCGGTGCTGCAGAGTCATCCGCACTCTCCCGCCCGTTTGGGAGCTTTGGTATAATCCCCATGGTCCTTACGGAGTCCCAGCATCCACTTAGGACGTCAGAGAAAATAAGATTTTACTCACCGGTAAATCTATTTCTCGTAGTTCGTAGTGGATGCTGGGCGCCCATCCCAAGTGCGGATTGTCTGCAATACTTGTATATAGTTATTGCCTAACTAAAGGGTTATTGTTGAGCCATCTGTTGAGAGGCTCAGTTGTATTTCATACTGTTAACTGGGTATAGTATCACGAGTTATACGGTGTGATTGGTGTGGCTGGTATGAGTCTTACCCGGGATTCAAAATCCTTCCTTATTGTGTCAGCTCTTCCGGGCACAGTATCCTAACTGAGGTCTGGAGGAGGGTCATAGTGGGAGGAGCCAGTGCACACCAGGTAGTCCTAAAGCTTTTTTTAGTTGTGCCCAGTCTCCTGCGGAGCCGCTATTCCCCATGGTCCTTACGGAGTCCCAGCATCCACTTAGGACGTCAGAGAAATGTAACTTTCCCGATGTAAGAAAATAAGGACATTTGCAAGAGTTACACTAAGCCTTTCCTTTATACCTCAGCGTTGGTATTAAGGCTTACTGCAACAATAAAACCTGGTTTAGGCGAGGAAAGAAAAAAAAGAAGTGGCTTTCTCCTGCCCTATTTCATAGCTTTATATTGCCTCCCCTCTCTACCTTCGTTTCTTTAAGAACTACCTATCAAAGGATCAACCTCCAACTAACCGTTTTTGTAGTCAAATAAACGCTGTGTAGCATTCCCAGTTTGTTTATGTTTCAGATTTGTGCTCATCAGGTCAGACTTCTGCCATGTTTCTGGTAGCAAGATTTACTGTTCTGCAGAATTATACACAAAAATATCAAGTGCAGGACACCTACTGTGTTGTTATGGATGTACAGTTAGCATCTATTGTGGTGCTGTGTGATTGATTTAACATAAGACCAGAGGCGTAAAAAGGGTAGGGCGAGTGGGGCAAGTGCCCTGGGCGCCTTGGCAGGCCCAGGAGAGGGGGCGCCGCCGGCGGCCAGGGCATCATGCCCCACTCGCCCCCATCACGCCGAAATGTGAGGGGAGGAGAGCACAGTGGGGCATGTATCTGGCACAGTGGGGCATGTATCTGGCACAGTGGGGCATGTAACTGGCACTGTGGGGCAATGTAACTGGCACTGTGGGGCAATGTAACTGGCACTGTGGGGCAATGTAACGGCACTGTGGGGCAATGTAACTGGCACTGTGGGGCAATGTAACTGGAACAGTGGGGCATGTATCTGGCACTGTGGGGCATGTATCTGGCACTGTGGGGCAATGTATCTGGCACTGTGGGGCAATGTAACTGGCACTGTGGGGCAATGTAACTGGCACTGTGGGGCAATGTAACTGGCACTGTGGGGCAATGTAACTGGAACAGTGGGGCATGTATCTGGCACTGTGGGGCAATGTGACTGGCACTGTGGGGCATGTATCTGGCACTGTGGGGCAATGTAACTGGCACTGTGGGGCAATGTAACTGGCACTGTGGGGCAATGTAACTGGCAATGTAACTGGCACTGTGGGGAAATGTATCTGGCAATGTAACTGGCACTGTGGGGCAATGTAACTGGCACTGTGGGGCAATGTATCTGGCAATGTAACTGGCACTGTGGGGAAATGTATCTGGCAATGTAACTGGCACTGTGGGGCAATGTATCTGGCACTGTTGGGCAATGTATCTGGCACTGTTGGGCAATATATCTGGCACTGTGGGGCAATGTATCTGGCACTGTGGGGCAATGCATCTGGCACTGTGGGGCATTGTATCTGGCACTGTGGGGCATTGTATCTGGCACTGTGGGGCATTGTATCTGGCACTGTGGGCCATTTTCAGTGGCCACACCCCTTCTGGTGTGTGGCCACGCCCATTTTTTTTCCGGCGCGCGCACATGCTTCTTTTGCTGTGTTTTTGTGTGTGTGTGTGTGTGTGGGGAGGGGGGGGGGGCATTTTCCATCTTGCCCTGGGCTCCAAAAACCCTAGCCACGCCTCTGCATAAGACCTCCTCTACGGGTGCGAGGTATTCAACATTACAAGCTAAAAAAAAATTCTGTGTCACCACTATTGCAACATATACAAACATACGCAAAAATAATACAAATGCTAGGCTGATAACGGCCCTTTCTTTTGTGAAGCTAGGTTGCTCAGATTTCCCCAGTTTGGAAATGGTCTAGCAGGGTTATTTCACACCAAATCAACACAGGTTTCAAGCTGACCATCTCAGACAGTAATGAATAAATGCTGCCATGGGTGTTAACCCCCCTGCCCCCAAATCTGATATGCACACTGGTTTTAAAGTTATATGTCTTTAAAGCTGAATTTTTTTTTTAAATAAAAAACAAATGCTTTTAACATGTTTTTAAATTGCACTTATAGCTCCCCAAATTGAGCTAGAGAGTTAACACAGCAGTATGTTTCCATAAAAACTCAAATGTTTTCAAAAATCTAAATTTTGATTTTCTCAAAAAGCCATTTTTTTTTTCTTTAAAAAAAAATAATCTCAAATATTCACACTGTTGTCAATAAATCCCCAAAGTTTTATTTTGGGATCATGATTTGTTATTAAAATAATAAAAATGAGATCTAGGCCTCTTACTTTCAAATTTTTCTCCTTAAACAATCCCTTTGATATACATGTACAATGACAGTATGTTATTACTAAAATATTTTAACATTTTGAAACTTTTTAAAACATTTTAAGAAAATTTACTGCAGACCATTACCACCATTTGGTGCTGCTGCTCTGGATGGATTGTGCTACTTGATGGGTTGGAACTGACTAAAGGCTTCATTTCCTTTTAATATTTCCATTTCAGAAAGGTGTACATTCGACCTGTTGGAGTTAACAGAGTCACCATAGACAGAACATTTACTATAGGAATCCATAAAACATCCGGCTTCCTTGGGTATGAAAAAAGATGGTGATGGACCAGCATGATGGAGGAATGTCACTTTCACTTCATTGATGTTTTGAATCTTTCTCCAGAATAAACACAAGTTAGTACTCATTGACAGCAGTTACATACCCTCTAATGCCAGCAAGTGGGAGCTTTTCTTGGGATGTTGTTACCGTCCGTTCATTGAATTTTGTAAGAAGGAAAAGGTCTTCACAAAATGTTTTGTTGTAGATGCTACAGGTATGAAAGCATAGAATTTCTGTGCCCCAGGAATTGTTACTGTGTTTTTAAAACGATCATCCACAAATACTGCTGTCTCCATATGTTCTTCTTGCGTTGAGAAAGTAAAATGCAGTCCTGTAATCAGGGCCGGATTAACAATGGGACGGATGGAGCTGCAGCTCCAGGCCCCCCCTTGAAAATAGGCCCACAGAGCTCCCTGCAGTGTAGCCAGTGTTGACAGGATTTTTTTTTTACTGTCACCACGACCAGCCCGGCCACCTAATAACATGATCACCTGCATATCCCTGTTCCCAGCCAGCCAACGGAAGCCCCTCTTACAGTACATCAGACTCAGGGACAGTCGAAGCACCGCCCCTGGACCCGAATGAAGCAGCTACTCCCGTTGCAGTCACAAGCTCCAGTTCTCGGATCCATCAGAAGACCCGCCTCCCGGACCTGTCATAAGTCCCGCCTCCCAAACCCGCCAGAAGACCTGCCTCCCTGACCCGTCATAAGCCCCACCTCCCGGACCTGCCATAAGGCCCGCCTCCCGGACCTGCCATAAGCCACACCTCCTGGACTCATCACGTCAGATGCTCCGCTTCTCTTAGAACCGCTGAGTCTTAAGAAATTTTTTAAGCAGCTTGGTAGGCCAGCGGGGACTCCGGGGGAGCTGATAGACTGTTTCAGTGACAGGAGATTTAAAATGCAGCACACAGGGGTCGCAGCTTTTCTTGTATACATGCTGCGCCCCCTGACCCCATTTCTGACCTCCCCTTGTCCTCTGCTGCTCTTTTTCCCAGCTTCGATGCTCTCTTCCTGGGTATATACCACTCAGAGGAGCACTGGGCTTGGTGTTTGGAAGGATGTGTCATTCACCCTAAATTACCTGGGACATCAGATGCGGCTGCAGCTGCCTAGGTACGACCACATCATTCATGCCACTGCTCCCTAAGTATACTGTACGTATGTCCCACTTCACCTTTTATCACCTGTGTATTTTATCCCTTCCCACCTATGTTCTGTCCCTTCACAGTTCACACCTGTGCCACTGCTTCTTTTACAATCTATGCCTCTGCCCCCTCTCCACCTGTATCTCTGCCCCTCCCGTGTCTCTGCCCCCTTTACCACGTGGGCTTTGGCCAGCGTCTCCATCTGTATGTATACCCACACTCCACCTATGTCTCTGCCTTCCTCTCCAACCTGTATCTCTACCCCCTCCCCACCTTTGTCTGCCCCCTTCACCACCTGTGCTTTCGCCCCTCTCCAACCTGTTTCTTTACCCCCTCACAACCTGTGTCTGCCCCCTTCTCTCTACCTGTGCTTCAGCCTCCCTCTTCATTTGTGTCTCTACCACCTTCACTACTTGTGTTTCCACCCCTCTTGCCACGCGTGACTTCCTATTTGTGCCTTTGCCTTGTTCCCCACTTGTGTCATTGCCCCCTTTACCCCTGTGCCTCTGCTTCCCTCCCCACCTATGTCCCATCCCCCCTCTCCACCTAGACCTCTGCTTTTTTCCTTAATTGCGTCTCTGCCGTCGCTCTGCCAGTATTTCCACCTGCGGTTCCACTACCCTCTCCAAATGCATCTCTGCATCCCTCCCCACCTGTATCTCTGTTCCCTTTCCATCTGTATCTTTGCCCGCTTTCTACCTTCCTCTCCACCTGTGCTTCTGCCTTCTCTCCTTCTGTGCTTCCACTTCCCTCTCCAAATGCATCTCTACTTCCCTCCCCACCTGTATCTCTGCCCCCTTTCCATCTTTTAATCTACCCCCTTCCACCAGTACCTCTAACCCCATCTCCACCTGTGCCTCTGCCTTCTCTACATCTATGCTTCTGCTTACCTCTCCAAATGTATCTCTGCCGCCCACCCAACCTGTGACTCTGCTCCCTTCATCATCTGTGCTTGCACCCCTTTTGCCACCTGCTCCTCTCACCAACTGTGAAGAAAAGAGGTTATCGAGCAGTGCCTGATGGAGCAAGAAGACATCTCTCAGTGTCCTGCGCCAAGAAATGCCACAGCGTTTGGGAGGGAGAGGTGGATACCAAGCATGATTCAAAGTCGCTGGCAGGCTTATTCACTGAAAAACACCCAGAGTAGTCCATTCCATCTCCAAGACCAAGTCTGCACCCTTCCTGCTCCTATACCTGACTATGCCTTTTTTTATCTTCTACTCCTCCCATCCCCATCCTCAGGCCCACCCCTCCTTTCCCCCTATCCTGCCTGTACTGCCTCACTCTAAACTTATCCCACATCTGGAGCTGCTCTGTATGCAGAGACCAGGGCAAAGAGACAGAGACAAATGTAGTGTGGGGAGGCAGTGTAATAATGCAGTGTGGGGGATGTAGTGTAGTGGGGAGGTAGTGCAGTGATGTTGTATAGGGAGGTAGTGCAGTGATGTAGTGTGGGGAGTTTGTGCAGTGACAGTGCAGGGATGTAGTGTAGTAATATATTTCAGAGATTCAGTGTGTGGAAGTAGCGTAGTGATGTAGTGTGTGGAGGTAGTGCAGCAATGTAGTGCAGAGCTGTGGTATAGTGAGATAGTGCTAAGACTTAATGTGGAGAGGAGGATCAGTTATACTATATAGTGCATGGATGGGGTATTAGTAGGTAACAGCAATGTAGTGTTGGGAGATAGTTTGAGGAGGTGTAGTGTGGGGCAGTAGCGAAGTGATATACTGCGTGGATGTAGTGCAGTGATATAGTGCAGGGAGTTTGCGTAGTGAAGAGTTAGTTAAGTTATACTGTATACAGTAGTGTACGGATGAGGTGTGAGTAGGTAATGTAATGTTGGGAGGTAGTTTGTAGAGGTATAGTGTGGAGATAGAAAACAAAAAACTACTGAACAGCGCCTCAACAACAATATTAAAAATATATGTAATTAATTATAATTAAAAATTAAAAACTCCTGAGAGACTGCGCTTGCCGACACCACTATGTGGAGTGATAGGGCAGACAAAGGAAATAACAACGGCTGCGCTGTATATCAGGAGTTAAAATGGAGAGCCAACGTGTAAATGTATAAAATTTATTAGCAATGCTTCAGAAAATAAAAACATAAAATAATGATACGAAACAACAAAAACACACCTAAATTATCTCAGGTAATTCATTAGACTGTTTTGCCATATACAGTATCTAATGATGGATATGAATTGTCAATGTCCGTGCTCCACAAATTGCTAGAGGTAGCTGGGGTGGAGATGAATAAAGTGCTGAGGGTGCAGTTCCAAATGGTTAGCAGCTCAAGGTCACCAAATAGAATAATTATGCAGGTTTTAACCTCTCTGGTGGGCTGGTTAATTAGCCGAGCGTCCTCGGCTAAAAGTCCTGCGGTGCCCACAACACTGTGCAGCGGAGAGGAGATGCAATAGCCGCCGGATGACTTTCGCTGACCGAAGCAGTATGGTAAAAAGTGGTCGCCTGCAGTGATGGAATGATCAAATGGTGTTATGGCTGAGTCAGTTCCGGTTGCACCAGATGTTCACCTGAGCAAGGTGTGCAAAGAGGCGGGGTCCTGACGCGTTTCGTCACGTTAACGTGACTTTATCGAAGGTGTATTCCTGCCTCCAGACTAACCAGTATTTAAAGCCAGAACGGCTAATGACGGGCAGATAATCAGTAATCAATGCCTTGCTCTGCATGCACAAATATTGGAAAGTTGCTCTGCATGCAGTCATGGTTTTAAATACTGGTTTTTACCATACCGCTCCGAATCATCCGGCGGCTATTGCATCTCCTCTCCGCTGCACAGTGTTGTGGGCACCGCAGGACTTTTAGCCCACCAGAGAGGTAAAAACCTGCATAATTATTCTATTTGGTGACCTTGAGCTGCTAACCATTTGGAACTGCACCCACAGCACTTTATTCATCTCCACCCCAGCTACCTCTAGCAATTTGTGGAGCACGGACATTGACAATTCATATCCATCATTAAGTACATGGCAAAACAGTCTAATGAATTACCTGAGATAATTTAGGTGTGTTTTTGTTGTTTCTTATAATTATTTTATGTTTTTATTTTCTGAAGCATTGCTAATAAATTTTTATACATTTACACGTTGGCTCTCCTTTTTAACTCCTGATATACAGCGCAGCCATAGTGTGGAGATGAAGTGTGGGGAGGTAGCATAGTGATATAGTGTAGGGATGCAGTGTAAGATAACATGTATTGTACAATCTGAGAGTATACCCTGAGAATTGTTGTAACTGGACTTGCAGGGACAGAACTTTCTCGCAAGCTCTGTCCCTGTATGCAATAATTGATACTTCCTTGCGATAAATTCAATTATTGCAGTCAAATTTATTAGTCCATCCATATCTCGGATGCAGATTGTGATACATATGCCCCATAGTGCGGAGATGTAGTGTAGTAGTGATATACTGAAGAGATGTAGTGTGGGAAGAAGTGCAGTGATGTAGTATGCCACCATACCCCCCTTACCATGCAGGAAGAAATTATTTGTAGTGCTAGTCACACCTACTGCATGACACACAATAGGCCCATTATAAATTTCAGCTCCAGGCCCATGTGGACCTTAATCTGGCACTGGCTCAGCCGCACAATTTAAGAACAAGAAAAACTTTGCCAACTTATGCTCTCATAAGGATGATTTTTTTTTCATTTAGCAGCAGAGTGACGGTTTTCTGCAACTGCTCATGACAAAGGGCCTTGCGATGGTGTAGGTGGCACAGTGAATAGGTTAGCAATCCTGAGCAAGCCTGCAATGTCCATATGATGATCAGATTCTTATACCACAACAACTTTTTGACTGGGCAGAGCAAAACATTACAGGCAGTGCCAGATTAAGGTCCACATGGGCCTGGAGCTGAAATTTATAATGGGCCTATTGTGTGTCATGCAGTAGGTGTGACTAGCACTACAAATAATTTGTTCCTGCATGGTAAGGGGGGTATGGTGGCATACTACATCACTGCACTTCTTCCCACACTACATCTCTTCAGTATATCACTACTACACTACATCTCCGCACTATGGGGCATATGTATCACAATCTGCATCCGAGATATGGATGGACTAATAAATTTGACTGCAATAATTGAATTTATCGCAAGGAAGTATCAATTATTGCATACAGGGACAGAGCTTGCGAGAAAGTTCGGTCCCTGCAAGTCCAGTTACAACAATTCTCAGGGTATACTCTCAGATTGTACAATACATGTTATCTTACACTGCATCCCTACACTATATCACTATGCTACCTCCCCACACTTCATCTCCACACTATGGCTGCGCTGTATATCAGGAGTTAAAAAGGAGAGCCAACGTGTAAATGTATAAAAATTTATTAGCAATGCTTCAGAAAATAAAAACATAAAATAATTATAAGAAACAACAAAAACACACCTAAATTATCTCAGGTAATTCATTAGACTGTTTTGCCATGTACTTAATGATGGATATGAATTGTCAATGTCCGTGCTCCACAAATTGCTAGAGGTAGCTGGGGTGGAGATGAATAAAGTGCTGTGGGTGCAGTTCCAAATGGTTAGCAGCTCAAGGTCACCAAATAGAATAATTATGCAGGTTTTTACCTCTCTGGTGGGCTAAAAGTCCTGCGGTGCCCACAACACTGTGCAGCGGAGAGGAGATGCAATAGCCGCCGGATGATTCGGAGCGGTATGGTAAAAACCAGTATTTAAAACCATGACTGCATGCAGAGCAACTTTCCAATATTTGTGCATGCAGAGCAAGGCATTGATTACTGATTATCTGCCCGTCATTAGCCGTTCTGGCTTTAAATACTGGTTAGTCTGGAGGCAGGAATACACCTTCGATAAAGTCACGTTAACGTGACGAAACGCGTCAGGACCCCGCCTCTTTGCACACCTTGCTCAGGTGAACATCTGGTGCAACCGGAACTGACTCAGCCATAACACCATTTGATCATTCCATCACTGCAGGTGACCACTTTTTACCATACTGCTTCGGTCAGCGAAAGTCATCCGGCGGCTATTGCATCTCCTCTCCGCTGCACAGTGTTGTGGGCACCGCAGGACTTTTAGCCGAGGACGCTCGGCTAATTAACCAGCCCACCAGAGAGGTTAAAACCTGCATAATTATTCTATTTGGTGACCTTGAGCTGCTAACCATTTGGAACTGCACCCTCAGCACTTTATTCATCTCCACCCCAGCTACCTCTAGCAATTTGTGGAGCACGGACATTGACAATTCATATCCATCATTAGATACTGTATATGGCAAAACAGTCTAATGAATTACCTGAGATAATTTAGGTGTGTTTTTGTTGTTTCGTATCATTATTTTATGTTTTTATTTTCTGAAGCATTGCTAATAAATTTTATACATTTACACGTTGGCTCTCCATTTTAACTCCTGATATACAGCGCAGCCGTTGTTATTTCCTTTGTCTGCCCTATCACTCCACATAGTGGTGTCGGCAAGCGCAGTCTCTCAGGAGTTTTTAATTTTTAATTATAATTAATTACATATATTTTTAATATTGTTGTTGAGGCGCTGTTCAGTAGTTTTTTGTTTTCTATCTCCACACTATACCTCTACAAACTACCTCCCAACATTACATTACCTACTCACACCTCATCCGTACACTACTGTATACAGTATAACTTAACTAACTCTTCACTACGCAAACTCCCTGCACTATATCACTGCACTACATCCACGCAGTATATCACTTCGCTACTGCCCCACACTACACCTCCTCAAACTATCTCCCAACACTACATTGCTGTTACCTACTAATACCCCATCCATGCACTATATAGTATAACTGATCCTCCTCTCCACATTAAGTCTTAGCACTATCTCACTATACCACAGCTCTGCACTACATTGCTGCACTACCTCCACACACTACATCACTACGCTACTTCCACACACTGAATCTCTGAAATATATTACTACACTACATCCCTGCACTGTCACTGCACTACCTCCCTATACAACATCACTGCACTACCTCCCCACTACACTACATCCCCCACACTGCATTATTACACTGCCTCCCCACACTACATTTGTCTCTGTCTCTTTGCCCTGGTCTCTGCATACAGAGCAGCTCCAGATGTGGGATAAGTTTAGAGTGAGGCAGTACAGGCAGGATAGGGGGAAAGGAGGGGTGGGCCTGAGGATGGGGATGGGAGGAGTAGAAGATAAAAAAAGGCATAGTCAGGTATAGGAGCAGGAAGGGTGCAGACTTGGTCTTGGAGATGGAATGGACTACTCTGGGTGTTTTTCAGTGAATAAGCCTGCCAGCGACTTTGAATCATGCTTGGTATCCTCCTCTCCCTCCCAAACGCTGTGGCACTTCATGGCGCAGGACACTGAGAGATGTCTTCTTGCTCCATCAGGCACTGCTCGATAACCTCTTTTCTTCACAGTTGGTGAGAGGAGCAGGTGGCAAAAGGGGTGCAAGCACAGATGATGAAGGGAGCAGAGTCACAGGTTGGGTGGGCGGCAGAGATACATTTGGAGAGGTAAGCAGAAGCATAGATGTAGAGAAGGCAGAGGCACAGGTGGAGATGGGGTTAGAGGTACTGGTGGAAGGGGGTAGATTAAAAGATGGAAAGGGGGCAGAGATACAGGTGGGGAGGGAAGTAGAGATGCATTTGGAGAGGGAAGTGGAAGCACAGAAGGAGAGAAGGCAGAAGCACAGGTGGAGAGGAAGGTAGAAAGCGGGCAAAGATACAGATGGAAAGGGAACAGAGATACAGGTGGGGAGGGATGCAGAGATGCATTTGGAGAGGGAAGTGGAACCGCAGGTGGAAATACTGGCAGAGCGACGGCAGAGACGCAATTAAGGAAAAAAGCAGAGGTCTAGGTGGAGAGGGGGGATGGGACATAGGTGGGGAGGGAAGCAGAGGCACAGGGGTAAAGGGGGCAATGACACAAGTGGGGAACAAGGCAAAGGCACAAATAGGAAGTCACGCGTGGCAAGAGGGGTGGAAACACAAGTAGTGAAGGTGGTAGAGACACAAATGAAGAGGGAGGCTGAAGCACAGGTAGAGAGAAGGGGGCAGACACAGGTTGTGAGGGGGTAAAGAAACAGGTTGGAGAGGGGCGAAAGCACAGGTGGTGAAGGGGGCAGACAAAGGTGGGGAGGGGGTAGAGATACAGGTTGGAGAGGAAGGCAGAGACATAGGTGGAGTGTGGGTATACATACAGATGGAGACGCTGGCCAAAGCCCACGTGGTAAAGGGGGCAGAGACACGGGAGGGGCAGAGATACAGGTGGAGAGGGGGCAGAGGCATAGATTGTAAAAGAAGCAGTGGCACAGGTGTGAACTGTGAAGGGACAGAACATAGGTGGGAAGGGATAAAATACACAGGTGATAAAAGGTGAAGTGGGACATACGTACAGTATACTTAGGGAGCAGTGGCATGAATGATGTGGTCGTACCTAGGCAGCTGCAGCCGCATCTGATGTCCCAGGTAATTTAGGGTGAATGACACATCCTTCCAAACACCAAGCCCAGTGCTCCTCTGAGTGGTATATACCCAGGAAGAGAGCATCGAAGCTGGGAAAAAGAGCAGCAGAGGACAAGGGGAGGTCAGAAATGGGGTCAGGGGGCGCAGCATGTATACAAGAAAAGCTGCGACCCCTGTGTGCTGCATTTTAAATCTCCTGTCACTGACACAGTCTATCAGCTCCCCCGGAGTCCCCGCTGGCCTACCAAGCTGCTTAAAAAATTTCTTAAGACTCAGCGGTTCTAAGAGAAGCGGAGCATCTGACGTGATGAGTCCAGGAGGTGTGGCTTATGGCAGGTCCGGGAGGCGGGCCTTATGGCAGGTCCGGGAGGTGGGGCTTATGGCGGGTCTTCTGGCGGGTTTGGGAGGCGGGACTTATGACAGGTCCGGGAGGCGGGTCTTCTGATGGATCCGAGAACTGGAGCTTGTGACTGCAACGGGAGTAGCTGCTTCATTCGGGTCCAGGGGCGGTGCTTCGACTGTCCCTGAGTCTGATGTACTGTAAGAGGGGCTTCCGTTGGCTGGCTGGGAACAGGGATATGCAGGTGATCATGTTATTAGGTGGCCGGGCTGGTCGTGGTGACAGTAAAAAAAAAATCCTGTCAACACTGGCTACACTGCAGGGAGCTCTGTGGGCCTATTTTCAAGGGGGGGCCTGGAGCTGCAGCTCCATCCGTCCCATTGTTAATCCGGCCCTGGGCTGAGCCATCGGAGAAGTAGAAAATCTTTTTTGATAGCCAAAATGACTGGGAGCTTCTTTTTGGAGTACAGTACTGCTCCCAGTCTGCCGTGTTTCTTATTCCCATCACCACTTCTCCAAGTTTCTGTTCCTCCCTACTCCCATTATCCCAGTGTGATATTCCACTGTAATTAAACACTCTGCTTTTCCAAATGTGACACAAATGGTCCAGGGACAGGTTAAGTTAGGATGGGCTTAAATTAGTGACCAAGGGGCTTTTCTTCATTATTTAAAGCCCACCCAATTTATCCTGTCCCTGGGCCACTTGTAGTAGTTTTTTTCCCCAGAAGTTAAAAAAAAAATGGGTTTTTGAGAAAACAAAATTTTATTTTGAAAATGTTTAAATGTTTATGGAAACATACTGCTGTTAAATAGATTACATGAACGCCTAATAATTGGGTTTTAAATTTAAACATTATTTTACTCTGGCTCTTAAATATCAAATACATTTGTGTTTCAGTTGTACCTCCTGGTATGAAACCTGAATTTCATTGGATCATCTGCCAACATCCTTGCCTTCTTCAGTTTGTCGCAAACCCAGTTTATGTGAGGTCTGTTTTGAGGTAGATTGTTTGAGGGGATGCCTGCCACACTTAGAATAAACTGTGTGCACTGTATCATTTTTTCTATTACGTCCTAGAGGATGCTGGGGTCCACATTAGTACCATGGGTATAGACGGCTCCACCAGGAGCCATTGACACTAAGCGTTTGAGAGTGTGGGCTGGTTCCTCCATCTATGCCCCTCCTACCAGACTCAGTTTAGAAAATGTGCCTGGAGGAGCCGGTCACAGCTAGGGGAGCTCTCCTGAGTTTCCCTAGTAAAGTTGTTTTTTAGATTTAATTAACAGCCTCCCTGCTTCGTGGGACTAAGGGGGGTCGGGTGGTGTCCACCCTGCAGGGTCTGAGCCACTATCTCTGCTGACAGAACACTGAGCTCCTGAGCGGATCGAACGTTCCCCGCCACAGGGGATCGCTCACCCCGGCAGCATGCCGCCACCCCCTTACAGAGCCAGAAGATCAGTGGCGAGTTAGTCACCGGCCCCCCCTAGAAAGCGGGGAGCCGGTGTGAAGATGGCGGCAACAGGGTATGGAGCGCAGTACTAACTGTGCTCCGGGGCTCAGTGGTACATAGTGCGGCGCTGTGAGGGGCGCCCTGAGCCAGCGTCTACACCCTACACTGACCTCCAAGCCTGTCAGGGTCCCAGGATCGCTGCCAGCAAAATTCCTCAGGCCAGTATAATCTCCAGAAGAGCGGGAAGACCGCGCCATTAAGGGGGCGGAGCTTCTCCTCAGCAGACCCAGCAGCGTTCAGCGCCATTTTCCTGCCTGCAGAAGCGCTGTCAGTGAGAGCTGTCCCTCCAATTCAACTCCAGCTATCTCCTACGGTACCAGGGGGATGTAGAAGGGGGGGGGGGGGAGGCTGTGTACAGACTGTGTAACCTGTTAAGTTGGGGGGTCTCACTATACCTTGAAAGCGCTGTGTGTGGGTTGGCTCCAATCTCTGTGTCTCTCTTGCCATTCTTGGGGGTGAAACTCTGTCTGTCCTCGTGTGTGTGTGTGTGTGTGTGTGTGTGTGTGTGTGTGTGTGTGGTGTCTGTGGTCTCCATTAAGCTATGTCCAGGCACTCTGCGTCATATGCAGCAGAGGATATATCCTCTCAGGATGATCACATTCCATGTAATCAGGATTGCACTGTCTTAGCGCAGATACCAGCAAGGAAGCCCGATTGGTTATCCTCTATTAAATCTATGAATTCTCAGATTTCTACTAGGGTTTCACAGAATGAATCTGCAACTCAGGTTTTACAGAACTCTATGGCAGTCTAGTCCAGTTCTGTTACCTCAGGGCCCCCCACTGTATGTTCTCACAAATGTGCTCTAGCACAGATTATGCAAGATGACAAGGATACCGATTCTGACACGGCAGACGGTGAGGCGGATGTGCTGCGGGGGGCGGCATCTCTTGCAAAAGGGGTGCAGTTGATGATAGAGGCTATTAGAGATGTGTTGAATATTGCTGATACAACACCTGAGCAGGTTGGAGGCGGCTTACTTCACTGACAGTAAGAAAGCCTCGCTAACCTTCCCTGCCTCTAAAGAATTAAATGTTATATTTGAGAAAGCATGGGAAAACCCAGAGAAAAAATTCCAGATCCCTAGAATGGTTCTGGTTGCTTAACCCTTCCCCGAGGAGGATAGGAAAAAATAGGAAAACCCGCCCATAGTTGACGCGTCTGTATCTAGACTCTCAAAAAAGGTGGTTTTACCTGTTCCAGGATCTACCGCCTTAAAAGAGCCGGCTGATCGCAAAGTTGATACTACGCTCAAATCCATATACACGGCTTCAGGGGCGATACTACGTCCCACTATTGCCTGTGCATGGATTTCCAAAGCTATAGTAAAGTGGTCAGGCACGTTATTTGAGGATTTGGATACAATGGATAAAGTGATGCTGAATTGTTTTTACGTAACATTCAGGATTCTACAGGATTTATGGTGGAATCCATGAAAGACCTGGGTTCCATGGCTGCAGGGATATCTTCCACGTCTGTCTCAGCTCGTAGGGGACTTTGGCTGCGCCACTGGTCTGCCGACGCGGAATCCAGGAGAGGTGTGGATACCCTGCTCTACACAGGTCAGGCTCTCTTTGGGGAAGCGTTGGATGTGTGGATTTCCACGGCTACAGCGGGTAAGTCTCCTTATCTTCCCTCAGCTGTACCCGCTATGAAGAAAACTTTTTCTTAAGCTGCATTTCAGTCCTTTCAGACTGCCAAAGCAAGAAAGGCCAAACCGTCCAACACCTTCTTTAGAGGAGGTCGGCCAAAATCCAAGAAACCCGCTGCTGCGGGTTCCCAGGAACAGAAACCTGCTTCAGGTACGCCAAAGTCCTCAGCAAGACGATGGACAGCGCAGCCTGGAGGTGGGGCCGGTGGGGGCGAGACTCAGGCATTAGTGTCACGTCTGGGTGTCGTCCGGCCTGGATCCCTGGGTGCAAGATATTGTGTCCCAGGGGTACAGGCTGGATTTTAAGATCTCCCTCCTCACCGATTCTTCAAATCAGGCTTGCCAGCTTTGCTGGCAGACAGGGCTATCCAACAGGATGCTGTCCATAAGTTGGTGGAGGCACAGGTTATTGTACCAGTTCCACCCCATATGCAAAACAAAGGTTACTACTCGAAACTTTTCGTGGTACCGAAACCGGATGGTTAGGTCAGACCCATTCTGAACTTAAAATCGATAAACCCTTTCCTGAGGGAGTTCAAGTTCAAAATGCAGTCTCTAAGGGCGGTGATATCAGGTCTGGAGGAGGGGGAATTCCTGGTACCCCTGGATATCAAGGTTGAGTACCTCCACATTCCGATTTGGCTGCCGCATCAGGCTTATCTCCGATTCGCACTGTTGGATTGTCATTTTTAATTCCAGGCCCTTCCATTCGGACTCTGCACAGCACTGAGGGTTTTCACCAAGGTGATGGCGGAAATTATTGTTCTCCTCCGCAGACAGGGGGTGAACATAATTCCTTATCTGGATGATCTGCTGATAAAGGCATCATCCAGGGAGAAGCTGTTACAGTCCATTGTTCTCACGACCCATCTACTCAGGGAACACAGTTGAATCCTGAATCTTCCAAAATCACATTTGGAACCGACCAGGAGGTTGTCCTTTCTGGGAATGATCCTCGACACGGAAGTGCAGATGGTGTTTCTTTCATAGGAAAAAGCGTTGATTATTCAAACAATGGTCCGGGACGTCTTGAAGACAGACCGGGTGTCAGTTCATCAGTGCATTCGCCTTCTGGGGAAGATGGTGGCCTCTTACGAGGCTCTGCAGTACGGGAGGTTTCATGCTTGGTCTTTCCAACTGGATCTCCTGGACAAGTGGTCGGGATCTCATGTACACACGCACCATAGAATACGTCTGTCGCCAAAGGTCAGGATTTCACTCCTCTGGTGACTACAATTACCTCATCTTCTGGAGGGCCGCAGGTTTGGGATTCAGGACTGGATCCTTCTAACCACGGATGCAAGCCTCCGGGGCTGGGGTGCAGTCACTCAAGGGGAAACTTTCCAAGGAAGGTGGTCAAGCCTGGAAGCCGGCCTGCCGATTAACATTCTGGAACTAAGAGCCGTCTACAACGGTCTTCACCAAGCGGCCCATCTTCTGAGAAATCGTGCCATTCAAGTGAAGTCGGACAATGTAACGACAATGGCTTACATCAACTGACAGGGCGGAACGAAGAGCAGAGCTGCAATGTCAGAGGTAACAAGAATCATCCTCTGGGCAGAAAAACACACATTGGCGCTGTCAGCAATCTTCATTCTGGGAGTGGACAACTGGGAAGCGGACTTCCCCAGCAGACACTATCTCCATCCAGGGGAGTGGGGAGGAGGTGTTCAAGGAGGTGACAGATCTTTGGGGTGTACCCCAAATAGACATGATGGACTCTCGTCTCAACAATAAACTTCTGCGTTACTGTTCCAAGTCGAGGGACCTGCAAGCAGAGGCGGTGGACGCCCTAGTGACTCCGTGGGTATTCCAATCGGTGTATGTGTTTCCACCACTCCCACTCATTCCAAGAGTGCTAAAGCTCATAAGGAGAACAAGGGTTCAAGCGATCCTCATTGCTTCGGACTGGCCAAGGAGGGCTTGGTACGCGGATCTTCTGGATCTACTGCTAGAAGAGCCAAGGCCTCTTCCTCTTCGGGAGGACCTTCTGCAACAGGGGCCGTTCGCCTATCAAGACTTACCACGGCTACGTTTGACGGCATGGAGGTTGAACACCAGATACTAGCTCGGAAGGGCATTCCGAATAAGGTTATTTCTACCCTGATACAGGCTAGGAAAGGAGTAACGTTTAGACATTACCATCGTATTTGGAAAAAATATGTATCTTGGTGTGAGTCTAAGAAGTTTCCTACGGTGGAGTTTCAACTGGGACGGTTTCTCCTCTTCCTGCAAGAAGGTGTGGATATGGGCCAGAGGTTAGGATACGTAAAGGTCCAGATTTCGGCCCTATCCATTTTTTTTTACAGAAACAATTGGCTGCCCTCCCTGAGGTTCAGACTTTTGAAGGGAGTTCTGCACATCCAACCTCCCTTCGTACCGCCTTCGGCGACCTGGGATCTTAACGTGGTGTTGCAGTTTCTCCAGTCGGACAAGTTTGAGCCTCTACAGGAGGTTGAGGTCAAGTTTCTCACGTGGAAGGCTGTCACTTTATTGGCCTTAGCATCTGCTAGACGTGTGCCGGAGTTGGGGGCTTTGTCTTGTAAAAGCCCATACTTGAACTTCCATGAAGATAGAGCTGAGCTCCGGACACGTCAGTAGTTTCTTCCGAAGGTTGTGTCGGCATTTCATATCAACCAACCTATTGTGGTGCCAGTTGCGACTGACTCCTCAGTCTCATCACAGTCCTCAGATGTTGTAAGGGTCTATGTGAGGAGGACTGCTCGTCACAGAAAATCGAACTCTGTTTGTCCTGTATGATCCCAAGAAAATTGGGTGCCCTGCTTCTAAGCAGACGATCTCTCGCTGGGATCAGGTTCACTATCCAGGATGCGTATTCTACGGCAGGATTGCCATGTCCAAAATCTGTTAAGGTCCACTCTTCTCGTAAGGTGGGTTCTTCCTGGGCTGCTGCCCGGGGTGTCTCGGCTTTACAACTCTGCCGAGCGGCTACTTGTGCTGGGTCGAACACATTTGCAAAGTTCTACAAGTTCGATAATTTGTCCTCTGAGGACCTAAAATTTAGTCAACCAGTTCTGCAGGAGCCTCCGCGCTCTCCCTCCCGTTCTGGGAGCTTTGGTACATCCGCATAGTACTAATGTGGACCCCAGCATCCTCTAGGACGTAAGAGAAAATAGGATTTTAATTACCTACCGGTAAATCCATTTCTTTTAGTCCGTAGAGGATGCTGGGCGCCAGCCCAGCGCTTCGTTTTCCTGCAGTGGTTATCTGGTTCAGTACAACTTTGTTTTAAGTGAGTACTGCTTTGTTACTTGGTAAGTAATGTTTCAGCGGTTGCTGAGTTTCAAGCTAGTTAGCTTGGTTTGCCGTGTATGTGTGAACTGGTGTGAATATCGCCACTATCTGTGTATAATCCTTCTCTCGAAGATGTCCGTCTCCTCGGGTACAGTTTCTAGACTGAGTCTGGTAGGAGGAGCCAGCCCACACTCTCAAACTCTTAAAGTGCCAATGGCTCCTGGTGGACCTGTCTATACCCCATGGTACTAATGTGGACCCCAGTATCCTCTATGGACTACGAGAAAAGGTTTTACCGGTAGGTAATTAAAATTCTATTTTTATATGTTTCTATGGAAATTCTGTCATGTCATTTATGTGCTAAAATGAGCTTACAACCTACCTATCGCCCATTCTGATTTTTGCTACAGTATGTTTTATAACATGTTTATGCTCGGATGAATAAAAAAAAACAAAAAAAACTTTAAAATGAAGCCTTGCCCAACTCTATAACTCAATTAGGTGATCTGCAAGTGCAATTTAAAAAAAAAAAAATGTTCATAGCAAATTCTTTGTTAAATTTATTGCTGCTCTAAAAGGCATATCATTTCAAAACCAATGTCCATATCAGCCTAAAAGGGGGTACACACGGAACGATTTTTGCTAAAATTTCTAAGCAATCTGACTAGATTGCTTAGAAAAGAAGCATACATCGCTTCATGTGTATGCCCCATAGTGATGCGCGTCCCTATCGCTGACACTAGATTGGCCTGCATGCAGACACAATCTAGTCAGGTCCTCCCTCGCTCAGCACACATCGCGAGTGCTGAGCGGGGGAAAAGATGTGTGCTGAGTGGTCCATGATAGATCGCTCAGCATGCATCTCCCCGTCTGTACCCCCTTTAGATTTGGGGGTTTTTCTTTACACCCATGGCAACATTATACTAAATTTCATTACAATCTGAAATGGTCAATTTGATACCTGTGTTGATTTGGTGTGGAATAACCCAGCATGTTGAAAAGAGTAAGAGGTTGAAGATGGAGCAGGAGAGGAGTAGCACAGTGAGCATAGTGGGAGATAGACTGACCACATGGGTGCTACTCAAAACATCCTCAATTGCAATGTTGGGCACTAGTGCCAAAGGTAGTCTAGTCCTGTTTTAAACAATTTTACTCTGGCACAAGAAAAGAATGCCTCATTATTTTTTAAATCTGGGTAAAATAAATAGCCATTCAGAACTTCAGTTAAATAACAGGTATGTGCTAATACTAGAATGAAAACGAACATTTCAGAATTAAACCTAATTAGTAATGAAATGGTTTCAAACCTTTATAATGCTTCCTTGCTTTAGGCCACAGACCACTGTGTCCAAGTGTTGTGATCAATTGCTGGAGACTGACGTATTCAACTGGGATTTTGTTAGCGACCATAAAGTCTACAATTGAAGAAGATATCCCAAGACATCGATTTTCAACAGAAGAGCTCAAGACTTTATTAAAGAGCACAAGATACTGAGAGACTGTGATGTCAGCTGAAACAAAACAAAGGAATGAAATTAGATGAATAATGTGAAAGTCTTCATTTAATTATCGGAATTAAAAATATAAAACCTAAAACATAACTGTACAATGTTGTAACAAAATTAGGAATGTAACTGCAGTTACTGGTGTATTGCAAAGCAAGGTTATTATAACTGAACCTCTGATCTGCACATCTCAGACTTCGAAGGTCCAGAGAACACACTTTAAACTAATTCAGTCATTCAGGTCATCTAGCTAGCATTCTGTTATTTAAAAGGGATTGTGAGCTTGCATTCTGGAATTTTACTTTATGAAGTCTCATCAAAACTGGGGAGAGAATAAATGGATATTAATTATGTTTCCTTTCAGTCCACCTCGCTCTCATTTTAATGTTTTACCTTGAACTGGAAAATAAGATTTTACTCACCGGTAAATCTATTTCTCGTAGTCCGTAGTGGATGCTGGGAACTCCGTAAGGACCATGGGGAATAGCGGCTCCGCAGGAGACTGGGCACAACTAAAGAAAGCTTTAGGTCACCTGGTGTGCACTGGCTCCTCCCACTATGACCCTCCTCCAAGCCTCAGTTAGGACACTGTGCCCGGACGAGCTGACATAATAAGGAAGGATTTTGAATCCCGGGTAAGACTCATACCAGCCACACCAATCACACCGTATAACTCGTGATACTATACCTAGTTAACAGTATAAATATAACGGAGCCTCTCAACAGATGGCTCAACAATAACCCTTTAGTTAGGCAATAACTATATACAAGTATTGCAGACAATCCGCACTTGGGATGGGCGCCCAGCATCCACTACGGACTACGAGAAATAGATTTACCGGTGAGTAAAATCTTATTTTCTCTGACGTCCTAGTGGATGCTGGGAACTCCGTAAGGACCATGGGGATTATACCAAAGCTCCCAAACGGGCGGGAGAGTGCGGATGACTCTGCAGCACCGAATGAGAGAACTCCAGGTCCTCCTCAGCCAGGGTATCAATTTTGTATTTGAATTTAGCAAACGTGTTTGCCCCTGACCAAGTTGCAGCTCGGCAAAGTTGGAAAGCCGAGACCCCTCGGGCAGCTGCCCAAGATGAGCCCACCTTCCTTGTGGAATGGGCTTTTACAGATTTTGGCTGCGGTAGTCCAGCCGCAGAATGCGCCAGCTGAATTGTGCTACAAATCCAGCGAGCAATAGTCTGCTTAGAAGCAGGAGCACCCAGTTTGCTGGGTGCATACAGGATAAACAGCGAGTCAGTTCTCCTGACTCTAGCCGTCCTGGAAACATAATTTTTCAAGGGCCCGACTACGTCCAGTAACTTGGAATCCTCCAAGTCCCTAGTAGCCGCAGGCACTACAATAGTTGGTTCAAGTGAAAAACTGATATCACCTTAGGGAAAAACTGGGGACGAGTCCTCAATTCTGCCCTATCCATATGGAAAATCAGATAAGGACTTTTATATGACAAAGCCACCAATTCTGATACACGCCTGGCCGAAGCCAAGGCCAATAACATGACCACTTTCCGCGTGAGATATTTTAGATCCACAGTTTTTAGTGGCTCACACCAATGTGATTTTAAGAAACTCAACACCACGTTGAGAACCCAAGGTGCCACTGGAGGCACAACCGGGGGCTGAATATGCAGCACTCCTTTTACAATGTCTGAACTTCAGGTACTGAAGCTAGTTCTTTTTGGAAGAAAATCGACAGAGCCGAGATCTGTACCTTAATGGAGCCTAATTTTAGGCCCATAGACACTCCTGCTTGTAGGAAATGCAGAAATCGACCTAGTTGAAATTCCTCTGTTGGGGCCTTTTTGGCCTCACACCAAGCAACATATTTTCGCCATATGCGGTGATAATGTTTTGCAGTTACATCTTTCCTGGCTTGAATCAGCGTAGGAATGACTTCCTCCGGAATGCCCTTTTCCTTTAGGATCCGGCGTTCAACCGCCATGCCGTCAAAACGTAGCCGCGGTAAGTCTTGGAACAGACAGGGCCCCTGCTGCCGCAGGTCCTGTCTGAGCGGCAGAGGCCATGGGTCCTCTGATATAATTTCTTGAAGTTCTGGGTACCAAGCTCTTCTTGGCCAATCCGGAACCACGAGTATCGTTCTTACTCCTCGCCTTCCTATTATTCTCAGTACCTTTTGTATGAGAGGCAGAGGGAGGAACACATAAACCGACTGGTACACCCACGGTGTTACCAGAGCGTCCACAGCGTTCGCCTGAGGGTCCTTTGACCTGGCGCAATATCTTTTATAGCTTTTTGTTGAGGCGGGACGCCATCATGTCCACCTGTGGCCTTTCCCAATGGTGTACAATCCTTTGGAAGACTTCTGGATGAAATCCCCACTCTCGCGGGTGGAGGTCGTGTCCGCTGAGAAGATCTGCTTCCCAGTCGTCCACTCCGGGAATGAACACTGCTGACAGTGTTAACACATGATTTTCCGCCCATCGGAGAATCCTTGTGGCTTCTGCCATCGCCATCCTGCTTCTTGTGCCGCCCCGTTGGTTTACATGGGCGACTGCCGTGATGTTGTCTGATTGGATCAGTACCGGCTGGATTTGAAGCAGAGGCCTTGCCTGACTCAGGGCATTGTAAATGGCCCTCAGTTCCAGAATATTTATGTGTAGGGAAGTCACTTGACTTGACCAAAGTCCCTGGAAGTTTTTTCCCTGTGTGACTGCCCCCCAGCCTCAAAGGCTGGCATCCATGGTCACTAGGACCTAGTCCTGTATGCCGAACCTGCGGCCCTCTTGCATGGAACCTGCCGAATGGGATTGCTTCGTAGGAAGCTACCATTTTTTTTTCAGGACTCGCGTGCAATGATGCACCGATACCTGTTTTTGCTTCAGGAGGTCTCTGACTAGAGATGACAGTTCCTTGGCTTTCTCCTCCGGGAGAAACACTTATTTCTGTTCTGTGTCCAGAACCATCCCCAGGAACAGTAGACGTGTCGTAGGAACCAGCTGTGACTTTGGACTGTTTAGAATCCAACCGTGCTGTTGTAGCACTTTCCAAAATAGTGCTACCCAGACTAGCAACTGCTCCTTGGACCTTGCCCTTATAAGGATATTGTCCAAGTACGGGATAATTAAAACTCCCTTTTTTCGAAGGAGTATCATCATTTTGGCCATTACCTTGGTAAACACCCTCGGTGCCATGTACAGTCCAAACGGCAGTGTCTGGACTTGGTAATGGTAATCCTGTACCACAAATCTGAGGTACTCCTGGCGAGAATGGTAAATGGGGACATGCAGGTAAGCATCCTTGATGTCCCGGGATCCCATGTAATCCCCCTCGTCCAGGCTTGCAATAACCGCCCTGAGCGATTCCATCTTGAACTTGAATTTTTTTATGTATGTGTTCAAGGATTTTAAATATAAAATGGGTCACACCGAACCATGCGGTTTCAGTACCCCAAACCGTGTGGAATAGTAACCCCGTCCTTGTTGAAGTAGGGGCACCTTGAGTATTACCTGCTGGGAATACAGCTTATTAATTGCCAGAGGGAGTTGTCGGCAAGGCATATTTGAGGAAACGGCGGGGGGGAGACATCTCGAATTCCAGCTTGTACCCCTGAAATACTACTTGAATGAAACAGGGATCCACCTGTGAGCGAGCCCACTGATCGCTGAAATTTTTGAGACGGCCCCCCACCGTACCTGGCTACACCTGTGGAGCCCCCGCGTCATGCTGTGGACTCAGAGGAAGCGAGAGAAGAATTTTGATTCTGGGAACAGGCTGACTGGTGCAGCTTTTTCCCTCTCCCCATGTCTCTGTACAGAAAGGAAGCGCCTTTGACCCGCTTGCTTTTCTGAAGCCGAAAGGACTGTACCTGATAATACAGTGCTTTCTTAGTCTGTGAGGAAACCTGAGGTAATGGATACGAGGTCCCAGAGACCATCCCCAAATAATTCCTCACCCTTATAAGGCAGAGTCTCTATGCGCCTTTTAAAGTCAGCATCACCTGTCCAGTGACAGGTCTCTAATACCCTCCTGACAGAATGGTCATTACATTCATTTTGGATGCCAGCCGGCAAAATATTCCTCTGTGCATCCCTCATATATAAGACGACGTCTTTAATATGTTCTCATGTGTGACAGGGTCACCGACCACGCTGCTGCAGCACGATCTGCAGGTCTCAGTCTAGTACCTGAGTGTGTAAATACAGACTTCAGGATAGCCTCCTGCTTTTTATCCACAGGTACCTTCAAAGTGGCCGTTCCTAAAACGGCAGTGCCACCTTTTTTGACAACCGTGTGAGCGCCTTATCCACCCTAGGGGATATCTCCCAGCGTAACTTATCCTCTGGCGGGAAAGGGTACGCCATCAGTAACTTTTTATAAATTACCAGTTTCTTATCGGGGGGAACCCACGCTTTTCACACACTTCATTCATTCATCTGATGGGGGAACAAAACACTGCCTGCTTTTTCTCCCCAAACATAAAACCCTTTTTTTAGTGGTACTTGGGTTAATGTCAGAAATGTGTAACACATTTTTTATTGCCGGGATTAAGTCACGGATGTTCCTAGTGGATTGTGTATATGTCTCAACCTTGTCGACACTGGAGTCAGACTCCGTGTCGACATCTGTGTCTGCCATCTGAGTGAGCGGGCGTTTTTTGAGCCCCTGATGGCCTTTGAGACGCCTGGGCAGGCGCGGATTGAGGAGCCGGCTGTCCCACAGCTGTTACGTCATCCACCCTTTTATGTAAGGAGTTGACACTGTCGGTTAATACCTTTCACCTAACCATCCACTCTGGTGTCGGCCCCACAGGGGGCGACATCACATTTATCGGCATCTGCTCCGTCACCATATAAGCCTCCTCATTAAACATGTCGACACAGCTGTACCGACACACCGCACACACACAGGGAATGCTCTGACTGAGGACAGGACCCCACAAAGCCCTTTGGGGAGACAGAGAGAGAGTATGCCAGCACACACCAGAGCGCTATATAATGTGGGGATTAACACTATAACTGAGTGAAATTTCCCCAATAGCTGCTTGTATATATAATATTGCGCCTAAATTTAGTGCCCCCCCTCTCTTTTTAACCCTTTGAGCCTGAAAACTACAGGGGAGAGCCTGGGGAGCTTTCTTCCAGCTGCACTGTGAAGAGAAAATGGCGCCAGTGTGTCTGAGGGAGATAGCTCCGCCCCTTTTTCGCGGACTTTTCGCCCGCTTTTTTCTGGATTCTGGCAGGGGTATTTACCACATATATAGCCTCTGGGGCTATATATTGTGGTATTTTTGCCAGCCAAGGTGTTAATATTGCTGCTCAGGGCGCCCCCCCCAGCGCCCTGCACCCTCAGTGACCGGAGTGTGAGGTGTACATGAGGAGCAATGGCGCACAGCTGCAGTGCTGTGCGCTACCTTGGTGAAGACTGATGTCTTCTGCCGCCGATTTTCCGGACCTCTTCTTGCTTCTGGCTTTGTAAGGGGGACGGCGGCGCGGCTCCGGGACCGAACACCAAGGACTGGGCCTGCGGTCGATCCCTCTGGAGCTAATGGTGTCCAGTAGCCTAAGAAGCCCAATCCGGCTGCAAGCAGGCGAGTTCGCTTCTTCTCCCCTTAGTCCCTCGCTGCAGTGAGCCTGTTGCCAGCAGGTCTCACTGAAAATAAAAAACCTAAATCTATACTTTCTTTCTAAGGGCTCAGGAGAGCCCCTAGTGTGCATCCAACCTCGGCCGGGCACAAAATCTAACTGAGGCTTGGAGGAGGGTCATAGTGGGAGGAGCCAGTGCACACCAGGTGACCTAAAGCTTTCTTTAGTTGTGCCCAGTCTCCTGCGGAGCCGCTATTCCCCATGGTCCTTACGGAGTTCCCAGCATCCACTAGGACGTCAGAGAAATCTTATTTACCTTTGTCTATTCTGTCATCTTTCTGTACATATTCAGCTCTTGATGACTTTCCTGTTATATTAATGCAGCCCCTTCATCATTGTAGTAGCACTTTCCTGATTTTGTTTAGACTATTACCTTGTATAGAGGCTTCGGAACGTTACACAATACACAAGGTAGGTCTTACCAGTGACTCACAGTGGCAATGCAACCTAACTCTTCCCGCTACCAATACATCTTCCTGTACACCAAGTACAGATGTGTACTCACACACTTATCCTTTTTGCACCCGTGCCCTGCAATTTTTAGTCAATTTTGCACCTTACAGTAGCTCGCATATAGTGTAGTAGGATTAGTATTTATTATTTAGGATGCTTTTTTTTAAATTGAAAATGTCATATCCGGCGGGCGCCGTTTACTATAATGCCTTGAGGAAGCCTATGAGCGAAATGCGCACTGGCTAGTAGCTGATGTGTCCTGTGTTTAAATATATATGTACATGTCCGAATTATATATGTAGTGAACCTTTGACCTATGAATAATGATGTATAATGTATAGCCCTCATACGTAATGAGGATGTGTGATTGCTGACAGGAATACCAAACCACTCCAGCAGTCAGGCGGCTCGTGCCGCCATAGATCACACTGTGATATCCCGGTATGAGTGTCTGCCACGGGACATCTTGTAATGCCATAGCAGCCGCAGCAACACGCAACAGGGATTGTTGGCAAACACTCAACTGACATATGTGCTGTCGAAGTCGAAAATATTGCAGTACACACATCACGTACAAACTACACACAAATGGCCTCCATGCGCGTACTTGTTCTGCCGTGCGTGCACATATTCGCAAGTTGCGTATGACCGCTCACGCGGTCCTGCGTATTAGCGCGTGGTATGAGTAATTACAGTAGCATTTGTAATCGCATGGAAAAGCCATAAAAACACATTACATATTTAATACACATATCGCACAATTTACACATAGTCAGCCTGCACCACACCAGCGAGTTACACTTGCTTAAAGGGTATAATAACAAAAGGGATTCACCTTTACAGGATATGAGGGGACAGAATTAAGTTAGGAGGTGGTGTTTGGTATCCAGCCATAGGGCATTTTAAGAGCAATATTCCGGTGTTGGTTTGCGGAAGATAGCAAGCTCCTGCGAATAGATATGCGCAGGAGCAGAATATTAATATCAACTGTATTTACTGTACTCCTGATATTCGGCGGGAACCAAGTGGAGACCAACTGCAAGTGCACCTGGACCAGACATCGCCCACCTATTCAAACCGACCTATGACCTCTCCTGTACTGTAAATGACCATCCCAGTGACCAATAGATGAAGAGATTACAGTTTCCATTGTTAGGTTTTGGACAAATGTATAAAAAGCCAGCTGCAGGCCTGGTCACATACAATCTCTGAAGGTCATCTACCTTGATGAATGAGGACCGGACTGGGAAGCGCAGGCGAACAAACGTATGTACCATTGACTGTAGCCTTTTTCTCTTATTGTATTGTATTATTGTTTTAACCCCCTGCTAGTAAAATAACCGTTGGTGGGTTGGCCCCCAACATAGTTTTTGAAATACAATTGGTGTCGTGTCCCATTTCCTGCAACAATTTAAAGTGTATTGCTATCACAAGTGTAGCTGCATTGTGCTCTCAGCGTGTCCGTGTGTGTGTGTGTGTGTGTGTGTGTGTGTGTGTAAGCACTGCATGTACTGTTTACGTCCGTCGCGGCGTGAGTACGCAAAGTGCGTATAAGGTACGGGCCTTTGTACGCTAACTTGTAAAAAGTACGTAGGGTAAGGATTACATACAGCGGCTTGAATTTAAGTGTATTAAGATATTGCTTTTTGTCCAGTAAAATAATCAGCATTCACAGTGCATAAACCGTTGTAGCCATGTAATAGGAACAATGCTACTATCGGAGACTATATAATTGGCATTACAGGCAAGAGAGGATAATTTATATCCATCACAACTGCCATAACACTTTAATGCAAGGGTCCCGGTGAATACACACTGAGTGTTCTATTTGTTTGTGCTGCGTGCGATGAATTAACAATATTAAGACGTATAGGTCTGCTGCTGCTAACTGCAAAATGCCATAGTAGGTGTAGCAGTTTATAATAGTATTTTAATTACGTACTGGTAAATCCTTTTCTCGTAGTCCGTAGAGGATGCTGGGGTCCATATTAGTACCATGGGGTATAGACTGGTCCACCAGGAGCCATTGGCACTTTAAGAGTTTAACAGTGTGGGCTGGTTCCTCCCTCTATGCCCCTCCCACCAGACTCAGTCTAGAAACTGTGCCCGAGGAGACAACATACTTCAAGAGAAGGAAATACACAGATACTGGTGAGATTCATACCAGCTCACACAACAAGGCAAATCCGGCTAACATGCCGGAAAACTCAGCAACAGCTGAAACAGTACTGAAAAAGTAAAGAACGCAGAACTTACCTAGGAACCAGGCAGTACTGAACTAAATAACCACTGCAGGAAAACGAAGCGCTGGGCAGGCACCCAGCATCCTCTACGGACTACGAGAAAAGGATTTACCGGTAGGTAATTAAAATCCTATTTTCTCTTACGTTCTAGAGGATGCTGGGGTCCATATTAGTACCATGGGGATCTACCAAAGCTCCCAGAATGGGAGGGAGAGCGCGGAGGCTAATGCAAAACTGCTTGACCAAACTTGAGGTCATCAGAGGCCAAAGTATCGAACTTCTAAAACTTAGCAAACATGTTCGACCCAGACCAAGTAGCTGCTCGCCAAAGCTGTATAGGCGAGACACCCCGGGCAGCCGCCCAGGAAGAGCCCACCTTATGAGAAGAGTGAGCCTTAATACATTTTGGACACGGCAATCCTGCCGTAGAATATGCATGCTGGATAGTGAACCTGATCCCAGCGAGAGATCGTCTGCTTAGAAGCAGGACACCCAATTTTCTTGGGATCATACAGGACAAACAGAGTTCGATTTTCTGTGACGAGCAGTCCTCCTCACATAGACCCTTACAACATCTGAGGACTGTGATGAGACTGAGGAGTCAGTCGCAACTGGCACCACAATAGGTTGGTTGATATGAAATGCCGACACAACCTTCGGAAGAAACTACTGACGTGTCCGGAGCTCAGCTCTATCTTCAGAATATGCATGCTGGATGGTGAACCCGATCCAGCGTGAAATCGACGGACCAAGCAGGACACCCAATTTTCTTGGGATCATAGAGGACAAATAAAGTCAGATTTTCTATGACGAGCCGTCCTCTTCACATAAATCTTCAAACCCCTCACAACATCCAAGGCACCACAATAGGTTGGTTGATATGAAAAGCTGACACAACCTTAGGAAGGAACTGCGGACGAGTCCTGAGTTCCGCCCTATCTTCATGGAATACCAGATAGGGACTTTTACAGGACAAAGCCCCCAATTCCGACACGCGTCGAGCAGAAGCTAAAGGCCAACAAAGTGACCGCCTTCCATGTGAGAAATTTGATTTTAGCCTCCTATAGAGGCTCAAACCAATCCGATTGCAGGAACTGTAATCCCAGGGTGCCGTTGGCGCCACAAAGGGAGGCTGGATGTGCAGAACCCCTTTCAAAAAGGTCTGAACCTCAGGGAGGACAGCCAATTGTTTTTGGAAGAAAATGGATAAAGCTGAGATCTGGACCTTGATGGAGCCCAATCTCAGGCCCATATCCACACCTGCTTGCAGGAAAAGGAGAAAACGTCCAAGTTGAAACTCCACCGCAGGAAATTTCTTGGATTCACACCAAGACACATTTTTTCCGAATTCGATGGTAATGTTTAGACGTTACCCCCTTCCTGGCCTGTATCAGGGTAGGAATAACCTCGCTCGGAATACCCTTCCGAGCTAAGATCTGGCGCTCAACCGCTATGCTGTAAAACGTAGCCGTGGTAAGTCTTGATAAGCGAATGGCCCCTACAGTAGAAGATCCTCTCGAAAAGGTAGGGGCCTTGGATCTTCCAGCAGTAGATACAGCAGATCCGCGTACCAAGACCTCCTTGGCCAGTCCGGAGCAATAAGGATTGCCAGAACCTTTGTTCTTTTTATAAGTTGTAGAACTTTTGGAATTCGAGGAAGTGGAGGGAACACATACACTGACGTGAACACCCACAGTGCTACTAGTGCATCCACCTCCACTGCCTGTGGGTCTCTCGACCTGGAACAGTACCTCCACAGCTTCTTGTTGAGGCGGGAGGCCATCATGTCTATGTGAGGAACCCCCGACCAACCGGTTACCTCCTCGAACACCTCCGGGTGGAGGCCCCATTCACCTGGATGGAGATCGTGTCTGCTGAGGAAGTCTGCTTCCCAGTTGTCTACTCCCGGTATGAAGATTGCGGACATCGGCACCGCGTGCCTTTCTGCCCAGAGACTTGGCCACCTTCCTTGGAAGATTTCCCCCTGAGCGACTGCTCCCCAACCTCTTAGACTTGCATCTGTGATTAGAAGGACCCAGTCCTGAACCATGAACCTTCGGCCCTCCAGAAGGTGTGGTAGATGTAGCCACCAGAAGAGCGAAATCCTGGTTTACGGTGACAAGAGATCCAGCTGAAAGGATCGAGCATGAAACCTTCCGTACTGCAGTGCCTCATAGGCACTGCAGTACGGAAGGTTCATCAGTGCATCCCAGAAGGCGGATGCACTGATGAACTGATACCTGGGGCAGGCTTCAAGACATCCCGGACCATTGTTTGAATCACCAACGCTTTCTCCACCGGTAGAAACGCCCTCTGCACCTCCGTGTCGAGGATCATCCCCAGGAAAGACAGCCTCCTTGTCGGCTCCAGATGAGACTTTGGAAGGTTCAGGATCCAACCATGCTCCTTGAGCTGATGCGTCATGAAAGCAATGGATTTTAACAACTTCTCTCTGGACGCTGCCTTGATCAGCAGATCGTCCAGATACGGACCATCATCTCTGCCACCACCTTGGTGAACACCCTCGGTGCCGTTGAGAGACCGAATGGCAGTGCCTGAATCTGATAGTGATCGTCTAACAGTGCAAACCTGAGATAGGCCTGATGCGGCGACCAAATGGGAATGTGGAGGTACGCATCCTTGATGTCCAGGGACACCAGGAACTACCCCTCTGTCAGTCCTGAGATAACTGCTCTCAGAGACTCCATCTTGAATTTGAAATCTCTGAGATAAGGGTTCAAAGATTTCAAGTTCAGAATTGGCCTTACCGAACCATCTGGCTTCGGTACCACAAAAAGGTTTGAATAGTAACCTTTGTTCAACTGATGAGGCGGAACTGGAACAATGACCTCGGTCACTACCAATTTTCGGATAGCGTCTAGAAGAATCGCTCCGTCTGCCGGCAAAGCTGGCAAGCCTGATTTGAAGAAACGGTGAGGTGGGAGAGTTTGAAACTCTAGCCTGTACCCCCTGGACACTATATCTTGTATCCAAGGGTCCAGGCCAGACGACACCCAGACGTGGCTGAAATGCCGTCATGTGGAGGACTTTGAGGCTTCTGGTCCTCGTAACCTGCGGGAGCAGGCTTTTTGGCTTTGGCACGACCACCTCTAAAGAAGGTGTGAGAAGGCTTGTTCTTTCTAGGCCTCGCGGGCAGAAAGAACTGTGACTTGGTGGGAGTAAAAGGCTTCTTCGTAGCCGGTGCAGCTGAGGAGAGAAAAGGAGACTTACCCGCGGTAGCCGTGGCAATCCACGCATCCAGTGCCTCCCCAAACAGAGCCTGACCTGTATAGGGTAGGCTCTCCACACTTTTCCTGGATTCCGCGTCCGCAGACCATTGGCGCAGCCAGAGACCCCTGCGAGCTGAGACGGACATGGAGGAGATCCCAGCAGTCATGGAACCCAGATCCTTCATGGATTCTACCAGGAACCCTGCAGAACCCTGTATGTTACATAAAAACAAATCAACGTCACCTTTATCCATCATAGTCAAGTTCCCCTGCAGAGTGATTGACCACTTGGCTATAGCTTTAGAAATCCATGCACAGGCAATAGTAGGCCACAATATAGCCCCTGAAGCTGTGTATATGGATTTGAGCGTAGCATCCACTTTGCGATCTGCCGGGTCCTTCAACGCGGTAGATCCCGGGACTGGTAAGACCACCTGTTTTGACAGCCTGGAGACAGAGGCGTCAACTATAGGCGGAGACTCCCATTTTTTTCTATCGTCTTCCGGGAAGGGAAAAGCAACCAGGACCCTTTTAGGGATCTGGAATTTTTTCTCCGGGATTTCCCAGGCTTTTTCAAATATAGCATTTACTTCTTTAGATGCCGGGAAGGTGAGAGGGGCTTTCTTACTGTCCGTGAAAAAGGTCTCCTCAACCTGCTCCAGAGGTGTGTCAGAAATATGTAACACATCCCGCATGGCCTCAATCATCAACTGCACCCCCTTAGCAAGTGATGCCGTCCCCCTCGACACATCCCCATCACCGTCTGCTGTGTCAGAATCGGTATCTGTGTCATCCTGCATAATATGGGCAAGAGCACGTTTGTGAGAATGTACCGCAATATCAGACCATACTGCCATAGAGGATTGCAATACCTGAGTTGCATGCTCAGTCCTTGCAACACTTTCAGAAATCTGAGAAATAGCCCCCCTAAGAGAGGCTAACCACTCCGGTTCTCTAGCTGGGATCTGCGCTACAACAGTGCAATCCTGATTACATGGGATGGGATCTTCCTGAGAAGATAAATCCTCTGCAGCATATGAGACAGAGTCTCTAGACATGTTTGCTTGTACACCCAACATACACACAGTGTACAGGGGAGATAGAGTTTCCCCCCAAAGAATGGCAGAGAGACACAGAGATTGGAGCCAACCCACACACAGCGCTATATAGGTATAGGGAGACCCTTAACCAGCGCTGACTGTGTCCCTTAATAGGTGACAGTCTTACACAGTCTCCCCTCCCTTCTACAACCCCCTGGTACCGTGCAGATAGCTGGAGGTGCTCTGGAGGGACTGTTCTTCCACTGGCAGTGTGTCTGCAGGCAGGAAAATGGCGCTGAACGCTGCTCGGTCTGCTCTGAGAAGCTCCGCCCCCATAACGGCACTGTCTTCCCGCTATTTCAAGATTATACTGGCCTGAGAATTTTGTGCTGGCTGAGATCCGCAGACCCCGACAGGCTTTCTGGTCAGTGCAGGGTTAAGGTGCCGGCCCAGGGCACCCCTCACAGCGCCGCACCTAAGTACCGCTGAGCCCCCGGAGCGCAGTTAGTACTATGCTCCTACCCTGATGCCGCCATCTTCACACCGACCCCCCCCTTGCTAGGGGGGCGGTGACTCACTCGCCACAAACTTCAGCTCTGCAAGGGGGTGGCGGCATGCTGCTGGGTGAGCGATCCCCTGCAGCGGGGAGCGATCTACCCCCTCTGGAGCTCAGTGTCCAGTCAGTGAAGACAGTGGCTCAGACCCCGCAGGGCAGACACTGCTCCCCCCCCCCCTCAGTCCCTCGATGCAGGGATGCTGTTGCCAGCAGCCTCCCTGTAAAATAAAAAACTCTAAAATAAACTTTTACTAAGAAAGCTCTGTAGAGCTCCCCTAGCTGTGACCGGCTCCTCCGGGCACATTTTCTAAACAAAGTCTGGTGGGAGGGGCATAGGGGGAGGGGCCAGCCCACACTGTTAAACTTTCAAAGTGCCAATGGCTCCTGGTGAACCCGTCTATACCCCATGGTATTAATATAGTCCCCAGCATTCTCTAGGACGTAAGAGAAAATATCACTAATTAAAATATACACTGTTGTTATTGTGGAATGGCTGCAGTAGTGACAGCAGCTAAGAGGATACATATGAATATATAACACCTAACGGGTGGAGCAACCTGATATACAGGGCAGCACTTTAGGATACAGCTATTATTACCCAATAAATCCATCTGAAGGACGATATAAAACACTAATAATTTATATCCTTCATAATATCCAAGTGCAACTAGCCCTCTTAATGATCTGTATATATACGTTTGGTATCTAATACTATTCTGACCTTCTTTTCTGCTGACTAAGCTGCATATTTAAAGTAGTTTAGAATATTCAGTGTTAATACACTCTATAATTTATCTTGTGAACAATTATTGTACTCTTAGAACATATTAATAAATATATCTTGGTGATTACACACCATCTTAAGTACGTACATGTCCAGCTCCCATATAGAGTGATGAATTTTACCACACATTAATTGCATATTTCCAGTATCTCATTTTGGAATGGCTACACAATGGCATACTATTCATATATGTCAGTGAATGGCAACATTTGTATCAGATAGCAACACACTGAGTTTCAGCCACAGTACTGATTAACATTTTATTCATAGGTCCCTCTAAATGACAGTACCTTATAAACATTGAGAAGTGGTTCCTGCATATGAGGACTATTTAATACTAATAATACACAGTAAACATGACACATTAGACTTGTTTTTAATCTTTATTCACTTCTATTTTCATTCTTATTCACATTCTCTACAAATTTTAATATTTTGCTCGATTAGAAACAAAGGACAATTTCAGTCTGTTAAATTATTAAATACATTATTTTCAGACAAACAAGTACTCACCTTGGCATTTGAGCCATCATTCGAGAATATACTAGGAGTTTTAAGGAATTCATAATATTTTTTTTTTTTTTATTTAAGTGTAATTTGGGTTATGTGCACCTTAGTCATAACAGATTTCTCTTCTCTCCCCTCCCTTTGGGGAATTAACTCTATATTCTAATTCAAATCAGTTGGTAGCACCTCTAAAAACCTTTATGTCCTACTGTGATTTATCCACTTATTGTAGATAGTGGCAGTTATATTCGAAAAGGTATCCCAATCTTAGAAAATATTTGGATCATTTATATCTTGGTGCGGGTCACCCTCTAACTTTGGCGATTATAATTTCATCCCCATTGTGTGAAATTTTGTTAATATAATTGTAGTCACAGTCCAATACAGTGGCGTTACAAGGGGGGTGCGTCCCGCCGAGGGGTGACACCAAAATGCTCGCTCAGTGACAGGAGCCGGGTGCTGCACTGTAACATTATGTGCAGCACTCGGCTCCTGTCACTGCGTAGCCACCACACTCCCCGGGGGCAGCCCGCCTCCTCGCAGCTATAGAGCCTGTAGTGAGTCCTCCCAGAAACCAGGCGCTGATGCTGCTTCCAGTGGGGTGTGCAGGGCTGGCCTCTGTGCCTCTTACTGCCAACATCTCCAGGGCTAGAGCTGGCTACTACTCCTCTCTGTATGCCCCTGCTCTGTGCCCACTTTTTATTTCCTTTACGCTCCCAGATCACACTCGCTATTCTGTCACATTGGCACTGTGCCCCCGCAGTGCCTCCTCCAGCTCTCCCCCTATGTGATCCTCCTCTCTCCCCAGCCTGCTGTCTCCTCACCTAGCACCTGCAGCTCTCCCATCCTCCTGCATTAGCCTGATGCCGCTTATGCGGATACTGGTTCGCCTCTATAATAAAGGGAGGTGCTTAGTCCCCTAAAATAATAAAAATAGGGATAGAGACAGTGACGTAGTTACTCAATGCCAAGGATGGTAGCTGAGTGATAGGGGCCCCCGAAGCGATGAAAAAAATAGGAATTTAATACCTACAGGTAATTCCTTTTCTAGTAGTCCGTAGTGGATACTGGGGAATGTCCTTTAGTACCGAGGGGTATAGATCGGGTCCAATGGAGCCTGGCACTGTAATAAATAAATAGTGTGCTGGCTCCTCCCCTCTATGCCCCTCCTAGCAGACTCAATCTAGGAAACTGTGCCTGAGGAGACGGACATACTTTGAGAGAAGGATAAAACACAAAAGCGGTGAGGTAACGAACCAACACACAACAACAAAGATAGCAGAGCTAACCAGAACAGAGGAAAGCAATGCTAAATACAAGTATAGCAACGCTAACCAAACATGGAACAGGGAAAGCAACAGCAGACCCAACCAAGAACAACCAGGTAAGCAGGAAAACGAAGTACTGAGGCGGATGCCTGTATCCACTATGGACTACGAGAAAAAGAATTACCGGTAGGTATTAAATTCCTATTTTCTCTAATGTCCTAGTGCATACTGGGGAATATACTTTAGTACCGTGGGAAAGTCCCAAAGCTCCCAGAACGGGTGGGAGAGTGCCGAGACACCTGCAAAACCGCATGACCAAACTGAAGGTCATCCTTGGCCAAGGTGTCGAACCTGTAGAACGTGCTCACACCAGACCAAGTAGCTGCACGGCACAACTGTAAGGCCGAGATGCCCCGGGCAGCCGCCCAGGAAGAACCCACCGACCTTGTGGAGTTAGCCTGAACAGAACTCGGCAACGGCAGAGCCGCCGAAGTATAGGCTTTTGTAGCATCATAAAGGACGAAAAGCGAGTTAGACTTCTTGTGATGAGCAGTCCTTTTGATGTAAATCCTCAGATCCCTCACAACATCCAGGGACTTTGGAGCAACAGACGTGTTAGATAACACCGGAACCACAATAGGTTAATTCACATGAAAGGCCGACACCACTTTCAGCAAAAACTGTGGGCGAGTTCTGAGCTCCGCCCTATCCTCATGGTACAGGCTCTTACAGGACAGGGCCCCCTATTCCGACACTCGCCTAACCTAAGCCAAGGCCAGTAACATAATAGTCTTCCATGTTAGGTATTTTAAGTCAACCCTATGTATCCGTTCAAACCAATCTGATTGGAGAAAGGTCAATACCATATTGACGTCCCACGAAGCAGTGGGAGGAACAAAGGGTGGTTGAATGTGCAACACCCCCTTGTTGAAGAAGGTCCTTGAGAAGCGGCAGAGGCCAGGGATCCTCCAACGACAGGGTCAGGAGGTCCGCACACCAGGTCCGTCAAGGCAAATCCGTAGCAATGAGAATTGCCTAAACTCATTCCTTTTTGAGAAATGTTGGGATCAGAGGAATTGGAGGAAACAGGTAAACGAACTGGTAAGTCCATGGCATCGTCAGAGTGTCTACGGCCACCGCCTGTGAGTCCCTCTTTCTGAAGCAGTAACGATGGAGCTTCTTGTTGAGACGAGAAGCCATCAGGTCTACCTGTTGACAACCCCACCTGTGAACAAGTTGTTGAAACACCTGAGGGTGGAGGCCCCATTCCCTTGGATGGAGGTTGTTCTTGCTTAGGAAGTCCGCTTCCCAGTTGTCCACTCCTGGAATGTAAATGGCTGAGATGGCCCTTGCTTTGGCTTCCGCCCAGAGAAGTATTCTTGACACCTCTCGCATTGCGGCCCTGCTTCTTGTTCCTCCCTTTCGGTTGATGTATGCTACTGCCATGACGTTGTCCGACTGCAGCTGGATGGCCTGATTCCGAAGGAGGTAAGAGGCCTGTATTAGACCATTGTAAATTGCCCCGAGTACCAGGATGTTGATTGGAAGAGCAGATTCCTGAATCGACCATGTCCCCTGGAACCCCCCCAACCCCGGAGGCTGGCAACTGTTGTCAACAGCGTCCATGACTGTGTGTTGAATCTCCAACCCTCCCCCAGATGGGTGACCTGTAGCCACCATAGCAGGGATATCTGTGCTGTCGGTGACAGTGTTATATGCTGATGCATGTGCAGGTGAGAGCCCAACCATCTGTCCAATAAATCCAGTTGAAACAGTCGCACATGGAACCTGCCATACTGTATCGTAGGAGTCTACCTTTCTTGCCCAGCACGCGAATGCAGAGATGAATGGAGACCACGCGAGGTTTCAGCACCTACCGGACCATACACTGAATAGTCAAAGCCTTGTCCATGGGAAGGTAGACACTGTATCCATGATCATCCCCAGGAACTGAATTCTCAGACTGTTCCAAGTGAGATTTCTGGAAATTGAGTACCCATCTGTGATCCGTAAGCAAACGAGTAGTCAAGTCGATACTGTGCAGCAGCTGTTCCATGGACACTGCTTTTATCAGTAGATCGTCCAGGTACGGAATTATTTGGACATCCCTCATGCGCAGCTGTAGCATCATTTCCGCCATGACCTTAGTGAATACCAATGGGGCTGTGGAGACCAAAGGGTAAGGCCTGAAATTGGAAATGCTGGTCCAGAATCGCGAACCGGAGGAACGCTTGGTGAGGAGGCCAAATTGGGATATGTAGGTATGCATCCTTTATATCCAGGGACACCAGAAACTCCCTTTCCTCCAGATACGCTATCACTGCTCTTAAAGAGTCCATCTTGAATTTGAACACCCGAAAATACGGGTTCAGGGATTTGAGGTTCAAGATTGGTTGTACAGAGCCGTCCGGCTTCGGAACCACAAAGAGACTTGAGTAAAACTCCTTTGTGTGTAACTGAGGAGGCACTGGAACAGTGGCCCTCATTCCGAGATGATTGTAGCTGTGCTAAATTTAGCACAGCTACGATCATTCACACTGACATGCGGGGGGACGCCCAGCACAGGGCTAGTCCGCCCCGCATGTCAGTGCCGGCCCCACCCCCCACAGAAGTGCAAAGGCTTTGCACAGCAATGATGCCTTTGCACTTCCAGAGTAGCTCCCGACCAGCGCAGCTTTAGCATGCTGGCCGGGAGCTACTCGTCGCTCCCCGGCCCGCAGCAGCCACTCCCCGCACGGTCCGGCCACGACTGCGCCCACGAAACGACGGCCAAACACCGCCATTCTGCCCCTTCCGCCCAGCTCTGCCTGTCAATCAGGCAGAGGCAATCGAAGCCCCGCTACCGCGGTCGTCTGGCATGCGCTGGCGCACTACGGTGCAGTGGGTACCCGTTCGCTCGGCTGCGATAAAAAGCAGCAAGCGAACGGGTCAGAATGACCCCCAGTAACTCATGTAGAAAGCAGCTTTTGCACTGCCTACTGTAAGGAAACCCTTGCTTCCTGTGAAGCTGGTAAGCCTGACATGAAGAATCTGAGTGGTGGGAGTTCCTGAAATTCCAGTAGGCATCCTTGGGATATGAGGTCCCTCACCCAAGGATCCCGGCAGGACCCATATGTGGGTGAAGTGTTGAAGGCGAGCACCTACCTGAAAGTCGCCTTGCTGCTGGGGTCAACCATCACGTGGAGGGCTTCGTGGAAGAGGATCCTGAGGCTTGGTCCGCAGGTCCAGCAGCTGCTGGTTTACGGGACTTACCACGAGTTCCTCTAGCAGCATTGAAGGCACCTTTGGCTTTTGCGTCAGGGTGGGATACCTGTGGAAATAAGAGAAATCTCGTGATCAACGGTAAGTTCTTACCATAACGTATATTTCTCTGGCTGGGTCCACAAGATTATCCACAGGATAACATTGGGATTCTCAAAGCCATTCTAGTGGTGGGGACGCTCCTGATTGCTCAGGAGGACCTTTCGCCCGAAGTCTGCGTCATGAGAGGCAAAAGTATCCAAGGCATAATGTCTGATGAATGTGTTTATGGAAGACCATGTGGCTGCCTTACAAATCTGTTCTGCTGAAGCACCCTGTTGTGCTGCCCATGAAGGACCTACCTTACGTGTAGAGTGTGCAGAGACATTAGCCGGAGTAGGGAGATCTGCATGAGAATAAGCTTCTGATATTACCATTCGGAGCCATCTCGCCAGCGTCTGTTTACTAGCAGGCCATCCTCTTCTATGAAATCCGTAGAGGATGAAGAGAGAATCAGTTTTCCTGATGGCACTAGTACGATCTATGTAGATTCTTAAAGCTCGGCAGAGCCGGCCCTAGCCAATTTGATGCCCTAGGCAAAATTTTGTCTGGTGCCCCCTAGCTCCGCCGCTAGTTCTGCATCTGTACCTGCAACGCTCAGGTAGTGGGGCCCACCGGGGGGTTACCCTGTGGGCCAGTTCAACTCTGCACAATGCCACACAGTAATGACCATAATACATATAATTCCACACAGTAAAGGAACCTTACACATATGCCCCACATTAGTAATGCCCATAATACACATAATGCCACACAGTAATGCACCTTACACATATGCCCCACATTAGTAATGCCCATAATACACATATACTGCCACAGATACTGCCACACTTGCTGGTTATACAAAAAGACCAGTATCAAACATGTAGAAACTGTCCATTCTCTTCACTATTCAGTGTGTTTGCTGGTGTTTGTTACTCCCGTTAACTGCATGCACTTTACTTTATACTGTGGGAGCTAAATGCTCTGCCCTCCAGTCTGATGTGTCCAAAAGTCACGCTGCACTGATGTTTCATATAGAAATAGCACAACGCAACTTACTGACAACGTTACAGTTCTGGATGGCAGGGGAATTTTACAGTATGGACTGACTAGGAAATAAAGTGTGGGGAGAACACTGCCCATGTTATGTTCCTGCAGACACCTGGGGTTTGCACAGGGATAAGTGACACACACAGGATGGCAGGGTCCCCCTCCCCCATGTGCACAAGCAGTATAGGTGATGTCAGGTTTCTGTGAAGCAGTCTTCCAAAATACACATGTGTTATCATAAGAAGCCATCCAGTAATAACCTTATATAGTCAGTAAAAATGTCACAGGTCCAGGAATTGCATTTACTGGGCTTCTGCTGTCTGTCTGATGTCTCACAAGTCAGGGGCATTCAAGCATGTCAGAGGAAGTTTAAGGCACAGTGTGCATTTTTTTTGACAAATGTAAACAGCAGTGTATACAAGTACTGATTGAATACATTTGGAAAGTAACAGTTAGTTTGCGGACTGTCCCTCTCAGCATGAGATGCTGCAGGGACATGCTTGGATGCCCCTAGACATGCTTGAATGCCCTAGGCAAATGCCTAGCCTGCCTATAGCTAAGGCCGGCTCTGAAGCTCGGACCACGTCCAGCGACGCTTCTCCCGCACATAGTCCCGATACCTGAAAAGCTGGGACTACAATCTCTTCATTCAGGTGAAACTTTGATACCACCTTTGGAAGATAACCAGATCTCGTTCTGAGAACTGCTCTGTCTGGAAAAAAACTTAGGAAAGGAGACTTACACGCTCCCAAATCTGACACTCTTCTGGCTGACGCCATTGCCAGTAGAAAAAGTACTTTAACAGTTAACCATTTAAGATCTGCTCTCTTAAGCGGTTCAAACGGAGGACCCTGGAGGAATTTAAGAACTAAATTCAAATCCCAGGGAGCTGCAGGAGGAACAAATGGAGGTTGAATATGTACCACTCCCTGAAAGAAAGTACGTACATCCTGTATATCAGCAATCTTTCGCTGAAACCATACAGTTAATGTAAAGGAAGCAACTTTCAACCCTTTATCCAATTCTGCCTGAAGGAAATCCAAAATCCTGGATACTTTAAAAGATCTTGGATTGAATTTTTTTCCAGTACACCAATGAATATAGGCTTGCCATATTCTATGACACACACGAGCCGAAGAAGGCTTTCTTGCTCTAAGCATAGTTTGGTTTACTAATTTCGAAAATCCTCTAGCTTCTAAGACAGAGGTTTCAACAGCCACGCCGTCAAAGACAGGCGATCCAGATGACTGTGAGAACAAGGACCCTGCGTTAGCAGATCTGGACGTTGAGGGAGCAATATTGGTGCTTCCACGGACATCCTCAGTAGATCTGTGTACCAATGCCTTCTTGGCCAAGCTGGAGCTATTTGAATTATTGCTCCTTTTGCTTGCTTTATTTTTCTCACCACTCTGGGTAACAGATATATTGGGGGGAACAGATACGCCAGATGAAATCTCCATTCTACTGACAGTGCGTCTACAAGGACCGCTCCGAGATCCTTCGTTCTTGAACTGTACCCCGGAACTTTGTTGTTTAGATGAGACGCCATGAGGTCTATCTCTGGTAGACTCCATCTGTTCACTATTGCCTGAAACACTTCTGGGTGTAATGCCCATTCGGTTTCCTGTCAACTGAGAAAATCCGCTTCCCAGTTCAGTACACCTGGGACAAATACTGCTGACAATGCAGGAAGATGGAGTTTTGCCCATCTTAGAATGGGCGTTACTTCCTCCATCAGTCTTTTGCTGTGAGTACCTCCCTGATGATTGAGGTATGCTACTGCTGTCGCATTGTCAGAGCGAATCTGGACCGGTCTTCCTTGCAGACTGTCCTTTGCCTGAACTAGAGCCAAGTAAATGGCCCTTATTTCCAACAGATTTATCGGCAGGCGACTTTCTCTTGCGGTCCATTTTTTCCTGGAACCACATGCTTCCGAGTACCGCACCCCAGCCTTGCAGGCTGGCATCTGTTGTCAGGACTTGCCATTCTTTTATCCAAAAGGGTCTCCCCTTGTTTAAATGGTCTGTCTGTAGCCACCATGCTAGAGACCTTTTTACGTTTACTGGAATCTTTATCATCTGCTTTTTTATCATCTGATGATTTCCGTTCCATTTGGTCAGAATAAGGTGCTGCAATGGTCTGGAGTGGAATTTCGCATATTCCACCATGTCGAAGGTTGATACCATCAGACCCAACAGTCGCATTGCTGCATGGACTGACATTGTCTGGGCGTGCAACGCTTCCTGAGCCATGACCTGCACCTTGACTATCTTTTTCTCTGGTAAGAGAACTTTCTGTAGGTCGGAATCCAATATGGCCCCCAAATGAACCATCTGCTGTGACGGATTCAGAGACGACTTTTCCCAATTTATGAGCCATCCGTGTCTCTGTAAACAAAACTATTGTCTGTTGAAGATGGATCAACAGTAAATCTTGCGAATGTGCTAAGATTAACAGGTCGTCGAGGTATGGGAATATTCTTATCCCCTGTTTGCGCAGACAAGCTGCCATAACCACCATACTTTTGGTAAACACCCTGGGTGCTGTTGCTAGCCCGAAGGGCAAGGCTTGGAACTGAAAATGTTCCAGGAGGATGGTAAACCTGAGGTAACACTGATGAGACAGTGCTATAGGCACATGTAGGTAAGCATCCCGTACATCCAGAGATACCATGTAATCTCCCGGTTCCATAGCCAACATTGTGGAGCGCAACGTCTCCATGTGGAACTTCGGGATCCAAATGTATTTGTTCAACATTTTCAGATTGAGAATTGGTCGAAATTACCCATTTGGCTTCTGGATTAGAAATAGATTGGAGTAAAACCCCTGTCCCCTTTGTGATGGAGGTACTGGGACAATCACACCTGACTGCAGTAATTTTTGGACTGCTTCTTGCAGGGCATTGGCCTTCGGAGGCTGCCTCCTGAATGGGAACCCATACCCTTGAGATACTACCTTCTGCACCCAAGCATCTGTTGTTGACTGTTGCCATATGTGTGCAAAATGAAGGAGTCGGCCCCCAAACCTGGAATCCTCCAGGCGGAGGCCCGTCTCTTCAGGCTGACGGTTTCTGATGAGGCTTGGAAGCTGGCTTTTTGCTAGCCCACTGCTTCCTACCCCTGGTTTTAAACTGGGGTTGCTTAGGCTCCTCTTTAGCTTTCGATTTGCCAACGAAAAGAGCGAAATTTTAGACCCTTGGGCTTAAGGTTATAAGTAGCCGGAAATCTGACCTTCTTTGATTCAGCCTCTGATTCTAGGATATCAGATAATGGTTTTCCAAACAATATATTACCAACGAAAGGCAATGCTTCCAATTCTTTCTTGGATTCCGCATCTGCCTTCCAGGTACGTAGCCAAACCGCTCTGCGAGCGACTACTGTCAAAGCTGAAGCTTTAGAAGCAACTGTACCCACATCAATTGCTGCTTCTTCCAAGTATTGGGCAGATTGTCTTAAACGGCTAAAACGATCTTCTTGCTCCCTACTAGGAGAAGAGGTGACATTCTCTAGTTCTTTTATCCATTCGCCCATTGCCTTTGCTACCCAGGCCAAAACCATAGCAGGTCTTACCACTGCTCCTACTAGAGAATTTTTTTTTTCTCAAAAGGCTATCTACCCTTCTGTCTGTGACATCATTTAGTGAGGTAGATGACAGTGGTAAAGCAGATTTATGCACAAGTCGCAGTACATGTGTATCTACTTTTGGAGGAACTTCTCTTTTTGAACACTCCACAGCTGGAAATGGATAATAAGAATCCCATCTTTTAGGAATCTTATACTTTTTACTGGGCGCCGCCCAAGACTCATCCATCATTTCCGTCAGCTCATCTGACGCTGGGAATTCAGCCTTAACTGATTTTGTTTGTTTAAACATAGGTGCTTTAGATTTTAACACCGTCTTGGCTGGCTCTTCCAAAGAGAGTTTTGCTGGAAATGGTCAGCGCGCTCATTAGTGGAATGGAGAGATGAGAAAAGAGGTGTTGCGGAATGGGTGAGATCTATATGTGTATGTATGTTTGATTTTGCTTTCTTATGGATGTGTATATAAGGCAATGATAATCTAGGAGGGGTGTTTAACACTCACTTTATTGTGTGTACAATGTTCTGATACAGTATGCAGGCTGCTATTCTATCAGCAACCTCCTTTTGATATGTTATTAGTTCCTAATTGTCCTTCGTTCACCGCTGTCAGGTGTGTCCTGCAGACTACCCTTTGCAAGGTATACCTTCCTAATGGTATACCAAAATGAACCCCAGCTCAGGTAAATGTCAGGTGTACCCTGCGGGTCACCTTTACGATAGGAGTGGTGAATGCCTATGTTCCCTCTGAAGCTGTGTCTTAATACAGTACTTGGGGTGTGTGATCAGTGCGGCGTCCCGCCTGTCAGTAACCTTTCATGTGCAGCACTGAGGGATGGGGTCGTGGGCTGAGTGTCTTTCACTTACCGCCGGGGGCAGGTCTTGGCCTGCCGCCGGTGATTGCGTCTCTTCCTTCCCCACCTCAGGCTGTCAGTCCTCTTCCTTGGTGCCCTCCGTCTCCTTCGGTCCGCGCGCTGCCCAGCGGCCGCCGATTTCCTCCGTCTCCGTGTCCCGTCCGCTGCTTCCGGGTTGGCGCGTCACGTGCGATGTCACGTGAGCGCTCTGTCTGTCTGTGGTGAATACTGCTGCGTTCCCTTCTCCGGCCGGAGGGGGAAATCTGTAGATGAGTGTGGTGTCAATTAGCAAGTCCCAACGCGTTTCAGCACGGATGCCTTTGTCTAGGGTTACATGCCTAATGTCCTGTACTCCTTATAAACTCTCATAACTGTGGTGATTGGTTAATCGTAATGGTCCTTGATTTACATGCTCCAGTGTAATATGAGGAGTGTTAATCAATCATGTCCACTTTTGAATTGTTTATTTTCTTATTGTTGTTGTTATATACTCAGTTCTCTTATGTTTCATTGTAATTGTTTAGTGACCATTTCCTTAGTACTAAAAATTCCACTTTGTATGCTGTGTTTTGATGGTGTGCAATTTGTGAATTGATAAATACATTAATTAAATTAATGCAATTGCATGTGTCCTCATTGATTCATCTGGTCTCTTCCAAAGAGAGAACAGCCTTCACAGCATTAATAAGTTCAGCTACATCTTCTGAACTAAAACTCTGCGACTGATCATCATACGGAGTATTTGAATATACTGTATCATCATCTGTTGTATCATCTTGTGTAGTCTGCCACATAGACGTATCTGTCTTAGTCTTACCTGTCTCTTGGTTGCTTGTAAAGGCTACCGGAACCAAGCCGTAGGAAGGGACCTGCATGTATGGGTTAATAGTGTAACCTAACCCCTGAGGTGGTGCTACCGGAGTTAACTTGTCCACTATTGACGATAGAGTCTTTGCGAACATATTCCATGGTGGCTCTGTTGGTGGTTGAACCAACTCCTGTTTTTTCCTTTGCTGAAAAGAAAAACAGTTCGCACACAACCCCTCATATGTGACCAATTGGTTTATATCAATTAACCCTGTCTTACAAGATAAGCATGTTAGGGCTGCAGGAGTGCTTGATAAATTCTCCTCGTCACTTTTGCCGCTCACAGACATGGTATTAATCTGTTAATGACTACACAATTTGTGACTGAAAATCACCTATATGTGAGTATATAGAAGTGAAATCAATCTGACCACAGTGCACCTGATTTGAGGGTCAGAACAGGACTGACATTCGACAGAAAAAGTCAGCACACATACTAGCAGTCAGTCACATGTTAAAGCATTAGACATTGCCATATGAGAATACAACCTCCATAACAACTTATACATAAGTAGGAAAATTGTACTTCTGTTTTAAACTGGTTCTTTTTTCAACATAACATGCAGAAAACACAGTAATATACAGGTCTCATATGCAATAGGTACTAAAAATTAACAATTCATACTAACAAGTAGAGAGAATTTTTAGCACTGTATACCCTGCCTCCGGAGAGCGGGATACAGGGAGACTCACCACACTTCCATATCCAAGCAAATACGCTCGTAAGACGCTGAGTGGATTCAGACGGAACTGATGTAAACTACCGCTCTTCATAACTGATAACGGACACGGTCACTCACTGACGGACACGGACGCTCAGCGACTTACACGTGTATGCAGACGTTAAGGCCTGCGACTCGGTCTAGGCGGGCGTCTGAGCCGTAAGTGAGGTCATTCAGTTCATGGACGAGAGACACGCGGGAACTGGTCATGAACTCGGAGGACGGGCGGCCAGGAGAGCGTCTGAATCCCACTGTTGACTTAAACTCTAAGGATCGCGGCCTCTCCCTAGTCCTGGCGCCTATGATCCCTGGAGCGTAGCGCTGTCGCACTCGAGATGTTCGGCGCATCAACACTGTTTGCAGTCTCCACCAAATCAGTGTAGCTGTGTCCTGACCCCTCTAGTAAGAGGAAATCCATAGACTTAACGTCCACCCCATGCTCCGGCCACAGCTTGGTTACGTCTGTTGGACGTGCTAGAACATCCGACACAGACGCCCGTCGAGACAGCACTAATACCGCTAAGGTAAGCGTTGTTGCGACCCGGTGGGGAGTTGTTGGAGCGACTCTTTCTAGTATGCGTTTAAGACGCTGTTAAGAAAAGTCGCTCAAAAAAATATAGTAAGTCTATAAAAATAAAATAATAAAAGCTTGAGGCTGCTTTTCTCAGCAGCCCTCTGTGACCATGCGGCTTCCTGCCGCACCAAGCAAAAACGTATTTGACTGAGTCAGTGGCCGGGACTATATGGTGAAGGCCCCGATGCATCCTGGGAGGCCAGAAAGCTCGTGACCGTGTTGGTGCCATTTCTGCTGTCGCTCAACCATATCCCAATGTTATCCTGTGGATAATCCTGTGGACCCAGCCAGAGAAATGTAGATTTACTTGCAGTTGCTTGAGATATCCACTTGTTCAGCTCTTCCCCATACAAGGCATCATCTGTAAAAATAAGATTTTAAACCTACCGGTAAATCTTTTTCTCCTAGTCCGTAGAGGATGCTGGGGACTCTGTAAGGACCATGGGGTATAGACGGGCTTCGCAGGAGACATGGGCACTCTAAAGACTTTAGAATGGGTGTGCACTGGCTCCTCCCTCTATGCCCCTCTTCCATACCTCAGTTAGAGAAACTGTGCCCAGAGGAGACGGACAGTACGAGGAAATTATTTTTGTTAATCTAAGGGCAAGATTCATACCAGCCCACACCATCCACACCGTATAACCTGGAATATACGCAACCAGTTAACAGTATGAACAAAACAGCATCAGCCAACGACTGATTTTAACTGTAACATAACCCTTATGTAAGCAACAACTATATACAAGTCTTGTAGAAATATGTCCGCACTGGGGCGGGCGCCCAGCATCCTCTATGGACTAGGAGAAAAAGATTTACCGGTAGGTTTAAAATCTTATTTTTTTTCTCTTACGTCCTAGAGGATGCTGGGGACTCCGTAAGGACCATGGGGATTATACCAAAGCTCCAAACCGGGCGGGAGAGTGCAGATGACTCTGCAGCACTGATTGAGCAAACATGAGGTCCTCATCAGCCAGGGTATCAAACTTGTAGAATTTTGCAAAAGTGTTTGAACCCGACTAAGTAGCTGCTCGGCACAGCTGTAATGCCGAGACGCCTCGGGCAGCCGCCCAAGAAGAGCCCACCTTCCTAGTGGAATGGGCCTTTACCGAATCTGGTAACGGCAATCCAGCCGTAGAATGAGCCTGCTGAATTGTATTACAGATCCAGCGAGCAATAGTCTGCTTAGAAGCAGGAGCGCCAACCTTGTTGGCTGCATACAGGACAAACAGCGCCTCTGTTTTCCTAACCCGAGCCGTCCTGGCTACATACATTTTTAATGCCCTGACTACATCAAGGGACTTGGAATCCTCCAAGTCACCCGTAGCCACAGGCACCACAATAGGTTGGTTCATATGAAAAGATGAAACCACCTTAGGCAAAAATTGAGGACGAGTCCTCAATTCTGCTCTATCCACATGGAAAATCAGATAGGGGCTCTTGTGAGACAAAGCCGCCAATTCAGACACCCGCCTTGCAGATGCCAAGGCCAACAACATGACCACCTTCCAAGTGAGAAATTTTAATTCAACCGTTTGAAGAGGTTCAAACCAGTGAGATTTTAGGAACTGTAACACCACGTTAAGGTACCATGGTGCCACTGGGGGCACAAAGGGAGGCTGGATGTGCAGCACTCCCTTTACCAAAGTTTGGACTTCTGGGAGAGAAGCCAATTCCTTCTGAAAGAAAATTGATAGGGCCGAAATCTGTACCTTAATGGAGACTAACTTTAGGCCCATATCCACTCCTGTTTGTAGAAAGTGGAGAAAACAGCCCAGATGGAAATCTTCCGTAGGAGCATTCTTGACTTCACACCAAGAAACATACTTCCTCCAGATACGGTGATAGTGTTTCGCTGTCACTTCCTTCCTAGCCTTTATCAGAGTAGGGATGACCTCCTCCGGAATACCTTTCCCAGCTAGGATTCGGTGTTCAACCGCCATGCCGTCAAACTTAACCGCGGTAAGTCTTGGAACACGCAGGGCCCCTGCTGCAACAGGTCCTCCCTGAGAGGAAGAGGCCACGGATCTTCTGTGAGCATGTCCTGAAGATCTGAATACCAGGCCCTTCGAGGCCAATCTGGAACAATGAGTATTGTCTGCACTCTTCTTTGTCTTATGATTCTCAATATTTTTGAGATGAGTGGAAGAGGAGGGAACACATAGACCGACTGGAACACCCATGGTGTCACCAAGGCGTCTACCGCTACTACCTGAGGGTCCCTTGACCTGGTACAATATCTCCGAAGCTTCTTGTTGAGGCGTGACGCCATCATGTCTATTTGAGGAAGTCCCCAACGACTTGTTATCTCTGCAAAAACTTCTTGATGAAGTCCCCACTCTCCTGGATGGAGATCGTGTCTGCTGAAGAAGTCTGCTTCCCAGTTGTCCACTCCCGGAATGAAGACTGCTGACAGAGCGCTAACGTGATTTTCCACCCAGCGAAGAATCCTGGCGGCTTCCGCCATTGCCACTCTGCTCCTTGTCCCGCCTTGGCGGTTCACATGAGCCACGGCTGTGACTTTGTCTGATTGAATCAGAACCGGTAGGTCGTGAAGAAGATTCGACGCTTGTCGTAGGCCGTTGTATATGGCCCTTAATTCCAGTATGTTGATATGTAGACAAGCCTCCTGGCTTGACCATAGTCCCTGAAAGTTTCTTCCTTGTGTGACTGCTCCCCATCCTCGGAGGCTCGCGTCCGTGGTCACCAGAACCCAGTCTTGAATGCCGAACCTGCGACCCTCTAGAAGGTGAGTACTCTGCAGCCACCACAGGAGAGACACCCAGGCCCTGGGGGACAAGCTTATTTTCTGATGAATTTGAAGATGGGACCCGGACCACTTGTCCAGAAGGTCCCACTGAAATGTCCTCGCATGAAACCTGCCGAAGGGGATGGCCTCGTAGGATGCCACCATTTTCCCCAGTACTCGAGTGCATTGATGGACTGACACTCTTATCAGTTTTAACAGGTCCCTGACCATGTTCTGGAGTTCCTGGGCTTTTTCCATTGGGAGAAAAACCCTCTTTTGTTCCGTGTCCAGAATCATGCCTAAGAAAGATAGCCGAGTCGTTGGAACCAACTGTGACTTTGGTAGATTTAGAATCCAGCCATATTGCTGCAGCACTCTCAGGGAGAGCGACACGCTTTTCAGCAACCGGTCTCTCGATCTCGCTTTTATCAGGAGATCGTCCAAGTACGGGATAATTGTGACTCCCTGTCTGCGCAGGAACACCATCATTTCCGCCATTACCTTGGTGAAAATCCTCGGGGCCGTGGAAAGCCCAAACGGCAACGTCTGAAACTGATAATGACAGTCCTGTACAGCGAATCTCAGGTACGCCTGATGAGGGGGATATATGGGGACATGAAGGTATGCATCCTTTATGTCTAGTGACTTGAACTTTTTCAGGTTTAGGGATTTTAGATTTAGAATGGGCCTGACCGAGCCATCCGGTTTCGGTACCACAAACAGGGTTGAATAGTACCCCTTCCCCTGTTGAACTAGGGGAACCTCGAAAACCACTTGTTAGTGACACAGTTTTTGAATTGCAGCTAAAACTAACTCCCTTTCTGGGGAAGAAGCTGGTAACGCCGATTTAAAAAACCGGCGAGGAGGCACGTCTTTGAATTCCAGCAATTCCAGCTTGTATCCCTGGGATACAATTTCCATTGCCCAAGGATCCACATCTGACTGAACCCAGACGTGGCTGAAGAGTCGAAGACGTGCCCCCACCGGCGCGGACTCCTTCAGTGGAGCCCCAGCGTCATGCGGTGGATTTAGTAGAAGCCGGGGAGGACTTCTGCTCCTGGGCACTAGCCGTAGCAGGCATTCTTTTCCCTCTACCCTTACCTCTGGCGAGGAAGGAAGAGCCCCGACCTCTTCTGGACTTATGCGGCCGAAAGGACTGCATCTGATATTGTGGTGTTCTCTTTTGCTGTGGGGGAACATAAGGTAAAAAGGTAGATTTACCCGCAGTAGCTGTGGAAACCAGGTCCGCAAGACCTTCCCCAAATAAAACCTCACCCTTGTAAGGCAAAACTTCCATATGCCTCTTTGAGTCGGCATCACCCGTCCATTGGCGAGTCCACAGGGCTCGCCTAGCAGAAATCGCCATGGCGTTGGCTCTCGAACCTAGCAGCCCAACGTCTCTCTGAGAGTATCTCATATATAAGACTGCGTCTTTAATGTGACCTAAGGTCAATAAAATGGTATCCCTATCTAGGGTATCAATGTCAGCTGACAAGGTATCTGTCCAAGCTGCTACAGCGCTACAAACCCAAGCCGATGCTATTGCCGGTCTGAGCATAAATTAATTTTAAGGTAGTTTCCTGTCTGCGATCAGCAGGATCCTTGAGGGCTGCCGTGTCTGGAGACGGTAGCGCCACCTTCTTGGACAGGCGCGTTAAAGCCTTGTCCACCCTGGGCGATGATTCCCACCGTACCCTGTCCTGTGCAGGGAAAGGATACGCCATAAGAATCCTCTTGGAAATCTGCAGTTTTTGTCAGGAGTTTCCCAAGCTTTTTCAAATAACGCGTTCAGCTCATGAGATGGGGGAAAGGTTACCTCAGGTTTCTTTTCCTTAAACATGCATACCCTCGTGTCAGGGACAGAGGGGTCATCTGTGATATGCAAAACATCTTTTATTGCAATAATCATATAATGAATACTTTTGGCCACCCTTGGGTGTAACTTCGCATCATCGTAGTCGACACTGGAGTCAGAATCCGTGTCGGTATCGGTGTCTGCTACTTGGGACAGGGAACGTTTCTGAGACCCTGAAGGGCCCTGTGACACCATCAAAGCCATGGATTGACTCCCTGTTTTATCCCTGGACTCTGCTTTGTCCAATCTTTTATGTAATAAAGACACATTTGCATTTAAAACATTCCACATATCCAACCAATCAGGTGTCGGCGTTGCCGACGGAGACACCACCATCATCTCCTCCTTAGATGAGTCTTCCGCTTCAGACATGCCGACACACACGTACCGACACCCCCACACACTCAGGGATATATCTATATGGAGACAGTACCCCAATAAGGCCCTTTGGAGAGACAGAGAGAGAGTATGCCAGCACACACCCAGCGCCACCAGACCCTGGAATAAAATCCCAGTCAGTACAGCGCTTTTATATATATATATATATATATATATATATACACACACACACACACACACACTCACTGCGCCAATTAAATGTGCCCCCCCCCCCCCCCCTCTTCTTTGCCCTCTGTAACCGTGTTCAGCAGGGGAGAGTCCGGGGAGCCAGCTTCTCTGCAGTGTGCTGTGGAGAAAATGGCGCTGGTTAGTGCTGGAGGATCAAGCTCCGCCCCCCTCACCGGCGGGCTTCGGTCCCGCTCAAATTCTTTATATTGGCGGGGGTTTTGTAATATACTGCCTCCGCAGTATCTATTATGCTGGCCAGTGTCCCTTGAGGTTATTATTGCTGCCCAGGGCGCCCCCCCTGCGCCCAGCACCCTTACAGTGCCCGCTGTGTGTGTATGTGTGGGAGCAATGGCGCGCAGCGTTACCGCTGCGCGTTACCTCAGTGAAGTTCTGAAGTCTTCTGCCGCCTTTGAAGTCTTCTTTTCTTCTTAATACTCACCCGGCTTCTATCTTCCGGCTCTGTGAGGACGATGGCGGCGCGGCTCCGGGACGAACGGCGAGACCTGCGTTACGACCATCTGGAGCTATGGTGTCCAGTAGCCTAAGAAGCAGAGCCTATCATTTAAGTAGGTCTGCTTCTCTCCCCTCAGTCCCACGATGCAGGGAGCCTGTTGCCAGCAGTGCTCCCTGAAAATAAAAAACCCAACAAAAGTCTTTTTCAGAGAAACTCAGTAGAGCTCCCCTGCAGTGCACCCAGTCTCCTCTGGGCACAGGATCTAACTGAGGTCTGGAGGAGGGGCATAGAGGGAGGAGCCAGTGCACACCCATTCTAAAGTTTTTAGAGTGCCCATGTCTCCTGCGGAGCCCGTCTATACCCCAAGGTCCTTACGGAGTCCCCCGCATCCTCTAGGACGTAAGAGAAAGGAAGGTTCTCAACCACTTTTTTAGAATCAGCATCTGCTGACCACTGTCACAGCCACAAGGCTCTACGAGCCAATACTGCCATAGCAGTGGTACGGCCGTTAATGATACTAAGTTCCTTGACAGCCTCACTCAAAGTTTGCAGCATCTTGGATGTGTTGGAGTAATGTAACTATCTCTTCCTGAGGCAGTGTGAGCAGTCCCTTCAGAATCTCATCAGACCATTTTACCATGGCTCTAGAAATCCAGTCACATACAATGGTACAGCGTTGGGTTACACCCACTGCAGAGTAAATTGATTAAAGAGTGGTTTCAATTTTGTGATCAGCTGGGTCTTTAAGAGAAACAGCCCCAGGTACAGGTAAAACAATTTTACGTGACAGCATGGACACAGAAGTATCCACTGTCAGTGCGGTTTCCCAGACTTTCCTTTCCTCTGTAGGGAAAGGGAGAGACTTTAACACCCGTTTAGGGGTAATAAACTTTTTGTCAGGATTTATCCATGCTGCCTTAGAGAGGGAATCTAATTCTTTAGAAACCTGAAAGGTTGCAGAGGACTTTGGTTTCACATTAAAAAACAATTCCTCTGTCTGCTCTTCCTCCTCATCGGGGATATTGAGCTTGTCTCTAATGGCACAAATGAGGGCCTTAACTCCCGGGGACAGGTAATTTTCCTTGTCCACCTCAGCCTCTCCTTCATCAAACTCTGGTAGTTCAGAATCAGAGTCAGGTTGTAATAATTGAGGGAGAGTGCGTTTGTGAGAGACCAACAGGGGGGGCTGAAGAGCCTGTCTGTGGTCTGCAGCAGCAACCATAAATGTGTCCATAGTTTGTTTCAGGGTCTTTCTTGTTTAGCCATAGCTAACTCTGAATTAATACTGGAAATCATAGTTTTAAATGATTCCATCCACTCAGGTTCCTGCACATTACTAGCCTGTGAAGAAATTGACCCTGTGAGGAAGGTGTAAACCTATCATTGCATAAAGTACACACAGACTTATGTGCAGACATGCTTGAGCAGAAAACATAGTTAGTATGATAACACAGTGTAGTATTATGGGGATATGCACACTTATCCCAGACCACACTGAAAGGAGTGACACAGAGAATTGGAACCAGCACACTACACCACAGACCACTGGGTGTCTTCTATGTGTAATTTTCCACACAGCGGTACAACCGCTGATTTTGTGCTCCCTCCCTTAACTATAACCCCCTGGTACCAGTTACAATGGTGATCCAGTGGGTCCTGTGGAGAAGCAGTCTCCGCATGCAGCCTGTATCAGCAGCAGCAAGAAATGGCGCCGTTTAGCCACTGGTCCCGCTCTCCAGGAAGCCCCGGCCTCATAAGGGCGCGTGGTCCCTGCATTTTATTTATACTGGCTTTCTCCATTAAAAGTGTAAAACGAGAGCACACAACCCCCGTTTACCATGTTGCCAGTCTAGGTTCTCAGTGGGCACCGCTGCCCGTAGCCGGGTGATCACGGTCCTTTCATGCAGCCAATTTGCACGGGGACCTGCTAACCGGGTCCCCCGCGTAACACTCACTTCTGACTCCGGCATGCTGCCGGTGTGGGCTCACACTCTGGGAGTGTGAGAAACATCACCTCAGGAGCTCAGTGTCCTGTCAAGTGGGATTACGAACCATTAACTTTTAGGAAGTTCAGTTTTAACGTAAAACAATACATCATAATAAATATATTTTTCCCCCTAGCAAAGAGTCTTCTCTTCTCCCAATACAAGATGTTGCATATCTGACTCTAGGGAGGAAAAACAACTCTTCAAATAATATTCCTTTATTACAGGACAAAATAATAATACTAAGTTGGTTGTAACACAATTTACCACCCCCTTAGTCCCAAGGAATCACTTTCTGATTTGGGGCTACAGGGAAAGCAATGTGCAATGTGTAGTTAAATCTTAACTTGCAAAAGGCCTCTGCATTATCGTTTTCCTGTGTTTTCCCTACCTGTGGTGCACGTACAGTACACAAGGGAGAAGGGTACCCATATTACATAGTGACAGTTTCTGAGGTTGAAAAAAAAGACAACTTGTCCATCGAGTTCAACCTGTTTATGGTCTCCTACGCTGTATTATTTTTAGGACTATAATTATCTATTGTGAATGTCGGCCGTTGTGTTATTTTTTTCTCCTTTGTTAACGATAGTGCGTGATCTACCCACCATAACCCTGTATATCCTTATCCATTAGGAATTCATCTAGCCCATTCTTAAAAGTATTGACAGAGTCGGACATTACTACTTTCTCAGGCAGGGAATTCCAAACACGTATTGTCCATACTGTGAAGAAACCATTTCGCCTCTGTGTGCAAAATCTCCTCTCCTCTAACCTAGACGTGTCCGCTGTGTCGATCTTATCAAAAACAGATCCTCCGCAAGCTCTGTATATTGTCCCCTTATATATTTGTAAGTGCAAATCATGTGCCCTCTTAATCGCCTAGCCTAGGCAAGCCTTTCCTGGTATTCCAGCGTCTCCATCCCCTTAATCAGTTTGGTCGCCCCCCTCTGAACCTTTTCTAGTTCCAGGATATCCTTTTTGTAGTATGGTGCCCAAAGTTGTGCACAGTATTCAAGATGTGGCCTCACTAGGGATTTATATAATGGGAGTTTAACACTCTCATCCCATGCATCAATTCCCCACTTAATGCATGCTAATACCTTGTTCGCCTTTTTTGCTGCATTCCTACTTTGGGTACTGCTGCTAAGTTTGTTATCTATGTGAACACCTAAGTCTTTTTCCAGTACAGAATCCCCTAATTTATCCCCATTTAGTGTGTAGGTGGTATTTTTTTCTTTGCTACCAAAGTAAATTACCTTACACTTGTCTGTATTGAACCTCATTCTCCATTTGGCTGCCCATGCTTCCAGTTTAAAGAAATCGTTCTGAAGAGACTCAGCATCACCGAATTTATAACCGTACTTAGTTTGGTATCGTCTGCAAAAATTGACATCATGCTCTCTAGACCTACTGCTAAATCATTTATGAAAATATTAAACAGTAGTGGTCTAAGTACAGACCCTTGTGGCACACCACTAAGTACTTCAGTGCATTAACCACAACTCGCTGCTCCCTATTATTTAACCAATTTCTAACCCAAGTGCATATTGTGTTCCCTAGCCCCAGTTCTTTTAACTTATAGATAAGTCTCATGTGCGGTACTGTGTTGAATCACTGAGGAGTGCATAAGGAAGTGGAAAGGAGTACTTACCATCTCTGCTGCATTGTGGAACTTTTGGGGATGATTTGTTTCTAATCACTGGACTGCCTTTTACAGAAAGGATATTTTAAAGGCGACTATTTCGTTTGGATTTATTGGTGTTTGAAAAGGAGCCTTGATATTCATTATTCGTTTGGGTGTATGGTAAGTGAACGTTTTATTGGAGGGTGCACTGGTGTACTGCATATATTTTTTTTGGGTTTAAACACTGGCATGTTGTGGGTGTTGTCCAGGTCAGATAGCTGGTGCATAATAGGAGAGCTCCGTTAATAAATATACATACCAATCCACCAGTGTCTGGTCTCAAAAAATATACTTGCTGAGTTCAGGAAACGTACACATTTTGGGGAATATTCAATTGTTTGAAAAGTCAGTTGGGTGTCTGTTTTTTCCTGTCTATTAGATAGATAGGAAAAAAACAGACACCCAACCGATTTTTCAAACAATTGAATTCCCCCATTTGAACAGCTCTGCATAGCCCATCATGCTCCTATACAGAATATCTCCCAGATATATACACTCCTCCTTATTCAGGGTTTCCACTACCGCTTGCCAAAACATGGGAGCATTATTTAACCAGGAGCTGGAAACAATTAGTGATTTTTTTTTTTTTACTAACTCTCACTAAGGGGGTTTTTCAGAGATGAATGCAGATGGCTGCATATGCAGCCAGATCTGCGTTCACCTCTGCACATGCTGGGTGCTGTCCAGCATGTGCAACGCTGCCTCCCGATGCGTCCGCAATCTATTTTCGGACTCATCAGAACTAAGGTCGACCCCTGGCAGCGCAGCCATTTTTTTATTGGAGAGGCTGTGTGTGACGTTACGCAGCTGCCCCGAAAACTGTCCCGGACTGCCTCTGTTCGCGCCCCCCCCCACCCTGCAAATGTCCGCCGCTGTCAATTACATTGCGGTCACATCCATAGGGGATGCAACAGCAATTTGTGTGTCCATACAGCCGCTGCGCATGAGCAGTTTACCGCCATTGGTAAACTGCGCTGCAGCCTGCATCCAAATGACCCTCTAAGAGCATGGTGGGACTCCATATACTGTAAATCTGAAGCTACAGATGCCCTGACACACTAAGGGGTGTATTCAATTAATCCGACAAGTCGGAAAAACTGCATTTTCCAACTTTTTTAAGTCAAATCTGGATTCGATCTATTCAAGTCTGATGCCATTTTTCCGACTTGTCGGAAATCAGGTGGATCGGTAGATTAGCTGCAGATCCACGTAATTTGTCGGATTTGCTGCAGATCCACGTAATTTGTCGGATATGCTGGCGTTTCCGACAGGTTTTTAGCCCGTTTTCGATAATGCCGATTTGACTTCGAAAAAGTCGGATCAACATTGTCGGAAAAGGGCAGAAACCTATCGGAAATGCCCGCAAATTGAATAGTGAAGTGTCGGATCCTCTCCGTCGGATTCCCACGAGAGGAAACTGGATAATAAGATTTTAAACCTACCGGTAAATCTATTTCTCCTAGTCTGTAGAGGATGCTGAGGACTCCGTAAGGACCATGGGGTATAGACGGGCTCCGCAGGAGATAGGGCACCTAAAAAGAACTTTGACTATGGGTGTGCACTGGCTCCTCCCTCTATGCCCCTCCTCCAGACCTCAGTTAGAGAACTGTGCCCAGAGGAGATGGACAATACAAGGCAGGATTTCGCAATCCAAGGGCAAGATTCATACCAGCCCACACCAATCATACCATGTAACCTGGAACATACATAACCAGTTAACAGTATGAAGAAAAACAACAGTAACGGTCCAAGACCGATGTCAACTGTAACATAACCCTTATGTAAGCAACAACTATATACAAGTCTTGCAGAGTTTCCGCACTGGGACGGGCGCCCAGCATCCTCTACGGACTAGGAGAAATAGATTTACCGGTAGGTTTAAAATCTTATTTTCTCTTACGTCCTAGAGGATGCTTGGGACTCCATAAGGACCATGGGGTTTATACCAAAGCATCCAATCGGGCGGGAGAGTGCGTATGACTCTGCAGCACCGACTGAGCAAACGCTAGGTCCTCATCAGCCAGGGTATCAAACTTGTAGAATTTAGCAAAAGTGTTTGACCCCGACCAAGTCGCCGCTCGGCAAAGTTGTAAAGCCGAGACGCCTCGGGCAGCCGCCCAAGAAGAGCCCACCTTCCTAGTGGAATGGGACTTAACCGAATTTGGTACCGGCAATCCAGCCGTAGAGTGAGCCTGCTGAATCGTATTACAGATCCAGCGAGCAATAGTCTGCTTTGAAGCAGGAGCGCCAATCTTATTGGCCGCATACAGGACAAACAGAGCCTCTGTTTTCCTAATTCTAGCCGTCCTGGCTACATAAATCTTTAAGGCCTTGACTACGTCCAGGGATCTGGAATCCTCCAGGTCACCGGTAGCCACAGGCACCACAATAGGTTGATTCATATGGAACGACGAAACCACTTAAGGCAAAAATTGCGGACGTGTCCTCAATTTAGCTCGATCCACATGAAAAATCAAGTAGGGGCTCTTGTGTGAGAGAGCCGCCAATTCTGACACTCGCCTTGCTGATGCTAAGGCCAACAACATGACCACCTTCCAGGTAAGAAATTTCAACTCAACCTTGTTAAGCGGTTCAAACCAGTGTGATTTTAGGAACTGCAACACCACGTTCAGGTCCCATGGTGCCACTGGAGGCACAAAAGGGGGCTGGATGTGTAGCACTCCCTTTACAAACGTCTGGACTTCTGGAAGAGAAGCCAATTCCTTCTGAAAGAAAATCGAGAGGGCCGAAATCTGTACCTTAACCGAGCCTAATTTCAGGCCCATATCCACTCCTGTCTGTAGGAAGTGAAGAAAACGACCCAGATGAAAATCTTCCGTAGGTGCATTCTTGGTCTCACACCAATACACATACTTTCGCCAGATACGGTGATAATGTTTTATCGTCACCTCCTTCCTAGCCTTTATTAAAGTAGGGATGATCTCTTCCGGAACCCCCTTTTTTGCTAGGATTCGGCGTTCAACCGCCATGCCGTCAAACGTAACCGCGGTAAGTTTTGAAATACACAGGGCCCCTGCTGCAACAGGTCTTCCCTCAGAGGAAGAGGCCAGGGGTCTCCTGTGAGCATCTCTTGTAGATCCGAGTACCAGGCCCTTCGAGGCCAGTCTGGGACAACGAGTATCGTCTGTACTCTTCTTCGTCTTATGATCCTCAACACTTTCGTGATGAGAGGAAGAGGAGGAAACACGTAGACCGAATCGAACACCCACGGTGTTACCAGTGCGTCTACTGCTACAGCCTGAGGGTCCCGAGACCTTGCGCAATACCGCCGAAGTTTTTTGTTGAGGCGTGACGCCATCATGTCTATTTGAGGAGTTCCCCAAAGACGTGTTACGTCTGCAAAGACTTCTTGATGAAGTCCCCACTCTCCTGGATGGAGATCGTGTCTGCTGAGGAAGTCTGCTTCCCAGTTGTCCACTCCCAGAATGAAGACAGCCGACAGAGCGCTTACATGATTTTCCGCCCAGTGAAGTATCCTTGTGGCTTCCGCCATCGCAACTCTGCTCCTTGTCCCGCCTTGGCGGTTCACATGAGCCACTGCTGTGACATTGTCTGATTGAATCAGAACCGATAGGTTTCGAAGAAAACTCTCCGCTTGTCGAAGGCCGTTGTAAATGGCCCTGAGTTCCAACACATTGATGTGTAGACAGGACTCCTGGTCTGACCAAAGACCCTGAAACGTCTTTCCCTGTGCGACCGCTCCCCATCCTCGGAGGCTCGCGTCCGTGGTAACCAGGACCCAGTCCTGAATCCCGAACCGGCGACCCTCCAGCAGGTGAGCACTTTGCAACCACCACAGGAGGGACACTCTGGTTCCTGGGGACAGAGTTATTTTCCGATGTAAGTGCAGATGGGACCCTGACCACTTGTCCTGAAGGTCCCATTGAAAAGTCCTTGCATGGAACCTTCCGAAGGGAATGGCCTCGTAGGCCGCCACCATTTTTCCCAGAACTCGAGTGCATTGGTGAACTGACACCCTTTTCGGTTTTAGCAGGTCTCTGACCATGTTCTGGATGTCTTGGGCTCTCTCTATTGGGAGAAAGACCTTCATTTGTTCCGTATCCAGTATCATACCTAGGAACGGTAGTCGAGTTGTCGGAATCAACTGTGACTTTGGTAGATTTAGAATCTAACGGTGTTGCTGGAGCACTCTGAGAGAGAGCGCCACACTGCTCAGCAATTTCTCCCTTGATCTCGCTTTTATCAGGAGATCATCCAAGTATGGGATAATTGTGACTCCATGCTTGCGCAGGACCACCATCATTTCCGCCATTATTTTGGTGAAAATCCTCGGGGCCGTGGAAAGTCCAAACGGCAACGTCTGAAATTGGTAATGACAATCCTGTACAGCGAATCTCAGGTATTCCTGATGGGGGGCATATATGGGGACATGAAGGTACGCATCCTTTATGTCCAGAGACACCATAAACTCCCCCCTCCTCCATGTTGGCTATTATCGCTCTGAGAGATTCCATTTTGAATTTTAATCTTTTTATGTACAGGTTTAGGGATTTCAGATTTAAAATCGGTCTGACCGTACCGTCCGGTTTCGGGACCACAAATAGGGTTGAATAATAACCTCTTCCCTGCTGGTGCAGGGGAACCTTGATTACCACTTGCTGTATACACAGCGTTTGAATTGCAGCTAACACTACATCCCTTTCCGATGTGGAAGCTGGTAGGGCCGATTTGAAAAATCGGCTCAGGGGCACATCCTCGAATTCCAATTTGTAACCCTGGGAAACTATTTCCAACACCCAGGGATTCAGGTCCGAACTGACCCAGGCCTGACTGAAAAGTCGAAGACGTGCCCCCACCGGTGCGTACTCCCTCAGGGAGCGTCATGCTGTGGGTTTTGGAGCAGCCGGGGAGGACTTTTGTTCCTGGGCACCTGCCGAAGCAGGTGCTCTCTTGCCTCTGCCCTTACCTCTGGCGAGGAAAGAGGATCCCCGACCTCTTTTGGACTTGTGCGACCGAAAGGACTGCATCTGATAGGGTGTTGCTTTCTTTTGCTGTTGGGGAATATATGGTAAAAAATTTGATTTACCTGCTGTAGCTGTGGAAACCAGGTCCGTCAGCCCATCCCCAAACAATACATCACCCTTGTAGGGTAGTACTTCCATATGTTTTTTGGAATCCGCATCACCCGTCCATTGGCGAATCCATAAGGATCTTCTCGCTGAGATAGACATGGCATTGGCCCTGGAAGCTAGCAATCCAATGTCCCTTTGAGCATCCCTCATAAATAAGACTGCGTCTTTTATATGGGCTAGAGTTAGGAATATAGTATCCTTATCCATAGTATCAAGTTGACCTGTTAGCTCACCTGTCCAAGCTGCAATTGCGCTACACACCCATGCCGACGCAATCGTCGGTCTTAACACAGCACCCGTATGAGAATAAATACCCTTTAATGTAGTTTCTTGCCTGCGATCTGCAGGGTCCTTAAGGGCCGCTGTGTCAGGAGACGGTAGCGCCACTTTCTTGGACAAGCGCGTCAGGGCCTTGTCCACAGTGGGGGGTGATTCCCAAATCTCCCTGTCCTGCTTAGGGAAAGGGTATGCCATAAAAATTCTTTTGGGGATCTGCGGTCTCTTATCCGGAGTCTCCCAAGCTTTTTCAAAGAACTCATTTAATTCATGAGATGTGGGAAAATGAATAATCTGTTTCTTTTCCTTAAACATGTGTACCCTCTAACAAAATTATTTTTCCACAGAAAACTCTGGAGAGCTCTCTGCAGTGCACCCATTCTCCTCTGGGCACAAGATCTAACTGAGGTCTGGAGGAGGGGCATAGAGGGAGGAGCCAGTGCACACCCATAGTCAAAGTTCTTTTTAGGTGCCCTATCTCCTGCAGAGCCCGTCTATACCCCCATGGTCCTTACGGAGTCCCCAGCATCCTCTAGGACGTAAGAGAAAAATGGGTTGCAGTATGAGTGTGGGGGAAAAAAAAAAAACAGGAGAAGAGGGGGGGAAAAAATATTAAGGTGGATTCTTGCGAGCAGGCCTGTTGAGACCAGAACCGCTGATTCCACAATTTATGATATTTTTTAACAGCATACCTCTTATACAAACATAAGGCTCATAATCTACTACGTCATTAACTAGCGCTCTCTCCACTTGTGAGCATCTGGATACTCAAAAGTGCACCAAGATCGAACTATTATAACCTTGGCAAGTATAGAGACACTCAACGTATTTATAGATGTCGTGTCAAAATGCCCCTCTAAATCAAGACCAACTAAGCACAACCTAGGATCAGCCAGGGAGATCTGCATATCTCCGATCTGCTTAAATCATCGGCTAAAAGGATGGTGTCACCATACACACACTTCCAATCTTTGGCAGATCAGCTGCCACTTTTACAGCACTAAGTGAGGGATGAATTAGGACAATAATTAGACAAGCCAGACGCAAGTTTAAAAAAAAATCTTTTGACACAACCATGATTGGATGAAACCAAAAGTTGTTTGGGTGTAAAGGGCCCTACACACTTAAAGATATAAGTGAACGATATGAACGTTCTCGTTCATTAAGGAACGAGAACTCGTTCATATCGTTCAGTGTGTAGGCACCAACGATGAACGATGCGCGGCCCTGCGCTCATTCATCGTTGGTGCCGGGTCGCTTATGCATGTAGGCCAATATAGACATTCTCGTCCATATTAGCATGCACTGCTATGGAGCCAGGTGATGGGGGCTGTGAAAACGCTTCACTCCCCACGTCACCGGGTCACCCGTCGGCCGTATCCACCGTCGGGCAGCTCAGCAGCGGATCACTTTACCAATGTTGGATCAAGATCATCAATCTTGTACATCTACACTCTGACACTAAGAGATATACAGATGTTAAAACATGGGTTTAGAGCACAGGTTCTCAAACTCAATCCTCAGGACCACAAACAGTTCACGTTTTTTCGGTCTCCTCACAGAATTACAAGTTAAATAATTAGCTTTACATGTGGATATTTTAAAATGTATCAGTGAGCAATGAGCAACCTGTGCACCTGCTAGGTGATCTGGAAAACATGAACTGTGTGGAGTCCTAAGGACATAGTTTCAGAACCATTGGTTTAGAGATTTGATGTATTCCAATGCCCACCAATTCTCTGAATGTAAAGTATACAAAATAGAAAGTGAATTCACATTCCAAAAGATTAGTCAAATGTCTAAAATCGGAAATAAAAAACAATTAGAAATATACAGCAAGTTTAAATAGGTTCTAAACATAGCTTGAAGAGCAACGGTCCATGACCAACATGATCTATTCAGCTTCCACTGTAGCGCAACCTAGAAGCTTCCCTTGCAAATGAAGACGGGGAATACAAAGAGAATTTATTTCCTTACAAATGTATAATTCAAAAGACAATATACATTACAAAATCCATCACACCATGACAGGTTATAACTACTAACTCGATCTACAACTGCCACCATTCTGGAAACTCAAAAGCGCCAATACTGCACATGCTTCAATCTGGTAACCAATAGATTGATTGGACATGCCTGTAATTTTCTGCAAGGTCTTTGTCTACTTAAGGACAATTTTATGCCAATAAATGACTGAATGTGGCTCTTTTCTGGCGAATTCATTTAAAAAAAAAAAAAACAGCTCAGATTTCATTAGCATTACGCCTCAGTGGTTGGGTTATTATAAACTGGCACAATAATGACCAGTCATTGCCAAATTCGAATTCAATGTTGCCCTGCAGTCAGCTTCAGTATAATAATGTGATTACCTTGTGATTCCTGAAATCCAGGAAGATTTTGGAGAACGTCAAAACACATAGTGTACATGCTCTTAGACAGTGCTTCTTGTACTAATGCACAGAGCAAGTTGTGACGCTTCAGAACATCCATCCTTTCACAAGGCCATGTTGTTGTGTTCATTATCCAATCTGACTCTAGAATGATCATAACGGTAGAGAATATAGACACGTTAGCAAATAATACACTATAAAATAGGATTTTAATACCTACTGGTAAATCCTTTTCTCGTAGTCCGTAGGGGATGCTGGGATGGTCTTAGTACCATGAGGTATAGATGGGGTTCATTGGAGCCTGGCACATAAAAACTTCTTCAGAGTGTGCTGCCTCCTCCCCTCTATGCCTCTCCTGCAGACTCCAGCTATGAAAACTATGCCCGAGGAGACGGACATACTTTGAGAGGAGGAAAATAGATAAGTGGTGAGAGAATGAACCATCACACAACATACCAATAGAATATCAACGCTAACCACAGCTTGAAAATAGGGACAGCAACAGCAGACCCAAACAACAAACACACAAGAAACAACTCTTGCAGGAAATAAAGCACAGAGGCGGGCACCCTGTATCCCCTACGGACTACGAGAAAAGGATTTACTCGTGGGCATAAAAATCCTATTTTCGCTAAATGTCCTAGGGGATACTGGGATGGTCTTAGTATCATGGGGAAGTCCCAAAGCTCCCAGATCGGGTGGGAGAGTGCTGAAACCGCTGCAAAACCGAGTGACCAAACTGAAGGTCCTCAGAAGCCAAAGTGTCGAACCTGTAAAACTTAACAAACGTGTTCGACCCCGACCAACTAGCTGCCCGGCATAACTGCAAAGCCGAGACACCTCGGCCAGCCACCCAGGAAGAACCCACTGACTGCGTGGAGTGGGCCTGAAAAGATCTGGGCAGCGGCAGAGCCACCGAAGAGTAAGCCTGTTGGATCGTAAGCCTGATCCAATGAGCGACAGTCTGCTTTGAAGCATCACAGAGAATAAAAAGCAAATAGGATTTCCTGTGACAAGCCGTTCTCTTGACATAAATCTTCAAAGCCCGAACCACGTTCAAGGACTTTGGCGTAATGGATGTGTCAGAGACCACCGGAACCACGATCAGTTGGTTGATGTGAAATGCCGACACCAGTTTAGGCAAAAATTGCTGGCGAGTCCTCAGTTCTGCTCTATCCTCATGGAACACCAGAAAAGGGCTCTTACAAGGCCCCCAACTCCGAGACCCTTCTCGCAGAGGCCAAGGCCAACAATATGACAGTCTTCCAAGTCAATTATTTCATGTCCATCTTGTGTAGCGGCTCAAACCAATCCGACTGGAGAAAGGGCATAACCTGATTGAGATCCCACAGAGCCGTGGGAGGTACAAAGGGAAGTTGAATACGAAGGACCCCCTGCAAGAACGTCTGGACTTCAGGGATAACAGCCAACTGCTGCTGGAAGAAAATAGACAAGACCGAAATGTAGACTGTAATGGAGCCTAAGCGTAGACCCAAATCCACTCCAGTCTGCAAAAAGTGCAAGAAACAACTCAGATTAAAATCCACAGTAGAACACTGCCGACCCACACACCAAGAGACACATTTCTTCCATATGTGATGGTAATGCTTCAACGTGACCATTTTCCTGGCGTGGACCATAGTCGAGATGACCTTGCCGGGAATCCCTTTCCTGGCTAAAATCTCCCTTTCAACTTCCATGCCATCAAACTTAGCCACGGTAAGTCTTGATTGACGAACGGCACTTGCAGAAGATCTTCCTGAAGTGGTAGAGGACAGGGCTCTTTGAGGGACATGGCTAGGAGGTCCGCATACCATGCCCTGCGCGGCCAATCCGGGGCAATCAGAATTGCCTGAACTTTTTCCCTTTTTAGAACTCTGGGAATGAGAGGAATTGGAGGGAACAAGTAGACCAACGGGTAAACCCACGGCATCGTCAGAGCATCTACCCCTGCAGCCTGTGGGTCCCTCGTCCTGGAAAAGTAATGCAGAAGTTTTTTGTTGAGCCAAGAAGCCATCAAGTTGATCTGCGGGCAGCCCCAACGATGAATTAACAGCCGAAACACCTGTGGGTGAAGGCCCCACTCCACCGGGTGCAGATCGTGTCTGCTGAGGAAGTCTGCTTCCCAGTTGTCCACACCCGGAATGAATATGGGCGATAAGGCCCTGGCATTGCGTTCCGCCCAGAGGAGTATCTTGGACACCTCTCTCATTGCAGCCCTGCTTTTTGTTCATCCCTGTCGGTTTATGTACGCCACTGCCGGTGCGTTGTCCGACTGTACCTGTACGGCCTGACGGTGAAGGAGAGAAGAGGCCTGCAGAAGGGCATTGTAAATCGCCCTGAGTTCCAGGATATTTATTGGCAGAGCAGCCTCCTGGGGCGACCACCATCCCTGGAACTGAGCTCCCTGTGTCACCGAACCCCAACCGCAGAGGCGTACATCCGTCAACAGAATTCAATCCTGAAAACCGAAGTGTCGACCCTCCACTAGGTGGGCGATCTGCAACCACCACAACAGGGAGATCCTTACCCTTGGTGAAAGGGATATACTCTGGTGCATGTGAAGATGCGATCCTGACCACTTGTCTAGCGGATCCAGCTGGAAAGGACAGGCATTGAATCTTCCATATTGAATTGCCTCATATGAGGCTACCATCTTTCCCAGTAGGCATATGCAAAGATGTAGCGAGATTTCATCCGGTTTCAGAACGGAGCAAACCATTGACTGAATTGTCAGCACTTTGTCCATAAGAAGGAACACTTTCTGAGACAGTGTGTCCAGTATCATTCCCAGGAACTGAATCTGCTGGGAGGGTTCCAGTTGGGATTTCTGCAGGGTGAGAATCCACCCGTGACCCGTGAGTAGACGCGTAGTCTGGTCGTTGCTGTCCAACAATTGTGCTCTGGACACAGCTTTTATGAGAATATCGTCCAAGTACGGAACGATGTTCAAACCCATCACAGAGTTGTAGCATCATCTCCGCCATTACCTTTGTGAACACACTCGGTGCCGTGGATAGACCAAAAGGCAAGGCCTCGAACTGGAAGTGACTGTCCTGCAGTGCAAATCTGAGGTTCGCTTGATGAGGCGGCCATTTTGGGATGTGAAGGTATGCATCCTTGTTATCCAGGGATAACAGGAATTCCCCTTCTTCCAGGCCAGAAGCCACTGCTCTCAGAGACTCCATCTTGAATTCGAACACACTTAAGTACCGGTTCAGGGATTTGAGATTGAAGATCGGCCGAACTGAACCATCCGGTATTGGTACCATGAACAGGTTTGAATAAAATCCCATTTGGTGGAGTGTAGGCGAAACTGGAACAATGACCTGCGTTTGTAACAGTTTGTGGATGGCTTCCTGCAAGGTAACCCTGGACACAGGTGAAATTGGCAAGCTGGACTTTAAATAATTGTGAGGTGGGAGCGTTGAAACTCCAACCGGTAGCCCTGGCATATTAGGTCTCTCACTCAGGGATCCCGGCAGGAGTCCGCCCAAATGTGACTGAAATATCTGAGGTGAGCACCCACCTGTAAGTCCCCCATAAGATGGTGCAAACCATCACGCAGAAGGCTTGGAAGAGGCAGAAGAGTTCTGCTCCAGGGAACCAGCGGCTGTTAGTCTGCGAGGTTTACCTCGGTTTCCTCTTGCGGCATTGGAAGCACCTCTGGCCTTGCCCCTAAACCTGGCCACCCGAAAGGACTGTAGAGAGGGGCTGGAGTAAGCACGCCTAGCCGGCGGGGCACAGACGGCAGATAGGTGGACTTACCGGCAGTTGCTTGTGAAATCCACTTGTATAGTTCGTCACCAAATAAAGCCTCACCCGTAAAGGGAAGGTTCTCCATTCCCCTCTTGGAATCAGCATTCGCTGACCACTGCCATAACGCCCCATGTGCCGACACCGCCATAGCCGTAGAGCGGGCATTCAGCAGGCCAATCTCCTTGATGGCCTCACTCATGAAGTTTGCAGAATCTTGAATATGCCGCAGGAGCATGATAAGCTCATCTTGTGGAATAGTGTTAAAACCCTTTATCACATTACCTATCCATTTAACAATGCATTGTAATCCAACCACAAGCAATTGTGGGTCTCTGAGCAACTTCCACTGCTATGTAAATGGATTTGAGCGTAGTTTCAATCTTACGTTCAGCAGGGTCCTTTAAGGAGATAGCTCCAGGTACAGGCAGCACAATCTTACGTGACAGCCTGGACACTGAAGTATCCACTGCAGGAGGATTTTCCCACACCTTCCTATCATCAGGGGGAAAGGGAAGGACGTCGGCAACCTTTTAGGGGTCTGAAATTTTTTTTGTCAGGATTAACCCACGTTTCTCTAATAAATGTGTTTATATCTTTTTGAGACAGGAAAGGTAGCAGTAGACTTTGGTTTTACATTAAAAAACAATTCCTCTACTGTTTCAGAGTAAATAAGAGCTTCCACTCCTTGAGACAGAGTACCGTCTTCCTTATCAACTCCACCTCCCCCTCCTCCAGATCTGGCATCTCGTCATCAGAACCAGACTGTAGAACATAGGGCAGCGTGCATTTCTAGGAAACCAACAGAGGAGGCTGAGAAGCTGGCCTGAGGTCTGAATTGTGAATCATAAAATCATCCAAGAAAAAATACACTATATTTTAGATGGAACAAATAAATAAGTATAAGAATGGAGGTGTATCTTATCTTTCAAAGTGCTGGAGGTCACAGTAAGGGCTTGCCAACTACTGTGACCTCCAGCACTTTGAAAGATAAGATACACCTCCATTCTTATACTTATTTATTTGTTCCATCTAAAATATAGTGTATTTTATGGTCTGTTTATCTTTTTATGTCTTTTTATGCAAAGTATTATCTGTAATAAAACTATATTGTTATATTTTAAAATGACATAGGTTTTTTATTTACCATATTGACACCAGTGGTCGCTTAGTACCCTCATCCTATTTTTCCATAGCAATCTTTTAGCAGCTTACCACTGCTAGGGAGTGTTGAATAATTTTATATATTTAAAAAAAAAATTTTTTCTATATACTAAGGAGTGCATTACATGTGGTGCTGAACTTCACTATTTGTCACGATATATATATATATATATATATATATATATATTTTGAGATGAAATAGTGGTAGTACGGCGCCACAGGTTTATGTGAATTAAGTATATATGGGATTATAATAATAGACCTAACCGTAGACACTCCTTAGTAGGTATAAGGTGTCAGCTAGCCTCCAAACAGATTAGGCAGGGATAAGCTGCCTAAGATTTAAAATAAGAATTTACTTACCGATAATTCTATTTCTCATAGTCCGTAGTGGATGCTGGGAACTCCGTAAGGACCATGGGGAATAGCGGCTCCGCAGGAGACTGGGCACAAAAGTAAAGCTTTAGGACTACCTGGTGTGCACTGGCTCCTCCCCCTATGACCCTCCTCCAAGCCTCAGTTAGGATACTGTGCCCGGACGAGCGTACACAATAAGGAAGGATTTTGAATCCCGGGTAAGACTCATACCAGCCACACCAATCACACCGTACAACCTGTGATCTGAACCCAGTTAACAGCATGATAACAGCGGAGCCTCTGAAAAGATGGCTCACAACAACAAAAACCCGATTTTTGTAACAGCAACTATGTACAAGTATTGCAGACAATCCGCACTTGGGATGGGCGCCCAGCATCCACTACGGACTACGAGAAATAGAATTATCGGTAAGTAAATTCTTATTTTCTCTGACGTCCTAGTGGATGCTGGGAACTCCGTAAGGACCATGGGGATTATACCAAAGCTCCCAAACGGGTGGGAGAGTGCGGATGACTCTGCAGCACCGAATGAGAGAACTCCAGGTCCTCCTCAGCCAGGGTATCAAATTTGTAGAATTTAGCAAACGTGTTTGCCCCTGACCAAGTAGCTGCTCGGCAAAGTTGTAAAGCCGAGACCCCTCGGGCAGCCGCCCAAGATGAGCCCACCTTCCTTGTGGAATGGGCTTTTACAGATTTAGGCTGTGGCAGGCCTGCCACAGAATGTGCAAGCTGAATTGTACTACAAATCCAACGAGCAATAGTCTGCTTAGAAGCAGGAGCACCCAGCTTGTTGGGTGCATACAGGATAAACAGCGAGTCAGATTTTCTGACTCCAGCCGTCCTGGAAACATATATTTTCAGGGCCCTGACTACATCCAGCAACTTGGAGTCCTCCAAGTCCCTAGTAGCCGCAGGTACCACAATAGGCTGGTTCAGGTGAAACGCTGAAACAACCTTAGGGAGAAATTGAGGACGAGTCCTCAATTCTGCCCTGTCCGTATGAAAAATTAGGTAAGGGCTTTTATAGGATAAAGCCGCCAATTCTGACACACGCCTGGCCGAAGCCAGGGCCAACAGCATTACCACTTTCCATGTGAGATATTTTAAGTCCACAGTGGTGAGTGGTTCAAACCAATGTGATTTTAGGAACCCCAAAACTACATTGAGATCCCAAGGTGCCACTGGAGGCACAAAAGGAGGCTGTATATGCAGTACCCCCTTGACAAACGTCTGAACTTCAGGAACTGAAGCCAGTTCTTTCTGGAAGAAAATCGACAGGGCCGAAATTTGAACCTTAATGGACCCTAATTTTAGGCCCATAGACAGTCCTGTTTGCAGGAAATGCAGGAAATGACCCAGTTGAAATTCCTCTGTAGGGGCCTTCCTGGCCTCGCACCACGCAACATATTTACGCCAAATACGGTGATAATGTTGTGCGGTTACATCCTTCCTGGCTTTGATCAGGGTAGGGATGACTTCATCCGGAATGCCTTTTTCCTTCAGGATCCGGCGTTCAACCGCCATGCCGTCAAACGCAGTCGCGGTACGTCTTGGAACAGACAGGGTCCCTGCTGGAGCAGGTCCCTTCTTAGAGGTAGAGGCCACGGGTCCTCTGTGAGCATCTCTTGAAGTTCCAGGTACCAAGTCCTTCTTGGCCAATCCGGAGCCACGAGTATAGTTCTTACTCCTCTCCGTCTTCTAATTCTCAGTACCTTGGGTATGAGAGGCAGAGGAGTGAACACATACACTGACTGGTACACCCATGGTGTTACCAGAGCGTCCACAGCTATTGCCTGAGGGTCCCTTGACCTGGCGCAATACCGGTCTAGTTTTTTGTTGAGGCGGGACGCCATCATGTCCACCTTTGGTTTTTCCCAACGGTTCACAATCATGTGGAAGACTTCTGGATGAAGTCCCCACTCTCCCGGGTGGAGGTCGTGCCTGCTGAGGAAGTCTGCTTCCCAGTTGTCCACTCCCGGAATGAACACTGCTGACAGTGCTATCACATGATTTTCCGCCCAGCGAAGAATCCTTGCAGCTTCTGCCATTGCCCTCCTGCTTCTTGTGCCGCCCTGTCTGTTTACGTGGGCGACTGCCGTGATGTTGTCTGACTGGATCAGCACCGGCTGACCTTGAAGCAGAGGTCTTGCTAGGCTTAGAGCATTGTAGATGGCCCTTAGCTCCAGGATATTTATGTGAAGTGATGTCTCCAGGCTTGACCACAAGCCCTGGAAATTTCTTCCCTGTGTGACTGCTCCCCAGCCTCTCAGGCTGGCATCCGTGGTCACCAGGACCCAGTCCTGAATGCCGAATCTGCGGCCCTCTAGAAGATGAGCACTCTGCAACCACCACAGGAGAGACACCCTTGTCTTTGGTGACAAGATTATCCGCTGATGCATCTGAAGATGCGACCCGGACCATTTGTCTAGCAGATCCCACTGGAAGGTTCTTGCGTGGAATCTGCCGAATGGGATTGCTTCGTAGGAAGCCACCATTTTTCCCAGGACCCTTGTGCATTGATGCACTGAGACTTGGCCTGGTTTTAGGAGATTTCTGACTAGCTCGGATAACTCCCTGGCTTTCTCCTCCGGGAGAAAAACCTTTTTCTGGACTGTGTCCAGGATCATCCCTAGGAATAGAAGGCGTGTCGTCGGGATCAGCTGCGATTTTGGAATATTGAGAATCCAACCGTGCTGCCGCAACACTATCTGAGATAGTGCTACCCCGACTTCCAACTGTTCCCTGGATCTTGCCCTTATCAGGAGATCGTCCAAGTAAGGGATAACTAAAACTCCCTTCCTTCGAAGGAGTATCATCATTTCGGCCATTAACTTGGTAAAGACCCGGGGTGCCGTGGACAAGCCAAACGGCAGCGTCTGAAACTGATAGTGACAATTCTGTACCACAAACCTGAGGTACCCTTGGTGAGAAGGGTAAATTGGGACATGTAGGTAAGCATCTTTGATGTCCAGAGACACCATATAATCCCCTTCTTCCAGGTTTGCAATCACTGCTCTGAGTGACTCCATCTTGAATTTGAACCTCTGTATGTAAGTGTTCAAGGATTTTAGATTTAAAATTGGTCTCACTGAGCCGTCCGGCTTCGGTACCACAAACAGTGTGGAATAATACCCCTTTCCCTGTTGCAGGAGGGGTACCTTGATTATCACCTGCTGGGAATACAGCTTGTGAATGGCTTGCAATACTGCCTCCCTGTCTGAGGGAGACGTCGGTAAAGCAGACTTTAAGAAACGGCGAGGGAATCCGCATCACCTGACCACTGCTGCGTCCATAACCCTCTTCTGGCAGAAATGGACAGCGCGCTAACTCTTGATGCCAGTCGGCAAATATCCCTCTGCGCATCACGCATATATAAAAATGCATCTTTTAAATGCTCTATAGTCAGTAATATACTGTCCCTATCTAGGGTATCGATATTTTCAGTCAGGGAATCCGACCACGCCACCCCAGCACTGCACATCCAGGCTGAGGCGATTGCCGGTCGCAGTATAACACCCGTGTGAGTGTATATACATTTTAGGATATTCTCCTGCTTTCTGTCGGCAGGTTCCTTTAGGGCGGCCGTTTCAGGAGAGGGTAGTGCCACCTGTTTAGACAAGCGTGTGAGCGCTTTATCCACCCTAGGGGGTGTTTCCCAATGTGCCCTATCCTCTGGCGGGAACGGGTATGATGCCAATAACCTTTTAGGAATTATCAGTTTTTTATCGGGGGAAACCCACGCCTCATCACACACTTCATTTAATTCCTCGGATACAGGAAAAACTACAGGCAGTTTTTTCTCACCAAACATAATACCCTTTTTAGTGGTACTTGTATTATCAGAAATATGCAAAACATTTTTCATTGCCTCAATCATGTAACGTGTGGCCCTACTGGAAGTTACATTTGTCTCATCATCGTCGACACTGGAGTCAGTATCCGTGTCTGCCATCTGAGGTAACGGGCGTTTTAGAGCCCCTGATGGCGTTTGAGACCCCTGGACAGGCACAAGCTGAGTAGCCGGCTGTCTCATATCGTCAACTGTCTTTCGTAAAGAGCTGACATTGTCACGCAATTCCTTCCATAAGCTCATCCACTCAGGTGTCGACTCCCTAGGGGGTGACAACTCTATTATAGGCAATTGCTCCGCCTCCATCTCATTTTCCTCCTCCAACATGTCGACACAATCGTACCGACACACCGCACACACACAGGGAATGCTCTGATAGAGGACAGGACCCCACTAGCCCTTTGGGGAGACAGAGGGAGAGTATGCCAGCACACACCAGAGCGCTATATATAGACAGGAATACCACTATATAACGTGCTTTTCCCTTTATAGCTGCTGTTATTATCAAAACTGCGCCAAATTAGTGCCCCCCCTCTCTTTTTTACCCTTTTCTGTAGTGCAGGACTGCAGGGGAGAGTCAGGGAGACGTCCTTCCAGCGGAGCTGTGATGGAAAATGGCGCCCGTGTGCTGAGGAGATAGGCTCCGCCCCCTTCTCGGCGGCCTTTTCTCCCGCTTTTTGGTGAATTCTGGCAGGGGTTAAAATACATCCATATAGCCCTGGGGGTTATATGTGGTGTATTTTCGCCAGCCAAGGTGTTTTACATTGCTGCTCAGGGCGCCCCCCCCTAGCGCCCTGCACCCTCAGTGACCGGAGTGTGAAGTGTGCCTGAGGAGCAATGGCGCACAGCTGCAGTGCTGTGCACTACCTTGTTGAAGACTGATGTCTTCTGCCGCCGATTTTTCCGGACCTCTTCTTGCTTCTGGCTCTGTAAGGGGGCCGGCGGCGCGGCTCTGGGACCGGACTCCGAGGCTGGGCCTGTGTTCGGTCCCTCTGGAGCTAATGGTGTCCAGTAGCCTAAGAAGCCCAAGCTGGCTGCAAGCAGGCAGGTTCGCTTCTTCTCCCCTTAGTCCCACGATGCAGTGAGCCTGTTGCCAGCAGGTCTCACTGAAAATAAAAAACCTAAAACTAAACTTTCACTAAGAAGCTCAGGAGAGCCCCTAGTGTGCACCCTTCTCGGCCGGGCACAAAAATCTAACTGAGGCTTGGAGGAGGGTCATAGGGGGAGGAGCCAGTGCACACCAGGTAGTCCTAAAGCTTTACTTTTGTGCCCAGTCTCCTGCGGAGCCGCTATTCCCCATGGTCCTTACGGAGTTCCCAGCATCCACTAGGACGTCAGAGAAAAGTGAGAAAAGGGGGAATGGGGGCGCCAGCGACCAACGGTGTCTAATAGATTTAGAATAAATATGAAGAAGTGGCATGATACGTTCAGATAAAAAGATAAAATTACATTTAATTTATAAAAAGATAGGCTAAAATTTTCACAAGTATAGGATAATGTTAAGAGTACATCAGGAAGTAAAGTAAAGTAAAAAGTATATATAGTACAAAACATGAGAATAAAAAACAATGCTCTAAAAAGATAAGAATAAAATGCTTATCTTAAAAATGGAGGGTCAGTTTAGAGGTACACCCAACCCCTTGATGAAGTCTGATGGACGAAACGCGTTGGATGTACCTCTAAACTGACCCTCCATTTTTAAGATAAGCATTTTATTCTTATCTTTTTAGAGCATTGTTTTTTATTCTCATGTTTTGTACTATATATACTTTTTACTTTTTCCTGATGTACTCTTAACATTATCCTATACTTGTGAAAATTTTAGCCTACCTTTTTATAAATTAAATGTAATTTTTATCTTTTTATCTGAACGTATCTTGCCACTTCTTCATATTTATTCTAAATCTATTAGACACCGTTGGTCGCTGGCGCCCCCATCCCCCCTTTTCTCATATATATATATATATATATATATATATATATACATACACACACACATATATACATACACACACACATATACACATACATACTCACAGTATATTGCTCTACCCCACTACAAATCCCCCTTGGTACCAATCAGGGTGCTTTTTGAGGGTCCCTTGGAGGAGCAGTGCTTCCCTGCATGCCGCCTGTCTGTGTTGCAGCAGGAAATGGCACCCTGAGCCGCTGGTCCCGATCTCCCTCAATGACACGCGGTGTTCCCACGATATATTTATGCTGGCAGTCTCCCAAACACTTCGAAAACGGGGTTAAAACCCCTTTTCTGTCCCCAGTGCCAGTGTGTCATGCACAGCGGTACACAGCAGCCCTAGCGGAGCAGTGTGTCCGCTGCCTGATGCTGTGGTAGTGTGCGTGAAACAACACCTTCAGGAGCTAGCATCCTGTCAGCGGGGATCCGAACCATTAACCATTCAAGAGGTTGGTAACTGATTCCCCCTCAAGCCCCACGACGCAGGCAGGCTGGCGCCAATCAGTCCTGTCTGAAAATAATAAACTAAAAGAAAATATGAAGAAAAACTCTTTGGAGCTCCAGAGAATGAACCCGGCTCCTTGGTCACATTTTTTTTAAACCGAGTCTGCAGGAGGGGCATAGAGGGGAGGAGTCAGCACATTCCGAAGAAGTTTTAAAGTGCCAGGCTCCAATGGACCCCATCTATACCCCATAGTACTGAGACCATCCCAGTATCCCCAAGGACGTTAGAGAAAATTAGGTTCTACTCCATATTCTAAATATTTTAATCACTACAAAATATTGCTACCATTCACTGGATTTCCTCTATGGCATTAGTTCCAAACTATGGGCCTAATTCAGATCTGATCACAGCAGCAAATTTGTTAGCTAATGGACAAAACCATGTGCACTGCAGGGGGGGCAGATATAACATGCAGAGAGAGAGAGTTAGATTTGGGTGTGGTGTGTTCAAACTGAAATCTAAATTGCAGTGTAAAAATAAAGCAGCCAGTATTTACCCTGCACAGAAACAATATAACCCACCCAAATCTAACTCTCTCTGCATATGTTATATCTGTCCCCCCTGCAGTGCACATGGTTTTGTCCATTAGCTAACAAATTTGCTGCTGCGATCAGATCTGAATTACCCCTAATGTCTTTAAGCCACCCTAACAGTCCAGTTTTTAAGGATATCCATGCTTAGGCACAGGTGACATAATTAGTACTTCATTCATTTTGATTTAGCTGTGACTGATCAAACATGGATATGCTTAAAACCTGGTCTGTAAGGGTGACTTGAGGACTAAACTTGGGAACCACTGTTCTATGGCATCAATGAGCTATTCCTGTGTGAAACCAAATGGTAGACTAGGAATAAATAAACAAAGTATACAAAGGTCATTTCCTCCTTTCCTCTATCATCTCCTGACTCTTCGTTCGTATAAAACAAAGAGAAAACATAACATTTCTTCACTATGCAATACAAAGGACAAATAGCTCGACTTCAATGGAGGAATTATGGAGAACAAATTAATAGGTAATCCTTTACATGTTTCCTTTTCTTACTTCATGAAAATGATCAAGAGCCTATTGTGAGACGTGAATGACCTGTGCCCAGTACAATGAGGGTGTGGCCTGTACCTCATGGCTGTGTACACCCCCCTACACTATCAGCCCCAGTACCCCTATAGAAACCTAAAAAGAAAAATTGCATTATTTTCTGATGTAAACAAGGCGGGGTTATAGGGGAGAGGAGCTGAGCATTATGGGAAGCCTGAAAGCTCAACTGTTTGGTGCCTGGACTCTCAGCCACCACCTACAACCCCGATGCTCTCCCTGTGGACCCTATGAATCAAGGAGAAAGAGTAAACAAAGGTAAGTCTACCATAACTCTCGTTTTCTTCTTCAGGTTTTATTTGGATCCAGAGGGAGAACATCAAGAATGTCCTAAAGCAGTATTTTTAAGGGAGGGGCCTCGCCTGAGAGGATAACAGAATCCTGCATCCAAAGGAAGCATCCTGGGATGCAAATGTATCAAATGAGTAGAATTTTAGAAACGTATGAATAGAAGACCATGTGGCAGCCTTATATATTTGCTCAGAAGACACCCCACAGCGTACCGCCCATGAGGGTACTACAGATCTAGTAGAATGGGCAGAAAATTACGTTGGGACAGGCAACTCAACTTGATTACATGCCTATGCAACAACCATCATATTCCATATGGCCAGAGTCAGTTTGTTAGCTGGCCAGCCATGCTTGTGAAATCCATAAGGTATGAATAGAGCGCCGGATCTTTTGACAGAACTGGTTCGGTCTACGTATATATGCAAGACAGGTACCACAACCAAAGACCGTTCTTTTGCTGAAAGATCTGGTGAAACAAGTCGGGACTACAATTTCTACAATGTCGGTGGCCCGAAGAATTGCGGGCCACTTTCGGCATTCAGCCACCGCGTGCCGAAGACTGGAGCGCCAGCAAACACTCATGAACATGCCCTGCCAGCAGCTGAAGCAAGAGGTGGTATAGAGGTGGAATTCAACCCTATATATGCTTCAGAGGATGGAGGAGCAGCAAAAGGCCATTCAAGCCTTTACATCTGCCTACAATATAGGCAAAGGAGGGAGAATGCACCTGACTCAAGCACAGTGGAGAATGATTTCCATGTTGTGCAAGGTTCTCCAACCCTTTGAACTTGCCACACGTGAAGTCAGTTCAGACACTGCCAGCCTAAGTCAGGTCATTCACCTCATCAGGCTTTTGCAGAAGCAGCTGGAGAGATTGAAGGAGGAGCTAAGACGGAGCGATTCCGCTAGGCATGTGGGACTTGTGAATGGAGCCCTTCATTCACTTAACCAGGATTCACGGGTGGTCAATCTGTTGAAATCAGAGCACTACATTTTGGCCACCGTGCTCGATCCTAGGTTTAAAGCCTACGTTGTATCTCTCTTTCCGGCAGACACAAGTCTGCAGATGTTCAAAGACCTGCTGGTGAGACAACTGTCAAGTCAAGGGGAACGTGACCCACCAACAGCTCCTCCATTTTCTACCGCCACTGGAGCTGCCAGGAAAAGGATAACATTTCCAAAAATACCTGCTGGCGGTGATGCAGGGCAGTCAGGAGCAAGTGCTGAAATCTGGTCCGGACTGAAGGACCTGCCAACAATTACTGACATGTCGTCTACTGTCAATGCATATGATTCTGTCACCATTGAAAGAATGGTGGAGGATTATATGAGTGACAGCATCACTGTAGGCATGTCAGACAGTCCGTACATATACTGGCAGGAAAAAGAGGCAATTTGGAGGCCCTTGCACAAACTGGCTTTATTTTACCTAAGTTGCCCCCCTTCCAGTGTGTACTTCGAAAGTGTTTAGTGCAGCCGGTCACCTTGTCAGCGATCGGAGTAGGAGGTTACTTCCAGAAAATGTGGAGAAGATGATGTTCATCAAAATGAATTATAAATTCCTCCCTGGAAACATTTGCCAGCAATTGCCTCCAGAAAGTACACAGGGACCTGTGATGGTGGATTCCAGTGGGGACGAATTAATACTCTGTGAGGAGGGGGATGTACACAGTGAAAGGGGTGAGGAATCGGACGATGAGGATGAGGTGGATATCTTGACTCTGTAGAGCCAGTTTGTGCAAGGAGAGATTGATTGCTTCTTTTTTGGTGTGGGTCCAAACCAACCAGTCATTTCAGCCACAGTCGTGTGGCAGACCCTGTCGCTGAAATGATGGGTTTGTTAAAGTGTGCATGTCCTGTTTATACAACATAAGGGTGGGTGGGAGGGCCTAAGGACAATTCCATCTTGCACCTCTTTTTTTATTTATCTTTGCATCATGTGCTGTTTGGGGACTACAGTATATTTTTTTTTAAGTGCCATCCTGTCTGACACTGCAGTGCCACTCCTAGATGGGCCAGGTGTTTGTCGCCCACTTGGGTCGCTTAGCTTAGTCATCCAGCGACTTCGGTGCAAATTTTAGGACTAAAAATAATATTGTGAGGTGTTCAGAATAGACTGGAAATGAGTGGAAATTATGGTTATTGAGGTTAATAATACTATAGGATCAAAATTACCCCCAAATTCTATGATTTAAGCTGTTTTTGAGGGTTTAAAAAAAACAAAAAACATCCGAATCCGACAAAAATCCGAAAGGGTGGTTTTGCCAAAACGCGTCCAAATCCAAAACACGACCGCGGAACTGAATCTAAAACCAAAACACAAAACACGAAAAATGCCCGCTGCACATCTGTAGATAGCAATATGTGAAACAGGAGAATGGAATCCCACACAACAGCTACAGGCACACTCACACTCAGTCACATGTACAATGCAGAAGTTATTACATATAAACAAAACTGCACAGGACTAGTAATTTACATATTACTATGTATGAGTATAGATATAACAATGCACAGTAGATACTGGATGTATATCACAGAACACTTGAACCAAATAACGAGTTTTATGGTAAGAACTTACCTTTGTTAAAACTCTTTCTGCGAGGTACACTGGGCTCCACAAGGAAAGACATAGGGGTGTAGAGTAGGATCTTGATCCGAGGCACCAACAGGCTCAAAAGCTTTGACTGTTCCCAGAATGCATAGCGCCGCCTCCTCTATAACTCCGCCTCCCTGCACAGGAGCTCAGTTTTTAGTTAACCAGCCCAATGCAGTAGCAGGAAAAGAGACGACAACGGTTAGTAGCCACATACACCACACTCTCACGAAGTGTCAGCGGCTAATGCCATACCAACCCAATGAAGCTAAGTGCGTCAGGGTGGGCGCCTTGTGGAGCCCACTGTACCCGCAGAAAGAGTTTTAACAAAGGTAAGTTCTTACCATAAAACTCGTTTTCTGCTGCGGGGTACACTGGGTTCCACAAGGAAAGATATAGGGGATGTCCTAAATCAGTTCCTTATGGGAGGGGACGCACTGTAGTGGGCACAAGAACCCGGCGTCCAAAGGCAGCATCCTGGGAAGCGGCAGTATCGAAGGCATAGAACCTTATGAATGTGTTCACAGAGGACCACGAAGCCGCCTTGCACAATTGTTCAAGGGTCGCACCACGGCGGGCCGCCCAAGAAGGTCCAACAGACCAAGTAGAATGGGCCATAATGTGAGCAGGAGCTGATAGACCAGCCCTCACATAAGCATGTGCAATCACCATTCTAATCCATCTGGCCAAAGTTTGCTTGTGAGCAGGCCAGCCCCGTTTGTGAAATCCAAACAGCACAAAGAGAGAATCAGATTTCCTAATAGAAGCAGTTCTCTTCACATAGATACGGAGAGCCCGTACCACATCCAAAGACCGCTCTTTGGGAGACAGATCAGGAGAAACAAGTGCCGGAACCACAATCTCTTGGTTAAGGTGGAACGAAGAAACCACCTTGGGTAAATATCCGGGACGAGTCCTAAGAACCGCCCGGTCACGGTGAAATATCAGATATAGGGAACTACAAGACAAGGCACCCAAATCCGACACTCTTCTAGCTGAAGCAATAGCCAGCAGAAACACCACCTTAAGGGAAAGCCACTTAAGATCAGCTGAACCAAGAGGTTCAAAGGGAGACTCTTGTAACGCCTCCAAAACCACCGACAAGTCCCAAGGAGCCACAGGCGGGACATAGGGAGGTTGGATACGCAACACGCCCTGAGTAAAGGTATGCACATCAGGTAAGGTCGCAATCTTTCTCTGAAACCACACCGACAAGGCAGATATTTGAACCTTGAGGGAGGCCAGACGCAGGCCTAAGTCCAGGCCCTGCTGAAGAAAGGCCAACAGCTTGGCTATACTAAACTTGGAACCGTCATAACGGTTAGATGCGCACCAAACAAAGTAAGAATGCCAGACCCTATAGTAAATCCGAGCAGAAGCCGGTTTCCGGGCCCGCAACATAGTTTGAATGACTGCCTCAGAAAACCCTTTAGCCCTCAAGACGGAAGCTTCAAGAGCCACGCCGTCAAAGACAGCTGGGCTAGGTCCTGGTAGACACAGGGGCCCTGAACGAGGAGGTCTGGGCGTTGTGGAAGTAGAATTGGACGCTCTGACGATAGGCCCTGCAGGTCTGAGAACCAGTGCCGTCTAGGCTACGCTGGAGCTATGAGAAGCAGAATTCCTCTTTCTTGCTTGAACTTCCAAATTACCCTGGGCAGGAGTGACACCGGAGAGAAGATGTACGGCAGGTGAAACCTCCACGGCACCGCTAGCGTATCCACGAATGTTGCTTGAGGATCCCTTGTCCTTGCTCCGAAGACCGGAACCTTGCGATTGTGTCGAGACGCCATCAGATCTACGTCTGGAAGGCCCCACTTTTCCACTAGGAGTTGAAACACTTCTGGATGGAGGCCCCACTCTTTGGCGTGTACATCCTGATGACTGAGAAAGTCCGCTTCCCAATTCAGGACTCCCGGAATGAATATTGCCGATATGGCCGGTAGATGGCGTTCCGCCCAATGTAGAATCCGTGAGACTTCCTTCATTGCCAAACGGCTTCGAGTGCCGCCTTGATGATTTATGTAAGCCAATGTGGTGGCGTTGTCCGACTGTACTTGAACAGGACGGTTCTAAATTAAATGCTGGGCCAGGTTCAACGCAATGAAGACCGCCCGCGATTCCAGAATGTTGATCGAGAGGAGAGATTCCTCCTTGGTCCACCGACCCTGAAGGGAGTGTTGCTCCAGCACCGCGCCCCAACCTCTTAGACTGGCATCTGTCGTCAACAGGACCCAGTCGGATATCCAGAAGGGACGGCCCCTGCACAATCGTTGGTCTTGGAGTCACCAGTGCAGCGACAGACGGACCTCCGGAGTCAATGAGATCATGTGAGACCTGATCCGGTGAGGCAGGCCGTCCCACTTGGCTAGAATCAGCCTCTGGAGGGGGCGAGAATGGAATTGAGCATACTCCACCATGTCAAATGCTGACACCATGAGGCCCAGCACCTGCATCGCCGAATGTATCAACACTTGCGAAAGAGAAAGGAAGCAACGAATCCTGTCCAGAAGCTTCAAGACTTGCTCCTGAGACAAGAACAACCGCTGGATGCGAGTGTCCAATAGCGCTCCCAGGTGCACCATGCTCTGAGAAGACCAGGGAGGATTTCTTCCAGTTGATGAGCCACCCGTGGGCTTGTAGAAACCGGACAGTCATATCCAGATGACGTAGGAGAAGTTCTGGGGAATTTGCCAGGATTAACAAGTCGTCCAGATATGGCAGTATCCTGACCCCTTGACGGCGGAGCACCACCATCACCGCCATAACTTTGGTGAAGACTCGTGGAGCCGTAGTTAAACCAAAAGGTAACGCCCGAAACTGGTAATGGCGGTTGCCAATCGCAAACCTCAGGTATTGCTGATGTGACACTGCTATAGGAATATGCAGGTAAGCATCCTGTATGTCCAGGGAGACCATGTAGTCCCCAGGTTCCAAGGCCAGAACTATACAGCGAAGGGTTTCCATACGGTACTTGGAAATTTTCACAAACCTGTTCAATGCCTTGAGGTTGAGAATGGGCCGGGAGGACCCATTCGGTTTCGGGACCAGAAACAGCGGAGAATAGTACCGCCGGCCCCTCTGAGCAAGAGGCACCTATACTACGACTCCTGTATCCAGGAGGGTCTGTACCACCGAATGCAGAGTGTTTGCCTTTGTCTGGTCCAACAGGACGTCTGTCCGGCAAAATTGATGAGGGGGTCGGTTTTTGAAGGCTATGGCGTAACCTCAAGTGACGACTTCCCGTACCCAGGCATCTGAAGTGGTCTTCAACCATTCCTGGGTATACCCTAGAAGCCGGCCCCCCACCCTGGGATCCCCCAGGGGGAGGCCCACCCCGTCATGCAGCAGGCTTATCGGTCTTGGAAGCTGGCTGACGGGCAGCCCAGGCTCTTTTGAGCTTCGGCTTACCAGGTTTGGAAGTGCGGGCCTGCTTGTTGTACGCCTGACCTTTTGCTTTACCTGAAGGACGAAAGGGGCGAAAGGAAGTACCTTTAGCCTTTGACACAGAAGGAGCGGTACTTGGCAGACAGGCAGTTTTGGCAGTAGCCAAATCAGCCACTATCTTATTTAAGTCCTCCCCAAACAGAATATCTCCCTTAAAAGGGAGTACCTCCAGGGTTTTTCTAGAGTCCAGATCCACAAACCAGGATCTCAGCCACAATATCCGGCGAGCCAGGACTGATGTAGTAGAGGCCTTGGCTGCTAGGATACCGGCATCAGAAGCCGCCTCTTTAATATAGTGAGAAGCTGTGACAATATATGACAAGATTTCAGCTTCTAACTCCAAGGCCTATGCGTCAATAGCCTCTGCAGCCCATGTTGCTGCAATAGTGGGCCTTTGTGCAGCACCCGTGAGGGTGTAAATCGCTTTCAGACAACCCTCCACACGTTTATCCGTAGGCTCTTTTAGAGACGTGACGGTAGTGACAGCTAGAGCTGAGGAAACCACCATCCTAGCCACATGCGAGTCTACTGGAGGAGGCGTTTCCCAATTTTTAGACAGCTCTGGCGCAAGTGGATAGCGAGCCAGCATCTTCTTTTGAGGCACAAACTTCTTTCCCGGTTTCCCCAGGGTTCCTGGCGTATATCCACTAGGTGGTCAGAGTGAGGTAAAACTTGTTTAACCACCTTCTGACGCTTGAACCTATCTGGTTTCTTAGGAGAGGCGGATGGCTCGGGATCATCCGTAATCTGTAAAATTAACTTAATAGCCTCCAAAAGATCAGGAACATCCACATGTGTCCTACCCTCCCCATCAGCAGTATCTGTGTCAGAATCTGTGGGGTCAGTGTAAGTGCCATCTTCATCAGACGAGGTGTCAGTGACAGCAGTGGATTGTGAGGAGATAAGAGCTCGCTTAGAGGACCCCTTTGTCTTAGGCAAGCGAGGGTCAGACTTTTTAGCAGTCAAGGACTGGTTCAACTAATTCAATTGAGCAGATAAACTGTCCGCCCAAGGCGGGTTTGCTGCGGGGACCACATACGGTTGCACCGGCATAGGAGGTCCCATAGGGGGTGTTAGTTTAGTAACTAGCGTGTGTAGAAGCATGGAGAAAGTAGCCCACGGTGGGTCATTATGTACCCCCGTTGCCACAGTCCCACTGGGGGGCAAGGAGCCCCCAGAACCAGAGCCCACAGCTGCTATAGCCTCCTCATAGGGGCCTGTGGCTTCAGCAACACCGGCAGTGTGTTCAGCCCCAGAACCGTTACCTTCAGAAGCAGACATGATATAACTTGCAGTATCAGGTAACACAGTACAATTGTCAGCAGCACAATACCTCTTACCCAAACCCCTGCGCAGTGAAGTCAGCACAAGCAGAGATAAAGGAGAGATATGGTGACTAAAATCACAGAGAAAAATACGTATTAGAGTATATCTTGTGAAAAACCTATATAAAATCTGATGCACCAAGCCCCCTCAGGTTATAGAATATAGGGATAGCAAGTTGAGTGAGAGACACGAAATGGAAACCACTCAGCAAGCTAATGCACACACATATAGTCACATGTAAACAATGTAGATATCAGCCACAATCAAATCCTAATTCTTTCACCTGAGGAACACAGCCAGAATCAAGCACTTAATTCCCTCAGATGATCTGCCAAAAGTCATACATGCATTGGTATCATCTCGATTAGACTACTGTAATGCCCCCTAACTTGGTCCCCCAGCAAAAGAATTGCACCGCTTACAGCTGGTGCAAAACACAGCTGCCAGGCTGTTAACCAACCAGCCCCGTTCTAGCCACATAACACCCATCCTCTACTCCCTTCACTGGCTGCCTGTAGGATGGCGAATCATCTTCAAGATTGGCTTACTGAGTTTCAAAGCATTACATGACCAGGGCCCAAGGTACCTGAAGAAGATTCTGACCCCATACTGCCCCCCTCGATTACTGCAATCTGAAGATGAAGGACTTTTAGTAGTACCTAGAATCTCCCGTAATTCATCTGGGGGTCGAGCTTTTAGTCATGCGGCTCCGACTCTATGGAACTCACTTCCCCGCACAGTGCGAGAGGCCCCAACTATAGAATACTTCAAAAGTAGTCTCAAGACTTTTCTGTTTACTCAAGCATTTCCATAATGTCCCTTTTAGTATCTTCATGCTTCTGTAATTTATGAAAATGTACTTCATTATTTTCTGTACTATATTATGCTATGTATCTGTTAAGCGCCTTGAGTCCTATTGGAGAAAGAGCACTATATAAATAAAATTATTATTATTATTATTATTATTATTATTATAATGCAGAGGTTATTACTAACAATAATACTGCACTGGACCAGCTTATATATATATATAGCTATGTAGTCAATAAATATAACACTGCACAGTAAGAACTGGATGTATATCACAGGGTACTTGTACCAGAGAACCCTGACTAAATGCACTCTTTCTTAACCATCACTGTCTAATTGACATGTAGAATACTTAAGTGTCATGTAAAATCACAGCGCTGACAACCAGGCGGTTTTATACAGGAGGATTTGCCCAAGCAGTCCTAGGAACAGTGTAGCTGAGAGAAATGGCGCCCAAACACTGACAGGGAGTGAGGGAGAGACAGATATGCAGCTCCAGGGCGGGAACATTTGCTGGAAATGGCGCCCTGGGGCTGGGGGAGGGGCTCCAGGTCTAAGCCTTATCCGCCTGCTGGCAAAACCACTGGGTACTGTGGGCTACTAGTAAAATGGTTTTAAGGGAAAACCTGACCTGCACCCATGCCCTGGTGATCTAGTGGGATCGCCTGTACTGCCACAGTGTCCACCGCCAGCGCACGCGGCCCGCCTCCCACTGACCGCGCCGGATCGCGATAAAGTACGGGTCCCGCGAGCGGGACCCACTCACCACCTCCCGAAGCGCGGCCACGCGATCCTGGAGAGCCCCCGTCGTGTGTGCCTGACTTTAGAAGAAAACCGAAGCCTCCTGCTGTAGTTACCCGGCAACCAGGGTGCGGGAGTGTACAGCGCCGCTGGGGAGAGATGGAGCTGCAGCAGTGAATGTTATTAGACATGTACACACTGCTGCTGCCCTTGAAGTCTTCACTTTTCTTCTCAAAAAGCTCTTCTTAGGGCTGCCTGGAGCAGCCCCTGTTATGTGCCTGCTATCTGCGGCACCAACTACAAAACTGAGCTCCTGTGCAGGGAGGCGGGGTTATAGAGGAGGCAGCACTATGCATTCTGGGAACAGTCAAAGCTTTTGAGCCTGTTGGTGCCTCGGATCAAGATCCTACTCTACACCCCTATGTCTTTCCTTGTGAAGCCCAGTGTACCCCGCAGCAGAAATTCAGATAGCAGTACACTTGTTCTTAAGTAACACTGTCTAAAATGACATGTAGAATACTTAAGTGCCTGTAAATGCACAGCGCTGTTGAGGCAGGCTGCTTTACAGAGGAGACAGAGCCCCGCAGTCCCAGAGATCAGCCCAGCTAGTATTGAAGATGGCGTCAAAATCTCAGTCAGGGAGCGAGGGAGAGTCAAATGCAGCTCCAGGGCGGGAACACCAGCAGTAGATGGCGTCCGGAGCTGGGGGTGTGGCTACATCCCTATTTGTGCGCACACCTTTTGGTATGACATTTGTAGGAGTATGACCTCATATCAAAACCCTGTTTTTTCGTCATGTTGTACAGTGCCACATACATATAATGCCCCCGTACAGTACATATAAAAATGCCCAAAAATGGGTGCCTCCACAGTGCCAGATACATATGTGTATCTGGCACTGTGGGGACATGTGTGTATCTGGCACTGTGGGGGCATATATGTCCCCACAGTGCCAGATACATATATGTCCCCAGTGCAGATACATATGTCCCCACAGTGCCAGATATGCCTCCAGTGCTAGATACGCATGTACTCACAGTGCCTGCTATGTCCCCAGTGCAGATACATATGTCCCCACAGTGCCTGCTATGCCCGCAATGCCAGATATGACCCCAGTGCAGATACATATGTCCCCAAAGTGCCAGCTATGCCTACAGTGCCAGATACACATGTCCCCACAGTGCCAGCTATGCCCCCAGTGCCAGCTACACATGTCCCCCCAGTGCTAGATATGCCCCAGTGCCAGATATGCCCCCATGTCCCCCCATATGCCACATGTCCCCCCAGTGCCAGATATGCCCCCAGTGCAGATCCATATGTCCCCAAAGTGCCTGCTATGCCCACAGTGCCAGATACACATGTCCCCACGGTGCCAGCTATGCCCACAGTGCCAGATACACATGTCCCCACAGTGCCAGCTATGCCCCCAGTGTCAGCTATGCCCCAGTGCCAGGTACATATGTCCCCACAGTGCCTGCTATGCCCACAGTACCAGATATGCCCCCAGTGCAGATACATATGACTAGTTAACAACTACAAATCATGTTACACCCGGATTAACGTTGTCAATGTTTTAAAATGTTGTAACCTTGGATATCCTTTTCAATCAGAAATTCATCCAATCCCCTTTCAAATGCATTTTGCAGAGTCCACCATTCCCACCTTCCCCGGCAAGGAATTCCAAATCCTTATTGCCCTAACAGTGAAGAACCCTTTCCTCCGTTGCGGAATTTTCTTTCCTCCAGCCTCAGCGAGTGCCCACGTGTCCTAAACAGAGTTCTTTAATAAATAATTCCTCTGATAACTCTTTGTAGTGTCCCTTTATATATCTGAAGACATTAATAATGTCTCCTCTAAGATGCCTCTTTTCCAGTGTATACATGTTCAACTTAGTAAGCCTTTCCTCGTAATTCAGTCCCTCTAGCTCAGGGGTGGCCAACCAGTCAGAAGCAAAGGGCCAGAAAAGATCTGTAGTCAAGAGCAAGAGCCACTATCATGCGCACGCCGTAGGCTACAGATTTTTGCTCTCTAGATGCCAGCCCAGGCTGCCACTGCTTTTGCCATCCAGGCTAAAGCCAACGCAGGTCTTACAATTAACCCAAACAAGGAGAAAGTGTTTTTTAAAAAACCATCTATTTTCCTATCCGTAACATCATCTAATGATGTTGAAGGCATAGGTAATGTAGATTTTCGCACCATTCGAATGACATACGTATCTACTTTGGGAGCCACCTCCCTTTATAAACAGTCCCCAGCTGGAAAAGGATAATGGGAATTTCTTTGGAATTCTAAACTTCTTACTTGGTGTTACCCAAGCCTCTTTTGCATAATCTCAGTCGGTTGTTCTGACCCAGGAAATTCAGTCCTGACTGTTTTGGGAAGTTTAAACACAGGTGTCTTGGATTTTAACAAAGGCTCTGCTGCCTCCTCTAAGGATAGAATGGCTTTAATAGCACTATTTAGCTCAGGTATGTCTACTGAGCTGAGACCCTCATCCTCATCTCTGTATGCAGACCCGGAATGTGATGAATCCTCATCCTCCGATGAGTCCCCATCTGAAACACGTGTAGACTGAAGATGTTGTTTCAGGTCTACGTGATTTACTTTCCACCGGCCTTTCAGCCAGTTTTTGTCGAAAGGCTGCATATTACTGGACCGGAAGTGAAAAACCCCAGGGGGAATGTTGCATGTAAGAGTTATCAGGTTAACCTATCCCTGGTAAAGGAGCTGGCATTATCCGCTCAGCTATATTGGATGTCTTTGCAAAAGTAGCCCATGGGGGTTTAACCTCATCCTGAACCTGTGCCTGCCTTGGGTTATTCAGGAGGCTTTGGTGAAAGCTAAACAATTTGCACATAATCCATTTTGAACCAGATCCTGAGAGGTTAACCCAGCTTTGCAAGACAAACATGAAATGAGTGTTGGTGCTGCTGTGGAGTGTATCCTCCTCACCCTTGCCTCTCTTTAGACTTCGTGCCTCTCAGACTTAGTGCTGTATCACCCGGCTCAGGAGAGTGGGATACAGGGAGACTTCACCCCGCTTCCAGGATCGATCAATATGTTAGTGAACGCTGAGTGGATCCAGACACTATTAGTTTACACAACCGCCTAGTGAACCTACAGTGAACACAGACGCCCAAGTGAGCACAGACGCACCAGTCACACAGTCGCCTATCCTGGGTCCTTTAGATACATAGCATCTCAGACGGAAGTGGGAAATCAGTTCATGGCGGGAAACTCAGAGGAAACTGGTCATGAACCAGGGGAAGGGGCGACCTGGGGAGCGTCTTACTCCCCACTGCTGACATCAACCCTAAGGATCGCGGCCTCATAATACCCCTGGAGCTTATGATCCGAGGCCGAGCGCTGGTGCACCTGAGGTGGCAGCCGCATCAGCGACTGTTCGGTAGTCTCCATCTCGAAACAGTGCGGCTGTGTCTCGCATTTTCCCTACTAAGTAGAACCGATGTCTTACCTTCTCCCCGTTCTCCGGCCACAGCCTGATAACGTCTGCTGGACTTGCAAGTACATCCTAAACAGACGACCGCCGAAACAGCACTATACACGTGGGCAAGTGTTGTCGCGACCTGGCGGAGAGTTGTTGGACTCTTTCTAAGATACGTATAAGACGCTTTTTAGAAAGATCGCTCAAAAAATATAGTAAAACTATAAAAATAAAAAAGCTTATGGCTGCTAAAAACCAGCAGCCCATTTACTATGGTCCGGCTCCTGCCGCACCAAACAAAAAACTGAACTGCCTTAGCCAGGAGGCGGGGATATAGGGACAGGCCCATTGCATTCTGGGAGGCCGAAAGCTTTGATCGTTTGGTGCCAATCCGCTGTCGCTTCCTCATATCCCAATGTTATCCTGTGGAGCTGCAGTATCAGAGAGCTCCGTAGCTCTCTGCACAGAGAAAGTCTGGGGGGAGCTGCTGGCTGCGCATACTCCACCGCAGCAGATCCCTCCATCCTCATAGTGTCGCCCGCCTGCTCTCTAAGCCGCTGCCTGGTATGTACTGTATAAATATGTAAGCTTGAAGTTCATCTGTGTATGTTTATGTATGTATGTTTGTGTGCGCGAATGTGTATGCGTTTGCTTGTGAGAGTGTGTGTGTGTATATATATATATATATATATATATGCTATACCATTAGAGAATTAGAATTGTCTAAAGCCAGTGTCTTGAATACCACACGGAAGCAAACACTTAGACCCCAAATAAGGAAGACGGAGTCGGTTAATAAAAGACTGACTTGGGTCAATAAGTACACTACTGCTACTACACGGACTGTTAAAAAGGCTAAGCAGCTATGGCCCATAATTAAAACAGATCCGGCCCTATCCAGTTTAGCTGAGACCAGCCTCATGCCTAGTTTCACACGGGGCAGGAATTTAGGTGACTACATTATGAAACTGGATGTCACCAAATTGACTAAGAGTAATGAGTCCCATTTTTTAAGACAAAAGGATGGGTGCTTCAGGTGCGCAACATGCAACACACTAATCACAGGAGCCATCTTTAATCCCCCCCAAACGGGCAAAAAAATAAGATTTTACTTACCGGTAAATCTATTTCTCGTAGTCCGTAGTGGATGCTGGGGATTCCGTAAGGACCATGGGGAATAGACGGGCTCCGCAGGAGACATGGGCACTTTAAGAAAGAATTTAGATCCTGGTGTGCTCTGGCTCCTCCCTCTATGTCCCTCCTCCAGACCTCAGTTAGAGAAACTGTGCCCGGAAGAGCTGACAGTATAAGGAAAGGATTTTGGGAATCCAGGGTAAGACTCATACCAGCCACACCAATCACACCGTATAACTTGTGATAACTTTACCCAGTTAACAGTATGAACAACAACAGAGCATCAGATCAACCCTGATGCAACTATACATAACCCTTATTTAAGCAATAACTATATACAAGCATTGCAGAAGCAGTCCGCACTTGGGACGGGCGCCCAACATCCACTACGGACTACGAGAAATAGATTTACCGGTAAGTAAAATCTTATTTTCTCTAACGTCCTAGTGGATGCTGGGGACTCCGTAAGGACCATGGGGATTATACCAAAGCTCCCAAACGGGCGGGAGAGTGCGGATGACTCTGCAGCACCGAATGAGCAAACACAAGGTCCTCCTCAGCCAGGGTATCAAACTTGTAGAACTTTGCAAATGTGTTTGAACCTGACCAAGTAGCCGCTCGGCAAAGCTGTAATGCCGAGACCCCTCGGGCAGCCGCCCAAGTAGAGCCCACCTTCCTTGTGGAATGGGCCTTGACTGATTTAGGCAGCGGCAACCCTGCCGCAGAATGAGCCTGCTGAATCGTGTTACAGATCCAGCGAGCAATAGTTTGCTTTGAAGCAGGCGCCCCAAGCTTGTTGGAAGCATACAGGATAAACAAAGATTCTGTTTTCCTGACCCTAGCCGTTCTGGCTACATAAACCTTCAAAGCCCTGACCACATCCAGTGACTCGGAATCCTCCAAGTCAGTAGTAGCCACAGGCACTACGATAGGTTGGTTTATATGAAAGGATGAAACCACTTTCGGCAAAAATTGTGGGCGGGTCCGCAATTCTGCTCTGTCCGCATGGAAAACCAGATAAGGGCTTTAATGTGACAAAGCCGCCAATTCTGACACACGCCTAGCCGAAGCCAAGGCTAATAGCATGACCACCTTCCACGTTAGATATTTCAATTCCACCGTTTTGAGTGGTTCAAACCAGTGTGATTTCAGGAAACTCAACACCACGTTAAAATCCCAAGGTGCCACTGGAGGCACAAAAGGGGGCTGAATATGCAGCACTCCCTTTACAAACGTCTGAACTTCAGGCAGAGAAGCCAGTTCTTTTTGAAAGAAAATGGATAAGGCCGAAATCTGAACCTTAATGGAACCCAATTTAAGGCCCAAAGTCACTCCCGCCTGTAGGAAGTGAAGGAAACGGCCCAGCTGGAATTCCTCCGTAGGGGCATTCCTGGCCTCACACCAAGCCACATATTTTCGCCATATACGGTGATAATGTTGAGCTGTCACATCCTTCCTAGCCTTTATCAGCGCGGGAATAACTTCATCCGGAATGCCTTTTTCTGCTAGGATCCGGCGTTCAACCGCCATGCTGTCAAACGCAGCCGCGGTAAGTCTTGGAACAGACAGGGCCCCTGTTGCAACAAGTCCTGTCTTAGAGGCAGAGGCCACGGGTCCTCTGTGAGCATTTCTTGCAGATCTGGATACCAAGCCCTTCTTGGCCAATCCAGAACAATGAGTATTGTTCTCACTCCTCTTTTTCTTATGATTCTCAGCACCTTGGGTATGAGAGGAAGAGGAGGAAATACATAGACTGACTGGAGCACCCACGGTGTCACCAGTGCGTCCACAGCTATCGACTGAGGGTCTCTTAACCTGGCGCAATATCTCTAGCTTTTTGTTGAGGCGGGATGCCATCATGTCCACCTGTGGCAGTTCCCACCGACTTGCAATCTGCGTGAAGACTTCTTGATGAAGTCCCCACTCTCCCGGGTGGAGGTCGTGCCTGCTGAGGAAGTCTGCTTCCCAGTTGTCCACTCCCGGAATGAACACTGCTGACAGTGCGCTTACGTGATTCTCCGCCCAGCGAAGAATTCTGGTGGCTTCTACCATCGCCACCCTGCTCCGTGTGCCGCCTTGGCGGTTTACATGAGCCACTGCGGTGATGTTGTCTGACTGAATCAGAACCGGTTGGTCGCGAAGCAGGTACTCCGCTTGACGTAGGGCGTTGTATATGGCCCTTAGTTCCAGGATGTTGATGTGAAGGCAAGTCTCCTGACTTGACCACAGCCCTTGGAAATTTCTTCCCTGTGTGACTGCACCCCACCCTCGGAGGCTTGCATCCGTGGTCACCAAGACCCAGTCCTGAATGCCGAAACTGCGACCTTCGAGAAGGTGAGCACTCTGCAGCCACCACAGGAGAGACACCCTGGCCTTGGGGGATAGGGTTATCAACCGATGCATCTGAAGATGTGATCCGGACCACTTGTCCAACAGATCCCATTGAAAGGTCCTCGCATGGAACCTTCCGAAGGGAATGGCCTCGTATGATGCCACCATCTTTCCCAGGACTTGCGTGCAGTGATGCACCGACACCTGTTTTGGTTTTAATAGGTCTCTGGCCAGTGTCATGAGCTCCTGAGCCTTCTCCATCGGGAGATAAACCCTCTTCTGGTCTGTGTCCAGAATCATGCCCAGGAAAGGTAGACGAGTCGTAGGAATCAACTGCGACTTTGGAATATTTAGAATCCAGCCGTGCTGTTGTAACACTTCCCGAGAGCGTCCTACGCTGATCAGCAACTGCTCTCTGGACCTCACCTTTATGAGGAGATCGTCCAAGTATGGGATAATTGTGACCCCTTGCCTCCGCAGAAGCACCATCATTTCCGCCATTACCTTGGTAAATATTCTCGGTGCCGTGGAGAGACCAAACGGCAACGTCTGAAATTGGTAATGACAATCATGTACCACAAATCTGAGGTACGCCTGATGAGGTGGATAAATGGGGACATGAAGGTATGCATCCTTTATGTCCAGAGACACCATCAAATCCCCCCCTTCCAGGCTTGCGATGACCGCTCTGAGCAATTCCATCTTAAACTTGAACCTTTTCAGGTATATGTTCAGGGATTTTAAATTCAATATGGGTCTGACCGAACCGTCCGGTTTCGGTACCACAAACATGGTCGAATAATAACCCTTTCCTTGTTGAAGGAGGGGAACCTTGACCACCACCTGCTGAAAATACAATTTGTGAATTGCAGCTAACACTATTTCCCTCTCTAAGGGGGAAGCTGGCAGGGCCGATTTGAGGTATCGGTGAGGGGGCATCTCTTCGAATTCCAGCTTGTATCCCTGAGACACAATCTCTATCGCCCAGGGATCCACCTGGGAGTGAACCCACTTGTGGCTGAAATTTCGGAGACGTGCCCCCACCGGGCCTAGCTCCGCCTGTGGAGCCCTAGCGTCATGCGGTGGATTTAGTGGAAGCCGGGGAGGACTTCTGTTCCTCGGAACTAGCTTTGTTGTGCAGCTTCTTTCCTCTGCCCCTGCCTCTGGCAAGAAAGGACGCACCTCGGACTTTCTTGCCTTTTTGTGATCGAAAGGACTGCATTTGGTAATACGGTGCTTTCTTAGGTTGTGAGGGAACATATGGCAAAAAATTTGACTTTACAGCAGTAGCTGTGGAGACCAGGTCAAAGAGACCCTCCCCAAACAATTCCTCACCCTTGTAAGGTAAAACCTCCATGTGCCTTTTTGAGTCGGCATCACCTGTCCATTGCCGAGTCCACAGTACCCTTCTGGCAGAAATCGACATTGCATTTATTCTAGAGCCCAGTAGGCTAATGTCTCTTTGAGCATCTCTCATATATAGGACAGCGTCTTTTATATGCCCCAGGGTCATAAATATAGTATCCTTGTCTAAGGTATCAAGTTCCTCAGATAAGGTATCCGTCCATGCAGGGCCGGTGCAAGGCTTCTCGGCACCCTAGGCAAAACTTCTGTCTACTGCCGCCCCCCCCCCCCCCCCCTTTTTCCTCACACTACCCATACCCACCCGTCCCGCAGGTAAATGTGTGACAGTGACTTCTTATAAGTTCCGCAGCTGTCAAAAAAAGACCGTCCCCTAAAGAAAAAACTATGTAAAAAAAAAAAAGTTTACTGACACAGATTCCGCTGACACAAACACACTGACACAGATAAACTACCACTACTTACTGACACAGACATCACTTGTTGGCACATACATACTTACTGACAGACACCCCCTAAATGACATAGACACTAGTTACTGGCAGATACCTCTTACTGACACAGATGCCCCTTACTGACAAATACCCCTGACATAGACACCAGTTATTGGCACATACATACCCAGACATACCTTACTGACACAAATTTACTGACACAGATACTTACTGACATATACCCTTTACTGACACACACACTACTTACAGATATACAGCACACCCCTTACTGACGCCACTTACTGGCATGTACATAGACACCCCTTGCTGACAAAGATACAACTTACTGACACTCACTACACAGACACCACTTACCGACACAAACGCTTACTGACACACACACACACACACACTACTTACTGACACACACACAGCACTTACTGACACAAACACACACCACTTACTGACACAAATGCACATACTACACAGAAACCACTTACTGACACACACACACACACACACAAACACCACTTACTGACATAAATGCACACAGACACCACTTACTGACACACACAAACACACACACACACACACACACACACCACTTACTGACACATTTACCACGTAGGTGAGACTAAGCGCTGTGTTAGTGTAGTGATGAATAAATAAATGAAAAAATGATGATATAATATAAATGAAAAGAATGAACAAAATAGAAAAAATATGGTGGTAAATAATAATGATAAAAAATAATAATAATAATAAAAAAATGATTTAAAAAAATTGTGGCTTGCGGCAATGAATTGGAAAAAAGAGGAGAGTGCAGTGGGTGCAGCAGGAGAAGAAAGGAGAAAGATTGGAAAGAGGACACTAGGAATAATTTGAAAAATAAAAAATAAATAAATAATAAAATATAAAAACAATGGTCTAGTGGCCCGATGTTTACAGGCCCTTCTACGTGATTTGATTTGGTGTGGAGCTGGTTAGAGAAAATTATAGTCCCGCTTTGAACGCTTGGTGGACACTGTCCCTGGCTTACCCTAAGTCAGGTCCCGCTCTGTGCGCTATGCGCTGTGACCTGAAGTTCGGGTCTCGGCTTCCGGTGATGGCAGACGCTGGCGGCTTTCTCCTTCTCTTGTGTCTGCTCCCACGCTATATCCAATGCATTTCGAGCGGGATCTGACATAGGGTAAGCCCTTTTTTCCTATTCATTGCCGCAAGCCACAATTTTTTTTCATCATTTTTTTATTATTATTAGTTTTTATTATTATTATAATTTTTTATCATTATTATTTACCACCATATTTTTTCTATTTTGTTCTTTCTTTTCATTTATATTATATCATAATTTTTTCATTTATTTATTCATCACTGTGCCAGACATACACTAACACAGCGCTTAATCTCGCCTCCAAAAACGGATTCCCTGATCTATAAATTGAGCAGCTCACATCAAGCGCAGCAAACTATTATTATTTCCCCCAAACATTTACCACATAGACACCACTTACTGACACACACACCCACACACCCTACATAGACACCACTTACTGACACACACACCCTACACAGACACCACTTACTGACACACACCCTACATAGACACCACTTACTGACACACACACCCTACATAGACACCACTTACTGACAAGAATGCAGACACCACTTACTGACACACAGACAGCACTTACTTACACAAACCCACTTACTGACACAAATGAACACAGTCAGCACTTACTAACACAAACAGACACCACTTACTGACACCAACTCACTAAACAGACACCACTTACTGACACCAACTCACTAAACAGACACCACTTACTGACACACACACCCTACATAGACACCACTTACTGACAAGAATGCAGACACCACTTACTGACACACAGACAGCACTTACTTACACAAACCCACTTACTGACACAAATGAACACAGTCAGCACTTACTAACACAAACAGACACCACTTACTGACACCAACTCACTAAACAGACACCACTTACTGACACCAACTCACTAAACAGACACCACTTACTGACACAAGGTGAGAGGGTAACCCCCGGGTGTGCGCTGCTTCTCGCAGATGTCCGCCCGCTCTGCCATCCACGGACCCGGCTGTCATCTTCTCAGTGCAGCCTCCTCCTCCATGCCCAGGTGTTGGTCCTTCTGGCAGGCGGGGGCCGAGTTCTCTGGGACACTCCGACACTGACTTATATCGCAGCGGAGCAGGGACAGGAAGGAGCCGGTAACATGATGCAGGAGGGAGGGGGAGGCAGCGGGTAACAATCAGGAGCGGGAGTCCAATTGCGGGGGGAGGAAGGGGGAGCTGGTGACAACACGCAGTAGGTCAGGAGCCAATCGCGGGATTGCGTGAAGGCGGGGGGGGGTAACATCCGGCTATACAATCACGCGGGGGGTGGGGGCGCGGATAACATTCGGGGGAGCCCAATCACAGGGACGGAGGAAGTAGCCAACATGCCGTGGGAGCCAACCGCGAGTGGAGCTGCCGGCTGGTAATTTATTCACTGTGCAGTGCCGCCCTCCAGTGGTCGCCGCCCATAGGCAGCTGCCTAAAGCTGCCTAGTGGTAGCGCCGGCCCTGCGTCCATGCTGCTACAGCACTACACACCCAGGCCGACGCAATTGCCGGCCTTAGTAAGGTACCTAATGTGTATAAATGGACTTCAGGGTACCCTCTTGCTTTCTATCCACAGCATCTTTTAGGGTGGCCGTATCCTGTGACGGCAGGGCTACTCTCTTGGATAAGCGTGTTAAAGCTTTGTCCACCCTAGGGGAGGATTCCCAGCGTAACCTGTCCGTTGGCGGGAAAGGATACGCCATAAGCATCCGTTTGGAAATCTGCAGTTTTTTATCTGGAGATTCCCAAGTCTTTTCACATAACTCATTTAGCTCGTGTGAAGGGGGGAAGGTCACCACCTGCCTTTTTTCCCCATACATATGAACCCTCTTGTCAGGGACTGGGGTTTCCTCTGTGATGTGCAACACATCCTTAATTGCTATAATCATATAACGGATGGATTTAGCCAATTTAGGCTGTAACTTTGCATCATCGTAATCGACACTGGAGTCAGAATCCATGTCGGTATCTGTGTCAACAATTTGGGATAGTGGGCGCTTCTGAGACCCTGACGTCCTCTGCGACATAGGATCAGGCATGGGCTGAGACCCCGACTGTCCTAAGGTTTCAGTATTATCCAAACTTTTATGAAAGGAATTAACATTATCATTTAAAACCTTCCACATATCCATCCAATCAGGTGTCGGCGCCGTCGGCGGAGATACCACATTCATTTGCTCCCGCTCTGCTTCCACATAGCCTTCCTCGTCAAACATGTCGACACAAGCGTACCGACACACCACACACACAGGGGATGCTCTTTTTGAAGACAGTTCCCCCACAAGGCCCTTTGGAGAGACAGAGAGAGAGTATGCCAGCACACACCCCTGCGCTATATGTCCCAGGAATCACACACTAACTTAGTGTTAACCCAGTAGCTGCTGTATATTATGTTTTTGCGCCTAATTTATGTGCCCCCCCTCTCTTTTTACCCTCTTCTACCGTGAATCTGCAGGGGAGAGATTGGGGAGCTTCCTCTCAGCGGAGCAGTGGAGAAAAAATGGCGCTGGTGAGTGCTGAGGAAGAAGCCCCGCCCCCTCAGCGGCGGGCTTCTGTCCCGCGTTTATGTACAATATTATGGCGGGGGCTCATACATATATACAGTGCCCAACTGTATATATGTGTAACTTTTGCCAAGAGGTCCTAATTGCTGCCCAGGGCGTCCCCCCCCCCCTGCGCCCTGCACCCTACAGTGACCGGAGTATGTGGGTGTAGTGTGGGAGCAATGGCGCACAGCTGCAGTGCTGTGCGCTACCTCAGTGAAGACTGGAGTCTTCTGCCGCCGATTTCGAAGTCTTCTTGCTTCTTTCACCCAGCTTCTGTCTTCCGGCTCTACGAGGGGGACGGCGGCGCGGCTCCGGGATCGGACGACAAAGGGTGAGATCCTGTGTACGATCCCTCTGGAGCTAATGGTGTCCAGTAACCTAAGAAGCAGGACCTATCTGCAGAGAGTAGGGCTGCTTCTCTCCCCTCAGTCCCACGATGCAGGGAGTCTGTTGCCAGCAGAGCTCCCTGAAAATAAAAAAGCCTAACAAAATACTTTCTTATAGCAAGCTCAGGAGAGCTCACTAAACAGCACCCAGCTCGCCCGGGCACAGATTCAAACTGAGGTCTGGAGGAGGGACATAGAGGGAGGAGCCAGAGCACACCAGAATCCAAATTCTTTCTTGAAGTGCCCATGTCTCCTGCGGAGCCCGTCTATTCCCCATGGTCCTTACGGAGTCCCCAGCATCCACTAGGACGTTAGAGAAAAAAAATGAAGATCAGACACAGATTAACCTGCACTACTACGCATGTAGTCTATCTCCTCACATGTCTGTGTGGTCTTGCCTACGTGGGCAAGACCATACGACAATTCCGTGAGGGGATGGCACTGCATCATAGTGCTATTAAAAAGGCATACGAGTAGTGACATAGCGAGCAACCTTTTGCTTGCCATTGTCTGATGGCCAAACATGGGGTGGCGAGTATAAGAGCTATCCTAATTGATCATGTACCAGTATCTTTACGAGGTTGCAATAGGGACAAATTACTATTACAGAAGTAGTCCAGGTGGATTTACACCCTTGGGACATTATCTCCCAGGGATTTAAATGAAAACCTGGGACTTCAATGCTCTTTATAGATTGTATAATGCTTATCTCCATTTGAGTCAGAACCCCTTAGGTAGTAGAACCAGAGGATTATTAACATATTAAGAGATCAGTATCTTGGCTATGCTACCAATTGATTGAGTATAGCCATTAGATCTTTTGTCTTAAAGAGAATTTATAATAATTCATTTAACTCTCTGGTAGGTGACCTAAACCCCTGTTTATGGGTGTAGTACGGTATGCCGGCGCTCGGGCTCCCGGCGACCAGCATACTGGTGCCCGACCGCCGGCATACGACAGCGTGGCGAGCGCAAAGGAGCCCCTTGCGGGCTCGCCACGCTGCGGGCACGGTGGTGCGCTACGCGCGCCACACTTTTATTCTCCCTCCAGGGGGGTCATGGACCCCCACGAGGGAGAATAGTTGTCGGTATGCCGGGTGTTGGGATTCTGGCGCCGGTATACTGTGCGCCGGGATCCCGACATTCGACATACAGAAGACCACCCCCTGTTTCTATATTTGTCACTGAGTTGGCAAGTCACGGGTTCCCTTTTAATGTTATACCCGGTTCACAATTTTTAAATTATATGTAATGTCCATATGTAATTAATCTTTATCATGCTTATCCAGTTACATTAGATAATAGAAAAGAACATGTTTGTATTTTACAATGTATGTATGTTTTACAGCTGGAGATGATGGCACGCGTTGGTGTATACTGGTCGCCATGGTACTTGCCTGCGACGCGGCGCGCCGTCACCACCGAGCGACGCGGTAGCGGACCGGGAGAGCGGACTTGCGGCCGCACCGTGGAGCAGGTGAGTATGGTTAAGGCACGTAGCACTTGGTTTTGTGTGGTATAAATGTCTGTATGTTATTGTTATTCGGTTTGTCTGGCCCTGAGGACGGGGACTGTTCCCCGAAACATGTCAACCAATAAAACCCGTGTCTGCATAATCTATCTGCATCAAGTCTGCTGAGTGCCGCCATTATACTACTTGATCATATAGTGGAGGATCTTTACCCCACAAGGAGGGCACCACAGCAATTATTAATTTTTAAAATTGAGTACTGGACACATTGGAAATTATACACTGCTCAAAAAAATAAAGGGAACACTAAAATAACACATCCTAGATCTGAATGAATGAAATATTCTTATTAAATACTTTGTTCTTTACATAGTTGAATGTGCTGACAACAAAATCACACAAAAAATAAGAATTTACTTACCGATAATTCTATTTCTCGGAGTCCGTAGTGGATGCTGGGGTTCCTGAAAGGACCATGGGGAATAGCGGCTCCGCAGGAGACAGGGCACAAAAGTAAAGCTTTCCGATCAGGTGGTGTGCACTGGCTCCTCCCCCTATGACCCTCCTCCAAGCCAGTTAGGTACTGTGCCCGGACGAGCGTACACAATAAGGGAGGAATTTTGAATCCCGGGTAAGACTCATACCAGCCACACCAATCACACCGTACAACTTGTGATCTAAACCCAGTTAACAGTATGATAACAGCGGAGCCTCTGAAAAGATGGCTCACAACAATAATAACCCGATTTTTGTAACTATGTACAAGTATTGCAGATAATCCGCACTTGGGATGGGCGCCCAGCATCCACTACGGACTCCGAGAAATAGAATTATCGGTAAGTAAATTCTTATTTTCTCTATCGTCCTAGTGGATGCTGGGGTTCCTGAAAGGACCATGGGGATTATACCAAAGCTCCCAAACGGGCGGGAGAGTGCGGATGACTCTGCAGCACCGAATGAGAGAACTCCAGGTCCTCCTTAGCCAGGGTATCAAATTTGTAGGATTTTACAAACGTGTTTGCCCCTGACTAAATAACCGCTCGGCAAAGTTGTAAAGCCGAGACCCCTCGGGCAGCCGCCCAAGATGAGCCCACCTTCCTTGTGGAATGGGCATTTACATATTTTGGCTGTGGCAGGCCTGCCACAGAATGTGCAAGCTGAATTGTATTACACATCCAACTAGCAATAGTCTGCTTAAAAGCAAGAGCACCCAGTTTGTTGGGTGCATACAGGATAACAGCAAGTCAGTTTTCCTGACTCCAGCCGTCCTGGAACCTATATTTTCAGGGCCCTGACAACATCTAGCAACTTGGAGTCCTCCAAGTCCCTAGTAGGTGCAAGGCACCACAATAAGCTGGTTCAGATGAAACACTGACACCACCTTAGGGAGAGAACTGGGGACGAGTCCGCAGCTCTGCCCTGTCCGAATGGACAAACAAATATGGGCTTTTTTGAGAAAAAAAAACCCACCAATTTGACACTCGCCTGGTCCAGGCCAGGGCCAAGAACATGGTCACTTTTCATGTGAGATGCTTCAAATCCACAGATTTGACTGGTTTTAAACCAATGTGATTTGAAGAATCCCAGAACTACGTTGAGATCCCACAGTGCCACTGGAGGCACAAAAGAGGGTTGTATATGCAATACTCCCTTGACAAAGTTCTGGACTTCAGGAACTGAAGCCAATTCTTTCTGGAAGAAAATTGACAGGGCCGAAATTTGAACCTTAATGGACCCCAATTTGAGGCCCATAGACACTCCTGTTTGCAGGAAATGCAGGAATCGACCGAGTTGAAATTTCTTTGTGGGGCCTTCCTGGCCTCACACCACGCAACATATTTTCGCCACATGTGGTGATAATGTTGTGCGTTCACCTCCTTTCTGGCTTTGACCAGGGTAGGAATGACCTCTTCCGGAATGCCTTTTTCCCTTAGGATCCGGCGTTCCACCGCCATGCCAACAAACGCAGCTGCGGTAAGTCTTGGAACAGACATGGTACTTGCTGAAGCAAGTCCCTTCTTAGCGGCAGAGGCCATAAGACCTCTGTAAACATCTCTTGAAGTTCCGGGTACCAAGTCCTTCTTGGCCAATCCGGAGCCATGAGTATAGTTCTTACTCCTCTACGTCTTATAATTCTCAGCACCTTAGGTATGAGAAGCAGAGGAGGGAACACATACACCGACTGGTACACCCACGGTGTTACCAGAACGTCCACAGCTATTGCCTGAGGGTCTCTTGACCTGGCGCAATACCTGTCCCGTTTTTTGTTCAGACGGGACGCCATCATGTCCACCTTTGGTATTTCCCAACGGTTTACAATCATGTGGAAAAAACTTCCCGATGAAGTTTCCACTCTCCCGGGTGGAGGTCGTGCCTGCTGAGGAAGTCTGCTTCCCAGTTTCCATTCCCGGGATGAAACACTGCTGACAGTGCTATCACATGATTTTCCGCCCAGCGAAAAGTCCTTGCAGTTTTTGCCATTGCCCTCCTGCTTCTTGTGTCGCCCTGTCTGTTTACGTGGGCGACTGCCGTGATGTTTTTCCCACTGGATCAATACCGGCTGACCTTGAAGCAGAGGTCTTGCTAAGCTTAGAGCATTATAAATTTACCCTTAGCTCCAGTATATTTATGTGGAGAAAAGTCTCCAGACTTGATCACACTCCCTGGAAATTTTTTCCTTGTGTGACTGCTCCCCAGCCTCTCGGGCTGGGCTCCGTGGTCACCAGCATCCAATCCTGAATGCCGAATCTGCGGCCCTCTAGAAGATGAGCACTCTATAACCACCACAGGAGAGACACCCTTGTCCTTGGATATAGGGTTATCCGCTGATCCATCTGAAGATGCGATCCGGACCATTTGTCCAGCAGATCCCACTGAAAAGTTCTTGCGTGAAATCTGCCGCATGGAATTGCTTCGTAGGAAGCCACCATTTTCTACCAGGACCCTTGTGCAATGATGCACTGTTTTTAGGAGGTTCCTGACTAGCTCGGATAACTCCCTGGCTTTCTCTTTCGGGAGAAACACCTTTTTCTGGACTGTGTCCAGAATCATCCCTAGGCACAGCAGACGTGTCGTCGGGATCAGCTGCGATTTTGGAATATTTAGAATCCACCCGTGCTGTTGTAGCAGTATCCGAGATAGTGCTACTCCTACCTCCAACTGTTCCCTGGACTATGCCCTTATCAGGAGATCGTCCAAGTAAGGGATAATTAAGACGCCTTTTCTTCGAAGAAGAATCATCATTTCGGCCATTACCTTAGTAAAGACCCGGGGTGCCGTGGACAATCCAAACGGCAGCGTCTGAAACTGATAGTGACAGTTCTGCACCACGAACCTGAGGTACCCTTAGTGAGAAGGGCAAATTTGGGACATAGAGGTAAGCATCCCTGATGTCCCGGGACACTATATAGTCCCCTTCTTCCTGTTCGTTATCACTGCTCTGAGTGACTCCATCTTGATTTGAACCTTTGTAAGTGTTCAAAAATTTTTTAGATTTAGAATAAGTCTCACCTAGCCTTCTGGCTTCAGTACCACAATATAGTGTGGAATAATACCCCTTTTCTTGTAGTAGGAGGGGTAATTTAATTATCACCTGCTGGGAATACAGCTTGTGAATTTTTTCCTATACTGCCTCCTTGTCGGAGGGAGACCTTGGTAAAGCAGACTTCAGGAGCCTGCGAAGGGGAAACGTCTCGACATTCCAATCTGTACCCCTGGGATACTACTTGTAGGATCCAGGGGTCCTGTACGGTCTCAGCGCCATGCTGAGAACTTGTCAGAAGCGGTGGAACGCTTCTGTTCCTGGGAATGGGCTGCCTGCTGCAGTCTTCTTCCCTTTCCTCTATCCCTGGGCAGATATGATCTTATAGGGACGAAAGGACTGAGGCTGAAAAGACGGTGTCTTTTTCTGCAGAGATGTGACTTAGGGTAAAAACGGTGGATTTTCCAGCAGTTGCCGTGGCCACCAGGTCCGATGGACCGACCCCAAATAACTCCTCTTCCTTTATACGGCAATACACCTTTGTGCCGTTTGGAATCTGCATCACCTGACCCCTGTCGTGTCCATAACATCTTCTGGCAGTTATGGACATCGCATTTACTCTTGATGCCAGAGTGCAAATATCCCTCTGTGCATCTCGCATATATAGAAATGCATCCTTTAAATGCTCTATAGTCAATAAAATACTGTCCCTGTCAAGGGTATCAATATTTTTAGTCAGGGAATCCGACCAAGCCACCCCAGCTCTGCACATCCAGGCTGAGGCGATCGCTGGTCGCAGTATAACACCAGTATGTGTGTATATACTTTTTATGATATTTTCCAGCCTCCTGTCAGCTGGTCCTTGAGGACGGCCCTATCTATAGACGGTACCGCCACTTGTTTTGATAAGCGTGTGAGCGCCTTATCCCGGGAAAGGGTATACCGCCCATAATTTTCTATCGGGGGGAACCCACGCATCATCACACACTTTATTTAATTTATCTGATTCAGGAAAAACTATGGTAGTTTTTTCACATCCCACATAATACCCTCTTTTGTGGTACTTGTAGTATCAGAAATATGTAACACCTCCTTCATTGCCTTTAACGTGTGGCCCTAATAAGGAATACGTTTGTTTATTCACCGTCGACACTGGATTCAGTGTCCCTGTCTGTGTCTGTGTCGACCGACTAAAGTAAACGGGCGTTTTAAAACCCCTGACGGTGTTTTTGAGACGTCTGGACCGGTACTAATTGTTTGTCGGCCGTCTCATGTCGTCAACCGACCTTGCAGCGTGTTGACATTATCACGTAATTCCCTAAATAAGCCATCCATTCCGGTGTCGACTCCCTAGAGAGTGACATCACCATTACAGGCAATTGCTCCGCCTCCTCACCAACATCGTCCTCCTACATGTCGACACACACGTACCGACACACAGCACACACACAGGGAATGCTCTGATAGAGGACAGGACCCACTAGCCCTTTGGAGAGACAGAGGGAGAGTTTGCCAGCACACACCAAAAACGCTATAATTATATAGGGACAACCTTATAATAAGATTTTACTTACCGATAAATCTATTTCTCGGAGTCCGTAGTGGATGCTGGGGTTCCTGAAAGGACCATGGGGAATAGCGGCTCCGCAGGAGACAGGGCACAAAAAGTAAAGCTTTTTCCGATCAGGTGGTGTGCACTGGCTCCTCCCCCTATGACCCTCCTCCAGACTCCAGTTAGGTACTGTGCCCGGACGAGCGTACACAATAAGGGAGGATTTTGAATCCCGGGTAAGACTCATACCAGCCACACCAATCACACCGTACAACTTGTGATCTAAACCCAGTTAACAGTATGATAACAGCGGAGCCTCTGAAAGATGGCTTCCTACAACAATAACCCGAATAAGTTAACAATAACTATGTACAATTTATGCAGATAATCCGCACTTGGGATGGGCGCCCAGCATCCACTACGGACTCCGAGAAATAGATTTATCGGTAAGTAAAATCTTATTTTCTCTATCGTCCTAGTGGATGCTGGGGTTCCTGAAAGGACCATGGGGATTATACCAAAGCTCCCAAACGGGCGGGAGAGTGCGGATGACTCTGCAGCACCGAATGAGAGAACTCCAGGTCCTCCTTAGCCAGAGTATCAAATTTGTAAAATTTTACAAACGTGTTCTCCCCTGACCACGTAGCTGCTCGGCAAAGTTGTAATGCCGAGACCCCTCGGGCAGCCGCCCAAGATGAGCCCACCTTCCTTGTGGAGTGGGCCTTTACAGATTTAGGCTGTGGCAGGCCTGCCACAGAATGTGCCAGTTGGATTGTGCTACAGATCCAACGAGCAATCGTCTGCTTAGACGCAGGAGCACCCATCTTGTTGGGTGCATACAATATAAACAACGAGTCAGATTTTCTGACTCCAGCTGTTCTTGCAATATATATTTTTAATGCTCTGACAACGTCCAGTAACTTGGAGTCCTCCAAGTCACTTGTAGCCGCAGGCACTACAATAGGCTGGTTCAGATGAAATGCTGACACCACCTTAGGGAGAAAATGCGGACGAGTCCGCAGTTCTGCCCTGTCCGAATGGAAAATCAGATATGGGCTTTTGTAAGATAAAGCTGCCAATTCTGACACTCTCCTGGCAGAAGCCAGGGCTAGAAGCATGGTCACTTTCCAAGTGAGATATTTCAAATCCACCTTATTTAGTGGTTCAAACCAATGAGATTTTAGAAAATCCAAAACTACATTGAGATCCCACGGTGCCACTGGAGGCACCACAGGAGGCTGTATATGCAGCACTCCCTTCACAAAGGTCTGGACTTCAGGGACTGAAGCCAATTCTTTTTGAAAGAAAATCGACAGGGCCGAAATTTGAACCTTAATAGATCCCAATTTGAGACCCATAGACAATCCTGATTGCAGGAAATGTAGGAATCGACCCAGTTGAAATTCCTCCGTCGGAGCACTCCGATCTTCGCACCACGCAACATATTTTCGCCAAATTCGGTGATAATGTTGCACGGTTACTTCTTTCCTTGCTTTAATCAAAGTAGGAATGACTTCTTCCGGCATGCCTTTTTCCATTAGGATCCGGCGTTCAACCGCCATGCCGTCAAACGCAGCCGCGGTAAGTCTTGAAACAGACAGGGACCCTGCTGAAGCAAGTCCCTCCTTAGAGGTGGAGGCCACGGATCTTCCGTGAACATCTCTTGAAGTTCCGGGTACCAAGTCCTTCTTGGCCAATCCGGAACCACTAGTATCGTTCTTACGCCTCTTTGCCGTATAATTCTCAATACTTTTGGTATGAGAGGCAGAGGAGGAAACACATACACCGACTGGTACACCCAAGGCGTTACCAGCGCGTCCACAGCTATTGCCTGCGGATCTCTTGACCTGGCGCAATACCTGTCCAGTTTTTTGTTGAGGCGAGACGCCATCATGTCCACCATTGGTCTTTCCCAACGGGTTACCAGCATGTGGAAGACTTCTGGATGAAGTCCCCACTCTCCCGGGTGAAGATCGTGTCTGCTGAGGAAGTCTGCTTCCCAGTTGTCCACTCCCGGGATGAACACTGCTGATAGCGCTATCACATGATTCTCTGCCCAGCGAAGAATCCTTGCAGCTTCTGCCATTGCACTCCTGCTTCTTGTGCCGCCCTGTCTGTTCACATGGGCGACTGCCGTGATGTTGTCCGACTGGATCAACACCGGTTTTCCCTGAAGCAGAGGTTCTGCCTGGCTTAGAGCATTGTATATTGCTCTTAGTTCCAGAATGTTTATGTGAAGAGACGTTTCCAGGCTCGTCCATACTCCCTGGAAGTTTCTTCCTTGTGTGACTGCTCCCCAGCCTCTCAGGCTGGCGTCCGTGGTCACCAGGATCCAATCCTGTATGCCGAATCTGCGGCCCTCCAATAGATGAGGACTCTGCAACCACCACAGAAGAGACACCCTTGTCCTTGGAGACAGGGTTATCCGTAGGTGCATCTGAAGATGCGACCCTGACCATTTGTCCAACAGATCCCTTTGGAAAATTCTTGCGTGGAATCTGCCGAATGGAATTGCTTCGTAAGAAGCCACCATTTTTCCCAGGACTCTTGTGCATTGATGTACAGACACCTTTCCTGGTTTTAGGAGGTTCCTGACAAGCTCGGATAACTCCTTGGCTTTTTCCTCCGGGAGAAAAACCTTTTTCTGAACCGTGTCCAGAATCATCCCTAGGAACAGCAGACGAGTTGTCGGCATTAACTGGGATTTTGGAATATTCAGAATCCACCCGTGCTGTTTTAGCACTTCTTGAGACAGTGCTAATCCCATCTCTAGCTGTTCTCTGGACCTCGCCCTTATTAGGAGATCGTCCAAGTATGGGATAATTAATACGCCTTTTCTTCGAAGAAGAATCATCATCTCGGCCATTACCTTTGTAAAGATCCGAGGTGCCGTGGACAATCCGAACGGCAGCGTCTGAAACTGATAGTGACAGTTTTGTACAACGAACCTGAGGTACCCCTGGTGTGAGGGGTAAATTGGAACGTGGAGATACGCATCCTTGATGTCCAAGGATACCATAAAGTCCCCCTCTTCCAGGTTCGCTATCACTGCTCTGAGTGACTCCATTTTGAACTTGAACTTCTTTATGTACAGGTTCAAGGACTTCAGATTTAGAATAGGCCTTACCGAGCCATCCGGCTTCGGTACCACAAAAAGAGTGGAATAATACCCCTTCCCTTGTTGTAGAAGAGGTACCTTGACTATCACCTGCTGAGAGTACAGCTTGTGAATGGCTTCCAAAACCGTCTCCCTTTCGGAGGGGGACGTTGGTAAAGCAGACTTCAGGAAACGGCGAGGTGGATCCGTCTCTAATTCCAACCTGTACCCTTGAGATATTATCTGCAGGATCCAGGGATCTACCTGCGAGTGAGCCCACTGCGCGCTGTAATTTTTGAGACGACCGCCCACCATCCCCGAGTCCGCTTGAGAAGCCCCAGCGTCATGCTGAGGCTTTTGTAGAAGCCGGGGAGGGCTTCTGTTCCTGGGAAGGAGCTGCGTGTTGCTGTCTCTTCCCTCGACCTTTGCCTCGTGGCAGATATGAATAGCCCTTTGCTCTCTTATTTTTAAAGGAACGAAAGGGCTGCGGTTGAAAAGTCGGTGCCTTTTTCTGTGGGGGAGTGACTTGAGGTAGAAAGGTGGATTTCCCGGCTGTAGCCGTGGCCACCAAATCTGATAGACCGACTCCAAATAACTCCTCCCCTTTATACGGCAAAACTTCCATATGCCGTTTTGAATCCGCATCACCTGACCACTGTCGCGTCCATAAAGCTCTTCTGGCCGAAATGGACATAGCACTTACCCGTGATGCCAGTGTGCAGATATCCCTCTGTGCATCACGCATATAAAGAAATGCATCCTTTATTTGTTCTAACGACAGTAAAATATTGTCCCTGTCCAGGGTATCAATATTTTCAATCAGGGACTCTGACCAAACTACCCCAGCACTGCCCATCCAGGCAGTCGCTACAGCTGGTCGTAGTATAACACCTGCATGTGTGTATATACTTTTTTGGATATTTTCCATCCTCCTATCTGATGGATCTTTAAGTGCGGCCGTCTCAGGAGAGGGTAACGCCACTTGTTTAGATAAGCGTGTTAGCGCCTTGTCCACCCTAGGAGGTGTTTCCCAGCGCTCCCTAACCTCTGGCGGGAAAGGGTATAATGCCAATAATTTCTTTGAAATTATCAGTTTTTTATCAGGGGCAACCCACGCTTCATTACACACGTCATTTAATTCTTCTGATTCAGGAAAAACTATAGGTAGTTTTTTCATACCCCACATAATACCCTGTTTAGTGGTACCTGTAGTATCAGCTAAATGTAACGCCTCCTTCATTGCCAAAATCATATAACGTGTGGCCCTACTGGAAAATACGGTTGATTCGTCACCGTCACCACTGGAGTCATCGCCTGTGTCTGGGTCTGTGTCGACCGACTGAGGCAAAGGGCGTTTCACAGCCCCTGACGGTGTTTGAGTCGCCTGGACAGGCACTAATTGATTGTCCGGCCGCCTCATGTCGTCAAACGACTGCTTTAGCGTGTTGACACTATCCCGTAGTTCCATAAATAAAGGCATCCATTCCGGTGTCGACTCCCTAGGGGGTGACATCCTCATATTTGGCAATTGCTCCGCCTCCACACCAATATCGTCCTCATACATGTCGACACACACGTACCGACACACAGCAGACACACAGGGAATGCTCCTAACGAAGACAGGACCCACTAGCCCTTTGGGGAGACAGAGGGAGAGTTTGCCAGCACACACCAAAAGCGCTATATATATATCAGGGATAGCCTTATAATAAGTGCTCCCTTATAGCTGCTTTGTTATATCAAATTATCGCCATAAATGTGCCCCCCCCCTCTCTGTTTTACCCTGTTTCTGTAGTGCAGTGCAGGGGAGAGACTTGGGAGCCGTCCTGACCAGCGGAACTGTGAGAGGAAATGGCGCCGTGTGCTGAGGAGATAGGCCCCGCCCCTTTTCTGGCGGGCTCGTCTCCCGCTATTTAGAGAAATCAGGCAGGGGTTAAATATCTCCATATAGCCTCTAGGGCTATATGTGAGGTATTTTTAGCCTTTATAGGTAATCATTTTGCCTCCCAGGGCGCCCCCCTCCCAGCGCCCTGCACCCTCAGTGACTGCCGTGTGAAGTGTGCTGAGAGGAAAATGGCGCACAGCTGCAGTGCTGTGCGCTACCTTTTGAAGACTGCAGGAGTCTTCAGCCGCCGATTCTGGACCTCTTCTGTCTTCAGCATCTGCAAGGGGGCCGGCGGCGTGGCTCCGGTGACCATCCAGGCTGTACCCGTGATCGTCCCTCTGGAGCTTGATGTCCAGTAGCCAAGAAGCCAATCCATCCTGCACGCAGGTGAGTTGACTCCTTCTCCCCTCAGTCCCTCGCTGCAGTGATCCTGTTGCCAGCAGGAATCACTGTAAAATAAAAAACCTAGCTAAACTTTGTCTAAGCAGCTCTTTAGGAGAGCCACCTAGATTGCACCCTTCTCGGCCGGGCACAAAAATCTAACTGGAGTCTGGAGGAGGGTCATAGGGGGAGGAGCCAGTGCACACCACCTGATCGGAAAAAGCTTTACTTTTTGTGCCCTGTCTCCTGCGGAGCCGCTATTCCCCATGGTCCTTTCAGGAACCCCAGCATCCACTAGGACGATAGAGAAATAAGTGTTTTCCCTTATAGCATCTTTTTTTATATATTTCTAACGCCAAATTAGTGCCCCCCCCTCTCTGTTTTAACCCTGTTTCTGTAGTGCAGTGCAGGGGAGAGCCTGGGAGCCTTCCCTCCAGCCTTTCTGTGAGGGAAAATGGCGCTGTGTGCTGAGGAGATAGGCCCCGCCCCTTTTTCGGCGGCCTCGTCTCCCGCTCTTAACGGATTCTGGCAGGGGTTAAATATCTCCATATAGCCTCCGGAGGCTATATGTGAGGTATTTTTAGCCAAAAATAAGATTTTACTTACCGATAAATCTATTTCTCGGAGTCCGTAGTGGATGCTGGGGTTCCTGAAAGGACCATGGGGAATAGCGGCTCCGCAGGAGACAGGGCACAAAAAGTAAAGCTTTTTCCGATCAGGTGGTGTGCACTGGCTCCTCCCCCTATGACCCTCCTCCAGACTCCAGTTAGGTACTGTGCCCGGACGAGCGTACACAATAAGGGAGGATTTTGAATCCCGGGTAAGACTCATACCAGCCACACCAATCACACCGTACAACTTGTGATCTAAACCCAGTTAACAGTATGATAACAGCGGAGCCTCTGAAAGATGGCTTCCTTCAACAATAACCCGAATTAGTTAACAATAACTATGTACAATTTATGCAGATAATCCGCACTTGGGATGGGCGCCCAGCATCCACTACGGACTCCGAGAAATAGATTTATCGGTAAGTAAAATCTTATTTTCTCTATCGTCCTAGTGGATGCTGGGGTTCCTGAAAGGACCATGGGGATTATACCAAAGCTCCCAAACGGGCGGGAGAGTGCGGATGACTCTGCAGCACCGAATGAGAGAACTCCAGGTCCTCCTTAGCCAGAGTATCAAATTTGTAAAATTTTACAAACGTGTTCTCCCCTGACCACGTAGCTGCTCGGCAAAGTTGTAATGCCGAGACCCCTCGGGCAGCCGCCCAAGATGAGCCCACCTTCCTTGTGGAGTGGGCCTTTACAGATTTAGGCTGTGGCAGGCCTGCCACAGAATGTGCAAGTTGGATTGTGCTATAGATCCAACGAGCAATCGTCTGCTTAGACGCAGGAGCACCCATCTTGTTGGGTGCATACAATATAAACAACGAGTCAGATTTTCTGACTCCAGCTGTCCTTGCAATATATATTTTTAATGCTCTGACAACGTCCAGTAACTTGGAGTCCTCCAAGTCACTTGTAGCCGCAGGCACTACAATAGGCTGGTTCAGATGAAATGCTGACACCACCTTAGGGAGAAAATGCGGACGAGTCCGCAGTTCTGCCCTGTCCGAATGGAAAATCAGATATGGGCTTTTGTAAGATAAAGCTGCCAATTCTGACACTCTCCTGGCAGAAGCCAGGGCTAGAAGCATGGTCACTTTCCATGTGAGATATTTCAAATCCACCTTTTTTAGTGGTTCAAACCAATGAGATTTTAGGAAGTCCAAAACCACATTGAGATCCCACGGTGCCACTGGAGGCACCACAGGAGGCTGTATATGCAGCACTCCCTTAACAAAGGTCTGGACTTCAGGGACTGAAGCCAATTCTTTTTGAAAGAAAATCGACAGGGCCGAAATTTGAACCTTAATAGATCCCAATTTGAGACCCATTGACAATCCTGATTGCAGGAAATGTAGGAATCGACCCAGTTGAAATTCCTCCGTCGGAGCACTCCGATCTTCGCACCACGCAACATATTTTCGCCAAATTCGGTGATAATGTTGCACGGTTACTTCCTTCCTTGCTTTAATCAAAGTAGGAATGACTTCTTCCGGCATGCCTTTTTCCTTTAGGATCCGGCGTTCAACCGCCATGCCGTCAAACGCAGCCGCGGTAAGTCTTGAAACAGACAGGGACCCTGCTGAAGCAAGTCCCTCCTTAGAGGTAGAGGCCACGGATCTTCCGTGATCATCTCTTGAAGTTCCGGGTACCAAGTCCTTCTTGGCCAATCCGGAACCACTAGTATCGTTCTTACGCCTCTTTGCCGTATAATTCTCAATACTTTTGGTATGAGAGGCAGAGGAGGAAACACATACACCGACTGGTACACCCAAGGCGTTACCAGCGCGTCCACAGCTATTGCCTGCGGATCTCTTGACCTGGCGCAATACCTGTCCAGTTTTTTGTTGAGGCGAGATGCCATCATGTCCACCATTGGTCTTTCCCAACGGGTTACCAGCATGTGGAAGACTTCTGGATGAAGTCCCCACTCTCCCGGGTGAAGATCGTGTCTGCTGAGGAAGTCTGCTTCCCAGTTGTCCACTCCCGGGATGAACACTGCTGACAGTGCTATCACATGATTCTCTGCCCAGCGAAGAATCCTTGCAGCTTCTGCCATTGCACTCCTGCTTCTTGTGCCGCCCTGTCTGTTCACATGGGCGACTGCCGTGATGTTGTCCGACTGGATCAACACCGGTTTTCCCTGAAGCAGAGATTCTGCCTGGCTTAGAGCATTGTATATTGCTCTTAGTTCCAGAATGTTTATGTGAAGAGACGTTTCCAGGCTCGTCCATACTCCCTGGAAGTTTCTTCCTTGTGTGACTGCTCCCCAGCCTCTTAGGCTGGCGTCCGTGGTCACCAGGATCCAATCCTGTATGCCGAATCTGCGGCCCTCCAATAGATGAGCACTCTGCAACCACCACAGAAGAGACACCCTTGTCCTTGGAGACAGGGTTATCCGCAGGTGCATCTGAAGATGCGACCCTGACCATTTGTCCAACAGATCCCTTTGGAAAATTCTTGCGTGGAATCTGCCGAATGGAATTGCTTCGTAAGAAGCCACCATTTTTCCCAGGACTCTTGTGCATTGATGTACAGACACCTTTCCTGGTTTTAGGAGGTTCCTGACAAGCTCGGATAACTCCTTGGCTTTTTCCTCCGGGAGAAAAACCTTTTTCTGAACCGTGTCCAGAATCATCCCTAGGAACAGCAGACGAGTTGTCGGCATTAACTGGGATTTTGGAATATTCAGAATCCACCCGTGCTGTTTTAGCACTTCTTGAGACAGTGCTAATCCCATCTCTAGCTGTTCTCTGGACCTCGCCCTTATTAGGAGATCGTCCAAGTATGGGATAATTAATACGCCTTTTCTTCGAAGAAGAATCATCATCTCGGCCATTACCTTTGTAAAGATCCGAGGTGCCGTGGACAATCCGAACGGCAGCGTCTGAAACTGATAGTGACAGTTTTGTACAACGAACCTGAGGTACCCCTGGTGTGAGGGGTAAATTGGAACGTGGAGATACGCATCCTTGATGTCCAAGGATACCATAAAGTCCCCCTCTTCCAGGTTCGCTATCACTGCTCTGAGTGACTCCATTTTGAACTTGAACTTCTTTATGTACAGGTTCAAGGACTTCAGATTTAGAATAGGCCTTACCGAGCCATCCGGCTTCGGTACCACAAAAAGAGTGGAATAATACCCCTTCCCTTGTTGTAGAAGAGGTACCTTGACTATCACCTGCTGAGAGTACAGCTTGTGAATGGCTTCCAACACCGTCTCCCTTTCGGAGGGGGACGTTGGTAAAGCAGACTTCAGGAAACGGCGAGGTGGATCTGTCTCTAATTCCAACCTGTATCCCTGAGATATTATCTGCAGGATCCAGGGATCTACTTGCGAGTGAGCCCACTGCGCGCTGTAATTTTTGAGACGACCCCCCACCGTCCCCGAGTCCGCTTGAGAAGCCCCAGCGTCATGCTGAGGCTTTTGTAGAAGCCGGGGAGGGCTTCTGATCCTGGGAAGGAGCTGCGTGTTGCTGTCTCTTCCCTCGACCTTTGCCTCGTGGCAGATATGAATAGCCCTTTGCTCTCTTATTTTTAAAGGAACGAAAGGGCTGCGGTTGAAAAGTCGGTGCCTTTTTCTGTTGGGGAGTGACTTGAGGTAGAAATGTGGATTTCCCGGCTGTAGCCGTGGCCACCAAATCTGATAGACCGACTCCAAATAACTCCTCCCCTTTATACGGCAAAACTTCCATATGCCGTTTTGAATCCGCATCGCCTGTCCACTGTCGCGTCCATAAAGCTCTTCTGGCCGAAATGGACATAGCACTTACCCGTGATGCCAGTGTGCATATATCCCTCTGTGCATCACGCATATAAAGAAATGCATCCTTTATTTGTTCTAACGACAGTAAAATATTGTCCCTGTCCAGGGTATCAATATTTTCAATCAGGGACTCTGACCAAACTACCCCCGCACTGCCCATCCAGGCAGTCGCTACAGCTGGTCGTAGTATAACACCTGCATGTGTGTATATACTTTTTTGGATATTTTCCATCCTCCTATCTGATGGATCTTTAAGTGCGGCCGTCTCAGGAGAGGGTAACGCCACTTGTTTAGATAAGCGTGTTAGCGCCTTGTCCACCCTAGGAGGTGTTTCCCAGCGCTCCCTAACCTCTGGCGGGAAAGGGTATAATGCCAATAATTTCTTTGAAATTATCAGCTTTTTATCAGGGGCAACCCACGCTTCATTACACACGTCATTTAGTTCTTCTGATTCAGGAAAAACTATAGGTAGTTTTTTCATACCCCACATAATACCCTGTTTAGTGGTACCTGTAGTATCAGCTAAATGTAACGCCTCCTTCATTGCCAAAATCATATAACGTGTGGCCCTACTGGAAAATACGGTTGATTCGTCACCGTCACCACTGGAGTCATCGCCTGTGTCTGGGTCTGTGTCGACCGACTGAGGCAAAGGGCGTTTCACAGCCCCTGACGGTGTTTGAGTCGCCTGGACAGGCACTAATTGATTGTCCGGCCGTCTCATGTCGTCAAACGACTGCTTTAGCGTGTTGACACTATCCCGTAGTTCCATAAATAAAGGCATCCATTCTGGTGTCGACTCCCTAGGGGGTGACATCCTCATATTTGGCAATTGCTCCGCCTCCACACCAATATCGTCCTCATACATGTCGACACACACGTACCGACACACAGCAGACACACAGGGAATGCTCCTAATGAAGACAGGACCCACTAGCCCTTTGGGGAGACAGAGGGAGAGTTTGCCAGCACACACCAAAAGCGCTATATATATATCAGGGATAGCCTTATAATAAGTGCTCCCTTATAGCTGCTTTGTTATATCAAAATATCGCCATAAATGTGCCCCCCCCTCTCTGTTTTACCCTGTTTCTGTAGTGCAGTGCAGGGGAGAGACTTGGGAGCCGTCCTGACCAGCGGAGCTGTGAGAGGAAATGGCGCCGTGTGCTGAGGAGATAGGCCCCGCCCCTTTTCCGGCGGGCTCGTCTCCCGCTATTTAGAAAAATTAGGCAGGGGTTAAATATCTCCATATAGCCTCTAGGGCTATATGTGAGGTATTTTTAGCCTTTATAGGTACTCATTTGCCTCCCAGGGCGCCCCCCTCCCAGCGCCCTGCACCCTCAGTGACTGCCGTGTGAAGTGTGCTGAGAGGAAAATGGCGCACAGCTGCAGTGCTGTGCGCTACCTTTAGAAGACTGCAGGAGTCTTCAGCCGCCGATTCTGGACCTCTTCTGACTTCAGCATCTGCAAGGGGGCCGGCGGCGCGGCTCCGGTGACCATCCAGGCTGTACCTGTGATCGTCCCTCTGGAGCTTGATGTCCAGTAGCCAAGAAGCCAATCCATCCTGCACGCAGGTGAGTTGACTCCTTCTCCCCTCTGTCCCTCGTTGCAGTGATCCTGTTGCCAGCAGGAATCACTGTAAAATAAAAAACCTAGCTAAACTTTTTCTAAGCAGCTCTTTAGGAGAGCCACCTAGATTGCACCCTTCTCGGCCGGGCACAAAAATCTAACTGGAGTCTGGAGGAGGGTCATAGGGGGAGGAGCCAGTGCACACCACCTGATCGGAAAAAGCTTTACTTTTTGTGCCCTGTCTCCTGCGGAGCCGCTATTCCCCATGGTCCTTTCAGGAACCCCAGCATCCACTAGGACGATAGAGAAATAGGTTTTCATTTGCCTCCCAGGGCGCCCCCCTCCCAGCGCCCTGCACCCTCAGTGACTGCCGTGTGAAGTGTGCTGAGAGGAAAATGGCGCACAGCTGCAGTGCTGTGCGCTACCTTTAGAAGACTGAGGAGTCTTCTGCCGCCGATTCTGGACCTCTTCTTATTTCAGCATCTGCAAGGGGGCCGGCGGCAAGGCTCCGGTGACCATCCAGGCTGTACCTGTGATCGTCCCTCTGGAGCTGATGTCCAGTAGCCAAGAAGCCAATCCATCCTGCACGCAGGTGAGTTCACTTCTTCTCCCCTAAGTCCCTCGTTGCAGTGATCCTGTTGCCAGCAGGACTCACTGTAAAATAAAAAACCTAAGCTAAACTTTTCTAAGCAGCTCTTTAGGAGAGCCACCTAGATTGCACCCTTCTCGGCCGGGCACAAAAATCTAACTGGCTTGGAGGAGGGTCATAGGGGGAGGAGCCAGTGCACACCACCTGATCGGAAAGCTTTACTTTTGTGCCCTGTCTCCTGCGGAGCCGCTATTCCCCATGGTCCTTTCAGGAACCCCAGCATCCACTAGGACGATAGAGAAATTATCAATGTAAATCAAATTTATTAACCCATGGAGGTCTGGATTTGGAGTCACACAAAATTAAAGTGGAAAAACACACTACAGGCTGATCCAACTTTGATGTAATGTCCTTAAAACAAGTCAAAATGAGGCTCAGTAGTGTGTGTGGCCTCCACGTGCCTGTATGACCTCCCTACAATGCCTGGGCATGCTCCTGATGAGGTGGCGGATGTTCTCCTGAGGGATCTCCTCCCAGACCTGGACTAAAGCATCCGCCAACTCCTGGACAGTCTGTGGTGCAACGTGGCGTTGGTGGATGGAGCGAGACATGATGTCCCAGATGTGCTCAATTGGGTTCAGGTCTGGGGAACGGGCGGGCCAGTCCATAGCATCAATGCCTTTGTCTTGCAGGAACTGCTGACACACTCCAGCCACATGAGGTCTAGCATTGTCTTGCATTAGGAGGAACCCAGGGCCAACCACACCAGCATATGGTCTCACAAGGGGTCTGAGGATCTCATCTCGGTACCTAATGGCAGTCAGGCTACCTGTGGCGAGCACATGGAGGGCTGTGCGGCCCCCCAAAGAAATGCCACCCCACACCATTACTGACTCACTGCCAAACCGGTCATGCTGGAGGATGTTGCAGGCAGCAGAACGTACTCCTTGGCGTCTCCAGACTCTGTCACATCTGTCACATGTGCTCAATGAGAACCTGCTTTCATCTGTGAAGAGCACAGGGCGCCAGTGGCGAATTTGCCAATCTTGGTGTTCTCTGGCAAATGCCAAATGTCCTGCACGGTGTTGGGCTGTAAGCACAACCCCCACCTGTGGACATCGGGCCTGATACCACCCTCATGGAGTCTGTTTCTGATCGTTTGAGTAGACACATGCACATTTGTGGCTTGCTGGAGGTCATTTTGCAGGGCTCTGGCAGGGCTCCTCCTGTTCCTCCTTGCACAAAGGCGGAGCCAGCGGTCCTGCTGCTGGGTTGTTGCCCTCCTACGGCCTCCTCCACGTCTCCTGATGTACTGGCCTGTCTCCTGGTAGCGCCTCCATGCTCTGGACACTACGCTGACAGACACAGCAAACCTTCTTGCCACAGCTCGCATTGATGTGCCATCCTAGATAAGCTGCACTACCTGAGCCACTTGTGTGGGTTGTAGGGAGGTCATACAGGCACGTGGAGGCCACACACACTACAGAGCCTCATTTTGATTTGTTTTAAGGACATTACATCAAAGTTGGACCAGCATGTAGTGTGTTTTTCCACTTTAATTTTGAGGGCGACTCCAAATCCAGACCTCCATGGGTTAATAAATTTGATTTCCATTGATAATTTTTGTGTGATTTTATTGTCAGCACATTCAACTATGTAAAGAACAAAGTAGTTAATAAGAATATTTCATTCATTCAGATCTAGGATGTGTTATTTTAGTGTTTAGTGTTTTTTAGTGTTTTTTTGAGCAGTGTATATATATATATATATATGTAAATAAATATATATATATATATATATAGAGAGAGAGAGAGAGAGAGAGAGAGAGAGAGAGAGAGTAGAACATGGGTAGGTGAAGGGCTGCAAGTGGGAGACAGGGGGAGGCGAGAGGCTGCTGGTGGGACACAGGGGGAAGCGAGAGGCTGCTGGTGGGACACAGGGGGAAGAGAGAGGCTGCTGGTGGGACACAAGGGGAAGCGAGAGGCTGCTGGTGGGACACAGGGGGAAGCGAGAGGCTGCTGGTGGGACACAAGGGGAAGCGAGAGGCTGCTGGTGGGACACAAGGGGAAGCGAGAGGCTGCTGGTGGGACACAAGGGGAAGCGAGAGGCTGCTGGTGGGACACAAGGGGAAGCGAGAGGCTGCTCGTGGGACACAAGGGGAAGGGGCCCCACAATTTCTGATGGCAGCCCTGCCTGTTGAAAATGCACATCACCAAAATATGAAAATTAGTTTTAGTGGTTTGACAAAGAATGCTCTATTGTTTATCATCATTCCAAATATATTTAACCTTTCATAACTGGAGGTAAGACTTCATTTTACATTTGTAGTTTGACAATTTCACCTGGCATCATTTCTTATTACATCTGGTCATTATAGATAAAGCCAGACAAAACTGCACATTTCCAAGATCCATCCTACAGTAGCTTGGATGGGGGTGTAGGAGAAAAATTGCCAACCCACCATTTAAACATTGTGCAATAGGATGTGGGTCTATGATTGGCAATTGAGGAAGAGGTTAATTTCATAATATGGAAGAGGTTAATTTCTTAATATGCCAAGAATACTGAATGCCCATGCGAGACATAAAAATATTTTAAAAGTAAAACTAGTAAGTACCACATCATCTAGTGAAAGTTAACAATTTTAAATTATTTTAAATTTGACACGGTTCTGGATTTCCTGCATAACTATACACTTTTTACATACATGTGGGGGTAGTGTCTCACTAACTTAGATTTTTCGGGTGGTATTAAGTTTGCCGGCCATTGGGATCCCGGTGCCGGAATCCTGACACCCGGCATACGGAAACCTTTTCTCCCTCTTGGAGGTCCATAACCCCCCTGGAGGGTGCCCGCAGCGTGGCAAGTGCAGCGAGACCGCAAGGGGCACATTTGCGCTCGCCCGGCTGTCTGTATGCCGGCGGTCGGGGTTCCGGTGCCGGTATGCTGGCCACCGGCATATCATACTACACCCAGATTTTTCTAAGCTATACATTTATAAATACTAAATCTGTAAATTTAGATTTTCAAAGTAAATTTAACTGCATATGTTTCACCTTTCAGTACTTTACACGCAGTAATTAGGTTTCCACACATGAGGAATATCTCCACAGCAATATTAACCACATGACATCGTGATGCAACACTTTCTTGAACAGCAAGCCCTTTCAAGACTGTGTAGTTGATCTGCAGCTCCTTTAATTTGCACAACACTCTTCTTCCCTAACAAAAGAATAGAAATAAACTGATATATTTATGGCATTTTACATTTTTATAAATAAAAAATAAAAAATCATAGTTAGATACAAGTTTAAGATTTTAGCAATTTTCTAAATATATATTTTTGGTCAACAGTAATAAACCAATGCAAATTTAGCACATGCTTATTAAGGGTCTTTCAAGATTACTGTTGCTAATGTTAAGGATGTATTAAAGATAAACTTATGGTCTTTGTGTTTAAGGATCTGAATTGTAAACCAGCATGAGTGGTTTAAGTATAACATATAACAAGTAAACCTAAAATATACTATACATAGCGAAAATATCTATTGAACATAAAGTTACTAAACTGCGCAATTACCTTTTGCCACAGTTCTTTGCGGTGATAATAGAACATGACAGAAATTCCGATTCTTCCCAGAATGTTTTTGAGTATGTCATTAAGCGGAGGATTTTTGATTACTGCAAAGATAAGTCATAATAGAGAATTACTGCATAATAACAACACAACTGGATACCGACTAAAGCTAGCTAATCTTTACGGGGGGAATCCTATCTTCAGAAGGGATGCAGTCAGAATCCCGACGCTCACAATACCAGCAGTGGGGGTTAGAGTTAGACTGCGAGAGGGGAGGGTTAGGCTGCAGGACAGGTGGGCTAAAGCTAGTCATAGAATACTTACGAAAATTAAAGCGTGTACCTAGCTTTAAAATAAACAATTCCTCTGGTTTCACAAATTACACTGAAATATATGCTTAGTCAACTGTATTACAGCTTATACTTGCACAATTGGAATTTTAATTGCGATCAGGGTAAACCACTACTACCTTTTTGAAATTTACGCGTCTTACTTTCTCCAAGGTCAAAAAAGCAAGAATTACTACCTAACAAAGGCTTGTAGAATTGACACAACCAGGGCCGGATTCAGACTGGTGGGGGCCCAGGGTCAATAAATTTGTGGTTCCACCACTAGTACTAGTGATGGCAATTCATGAGCGCGTACGCACACCGCATTCTTACCTGGACACTGCAGCATGGACAGGGACAGTGCGCCACCATACCACCAGCAAATGCAGCCAGCTCGCAGATCACTGTCTTGTGGGATTTCTCTAACGTCCTAGTGGATGCTGGGGACTCCGTCAGGACCATGGGGATTAGCGGCTCCGCAGGAGACAGGGCACAAAAATAAAGCTTTAGGATCAGGTGGTGTGCACTGGCTCCTCCCCCTATGACCCTCCTCCAAGCCTCAGTTAGGTTTTTGTGCCCGTCCGAGCAGGGTGCAATCTAGGTGGCTCTCCTAAAGAGCTGCTTAGAAAAAGTTTTTTAGGTTTTTTATTTTCAGTGAGTCCTGCTGGCAACAGGCTCACTGCATCGAGGGACTTAGGGGAGAGAAGTGAACTCACCTGCGTGCAGGATGGATTGGCTTCTTAGGCTACTGGACACCATTAGCTCCAGAGGGAGTCGGAACACAGGTCTCACCCTGGGGTTCGTCCCGGAGCCGCGCCGCCGACCCCCCTTGCAGATGCCGAAGATGGAAGAGGTCCAGAAGCAGGCGGCAGTAGACTTTTCAGTCTTCCTGAGGTAGCGCACAGCACTGCAGCTGTGCGCCATTGTTGTCAGCACACTTCACACAGCGGTCACGGAGGGTGCAGGGCGTTGGGGGGGCGCCCTGGGCAGCAATGTATAATACCTTTTTATGGCTAAAAATACATCACATATAGCCCTTGAGGCTATATGGATGTATTTAACCCCTGCCAGATCTCACAGACTCCGGAGAAGAGCCCGCCGAAATAGGGGGCGGGGCTTATTCTCCTCAGCACACAGCGCCATTTTCCTGCTCAGCTCCGCTGTGAGGAAGGCTCCCAGGACTCTCCCCTGCACTGCACTACAGAAACAGGGTATAAACAGAGAGGGGGGGCACTTTTTTTTGGCGATATTACTATATTTAAGCTGCTATAAGGATACAACACTTATATAGGGTTGTTCCCATATATATTATAGCGCTTGGGTGTGTGCTGGCAAACTCTCCCTCTGTCTCCCCAAAGGGCTAGTGGGGTCCTGTCTTCAATAGAGCATTCCCTGTGTGTCTGCTGTGTGTCGGTACGTGTGTGTCGACATGTATGAGGACGATGTTGGTGTGGAGGCAGAGCAATTGCCGGTAATGGTGATGTCACCCCCTAGGGAGTCGACACCGGAATGGATGGCTTTGTTTATGGAATTACGTGATAATGTCAGCACATTACAAAAATCAGTTGACGACATGAGACGGCCGTCAAACCAGTTGGTACCTGCCCAGGCGTCTCAGACACCGTCAGGGGCTGTAAAACGCCCTTTACCTCAGTCAGTCGATACAGACCCAGACACGGACACTGAATCTAGTGTCGACGGTGAAGAAACAAACGTATTTTCCAGTAGGGCCACACGTTATATGATCACGGCAATGAAGGAGACTTTGCATATCTCTGATACTACAAGTACCACAAAAAGGGGTATTATGTGGGGGGTGAAAAAACTACCTGCAGTTTTTCCTGAATCAGAGGAATTGAATGATGTATGTGATGAAGCGTGGGTTAACCCAGATAGAAAAGGGCTAATTTCTAAAAAGTTATTGGCATTATACCCTTTCCCGCCAGAGGTTAGGGCGCGCTGGGAAACACCCCCTAAGGTGGATAAGGCGCTCACACGCTTATCAAAACAAGTGGCGTTACCGTCTCCTGATACGGCCGCCCTCAAGGATCCAGCTGATAGGAGGCTGGAAACTACTCTAAAAAGTATATACACACATACTGGTGTTATACTGCGACCAGCCATCGCCTCAGCCTGGATGTGCAGTGCTGGAGTGGTCTGGTCGGATTCCCTGACTGAAAATATTGATACCCTGGATAGGGACAGTATTTTACAGACTTTAGAGCAATTAAAGGATGCTTTTCTTTATATGCGAGATGCTCAGAGGGATATTTGCACTCTGGCATCGAGAGTAAGTGCGATGTCCATATCTGCCAGAAGAAGTTTATGGACACGACAGTGGTCAGGTGATGCGGATTCCAAACGGCATATGGAAGTATTGCCGTATAAAGGGGAGGAATTATTTGGCGTCGGTCTATCGGATTTGGTGGCCACGGCAACTGCCGGGAAATCCACCTTTTTACCTCAGACCCCCTCCCAACAGAAAAAGACACCGTCTTTTCAGCCGCAGTCCTTTCGGTCCTATAAGAACAAGCGGGCAAAAGGACAGTCATATCTGCCCCGAGGCAGAGGAAAGGGTAAGAGAGGGCAGCAAGCAGCTCCTTCCCAGGAACAGAAGCCCTCCGCGGGTTCTACAAAGCCCTCAGCATGACGCTGGGGCTTTACAAGCGGACTCAGGAGCGGTGGGGGGTCGACTCAAGAATTTCAGCGCGCAGTGGGCTTGCTCACAGGTGGACCCCTGGATCCTGCAGGTAGTATCTCAGGGTTACAGGTTGGAATTCGAGAAGTCTCCCCCTCGCCGGTTCCTAAAGTCTGCTTTGCCAACGTCTCCCTCAGACAGGGCGACGGTATTGGAAGCCATTCACAAGCTGTTTTCTCAGCAGGTGATAGTCAAGGTACCCCTCCTACAACAGGGAAAGGGGTATTACTCCACGCTATTTGTGGTACCGAAGCCGGACGGCTCGGTAAGACCTATTCTAAATCTGAAATCTTTGAACCTGTACATACAAAAATTCAAGTTCAAGATGGAATCACTCAGAGCAGTGATAGCGAATCTGGAAGAAGGGGACTTTATGGTGTCCCTGGACATAAAAGATGCTTACCTGCATGTCCCAATTTGCCCTTCACATCAAGGGTACCTCAGGTTCGTGGTGCAAAACTGTCATTATCAGTTTCAGACGCTGCCGTTTGGATTGTCCACGGCACCTCGGGTCTTTACCAAGGTAATGGCCGAAATGATGATTCTTCTGCGAAGAAGAGGCGTATTAATTATCCCTTACTTGGACGATCTCCTGATAAGGGCAAGGTCCAGAGAACAGCTGGAGGACGGAGTAGCACTAACCCAAGTAGTGCTGCAACAACACGGGTGGATTCTGAATTTCCCAAAATCTCAGTTGACCCCGACAACACGTCTGCTGTTCCTGGGAATGATTCTGGACACGGTTCAGAAAAAGGTGTTTCTTCCGGAGGAGAAAGCCAAGGAGTTATCCGAACTTGTCAGGAACCTCCTAAAACCAGGAAAAGTGTCTGTGCATCAATGCACAAGAGTCCTGGGAAAGATGGTGGCTTCTTACGAAGCAATCCCATTCGGCAGATTCCACGCACAAACTTTTCAGTGGGATCTGCTGGACAAATGGTCCGGATCGCATCTGCAGATGCATCAGCGGATAACCTTATCGCCACGGACAAGGGTGTCTCTTCTGTGGTGGTTGCAGAGTGCTCATCTGTTAGAAGGCCGCAGATTCGGCATACAGGACTGGGTCCTGGTGACCACGGATGCCAGTCTGAGAGGCTGGGGAGCGGTCACACAGGGAAGGAACTTCCAGGGAGTATGGTCAAGCCTGGAGATGTCTCTTCACATAAATATACTGGAGCTAAGAGCGATTTACAATGCTCTAAGCCTGGCAAAACCCCTGCTTCAGGGTCAGCCGGTGTTGATCCAGTCGGACAACATCACGGCAGTCGCCCACGTAAACAGACAGGGCGGCACAAGAAGCAGGAGAGCAATGGCAGAAGCTGCAAGGATTCTTCGCTGGGCGGAAGATCATGTGATAGCACTGTCAGCAGTGTTCATTCCGGGAGTGGACAACTGGGAAGCAGACTTCCTCAGCAGACACGATCTACACCCGGGAGAGTGGGGACTTCATCCAGAAGTCTTCCACATGATTGTGAACCGTTGGGAAAAACCAAAGGTGGATATGATGGCGTCTCGCCTCAACAAAAAACTGGACAGGTATTGCGCCAGGTCAAGAGACCCTCAGGCAATAGCTGTGGACGCTCTGGTAACACCGTGGGTGTTCCAGTCAGTGTATGTGTTTCCTCCTCTGCCTCTCATACCCAAAGTACTGAGAATTATACGGCAAAGGGGAGTAAGAACGATACTCGTGGCTCCGGATTGGCCAAGAAGAACTTGGTACCCGGAACTTCAGGAGATGCTCACGGAAAATCCGTGGCCTCTACCTCTAAGACGGGACCTGATTCAGCAGGGACCGTGTCTATTCCAAGACTTACCGCGGCTGCGTTTGACGGCGTGGCGGTTGAACGCCGAATTCTAAAGGAAAAAGGCATTCCGGAAGAGGTCATTCCTACACTGGTTAAAGCCAGGAAGGAGGTGACTGAACAACATTATCACCGCATTTGGAGAAAATATGTTGCGTGGTGTGAGGCCAGGAAGGCCCCCACGGAGGAATTTCAATTGGGTCGATTCCTACATTTCCTGCAAACAGGATTGTCTATGGGCCTCAAGTTGGGGTCCATTAAGGTTCAAATTTCGGCCCTGTCGATTTTCTTCCAGAAAGAATTGGCTTCAGTTCCTGAAGTCCAGACTTTTGTAAAAGGAGTACTACATATACAGCCCCCGGTTGTGCCCCCAGTGGCTCCGTGGGACCTAAATGTAGTTTTGGATTTTCTCAAATCCCATTGGTTTGAGCCACTCAAATCGGCGGATTTGAAATATCTTACATGGAAAGTAACCATGCTACTGGCCCTGGCTTCAGCCAGGAGAGTGTCAGAATTGGCGGCTTTATCGTATAAAAGCCCATATCTGATTTTCCATTCGGACAGGGCAGAACTGCGGACGCGTCCTCATTTTCTGCCTAAGGTGGTGTCAGCGTTTCACCTGAACTAGCCTATTGTGGTGCCTGCGGCTACTAGCGATTTGGAGGATTCCAAGTTGCTGGACGTTGTCAGGGCATTGAAAATATATATTTCAAGGACGGCTGGAGTCAGAAAATCTGACTCGCTGTTTATACTGTATGCACCCAACAAGCTGGGTGCTCCTGCTTCTAAGCAGACGATTGCTCGTTGGATTTGTAGCACAATTCAACTTGCACATTCTGTGGCAGGCCTGCCACAGCCTAAATCTGTCAAGGCCCATTCCACAAGGAAGGTGGGCTCATCCTGGGCGGCTGCCCGAGGGGTCTCGGCATTACAACTCTGCCGAGCAGCTACGTGGTCGGGGGCGAACACGTTTGTAAAATTCTACAAATTTGATACCCTGGCTAAAGAGGACCTGGAGTTCTCTCATTCGGTGCTGCAGAGTCATCCGCACTCTCCCGCCCGTTTGGGAGCTTTGGTATAATCCCCATGGTCCTGACGGAGTCCCCAGCATCCACTAGGACGTTAGAGAAAATAAGATTTTACTTACCGATAAATCTATTTCTCGTAGTCCGTAGTGGATGCTGGGCGCCCATCCCAAGTGCGGATTGTCTGCAATACTTGTACATAGTTATTGTTACAAAAAAATCGGGTTGTTCTTGTTGTGAGCCGTCTGTTCAGAGGCTCCTACGTTGTCATACTGTTAACTGGGTTCAGATCACAAGTTGTACGGTGTGATTGGTGTGGCTGGTATGAGTCTTACCCGGGATTCAAAATCCTTCCTTATTGTGTACGCTCGTCCGGGCACAGTATCCTAACTGAGGCTTGGAGGAGGGTCATAGGGGGAGGAGCCAGTGCACACCACCTGATCCTAAAGCTTTATTTTTGTGCCCTGTCTCCTGCGGAGCCGCTAATCCCCATGGTCCTGACGGAGTCCCCAGCATCCACTACGGACTACGAGAAATAGATTTATCGGTAAGTAAAATCTTATTTTTACATCCCTATCCTGTGAGACTCCCTCTATAATTATGACATCCTCCGCGGACAAATAGCTGAGCCGCCGGAGGGGACTCCTTTAGAGTGTGCTGTCTGACTGACTTCACACAGCACTGTGTGGGGGTTCCCTGGGACAACCTTAATCCGGCCCTGTCCACAAAGGTTCCTGAACCAAACATCTTGATTTTAGCAGCCTAACCACTGTATTCTGGACATCGCAGTTTTATCTACTGCACTACAGACTTAGCCAGCCAGACACACCGCATGCATATGAGGGATCCAATCTTGGGCGTTGTGACTCTTCACTTTGACCCTGGCAATCTGTGCATAGATGTGGTAACTATAGCCTACAGCTGGATAATTTTATTCTGATCATCTACAGGGAGTGCTGTATCAGTAACTGAGCAAATAAGCTGGTTCTGGATGTTAATCTATTGAGGAACAACCATCCAATAACATTTCTGCTCACATGGAGATATGAACGGAGTTTTATAGACTTTAGGTTTTGGGCTTTTATGGCTTTTTTGAGAGCATATGCTATGTAACCATTTTAAATTTGTGATATTAAATAGGTTTTTTTTATCCATTCCATCCGTTCTAATTTATGCACTAACTTCCCTTATAAGGTAATATTGAGTTCTGCTTTTTAGATTTATTGTTGTGTATTTTGTATCATAGGGACTGACTATCCCATTTAATAGCTGCAATGGAAAAACTACCCTGGCCGCACCTGAATAGAGGCATACTTCGTATCACTCTAATCACATGAATATCAAACAAGACTAACTTTGTCTATTTGCCATATCCTTAGCAAGTATGGAAGGAACATGCCTCTACTTGGCTATTTTTCACAGTCACCTACCACAGCCAATAGAGATGGAAAGTACATTTTTTTTTAGCTGCTATAAAGTTTATATAACAAAAAAAAATAAAAATAAATGCTCACACCCTACCTAACTCATTCCATTACCAGCATTAGGCTATCCTACCTCCCTACTGTGTACAACCAGCTCTAGTGCCAACAGCAGCAGAGCTTTTCTCTGTACCACTGGTGGCAGTGGATATGGAGGCAATGGTAAATATAAACCATACTTTTTATGTATTTATTTTTTTACAGGTGAACCACAAGTGCCAGCATGTCCAGGCATCAAGAGCCCGCTTACACCCGTATCAAAATATTAACCAAATCACAGGACACCACCTCTAAAAAAAATAAAAATGTATTAATAAAAAAAAAAAAAAAAATCACTTCTAGCCTAATGCTAAAAAATATCACTCGGTCAATGACAGCTCACATGAATCAATAATGCCAGTCTACGGTGGTGCTCAACTGACCCCTGCTGTGCTGCTTTGCAAAAACTGTCACAAACATTACTGTATCCATGCGCTTGGACACAGTGCATTTCCAAAATTATAGCACATGCCTTCAGAAACTGTTACACATCACATTAGAAATTTTGTGTACTGGATATTTAACCTCTGCGACTGTTTACTGTCTGTAAAGGATTAGCCGCCAGCCAGGGCTTGCTAAAATGCTGTTTCCATCCACTGCTATTGAACACCTCTACTGTGGAGCACTGGCCACCTAGCGGTGAACCTGTGGAATGGCATGGACCCTTCTGAGTCTTAACATGCCTACCCCTGGTTTTGGCACAAGTTCTACATGCAGCGCCAAGGACACCTGTTTGTAGCAACTTGAACAACAGTATATGAGGACACATCTGTTACAGGACGCAACATTTTAGCAAGTCTACATGACCGCTGAGTAGTAGGGTCATCAAATCTTATGTACATGGATACTATATGGAGATTTGAAAATAGAAATGCAAATAGGAGGGAACCAGTCATGTGGATTCAGCTAATATTTTACTGCATTATCATAAAACACTAGCAACAAGTAGCATCTCCTCCGCAAGAATATTAGACAGATTACATTATAACGAAGCCAACCGTGACAAAAAAAAATAATAATATCTTACAAAAAGGACTAAGGGTGCATACACACGGTGAGATTCGGACTTATCCGATTCTCACCGTGCGACAGGGGGCCGGGTCGGCACTTAGCCAGTATCGCAAGCACATAATGAGTGTGCTTACGATGCTGGCTATGTGCGATGTCAATCCTGACTATCTCTTCTATAGAGATAGTCAGGATTGACTTGCCTGCACAGCCTATTTTTTCGTCCGATGCCGACCGCGCGGGGCCGCGCATCGGCATCGGATCGGGATCGCAAGGTGACTGTCACCTTGCGATCTGCACTATCTTTTCTTCCGATTCTGACTATATAGTCAGAATCGGAAGAAAATATCTTACCGTGTGTACACACCTTAACAGTCAATTGACAAGAGATCAACCCTATTTATCTCTATAAATATCAGTGCTGAGTGACAAAATATGTTGGTCCCAGTGACCCTTCACTTTCAAAACTTGGGGTCTGGACAGGCAAAAGCTGAGACAGTGCTGGAGGCAGATGGAAGCTTGGGCAGTGCTGGGGGCAGGTAGCAGGGAGGGATAGATGGGGCAATGGCAGGGAAAGGTAAGGGCAGAGAGCAGTTGGAGCACTGCTGTGAGTAGGTAATAGATGGGGTTGAGGGGCATAAAGGAATGCAACAATTGGGGTAAAGAGGGATTGGATAGATAACAGCTGGGGCAGTACTCAGCGCAAGGAGGGGGTTAGGGCCGGGCAGAACTGGGGGCAGTGCTGAGAGTAGGGAGGGGTTAAGGGCAGACAGTACTGGGGCAGTGCTTTGGGTAGGGAAGTGATAAGTGTAGATAGCTGCTGGGGCAGTACTGCGGGGTAGGGAGGGGGTAAGGGTAGATAGCTGCTGGGGGCAAGAAGGGGATAAGTTAAGATAGATGCTGAGGCGCTGTTTGTGGCAGTGCTGGTGGTAAGGTAGATAACAGCTGGGGCAGCACTGGGGGGCAAGGAGTGGAACTGGGCAGACAGCACTGGGGTCAGTGATGAGGGTAGGGAGGCGGTAAGGGTATATAGCTACTGGGGCAGTACTGGGGGTAGGATAGATAGCTGAGGCAATACAGGGGACAAGGAGTAGGATGAGGTAGGCAGCACTGGGGGTAGGAAGGAGGGCAGGCAGTAGTGGGTGCAGTGCTTTGGGTAGAGAGGGGGTAAGGGTAGATAGCTGCTGGGCAGTACTGAGGGCAAATAAGGGGGCTGGTTAAAATTAGAGATGTGCGGCGGGCACTTTTCGTGTTTTGGTTTTGGATCCCCGCTTGTGTTTAGGATCTGGATTGGTTTTGCCAAAACCACACTTTTGGGTTTGGGTTTTGGATGATTTAAAAAAACCCCATAAAAACAGCTAAAATCACAGAATTTGGGGCTAATTTTGATCCTACGGTATTATTAACCTCAATAACATTAGTTTTTACTCATTTCCAGTCTATTTTGAACACCTTACACCTCACAATATTGTTTTTAGGCCAGGTGGTTGCACAGAGGTAGCTGGATGACTAAGCTAACCGACACAAGTGGGCGGCACAAACACCTGGCCCATCTAGGAGTGGCACTGCAGTGTCAGACAGGATGGCAGTTTTAAAAACTAGGCCCCAAAGAGCACATAATGCAAAGAAAAAAATAAGATTTTAAACCTACTGGTAAATCTATTTCTCTTAGTCCGTAGAGGATGCTGGGGACTCCATAAGGACCATGGGGTATAGACGGGCTCCGCAGGAGATAGGGCACCTAAAAAGAACTTTGACTATGGGTGTGCACTGGCTCCTCCCTCTATGCCCCTCCTCCAGACCTCAGTTAGAGAACTGTGCCCAGAGGAGATGGACAATACAAGGCAGGATTTAGCAATCCAAGGGCAAGATTCATACCAGCCCACACCAATCATACCATGTAACCTGGAACATACATAACCAGTTAACAGTATGAACAAAAACAACAGTAACGGTCCAATACCGATGTCAACTGTAACATAACCCTTAAGTAAGCAACAACTATATACAAGTCTTGCAGAGTTTCCGCACTGGGACGGGCGCCCAGCATCCTCTACGGACTAGGAGAAACAGATTTACCGGTAGGTTTAAAATCTTATTTTCTCCTACGTCCTAGAGGATGCTGGGGACTCCGTAAGGACCATGGGGTTTATACCAAAGCATCCAATCGGGCGGGAGAGTGCGTATGACTCTTCAGCACCGACTGAGCAAACGCTAGGTCCTTATCAGCCAGGGTATCAAACTTGTGTTTGACCCCGACCAAGTCGCCGCTCGGCAAAGTTGTAATGCCGAGACGCCTCGGGCAGCCGCCCAAGAAGAGCTCACACCTTCCTAATGGAATGGGCCTTAACCGAATTTGGTACCGGCAATCCAGCCGTAGAGTGAGCCTGCTGAATCGTATTACAGATCCAGCGAGCAATAGTCTGCTTCGAAGCAGGAGCGCCAATCTTATTGGCCGCATGCAGGACAAACAGAGCCTCTGTTTTCCTAATTCTAGCCGTCCTGGCTACATAAATTTTTAAGGCCCTGACTACGTCCAGGGATCTGGAATCCTCCAGGTCACTTGTAGCCACAGGCACCACAATAGGTTGATTCATATGGAACGAAGAAACCACTTTAGGCAAAAATTGCGGACGTGTCCTCAATTCAGCTCGATCCACATGAACAATCAAGTAGGGGCTCTTGTGTGACAAAGCCGCCAATTCTGACACTCGCCTTGCTGATGCTAAGGCCAACAACATGACCACCTTCCAGGTAAGAAATTTCAACTCAACCTTGTTAAGTGGTTCAAACCAGTGTGATTTTAGGAACTGCAACACCACGTTCAGGTCCCATGGTGCCACTGGAGGCACAAAAGGGCGCTGGATGTGCAGCACTCCCTTTACAAACGTCTGGACTTCTGGAAGAGAAGCCAATTCCTTCTGAAAGAAAATCGAGAGGGCCGAAATCTGTACCTTAACAGAGCCTAATTTCAGGCCCATATCCACTCCTGTCTGTAGAAAGTGGAGAAGACGACCCAGATGAAAATCTTCCGTAGGTGCATTCTTAGTCTCACACCAAGACACATACTTTCGCCAGATACGGTGATAATGGCCCTCATTCCGAGTTGTTCGCTCGTTCTTTTCCTTCGCATCGGTGCGATTTTCCGCTAACTGCGCATGCGCAATGTTCGCACTGCGGCTGCGCCAAGTAAATTTGCTAAGAAGTGTGGTATTTTACTCACGGCATTACGAGGTTTTTTCTTCGTTCTGGTGATCGTAATGTGATTGACAGGAAGTGGGTGTTTCTGGGCGGAAACTGGCCGTTTTATGGGAGTGTGTGAAAAAACGCTGCCGTTTCTGGGAAAAACGCGGGAGTGGCTGGAGAAACGGGGGAGTGTCTGGGCGAACACTGGGTGTGTTTGTGACGTCAAACCAGGAACGACAAGCACTGAACTGATCGCACTGGAAGAGTAAGTCTCGAGCTACTCAGAAACTGCAAAGTAAAATCTTTTCGCAATATTGCGAATACTTCGTTCGCAATTCAGCTAAGCTAAGATTCACTCCCAGAGGGTGGCGGCTTAGCGTGTGCACTGCTGCGAAAATCGGCTAGCGAGCGAACAACTCGGAATGAGGGCCAATGTTTTATCAGCACCTCCTTCCTAGCCTTTATTAAAGTAGGGATGACCTCTTCCGGAATCCCCTTTTTCGCTAGGATTCGGCGTTCAACCGCCATGCTGTCAAACGTAACCGCGGTAAGTCTTGAAATACACAGGGCCCCTGCTGCAACAGGTCTTCCCTCAGAGGAAGAGGCCAGGGATCTCCTGTGAGCATCTCTTGTAGATCCGAGTACCAGGCCCTTCGAGGCCAGTCTGGGACAACGAGTATCGTCCGTACTCTTCTTCGTCTTATGATCCTCAACACTTTTGTGATGAGAGGAAGAGGAGGAAACACGTAGACCGATTTGAACACCCACGGCGTTACCAGAGCGTCTACTGCTACTGTCTGAGGGTCCCGAGACCTGGCGCAATACCTCCGAAGTTTTTTGTTGAGGCGTGACGCCATCATGTCTATTTGAGGAGTTCCCCAAAGACGTGTTACGTCTGCAAAGACCTCTTGCTGAAGACCCCACTCTCCTGGATGGAGATCGTGTCTGCTGAGGAAGTCTGCTTCCCAGTTGTCCATTCCCGGAATGAAGACAGCCGACAGAGCGCTTACATGATTTTACGCCCAGCGAAGGATCCTTGTGGCTTCCGCCATCGCGACTCTGCTTCTTGTCCCGCCTTGGCGGTTCACATGAGCCACTGCTGTGACATTGTCTGATTGAATCAGAACCGGTAGGTTTCGAAGAAAACTCTCCGCTTGTCGAAGGCCGTTGTAAATGGCCCTAAGTTCCAACACATTGATGTGTAGACAAGACTCCTGGTCTGACCAAAGACCCTGAAAAGTTTTTTCCCTGTGTGACCGCTCCCCAACCTCGGAGGCTCGCGTCCGTGGTAACCAGGATCCAATCCTGAATTCCGAACCTGCGACCCTCCAGGAGGTGAGCACTTTGCAACCACCACAGGAGGGACACTCTGGTCCCTGGGGACAGAGTTATTTTCCGATGTAAGTGCAGATGGGACCCGGACCACTTGTCCAGAAGGTCTCATTGAAAAGTCCTTGCATGGAACCTACCGAAGGGAATGGCCTCGTAGGCCGCCACCATTTCCCCCAGAACTCGAGTGCATTGGTGAACGGACACCCTTTTCGGTTTTAGCAGGTCTCTGACCATGTTCTGGATGTCTTGGGCTTTCTCTATTGGGAGGAAGACCTTCATTTGTTCCGTATCATACCTAGGAACGGTAGTCGAGTTATCGGAATCAACTGTGACTTCGGTAGATTTAGGATCCAACCGTGTTGCTGGAGAACTCTCAGAGAGAGCGCCACACTGCTCAGCAATTTCTCCCTTGATCTCGCTTTTATCAGGAGATCGTCCAAGTATGGGATAATTGTGACACCCTTCTTGCGCAGGACCACCATCATTTCCGCCATTATCTTGGTGAAAATCCTCGGGGCCGTGGAGAGTCCAAACGGCAACGTCTGAAATTGGTAATGACAATCCTGTACAGCGAATCTCAGGTATTCCTGATGGGGGGCATATATGGGGACATGAAGGTACGCATCCTTTATGTCCAGAGACACCATAAACTCCCCCTCCTCCATGTTGGCTATTATCGCTCTGAGAGATTCCATTTTGAATTTGAATCTTTTTATGTACAGGTTTAGGGATTTCAGATTTAAAATAGGTCTGACCGAAGCGTCCGGTTTCGGGACCACAAATAGGGTTGAGTAGTAACCTCTTCCCTGCTGGTGCAGGGGAACCTTGATTATCACTTGCTGTATACACAGCGTCTGAATTGCAGCTAACACTATATCCCTTTCCGATGTGGAAGCTTGTAGAGCCGATTTGAAAAATCGGCGCGGGGGCACCTCCTCGAATTCCAATTTGTAACCCTGGGAAACTATTTCCAACACCCAGGGGTTCAGGTCCGAACTGACCCAGGCCTGACTGAAAAGTCTAAGACGTGCCCCCACCGTTGCGGACTCCCTCAGGGGAGCCCCAGCATCATGCTGTGGGTTTTGGAGCAGTCGGGGAGGATTTTTGTTCCTGGGCACCTGCCGAAGCAGGTGCTCTCTTGCCTCTGCCCTTACCTCTGGCAAGGAGAGAGGATCCCCGACCTCATTTGGACTTGTGCGACCTAAAGGACTGCATCTGATAGGGTGTTACTTTCTTTTGCTGTTGGGGAATATATGGTAAAAAATTTGATTTACCTGCTGTAGCTGTGGAAACCAGGTCCGTCAGCTCATCCCCAAACAATACATCACCCTATATAGGGTAGTACTTCCATATGTTTTTTGGAATCCGCATCACCCGTCCATTGGCGAGTCCATAAGGATCTTCTCACTGAGACAGACATGGCATTGGCCCTAGAAGCTAGCAATCCAATGTCCCTTTGAGCATCCCTCATAAATAAGACTGCGTCTTTAATATGGGCTAGAGTTAGGAATATAGTATCCTTATCCCTATTATCAAATTGATCTGTCAGCTCATCTGTCCAAGCTGCAATTGCGCTACACACCCATGCCGACGCAATTGTCGGTCTTAGCACAGCACCCGTATGAGAATAAATACACTTTAAGGTAGTTTCTTGCCTGCGATCTGCAGGGTCCTTAAAGGCCGCTGTGTCAGGAGAAGGTAGCGCCACTTTCTTGGACAAGCGCGTCAGGGCCTTGTCCACAGTGGGGGATGATTCCCAAATCTCCCTGTCCTGCTTAGGGAAGGGGTATGCCATATAAATTCTTTTGGGGATCTTATCCGGAGTCTCCCAAGCTTTTCCAAAGAATTCATTTAATTCATGAGATGTGGGAAAGTTAATAATCTGTTTCTTTTCCTTAAACATGTGTACCCTTGTGTCGGGGACCGAGGGTTCATCCACAATATGCAACACATCCCTTATTACCACAATCATACACTGAATGGTTTTAGTCACCCTAGGGTGCAATTTTACTTCGTCATAGTCGACACTGGAATCAGAATCCGTGTCGGTAGTAGTGTCTTGTGTTAAGGGACGCTTTTGAGACCCCGACGGGCCCTGTGAGTCGGTCCAATCCGAGGATTGACCCCCTGATGTCCCCCCTAATTCAGCCTTATCAAGCCTTTTATGTAAAGATGCTACACTTGCATTCAACATATGCCACAAGTCCATCCAATCTGGAGTCGGCACAACCGACGGGGACACACCACTCATTTGCTCCACCTCCTCCTTGGAGAAGCCTTCCGCCTCAGACATGTCGACACACACGTACCGACACCCCACACACACAGGGATTAACCTATAAGGGGACAAAACCCCAACCAGGCCCTAAGGAGAGACAGAGAGAGAGTATGCCAGCACACACCAGCGCTTAAAAACACTGGAAAATTATGTCCAGATAGCGCTTTTCTATATAATAATATGCCAATTCCCACTCACTGCGTCGCTAATGTGCCCCCCTCCTCTTTTTTCCAGCCTGTGAAGTTCAGCAGGGGAGAGACCAGGGAGCCAGCGTTTTCCTCATGCAGCGTCTGTGGAGAAAATGGCGCTGGTTAGTGCTGAGGATCAAGCCCCGCCCACCCGACGGCGGGCTTCGGTCCCAGTGATCTTTCAATAAAAATGGCGGGGGAACATAGATTTACTGCCTCCGCAGCCTAATCCAACTATATTTGCCCCAAATGTGAGGTTTATTGCTGCCCAGGGCGCCCCCTCCCTGCGCCCTGCACCATTCAGTGCTGCTCTGTGTGTGTGTGACTGGGAGCAATGGCCTTACCTCATGAAGATCTGATGTCTTCTGCCTACTCTATCCGGCTTCTATCTTCGGCATCTGTGAGGAGGACGGCGGCGCGGCACCAGGACGAACCCCAGGTGAGACCTGTGTTCCGACTCCCTCTGGAGCTAATGGTGTCCAGTAGCCTTAGAAGCAGTGCCCAACTTCACAAGCCAGCTCTGCTTCTCTCTCCTCGGTCCCACGATGCAGGGAGCCTGTTGCCAACAGGACTCCCTGAAAATAAAAAACCTAACAAAATTCTTCTTTAACATAAAACTCTGGAGAGCTCTCTGCAGTGCACCCATTCTCCTCTGGGCACAAGATCTAACTGAGGTCTGGAGGAGGGGCATAGAGGGAGGAGCCAGTGCACACCCATAGTCAAAGTTCTTTTTGGGTGCCCTATCTACTGCGGAGCCCATCTATACCCCATGGTCCTTGCGGAGTCCCCAGCATCCTCTAGGACGTAAGAGAAACAAGAGGTGCAAGATGGAATTGTCCTTGGGCCCTCCCACCCACCCTTATGTTGTATAAACAGGACATGCATACTTTAACAAACCAATCATTTCAGCGACAGGGTCTGCCACACAACTGTGGCTGAAATGACTGCTTTGTTTGGGCCCCCACCAAAAAAGAAGCAAATAATCTCTCCTTGCACAAACTGGCTCTACAGTGGCAAGATGTCGTCCTCATCCTCAGATTCCTCCCCTTCAGTGTTTACATCCTGACAGAGAAATAATATTCAAACAAACCCACATCATTTAAATACAGTGGACTGCTTACGCTATTACCCAAAGTTTCTAAACTTGGACAGTGACTTACGATGAATGTGCTGCAGGTGACGTATAAGGGAGGATGTTCCTAGGTGGTTAACGTCCTTACCCCCTACTTAGTATGGATTGACAAAGGCAACAGATGGCTTGATACCTGTTGTCCGGATTTGTGGAGAAATAATTCCATACTGACGAGGTGGCTTGTTTGGTATATTGCTCAGGCATGACAATGGGCTTTTTCATCCCATGGCCAACAACTGTCTCCACTGGCGCCTTATTCAAACAAACCACTTCACCATCAGAATCCTCATCATCAACTTCCTCCGCAGCGCCAGCTACACCCATATTCTCCTTATCCTGGTGTACTTCTACAGTGATATCCTCAATCTCAATATCAGCAACTGGACTGGCGGTGCGCTTACCAGCACTTGCAGGGGTCATGCAAATGGTGGTAGGAGCCTCCTCTTCCCATACAGTGTTGTGAAGGTCTGGCCTAGACATCGCAACCGCAGACAGTGCCAGCACGCCTGTATTTTCACAACACCCCTGTAATTTTACAGCATACAAGACAGGGCCAGTGTACATTGATTTTCACTGAACCCCTGAATTTTTATAGCATACAGGGCCAGTGTAATATTATTTGAACAGCAACAACTCTATATTTTACAGCATACAGCAGTGTGCTTTTAATTTTTAACAACTGCACCCCTGAATTTTTATAGCATAAACAGCCAGTGTAATGTTATTAAGACATCAGCACCCCTATATTTGACAGCATACAGGAGCAGTGTGCTTTTAATTTGTAAGAACTGCACCTCTGAATTTTTATAGCAGACAGGGCCAGTGTAATGTTATTAAGACATCAGCACCCCTATATTTAACAGCATACAGGAGCAGTGTTTTTATTTTTTAACAACTGCACCCCTGAATTTTTATAGCAGTTGCGGCCAGTGTTATGTTATTAAGACACCAGCACCGCTATATTTGCACCCCCATATTTGACAGCATACAGGAGCAGTGTGCTTTTAATTTGTAGGAACTGCACCCCTGAATTTTTATAGCAGACCGGGCCAGTGTAATGTTATTAAGATATCAGCACCCCTATATTTTACAGTGCCCCTGCCCCCTGTACAACACAGTGACAGCCAGGACAGCAACACCCATGTACAGCTGCAGCACATGAAACACCAGTGACAGCACCCCTAACACAGCACAGGTACACCACAGTGACTGCAGCAAACCCCGACAGAGCACACACTAACCCCACCCGACGCCACCACCCACAGAGAGACAGAGGTCTGTCTCCCTCACTCTCCAAATCCGGAGTGAAAATGGCGGCGACGCGCGGCTGTTTGTATGGGATCCAAATCCCGTGAGATTCCGACAGCGGGATGATGACGTTTTGCCTCATTCTAGTTTCTCGAGTCTGGCGGGAAGTCCCGAGCTGGAAATGGAACCGGACCCGCTCATCTCTAGTTAAAATAGATGTGATGTACTGCTTGGTGCAGTGCTGGGGGTAGGATAGATAGCAGCTGAGGCAGTATCGGGGGCAAGGAGTTGGTTATGGGTAGGCAGTGCTGGGGTAGGGATGAGGGTGTTAAGAGTAAAGAGCTGCTGTGGTAGTACTAAGAATAGGGTAGGTAGATGACGGGCAGTAGTTACCTCCTACCTCCAGCTGAGAGTCCCCTGGTAGGGTCACTTTAGCTGCAGCTCCAGCTTGCTCCTCAGCACCTGGGTAAAGCTGGCTGAAGAAGTTGTGGATGGAGCACAGGCTACTAGAGTGGCCTGGCACCACGGACATGATGGAGGAAACAATGTTGCTGCATACGGGAAAGTTGCAGGGTAGTTGATGGAGAAGGGGTGTAAAACCTTGTGAGAGGTGGAGCTGGATTCTGAAAAGGATGCCCAATGCAGAGCATGGACAGCTATTGTAGATTCAAATTTCAGAGCGATGGCAGTGCGATAAAAGCTGGCAAACAGGGACGAAGGTCTCAGGCAAGAATTAGTTATGGAGGTGCTGCCAGCTGCGATCGACAGGGGAGACGCTGCTGGAGGTGTTTGGCTGGGGAGAAACTGAGGATTGTGTTATTGGCTGTGGTGCACACTTCAGCGAGTCACAGCAAGTCCTACAGGACCTATTTATACTTCAGAACAGAGTCTCTCACTGCCTCTGGCGCATAAAATAAGTGCTGTAGCGTGTATTTGCGATCACTGACTATATCTATCTATAGATGTGTCCTCACATAGCCTTGCTGTAATGCGATGCTGCGGTGTAGAGGGCTATGGGAACTTCTTATGCGTACACACTCTGTATGTCGTGCTACTTATGTATCGCAGTCCTGCTACAGAAAGCAGTAAAGCTGTAGAGGGAGACATCTGTATAAATATAATATCTCTCTATATACACAGTATATAGCTCTGAACATTAAAGAATACTCACTGGTGTCTGCAAATTCACAGTAAGGAACTTCTGATCTTTCTTCATCTGAATTTTTCATAAGTGCTTCAGCTACACATCTTGAGAATTTCTTAAGATCAGTTATATTTTCACATCCTCTACAGACGTGAAGGTATAAATTCCCTAGTTTCATCCAGTTACTGTTAAGTTTACAATGCTGTAAAGAAAATAAAAAATAGACATTTAAATTAATGTTTCCTTCCCCCGTTTGTAAGCCAATAAGATTATAATGTTCCCAACAGGAAGTGTGTTGATCTGGTGAGGTACACTGACAGATAGACCGAGCATAGAACGTGCCACATAGTACAGTGTAAAGCTGGGTAAACACCTATACAATCATCAGCTCGTTCTCCCGATATCAGGTAAACGGTTTGTATAGGTGCGTATGCAGTGCCGTTGCAAGATCATCAGCCTATAAACGGCATATAACACTCCTGCAACAGCCGAAACCGGGAGGTCATATTTTATGTGCTACACAGCTGACTCCCTGATCCCCATAGAGGAGCCGCTCCCCCCACTGCTACCCCCGCCCTTACCAGAGGTTACGGCTAGATACATACCGCTCGGCCGATTGGGAGAGTTTAACCCGATCAGCTGGAGATCACAAAGGTGTGTACCCAGCTTTAGATGTTATGCTTTTGTCACAGTGAAGCTCTAAGATTGTAATATCCAACAAAGTTCATGTATCCAATTTGTTGGATTACTCCATGTGTTAACAGCACAGTACTTCCGAGTTTGAAACTTCTATGCTACCTGTCACTCTTGTCACAGTATAGAAGGCAGAATAATTGTAATCAGATTAGGATACACCCCTCCACCATTCCACACTGCCATTTTGCTTGCTGTCACTTAATGTTTAACATAAAAAAAATAAGAATTTACTTACCGATAATTCTATTTCTCGTAGTCCGTAGTGGATGCTGGGAACTCCGTAAGGACCATGGGGAATAGCGGCTCCGCAGGAGACTGGGCACATCTAAAGAAAGCTTTAGGACTATCTGGTGTGCACTGGCTCCTCCCCCTATGACCCTCCTCCAAGCCTCAGTTAGGATACTGTGCCCGGACGAGCGTACACAATAAGGAAGGATTTTGAATCCCGGGTAAGACTCATACCAGCCACACCAATCACACCGTACAACTTGTGATATGAAACCCAGTTAACAGCATGATAACAGAGGACCCTCTGAATAGATGGCTCACAACAAGAACCCGATTAGTTAACAATAACTATGTACAAGTATTGCAGACAATCCGCACTTGGGATGGGCGCCCAGCATCCACTACGGACTACGAGAAATAGAATTATCGGTAAGTAAATTCTTATTTTCTCTGACGTCCTACTGGATGCTGGGAACTCCGTAGGACCATGGGGATTATACCAAAGCTCCCAAACGGGCGGGAGAGTGCGGATGACTCTGCAGCACCGAATGAGAGAACTCCAGGTCCTCCTCAGCCAGGGTATCAATTCGTAGAATTTTGCAAACGTGATTGCCCCTGACCAAGTAGCTGCTCGGCAAAGTTGTAAAGCCGAGACCCCTCGGGCAGCCGCCCAAGATGAGCCCACCGTCCTTGTGGAATGGGCTTTTATTGATTTAGGCTGCGGTAATCCTACCGCAGAATGCGCCAGCTGAATAGTGCTACAAAACCAGCGCACAATAGACTGCCTAGAAGCAGGAGCACCCAGCTTGTTGGGTGCCATCAGGATAAACAGCGAGTCAGTTTTCCTGACTCCAGCCGTCCTGGAAAAATAAAATTTACAGGGCTCTGACTACGTCCAGCAACTTGGAATCCTCCAAGTCCCCAGTAGCCGCAGGCACCACAATAGGTTGGTTCGAGTGAAAACCTGAGACCACCTTCGGGAGAAACTGAGGACGAGTCCTCAACTCTGCCCTATCCATACAGAAAATCAGATAAGGCCTTTTACATGACAAAGCCGCCAATTCTGACACACGCCTGGCCAAGGCCAAGGCCAACAGCATGACCACTTTCCACGCGAGATACTTTAGCACCATGGTTTTAAGTGGCTCAACCAATGCGACATTAGGAAATCCAACACCACGTTGAGATCCAAAAAGTGCCACAGGAGGCACAAAAGGAGGCTGAATATGTAGTACTCCTTTAACCAAAGTCTGAACTTCAGGCAGTGAAGCCAGTTTTATTCTGGAAGAAAATCGACAGAGCCGAAATCTGGACCTTGATGGACCCCAATTTGAGGCCCAAACGTCACCCCTGCTTGCAGGAAGTGCAGGAATCGACATAGTTGAAATTCCTCCGTCGGGGCCTTCATGGCCTCCCACCAAGCAACAAATTTTCGCCAAGCGCGGCGATAATGTCTTGCGGTGACATCCTTCCTGGCTATGATCAGGGTAGGGATGACTTCCTTCGGAATACCCTTTTCCTTTAGGATCTGGTGTTCTACCGCCATGCCATCAAACGCAGCCGCGGTAAGTCTTGGAACAGACAGGGTCCCTGCTGCAGCAGGCCTTGTCTGAGCGGCAGAGGCCAAGGGTCCTCTGCCAGCATCTCTTGAAGTTCCGGGTACCAAGCTCTTCATGGCCAATCCGGAACCCCGAGTATGGTTTTCACTCCTCGCCTTCTTATTATTCTCAGTACCTTGGGTATGAGAGGTAGAGGAGGAGACACATAAAACCGACTGGTACACCCACGGTGTCACTAGAGCGTCCCCAGCGATCGCCTGAGGGTCCCTTGACCTGGCGCAATATCTTTTCAACTTCTTGTTGAGGCGGGACGCCATCATGTCCACCCGTGGTCATTCCCAACGGTTTACCCGCATTTGGAAAACTTCTGGATGAAGTCCCCATTCTCCTGGGTGTAGGTCGCCCATCGGAGAATCCTTGTGGCTTCTGCCATCGCCATCCTGCTTCTTGTGCCGCCCTGTCTGTGTACATGGGCCACCGCCGTGATGTCGTCTGATTGGATCAGTACCGGCTGGTTCTGAAGCAGGGGCCTTGCTTGTCTTAGGGCATTGTAAATGGCCCTTAGCTGCAGAATATTTATGTGAAGCGAAATCTCCTTGGAAATTTCTTCCCTGTGTGACTGCACCCCAGCCCCGAAGGCTGGCATCCGTGGTCACCAGGACCCAGTCCTGTATTCCGAATCTGCGGCCCACTAGTAGATGAGCCCTCTGCAGCCACCACAGCAGCGACACCCTGTTTCTTGCTGACAGGGTTATCCGCTGTTGTATCTGTACATGGGACCCGGACCATTAGTCCCACAGGTCCCACTGGAACGTCCTTGCGTGGAGTCTTCCGAATGGAATTATGCTTCGTACGAAGCTACCATTTTTCCCAGGACTCGTGTGCATTGATGTACCGACACCTGTCCTGGTTTTAGGATGTCTCTGACTAGAGATGACAACTCCTCGGCTTTTTCCACTGGAAGAAACACTCTTTTCTGGTCTGCGTTCAGAAACATTCCCAGGAACAGAAGACGTGTCGCCGGGACCAGCTGTGACTTTGGAATATTGAGAATCCAGTCGTGCTGTTGTAGCACTTCCCGAGAGAGTGCTACCCCCACTACCAACTGTTCTTTGGACCTCGCCTTTATCAGGAGATCGTCCAAGTATGGGATAATAAAAACTTCCTTCTTGTGAAGGAGTATCATCACTTCGGCCATTACCTAGGTAAAGACCTTTGGTGCCGTGGACAACTCCAACGGCCGCGTCTGGAACTGATAGTGACAGTCCTGTACCACATATCTGAGGTACTCCTGGTGAGGGGGGGGGGGGGAATGGGGACATGCAGGTACGCATCCTTGATGTCCAGGGAGACCCTGTAATCCCCCTCGTCCAGGCTCGTAATAAGCGCCCTGAGCGATTCCATCTTGAACTTGAATCTTCTGATATAAAAGTTCAAGTATTTTAATTTCAAGATGGGTCTCACCGAACCGTTGTGGTACCACAACCACTGTGGAATAGTAACCCCTTCCTTGCTGAAGGAGGGGCACCTTGACAATCACTTGTTGTGATTATAGTGTTGAATATCCACCAACACCGTCTCCCTGGCAGAGGGAGGTGCCGGTAAGGCAGATTTTAGGAAACGGCGGGGGGAAGAACGTCTCGAACTCCAGCCTGTACCCCTGAGATACTACTTGAAGGACCCAGGGATCTATGTGAGAGAGCCCACTGTCCGCTGAAATATCTGAGACGGGCCCCCACCGTACCCGGGTCCGCCTGAGCAGCCCCAGCACCATGCTGTGGACCTACCGGACGCAGGGAGGACTTCTGCTCTTGGGACTGTACTTGATGATACGGTGCTTTCTTTTGTTGTGGGGTAGCCTGTGGCAAAAAAAATTAATTTCCCAGCAGTAGCTGTGGAAACGAGGTCTGAAAAACTATCCCCAAACAGTTTTACCCCCTTATAGGGCAACTTCCATGTGCCGATTCGAGTCGGCATCGCCTGAACATTGCCAAGTCCATAACCCCCGTCTGGCGGCAATGGACCTAGCGCTTATTTTTGATGTCAGCCGGCAAATATCCCTCTGTGCATCACGCATGTATAAGACCACGTCTTTTATATGCTCTATTTTCAGCAAAATATTGTCCCTATCCATAGTTATTTTCCGACAGGGAATCTGACCACGCAGCGGGAGCACTGCCCATCCATGCCGAAGCAACGGCTGGTCGCAATATAATGCCCTAGTGTGTGACCATATCTTATAGGGTAACCTCCTGCTTTCTATCAGCAGGTTCCTTCAGGGCGGCCGTACCCGAAGACGGTAGTGCCACCTTTTCTGATAAGCGTGTAAGCGCTGTATCTACCCTATGGGGTGTTTCCCCGCGTGACCTATCCTCTGGCGGGAAAGGGTACGCTGCCAATAACCGTTGTAGAAATTATCAATTTCTTACCGGGGGAAGACCACTCTTCCTCACACACCTCATTTAATTTCTCAGATGCAGGAAAAACTACTAATAGTTTTCTCTCACCAAACACAATACCCTTTTATGTGGTACCTGGGGTATAATCATAAATGTGTAATACATTTTTCATTGTCTCAATCCTGTAACGGGTGGACCTATTTGGAGGGTACACCAGTCTCATCGATGTCGACACTGGAGTCAGTATCCGTGTCGACATCTGTGTCTGTTATCTGAGGTAGCGGGCGATTTTAGAGCCCCCCATGACATTTGAGACGCTGGAACAGGCACAAGCTGAGTAGCCGGCTGTTCCGTGTCGTCGGCCTTTTATGTAAGGAGTTGACACTTTCACGTAATCCTTCCATAAGTTCAACCACACCGGAGTCGACCCCGCAGGGGGTGACAACATATTTACAGGCATTCGCTCCGCCTCCACCTCATTATCCTCCACATACCTGTCGACACAGCCGTACCGACACACAGCACACACACAGGGAATGCTCTGATAGAGGACAGGACCCCACAAAGCCCTTTGGGGAGACAGAGGGAGAGTATGCCAGCACACACCAGGGCGCTATATATCACAGGGATAGCACCTATAAAAAAGTGTTTTCCCTTATAGCTGCCTATATGTTGTATACTGCGCCTAAATTGTGCCCCCCCCCCTCTCTTTTTAACCCTTTCTGTAGTGTATTAACTGCAGGGGAGAGCCAGGGAGCTTCCCTCCAACGGAGCTGTGAGGGAAAAATGGCGCCAGTGTGCTGAGGAGATAGGCTCCGCCCCTTTTTCGCTGACTTTTCTCCCGCATTTTTATGGAATCTGGCAGGGGTTAATATACATCCATATAGCCCTGGGGGTTATATGTGATGTATTTTTGCCAGCCAAGGTGTTTATATTGCTGCTCAGGGCGCCCCCCCCCAGCGCCCTGCACCGTCAGTGACCGGAGTGTGTGGTGTGCATGAGGAGCAATGGCGCACAGCTGCAGTGCTGTGCGCTACCTTGGTGAAGACTGATGTCTTCTGCCGCCGATTTTCCGGACCTCTTCTTGCTTCTGGCTCTGTAAGGGGGCCGGCGGCGCGGCTCTGGGACCGGACTCCGAGGCTGGGCCTGTGTTCGGTCCCTCTGGAGCTAATGGTGTCCAGTAGCCTAAGAAGCCCAAGCTGGCTGCAAGCAGGCAGGTTCGCTTCTTCTCCCCTTAGTCCCTCGATGCAGTGAGCCTGTTGCCAGCAGGTCTCACTGAAAATAAAAAACCTAAAACTAACTTTTTCTAAGAAGCTCAGGAGAGCTCCTAGATTGCACCCTGCTCGGTCGGGCACAAAAATCTAACTGAGGCTTGGAGGAGGGTCATAGGGGGAGGAGCCAGTGCACACCAGATAGTCCTAAAGCTTTCTTTAGATGTGCCCAGTCTCCTGCGGAGCCGCTATTCCCCATGGTCCTTACGGAGTTCCCAGCATCCACTAGGACGTCAGAGAAACTATGATTATAAACAACCTAGCCAAGTCTGTTTTTGGGCTACAATTCTCTTTTTTCCCATGCATAGTAACACAAGGACCTTCCTGCTTCTGACCCATGAGTACTGCTTTATCCGTACAACATCTCAAATTACAGTATAGTCTGGGTGCCCACTGGAGTGATGTCTGGAAGAATCCACAACCAAGAAAACAAACAAACAAAAAAGTAAACCAATTAGCATCTGGAAAGCTCCCACACCCACCTGCTATGGTTACTGCCACCCAACTCTGAAGGCTCACACTAGCCAGTCTCACAAGTAAGGTTAATGCTTTCCAAGCCACCCTCCATCGCAACTGTCCATCAGACACCTAATACACAATGATGTTAATGAGTCACATCATCCTGTAGTTATAGTTTTGAAATGCAATCGAGTAAAGCAATTGTCCTAACTACAACTACTGTTTTGCATGTAGTACTAATACTGACTGCTTGGAAACACACATCGCATTGTAAAAATCATTCATAAAAGCCAGTTCTCTGTTGAAAATATGACTCAACACAAATCCCTTCCATCTTCCCCAAATTGGAATAAAAACAACAGCCAGCACCTGTGCCTGCTCTGATAACAGATAACGCAAAGGATGCAAAACAGGTCTGGCTGAACACACAACAGAGGATCCCCTTTATGTTGTGACTGAGTCTCTGAATCCGTATACAAAGTGCTACACTGCAGCACCCTCAGCTTTCTTCTGCACCAGACTCCCGTCACACACAACATACGATATCAAATTAAGGCCCAAATGTATTAAAGTTTAACATGACATAAAGTGAAGACAAATAAAGAGTGATAAGGTACAAGCCAATCAGCTCCTAACAGTCATTTTTCAAGCACAGCCTGTGACATGGCAGTTAGGAGCTGGTTGTCTGGTCATTTATCACTCTTTATCCGTCCCAACTGTATCTCTTGTTAAAGCTTTATACATTTGGGTCTAAGTCTCCTGGTGCATCCTAGCTGCATAGCATTGCAACTAAGACACTTTCGGCAAAAAGAGACACCCGGCGCTAGTAGAAACGCACAGGATCTGGCTGCTCACTTGCGCCAGGCATCTCATGCTGCATGGCGTATTGAGGCTAGATGTATAGGACACATCAGTACTGGAACCACTTTGTGCAATTAATCAATATTCATTTCGCCTATCAGATCACTAGCGAGAACTGACATCAGTGCCAGATTGGATTTGCAAGCACAAACTAGTTTCCTCCAGTGTGCAGAGGTTTCTCTGTTTTCTCTCCATGCTGTACACATACTGTATGTGTATCACTCCATTACTAAACAATTAGCTGCAGGTAATGAAGAGGTGCATTTAAAGTTACAGTACATCACCAGCTACAGATTTCAAAAATAGGAATTTAATACCTACCGGTAATTCCTTTTCTCGTGGTCCGTAGTGGATACTGGGGATCTGTACTTTAGTACCATGGGTATAGATCTGGTCGACTGGAGCCTGGCACTTTAAAACCTTTAGTGTGTGTATGTGTGTGCTGGCTCCTCCCCTCTATGCCCCTCCTACTAGACTCAGTCTAGGAAAACTGTGCCTGAGGAGACGGACATATCATGAGAGAAGGAATAATACAACAGCGGTGAGGCAACAAGCCAACACACAACCATAACCAAAAGGAGGGCGCTAACCAGAACAGAGGCTAGCAACACCAACCCAACCAGGACAGCACAGCTGTCCTATCAACATAACAGGACCGCAATGGCAGACCAACCAAAACTTACTCAGTTAAGCAGGAATCAAAGCACTGAGGCAGGTGCCCAGTATCCACTATGGAATATGAGAAAAGGAATTACAGGTAGGTATTAAATTCCTATTTTCTCTAATGTCCTAGTGGATACTGGCGATCTGTACTTTAGTACCATGGGGAAGTCCCAAAGCTCCCAAACGGGTGGGAGAGTGCCGAGACCCCTGTAAAACCGCCTGACCAAATTGAAGGTCATCCTTGGCCAAAGTGTCGAACCGACAGAATTTTCACAAAAGTGTTTGAACCAGACCACGTAGCAGCTTGGCACAACTGTAAGGCCAAGACACCCCGGGCAGCCGCCCAGGAAGAGCCCACAGATCTCGGCGAGTGGGCCTGAATAGACGTCGGCAAAGGCAGAGCCGCCAAAGTCTAGGCCTGTTGAATGGTCAACCTGAGCCGACGAGCAATAGATTGCTTGGAAGCCGGACAACCAATCTTGGTGGCATCATAAAGGACAAACAGCGAGTCAGGTTTCCGATGACGTGCCGTCCTTTTGACATAAATCTTCAGAGGCCTCACAACATCCAAGGAATCTGACCCAATGGAAGCGTCAGACAACACCGGAACCACAATGGGTTGATTGACATGAAATGCTGGAACAACTTTTGGTAAAAACTGAGGACGGGTCCCGATTTCCGCCCTGTCTTCATGAAAAACCAAATTAAGGCTCTTACAGGATAAGGCCCCCAATTCAGAGACACGTCTTACAGACGCCAATGCTAAAAGCATCACCGTTTTCCAGTTAGAAATTTCAACTCCACCCTATGTAAGAGTTCAAACCAGTCCGATTGAAGAAAGTAGTGAACTACACTGAGATCCCACAGAGCCGTGGGAGGCAGAAGGGCGGTTGCATATGAAGCACTCCTTTTAGGAAAGTGTGCACTTCCGGCAACAAGACAAGTTATTTCTGGAAGAAAATAGAGACCGCCGAAATCTGGACTTTGATGGAGCCTAAACGCAGGCCCATATACACTCCTGTTTGCAGGAAAAGTAGAAAACGACAGATTCTAAATTCCACAGAAGACACCTTTCTACTTTCACACCAGGAAACATACTTTTTCCAGATACGATGATAATGTTTTGACGTCACCATCTTCCTGGCTTGTACCATGGTGGAAATAACCTGTGAGGGAATACCTTTTCTTGCTAGAATCGCCCTCTCAACTTCCAAGCCGTCAAACATAGCCGCTGTAAGTCTGGAAAGACGAACGGACCTTGCTGAAGAAGATCCTGTTGGAGTGGTAGAGGCCAGGGAACCTCCAGAGCCATGGTTAGGAGGTCCGAGTACCACGCTCGTCGAAGCCAATCTGGGGCAATTAGAACGCTTTCCCTTCTTAGTCTGTTTAGAACCCTTGGGATTAGCGGTAGAGGAGGGAACAGGTACACAAACTGGTACGTCCAAGGTGTCGTCAGCGCGTCCATTGCTACAGCCTGCGGATCCCTCGTTCTGGAACAGTAACGGCATAAGCCATCAGGTCTATCTGCGGACAGCTCCACCATTGAATCAACTGTTGAAACACCTGGGGGTGTCTGCTGAGGAAGTCCGCTTCCCAGTTGTCCACTCCTGGAAAGAATATGGCTGAGATGTCCCTTGCGTTGGCCTCTGCTCAGAGGAGGATTTTTGACACTTCTCGCATCGCTGCTCTGCTTCTTATTCCCCCTTGTTGGCCTATGTACGCCAACGCCATGGCGTCGTCCGATTGAACCTGGATCTCCCGATCCGTCCGGAGATGGTAAGCTTGCAGAAGGGCATTGTAAATCGCCCTGAGTTCCAGGACATTTATCGGTAGAGCAAATTCCAGACTTGACCATATCCCTTGGAACTGGGCCCCTTGGGTCACAGCCCCCAACCCCGGAGACTGGCTTCCGTTATCCAGAAATATATTGGATATTGAAATTCCTGCCTTCTACCAGGTGAGGAACTTGTAGCCACCATAATAGAGAAATCCGGGCCTTCGGAGATAACTTGATGCATGTGAAGGTGAGACCCTGACCATTTGTCCAGCAGGTCCAGCTGAAAAGGACAGGCATGAAATCTGCCATATTGGATTGCCTCGTAAGCAGCAACCATCTTGCCCAGCAAATGTATGCAAAGATTTATGGACACCTTGCGAGGACGGAGCACTGAGCGGACCAAAGCCTGAATGGCCAAGGCCTTGTCCAAAGGAGAAAAACCTTTTGAGACACTGTATCCAGTATCATTCCCAGGAATTGGAGACCTTGGGTCTGTTGCAGGTGAGATTTCTGGAAGTTTAGAAACCGCCCATGATCCGTAAGCAGGCGAGTTGTCAGATCGATGCTGTACAAGAGACGCTCCCTGGACATAGTCTTTATCAGAAGATCATCCAAGTAGGGGATTATGTTGACTCCCATCATGCGCAGTTGCAGCATCATCTCTGCCATGACTTTGGTGAAGACCCTCGGAGCTGTGGACAGGCCAAAGGGCAAGGCCTGAAACTGGAAGTGGTCGTCCAAGATGGCGAACCTGAGGTAGGCCTGATGAGGGGGCCACATGGGAATGTGTAGGTAAGCATCCTTGCAATCCAGGGATACCAAGAATTTCCCCTCCTCCAGACCGGACACCACTGCCCGCAGGGATTCCATCTTGAATTTGAACACCTGCAGATAAGGATTTAGAGACCTCAGGTTTAAGATGGGTCGCACCGTACCGTCCGGTTTTGGAACTACATAAAGACTGGAGTAAAACCCCCTTTTGTGAATGGAGGAGGTACTGGAACTACCACCCCTGTCCACAAAAGCTTTTGAATTGCCTCTTGTAAAGTAACTTTTGCAGAGGACAAAACTGGTAAGCCCAATTTGAAAAATCTGGGAGGAAGAAGTGTTTGAAATGACAGCCGGTATCCCCGGGAAATGAGATCCCTCACCCAAGGATCCAGGCAGGACTCCGTCCACACGTGGGCGAAGTGTTGAAGGCGAGAACCCACCTGAAAGTCGCCTTGCTGCTGGGGCCAGCTGTCACACGGAAGGCTTAGCGGCAGGAGAACCGGTGGTCTGGTCCAGGGATGCAGCAGTTGCAGGTTTACGGGAATTACACTGCGATCCTCTCGGAGTGGTGGAGACTCCCCGGCCCCTGCCTCTGAACCTTGCCACACGAAAGGACTGCAAGGAGGGTCCTGTGTAAGAACATCTAGCAGGTGGCGCAGCCGACGGCAGATGGGTAGACTTACCCGCCGTCGCCTGGGAAATCCATTTATTCAATTTGTCCCAAAACAAGGCATCACCTGTTAAGAGAAGATTTGCTACAGCCTTTTTTGAATCAGCATCCGCCGACCATTGACGCAACCACAGAGCTCTGCATGCCAAAACAGCCATAGCAGTAGTGCGCCCATTTAACTTACACAATTCCTTTATAGCCTCGCTCATAAAATTTGCAGCATCCTGTATGTGTTGCAACAGAGTAATGACCTCATCCCGGGGTAGAGACTCCAAACCATCAACAACAGAATCAGACCACTTGACAACTGTCCTGGAAATCCACCCACTCTGGCTCTCTAGCTGGGATCTGTGCTAAAACAGTGCAATCCTGATTACATGGAATGGAGTCTTCCTGGGAAGACAAATCCTCTGCAGCATATAAAACAGTGTCCCTAGACATGTTGTCACACACCCTCAAACACCCCACAAACACACAGGGTACTGGGCAGACAGAGATTCCCCGCAAGAATGGCAGAGACACACAGAGATTGGAGCCAACCCACACACAGCGCTTTTAGAGTATACGGAGACCCTAAACCCGCGCTGACTGTGTCCCTTAATAGGTGACACAGCCTTAACACAGTCACCACCACCGTCTACAACCCCCTGGTACTGTACAGATAGCTGGAGGGACCTTACATCCACAGGCAGTGAGCTGCAGGCTGGCAGATGGCGCTGAACGCTGCTGGGTCCGCTCTGAGAAGCTCCGCCCCCTCAATGGCGCTGTCTTCCCGCTCAATGAAGATTATACTGGCCAGAGGAATTTATGCTGGCCTGGATCCACGGACCCCAACAGGCTGTTTGTGGTCAGTGTCGGGTCCGGAGCTGGCCCGAAGCTGGTCCGAAGCTGTCCCCCCCCCCCCCCCCCCAGCGCCGCACTGCAGTACCGCTGAGCCTACCCTCTAGTCGCCTTCTTCACACTGTCCCCCCGCTTGCAAGGGGGGACAGTGACTCACCTCGCCATCTTCAGCTCCCTGAGGGGGTGGCGGCTGGCTGCCGGGGCGCGATCAGACCCCTCTGGAGCTCAACGTCCAGTCAGCGGGGGCAGTGGCTCAAGACCCCGCAGGGCGGACACTGCTCCTCTCCCCTCAATCCCACGCTGCAGGGAGGCTGTCGCCAGCAGCCTCACTGTAAAAAATCAACTCTGAAATAAAGAAAATAAACTTTTCCTAAGGGAACTCTGTAGAGCTCCCCTAGCTGTGACCGGCTCCTCTGGGCACATTTTCTAAACTGAGTCTGGTAGGAGGGGCATAGAGGGAGGAGCCAGCCACACTATTAAACTCTTAAAGTGCCAATGGCTCCTGGTGGACCCGTCTATACCCCATGGTACTAATATGGACCCCAGCATCCTCTAGGACGTAAGAGAAACATGCTTTTAAAATTATCTAACCAGTCAGGTGCCTGTGAACTGTGTCCCTGAGGAGACAAGGAGCACTGTTCACACATGAGAGACCCTGCTGATTAAGGGGTAGAGTTACAAGCAGTACACATAACCATATCCACAGACATCCTTAAATACTTTAAAACAGAGCAGTTCACTGTACAACACCCGCACACAGATACTAGAGAGCTCCTGGAGAGACACTGAGGAGCACAGACCAGCACACCCACACAGCAGCACAGTGTGTGAAATAATATGTCTAAACCTGATAAAACGTGCAGCGGCGCTACCGCTGTAGTGCTCCGCCCCTGCTATGACCCCCTGGTACCAGTACACAGTCTTACAACGTGAGTCCCTGGAGGAGCAGCGTGCATGCAGCCTTGATCCGCAGCAGCAGGAAATGGGCCTTCTCACCCCGCTCAGGGAATCCCCGCCCCTTGCAATGGCGCACGGTCCCTCACAATATTATACTGGCCATGAGAGAAATTCACATATAAATCAGTACAGACAAGCCCTAAGGGACAGTGAGCACTGTGGGGCATGAGCCCTGAGCCAGTTATGTCCGCGGCGGGCACCGCAGCTCGTGGCCAGAGACCACCGTGCTACCTGCCGCCAAACTGCACCGGGGACCCGCCAACCGGGACCTTGGTGTTAACACTCACCACAACTGTGATCTTCAGCATCTGTTAGAAGGTGGCGGCTTGCTGCTGGCGTGGGCACACATACTAACGATGTGTGATCAGCACCTCAGGAGCTCAGTGTCCTGTCGGCTGGGATTACAAACCTTTAACTCTCAGGAGGTTGGTTCGGTCCCGCGAAACAGGTAGCCTGGTTGCCAACCAGGACTACCTGAAAAACAATAAACTAAAACAAAAAAAAAAACAAAAAAAAAAAAACTCTGGAGCTCCAGAGAAGTGCACCCGGCTCCTAGGGCACATTTTTCTAAATGGAGTCTGGTAGGAGGGGCATAGGGGGAGGAGCCAGCACACACATACACAAACAAATGGTTTTAAAGTGCCAAGCTCCAGTTGACCCAATCTATACCCATGATACTAAAGTACAGATCCCCAGTAACCACTAGGACGTTCGAGAAATATTTGTTCACGGTTGTAAAATGGCTACAGGGAATGGGTCAACAACGCAGACCTGTGAAAACAGCTCTGTGCATGTGGGTTGAGAAGAGGCATATTAGTAATATTAGACATGCAGCTGTAAAGGAGAATTACAATCTGCAATATTATGTTATGCGCCACCAAAAATGTCTGGTTCCAAAGTGAGTTTATGTCATGGCTTGTGTGCTGAAAAACACATTTGTTACCTCCATCCCTCACTCGTGTCCTAGCTACAGTCTAGTTCATTCTTTCAATTCAACAGTAAAACAAATGTAACACTGCCTTTAGTGTAGACACGTGGGGATGTTGACCAAGAATCTCACCAGTAGTCCCAGTGCATATATAGCTGAAAAATTGTGCAAAACTTCATTGTACCAGTGAAATAATGATCTTCCATGCTGCACACAAGTACTGTGATCAGGGCCAGTCCTGAGCAATTTGGTGCCCTAGGCAAGATTTTAAGGATGACCCACCCCATCATGTACAACAGGCCTACTGTCAGAACTCATGAACAGGGCTAATGCCCAACACCCTGGCGCTCTACGGTAGTAATTAGTACACAGGGTGCTTACACTGTCAGGCACAGAAGGGTACCATATGTGCGGGGCCTTCCTTGCATGGGTCAGCACTGCTCTGCAGGACGGAATTCATCCGGGATCCTGGCTGTCATGATCCCGACAGTGGGATACTGGCCACAAGTATGCCAGCAGCGGGGCTCGCCACACTGCAGTCTCGCCACAGGTTATAGTCTCCCTCTATGAGTGTCGTGGACACCCATAGGGGGAGAAAAGCCTGTGGTGCAGGTATTCCTGCGGCGGCATTTAACCGCCTGTCGAGATTCCGGCGTCAGTATTTTGACCGCCGGGATCCCGGCAGTGCCAGACCCTCTTTGTTGCCTTTTAGTGCTGGCTTGGCTCCGCCAGCTACTTGACTCTTACTGGATTTCACATGAATAAGGGGTCCAGTATGAGGTACTGTATTTTGCAAAAGTCCCCTTGCTGCCAGGCCTTAGGCATCCCAGAGTCCTCCAGGCTTTATCCAGCATCTTCTGACTTCCTTCTGACCCCTCTTTGGTCTTCTGATGTTTTTGAATTTCTTCCCACCGGGTTGCCTCCTCTGTGCAGCATTTCCCATATGTCTTCAGGAGTTCTTCTATGCTCCTCCTCCGCCTTAGTACTGACTTTATGGGAGTCATTCCGAGTTGATCGCATGTAGCAACTTTTTGCTGCTCATGCGATCAACCTGACGCCGCCTATGGGGGAGTGTATTTTAGCATAGCAGGGCTGCGAACGCTTGTGCAGCCCTGCTATGCTAAAAAAGTTTCAAGTAAAACAAGACCAGGGCTGCAGTTACTCACCCAGTGCGACGGATCTAGCGATGAAGGTCCCGGTCCTGACATCCGTCCTCCAAATGCCGACACGCCTGCGTTGGACTCACCACGCCTGGAAAACAGAGTATCCGCCCCGGAACGCCTCCCGCCTGTCCGTCTTCTTGCGTTAGCTGATGCAATCACATTTCTCGCTGGCGGCGTTGTTACCCGGCGACGATCATCACCAGGCAATGAGGCGCATGCGCAATGCGTCCACAGCGCATTTCTGACCCATTCGCACTGCAGCGAAGAACCGCTGCGTGCGAACGGGTCAGAATTACCCCCCTTTAGCCGATAAGTTGGCGGAGCTATAATGTGCCTTGACATTGGTTTGGCCTCTTCTGAATATGCTGGTCTGCGATGACTTGCGAACGGCGCAAAATTTGAAAGGTAGCTTCTCCGTCAGTCTGGGACTAGGCATTGGATCCCAGTGCTGGCAACATACGTGGCAAGTTCCAGACTGTCCAAGGTAATCCTGAAAAGGTGGAAACCTAACGAACCCCATCTGCAGCGAAGTCTCCCTAGACAAACGTCTTGGTCGCCTTGCCCTGACTTTGATCAGATATTTAGGAAAGAAAAATAGAGCATTTATGATGCAACCCACTTTAACAATTACATTGGTCAATAGCCAAAATGTTTCCGAAATTAAATCATTTCCTTTTGTATATTTTAATATGCTAAAAAAGCACGTGACAAGTAAAATGGATTATTTGCTTTTGTTTTCACGATAAAATACATTTACAACATGTTTTGCATAGTTTAGTTTTCTCCCACTAGACCACAAAAATTTGTGTTTCAAAGCAGTCTCTAGATCCAGAGGTAAGAAAATGTCCATTACGGTTAGTGATGAGCGGGTTCGGTTCCTCGGAAACCGAACCCCCCGAACTTCACCCATTTTACACGGGTCCGAGGCATACTCGGATTCTCCCGTATGGCTCGGGTAACCCGAGCGCGCCCGAACGTCATCATCCTGCTGTCGGATTCTCGCGAGATTCGGATTCTATATAAGCAGCCGCGCGTCGCCGCCATTTTCACTCGTGCATTGGAAATGTTAGGGAGAGGACGTGGCTGGCGTCCTCTCCGTTATTGTTGAACTTGATTGTGCACTATTGCTTAATTGTGGGGAGGGCTGGGGAGCAGCTGTATAATATAGGAGGAGTACAGTGCAGAGTTTTGCTGATCAGTGACCACCAGTTATCCGTTCTCTGCATGAAAAAAACGCTCCATATCTGTGCTCAGTGTGCTGCATATATCTGTGCTCACACTGCTTAATTGTGGGGACTGGGGAGCAGCTGTATTATATAGCAGTGCAGAGTTTTGCTGACAGTGACCACCAGTATACGTTGTCTGCCTGAAAAACACTCCATATCTGTGCTCAGTGTGCTGCTTTATTGTGGGGACTGGGGACCACCAGTATAATATTATATAGGAGGAGTACAGTGCAGAGTTTTGCTGACCAGTGACCACCAGTATATAATATATAGCATTACGGTACAGTAGGCCACTGCTGTACCTACCTCTGTGTCGTCATTAAATATACTATCCATCTAGATTCTATACCTGTGGTGCATTTCAGTTGTGCAGTTTGCTGACACAGTGACCACCAGTATATGTAGCAGAACGGTACGGAAGGCCACTGCTGTACCTACCTCTGTGTCGTCATTAAGTATACTATTCATCTACATTCTATACCTGTGGTGCATTTTAGTTTTGCAGTTTGCTGACACAGTGACCACCAGTATACTATATATAGCAGTACGGTACGGAAGGCCACTGCTGTACCTACCTCTGTGTCGTCATTAAGTATACTATCCATCTACATTCTATACCTGTGGTGCATTTTAGTTTTGCAGATTGCTGACAGTGACCACCAGTATATATAGCAGTACGGTACGGAAGGCCACTGCTCTACCTACCTCTGTGTCGTCAAGTATACTATCCATCCATACCTGTGGTGCATTTCAGTTGTGCGCAGTATATATAGTAGTAGGCCATTGCTATTGATAGTTACTGGCATATAATTCCACACATTAAAAAATGGAGAACAAAAATGTGGAGGTTAAAATAGGGAAAGATCAAGATCCACTTCCACCTCGTGCTGAAGCTGCTGCCACTAGTCATGGCCGAGACGATGAAATGCCATCAACGTCGTCTGCCAAGGCCGATGCCCAATGTCATAGTAGAGAGCATGTAAAATCCAAAAAACAAAAGTTCAGTAAAATGACCCAAAAATCTAAATTAAAAGCGTCTGAGGAGAAGCGTAAACTTGCCAATATGCCATTTACGACACGGAGTGGCAAGGAACGGCTGAGGCCCTGGCCTATGTTCATGGCTAGTGGTTCAGCTTCACATGAGGATGGAAGCACTCATCCTCTCGCTAGAAAAATGAAAAGACTTAAGCTGGCAAAAGCACAGCAAAGAACTGTGCGTTCTTCTAAATCACAAATACCCAAGGAGAGTCCAATTGTGTCGGTTGCGATGCCTGACCTTCCCAACACTGGACGGGAAGAGGTGGTTCCTTCCACCATTTGCACGCCCCCTGCAAGTGCTGGAAGGAGCACCCACAGTCCAGTTCCTGATATTCAAATTGAAGACGTCACTGTTGAAGTACACCAGGATGAGGATATGGGTGTTGCTGGCGCTGAGGAGGAAATTGACGAGGAGGATTCTGATGGTGAGGTGGTTTGTTTAAGTCAGGCACCTGGGGAGACACCTGTTGTCTGTGGGATGAATAAGGCCATTGACATGCCTGGTCAAAATACAAAAAAAATCACCTCTTCAGTGTGGAATTATTTTAACAGAAATTTGGACAACAGGTGTCAAGCCGTGTGTTGCCTTTGTCAAGCTGTAATAAGTACGGGTAAGGACATTAACCACCTAGGAACATCCTCCCTTATACGTCACCTGGAGCGCATTCATCAGAAGCCATTGACAAGTTCAAAAACTTTGGGTGACAGCGGAAGCAGTCCACTGACAACTAAATCCCCCTCTTGTACCCAAGCTCCTGCACACCACACCACCAACTCCCTCAATGTCAATTTCCTCCTTAGACAGGAACGCCAATAGTCCTGCAGGCCATGTAACTGGCAACTCTTAATTTTAATTTTTCTAGCGGGAGGATGAGTGCTTCCATCCTCATGTGAAGCTGAACCACTAGCCATGAATATAGTCCAGGGCCTCAGCCGTTCCTTGCCACTCCGTGTCATAAATGGCATATTGGCAAGTTTACGCTTCTCCTCAAACGCTTTTAATTTAGATTTTTGGGTCATTTTACTGAACTTTTGTTTTTGGATTTTACATGCTCTCTACTATGACATTGGGCATCGGCCTTGGCAGACGACGTTGATGGCAATGAATAGTCTCTGCCATGACTAGTGGCAGCAGCTTCAGCACTAGGTGGAAGTGGATCTTGATCTTTCCCTATTTTACCCTCCAAATTTTTGTTCTCCATTTTTTAATGTGTGGAATTATATGCCAGTAATATATCTGGAATTAGACAGCAGTAATGTCTGGAATTAGATACCACTAGATAGATACCAGATACCACTGTGACTGGAATGATGATGAGCTATGCACAGTGACAGGACACTACCACAGCACCAAGATGCAGCACAAGACACTGGACTTTTAGTAATGTACTGTAGTATACTGGTCACCACAATGCAGCACAAGACAATGAGCAGTGATACTGAGCACTGATGAGGATACTAGAACTGACACTGGGCAGCGAGATGCAGCACTGGACTATTGTACTGTAGTATACTGGTCACCACAATGCAGCACAAGACAATGAGCAGTGATCCTGAGCACTAATGAGGATACTAGAACTGACACTGGTCAGCGAGATGCAGCACTGGACTATTGTACTGTGACCGAACCCGGTCATCTCTAATTCATTTAACCTTATCCAAAAAGGATTTTAGTTAAAAAAAAATAATAATAATTCCCCCCAAAATAATTTTTCTGAATCATCGGTCAGGAATATCTGTAACATCACAACGTTAATTTTTACCCCCAAGACAGCTGCCAGGTACACAGGGGGGGGGTCTGGGGGTGGCTTGTGGAGGTCAGTTTACCCTTTCCCAGCAGCTGCTGGGTGGGGGGTCCTGCCCTGCTGACCGATCAGCAGTGATTGGCAGCACAGCAACACTGAGGGGAGGGTGCGGGGAGTTGGAGGGAACTTCCGCTCCCTCTGACAGCAGCAACGGAAGGAAATTTCTCTTCCCTGCCGCTGCAAACACTGTTTATCTGATTGGTCGCATCCTGATGCGACCAGGTCAGATAAAACACTTGCTGGTGTGGTCGCATCTGCTGCAACCATGCCAGACAAGTGGTTAAGAGGCACAATAGGCAGGCGTGTCCGCTCCTGTAGTTTTCCTTACTCCTTGCAGCATAGTATAGCTGGACTGGACTTAGTGGCAGCAGTCAGTTTAGCCTGCTGTAGGCGGAGCCGTGAGGTGCGACTCACAAGCTCTGCAAAAGGAACATGGGAGGAGCTGCTGCGGCTGGGCGTGCGCAGCAGCTCTCCCGCAGCCATTTTAATTATGTATCCTTTTCCAGATGGAGATGGTAGATTCTAAATTCTAGTTGGCTAAAGGACCTCTGATGTCAGAGAGAGAAGCAAGGTCAGTGGGATAGCACTTTTCATTATCCAAATCACCAACTCTTCCCTTTAGTAACCTGGTGGAGAGTAAAGCCTTGAGAGCAAAGCAAGCTCACAAGGTTAAATACAGGGTCCCATGTTCTGACCTTGCTCCTTTACCTCGTTGCGGTCACGTGGTAGTGACGTCAGAAATCTTTTAGCCTTGTGGAATTTAGCCACAACCCTTTCCAGAAATATAATACATATCAAGGGCTTATTAAATAATTAAAATTAATATCTATAAAATCTGAAATTCATTTACAAGTCAAAGAATAAATGTAATATAGTAGAGTAGGAGTGGCAGTACCTTAACACAGCTGCATAATAACCGAGGGGGGGTGGGGGTGGGCTGGGGCAGAGAGTCTAGATGCCCCCCACGCACAGCTGAGCAGACAGCTCGCGCTCAGGGAGGGCGGATAGGGTATCTAGTGAGGGATTCCCCAGGGGTATATAGGGGTGCTCCCAGTTAACAGACTGTGGTTCCCTATTGCACGTATTCACCTCTGAGTTGCCTAAGCTGCCGGAGGCAACTAAATTGTGCTGTCTACAATAGCAATGGGCAGGAGCTCTGCAGAGTGAAGCTAGAACAAATGAAGCCAGCTTGCAGCTGTGCGATCATCTAAACACTGCCTGTCCCTAGTTACCCCGCAGCTGAGGAGTCCCAAGCATTGAAGACGCGATGCTGAGGTGCGGAGATTCCTGTCAGGGTACAGACACTGGCAGCAGCTGCACCTTTTCCCCTTCCATATCTCAAGGGAGGATTCGGGGGAGAAGCAGTATGGAGCACAGACGCATACTAAGAGAACCATAGAGAAGGTGCTGGCTCTAGGCTTGGGATGAAACTTGCACACAATGCCTATGCCTTGGGCCAGCTCTGTTAATGGGCATGGTAATAGATACTGGATGGATGGTTTTGCACAGCAGCTAAATCTTTGGTTTATAATTTTCATTATGTATGGGTAGTTAAATAAAATAAGAAAACATTTTATTGTTGAAAAAGAAAACAAAAAAACTTTTTTGTACCTTTCTGACTCCAGGATATTGGCTTATACCTAGTGACATACATGTCTAAAGGGTAGTCCAATAAATGGTGGGTGCAAGAGCAAAGGGAGTAGACGTCTTGCTCTAGCTCATCTGTTCCAATTGTGATCCTATGTCCAACTTCTTGTGGCACAACAAATAGTAAGAGTTATGGTATACTTACCATTGTTAACTCCCTTTCTGCGAAGTACATAGGTTTCACAGGTAAACATCGGGGGTGTAGAGATGGATCTAGCTCCAGGCACCAACAGGCAAAGCTTTAGCTTTCCCAGGATGCATCGAGTCCCTCCTCTATGACCCCGCCTCCAGGCACTGTTAACAGTTTTGTTACCCACTCCAATGCAGGAAGCAAGCGAGTAGGAAGATGTTAGGCACATAAGAACACATTCTCATGACAGGAGAAAGTAACCAGAGGCCAATGCCATACAAACACAAAAAAGCCAGGTGCGTCAGGGTGGGACCCATGTACTTCGCAGAAAGGGCGTTAACAATGGTAAGTCCTAAAGCAGTAACTCAAGGGAGGGGACACACCTGAGCGGACATGAGAATCCGGCATCCTAAGGAAGCATCCTGGGAGGCGAAGCTGTCAAAGGCATAGAACCTAAGAAACATGTTCACTGAAGACCACGAAGTCACCTTACACAATTGTTTGGTGGACGCCCCATGGCGTGCCGCCCAGGAAGGTCCTACAGACGGAGTAGAATGGGCAATAATCGTAGCTGGAACTGAAATACTGGCTTGAGTATAGGCATGTTCAATCACCATTCTAATCCATCTGGCCAGCATCTGTTTATTAGCAGGCCAGCCACGCTTGTGAAATCCGAAGAGGATAAATAGGGCATCAGACCGCCTAATGGAGGCAGTAAGGTCCACAGACACGTAGAGCCCTAACCACATCCAAAGCCCACAAGTCTGGAGAGACAAAAGCTGGAACCAAGATCTCTTGGTTAAGATAAAAAGATGAGACCACCATAGGGAGGTAACCAGGTCTAGTTCAAAGAACTGCTCTGTCACAGTGGAATATCAATAAGGGTGGACTACAGGACAATGCACTGAAGACCGAAACCCTCCGTGCAGAGGCAATAGCCAGCAAGAAAAGGACCATGGCCGTGAGACATTTGAGATGCACAGATTCTAGAGGCTCGAACGGAGCTTCTAGAAGGGTCTCCAATACAATAGACATTTCCCATGGATCTACAAGAGGGACATAGGAAGGCTGAATACGTATAACGCCCTGAAGGAACATGTGTACATCAGGTATGGAGGCAATCTTGCGCTGGAACCATACAGACAAGACAGAGACACAAGACAAAGTCCTAGGTCTAACCCTCTTTGAAGAAAAGCCAGAAGTCTGGAAGTTCTGAATTTAAAGGCATCATAATTCTTTTTGTTTTTGTAAATTAAGTCTCTCTATTTATTTTTTTCATTTTTAGACAATACAACAAATATACAGTCTCATAACAAGCAGTTTTTTTATAATCAAATTTCTATTCCCCTCATTACCTTTCACATACCCCTCCCCTCCCATACATACAGTACACAGAATTCTCCCTCTTCCCCTTGCTCCTTCCCCACTTCACCCCGAATACATTTTATAATATGATCTTTATGTTGTCCCTAGAGTACAAACAGACAGCATATTTTCCTACCTTCCTCCCATTTCAGGGTTCTAATTCCCTCATACCTAAAATCTAACCTACACTAAACACACTTATTCCACTCTGTGCTTTAAATTCCAGTGAAACAAATTATTATTGATAAACTAAATCCATACTATTTAATTAGAGTGTGACTATTAAATCTAAAAAAAAGAAAAACTATAAAATATTGATTGTGGAGTATTGTCAGTATAATCCAGTACTATACTTAAAGCTTATTGTCTTGGTACAGTCTCATATGTGCATAAACCGTACTGACTAAAAAAAAATACAATAAACAATTATTCAAATCCTGTGTGCATTGACTAATACTTGTTCAAAAAAATCATACTAAAGAATTGCCTGCAATCATTTTTAATATTTTAAGTGTTACTCTTTCTGATATGTGAATATTACATTTAAACTATCCTATAATAATAATGATACCGGAAATTATGGAGGAAGATATTTTATATATCATAATCTATAAGCCCATGACAGCTTTGTCATTTCTGTTTTCCAAATATACACTGTCAAAAAAAAAAAAAAAAAAGACACCGCTAACAATCATCTATCCCTTTATAATATAACTTCACTCCTTGTTTCTAAGATGTAAAACGGGAGAGAAAAGAAGGAAAGACAAGGAGCAGGAAGAGAGGGGAAAAAAAAAAAAAAAAAAAAAGGAAAACCAAACTATTGAACATAAATTAAAATTTTCTCTCTCACTCCCCACCAGCACCTCCAAGCCACCACTTTTCATTGCCACAATTAGCCTATTCCACCTAAATCCTCCATCTTTTTGTCCAGTTATTATTGTCTGCCTACCTACCTTTTTCTTCTCCCTTTTTCAAATTTAGGGCATGCCCATATAATTGTCCGGTGTTACTCCCAACCTAGAGTTTCTCCAACAATTCAATTTCTCGTGGAATTTACCTATAGTATTATGGGAGGCATACATGACTCTCTCATGTCTTATAATGTCATTTACCAATGCCCTCCACTTAACTACTTATGGAGAGTTACTGGACATCCAATCACGAGCTATGATAACTTCAGCCAATGTAATAAGGCTGACTATAGCTAAATCTCTTATATGTGCATATACTATTCAATCCAAGACCCAACATAAAAATACGTGGATCTAATTCTGGCAATGATGATATTGTAGACCCCACATAGCTCCATAATTGTTCCCAGAAGGAGTGTACCAACGGGCATTCCCACATCGAATGCCAGAATCCTGCCCCCTCTTGTTTGCACCTTGGACATAGGGAGTTATCATGCAAACCCGTTCTATGCATAGATAGTGGAGTGTGATATACTCTATGCAACACAAAAAAGTGCACCTGCTGGTATCTTACACATGCCGTTGCCGTCTGTATTGTACCTAACGTCCGAGACCATTGTTCATCTGGAATCTAGCCCAGATCCATTTCCCATTTCAATTTAAGATTCTCCAGTAGCTCTGCCGTTGCTCTATCATTTAGAGATGCATAAACTGATGACATCTGACCCTTGGGTCCTAGTTTTGTCAGTAACATTTTAACTGGAGAAGAAGATATAATGGGCACTTCTTGCTCAAACTGAGCCTGTATGGCATGACATAATTGCAAACATCGGAAGAATATATTCTGTGGAACATTGTATTCCTCCTGTAATTGTTGGAATGATTTAAAAAAACAGAGCAAATTCCCTTTAAGGCCCATATATTGTTTTGACTTTACCAACTACAAGAAGGTATCATTAAACCATATCAGCGTTTCTTCATCTATATCCTGCCACCCAAAAAGGGTGTTTGCAAACAGCCACACCAACAAGGTCTGCTTTAACATATAGGGCAGATTTTTTACCACTGTCCCAGACAGTGGGAACATTGTTGGTGAAAGAAATGATCCCACCATCTCGATCATCAGATCTTGTAGCGCTGGTCCCTCTGGATGTACTATCCAGCTGGACCACCTCCGCTGCCATATAATAAATCCTCAAATTAGGAAAACTCAGCCCCCTCAAGCTCTTATCCCTATATAAAGTTTTTATTGCCACTCTGGCTGGCCATTCCCCTTATATAAGACAAAATTATACTTTCCATCAGTGCAAATACCTTCTTGGGTACGTACAGTATATCGGAGAGTGCTGAAGCACATACAAATACTTAGGAAGAATACGGATTTTGAAAAGGTTTATCCGTCCCAGTACAGACAAAGGTAATTAAAAACAAGGCTCAGACATGAGCCTTGTTTTTAAACTTGGCTGTAACTGGATTGATATTTTGCATTACATAATCTGTAGCCTGTGGTATGAGCCACTCTATCTGGTCTAATTAACTATGTAGCTGTTCCTTACTATATAAGGCCCTGGTTGAATATAACGATAGATAATACTCCTTAAAGGCATCAGCTATTTCCGACCTTGTAGGGCACACCTGCCCCTGTAGATTATGGACACACTGAACCACCCCATTGTCTCTATCCTCTCTGGCCAAAAAGGCCAGATATTTCCCCTCTATTTCAGCTTAGAAGTACTGTGTATGCCTGGTAAACAACATCATTTGCTTGGTTTTATCATAGAGGTGATCAGACCATTCCCTCTGTGCACCCAACAACTTCTCCCAAACAGGTGGTAAAGCCGAGGCTACATATTTGATCTCCAACTTTTGACATCTATCTTCCAATTGAACTTCCTCTACTACACATCTTAATCCTAGTTATCTCTTTTATAAATGTCCCTCGAATATATGCCTTAAAGGAGTCATGTAGGATAGCAGGATCTAAATGCGATGAATTCTCAGCTCTAAAGCTCTCCCATTCTGCTACCAGGTCCTCACGCCCAGTATGGGTTTAACTTCCAAAAGGATGCCCCATTATTTTTTGATAACTCTATGGTTAAATACACAGGGGAGTGGTCAGAAATTCCCCCAGACAAATACCCGGCTTCAATAACCTTAGTGCCAAGACTAGTAGAGACCAGAGCCAAATCTATACGAGATAGAGTATGGTAAGATGCAGATTGGCAAGAATATTTAACAACTGTTGGATTACGTACCTGGCATACATCTATCCACCCCAGTTCATCGATTACTCTTGCAAATGGGGTTTTAGAAGACAGAATTTTACCTTGGGACGGCTTTTCCCGCCACCTATACAGACTATTATCCATAACATTATTATAATCCCCATTATTAATTACTGGGGTATCTGGTGACTGATTAACAAATAGTGCCACCTGCCACAGTACCTCGTTGCTGAATGGAGGGGGGATATAAATTGCTAATATATGCATTAAATTTTGATTGACCATTGCCCTTAAAAAAAAAAAACATACCTCCCACTCGAGTCTATTAAACTGGATTCCAGATCGAACCTTACTGTTATTTTTATAAGAACTGAGACTTCCCTAGCATTGTTTGAAAAGGCTGAATGATACACATCAGTTGTTTATGCCGCACAAGTGCGTTTCAGATAAATAAATTATGTCTGCTTTGTGCTGTTTCATTTGCACCATAACTTGAGACCTTTTGATTTTATCATTAATTTCTCTAAGGGTGTGTACACACGGTGAGATTCGGACTTAACCGATTCTCACTGTGCGACGGGGGGCCGGGTCGGCACTTAGCCAGTATCGCAAGCACATAATGAGTGTGCTTGCGTTCCTGGTACTGTGCGATTTTGGCTAAGTGTCAATCTTGACTATCTCTTCTATAGAGATAGTCAAGATTGACTTGCCTGCAGTCTATTTTTTCTGCCGATGCCGACCGCGCGGGGCCGCGCATCGGCATCGGATCGGGATCGCAAGGTGACTGTCACCTTGCGATCTGCACTATATAGTCAGAATCGGAAGAAAAGATCTCACCGTGTGTACCCACCCAAACACTCCATCCCAGTACCCTTATTTCCTCCTTCTCCCTAGTCATTGATCAAGTGATATATTAATATACCCCACACTTGAGTGCACACGGACTGAGGACAACTAATGAGCAGAGATAAAATGCAAAACAGACCACCTTCCCCTTGTGTATATTAGGGTCTCCGTCTCAGTTGTATTTCCCCGGACAGCCTTGATAGCCCAGAGGGAAGAGAGAGAGAGAGAGAGAGAGAGAGAGAGAGAGAAGAAGAGAAAAAAGAAGAGAGAAAGGGAGGAAATAAAAAACAAACCACACATCTCAAACATACTAAATAATTCAAACATAATTTGGCCACCCTTACCCACCACCTCTGCGTAATACCTAAATTCCATTTTACCCCTCTCTAACACTTACCCCACTCAATCTAGGGGATATAGGGGGCTAACCCTATAGCTATATGCGACAGAGTGAACTCCCCCCATCCAAGGCTCAATACCTGGGGCTCTTAACCAGCAGACCTAACATGGATTATTGTTACATACCCCTATTATTTTGACCACATATCAGAAAATATCCTACAAATTTAGTCATAACTAACATTACTATTCAGCCAGCCTTCAATTGCCTTTCCAGCCAGGCCTCTGCCTCTTTAGCTGAGACAAAGAAGTGTGTAGAATTATTATGCACTACTATCAGACGTGCTGGAAACAGAATACTGAATGTTCCGTTATTGCATCTTACGCTTGACTTCTAGGAATTAATAGTGGTTAATTTGCACCTCTTGAGCAAAGTCCAGGTAGAATGAGACCATGATTCTCAGATTGGCTGTTTCGTAACAAAGACACAGTCCAAAGAATGGTATCTCTATCTCTGAAGTGCAATATTCTTGCAATTAAACTCCTAGCAGGGGCCCCAGGGACAGCAGGCCTAGCAGGTACCCTATGGGCTCATTCCACTGAGAATTGAGGACTGAAGTCCCTAGTGAATAATTTAATTAACCATTCCTCAAGAAATTTTTCAGGCGCCATTCCTTCCGCCCTTTCAGGCAATCTTACCAGACGTACAGATGGACCCACGCTAATCGTGGCTCAGTCTGTGCCTGGGTGCGCCTATCGCCGGGTCCATGACACGCACACGCCCCATCGCCTAGTCACATCGGGAGCGCTGGTATGCGACGGAGCCGCCTCAGATGAGCGCGGCTCCATCTGTATGTTATGTCTAAGTATGTATGTATCTATGTATGTTGTTATGTCTAATTATCCTCCATATCGGATAATTTAGCCTGTATGGCTGACACCTGATTTGATAATTCCTCAACTTTAATTTTTCATAGGTGCCGAATTATCCTCCATATCTGATATTCTGTGTTCCATTTTGCAAACTCTCTGCCTCATATTTTGTAGGTCATGACGGAGCAGAGATGCATCTGCTTGTACCTGTCCAATAACCCTATGTTCGGAAGCCGCTATAGCCTTAAGAATTTGTTCGGTAAAGTCAGCATTGCTACTGCTGTCGGCTCCTTGTTCCGACTTTGAAGGGGAAGGGGGATTTGATGCAGCCCGTGATGTTTGTGCAAAATTTTCCAGCTGGGATGCTGTACTATTTGCTGTGCCTGTTTTTTCCCATAGTGTTTGTTTTACCATGCATTATTACTGATACAGATGTTATAATAGACACCTTGTCCTTTAAATACTTTAGATATAACAAGCAGTCACTGATAATTTCTTGCTGAGTAACTTGCGTCTGTTTAAATAGTATGTCACAGCTACTCCTTTCCCCTGCAGCAAATAAATACTTTTCAGATGTGGCACTTATATATTTATTACAACAGTGCTTGCAAGTAGTACAGTATATCTGCCTTACTGCAGCTTTTTAAGCTCCCAGGCTTAACAGTAATAATGCATACAGTCTGTCAGTTATTACTACTATTGTCTGGAACATCCAGGCTCCGCAAGGCACAATGTTTGCCAAGAACCAAGCTGCAGCATCTCCGCTTATCTGGGCAACCCAGGACTTGCTTATCCGCTCCGGAGACTGCAGCTCCCCTCTGTATGTTAACTAATACAAAAATTGTAATAAGTGCCTTGTCCTTTAAGAACCTTGGCTACCCAAAAGAGTCACTGGTAAATCTTCAATAAATGACTCGCAACAAATTTGGGTAGTGTATCACCTCTGCTCTATCCCTAGCAGCCAGTAGATACTCTACAAATGTATCACTTTTGTTGCTACAATATTTCCAAGCATTGTATCCACAGAGCTCTATCTTAGCCAAAGACTCCGGCGTGTCAGCTTCTCTGGGCAACCCAGGAATTGCTCACCAGCTCCGGAGACTGCACCTCCTCTCCCACTGGATCCTTTCTCACGGAACCATACTGTGCGCCAGTCCGCCGACAGTGGTCGCGCTTGTGGTATCCTCAGGCAGCTGGCGGCTTGCTCCTAGCCGCCTCTCCCAGCGTTTGATGCCACCTGACGCGGGACAGCCCTAACCACCGCTGCAGGACTCCTGGCTACTCTGACCGGCTGTGTGTCACAGCGGGTAACACACACTGCGGTCTCTCCAATGGCGCCAGCCAGCGGACACTCTCTGAACATCCAGACCACAGGGGGGCTCTGCGGACCCCAACCACTCACATCCGAATGGGGTCTCCTGCCAGTTTCAGACTCCACACAGGTACCCCATGTACACAGAGCATGTTTTTCAGGATGAATTAAGGGAGCTACAGCTTAAACACTGCTACACCATGCCGCTCCAAGCCCCTCAGAGGTATCATAATTCTTAGTAGCACACCAAGTGAAGTAAGCATGCCACACTCTGTAATAAAGTCGGGCAGAAGCCGGTTTCCGTCTGGTAGACCCCGTCTGTCTACCAGGAGTTGAAAGACCTCGGAATGAAGAGCCCGCTCTCCGGAGTGAACATCCTGGCGACTGAGGAAGTCTGCTTCCCAGTTGAGAATGCCCAGAATTAACACCGCCAATATGGCTGGTAGAAGGCATTCCGCCTCTTTGGAGGATTTTGGACACCTCCACCATAGCCCTGCGGCTCTGGGTGCTGCCCTGATGGTTGATATAAGCCACTGTGGTGTTGTTGTCTGAATGTACTTGAATAGGCCTGTTCTGTAGGATAGGACGAGCCAGAGATAGTGCATTGAACACTGGTCTTAACTACAGTAGATTGATTGGAAGCAGAGATTCGAATGTCCCTGAAACTAGTGATGAGCGGATTCGGTTTTACTCGGTTTTACTCGGTTTTACTCGGTTCTCAAAACGGCATCTTATTGGCTCACGGATGTCACGTGTTTTGGATAGCCAATAAGATGCCGTTTTGAGAACCGAGTAAAACCGAGTAAAACCGAACCTCGCTCATCACTACCTGAAACGAGTGTTGCTCTGTCTCTGCCCCCAATCCCCGAATACTGACGTACGTTGTCAGCAGAACCCAGTTGGGGATACAGAAGGGATGACCCATGCTCAATTGCTGGTCCTGTAGCAACCAGGTCAGCGATAAGCGAACCTCCGGAGTCAAAGAGATCATTGAGATTTGATCTGACGAGGCAGGCCGTTTTATTTGGAGAGAAACAATGTTTGCAGAGGGCGAGAATAAAACTGATCAAACTATCATGTCGAAGGACGACACCATTAGACAAAGTATTTGCATTGACACTCCGGGGCGATGCAGGAAGAAAAGTATCCTGTCCTTAAATTTTAGGACTTTGTCTGGGGATAGAAACAGCCTCTGGCTATGAGTGTCCAGAAGAGACCCTAGGTGTACCTAGTTAGGCTATTTCACTCGGCACCAGCGGGCAGAATGTGTGAAAGGATATACCACAGTCCCACTTAATATGGGTAGAGGAACTTGACAAGATGTCCCTTTTTTCTCAACCTTGCTATAGAGCTCCGGTTTGAAATTTTCCCTGGTTTAACTGGCGTAAATAACATTTTTGCATTTGGTTGGTCTGTTCAGAGGATGGTGAATATCTGCCATTCATTGCTATGGACAAGCAAACTCAACTATCACTGGGGTTGCCTCATATCAAACATAATACTGACCTGATGACCAGATACCTCTTGGGTATAGATGTATTAACATACACCTATCCTGAAATTGCGTCAAAACAGCCTCATTTAGCGCGCCAGACTTTGAAACATAGCTGCAAAACACCAATCCGAAGTACCATGTACACTATAAGTGAACTAGGACGCAAAATTAAGGAAAAAGTATAAAAACTGTGGGCAAAGTTCTTTGTACACAATTCAGTGTTATAAAAATAAACTAAAATGACAAAACAATTCAGATACCAGTGACCAGTGTCATGCTTTATTATGCTTAATCTGAGACTTTAAACTAATTCCTTTGCTGCAACAATATTAATACTAAGTATCTAGTACTCTATATGCAAAGTAAGATGCAAAATTGAGGCCGGATACAAGTGTCCTCAAAAAATGTGTCTGTTTGCACCAAATTGGTAATAAAACTGCTTGAATTATAAATATAAAACAAGCCTCTCTTTAAAATACACTTAATTATTAGTAAAGCATATAAACACCAACATTTGTTTAAACAAATAAGGATACAGTAATCTATATATAGGAATTATATATATATATATATACACACACACACACACACACATATATATATATATATATATATATATATATATATATATACACATACATACACACACACACACACTTCTCATATGGCGGCACTCAAGACTGGTTAATAAGAAGAATGACCGACACATAATAATGTCTTCAACGTTTCAGCGCTGCTACACTTTTATCAAGATGTGTCACGCGATACAACAAAACAAACTTATACCCTAAATACTGTAGTACCAGTGAGAGGACATCTCTGGCGCCGCTTCCCGCCTCACCGTCTAAACTCCGTGACGCAGGAAAGTGACGTCAGATAGTCGAAAGCACAAGTTGCTTAGCAACAAAAAAATAAACACAAAACCTATACCACCCTCATAGCACATAGAGCACCAACAAATTAACTTAATAGATATTAATACAGCATGATACAAACTTTGTAACAAAATTAGAACATACAATGTAGCACCATTAGAACCGAATGTCACAGAGTTTAAACGTGCATTCTTAATCAGTACAGCAATAGAAAAAATGTTAAACACACATTTATAAAAAGCAATGCAGCCCGAGTGTTTCGTTTAGCCCCTTTGGGGCCAAAGTACCCAATCTATCGATCCATTGTACCTCACGCTGTAACAATAGTTTTTTCCTTCCGGAGTTTAGACGGTGAGGCGGGAAGCGGCGCCAGAGATGTCCTATCACTGGTACTATTTAGGGGGTTAGTTTATTCATGTTTTGTTGTATCGTGTGACACATCTTGATAAAAGTGCAGCAGCACTGAAACGTTGAAGACATCAGGTGTCGGCGATTCTTCTTATTAACCAGTCCCGAGTGCCGCCGTATGAGACGTTTGTATGGGGCTGTATGCTGTGCTGCCTAATTCGGAGGGCACCGGGCAAGTTGGATTGAGGATTCAGTCTAAGTGCCAGATCATTGCTTATGTATATATATATATATATATATATATATGTGTGTATATACATATATACACACACATATATACATACACGCACACACATATTCTCTCTCTCTCTTTTTATATATATATATACAGGTTGAGTCTCCCTTATCCAAAATGCTTGGGACCAGAGGTATTTTGGATATGGGATTTTTCCATATTTTGGAATAATTGTACACCATAATGAGATATCATGGCGATGGGACCTAAGTCTGAGCACAGAATACATTTATGTTACATATACACCTTAAACACACAGCCTGAAGTCAATTTTAGCCAATATTTTTTATGAATTTGTGCATTAAACAAAGTGTGTGTACATTCACACAATTCATTTATGTTTCATATACACCTTATACACACAGCCTGAAGGTAATTTAATACATTATTTTTTATAACTTTGTGTATTAAACAAAGTTTGTGTACATTGAGCCATCAAAAAACAAAGGTTTCACTATCTCACTCAAAAAAGTCTGTTTTTATTTTTTGATGGAACATGTTGCCACCATGTTTTGACTCTTAAAGGTGTGAATCATAAGTGCATTTTGTAACACAGGGTGTTGACTCAATCCTCAGGTGCCAGCTCACATATTGTTGTATATTCCTTTTGTCAGTTCCTCCTAGCAAGGAACTTAGGTGAATTAGGCTGCCAGTCATTAATCTTTACCAACACGTTAGCTACAGTCAAATAGCGCAGAGAGAGAGTATTCTGTGTGTGTGTGTGTATATATATATATATATATATATATATATACACACACATACACACACATATACATACATACATACACATGTCTAAATTCACAGTTCAGAAATGCTGATCCTTATTAATTGTTCCTCTGCCAACAGGATACAATAATGCAGTCAGAACGGTGTTACTACCATCAAATACCGTATTATGATAGGGGACCCTTATAGCCTTACGTTAACATGGGGGCATGTGTGCATCTGGCACAGTGGGGGCATGTGTGTATCTGGCACTTTTAGGGGCATATATCTGCCACTTTTAGGGGCATATGTGTATCTGGCCCTACTGGTTGCGTATGTGTATCTAGCACTGCACTACTGAGGGCGTATTTGTATCTGGTCCCAATGTGTGTATCACACACATTTTCTTTGGGCGCGCGCACACAGTACCACTAAGAAATTTCTCCTACTTACACCACTGCATTAAAGTAAATATTTTCTTCACGATACTTGGCATCTCTGATTATACTTTATTGTTGTTGTTTTTTTTCTTCAGAAAAAAAAACCCTTTGAAAATTGCATATAAGACTGTAAATGCCTGATTTATGTGATAAATAGGATACACAGAATACAGGAAAGCAGTACAGCATAGAAAAATAAACAGCATTAGTACAGATGAGTCAAGGCTCCCCTTAGCTGATAGCCATGGCATACAAGACTCGCTTTCCGTGACAAGTGTACCTGCGAATGTGTGTGTGCATTGTGCATGCTGAGTCGCTTGTGGCCGTGAATAATCACACCCCAAATGCGTTAGCACGTGGTGAAATAGCTGAGGGAGGTCACATCTGTAGATACAAGTGACCTGCATAATAATAGGATTTTAATTACCTACCGGTAAATCCTTTTCTTGTAGTCCCTAGAGGAAACTGAGGTTCTTGTGAAACAAGGCCCCCAATTCCGAAACAAGCCGTGCCAAAGCTAAGGCCAATAGTGTGATGGTCTTCCATGTAAGAAACTTTACATCCACCTCCTTTAATGGCTCAAACCAAAACGATTGCAGAAAATGCAACACCACGTTAAGATCCCAAGGTGCCATGGGAGGTAAAGGGTGGTTGGATGTGCAGAACTCCTTTCAAGAAGGTCTCAGGAAGGGATGCCAACGGTTTCTGGAAGAAAATGGACAAGGCCGAAATCTGGACCTTTATGGAGCCCAGACGCAGACTCACATCCATACCAGACTGCAGAAAAAGCAGAAGACGACCCAGCTGAAATTCTACCGCAGGAAAATTACTGTTCTCACACCAAGAGACGTATTTTCTCCAAATCCGGTGGTCATGTTTAGACGTTACCCCTTTCCTGGCTTGGATCAAGGTAGGAATTACCTCGTCCGGTATCCCTTTCCGGGCTAGAATTTGACGCTCAACCTCCATGCCGTCAAACGTAGCCGTGGTAAGTCTTGATAGACGAATGGCCCCTGTTGTAGAAGATCCTCCCGGACAGGCAGAGGCCACGGGTCGTCCAGAAGTACTTCCAGTAGATCTGCGTACCAAGCCCTTCTTGGCCAATCCGGAGCAATGAGAATTGCTTGAACCCTTTCCTTTTTTATTCTCTTTAGAATTCTTGAGATCAACGGAAGGGGTGGAAAGACATACACCATCTGGTAGACCCACGAAGTCACCAGTGCGTCCACCGCCTGTGGGTCTCTTGACCTGGAGCTATACCGATGGAGCTTCTTGTTGAGACGAGAGGCCATCATGTCGATCTGTGGAATTTCACACCGACGTGTCAAGCACCCGAACACCTCCGGGTGAAGGCCCCACTCTCCCGGGTGGAGGTTGTGGCTGCTGAGGAAGTCTGCTTCCCAGTTGTCCACTCCGGGAATGAAGATTGCAGACAGCACCACGGTGTGTCCCTCTGCCCAGAGGAGAATCCTTGTCACCTCCGACATTGCTGCTCTGCTTTTCATTCCGCCTTGTCGGTTTATGTACGTCTCCGCCGTCACATTGTCCGACTGAACCTGGATGGCTTGATTTTGAAGAAAATGAGATGCCTTCCGAAGGGCATTGTATATTGCCCTTAATTCCAACACGTTGATTGGAAGAATGGCTTCCTGACTTGTCCATCTTTCTTGGAAGCTTTCCCCTTGGGTGACTGCTCCCCACACTGAGACTTGCATACGTGGTTAGCAGAATCCAATTTTTAATCCCAAACCTTCGGCCCTCGGTCAGGTAAGAAGTCTGTAGCCACAATAGAAGAGAAATCCTAGCTCTTGGGGACAGACGGATCCTCGGGTGCATGTTTAGATGCGATCCAGGCCATTTGTCCAGAAGATCCAGCTGGAAGGGTCTTGCGTGAAACCTTTCAGACTGCAGTGCCTCGTAAGAGGCTACCATCTTTCCCAGGAGGCGAATGCACAGATGTACTGATATCCGGGGCGGCCTAAGGACATCCATTACCATTGACTGAATTACCAATGCCTTTTCCAGAGGCATCCGTGTTGGTTCCAGGTGAGATTTTGGCAGATTCAGAATCTACCCGTGATCCTGGAGTAGTCGTGTGGAGAGGGCAATGCTTTGTAACAACCTTTCCCTGGATGGTGCTTTTATCAGTAGATCGTCCATGTACAGTATTATGTTCACTCCCTGCTTGCGGAGGAGAAACAATCTCCGCCATAACCTTGGTAAACCCCCTTGGTGCCATGGAGAGCCCAAAGGACAGGGCCTGGAACTGGTAGTGACAGTCCTGCAACGCAAACCTTAGATAAGTCTGATGAGGCAGCCAAATCGGAACATGAAGGTAAGCATCTTTGATATCCAGAGACACCAGGAATTCTCCCTCCTCCAGACCTGAGATCACAGCTCTCAGTGACTCCATCTTGCATTTGAACACCCGTAAATACGGGTTCAGTGACTTGGTTTAAAATGGGTCTTACCGAACCATCCGGTTTCGGTACCACAAACAGGTTGGAATAGAAACCCTTGTTTTGTAGGTGAAGTGGAACTGGAACAATGACCTGAGTCTGTACCAGTTTTTGAATTGCTGCTTGTAAGGTCATACTTGCTTCGGGTGAAGCTGGTAAGCCAGATTTGAAGAATCTGTGAGGTGGGAGTTCCTGAAACTCCAGTCTGTAGCCCTGGACAATAAGATCTTTTACCCATGAATCCAGGCGTGACTGAAATATCGTAACCGGTCTCCCACCTGCCTGTTGACCAGGCAGTGCGGACCACCGTCATCCTGAAGGCTTTGCGGAAGCAGAACCGAAGGTCTGATCCTGTGAGCCTGTATTTGCAGGTTTTCTGGGCTTACCTGTATTGCCTTTGAAGGCAGTAGAAGGGCCTTTGGTCTTACCTCTAAACTTTGCTATCCGAAAGGACTGCAACATAGGTGCAGATTAGGATTTCCTAGCAGGGGGAGCTGCGGAAGGAAGATCTGTAGACTTACCCGCCGTAGCCTTGGATATCCACGTATCCAGTTCATCTCCAAAAAGGGCTTCACCTGTGAAAGGTAGGCTTTCCACGCCTTTCCTGGAATCCGCACTCCACTGGGTAGCCACAAGCCCCTACATGCTGACACTGCCATGGCAGTAGTAGTTGAGCAACCCAATCTCCTTTGTGGCCTCCACCATAAAGTTAGCACTTTATTTTGCTGTAGGAGTAAAATAATCCCCCCCCCCCCCCCCCCACCGGACAAGGAATCTAACCCATCAATTAGATTACCAGACCATTTTGCAATGGCCCTAGTGATCCATGCACAAGCTATAGTGGGTCTCTGGGCCACCCCCGCAGCTGTGTACAGAGATTTGAGAGTGGTCTCAATTTTGCAGTCTGCAGCATCCTTCAACGAAGCTGCCCCAGGAACCGGTAAAACAATCTTACGTGACAGCCTGGAAACTGACGCGTCCACTATCGCCGGGTTTTCCCATTTTTTTCTGTCATCCTGAGGAAACGGGAAGGATGTAATCAACTGTTTTGGAATCTGAAACTTCCTGTCAGGATTTACCCCAAGTTGCTTCAAAAGGTGAATTTAATTCCTTGGAAGCAGGAAAAGTAGCAGAGGATTTCTTTTTTTTTTACATTAAAAAAGGATTCCTCCTCATCCTCTGACACCTTGTCAGGAATATGCAAAACCTCTCTTATAGCTTCAATCAGGGCCTGTATTCCCTATGCTAAAGCTGCATTCACCCCCACCAAGTCACCCTCCCCCTCCTCTGGGTCTGATGCATCATTTTCGGTATCAGCCTGCATGATTTGGGCCAGAGTACGCTTCTGTGGACAAATAGCAGGGGTCTGAGACCCCGGAACGACCATTGAATCTCTATGCCTCAGGTCATCTACAGATTGCCTTAAGTATTTAGTCTTCTTCTCATTTTGGGATAATTTATTTGAAATAGTTGAAATCATCCATTTTAATAAATCTAACCATACTGGTTCAGATCCACTAGCCTGAGAATGTGTACTATCTTGAGTACACTGTAATGATGCCCCCGATTGAGAAAAGTACTCTGCTGTCCATGATACACAATCCTTTGACATGATAATGCAAAAGAACACACCCACCCAGTGAGGAATAGGATAAAAGCATAGTTAACCCATACAGAGCACTTCTAGGGAGAGACAGAGAAATGGAGCCAGCCACACAGCGCCACTATAGCTAAGGTATAGACCTAGTTGGGTCGCCACCTAAAAACCCTTAATAGGGTTTAGTATACCAAATTATTGCCCCTCCCCTTTGCTATGACCCCCTGGTACCACTGAGGTGCTTTGGAGTCCGCGTGGAGGAGCTACACCGTCCGGTCAGGCTGCCTGTGTAAGCTTGCAGAAAGGAAATGGCGCTGGTGTACCGCTGGATCCGCTCATAGTGAAGGCCCCGCCCCCTTAATGGCGCGCGCCCTTCCCGCTTTTATACTGGCTGAGGTAACTTGAATTAAAAGGGTTGGAATGGGTTAGAACCTCTGTAAACAGTGCCAGTCGTGGGTAATAAGCATGGCTCCAGCCGCCCCTCACAGTGGTCACTGCAGTGTCCCTGAAGCCGGTGCGCAGCGGGCATGCAGCGCTGCTCTCTACCCTCATGCCGCCATTACAGCCGGTAACCCGCTAACCGGGACTCCGGCCACCTACTCACCACACTTCTGGCTCTGTTAGGGGTGGTGGCATGCTGCGGGTCTGTACGCTTGCCGTGGTGGGGATTACAAATAGGACCCTCGGGAGCACAGTGTCCTGTCAGCGGGGAACGGGACCATTAACCCTAGGGAGGTTGGGCAGTCCCTCCCCCTAAGTCCCACGAAGCAGGCAGTCTGGTGCCAGCCAGTGATGCCTGAAAATAATAAAAAGAAAATAAATGCAGAAAACTCTTCAGGAGCTTCCCAAGCGTGACTGGCTCCTCCGGGCACATTTTCTAATCTGAGTCTGGTAGGAGGGGCATAGAGGGAGGAGCCAGTGCACACTATTGATTTCTTAAAGTGCCCAAGACTCCTAGTGGCCCTGTCTATACTCCACGGTACTAATGTGGACCCCAGCATCCTATAGGACGTAAGAGAAACACAGTTATGCTTTATCTTTGACTATACACTAACTGTTTAACAAACAAAAAAACGCCCAAATCCTAACTACCTAGTACAGATATTGTGTGTGTGTATATATATATATATACACACATACACAGAGAGAGAGAGAGAGAGAGAGAGAGACTGCTTTCTTGGTGGGCTACCTAGATGCAATTGGCATACAGAGCTGTTTGCATCTACTTACTCACCCCCTAGCTTGCTAGTTTTCCCCCGTACCTCTATGGCTATCTTGTTACACTGGATAAACCACATTAGCACATGAGGGATCATTAGCACCTTACGGCTAAACTAATATCCATTCAAACATCAGTGCACCATTGTTCTAAAGTGTCAGCATTCTATTGTTGCTGGCTCTCAGTTTTGAAGGCTATTGTTCTTCAACTTAAAAGGCAGAATTTAACAGAATGTACTGTATATGACAATTGTGTACCTCAACAATATTATCTGGGACTCAGCCTGTGCATCTCAAGGTGTGTAAACACGGTGAGATAAATCTGTAAGATTTTGACTATATAGTCAAAATCTTATGAAAAGTTAGTGTATATCTCAAGGTGTTAGGCAGTTTGCGAGACAGATTCGATCCCGATGCGCGCTCCCATGGGGTTGGTATCGTAAGGCTAGATAAGACTGTGCATGCAAGTCAGTCATTCTTGACTATCTAGAGTACTATCTAGTACAAAGTATAGTCAAAATTGTACATAGACAAAATCTCAAGCACAGATAGTCAAGATATGTACTATCTGGGCTCTGGGGGAGTTCAAGGGAAATCGCATAATCAAGATCAGACATAGCAAGGATATCACCGTTTGTACACACTGTCCAAGTCAAAAATATTACATAGAGAGAACATACAGACGCCACACATTATGAGTCGCTATGCTTGCAAATACTCGCAGCCAGCACAGCAATATATGGTAACATACGCATTTACACGGACATGCCACAGAGATGGATTCGACACATATTTCATACAGCACATAATTATAACATATCAAGCGCCAGAGATCATAATGATTTAAAATTATAAAATGGAGTAACGTCATGTATGTGTATTATTGGAGCAGAGCAGATAGGACATGTCGTATTTGGTATTAAAGCAACCAGATTAATGTGTAGATTCATTTGATACTTGTTATTAAGTTGTAGGACATTGCAACAAGTAGTTATGATTAAATGTATGAAACTAAAGTCAGTCTTATTAGAACAATGGACAGGAAACTCAGGCCAGCCCTTTTGATGTCTTCAAGGCTGAACCTGGTTAGCATACGAACAGACCAGTGACTCATCATGAATGAGAAAGTTCCCTCCCTTAGACTAGATGTGTGCACTCCCCGAAACTAGATAACACATTGCTGATCACACACACAGAGGAGTTAGTTGCTGTTTTGTCCCAGACGATGGTGGAGATGTTGCCAGACCAGTTCATGTATTTATTTGCTGAGAGAGAGAGATATATTAAGAGGAGGATGCATTGAGGGAAAGGTATGGTATGCTGGCCTGTAACTATGTATTTTGTATTAACTGATTACTGTATAAATTGTAACCATGTAAGTATATGTATACTGTACATTGTGATATATTGAATACATATCCTTTTAATAACAAATATTTACATCAATGAGCTTTGGAACTCAGATAATGTGTGGGTGTATTCTTTTCTCTTAAGGGATGTAGTGTTTTGAGATGTACAGCACACTTTTATCGTATATGGTAATAAGATGTGCCTGGCGTCTGCAGTATATATTAGAGCGGGCATTTTAAATATTTGTTAGAAAGCAATTTGGTATTTACAACACCTTTAGTCTACAGGATCACATCAGAATTAAACTTAAAAGTGAGAAAAATCAATGGGCGTAGTAAGATTTTGTCTGATATTATGCAATCACATGTCTAGAAATGAAACACTTTATATATACCTCAACTTCAGCAATAGCTTTACCCAAGTCACGAGTCCAATTCTGTTTTGAAGGCTTCAAATAAAATCTTCGTGCCAACATTGACCACAGATGAGAAGACAAAAGCAAACATGACAGAATAGTTAATTAGACAAATACATTAACATACTTACTAAATCGTTAAAAAGCCTATCTTTTCCGTACATCTCTGATCAAAACTAACCAAATTTCCAGTACTATATACTGCTGCATCTTTGTTTAATGCCCACATGAACCCTTCGGCTCAGATATTGTGTAAATCTGGCTCTAGTACCAGCCATTTACCTCACCGCACGTCCCTGGTTAATTCTCCATAAATGTAAAGGGGGGTACACACGGAGAGATCCGTGCTTAAATTCTAAGCAATCTGACTAGATTGCTTAGAAATTTAGCACGGATCTCTCCGATGCGCGGCGATCTATCGCTGACTCTAGATTTGGCATGCATGCATGACAAATCTAGTAGATCGATCACTTCACTTCTGTGTGAAGTGAGTGTCCCCCACACACTCGCTCAGCACACATCGCGCTGTGTGCTGAGTGGGGAGAAGAGATGTCTGCTGAGCGGTCTGTACTGGATCGCTCAGCACACATCTCCCCCGTGTGTACGGGGCTTTACAGATCATGTTCACCAGACTGATCTCTATGTCTACCCAAAACAATTTCATATGGTCTCTTTTTAGTAGATACAGTAGGGTGTACAGAGCTACAGTATTTTGTAGCATCTCTTTAAAAAATACGCCAACTTTAATTCGCTAGTTTCCACATTAACAGATCTCTATTTCGTATTTTTAGATGGGTGAGAATTAAGTGGATGTTTTAGTTTTTTACATATTGAACAAAATTTTGAGAGCAACCTAGTTCTTATGAGTCCATTGCACAGTAGCTTGCACATAGATGGCAAACAAAACACACAACTTCATGTATCTTAAATTCTGTCAACAAAAACATAATTTTACAAATACAGTTAAAAATAACCGCTGTATTTCAAGTTTAAAGTGCCAAAAAATAATCCCTAACTAAAGCTGTTTACATATTTATTTGCAAACAGACATTAAAAGTTAATCATACCTTGATTTTATGGACATAAGCATTTTAACGTGACTTGTTGATGCAGTGAGCGGGTTGACTGTTGCTATTATTTGATGGATTTCTACAGAAGTACAGTTCAATCCATGATCTACAAGCTGTTAAATAGAAGTCAAAATAGAATTTTGGTTACCTACCGGTAAATTCTTTTCGCATAGTCCGCAGAGGATGCTGGGGTACACATTAGTACCATGGGGTATAGACGTATCCACCAGGAGCCATTGGCACTTTAAGAGTTTGAGAGTGTGGGCTGGCTCCTCCCTCTATGCCCCTCCCACCAGCCTCAGTCTAGAAACTGTGCCCAAGGAGATGGACATCTTCGAGGATTTAACACAGATAGTGGCGAGATTCATACCAGCTCACACATACAAGGCACATCACGCAAACTTTCTTGAAACTCTCAGCAACTGCTGAAACAGTACTTACCAAGTAACAATGCAGTACATAACTGAACAAAGATGTACTGAACCAGATAACGATTACAGTAAAACGAAGTGCTGGGCGGGTGCCCAGCATCCTCTACGGACTACGAGAAAAGAATTTACCGGTAGGAAACCAAAATCCTATTTTCTCTTACGTCCTAGAGGATGCTGGGGTCCACATTAGTACCATGGGGGATGTACCAAAGCTCCCAGAACTGACTGACTGAACTTCAGATCATCAGAGGCCAAAGTATCGAACTTGTAGAACTTTGCAAACGTGTTCGACCCTGACCAAGTTGCAGCTCTGCAAAGTTGTTAAGCCGAGACACCCCGGGCAGCCGCCCAGGTAGACCCCACCTTACGAGTAGAGTGGGCCTTGACAGATGTAGGACACGAAAATCCTGCCGTAGAACCTGATCCAGCAAGAGATCGTCTGCTTAGAAGCAGGACACTCAATTTTCTTGGGATCATACAGGACAAACAGAGTCCGATTTCCTGTGACGAACAGTCCTCTTCACATAGATTTTCAGAACCCTTACAAAATCCAAGGACTTTGATGAAATTGAGGAGTCAGTAGCAACTGGCACCACAATAGGTTGGTTGATATGAAATGCCAACACAACCTTCGGATGAAACTGCTGACGTGTCCGGAGCTCAGCTCTATCTTCGTGGAAGATCAAGTATGGGCTTTTACAGGAAAAAGCCCCCAACTCCGAAACACGTCTAGCAGAAGCTAAAGCCAACAACGTGACAGCCTTCCACGTGAGAAATTTGACCTCAACCTCTTGTAGAGGCTCGAACCAGTCCGATTGGAGGAACTGCAACACCACGTTAAGATCCCAAGGCGCCGTAGGCGATACAAAGTGAGGTTGGATGTGCAGAACTCCCTTCAAAAAGGTCTGAACCTCAGGGAGGGCAGCCAATTGTTTTTGGAAGAAAATGGATAGGGCCGAAATCTGGACTTTCACAGATCCCAACCTCAGGTCCATATCCACACCAGCTTGTAGGAAGAGGAGAAACCGTCCCAGTTGAAACTCCACCGCAGGAAATTTTTTGGACTCGCACCAAGATACATATTTTTTTCAAATGCGATGGTAATGTTTAGACGTTACTCCTTTCCTAGCCTGTATCAGGGTAAGAATAACCTGTTCGGAATGCCCTTCTGAGCTAGTATCAGGTGTTCAATCTCCATGCCGTCAAACGTAGCTGAGTCTTGATAGGCGAACGGCCCCTGATGCAGCAGGTCCTCCCGAAGAGGAAGAGGCCTCGGCTCTTCTTGCAGTAGATCCAGAAGATCCACGTACCAAGCCCTTCTTGGCAAGTCTGGAGCAATGAGGATCGCTTGAACCCTTGTTCTCCTTATGAGCTTTAGAACTCTAGGGATGAGTGGTAGTGGAGGAAACAGGTACACCGACTGGAACACCCACGGAGTCACTAGGGCGTCCACAGCCACTGCTTGCCGGTCCCTCGACCTGGAACAATACCGCCAAAGCTTCTTGTTGAGACGAGAGGCCATCATGTGAATCTGAGGTACGCCCCAAAGATCTGCTACTTCCTTGAACACCTTCAGATGGAGATCGTGTCTGCTGAGGAAGTCCGCTTCCCAGTTGTCTACTCCCGGAATGAAGATTGCCAACAGCGCCACCGCGTGCTTTTCTGCCCAGAGGATGATTCTTCTTACCTCTGCCATTGCAGCTCTGCTCTTCGTTCCGCCCTGTCGGTTTATTTAAGCCACCGTTGTCACATTGTCCGACTGCACTTAAGTGGCCCGATTTCTCAGAAGATGGGCCGCTTGGAGAAGACCATTGCTCTTAGTTCCAAAATGTTCATCAGCAGGCCGGCTTCCACACTTGACCACCTTCCTTGGACGGTTTTCCCTTGAGTGACTGCGCCCCAGCCCCGGAAATTTGCATCCGTGGTTAGAAGGATCCAGTCCTGAAACCCGTACCTGCGGCCCTCCAGAAGGTGAGGTAATTGCAGCCACCAGAGGAGTGAAATCCTGGCCTTTGGCGACAGACGTATTCTCTGGTACATGTGTAGATGGGACCGAGTGTGAAACTTCCCGTACTGAAGAGCCTCGTAAGAGGCCACCATCATCCCCAGAAGGCGAATGCACTGATGAACTGACACCCGGGCTGGCTTCAGGACATCCCGGACTATTGTTTGAATCACCAACGCTTTTTCTTCTGGGAGAAACACCCTCTGCACCTCCGTGTCGAGGATCATTCCCAGAAAGGACAACCTCCTGGTTGGTTTCAATTGTGATTTTGAAAGATTCAGGATCCAACCATGTTCCCTGAGAAGTTGTGTCGTGAGTGTTACGGACCGTAACAACTTCTCCTTGGACAATGCCTTCATCAGCAGATCGTCCAGATACGGAATTATGTTCACCCCCTGTTTGCGGAGGAGAATCATCATTTCCGCCATCACCTTGGTGAATACCCTTGTGCTGTAGATAGCCCGAATGGGAGGGCCTGGTACTGAAAGTGACAGTCCAACAATGCGAATTGAAGATAAGCTTGATGCGGCAGCCAAATCGGAATGTGGAGGTACGCATCCTTGATATCCAGGGATACTAGGAATTCCACCTCCTCCAGACCTGATATTACTGCCCTTAGAGACTCCATTTTGACCTTGAACTCCCTCAGAAAGGGGTTTAGTGATTTTAAGTTCAGAATGGGCCTGACCGAACCATCCGGTTTCGGTACCACGAAAAGGTTTGAATAGTAACCTTTGTTTTGCATATGAGGAGGTACAGGTACAATAACCTGTGCCTCCACCAACTTCTGGACGGCTTCTTGCAGGACAGGTCTGTCTGCCAGCAGAGCTGGCAAGCCTGATCTGAAAAATTGGTGAGGAGGGAGAATTTGAAATTGCAGCCTGTACCCCTGGGACACAATACCTTGCACCCAGGGGTCCAGGCCGGAGGACACCCAGACATGACTGAAATGTCCGAGTCTCACTTCCACCGGCCCCACCTCCGGGGCGTGCAGTCCACTGACATGCGGAGAACTTCGGTGTACCTGAAGCAGGTTTCTGTTCCTGGGAACCTGAAGCCGCAGGTTTCTTGAACTTGGGCCGACCTCACCAAAAGAAAAAGTGTTGGATGGCTTTGCCTTTCTAGGCTTGTTAGATCGAAAGGGCTGTGATGTAACTGAAGAAAAGGGTTTCTTCGGAGTAGGTGTAGCCGAGGGAAGAAAGGGTGGCTTTCCAGCCGTGGAGATCCACGCATCTAATGCTTCCCCAAAGAGAGCCTGACCTGTGTAGGGTAAGGTCTCCACACTTCTCCTGGATTCCGCGTCGGCAGACCACTGGCGCAACCACAGTTCTCAAGAAGTTGATACTGACATGGAGGAAATCCCCGCAGCCATGGAACCTAGGTCTTTCATGGATTCTACCAGAAATCCTGCCGATTCCTGAATGTTACGTAAAATCAATTCAACATCACATTTCTCCAAAGTATCCAAGTCCTCAAGTAACGTGCCTGACCACTTTACTATAGCTTTGGCAATCCAAGCAGTGGCAATAGTGGGATGTAGTATTGCCCCAGAAGCCGTGTACATGGATTTGAACCTATTATCAATTTTACGATCAGCCGGCTCTTTCAAGGCGGTAGATCCTGGAACAGGTAAAATCACCTTTTTTGAGTCTGGATACTGACGCATCAACAATAGGTGGGTTTTCCCATTTTTTCCAATTTTCTACCGGGAAAGGAAACGCTACCAGAACCCTTTCAGGTATCTGGAATTTTTCATCCAGGTTTTCCCAAGCCCTATCAAATATAGCATTTAATGCCTTTGACGCAGGGAAGGTTAGCGAGGCTTTCTTATTTTCAGTGAAGTAAGCCTCCTCAACCTGCTCGGGTGTTGTATCAGCAATATTCAACACATCCCTAATAGCCTCTATCATCAACTGCACCCCTTTAGCAAGAGATGCAGCCCTCCACAACACATCCCCGTCACCGTCTGCAGTATCAGAATTGGTATCATCTTGCATGATCTGAGCAAGAGCATGTTTATGTGAATATACAGCGGGGAACCCTGATGTACCAGAACTGGGCCAGACTGCCATAGAGTTCTGTAAAGCCTGAGTTGCAGATTAATTTTGTGCAACCCTATTTGAAATCTAAGAAATCATAGATTTGATAGAGGATAACCATTCAGGCTCCCTTGCTGGAAACTGTGCTAAACCAGTGCAATCCAGATTACATGGAATGGGATCATCCTGAGAGGACATATTCTCTGCAGCATATGACACAGAGTCCCTGGACATTGCTTAATGGAGACCACAGACAGTCCACACACACAAAGAGGAGGGCAGACAGAGTTTCACCCCCAAAAATGGCAAGAGAGACACAGAGATTGGAGCCAACCCATACACAGCGCTTTTTATATAAAGGGAGACCCCCTATCAGTGCTGACTGTGCACTTTAATAGGTTACACAGTCATTTTGCAGCCCCCCCTTCTATAACCCCCTGGTACCGCTGGAGTTGCTGTGGAGGGACTTACTCTTCACTGACAGCACTGTGCAGGCAGGAAAATGGCGCTGAATGCTGCTGGGTCCGCTCTGAGAAGCATCGCCCCCAAAATGGCGCTGTCTTCCCGCTCTTCATAGGATTATACTGGCCTGAGGATTTGTGCTGGCTGAGATCCGGGGACCCCGACAGGCTGTGTGACCAGTGTAGGGTGTAGGCGCTGGCTCAGGGCGCCCCTCACAGCGCCACACTATGTACCGCTGAGCCTCCGGTGCACAGTTAATACTGCGGTCCTACCTTTATGCCGCCATCTCACACCGGCCCCCCGCTTGCCAGGGGGGTCGGTGACTCACTCGCCACAAATCTTCAGCTCTGTAATAGGGTGGCGGCATGCCCTGTGGCGGGGAACAATCTATCCCCTCTGGAGCTCAGTGTCCTGTTAGCGGAGATAGTGGCTCAGACCCCGCAGGGCGGACACTATTTCCCCCCTTAGTCCCACGAAGCAGGGAGGCTGTTGACAGCAGTCTCCCTGTAAAATAATAAACACTAAACTAAACTTTACTAGAGATACTCTGTAGAGCTCCCCTAGCTGTGACCGGCTCCTCCGGGCACATTTTCTAAACTGAATCTGGTGGGAGGGGCATAGAGGGAGAAGCCAGCCCACACTCTCAAACTCTTAAAGTGCCAATGGCTCCTGGTGGACCAGTCTATACCCCATGGTACTAATGTGGACCCCAGCATTCTCTAGGACGTAAGAGAAATACGTTTTATTACTCTATACAACTGTATTTTAAATTGTGTAGTATCGCTATTGCATAGAAAAAGAAAGGCAACCTCAAAATCATACATTTGAACAAGAAAATATAAAAATAAAATATCAGGATTTTGTATTTCGCTAAATCCTTCTCTCTGATTCCATGGGTGATAATGGAATCCTTGGTGTACAGTAAGTGTAGAGAAGCCTGAGCCTTGCTGCTTTAATTCCTTTAATAGCTGTTTATGTCAGTTTTCAATCAGCAAAGCATAATTCAAAGAAAAACTAGAGCACAGATGTAGGCACGCTCATCGTGGCTACATTCCAGAACGATCGCGTGCACGTCTGGGGCGTGCGTGTATATTCGATGCACACGTGCTCCATTTGCATTAATGGGAGCGCCAAATGCCACAACTTTGCACGGCTAGGTGCTTCCCGTGCAGAGTGTACATGTTTAAAACAGATGTAGCCACGATGAGCGTGGCTACATTTGTATATGATAAAGGAGCTAGAGAGGAGCCATTCTTAATGGAGAGACAATTACTGTACTCTGGAACATCTTAGGGCTGGCATCTAAACAGGTCACCAAATCCTTTAGATTCCGACTTCATTTATTGGCAAATAGAGGATTGTGCTGGCAGAATGCCCCTAAAATGGGGTCTGTTTTAAGGCTATGCCAATGCGTAATTATGGATTCTCTCATCTGTCGGGATAAAATAGAAAATGTACTTGGAAAAACAAGTCAATTCATATCAGTGTCTACATTATACCTATAGCAACATTTCCCTATTAAGAGTAAGGCATCTTTGAATGGCTTTTTCAATCTCCCTTGAAACCATGGTGGATGCATTCTTCTCCTATTTTCCTTAGAATTTCAGGTAAGGTACAGTAAATTATATATAAACACATACATACACAGACGGGTGAGACACAAGACTATTATATTATAAAATATATTGTCAAATGGAAAACTGTGCAGTAATGATGCTGATTTCAGACCTATGCATTCTGCATCTGCTTTGGTTGGATAGGCCCCTTATGCTTCTTTACACTTGCAGCGTTGCTAAGTCATTGATTGACGTGTCAACTAAAAGCACAAGTAGTCAGACACCTTGGCAGCAGAACCCTGCTGAGCCCCGTCCAACTTTGGAGGACTGGTAGTAAGATCTTGTCGGTAGTTAAGTGCAGTCTTGTATTTGTACCAATACAACTCAAACCACTCTTGACCTACATGGCTTTCCTTCCCATTTGCAGCGCTACCCCTCTATACCGACAAGCAGGTCATTTCTCTTGCGATGCAAGAAATAAATTGAAACATAACAAGTTTTCTGCTTTTTACAGAATTACAAAGAGCAATAAAGAAAGAACGGAGGGTAAATGCTATAAACAATAAAGTAGATATCCTGTGTATATACACACACACATACATACATATGTACATATATACACACACACCAATTTTTCTTAATAACAATGGAAATTTGGAACACAGTACCTTGCAGAATATGTCCAGTAAATGGGACATTGCTGTGTTTAATCCAGTAGATGACACTCTCTGAAACACCTTGATTAATAGGTCTACTGAAGGCTGTCAACAAAAACACATCTTCAGTCTCATAAAATTCTAAAATGCAAATAGACAAGACCATGCCTGTGCAAAAGACAGAACTAAAAAATGGAGAGAGAGAGAGAGAGAGAGAGAGAGAGAGAGAAAACACATGCCACCCTCCTACAGGTCTGCTTATCAACTTTGGGATATAATGGGCCCTTTGCTGCAGAGTTCCTTTCCCTCTCTTCTCTCAATACACTACTAGAGTCTGTGGAAGAGGCAGCAACAGCCAGGCGCCACCCCAACTGTCTAAAGTGAAAAACAATATATCACGTGTCATATCTTCCCTTTCATGAGCACTTGAAAATAATAATCTTCCTGTTCAGTAAACTAATGCTTTGCAGCTTGTGGGAGCGACTAATCATACTGGTAGCCTGTTTTCCCTCAGCAGCAGGAGAAAAATAAGATTTTACTCACCGGTAAATCTATTTCTCGTAGTCCGTAGTGGATGCTGGGAACTCCGTAAGGACCATGGGGAATAGCGGCTCCGCAGGAGACTGGGCACAACTAAAGAAAGCTTTAGGACTACCTGGTGTGCACTGGCTCCTCCCTCTATGACCCTCCTCCAGACCTCAGTTAGGATACTGTGCCCGAATCCCGGGTAAGACTCATACCAGCCACACCAATCACACCATATAACTCGTGATATTATACCCAGTTAACAGTATGAAATATAACTGAGCCTCACTAACAGATGGCTCATAACAATAACCCTTTAGATAGGCAATAACTATATACAAGTATTGCAGACAATCGCACTTGGGATGGGCGCCCAGCATCCACTACGGACTACGAGAAATAGATTTACCGGTGAGTAAAATCTTATTTTCTCTGACGTCCTAGTGGATGCTGGGAACTCCGTAAGGACCATGGGGATTATACCAAAGCTCCCAAACAGGCGGGAGAGTGCGGATGACTCTGCAGCACCGAATGAGCAAACTCAGCCAGGGTATCAAACTTGTAGACTCTTGCAAAAGTGTTTGAACCCGACCAAGTAACAGCTCGGCAAAGTTGTAAAGCCGAGACCCCTCGGACAGCCGCCCAAGAAGAGCCCACTTTCCTCGTGGAATGGGCTTTTACAGATTTAGGGTGCGGCAGTCCAGCCGCAAAATGTGCAAGTTGAATCGTGCTACAGATCCAGCGAGCAATAGTCTGCTTAGAAGCAGGAGCACCCAGCTTGTTGGGTGCATACAGGATAAATAGCGAGTCAGTTTTCCTGACTCCAGCCGTCCTGGAAACATATATTTTCAGGGCCCTGACTACGTCCAGTAACTTGGAGTCCTCCAAGTCCCAAGTAGCCGCAGGCACCAGAATAGGTTGGTTCACATGAAAAGCTGATACCACCTTAGGAAGGAATTGGGAACGAGTCCTCAAGTCCGCCCTATCCATATGAAAATCAGATAAGGGCTTTTTCCTGACAAAGCCGCCAATTCTGATACACGCTTGGCCGACGCCAATGCCAACAGCATGACCACTTTCCACGTGAGGTATTTTAGCTCTACGAATTTAAGTGGCTCAACCCAATGCGACTTCAGGAAATCCAACACCACGTTGAGATCCCACGGTGCCCCTGGAGGCACAAACGGGGGCTGAATATGCAGCACTCCCTTAACAAAAGTCGGAACTTCAGGCAGTGAAGCCAGTTCTTTTCGGAAGAAAATGTACAGAGCCGAAATCTGGACCTTAATGGAACCCAATTTTAGGCCCATAGTCACTCCTGACTGTAGGAAGTGCAGAAATCGACCCAGTTGAAATTCCTCCGTTGGGGCCTTCCTGGCCTCACACCAAGCAACATATTTTCGCCATATGCGGTGATAATGTTTTGCGATCACATCTTTCCTAGCTTTAATCAGCATAGGAATGACTTCCTCCAGAATGCCTTTTTCCTTTAGGATCCGGTGTTCAACCGCCATGCCGTCAAACGCAGCCGCGGTAGGTCTTGGAACAGACAGGGCCCCTGCTGCAGCAGGTCCTGTCTGAGCGGCAGAGGCCATGGGTCCTCTGAGATCATTTCTTGAAGTTCTGGGTACCAAGCTTTTCTTGGCCAATCCGGAACCATGAGTATAGTTCTTACTCCTCTCCTTCTTATTATTCTCAGTACCTTGGGTATGAGAGGCAGAGGAGGGAACACATACACCGACTGGTACACCCACGGTGTTACCAGAGCGTTCACAGCTATCGCCTGAGGGTCCCTTGACCTGGCGCAATATCTTTTTAGCTTTTTGTTTAGGCGGGACGCCATCATGTCCACCTGTGGCCTTTCCCAATGGTGTACAATCATTTGGAAGACTTCTGGATGAAGTCCCCACCCTCCCGGGTGGAGGTCGTACCTGCTGAGAAAGTCTGCTTCCCAGTTGTCCACTCTGGGAATGAACACTGCTGACAGTGCTAACACATGATTTTCCGCCCATCGGAAAATCCTTGTGGCTTCTGCCATCGCCATCCTGCTTCTTGTGCCGCCCTGCTGGTTTTACATGGGCGACCGCCGTGATGTTGTCTGACTGGATCAGCACCGGCTGGTGTTGAAGCAGGGGTCTAGCCTGGCTTAGGGCATTGTAAATGGCCCTTAGTTCCAGAATATTTATGTGTAGGGAAGTCTCCTGACTCGACCATAGTCCTTGGAAGTTTCTTCCCTGTGTGACTGCCCCCCAGCCTCGAAGGCTGGCATCCGTGGTCACCAGGACCCAGTCCTGTATGCCGGATCTGCGGCCCTCTAGCAGATGAGCACTCTGCAGTCACCACAACAGCGACACACTGGCCCTCGGAGACAGGGTTATCAGCCGATGCATCTGAAGATGAGACCCGGACCACTTGTCCAACAGATCCCACTGGAAGATCCTTGCATGGAACCTGCCGAATGGAATTTCTTCGTAAGAAGCTACCATCTTTCCCAGGACTCGCGTGCATTGATGCACCGACACCTGTATTTGTTTTAGGAGGTCTCTGACTAGAGATGACAACTCCTTGGCCTTCTCCTCCGGGAGAAACACTTTTTCCTTTTCTGTGTCCAGAACCATACCCAGGAACAGTAGACGCGTCGTAGGAACCAGCTGCGACTTTGGAATATTCAGAATCCAGCCGTGCTGTTGTAGCACTTCCCGAGATAGTGCTACTCCGACCAACAACTGCTCCCTGGACCCCGCCTTTATAAGGAGATCGTCCAAGTACGGGATAATTATAACTCCCTTTTTTCGAAGAAGTATCATCATTTCGGCCATTACCTTGGTAAAAACCCTCGGTGCCGGGAACAGACCAACGGCAACGTCTGGAATTGGTAATGACAGTCCTGTACCACAATTTTGAGGTTCTCCTGGTGAGGAGGGTAAATGGGGACATGCAGGTAAGCATCCTTGATGTCCAGTGATACCATGTAATCCCCTTCGTCCAGGCTTGCAATAACCGCCCTGAGCGATTCCATTTTGAACTTGAACCTACGTATATAAGTGTTCAAGTATTTCAATTTTAGAATGGGTCTCACCGAACCGTCTGGTTTCGGTACCACAAACATTTTGGAATAGTAACCCCGGCCTTGTTGGAGGAGGGGTACCTTGATTATCACCTGCTGGAAGTACAGCTTGTGAATTTAAGCCAGTACTACCTCCCTTTTCTCCGAGGGCAGCAGGCAAGGCTGATCTGAGGTAACGGCGAGGGGGAGTCGCCTCGAACTCCAGCTTGTATCCCTGTGATACTACTTGCAGAACCCAGGGATCCACCTGTGAGCGAGCCCACTGGTCGCTGAAATTCCCGAGATGCGCCCCCACCGCACCTGGCTCCCCCTGTGGAGCCTCAGCGTCATGTGGTGGACTCAGAGGAAGCGGGGGAAGATTTTTGATCCTGGGAACTGGCTGTCTGGTGCAGCTTTTTCCCTCTTCCCTTGTCTCTGTGCAGAAAGGAAGCGCCTTTGACCCGCTTGCTTTTCTGAAGCCGAAAGGACTGTACCTGATAATACGGTGCTTTCTTAGGCTGTGAGGAAACCCGAGGTAAAAAAATTTCTTCCCAGCTGTTGCTGTGGATACGAGGTCCCAGAGACCATCCCCAAACAATTCCTCACCCTTATAAGGCAGAATCTCAATGTGCCTTTTAAAGTTAGCATTACCTGTCCATTGCCGGGTCCCTAATACCCTCCTGGCAGAATGGACATTGCATTAATTCTGGATGCCAGCCGGCAAATATCCCTCTGTGCATCCCTCATATATAAGACGACGTCTTTAATATGCTCTATGGTTATAGCATCCCTGTCCTGACAGGGTAACAGACCATGCTGCAGCAGCCCTATCCATGCTGAGGCAATTGCAGGTCTCAGTATAGTACCTGAGTGTGTATATACAGACTTCAGGATATCCTCCTGCTTTTTATCAGCAGGCTCCTTCAAGTGGCCTTATCCTAAGACGGCAGTGCCACCTTTTTTGACAAGCGTGTGAGCGCCTTATCCACCCTAGGGGATATCTCCCAACGTGACCTATCCTCTGGCGGGAAAGGGTACGCCATCAGTAACTTTTTAGAATATACCAGTTTCTTATCGGAGGAACCCACGCTTCTTCACACACTTCATTCACTCATCTGATGGGGGAACAAAACACTGGCTGCTTTTTCTCCCCAAACATAAAACCCCTTTTTTGTGGTACTTGGGTTAATGTCAGAAATGTGTAACACATTTTTCATTGCCGAGATCATGCAACGGATGTTCCTAGTGGATTATGTATATGTCTCAACCTCGTCGACACTGGAGTCAGACTCCGTGTCGACATCTGTGTCTGCCATCTGAGGTAGCGGGCGTTTTTTGAGCCCCTGATGGCCTTTGAGACGCCTGGGCAGGCGCCGGCTGTCCCACAGCTGTTACGTCATCCAGCCTTTTATGTAAGGAGTTGACACTGTCGGTTATACCTTCCACCTATCCATCCACTCTGGTGTCGGCCCCACAGGGGGCGACAACACATTTATCGGCATCTGCTCCGCCTCCACGCAACCTTCCTCATCAAACATGTCGACACAGCCATACCGACACACCGCACACACACAGGGAATGCTCTGACTGAGGACAGGACCCCGCAAAGTCCTTTGGGGAGACAGAGAGAGAGTATGCCAGCACACACCAGAGCGCTATATAATGCAGGGATTAACACTATAACTGAGTGATTTTTCCCATTAGCTGCTTGTATACACAATATTGCGCCTAAATTTAGTGCCCCCCCTCTCTTTTTAACCCTTTGAGCCTGAAAACTACAGGGGAGAGCCTGGGGAGCTGTCTTCCAGCTGCACTGTGAAGAGAAAATGGCGCCAGTGTGCTGAGGGAGATAGCTCCGCCCCTTTTTCGGCGGACTTCTCCCGCTTTTATATGGATCTCTGGCAGGGGTATTTTACACATATATACAGCCTCTATGACTATATATTGTGTAGATTTGCCAGCCAAGGTGTATAATATTGCTGCTCAGGGCGCCCCCCCCAGCGCCCTGCACCCATCAGTGACCGGAGTGTGAGGTGTGCATGAGGAGCAATGGCGCACAACTGCAGTGCTGTGCGCTACCTTGGTGAAGACCGAAGTCTTCTGCCGCTGATTTCCAGGACCATCTTCTTGCTTCTGGCTCTGTAAGGGGGACGGCGGCGCGGCTCCGGGACCGGACGATCGAGGTCGGGCCCTGTGTTCGATCCCTCTGGAGCTAATGGTGTCCAGTAGCCTAAGAAGCCCAAGCTAGCTGCAAGCAGGTAGGTTCGCTTCTTCTCCCCTTAGTCCCTCGCTGCAGTGAGTCTGTTGCCAGCAGATCTCACTGAAAATAAAAAACCTAAATATATACTTTCTTTTCTAGGAGCTCAGGAGAGCCCCTAGTGTGCATCCAGCTCAGCCGGGCACAAGATTCTAACTGGGGTCTGGAGGAGGGTCATAGAGGGAGGAGCCAGTGCACACTAGGTAGTCCTAAAGCTTTCTTTAGTTGTGCCCAGTCTCCTGCGGAGCCGCTATTCCCCATGGTCCTTACGGAGTTCCCAGCATCCACTAGGACGTCAGAGAAACATAATTATAGTATTTGCAAGGGCTAGTCTTTTTAACTAAACAACTTAACTAGATCTGAGATGGTTTAGGTGTTGAAACCCACACTAGAATACAACTGTTACATCCCAGTTACCCAGTAGTTTTAAAATGGTTGACCACGTCTGGTCAACACTCTTATAACCTAATCCTCCTCCTAGTAATAACCCCTTCCCACCCATATTAGATGAAGTAGGAAGACTGATTACATTGTGATTTTTTTTTTAGTGCAGAAAGTATCTGTCATTCTGGGATCCGGTCTGAAGATCGACAGTATCTAGGTCGACAATGTTTAGGTCGACCACTATAGGTCGACAGTCACTAGGTCGACAGGGTTTCTAGGTCGACATGTCTAAAGGTCGACATGAGTTTTTCACATTTTTTCTTTTTTTGAATTTTATCATACTTAACGATCCACGTGGACTACGATTGGAACGGTAATCTGTGCCGAGCAAAGCGGTAGCGGAGCGAAGGCACCATGCCCGAAGCGCGAGCCATGCGAGGGGACGCGGTGCACTAATTTGGGATCCCGGTCACCCTACGAAGAAAACGACATAAAAAAAAAAATCCTCATGTCGACCTTTAGACCTAGAAACCCTGTCGACCTTCCATCCATGTCGACCTAGTGACTGTCGACCTATAGTGGTCGACCTAAACATTGTCGACCTAGATACTGTCGATTTGATAAACCACACCCGTCATTCTCTACAATAAAGCGGACCAGACCGCTTCTATGCAGCTTCTATGTATGGTCTTAACAAGGTGGACTAATTCCACAATCACAAGTCACACTGGAAAATAATGCATAGCAACTGCTAGTGCAGGAGAAAGGGAACATATTTTGTTACAATAGCAGGTAAACAGGGAATTGTCAAAAGATAAGCTGACCCATTAAAAGGAGAACAAATATTTTTTTTAAAAAGGTACAGTAATTCATGGAAAAAATACCTGTGTATTTTAATTTAACTCTTCAATTCAACTTTTTAAACACAATTTACTAAGACAAAAACAGACATTTAAAATCTGATACTTTGGGACCAAATAAATATTGGGTCTACCACTAATGGTAGACATGCATTAGGTCAAAAGGGTCAACATATAAATAGTCAAAACACAAAAACCGGTAGATAATTTTATTTTTGGTTGGGGTGGTTGTTTTGTCACTTTTTTGCCATAGACAAGCCCCATTAATGTACCACGTTCGCTCGCAATGCTTCGGCCAGGTTACTATTCCCAATCGTAGGCCAGGTGGATGGTAAAAGTATGAAAAAGTTGGAAAAAAAAGTGAAAAAAAAAAAGAAAGAAAAAAAGTGTGTCGACCTTCTGACCCTGTCGACCTAATGCATGTCTACCAATAGTGGTAGACCTATTTGACTGTAGACCTTTTTAGTATAGATCTATAGTTCGGATACCATAAATATTCAGATGCAGGAATGGTAGAAAAGATCACCACCTGTGATGACCTAGTGCAGTTGGCCCAGCTCAGTGGTATGTACCAGCAAACTGGAGTCTTCGTAGCTTTGTAATTCTTCAACAGCATTCCAATAAGGTTTATCAAACCTCAAGCAATTACACAAAATGAGCTAAGAACATTGATTTATGTAATGCGCTTTGGTAATAAACAATTGTATGTAATTGCTTGGATCCCTAATATTTACTTGCATGGTTGACTCCAAGTGGTACACATAGAAAAAAGGGGATGCAGGTGCACTATGCAATCATTACTGCTCAAAATAGAAATACAGTAAATATTACCAGTTAAATATCATATGAGAGATTGTTACCATAAATTTGGCCAAATACATGGGCTTACCTACCAACGTCCAGGGCACATCTTTTTCGGCAAGTACTTTTCTAGGGGTTCACATCTGGGGAGCAGTGCAGTTGTGGGGTGAGCATTGTGGCGTGGAGCTCTGTGAGATGCTCTAGCTGGGCCACTTCAGGGCATCACCACATAACACTTATATAAACATTTATATAAATGTGCTTGTTTTTTAATCTATATATATTTTTTCACATACTGTTCACTCTTGTAAGACCCCGAATACTGAGTAGCTGCTTTCACTTATGTGATATTTTATAACACTTCACTGCTATCTTTAATTTGTGTTGTGTGGGGTGGGTTTTGGGTGTGCTGGTTTGGGGGGTGTCCTGCGCTTCAGATGTGAACCCATAGAATTTTAGGGACTTGCCTGATAAAGAGGTGTCACCTACGTATGTGTGCACAATTATCCCCACACTAAATGTGTATAGGAGAAATGTACACACTTCCAGGCGCCAGTGACCAGCAGGAGAAGGAGATTAAATGATGGTGCAGGCTGCTGCCCCTATTTATAAAGGTAATTGTACCCCTTACAAAAAAAAACCCACTACGATAAACACAGGGAATGGGAAAAACCCCGTGAGAAAATAGTGCGCTGTCTGCACCAAATCAAAGAGACAGATATTATTCACTAACAGAATTAATTATTCTCAAAAAAACATTAAAATAAATCCATGGATAGCTATCACATATACATACTTCATCAATACATATTAGATGTGGCAATTGCATAACACATGATTATAAAAAAAAATCTAAAAAAGACTAGTATAAATAGTACTGAGAATTAGCGAGGCTGATACTTGCATCCAGTGAAAAACAGCTGTTTAATTATAACGTCCACTGGGCTATAATAGCCCGTTATTTATAGTGTCCTCTGGACTAAATTTAAACCAGACTGGTCTATCTTCAAACTCCATACGTGTTCATGAGTCTCAGCTTTATATGATGGTTTAAATAATGTGTGCACACACTAGTATATTGAAATAGGTGATTACCATATGGATTTAATCAGTTGCGTCACCTCCACCTCAGAGTAAATTCCACTGATCCCTTAGATCGCCTCCCTCTGCTGGTGCTTATCCGTTACTGCAGATTCTCTGGAGATGGATCATTACACTGGGGACTCCTGCAGCACTCAGACACACTCTGATGGTTTTTGAGTGGTCTTGTCAGCCCCAGTGATGACTCTGTGACAGATGTACCTGACGTCCCGTCACTGGTTGGAGGTGATCGTTCCCGGCTCAGTCACAGTGTTCACAACCTCTTATATGATATTTAATTGTAATATTTATTTAAATCTGGAGGAGTAATGATTGCATAGTGTATCTGCATCCCCTTTTTTCAATGTGTAGTACTGTAAATCTCAGCAAGGTAGCATCTGTCATTACAAGCAGCTAGGGTGTGCAGTCTAGAGCTCCTCCCCCTTGAATTAAAGTGGTAAGTCTACTGGGTACAATCTCACATAACATTTCTGCACATTCTAACTACAGGTGAAAAATAAATAAAATCATGCGTGACAAGTGCAAAGTGTAAACGTATGGGCATCCTTTTAACAAAAATCTTATTTTCTTCTTTTTAGGCAACAAAACTTGATTGATGCATTCAACCTCAAACTGAGCCAGGAGGAGACAGTTTCAGGGTTTAATAAATATTCACATGCTTCTAACTAGAAGTATTAAACTTTCCTATGAGGACTTCCGGTTCCGGCGCGGCTGATGTGAGGCGGCTTCCCCCTCATCTCCGGTGCCGTCCGCCTACTATACCCTGCTAGGGCCTCTCCGGTCCACCCACCCAGTCCAACGACCTCCCGTTAAGCTGCAGCAACACCCCGGGCACCGTATGGACACATTTTTGTCCAGCCAGATGCCCGGCAAACACCCGCGCCTGGAAAGGGACCGCAACGCGCCTCAGAAGATGGCCGCCGCGACAGACCCGGGAACGGAGGCATCCACTATCAGCCTCCCCCAGGTACTCTTACCTTCTGCAGCTCCCATTAAGGTCCAGCCACCTTCTACAGCCCCAGCTAAGGCACACCATGCCCCCACTTCCCTACCCTCTTCTACCCTCACCTATGCTGATGCTGTGCAGGCTGTGAGGGAGACAGTGCAGTCCATGTTAAAGGAACAAGCCACATTTCATGCAGCTGCTCTGCAACAGGCAGTTACTGACATTAAGAGCCAGTGTAAACCGCTGGCCAAGCAGGTATTGGCAGTTGAACATACTGCTGGAGAAAATTACCAAGCCATTTCATCCATGCAAGATTTAATTGCGCAGCTGAAACAATCTGATATGCAGGTCTGGGCAAAACTGGACGATTTGCAGAAACATTCCCGCAAGAACAACTTGAGGGTAGTGGGGCTGCCAGAATCTCTTAAAGCACCGGCCTTATATAATTTCTTGAAATTGACCCTGTCTGAACTACTTGAAATTCGAGGCATCTGTTCGGATCTTGTGATTGAACGAGCCCACCGTACGGGACAGCTTCGTGATTTTTCTTCTAGACCTCGTGTCGTATTGTTCAAATGCCTGACCTATATACATAAGGAGACCATATGGTCCACCTCTCAACGAAAGAGGGATCTTATGTGGAATGATACCAAACTTCTTGTTTTCCTGGATTTTTGCCCTGAATTGACAAGGATCCGCAAAGCATTTACCCCAGTATGCTAGCAGTTAGCTCCGGGGGAGGGGGGGGGGGGGAGGAATGGGCTCGCCCACCTTCACCAGGCTCGTCTAAGAATCTTCAACAGTTCATCCTTCAAGGATTTTACTTCAGCTGATGATGCAGCTGCATTTCTACAGGAGCATGTTCATCCTGTGGCGGAAGGCGATATCGGACACTGACTCCTGCTTTCTTGTCATGTCAGACTCTCCACGGTCTGCGATTTGCTTCCACAAACTCTCTTCCTGCTGCCTCCTTACACCTAAAGGGGTTCTACTCGGACTTGTTTGCTTGCCGGTTCTTCGTAGCATTCTTACCATTGACCACGCTATGGCGTACTCCGTTGTGCTGAAGTACCGGCTACGTATTTATGTCTACCCCTCTATTTTCCCGTTTATTGTTGTCATATTATCTGTTATATGCTGATCGCTATATTGCTACGCGGAATGCTATTTTATTTTTATCTCGACTCAGGAGATGTAGCATTATATTATATTTTTGTCCTTTTCCAAGTGTTTTTGCTTTTTGTGGCCATAATGTCTTTTTTGTTGTTTTTATATCGGTCACTGACTTGGTTTTGGGAGGGATTATTCCTCCCTCTTATACATTCTTAGTTAAGGCGGATTAGGCAGGGAGCTCTTCCTTTCAAGAATTTGAACTCTGTTTTTTTTCTCAGAAATGCGAATTGTGAAGTTATTTTTCTTAGACTTGTTGTTGGAGTATACTTTACGCTCCTCCCCTACTGCTCCCCCCCCCCTTCCCTTTCTTTCCCGCCCTGTGTTTTACTGTTTTGATTACCAGGAACTCTGAGTCAATTGTTTATTTTATGTGTTTTGTGATATATACGGCATCGATTAAGGTAGGCTCTTGGAATAGGGGGTGGTGGGGGGTATTCATTCCCCAATTAAATGAAAAAAGCTCCTACTATTTTTAAATAAGTTGCATTTAGACTTGGTGCTTGATAAGGGGTCATTTATTCTCTTCTATTCCCTCTTCCTTTTCTCTGTCTGTCCCTATTGTTTGTATTATATTACTATATTTCATATCTTTGAAGCAAATGTATAATTTTAACCTTTTAGTGATTTATAATAATCATTAATCACTAATTGTGTACCTTTTAATAACAAACCCGCAGAGGTTGCATCTAGACATATATATCTTTAAATCATTAGGAATATTCTATTCATGGAAGAATGCACGCCAGTCATATAGAATGTAAAATAAGAATGTACTTCAACAAACAATTGCTACTCATAGAATTCACTTTTATCATTAAACAGTACTGGTCAAATACAATGCAAGTCACCATAGAATATTTTCACAAGTTCAAACTATATAAGAAAGAAATAGTATGAAAGAAGTGTGAGAAATGTATGTATGTGTGTTGTGTGTGTGTATATTAATTACTGGGGAGATATTACTCCAAGCACTCGGATAAATCACAGATTCCATAAAATGAAACCCTAGGTTTATTGATAGATATTGGAAAAATATCTATCTGAAGAAACATCTAAGGGGATTGGTTTTGGTTTATGTATGTATGTGTGTGAGAGTGTATGTGGGGGGAGGGGCAGCATGTGACTGCATGGTCCACAGACCGCATGGGACAGAAGCTAGACTCCATTTTGGGAAAACTACCATGATTCCAAAGTCTGTAACACATGGTTCAAAAAGGGATGCCAGAAGCCGCATGGCAGCAACCATTTTTGTATGAATTAACTAACTCATTCAGGCACTTTTCAATCCAACTAATTATATTCCACGTCCAATCCAAAAACACTGATTTCAGCATATGGTTATAGTTTTCACATTACAAAACTATAACAATGCCACCATCCTTTGTTTCCAGGTTCAAGCACATGGCAATAACCATCTTGAATGACATTACATAGGTGCTGATTTCACAATCCAAGCCATCAAATTATATCCCTCGATTCCAATCCAACTTAACCAATTTATTCAAACATCCCAAGAAACGACACAGTATCTTGCATACTGTCCATGCTATATGAGCCATTACAAGACCAGATGACCACACATCCCAGCATGCCATTGCTACAAAACACATATAAATCAAGTAACCGTATGATTAACAAGATATGCTATTCACAAACCAGCACAATCCTAAATCATAAACGTAAATATAAAACAAATATTTAGCTACGCTATTCCATTTATCTATGTAATTTAGAGAGAATGATACTTAGCCATTATGAGGAAAGGCCTCCAAGCATCCCAGGCGTATCAAGGCCCATGGTTCCGAGAGCTCTGTAGCTGTGTGTGTGCCAGTGTGTGGGTCTGAAGAGAGAGGACTGTTTTCTCAGCTGTTCATGTAATACATTCAACTTGTGGGTGTGTCTTCTACAGGAAGTGTGTGAAAGCTGTATCAGTGAGCTCAGCTTGGTTATTTAAATGCTAACTAGGCCAGGCCACTTGTATAGATATGTTAATTAGGCCTGGCTGAAGAAATCAATGTTACCAGTTTAATTATTTGTATAATAGTAAAATATAATACATGTCTCTAAAATGGATATAAGGAAATTACTCTGTAACAGTGCTATTACAAGAAACCTATTTGCGGCTTCCAGAAATAAATAAGTTGTCCACCCTTGGATGGACGGTCCTTGCAGCAGCCCCTTATACTGTACTTTAAAGGCTAGGGGGGGTTGTTCTCCTGGCAAGGAAGTGCCTTGCTATAGAAGTAGTACATACTGATACTGACCCTGAAAGCAGGTATCTCCTGGTAGACCTCAACCTTTATGTCTCTCAATACACTTTTTCTAATATAATTCCCATTCCACCCCATTCTTTTCCATGATTTTGAATAAACTGGCCCCATTTATGTCTAACCGGTTAGTTTTGGGGGGTGACTTTAATATGGTTTCCTCCTCATATATGTACTCCAATTCTATTACACCTAGAAGATCGCCTCCCAGGGTCGGTATCCCTTATCTTACTGAACAGTTATTACTAACTGATGCATGGAGGGCCCTACACCCTGTTGAGCGGGATTTCACATGTCTATCTGCCGCTCATGGTCCACTCACGAATAGACTACATTCTTGTGTCAGACTCCATATTTTCACATATACTTGATGCACATTCCTGTTCCTCTCAGACCACTCCGTTATCTGTTTATCCTTCTCTTCTTCTTTAGATGTAAGTTCTTATAAACTATGGCAATTTCCTTCTTATTTTGCCTCTTTTTTAGGAATTCATAATAAACTTGATTTATTTTGGGAGGAGTTCAGACTTGATAATCTTTCCATACTAGAATCCTCCCCATTTTATTTTGGCAGACCTCTAAGGCTGTAATTAGGGAGCGTATAATCAAATATATCTCCCAGGTAAAGAAGGACCGTATTTCCTCATATAAACTACTGCAATCTCAATTAACGGCAGCATACCAAGCTTATAAAACCACCCCGACTCCTGGTACCAAATCTAACTTTGTTTTGGCAAAACACAAGTTTTATGGTCCTGTTTAGGTGATAGGCACACATTTTACAAAGATCACAGGTTTTACAGATTCGGTAATAAAACCGGTCGCTTACTATCCAATTTAGAGAAGTCCTCTTCTGTCCCATCTCTTATCAGCGACCTGATGGCACATATGCCTCCACTGGCAAAGTTGTTGCCTCTTTGTTGCAAAATTTTTATAGCGATATTTATACCCAACCACCCAGGAATATCTCTGGTGAATTTTCTTTTTGGGAATCTATTACTACCCCCTCCATTCCGGCGGAGTCACGGTCATCCCTCTGTGCCCCGTTCACATCCCAGGAAATTGAGGCTGCTATAAAACATCTTAAACCTGTGAAGTCCCCTAATCCGGATGGATTCTCTGGGGAGTATTACAAAATACTGTCACCAAAGCGCATAGATCCTCTAGTTTCGGTTTTTAATGCCCTACTTTCTGCTCCCTCTATGGCCAAATATTTTACGGGTGCTATTATTCGCTTATTGCCTAAACCGGGCAGGAACCTCCACCTACCTGGCTCACATAGACCTATATCTCTACTCAACGTGGACTATAAACTGTTCACGAAGTTTATGGCAAGACAGAATAAAATACCTGCTTCCTGGGGTTATTCATTCGGACAAGACGGGCTTCATAGTCGGCAGGCATTCCTTGGCCAACATCTGCAAGGTTATTGCAGCTTTCCACTGCAGATCCTAATGTTTCCTATTTATTATCACTTGTTGCTGAGAAAGCATTCGATCTAGTTTCCTGTGATCATTTATTTAACACCCTTAATAAATCTGGCTTCTCTGACCAATTAATCTCCCTTCTACTTATACTATATCACAACTCATAGTCTAGAATTATTTGTAATGGCTACCTGTCGGCTCCTATACCCCTAGGCAGAGGCACCAGACAAGGTTGCCCCCTCTTCCCACTTTTATTTGCATTGGCACTTGAACCTTTAGTGATTGCCCTTTGCAACTTACCTGAATTTCACAGTATCCATATTGCCCACCATTCCCTCTAGGTTGCACTATTTGCGGATAATATGTTGCTTTTTATTTATGACCCCCCCTTCACCTCTATCCCAGCCATTCTTACTCCATTAATTTGTTTGGCCTCTTTTCAGAGTTTAAGATTGATCATGACAACCAAAAAAGATGGCTTTTAGTAAATACAGACTCAAAATAATGACAATACACGGAAGGATGCTAAGAAAGTGATCAGACGTGCAAATGCAGAAGCTGAGGAGAAAATGGCCCAGTCAGTAGATAAATGGGGCAAAACTTTTTTTTAAGTATATAACTGAAAGGAGAAAATCAAATAGAGGAATAATAAGACTAAAGAGAGAGTGAGCATTTGGTGGAGGGAGACAAGGCAATAGCAGATCACCTAAATAATTATTTTTGCTCAGTATTTACTACAGAAGGAGAAGGGAAGGGGCCCCAGTTACGTTGCAAGGACATTCATAAAAATAAGGTAAATTAAAGTAAATTTACAGAGGAGAAGGTTCTAACGGAGCTTTCAAAACGAAAAGTGGATAAATCAATGGGGCCAGATGGGATACACCCATGGATACTAAAAGAGCTAAAAGATCTGCTGGTGACACCTTTAACAGAATTATTTAACCAGTCACTAAATGCAGGTGCCATTCCAGAGGACTGGAAAAGAGCAAATGTAGTTCCACTGCACAAAAGTGGAAGCAAGGAAGAAGCAAGTAACTACAACCCAGTAAGCCTTACATCAGTAGTAGGGAAAGTAATGGAAAAACTATTAAAATAAAGAGTTGTGGAATATCTTAAATCAAACAACTTACAGGATCCAAAACAGCATGGATTTACTGGTAGGAGATCATGCCAAACAAATCTTATTGACTTTTTTGACTCTGTAACAAAAATAATAGATTAAGGGGGAGCTGTAGCATATCTAGACTTTAGCAAGGCATTTGACACTGTCCCACATCGCAGACTGCTAAATAAACTTGAAAGCATAGGGGTGGATTATAAAACAGTTAAATGGATAAGAACCTGGTTGCAGGATAGGAAACAGACAGTTGTAGTAAATGGAGTGCAATAGATGGAGGGAAATGTTACCAGTGGAGTACCCCAGGGATCTGTACTTGGACCAGTTCTCTTTAATATCTTTGTTGGTGACATTGCATATGGTATTGAAGGGAAATTATGCCTTTTGCATATGATACAAAGATATGCAACAGGGTAGACACACCGGGAGGGTAAAACAAATGATTGATGACCTAAGTAGGCTTGAGAAATGGTCAAGAATGTGGCAACTACAGTTTAATGCTAAAAAATGCAAAATCATGCACTTGGGTTTCAAAAACCCAAAGGCTAAATATAGCATCATGGATACTATAATGGAAACTACACAGGAGGAAATGGATTTAGGAGTCACTATTTCAAGTGATTTAAAGGCAGTAAAGCGATGTAACAGAGCAATGAGAAAGGCAAGTCAAATGTTTGGTTGCATAGGGAAATGAATCAGTAGCAGGAAAAAATAAGTAATAATGCCACTGTATAGGTCATTGGTACGGCCCCATCTGTGACCAGTTCTGGAGACCATGGGGGTAATTCAGGGTTGATCGCAGCAGCAAATTTGTTAGCAGTTGGGCAAAACCATGTGCACTGCAGGGGGGGGGGGGGCAGATATAACGTGCAGAGAGAGTTAGATTTGGGTGGGGTGTGTTCAAACTGAAATCTAAATTGCAGTGTAAAAATGAAGCAGCCATTTACCCTGCACAGAAACGAAATAACCCACCCAAATCTAACGCTCTCTGCAAATGTTATATCTGCCCAACCTGTAGTGCACATGGTTTTGCCCAACTGCTAACAAATTTGCTGCTGCGATCAACTCTGAATTACCCTCCATATTTCCAGAGGGATATAAATACATTAGAGAGTGTACAAAGAAGGGCAGCTAAAATGGTGCATGGCCTACATCACAAAACTTACCCGGAAAGGCTAAAAGATCTTAACATGTATAGTTTGGAGGAGAGAAGGGAAAGGGGGGACATGATAGAAACTTTCAAATATACCAAAGGTCTTAAAGTTCAGGAGGGAAACATTCTTCAAAGGAAGAGAAGTACTAGAACTCGAGAACATACACTGAAACTGGAGGGAGGCAGGTTCAGAGTAAATTTAGGAAAAATTACTTCACAGAAAGGGTAGTGAATAAGTGGAATAACCTCCCATCAAGGGTGGTAGAGGCTAAGACGGTAGAGCAATTTAAACATGCTTGGGATAGGCATATGAATATCCTTACAAAGAATTAAGGTTCAAAAAGGGTTGAGATTACCCAAAGGATAAAAATAGGATTTTGGTACTTACCAGGTAAATCCTTTTCTTTGAATCCATAGGGGGCACTGGAGTACTCTAGGGATATGGACGGTTCCACAGGAACTAGGCACTAAATAGTTAAACTTTGACTATACCTCCCCTCCATATCCCAGAGTACCTCAGTGTTTTTTACTGAGCCGAACTGGAGCTATAGAGGTTGACAATGGAGAAATACATATAACCAAAAACGGACAACAATAAAGTTGACACAAAACGAAACTGACAACTAACAGTTGACACCAACCCGATAGAATTTCTAATTTGAAACAGTCGTTAAGAGTGTGTTACCATAAAATTCCCTGCACTTACCACAACCAGGTAAACAACTGCTCTGGGTGGGCGTCCAGTGCCCCCTATGGATTCAAAGAAAAGGATTTACCTGGTAAGTACCAAAATCCTATTTTCTTTTTCATCCACTAGGGGTCACTGGAGTACTCTAGGGACGTACCAAAGTTTCCCCCCTGGGCGGGAGAGCTGTTTGGCACCTGTAACACTAGACGGCCAAAGCTAGATGCTGATGCCGCAAAAATATCAAACCTGTAAAAGCGCACAAACATGTGCACTGAAGACCATGTAGCCGCACTGCAAAGCTGTGTCGTAGAACTCCACGACCAGCTGCCCATGACATTCCCGGAGAACGTGTGGAATGAGCTGTTACTGATGTAGGCGGCTGTAATCTAACATGAAGGTAAGCCTGACGTATGGTCAGTTTTATCCATCTGGATAAGGTCTGCTTAGAAGGTGGCCAACCCATCTTGGCCGCATCATAGAGAATAACAACGTATCCGTCTTAGGAACTGTAGACGTTTGGAATACATAAACTCGTAATGCGCGTACCACAACCAAAATTCCAGAATCTCCTGTTAACACAGGAACTACTATTGGATGATTGATGTGAAAAGAGGACCCTACTTTTGGCAGGAAAGCGGGATTCGTCTAAAATTCCATTCTGTCATTATGAAACACTAAATACGGTGGCTTGCATGACAAGGCACCCAAAACTGAAACCCGCCCTGCCGAAGCTAAGGCTAGGAGAGAAATTGTTTCCCAAGTGAGAAACTTAATATCCACTTGTTGTAAGGGTTCAAAACAAAAAGACTATAAGAACTCTAAACCCAGATTCAAGTCCCAAGGCGCAGTAAGTGGAGTGAAATGGAGGCTGTACTTTGAGGACACCCTGCATAAAGGTGTGTACCGACGGCAATAGAGCCAATCTTCTTTGAAAATAAATTGACAACGCAGATATCTGCACCTTTAGTGTGGATAAACGCCGACCTCCATCTAACCCCATCTGTAGACATAACAAAAGACGGGATAACTTGAAAGATGATGTCGGAAACTTCCGAACTTCACACCAACCTATATAGGCACGCCAAATTCTGTAATAATGAGCTGCCGTAGCCGGCTTCCTAGCTCGTAACATGGTTGGTATAACCTATTCTGGAATGCCCTCTCTTTTTAAGAGGGCTGTCTCAACAGCCACTCCGTCAAACGCAGCCGCGCTAAATCGGAGAAAAAGAACGGACCCTGTTGTAACAGGTCCGGACGCAGTGGGAGCGGCCAAGGAACGTCCGCGAGTAGACCGCGGAGATCCGAAAACCAAGCTCTCCGAGGCCAATGAGGCGCCACTAGTATGACTGTGACGGACTCTCTTTTGATCCGTTTTAGCAACAGAGGGAACAGCGGAAAACGGTGGAAACAGATACACGAGACTGTATGGCCACTTGATTGTGAGAGCATCCACCGCCACTGCCTTTGGATCTCTCGTTCTGGACACGTACTGGGGCGTTTGATAATTGTGGCGAGATGCCATCAGGTCCACTTGCGGGTAACCCTACTTCTGGACCAGCATGTGAAACACTTCTGGATTTAATGCACATCCTGGATAAAAATCCCGGCAGCTGAGATAATCCGCCTCCCAGTTGTCCACTCCCGGAATGAATACTGCCGACAAAATCACCTCGGCCCAATTGAGGACTCGAGCTACTTCCTGCATTGCCATGCGGCTTTTCGTTCCTCCTTGTTTGTTGATGTATGCGACCACCGTCGCATTGTCTGACTGCACCTGAACAGCCTGAGCCTGCAGCATGTGCACTGCTTGTCGTAGCGCACTGTAAATTTCCCGGAGTTCCAGGACATTTATAGACAGCAATCTTTCGTGATCCGCCCAGAGACCCTGGAGCTGAAAATTTTGAACTACAGCTCCCCAACCTCTGAGACTCGCGTCCGCCGTGAGAATTATCCAATTCCAGGCGCCGAACCGTTTCCCTGCGGTTAGATTCTGTACTTTGAGCCACCAGAGTAGAGACACCCTGGCCCTTGGAGACCACCTCACCCTGCGGTGAATCTGCAGAAGCGAGCCCGACCATTGTTTTTGGCATGCATTGCAGGTAGACACTGTACTCGTTAGGCCACAGCCAACCATTGCGAGCACATCCAGTTAAAAAGGACGTGAGTGAAGTCTTCCGAACTGAAGCGCTTCAAAAGCCGCCACCATTGTGTCTAATAGGCGAATGCACAAATGAACCGAGACCGTGCGAGGCTTGAGCATTAATTGTACCAGATGACGAATGACTTGTACTTCTGTTCGGGTAGGTAAATTCTTTGATTTACCGTATCGAGAATCATACCTAGGAATTGAAATCGTTGAGACGGAATCATTCAGGAATTCGCGTAAACAATGGTAGGAAATCAGATTTTCCCCCCAACTCGGTCTGCGCTCTATTCTCGTTTGGAACGAAGCCAAAGTGGACGTTGTGCACCACTAGCGAAGCTGAGACGCAAGAACCAACTGCCAACTTCACAGAAGCTGTAGGCAGCAAGAAATGTAAGGTGGTCTTTATTTAGGGCAAACCTGAACTGGAGCGCCCTGCCACTATAGCCTTGTTACCTCAAACCCTTACCAAAGCAGGGCGAAGCAACAGCCCTACTGCTGTGTAGGGTACACTCCGATAGGTAGTTAAACGCCCAATAATTGCGATTGTCTCATTGGAAATTGTTCAGCCTTCGCTGAGAACCTGACGTACTGGCCTGGTGCTATGAGGGCTGGCGGCGAATCGACCGCAACAATCTAGCTGAAACAGTAAAAATTTTTCCTCTCAGGCAGTACATGCGCCCGCATTCCCCCCAAAGAGGACCGGTAAGGGTCTGTCTGCGCAGTTGAATTTGTCCGACACACTGTGTGACCAACTCTGCAGCGAAGCTGCTTGTTTGATTATGCATTAGACTTAGTGATCATGTACCCCGACCAGTAAGTACACCACGAAAGTAATCTGTGTATAAACCTGCATTATAGTGCATGTGGTTTCCAGCAATAGTGAATCTTCCTGTAGAGACATGCTGTCAAAAACAATTAATAAATTAAATTCCTAACAACCCCCCGCTCCCCCAGAAGCTGAGTGTTCTAGGGCAGCAACCTCCAGCAAAGCCCCAGGAAGTAACGTTAAAAATGGTGTCATACCATGTTTTTTTTATTTTTTTATTATTATATCTATATATTACACCTGTTAAACCAGGATCTGAACCATGTCCATGCAATCACAATGTTCAATGTGGGCGGGAAGCCTAACCACTTGGCTACAGAGCCACCTGTAAAAATAATAAGCAAAAGCTGCTGTTTAAACATCAACTCTGGTGATGAAATGGTTGTTGTAGTGACTTGCAATCCAGGTGGTACCTGAACCCACAATCCCTGGTTTAGGAGGGCAGTGTCCTATCCATTAGGCCACTGGGGATCTGGGAAGGTGAGGCCTGAACTCACAATGTTTGCAGTGCTCAACAGATACTGTTTAATAAGCACACTGTGTGCCGACCAACTGCGCCACTGTAGTCTTGCTTATTGCAAAATAGATTTTTAATGTCAGCATATTATACATATATATATATATATATATATATATATATAAAAATATACACACATATACAACAATGTATATTCACACATACTCAGACCTTAAAAATATATATATATATTTCATATATGCATACACACATACACATATATATTATATACCCATATACATATATCCAGATATATCCTGATTCAGAGGTATAATAATTCTTAGAAGTCTGAAACTAAATGTGACCACTCACAGGCTTAAAAACCTGAGAAATCTGCTGCTTAACAGCAGCTTAGTTAATGGGTCCCGAATCCAGTGTGGTGTGGCTGTAGATTTAAAAATAACTACAGCACCTTGTATTCCCAGGTGGCTAACCAGGCCCAACACTGCTTAGCTTCTAAGATCAGATAAGATCGGGCGTATCCAATTGTGGTGTGGCTAAGTGAATTAAGCAAAGCTGCTGCAGGTGAGCCTGAACTCACAATGCTTGCAGTGCTCCACAGATACTGTTTTATAATCACCATGTGCTGACCAATTGTATAACACATCTTACTTTACAACAGTGAACAAAGCCAGTATTTGGCTGACCACAGCCATGATTCAAATTTGCAGTCTTTGGGATAATATCATTATAAACAGTTATGATAAAAATAATAGTAAGTGAGTGTAGATCCATGTAATACACTGTTACAGACATGGTAAAAATTGCTTTTTAGTCTTTGCTGGTGTCTTACTCATTATGCAGACAGACAATACAAAATACAACTTGCGCGACTCAGTAAATAGCACTAAGGTGTCTCTATAAATATATATCTGGCCAAGTGCAGTGCACGCCAGTAATACCTGTTCCCAAATTCCCCTTAACACCCCTGCGCCTTCAATGGAGGAGAGATGTAATACAGGAAATTCTGGAAATACAACAGGAAAAACAACAGGAAGCATGGTTAAAAGTGCAGACTTATAATTATGTAAGCAGATTTAATAAACATACTATGTTGCATTCAAACCTGCACATATAACATGTATCCTGTTTAACAAAGACTTAACAGCCTATTGTAACACATATGCAGCGCTGCTGTAATCTAGAAACATACTTCTTTTATCAACAAGAGTGGATCATGAGATTTTATCCAGTGACCCTGACATTTCTATGTGCAGGGAACATCACTGTGGCAGCAAAGTTACTCACTAGGCTATGGAGCCTGCCTTTTAAACTGCTCCGTGTACCGTCTCTATACACGGAGCCGGGCTATGGTGGAGAGAGAGCCGGAAGCCGATTCGAGGGCCGGGGAGCGCACTGCATACAGCCGTGGAGCGGCCTATGCATAAATCAACGTGGCCGGCGCGGCTCAGAGCGGTGGGGGACACAGCATAAACAGCGGCGCTGGAAGTGGCGGTGGGCGGCTGAAGACAGCGGCCGGCGGCCACACACACAGTATCCCACACAGCGGGGCGGCAGCGTGAGCTGACCGCCCCGTTCACATACCTGGACCCTGTGGTGAGGGCAATGACGGGGCTTCTCTGTAAGCACTGTCAGCCTTTTACTGCAGGAGTCCTGCACGTGGTAGTGAGGGAGCTCTTCTAGAGAGGTCCGACACCCGCAGCTGCTTCAGCAGCTTTCACTATCCCAGACCCTCGCCTTCTTGGAAGGGGGAAAGGGATTAAAAAAAAAAAATAATCAAAAAATTCAGTAATTGTGGATCAAGTTCCACAAGCCTAGTCTCGGTGAGCACCGAAAAAACACTGAGGTACTCTGGGATATGGAGGGGAGGTATAGTCAAAGTTTAACTATTCAGTGCCTAGTTCCTGTGGAACCGTCCATATCCCTAGAGTACTCCAGTGACCCCTAGTGGATGAAAAAGAAAAAGGGGCAGACTAGATGGGCCAAGTGGTTCTTATCTGCCGTCAAATTCTATGTTTCTAAGTCTGAGCGCCTCCCACTGACCCCTGCTGCAGCCACTCTGTCTTCTTCTCCCTCTTCTTCAATCCTATCTCTATTTAAACACAATACTTCTAAAGTGAAATATTTGGGAATCTATATTACGCCTTCTCCATTTGACATCTATGCTCTCAATTTTACTCCCATACTACACAAAATTGCTACTCAATTAGAATCCTGGTCATCTCTACCTTTATCCCTCATGGGGATGGTTGCGGTGCTGAAAAGCATAATTTTTCCTAAACTTTCCTACCTTATCCAGATTCTGCCATATGCTCTGACATGGCCGGATCTCCGCCACTGTGATAAACTTTTTACAAAATTCTTATGGTCCGGTAAGAGTCCCCGTATAGCTTTAGCTAAACTCAGGCTACGTAAATGTGCGGGTGGTCTGGCCGTGCCGGACATATCCGCTTTTACCAAAGCTGTAGCATTCCGATATGTGTTTGATTGGTTGCTTTCCCGCTCTACCTACTCTATCTACCCCCTAGAACAAACATTTTGCGCTCCACATGATCTGCGGGGTTTGCTTCATACCCCTAAAGCCACTCTTCCCCCTTCTGCTCGTGCTAACCCTCTATTTTGGAATGTCTACTTGGCATGGTGGTCTGTGAACAAATCACTTAAGAGGAACCCAGCTCACACCAAATTTATACCCTTTTGTGGCAATCCATGTTTTTTTCCAGCGGCTCTAGACAATGTGAAGTTCTCTCGTTGGCAACAAAAGGGCAATGCATCAATTAAGGATGTATTCGATCCTGGTGGTGTTTTACAGTCCTTCTCTGATTTATCTGACAAATTTCAGGTCCCACATGCTGACTTTATGTACTTACAATTACAACATTATGTCCTTTCCTTACCTCCCCCATATGACCCAACCCTGGATAATTATCCTCTCACACTTATTGTTGCTCTAGTACAGCTCTCCCCATATAAAACTCGTTATCTTTATTGGGATATTTTGGCTGGGTTGAAACAAAACTGTGGTCCCAGACTGTTAAAAGTTGGGGAATTGACTACCTGTCTCCTATATCATATAAGGAATTGATGGACAATTTTACACATTTCTTAAAGCGCTCAATTCGACACAACTACAGGAGACTCGCATTAAATTTACACAGAGCTAGGTCCAGGCCATGCGCAGTCTCAGAGCTCCTGCTGCCAGAGGTTTAGTCTTTGTTTTGCAATTAGCCCCTGCAGCTAACAACACCCCAATTGGTTCTACCCGCGGCTCTGCATAGCGTGCGGGTCTCGGGGGGCTGGAGAGCGGTCCCCTGCAACTTCTAGCGGCCGAGGCCTACCTCCCGCTCTGGGACCGGCACCTCGAGTTTGGGGCCTCCCCGGAAGCAGGCTCTGGGTCCGGAACGCGGCCGAGCCGGTATACGTGGCGGCTCCCTCCCACGGTTCCCCCACAGCCTCCTACCTGCCCTAAACCTCCGGGACCAGCGACGAGGACGAGGCTCCCTTGTTTACCCTCCAGAGCCACGTCTGTGGCGTGTCTGCTCCGGCTCCTCTCTTCCCAGCGGCCATCTTGCTGCACCCGATCTCCTCCTCAGCTGCTTCATCCCGCTCCCACGAGCGCCGGCCGCTCTCCTCCACCATCTGGACCCCCTGGACGGCCTCCCACGGGGGGATAGTGAGATCTGCTGCCTCCCTGGGAGCTCCTGCTGATTGCGGCCTACATGAGAACCGGGAGCCGCGGCCTGGATTTGTGCTTCCTCCCTGCCGGAAGTGCTCTATCGACGTGGAAGCCCAGAATTGGCCTCTCCTAGCCTGCTTGCAGTCGTGGGTGGCCTATTTCTCCTGTCTGCTCCTTGCATGCCTGCTGGCCCCTACACACCGACGCAGGGGTATCCCTGGAGGGGAGTGTAACCCATCAGTGCAGCACTGTTTGCCTGACACCTGAGACATGGTGCTGCTGGATGCTAGCTGGGTGACAGACCTCTCACCCTTCTCTCCCGGCTGGGAGTCCACCCTCTAGGCGCTGCAGGCTAGTGATGATCCTCTGCCTGGCCTTTTGTGACACTGATCTTCTGATGTAGTCCAGACCGCTTGTACGCCACCACCCTTGTCCTTTATGCTTACCTAACTCTCCGCCACACATTCTGCGAGATCCTGAGCTTTTCCATCATCGCCGCCTAGTCTGCGGAATCACATTCCATCAGAATTCCTCCAAAAAAGGTTAAAGAGGTGCTGCCTCCCAGAGAATCCCATCTCAGAAAGCGGCCCTTGCCGCCTCTTCTATACGGAAGTCCCCGGCTGCCGCTTCTGCACAAGATACTCCCTGCAGCCCTGCCTCTGTGCCGGGGTTTGACCCTGACTCTGATGCCCCTCTCACGGTCAAAACTCTGTACCAGGCCCTCTCAGCGTTTAAATCTGAGTTGATGCAAGATCTCACAGCTGCTGTTCGGGAGGTTAAGACGGAACTGCACGCTATAGGAGAACGTACAGACCATCTGGAACGGAAAGTAGAGGAACTGGTCTCGTCTCATAATGACCTCATAGCGGCCCATGATCAGCAGCAAAGTGAACTTGAGGAGTTTAAAATCAAGATTGCAGATATAGAGGTCCGATCTCGGCGTAATATCAAAATCCGAGGCATTCCGGACTCCGTGCAGAATTCTGAGTTGGAAGATTACGCCACCGCACTATTCAGGAAGCTCTTGCCCAGAGCCGACCCCAGGGAGCTGCTTATAGACGGGATTCATAGACTGCCTAAACCACGCTCGGTTGCTCCCTTGCTCCCGAGAGATACGCTCATGAGAGTGCATTTCTTTACGACGAAAGAACGCATCCTGAAAGCGGACAGAGCGGTGGGTGACTCAGATTCTCATGTGCTTGGCGGATTACAGCTTTTCCCGGATTTCTCTGCCCTGACTTTGGCCAAACAACGATCGTTCATCCCAACTCTGTGTCTATAACTTAGATCATACGTATCTGTTTTTTGTTCTATTTTATACTGTTGGGAGGCATATTTGTTCCTGCTTTCTTTTTTCTTGTTTAGGTTCATAGGTGGTGGCGCGAGGCCACATGTTCACCCCTGGTAATACACTACTGCATTTTTTTGCTTTCCTTGCAGCAGTTATGCCGACCCGATGTACTGGGTTGTTTTGGTTTGTTATTTTCCCTTCCCCTCCCTCTGTTATGATATAGGTATTAATTGCCTGAGACAAGTTTTTCTTTGTATGTGTCATTCACCACCCACAACATGCATTAGTTTGCTTCGATGGTTCAGGTTTTATCCATAAATGTTAAGCGAAGGCTGGCTTTGGGTAATTTTGCTAGACATAAAGCGGATATTGTCACACTGCAGGAGACGCACTTTTCATCATTAGCGCCCCCTATTTTTAAAGACCGCAGATTCCCTTTAGGTTACTTTGCTAATGGCCCCTTTAAGAGGAACGGTGTGGCTATACTGTTTAGGAATTCCATCTCCTTCACCTTGCATTCCCAGATAGCCAATAAAAATGGCCGATACTTTATACTGAGCGGCCTTTTAAATGATAAGCCAGTTACTCTGGTCTCAGCATATGCCCCCAATTCAAACCAAGTAGCCTTTTCAGTAAACTATGTTTGGCTATTCAGAAAATTCGTACTGGCTCCCTTCTTCTCACAGGGTACTTTAATTTAGTTCTTGACCCTAAGTTGGACAGGTCTCCCAGGCCCTCTTCCTCCTCTTCAGCCCCCTCTAATGCCACATGTTTAGCCTTTCGGAATCTTTTAGTTGAATTTGACCTCTATGATATTTGGCGAGTGCAAAACCCTACTGGCCGTGAGTACACCTATTACTCCCCCGTCTACAATTCCTACTCCCGTAATGATTTTATGTTTTCGGATAAATGGACCCTCCAGTTTGCCAGATCCGTTTACATTCTCCCTATAACCTGGTCAGACCACGCCCCGATGATTCTTAAATGGGATGTTGTTAGCCAGCATGCCCCCCCACCCTTGGAGACTTTCTCCTCGCTTGCTGACTAATCTCGTATCAAACAAAAATTATAGTTGATAGCATCTCTTCCAATATGGAATTTAATTCCCCCTCGGACACGTCCACCCTGAATTTTTGGTGTGCACTTAAGGCCGTTACTAGGGGGGCGGTGGAGCACAGCTAAAAAAACTTAATCAGCAACGTCAGACCGATTTGGAGCTTAAGTTAAAGGAGTTAGAGGACAAAAATCAATCTAGACCTTAGAAATCCCTCCAGAAGGAGTTAGCTGACACTAGGTCCCAACTCCAGAAATTACTTATGGCACGCACCCAGGCCTCACTCAATAGGATGCGTCAAAATTTTTATTTAGCGGGGAACAGACCGGCGAAAATGCTTGCCCGTAAGCTTAGAGCGCAGCAAGGTAGGAATAGAATTAGGCTTATTGTATACCCTGCGGGCGCCAAGATTTCTAACCCTCCGGAGATATCGAATCAATTTGCCAACTTCTACTCCCAACTTTATAACCTCTCGACTGACCCCTCTACCCCTCAGCCCACTCCTTCTTCTATCAACTCCTTCTTAGCTGATTTAAGACTCCCTTCCATTTCAGACGATCAATTAGAGATACTGAATGCCCCTTGGTCCGCATCGGAAACCCTTAAGGTGATCAAGTCTCTCCCTAAGGGTAAAGCACCGGGCCCCGATGGCTTTATTAATTACTTATGTTTTACTCCTGGATCTCCTAGCTCCCTCTCTGGTGGCAGTTTACAATGACATTACCTCTCGGTGCACCCTCCCTGAGGAGATGCTAGAGGCTCGTATTGTTACGATCCCCAAACCGGGTAAGAATTTGACTTCTTGTCAAAATGATCGCCCCATTGCGCTATTGAACGGGGACATTAACATAAATGCTAAACTAATAGCTTACCGATTGAACGCCCTTCTCCCCTCCCTGATACATCCGGACCAGGTCGGCTTTATACCCGGAAGACAAGCGTCTGTTAATACACGCAGGGTATTTAACCTTGTAGATTCCCTAGCCCGTAAGCAAGGTCTCCTTCTGTTACCTCTGGATGCGGAAAAGGCCTTTGATCGCTTAAACTGGTCTTATATGCGAGAAGTATTGTTAAAATTCGGCCTTCGCAATCAAATCCTTTCATCTATATTAGCCTTGTATAGCTCTCCGTAGGCCCCGGTCTTCAGTAATGGTTTTTAAATCTTCCCCCTTTCCTATTTACAATGGCACCCGCCAGGGCTGTCCTCTCTCCCCTCTCATTTTTGTCCTGGCAATTGAGCCTCTGGCAGCTAAGCTCCGAGCGGACCCGCAGTTCCCAGGACTGCGGTTAGGCTCCTCCCTTCATAAACTATGTCTGTTCGCGGACGATGTTCTCTTATTTGTAACTGACCCTTGCACTACACTCCCCCATTTACACAATATTTTGGATATGTACTCTGCAGCATCTTATTATAAATGAAACGCCTCTAAAACCGAAGCACTGCCCATTAATCTCACCCACTCCTTGGCCTCTTTGCGTGCTAAGTACCCTTACAATTGGCAAACGTCCTCGATACGATATTTAGGTATTTTAATTCCCCCATCTACCGCTTCTGTTTTTGAAGTTAACCTCCCTCCTCTGTTGGCCTCCCTTCAGTTGTTCACCAAATCATGGCTTAATTATGAAATTTCCTGGTTGGGGCGTCTGGCCGCTTTTAAAATGTCATTGCTTCCCAAATTAATTTTCCTGTTCCGCACTATTCCCTTTGTCTTCTTAAAGAAAGATCTAGATAAGGCCACTGCTATTCTTACCAAATATATATGGTTTTCGTGTCCACCTAAACTTGTCCGCGCGAGGATGTCTCTACCGAGGAGAGTTGGTGGCCTGGATATGCCTAATCTTTCACTGTACCAAGAAGCCTGCCTCTTGGCTCAGATAAAATATTTTTGTAGAGATGCGCGTCCGGGGTGAACGTGTCTGGAGGAAATGGCCTGTCCTCGTTTTCCCCTGAAAGATCTCTTCTGGCTACCCAAATCTCTGCGGCCACAGGGTTTAAGCCTCCTTCCCTCTACCCGAGCCACGTTACAGGTCTGGGACAAACTAACTATGGCCCTATCCCCTTCCTATCATAATTTGTCTTTAGTATCATTACGTACGGTGGCCGCCATAGTCCCTAATCTCAATCTGGCAAATTGGCGTTCCAGGGGGGTGGGGTTCCTGGGAGACTTGTTTAATGGGTCTGTGCTTGGCTCTTTTTCTGACATCCAGGGACGCTTCTCTCTGCCCAACTCTGAGAGGCTCCGATACTATCAAATACAACACTGGTGGAATAGCCTCCACTGTACTCTCACCCCACCACCACCTTCTATTTCGCATGTCATAGGCAGACTCTCTAATGATACTTCTAAGGGTGAGATTTCCTTCTGGTACAGAGCATTACTGACATTGACCCCCGTTTCTAAATCTAGAGCCCAAATCAGGTGTGAGGTGTATATTGGCTGTACTCTACATGATTCTCAATGGCAGCACATTTTTTTGTCATCTTTTACAATGTCTAAATGCCTGAATCACTCCGAGATGCATGTCAAGTACTACACAGATTATACCTCACACCTGATAGGTTGCACACGATTTGGCCTGCATGTTCGAAGTTTTGTTGGCGTCTATGCGGAGAGGTAGGCCACCTCTTCCATATTTTTTGGACATGTCCCCATATTCAATTGTACTGGGTCGAGGTATTTGGGCTAATCAATAAAGTTCGGGAGCTTGACTTGTCCCCTTCCCCTCTCATAGCTTTATTGAATGTGTACCCGCAATCTGTGGGTGCTCATTTACATTATGTTTTAGGACATATCTGTCTCGCTGCACGTGCAGCCCTGGCCCAGAACTGGAAACAATCCACATCGCCTCCCTTATTGAAAATTATGCACAAAATCCAGCTGCACTTTTTGATGGAGCCTGAGCACATCCCATATTCCTTTTCCGCTAAATCCCCCTTAGTTCGTTGGATACCTTGGGATCTTTTTATCACAGAGGGTGTGGGCGCTACATTGATACTACGTTACCCCCTCCCCGGACATGCACCCTCATGACCTCTCGGCTGATGAGGTCCCCCCCCCCCCCAAGCATAGGATTACCTCTCTCTCAGAGCTGTATATATAATGTGCCCAATGCCGCTTTTTTTCTCTATTGCTTTAGGTCCACTGCAGTTTCTCTGATATACCTGTTTGACTGACATTGAACTGTATGTACGTTTGCCATTATGTTGTCTCATGTATTCATGTGCCTATTCTCCCCCCCCCCTTCTCTTCCTTCTGTACCCCTGTTTTGCAACACAAAAATTTACACAGAGCTTATATCTCTCCTGGTCAAAGAAAACATATGGTCCCGTCTGAATCTGGGAAATGTTTAAAGTGTAGGACCCCCAATGCTTTATTTTTACACTGTTTCTGGAGCTGCCCCAAAATAAAGAAATTCTGGTTTAAGGTTTTATGGTTTATTAACTCAAACGTTCCATCTTAGGTTGAAGTTAGAGTGCAAAGCAATGCTTGATTTACACTTTTCAGATTGGGGCATCCCATCACAAAAGAGGCACCTTATCCCTTTATTACTGTACAGAATATTCGGACGTTGGGGAAAAAACTTATTCTCACTAATTGGATTATTAAAACCCCTCCTAGGCTTGTTACTTTACGACCTCGCCTTAGCCACACTCTATATTTGGACCGTCAAGCCCACTCTGCCAAATGTTGAATGTAATGTTATATGATTTTATAGAACATGGGGCTGTTTTATAAAACCATTAGACTCCTCATCAACAACAAGTACTGTCTCTATTTGACTCAACTAAATGGTCTTTGCTTCGTCGAATTGCCAATGACCCCTGAGGGGGCTGACTATTTGATCAACATTTGCCTCCACCCATGTCTCATTGGTCATATCACTGGTCATATCACACTCTTTGTTTTATGTTTTACATTCGTTACAAATGTTTTCTGTGTATTTTTACTCAGACTTCGTGCCCTATGTCCCTCTTTCCCTTCCCTCTCTAGTTGTCTCTTTCTTTCTGTTTTCTTTTCACTCTCTCTTGCTATTTTTATTTGTTTCGGTAACATTTGTGTATGTCCGATTTTCAATTGTCAGTCATTTTATCCTCAGCTGTATTTTACTTCTCTTTGTCACTGGACACACTAGATCAGTGGTTCTCAAACTCGGTCCTCAGGGCCCACACGGTTCACGTTTTCCATGTCACCTGGCAGGTGCACTGCGTATCACACCCTGTCACATCTTAAAAATGTACAGGCGACCTGCAAAACATGAACCATGTGGGGTCCTGAGGACCGAGTTTGAGAACCTGTGCACTAGATAATGGATCTCCGTGCCCGTTTTTGTATCTTATTATGCTTACTATTGGGTACTAATGTGTCTGTATTCTTCTTTGATGCTCAATTTGCCTGTATTCCATGCCTTTTCTTTATGACTACATAAATGTATGTTTTTTCTACTGTTTTATTGTGAAAACTCAAATATATTTCTGAAAAAACCCCCAAAAATCAAACCAAAAAAACATTCCTATGGGATACCATTTTAATACAAATGCTTACGTTATATTTGTATTGTTTGGGTGAAAACATGAATGGATCGGACTAAGGCCCTCATTCATAGTTGTTCGCTTGCTAGCTGCTTTTAGCAGCAGTGCGCATGCTAAGCCGCCGCCCTCTGGGAGTGTATCTTAGCTTAGCAGAAGTATGAACGAAAGAGTAGCAGAATTGCTACAAAAAAATTTCCAGCCGCTTCTGAGTAGCTGCAGACCTACTCCTATCTTGCGATCACTGCAGTCAGTTTAGTTCCTGGTTTGACGTCACAAACGCCCTGCGTTTGGCCAACCCCCCCCCCCCCCCCGTTTCTCCAGCCACTCCTGTGTTTTTGCCTGTCACGCCTGCGTTTTTTAGCACACTCCCGGGAAACGCTCAGTTACCACCCAGAAACACCCACTTCCTGTCAATCACTAACCGATCAGCAGAGCGACTGAAAAGCGTCGCTCGGCCGTGTGTAAAATTGCATAGTTTTGTGTGAAATTGCTTAGCGTGTGCGCCCTGCGGCCCATACGCATGCGCAGAACTGCCGGTTTTTAGCCTGATCGCAATTCTGCAAAAAAAGGCAGCAAGCGATCAACTCGGAACCTAAATTTCAACTTCATTAATTGAAACGGCATGAAATTGGATATTACAGCAAGACAATACGAAACATACATCAACAGCAAATATGTACTTGCAGACTTAAATATAGAAAATCTATGATGGGATCTCAAATTAGGGATGGTCACCAAAAGGGCGCTATTGAGTAGTGACAGTGTTGTCGCCACTGCAATATTCATTATAATAGCGTGTAGCCATCAAGTTAACCATTCAATGGATTAAACTATCAGTAGTACTCTAGGGCTCATGAAAGGTGTAAAGCTGGTTTGCACATATGCAAAGATGATCTGCTCCCATCCCTGACGTACGCATCAAGTTACCACTCATCGGTTTCTGACAACCATGCCTATAATATGCTGCACATGCAAGAAAACCTAAGAACAGTTATGAACTATAGAGTTTTGCAAGGAAGAGTAGAGTAAAACACCCTAAAGCAATAATGGAAAGATTCATAGCTTTCTACAAAAAATATTTTAAAAATTATTTCAGCCAAGGCATAACCAAGTGCAGATTAGGAAGGTGCCTAATAGTCTTATTGAATGTGCAGAAAAACTACATGGCATGCCTAAGTATGTAACTTGCAGATGTTGTATTTAGTACTTTTGACTATTGGTAGTCTCTGAAATATGCATCAGGGTGCCCAAATGGTTGCAAGCAACTATAGCAGTAGAAGCAAGAAATTAACTACCACTAACAGTGTAGAATTACTAGTCACACTCACCAGTATTTTAGCGGTAACAGCGGTTTCCAAAAGGTGAAACACATCTGGCCAACAACTCATATTTAGAGATGGATTGATGAGAGCATTAAAAATGCTTTTATCATAATGCTCTCTGGGTAGATGCTGGCCATAGTACTGTGTGAAAATCCAAACTAGGATGACAAAAGATTATAAATAGGTTAAATTTCATCTCTAATTTTTTTTTTATATTTTTTGTCTTTTTACTACATTAAAAAAAGCAAAAATACTATACAGTATGATAAACAGAACATAAAAACAACTTATTCTATATACTATTATCATTTGTAATGTGGCTAGATCATGTGTTAAACAAAACCAATATAATATCATTTATCTGATAAATGTAATATTAGTATAGGTATAGAAACACATTATTATATAAATCAATTTGGTTGAGGATTGAAAAAAGAAATCAAACAATAGGAGCACGGAATTGACCATGTACACAAATCTATACCTATATTATATACATTGCAAAAAAATAATATATATATATATAAGTGGATGCTGGGGACTCCGTCAGGACCATGGGGAATAGCGGCTCCGCAGGAGACAGGGCACAAAAGTAAAAGCTTTAGGATCAGGTGGTGTGCACTGGCTCCTCCCCCTATGACCCTCCTCCAAGCCTCAGTTAGGATACTGTGCCCGGACGAGCGTACACAATAAGGAAGGATTTTGAATCCCGGGTAAGACTCATACCAGCCACACCAATCACACTGTACAACCTGTGATCTGAACCCAGTTAACAGCATGATAACAGCGGAGCCTCTGAAAAGATGGCTCACAACAATAATAACCCGATTTTTGTAACAATAACTATGTACAAGTATTGCAGACAATCCGCACTTGGGATGGGCGCCCAGCATCCACTACGGACTACGAGAAATAGAATTATCGGTAAGTAAATTCTTATTTTCTCTGACGTCCTAAGTGGATGCTGGGGACTCCGTCAGGACCATGGGGATTATACCAAAGCTCCCAAACGGGCGGGAGAGTGCGGATGACTCTGCAGCACCGAATGAGAGAACTCCAGGTCCTCCTCAGCCAGGGTATCAAATTTGTAGAATTTTTCAATGTGTTTGCCCCTGACCAAGTAGCAGCTCGGCAAAGTTGTAAAGCCGAGACCCCTCGGGCAGCCGCCCAAGATGAGCCCACCTTCCTTGTGGAATGGGCATTTACATATTTTGGCTGTGGCAGGCCTGCCACAGAATGTGCAAGCTGAATTGTACTACACATCCAACTAGCAATCGTCTGCTTAGAAGCAAGAGCACCCAGTTTGTTGGGTGCATACAGGATAACAGCAAGTCAGTTTTCCTGACTCCAGCCGTCCTGGAAACCTATATTTTCAGGGCCCTGACAACATCTAGCAACTTGGAGTCATCCAAGTCCCTAGTAGCCGCAGGTACCACAATAAGCTGGTTCAGGTGAAACGCTGACACCACCTTAGGGAGAAACTGGGGACGAGTCCGCAGCTCTGCCCTGTCCGAATGGACAATCAGATATGGGCTTTTGTGAGACAAAGCCGCCAATTCTGACACTTGCCTGGCCAAGGCCAGGGCCAACAGCATGGTCACTTTCCATGTGAGATATTTCAAATCCACAGATTTGAGCGGTTTAAACCAATGTGATTTGAGGAATCCCAGAACTACGTTGAGATCCCACAGTGCCACTGGAGGCACCAGACATGGTACTTGCTGAAGCAAGTCCCTTCTTAGCGGCAGAGGCCATGAGTCCTCTGTGAGCATTTCTTGAAGTTCCGGGTACCAAGTCCTTCTTGGCCAATCCGGAGCCACGAGTATAGTTCTTACTCCTCTACGTCTTATAATTCTCAGTACCTTGGGTATGAGAAGCAGAGGAGGGAACACATACACCGACTGGTACACCCACGGTGTTACCAGAACGTCCACAGCTATTGCCTGAGGGTCTCTTGACCTGGCGCAATACCTGTCCAGTTTTTTGTTCAGGCGGGACGCCATCATGTCCACCTTTGGTCTTTCCCAACGGTTCACAATCATGTGGAAGACTTCCCGATGAAGTCCCCACTTTCCCGGGTGGAGGTCGTGCCTGCTGAGGAAGTTTGCTTCCCAGTTTTCCACTCCCGGAATGAACACTGCTGACAGTGCTATCACATGATTTTCCGCCCAGCGAAGAATCCTTGCAGTTTCTGCCATTGCCCTCCTGCTTCTTGTGCCGCCCTGTCTGTTTACGTGGGCGACTGCCGTGATGTTGTCCCACTGGATCAATACCGGCTGACCTTGAAGCAGAGGTCTTGCTAAGCTTAGAGCATTGTAAATTGTCCTTAGCTCCAGTATATTTATGTGGAGAGAAGTCTCCAGACTTGATCACACTCCCTGGAAATTTTTTCCCTGTGTGACTGCTCCCCAGCCTCTCAGGCTGGCATCCTTGGTTACCAGGACCCAGTCCTGAATGCCGAATCTGCGGCCCTTTAGTAGATGAGCACTCTGCAGCCACCGCAGAAGAAACACCCTTGTCCTTGGAGACAGGGTTATCCGCTGATGCATCTGAAGATGCGATCCGGACCATTTTTCCAGCAGATCCCACTGAAAAGTTCTTGCGTGAAATCTGCCGAATGGAATCGCTTCGTAAGAAGCCACCATTTTTCCCAGGACCCTTGTGCAATGATGCACTGACACTTTTCCTGGTTTTAGGAGGTTCCTGACTAGCTCGGATAACTCCCTGGCTTTCTTCTCCGGGAGAAACACCCTTTTCTGGACTGTGTCCAGAATCATCCCTAGGAACAGTAGACGTGTCGTCGGAAACAGCTGCGATTTTGGAATATTTAGAATCCACCCGTGCTGTCGTAGAACTACTTGAGATAGTGCTACTCCGACCTCCAACTGTTCTCTGGACCTTGCCCTTATCAGGCGATCGTCCATTTTCTTTGAAGAAGAATCATCATTTCGGCCATTACCTTGGTAAAGACCCGGGGTGCCGTGGACAATCCAAACGGCAGCGTCTGAAACTGATAGTGACAGTTCTGTACCACGAACCTGAGGTACCCTTGGTGAGAAGGGCAAATTGGGACATGGAGGTAAGCATCCCTGATGTCCAGGGACACCATATAGTCCCTTTCTTCCTGGTTCGCAATCACTGCTCTGAGTGACTCCATCTTGATTTGAACCTTTGTATGTAAGTGTTCAAATATTTCAGATTTAGAATAGGTCTCACCGAGCCATCTGGCTTCAGTACCACAATATAGTGTGGAATAATACCCCTTTCCTTGTTGTAGGAGGGGTACTTTGATTATCACCTGCTGGGAATACAGCTTGTGAATTGTTTCCAATACTGCCTCCCTGTCGGAGGGAGACGTTGGTAAAGCAAACTTCAGGAACCTGCGAGGGGGAGACGTCTCGAATTTCCAATCTGTACCCCTGGGATACTACTTGTAGGATCCAGGGGTCCACTTGCGAGTGAGCCCACTGCGTGCTGAAACTCTTGAGACGACCCCCCACCGCACCTGTTTGTACGGCCCCAGCGTCATGCTGAGGACTTGGCAGAAGCGGTGGAGGGCTTCTGTTCCTGGGAATGGGCTGCCTGCTGCAGTCTTCTTCCCTTTCCTCTATCCCTGGGCAGATATGACTGGCCTTTTGCCCGCTTGCCCTTATGGGGACGAAAGGACTGAGGCTGAAAAGACGATGTCTTTTTCTGCTGAGATGTGACTTGGGGTAAAAAAGGTGGATTTTCCAGCTGTTGCCGTGGCCACCAGGTCCGATGGACCGACCCCAAATAACTCCTCCCCTTTATACGGCAATACTTCCATGTGCCGTTTGGAATCTGCATCACCTGACCATTGTCGTGTCCATAAACATCTTCTGGCAGATATGGACATCGCACTTACTCTTGATGCCAGAGTGCAAATATCCCTCTGTGCATCTCGCATATATAGAAATGCATCCTTTAAATGCTCTATAGTCAATAAAATACTGTCCCTGTCAAGGGTATCAATATTTTCAGTCAGGGAATCCGACCAAGCCACCCCAGCGCTGCCCATCCAGGCTGAGGTGATCGCTGGTCGCAGTATAACACCAGTATGTGTGTATATACTGTTTCGGATATTTTCCAGCCTCCTATCAGTTGGCTCTTTGAGGGCGGCCGTATCTGGAGACGGTAACGCCACTTGTTTTGATAAGCGTGTGAGCGCCTTATCCACCCTAAGGGATGTTTCCCAACGCGCCATAACTTCTGGCGGGAAAGGGTATACCGCCAATAATTTTCTATCGGGGGAAACCCACGCATCATCACACACTTCATTTAATTTATCTGATTCAGGAAAAACTACAGGTAGTTTTTTCACACCCCACATAATACCCTTTTTTGTGGTACTTGTAGTATCAGAAATATGTAACACCTCCTTCATTGCCCTTAACATGTAACGTGTGGCCCTAAAGGAAAATACGTTTGTTTCTTCACCGTCGACACTGGAGTCAGTGTCCCTGTCTGTGTCGACCGACTGAGGTAAATGGGCGTTTTAAAGCCCCTGACGGTGTTTGAGACGCCTGGACAGGTACTAATTTGTTTGCCGGCCGTCTCATGTCGTCAACCGACCTTGCAGCGTGTTGACATTATCACGTAATTCCCTAAATACGCCATCCATTCCGGTGTCGACTCCCTAGAGAGTGACATCACCATTACAGGCAATTGCTCCGCCTCCTCACCAACATCGTCCTCATACATGTCGACACACACGTACCGACACCCAGCACACACACAGGGAATGCTCTGATAGAGGACAGGACCCCACTAGCCCTTTGGGGAGACAGAGGGAGAGTTTGCCAGCACACACCAAAACGCTATAATTATACAGGGACAACCTTTATATATGTGTTTTCCCCTTATGGCATCTTAATATATAATCATATCGCCAAATAAGTGCCCCCCCTCTCTGTTTTAACCCTGTTTCTGTAGTGCAGTGCAGGGGAGAGCCTGGGAGCCTTCCCACCAGCAGTTCTGTGAGGGAAAATGGCGCTGTGTGCTGAGGAGAATAGGCCCCGCCCCCTTTTCGGCGGGCTTCTTCTCCCGTTTTTCTGACAACCTGGCAGGGGTTAAATACATCCATATAGCCCCAGAGGCTATATGTTATGTATTTTTAGCCAGTATAGGTATTTTCATTGCTGCCCAGGGCGCCCCCCCCAGCGCCCTGCACCCTCAGTGACCGTTGGTGTGAAGTGTGCTGAGAGCAATGGCGCACAGCTGCAGTGCTGTGCGCTACCTCATGAAGACTGAGAAGTCTTCAGCCGCCGATTTCTGGACCTCTTCTCTCTTCAGCATCTGCAAGGGGGTCGGCGGCGCGGCTCCGGTGACCCATCCAGGCTGTACCTGTGATCGTCCCTCTGGAGCTAGTGTCCAGTAGCCTAAGAAGCCAATCCATCCTGCACGCAGGTGAGTTCACTTCTTCTCCCCTAAGTCCCTCGTTGCAGTGAGCCTGTTGCCAGCAGGACTCACTGAAAATAAAAAACCTAATAAAACTTTTACTCTAAGCAGCTCTTTAGGAGAGCCACCTAGATTGCACCCTTCTCGGCCGGGCACAAAAACCTAACTGAGGCTTGGAGGAGGGTCATAGGGGGAGGAGCCAGTGCACACCACCTGATCCTAAAGCTTTTACTTTTGTGCCCTGTCTCCTGCGGAGCCGCTATTCCCCATGGTCCTGACGGAGTCCCCAGCATCCACTTAGGACGTCAGAGAAATGTAATATATATTAAAAATGATACATACATACATACATACAATGTAACATAGAATTTGACGGCAGAGAAAAACCACTTGGCCTATCTAGTCTGCCCATTTTTTTTTATCCTTTAGGTAATCTCAACCCTTTTTGAACCTTAATTCTTCGTAAGGGTATTCATATGCCTATCCCAAGCATGTTTAAATTGCTCTACAGTCTTAGCCTCTACCACCTCTGATGGAAGGCTATTCCACTTATCCACTACCCTTTCTGTGAAGTAATTTTCCTTAAATTTCCCCTGAACCTGCCTCCCTCCAGTTTCAGTGTATGTCCTCGAGTTCTAATACTTTTGTTCCTTTGAAGAATGTTTCCCTCCTGAACTTTGTTAAAACCCTTGGTATATTTGAAAGTTTCTATTTTGACCCCCTTTTCCTTCTCTCCTCCAAACTATACACGTTAAGATCTTTTAGCCTTTCCGGGTAAGTTTTGTGATGTAGGCCATGGACCATTTTAGTTGACCTTCTTTGTACACTCTCTAATGTATTTATATCCTTCTAGAGATATGGTCTCCAGAACTGGACACAGTATTCCAGATGAGGCCGTAACAATGACCTAGGCAGTGGCATTATTACTTCTTTTTTCCTGCTACTGATTGCCTTTCTCATTGCTTTGTTGCATTACTTTCCTGCCTTTAAGTTACTTGAAATAGTACCTAAATCCCTTTCCTCCTCAGAAGTTTCCATAATACCCTTGGATACTATATTTAGCCTTTGGGTTTTTGAAACCCAAGTGCATGATTTTGCATTTTTAAGCATTAAACTGTAGTTGCCACATTCTTGACCATTTCTCAAGCCTAGCTAAGTCATCAATCATTTGTTTTACCCCTCCCGGTGTGTCTACCCTGTTGCAAGTCTTTGTATAATTTGCAAAAAGGCATACTTTCCCTTCAATACCATTTGCAATGTCACCAACAAAGATATTAAAGAGAACAGGACCAAGTACAGATCCCTGGGGAACTCCACTGGTAACAATTCCCTCAATAGATTGCACTCCATTTACTACAACTGTGTTTCCTATCCTGCAACCAGGTTTCTATCCATTTAACTGTTTTATATCCCACCCCCACGGTTTCAATTTTATTTAGCAGTCTGCGATGTGAGACACTGTCAAATGTCTTACTAAAGCCTAAATATGCTACATCTACAGCTCCCCCTTGATCTATTATTTTCATCATGTACCTACATATATATATATATATATATATACACACACACACACATACACAGACAGTATATATATATATATATATATATATATATATATATATATATGTATTATATATATATATATATATATATACATACATACATACACATACACACACTGCTCAAAAAAATACAGGGAACACTTAAACAACACAATGTAACTCCAAGTCAATCACACTTCTGTGAAATCAAACTGTCCATTTAGGAAGCAACACTGATTGACAATCAATTTCACATGCTGTTGTGCAAATGGAATAGACAGCAGGTGGAAATTATAGGCAATTAGCAAGACACCCCCAATAAAGGAGTTGTTCTGCAGGCGGTGACCACAAACCACTTCCCAGCTCCTATGCTTTCTGGCTGATGTTTTGGTCACTTTAGAAAGCTGGCGGTGCTTTCACTCTAGTGGTAGCATGAGACGGAGTCTACAACCCACACAAGTGGCTCAGGTAGTGCAACTCATCCAGGATGGCACATCAATGTGAGCTGTGGCAAGAAGGTTTGCGGTGTCTGTCAGCGTAGTGTCCAGAGCATGGAGGCGCTACCAGGAAACAGGCCAGTACATCAGGAGACGTGGAGGAGGCCGTAGGAGGGCAACAACCGAGCAGCAGGACCGCTACCTCAGCCTTTGTGCAAGGAGGAACAGGAGGAGCACTGCCAGAGCCCTGCAAAATGACCTCCAGCAAGCCACAAATATGCATGTGTCTACTCAAACGATCAGAAACAGACTCCATGAGGGTGGTATGAGGGGCCGACGTCCACAGGTGGGGGTTGGGCTTACAGCCCAACACCGTGCAGGACATTTGGCGTTTGCCAGAGGACACCAAGATTGGCAAATTTGCCACTGGCGCCCTGTGCTCTTCACAGAGGAAAGTAGGTTCTCAATGAGCACATGTGACAGACATAAGAGTCTGGAGACGCCAAGGTGAACGTTCTGCTGCCTGCAACATCCTCCAGCATGACCGGTTTGGCAGTGGGTCAGTAATGGTGTGGGGTGGCATTTCTTTGGGGGACCGCACAGCCCTCCATGTGCTTGCCAGAGGTAGCCTGACTGCCATTAGGTACCAAGATGAGATCCTCAGACCCCTTGTGAGACCATATGCCGGAGCGGTTGGCCCTAGGTTCCTCCTAATGCAAGACAATGCTAGACCTCATGTGGCTGGAGTGTGTCAGCAGTTCCTGCAAGACGAAGGCATTGATGCTATGGACTGGTCCGCCCGTTCCTCAGACCTGAATCCAATTGAGCACATCTGGAACATCATGTCTCGCTCCATCCACCAACGCCATGTTGCACCACAGACTATCCAGGAGTTGGCGGATGCTTTAGTCCAGGTCTGGGAGGAGATCCCTCAGGAGACCATCCGCCACCTCATCAGGAGCATGCCCAGGCGTTGTAGGGAGGTCATACAGGCATGTGGAGGCCACACACACTACTGAGCCTCATTTTGACTTGTTTTAAGGACATTACATCAAAGTTGGATCAGCCTGTAGTGTTTTTCCACTTTAATTTTGAGTGTGACTCCAAATCCAGACCTCCATGGGTTAATAAATTTGATTTCTATTGATAATTTTTGTGTGATTTTGTTGTCAGCACATTCAACAATGTAAAGAACAAAGTATTTAACAAGAATATTTCATTAATTCAGATCTAGGATGTGTTGTTTAAGTGTTCCCTTTATTTTTTTGAGCAGTGTATATATATATATATATATATATATATACATACATATACACACACATACATACACACACACACATATAGATATATATTTATATGTGTATATATATATATATATATCTCTCTATATCTGTCTCTATCTCCACAGGTGCACTCACCATCAATGTATTGGTCCCTGATGTTTACCTTTGTGAAGATACATAGCCCCACATCTAGGACCGAGAAATTGATATTATAAACTGCCTCTCTGGCTTTTGTATAAATTAAATAAGCATTTATGAAGATTGGTGAGTACACCCTTAATTTATCTTTATATTAATGAGGATTTTTGGTCCTAATGGGGAGACACCCCAGTATTTATAGCACTATTATTACAAGTGTGGACTCTTCTGGATAGATTGCTCTATCTATATATATATATATATATATATATATATATATATATATATATATATATATATATAATAAGAGAACAAACGGAAAGCGCACTTGTAAGTAACTTAAACACACTTTTTACTTGAAACTTAAGTTCACATACATGTATGTTGCTTATATCTAAATTTTATTGATTGTTCATATGTTGATTATTTAATGACAATAAACTAAACTCAAATGTAAGTTTAAAATCATCAGCATAGGCAACAGCAGTAACTTAGCCGCTTAGTATCGATAATCCAGCTCACTTCTACGCCCGCTCTGCTTCCGGCGGATGACATCACAGCGTCCACATCCTTAGCCACGGCCAATGCATTTCGTCCTATTGGGACTTCATCAGGAGGTGTGGTTTACCTCTGGAGGTGTGTGTGTGTATATATATATATATATATATGTGTAAAATAGAAAAAAATGGAGGGCGCAATGGTGAGTGTAATCATCAGAAGTGTTTTACTGGCGAAGTATTCACTCACATACATTGAAAGTAAAAGGTAACCAGCGCAGTGTAGACAGCTAGTGTAGCCTCCGGATGGCATACACCGATGTGCAACGTTGCTTTAGGAATACCAAAAGCCGCTCTGGACATCCAGCCGCACGGACAACAAACAGACCTCACACGCCGCTCGTCTGGGCACTGGATCCACGTCACAAGTCCTGCTGGTCACGCCCGTTTCGTCACGGGACTTCGTCACTAGAGGTGCTTCACATCAAAATCTCTGAAAGGCCGAAATGATGGCCCTGCGTAACTTAAGTAGATATGACGATATTATTTGCCCTGCTAATAAAGGAGGGGTGGGTGGTAGGGCGATAGCCATCATGAACCTGGAATACTATAAACAGGACATTTATTGCCAGCTTAATGAACCATCAGTGTGTAAGAGACTGGACGATGACCCTACATCCCAATTCAAGCAGGAACCATCATGTGGTTATAATTTTTTATACATTGTCCAAGTTGCATAAAGATGCTAGGCCCTCACCCGGGCGCCCAATTGCATCCCCTATTATGCCATTTCACAGTATTTGGTCTACTACCTTCAAACCTGTGGTCCAAGCCCAGGATTCATATCTGAAAGACACTTCCTGCAAGCAAACTATGGGAATTTGTACCAGTTTCTGTCTTTTGCACCATGGACATTGTCAGCATCTATGCTAACATCTCTCACTGCAAGGGCTTGGAGGATGTGAGGAGACTGATTTCTAGTAGCCCTATATACGAGGGCCCTAACATTGTTTATTTAAGGCTACTAAAGTTCCTTTTTGGTGGGCAGTTCTATCTGCAGCTCAAAGGTTGAGCTATGGGGTCATGCCTGACACCAACGTATGTGAACTGCTACATGTTTGATGTTGAGAAGTTGTTTTTATCAAAAGTTGGAATTTCGGAACATATTGTACTTTATTTCCGCAATACAGATGTATTGGAATGACAGACGACAATCTATTGCGGATGCTTGCACAGGCTAATTCTGCTGATGTGGACATCAAATTCACATTTGAAACCAACCAATATGAGATAATTTACTCAGATATTGTGATTCGGAAGAATGAACATTGTTTGACTATCTCTATTTATCAGAAAGCTTACGGATCGAAATACACCTGCTCTTTCTAGCCACTCTCCTGTATTGAAAAAGGGTTTGCCCTTCTACCATTTGCTTAAAGCTCACAAGATTTACAGTGATCCGATGGAGGTACAGGTCCACACGGATGCAATGATTACTAAATTTATCATTACAGGGTATGACATTGTCCTATTGCAACAAGCAAAAGCTTAAGTCCTGGCCATTCCACGGAGGGATACCTTCGTATCCAGACCAAAAAAATCTAATTTACCTGGATGGCTAGCTTAGTAACACTTACTCGACAGCCAGTGAAAAGATTGTTGGGACTGCAAAACGCCATTACCCATTCATTTGACAGGACCAAGATATCTCCTCTCTAAAGAATAACGATATTTTACCTTACTACCTCCGTGGCAAGAATATCCGGGACTTTGTTGTTCGTACTAATGTTACAGCTTTAAAAAAAAAACCTGCTGCAACTAAATTCTTGACAAAAAAGCCTGGAAATTACAGGTGTACAGGTTGTTCTATGTGTGGATTCCTGGAGAAGGACACTTGCTCATCCACACTCTGGTAAGATGATTAAAATCAGATATGTCCTCTCCTGCAACAGAAAATATGTGGTATACATCACATGCTGTTAGTGTGGTTTGATATATGTTGGCAAAACCACACGGCAGTTCAAAGAATGTATGGTAGCAAATCAGAGTGCTATCAGACATGCACTTGAAGGTCAAGCATGTGAGCAGCCTGTGGCATACCACTTCAGGGACCTAAGGCAACCATTGGTATCAATGAGATATAAAATTATAGATCATGTGCCCAGTTCAGTTCGTGGGGTTGATAGAGATAAAAGGCTTCCGAAATTGGAAGCGGATGGATTTTAAATTTAAACATTTTCCATCCATTTGGATTGAATGAAAATCTTTCTCTTAACGGTTTCTTTGAATCTTTATAATTATTTCCCCAGAGATATTTTTTTATTACTGGCTGTTGCTATGTCTTCTTACATGATCCTGTTGGTCAGTATTTCTATGTCATTTTTGTGTGTGATGTTATTAATATCTTGCTGGGATTGATTAACTTTATATTACCGTGCATATGCATCTTTATTCGGTTTGGTGCAGTATTTGTAACTATATATGTGCTTCTCTATCTCAATGTCTCCTTCAGCCTGATTCTCCACTTTACTCCTGCTTGTGTACACTGTTTCTATGGTAAATCCACAGGCTGATCAAGGCCGGCGCCAGGACCGCATCTAAAGACGTCAGAGCGCTGCATCATCTCTAGGGGTTGCCGCACTTTGTGGTGTGCTCCCAGTGGTGGAGGCATGTATTTAAGTAAGTCACTTGTTTGAGGAAGGAATAAATGATTCGAAATGCGAAACGTTAGTACTGCATAACGGTGGGTGCAGTGTTATTTACTTGTACTTGGAAGTCCACACACACACACACTAGCGTGCAAAAGTCTTTGGCCAAAGCTTAAATGTTTACTTATATTATCTATTTTAATGATCATCAACTATAGTTGCTCCCTAAAATCATTATGATTAGAAATGAGACTTTAGGGCTTTACTTCTAATGTACTATACTTATTTTACCATACTATTTGTAAACAGAAGCGTAATTAATTTTCATTGCAGTCCCAAGAGTTTATTGTTATGCCAAAGTGCGTAACTTAGAAATGGTCAATAAATCTGGTAAGTATGTTGATTAATTTTATTAAAATCATCTAAAGGATCACTATGGATCGACACCTACGGTGTCTACCTACAACTGTCCATAGTCCTGCACACGGCAATCTCCGGTTTCCACTGGTGAGAAGGGTGCTAGGGGGTGGAGAGGACCTAAGACTGTGGGGTTTGGAACCTGAAAGTAGCCCAGCAATGCCAAGAAGGTTCCTACACCATAAAACACTAATATGATACAATGTTTTCAATGTGGTGGTTTGGGCCATATTGCTACTTGTTTGCCTACTTCTGAACCTATGCAATGTGATACTGCTTACATCAATCGCAGAGTGGCTTTCTTTACTCATCTAGCCTGCACTACAGACTGACAGGCTGAGACAAACAAGCAAATGTGTAGAGTTATTATAGTCACTGTAGAAGGCAACCTGGTAGAGGCTGTATTAGATTCTAGTAGCCTGGTTACTCTTATGAAAACTGAATTGGTAAACCCCTTAAAAACTGTAAGAGGAAAACGGTTGGTGTGACTTGCATACATGCGGATACTCTGTATTATGTTACTGCAGAGGCGAACATAGAAATGCAGTTTGGTTCTGCTGTAGTCTCTGTGGGTTTGGTTCCTGGCTTGACGGATAATGCGATATTGAGGAGAGACTTTGTTCACTTCTGGAAGCTGTGTGACAACCGATTTGTTACAGAATTAAATAACCCAGACCTATCTGAGAATGTTACTGATACAGTGGCAGTGTCTTCTGAGTCTAAAATGTGCCCTTTGTCAAGCATGATTGGGGAATCAGAAAATGATGATAACAGTAGTGGGATACAGAATGATATAACTCCTACTGAAATAGAAACTGTTGTTGAACCAGTTGATAGTCTGCCTGATGAAGTCAGAAAAGAGATGTTTGCCTTAGACCAGTTAAATGACCTTACTGTGGTAAACGCTAAAGAGAATGTAAACGTGATTGACGGAAACCCCGTAGACCCTGATAGCAGGTTGCCATACCTTCAACATGGCAGTACGACAGTATTTTTTGTATGAAGTGACTATGAAAGAGGAAGATATTGTCGAACAATTTGTAGTTCCCAAGGCATATAGAAGTGTTAGCTCATGGTCACATAACTGACGGTCATCTAGGGGTAAATAAAACCACAGAATGTTAGAGGTTTTTCAGGGCTGGGATCTATAAAGAGGTATCTGAATATTCTGCATCATGTCCTGAATGTCAATATCATGCTCCAAGGCCACATTTTAAGAGTCTGCTTGTCCCATTACTAAGGTTCCATTTGAAGACTAGCTATGGATTTTGTTGGGTCTCTCATAAAATCCGCCCGGGCCATCAATATATTTTGGTGATAGTGGATTACACTACAAGATACCCGGAAGCAATACATCAACAAAGAACATTGATAGAGAACTAGTACATGTCTTCAGCATATTGGGAAATCCTGACTGATCAAGGTCCCCCTTTTATGTCAGGAGGTTAATTATAAAGTGTACCAGCCTGTGAAAAGAAAGCCAGAACAAATGTACAGTACCTTGTAAATCTTTTAAAGCTTTGGAAGGATAGAGCAGCTAGGTCAGCCATCCCAGCCCCTCCAGTAAACCCAGTGCCTTTGGTTCCCAAAGTAACAATAGCTAAAACTCTCTCAACTGTTCAACAGCAGAAGGCTAAAGAAATTCTCATAAGAAATAGTTTTGTTCTGACATAATAGGTCAAACAAAATTCATTAAAAATGACATAACAACTGACCCAAGGTTCAAGGTTAACCTAAGGCCCTAAAGAATACCAGAAGCCCAACGGTAAGCAGAGTCTAAAGATTTTTTTTAAATGTTGGAGTTGGGGATAATTGAAGAGTCACATAGTAAGTGGTCAAGTCCCATTGTGCTTATTCCAAACCGGATGCAAATTTACGCTTCTGCAATGATTTCCGTAAGTTGAGTAATGTGTCACAGTTCCAGAGTTCCATCCACAAGGCCCATTTCGGGTCTTTAGGCCCTCAGCCTGAGAGCAGACTAGTTAGGGTTTGCAGCTGTAGGAGGCGGATATAAGCTTTGTCAGAGCTTGGCTCAGAGCTCATTACCTGGGGAAACAGGCAGCAAAGTTGTTTCGAGACACTGATTTACTTACCATAAGTACTGTGCATATGCCTACTGTATTGTTTGTGGTAGGGTCAGTAGGTTCTACCACCCAGAGAGGGAATCTATTATGTTCAGCTAGTGCCCAGACGGCTAGACTTTATTTTTTATGTTTCTTTTATCATGCATAATAAAACTAGCCATGGCTAAACTGCATGAAAGCAGTATGTGTGTAAATCTGGCTCTGATAATAGCCAGTGCCTCCCCAGCCGCTGACCTTACCACACGTCCCTGAAAAGGACACCCCTTTGTTCTTCCTACTGAAGTATGACAATATCAGATGCCAATTAAATAGGCTCAAGATGGATCAAAGAACTATAAAAATAAGGGCGTAAAGTACTTGTCATCAAGGCATAAACACAACAAGGTCAGTGTCTGCTTTGTGGGCACAGAAGCATTAGGTACCAGTAAAGTATCTTTACAGGACAGCAGTATGAAGAATAAAAAAACCAAATAAACAAAAACCACTTACTGGTGAGAATTCTGTTTCTTAAAAGTATCCCATGGTAACCTACAAGTTACTCTACTCAGTTTTTTTTTTCTACGAGATATAGTTTAAGAGAAACTCAAAAGACAAGGTAGAAAAGGCAGTGCTCCACTATATAGAAGAAGTGGTGAAGGAGCGTGGCTTGGCTGGCATCAGGGGAAGACGTGCTAACACAGAGCTCCAGCCTGCAACACCAATTAAACAAGGGCATAACCCTGGTTTTAGAGGCCGCCAAGCTGCGACACAGTCCCCCAGACCTGCTGAGTCACCCTGTATCTGAAGGTCAGCTCTGAGGAACCGGGGGAGACCTGAGCTGCCCCCTGCAGATTGCGGCCTACCTTCACCCTTGAAGCCGGGGCCTCGATTCCGGGCGGAGGCCGTGGGCGACGCTCAGCTGCCGAGACTTGCTCTGCCTGCACCACGGATCTCCCACCCACCTGGATTCGGTCCCCACCTCCTGGTCCCTTGCCTAGTGGGCTCCACTACACGGCCGGAGGGCTTGCGGCAGGTGACGGACGGAGCGCACGGTACCAGCGGGTGGCGGCCATCTTGCGACTGGCACCGCAATCACCCTGCTGCACGGCTGGGAGGTGGCTGAGGTGTCGCGATCCCTGGTGGGTCTGTGGCCGGCGCCTCCCGTTATCTGTACCACCGGCCCTGAAAAACAGCTGACAAACGCATAGTGAGTTAGTGCAGCTCTTATAAGCACTGCTCTCCCTCCTAAACATAGGTCACACTGCAGGCCTGGCTGGTTATTATCCTGGAGCTGAACACCAGTGCTATTCTTGTCCCTTTCACTACCTAACCTATGCTCAGCTTCCACTATATCTCATCTCAGCAAGATTTATACATACAGCACCAAAGTCTGAGATCATTTTCTACACGAACAAAACATAGAAAAAAGAAAGACTCTGTGTTGGGGCACTCTAATGATCGTTAATAGACCATAAAGCTTAACTTTTAATTATTTAATTAAGAACATTATTATACCTTGGTATTCATACATATAATAATACATTACTATCATAATTAGTAACATAGAAGAAAGAATTGCAATCAAGAATTGATAAGATGCTTTGGTGAAAATTATTCAAGCTTAATAATATGGTTTTCTGGGTAGGCCTGTATAACAATAAACATATGTAATCAAACAGGTTAGTTAGTCCCCAGGGGGTAACCTCTCAAATGGTCCTTCCATTGCACATTGATTTGTATTTGTTTAATAGAAGAGAAAATGTTGCCTATATGGGTTGTCCAACACCTACAGTTCCATATTTAGGCAGCGATGTCACCACAAAGCATTTAATTCAGCAGATTATTGCTTTTGTGATCCTTCAAAGGATTGTGGGCATAAATACAAAGCCCTACTTATTCAAAACATATTCTAGGGAGAGAGGTCACAATGTTACACAACTTTATGATTAGGAGTTCTTTCACAATCCTAATTACAGTAAAGCGATAGGTGTAATCACATCCCCCACAGAAAAAGGAGGGTTGTTATATCCCAAAGATTTGGAGAAGAGACTCTAACGAGTATGTAGAAAAGTAATAGTTGGTAGATATTTTACTTCTGCTGTTCATCTTAAATGTTTACTGCACCTACCAGCCAATTACTAACCAAGCCTACCATGGATTGGCTTCCAAGATCAGATGAGATTGGGCATATCCCGTGGAGTATGGCAGTAATCTGCTGAATGAGCGAGTACAGCTACCTTATAGCGGAAGCATGCTTCTGTTGTCGCAATTAATGGATGAGAGAGCACGTATAGAAATAAGTATTAAGGTAGAATGCTGAGAATAAAAGTGAAAAAATAGGCTAAAGAGGCCTATGAGGAAGAATGAGGCGCAGGAGCTCTTATGTTTTAGAGACAATGGGGATTATTCCGAGTTGATCGTAGCTGTACTAAATTTAGCACAGCCACGATCATCTTCCCTGACATGCGGGGGGACGCCCAGCACAGGGCTAGTCCACCCCGCATGTCAGTCCGGCCCCCCCGCCCGCAGAAGTGCAATGGCATCGCACAGCGGCGTGATGCCTTTGCACTTCAAGAGGAAATGACGGTGCCGGAGGAGACTGTTCCATCTAGCAACCAGAGGAGCGGTCCCTCTGGCGCAGTTGGGATTCCATTATTTGGAAGACAGGGCAATCTGCTACCGGGACCGTGATCGCTGTACGGTCTGTTGTCTCCCAGGTGCTCGGGTGCGGCACATCGCGGACCGGGTATATAGATTGTTGGGAGGGGCTAGGAATGATCCAGCTGTCTTGGTGCACGTTGGCACCAACAACAAAGTTAGTGGTAGGTGGGATGTCCTTAGGAAAGACTATAGGGAATTAGGCAAGAAACTTAAAGCAAGGACATCTAAGGTAATATTCTCTGAAATATTACCTGTGCCATGCGCAAGCCCAGGGAGACGGAGGGAGATTAGGGAGGTAAATGTGTGGTTTAGGGATTTGTGCAGGAAAGAAGGGTTTGTGTTCCTAGATCACTGGGCGGGCTTCTCAGTCAGGCGCCATCTTTTTTCTTGTGATGGATTGCACCTGAATGAGGAGGGCAGCAGTCCTGGGGGGAGGGGGGGGGGATGGTTAGAAGGTTGGAGGAGATTTTAAACTAGGTTCTCAGGGGGAGGGTTTAGCAAGAAATTATGGGTCATTCAGTAAGAATAGAAGGGTGGCGTTAGTGAACAAAACGGGGGAGAAGTAGGGGGGGAGAGGAATAGAGCAGACGGCAAGGGTAGTAACATGGTAACTAAAAAGGGTTTTAGACTAACAGTAACCAAAGACGATTACGGGTCATCTTTGCTGCATAAGAATTACGATGTCCCTACCATAAGGGGAAATGCAGATCTCAATTGTATGTACAGTATGTAAATGCTAGAAGCCTTACAGGTAAAAAGGGGGAACTAGAAATCCTCACAGCAAGCAAGGAATATGATATTATAGGCATTACTGAAACGTGGTGGGACGAATCTCATGACTGGTGTCAAAGTCGAAAAATATTATGATGCATATGCCTTGTACTAACCCCCATGCACATGCCCGCTGCTCGTGCACCCAGTCTGCCGTGCGTGCACATGTCCGCAATTTGCGTAAGATCGCTCCGGCGATTACGCGCGTGATATGCGCATTTACGGTAGAGTTTGTGAGCATGTAGCGGGCGACTCGATCATAGCATATTTAACCCAAATAGCGTGTTTTATAGATAATATTCCCCTAAACAATGTCAGCAAGTATGTTTAGTTTAAACGGTTCGTGGACAGAGAGATTCCTCTTTGCATGATAGGAAGGGTCAGATAAAGGTTGAACGGTGGTGTCTAGTATCCAGCTGTAGAGTATTTTAATAGTAACATTTCGGTGTTGGTTAGGAAGAGATCGCTCGCTCCTGCGTATAGTTATGCACAAAAGTAGTTTATAGACATTTACTGTATTTGCTGTTCATTATCCATGCGGCGGGAATCCTGAGGATACCTCCCACCTGAGCAGTTGGAGAAAGACACAGCCCACCTGTTCGAACCCACCTATGACCTTTTGTTATAATGCAGAGACACATTCCTGTGTCCAATGAACAATGAGATTATAGGGACCATTGTATTGTTACTGTATGCTGTGTATATAAAGACCACCATTGCTGGGCCAGTCACTCACTCTCTCTGAAAGGTTTTCACATTGAAGGCTGAGGGCTGGATCCAGGACGCGCTTGCGAATCATTCCCACGTGTGTAAGTTTCTCTGTAGCCATTTTGTTATCCATAGTGTTTGCCATTTATTCTCATTCTGTTTGCTCGTGTTTGCGATCGTTCGCTATTGTTCATATTATTCTGTTTAGATTTTGATGTTAGTTTTGTAGTGTATAAGCTGTACTGTTTTCCCCTTTTTACTCTAAAAGAATCATCCACGAAGGTGTTAGAGCCGGAGTGGTTTTTAAATCCAAATCAGGTCTTGTGTTTTCACTAGTTACTGTAAAGGGTTTTCTTAGCGTCTCAATCGCTCAAACAGCTTACACATTATCAAGGTTAATAAGCGTTACATCATTGTAGTATTACATTGCCAAGGTTTAGAGTGTAAGCGTACCCTTACTGTGTGTTGTTACTAAGGTTTACTGTGTATCATTCCGTGAGCGTACGTGTCGCTCGTGCGTCGCGCCCACGGCCTAGCGTCTGCTACGCTAAGTGCGTACCCTTACGGTAATCAGTGCGCCAATAGCGTACTTAGTCTGTAATAGAATATAGCTTAATGTTTAAAGGTAATAATTGACATTGTCAATTGAGGGCTCGTCCGTCCTCCTCATATCCACAGCCTAGCGGAACCAGGCAGACTTTATCCATCAGCAAATGGCGGGAAGGTAGTATCCCATTGTTAGCCGTTTGGTGGTCGGGGATACGGTAGTGCTGATTAGATAAGCGTCTGCTGCGCTTGGTTTGTAGGGATGCTGGTGGGATCCGGATCCGAAAGGTAAGAACGTTAAGCTATTGTCTTTTAAACCTGTTTTAATTTCTGTATTGGTGCAAATTGCGCACGCAGCACACGCACACACCTGTATTTTCATTTATGTACTTTCACATATCTACCTTTCTGTTTGCCATTAGCATTGATCACGTGCTGAGAAAATTTGTTGCTATTTTAGTTAAAAGTAAAGAGTAATACTTAAGGGAGTAATTGTAAAACACGCACGCAGCCTGACCCAGTTATAAAGGTTATACAGGAGATACTGTGTGGTGCTTGGTAAACGATTATAGTTAAATATCGTTTGCATTTATAGAAGCGTGTTATGTGTTACAGCGGACGTATCCGGCCTGTGTACACGTGTCTCTGACCGAGTGCGAGACAGCGTACGCGACGCAAAGGCCTACACACGTGGCGTATATTACGCAACGTGCGTACAGATACGCCCACTAAATACAAATCACGCAATAGCATTGTTCTAGTAGGCGATACGGAAGCCACGCGATAATAGCACAGATTTGTTCAGTTTCCAAAATTTTAGTTTAAAAAGATCCTTCTCTCGTTGCATCACCTCTGGGATTAGCCTGTGTTACCTGAATGAAATAAATTTTCTGTACAGAAAAATCAAAGTATATATGAAGTGAAAGAGCGTGTGTATGCAAATAAAGGTTTTTGTGTGAACCCCAGAAATCGAGATCTTGTCGAAGGACACCCGTGAAGTGAACACGTGGTGGCGTGGGAGAAGGCCATCTCACGTTAACAGTGTATAAGGTAAAAGGAGCAATTAGTAGTACAGCAGACCAAAAGGTTCGCGAGTCAGAAATCCGTTAAAGGTAAGTAACGAAGCTCTGAAGACCCTGACTTAAGAAAGGTCAGAGGTAGTGAGCGCAGCCCCGGGGGTTGGCGCAGTACCCATATAGGCCCGTCTTGAGAATACGCTCCGGATGAAGGTTTTGCAGCCTAAACAACCGATTCCGCTGGTCGTTCAGCGGATAAGTAATAGTTACTTATACGCAGTGCGACTGTACCGCATGTAATTGTGTGCATTAGTTGGTTACCTTAATACCCATTACGCAATTTGCGTATGCTTTGCGGAATCATAAACGCTATTTGTACACTTTGACGTGATTTGTGTAGGTTTTTTTTATTTTAAGGGAGGTTCGCTGATCACTCAGGAATTCTCCAGCAACTGATATTTACTGGGAAGGGTAGCATACTCCCACACGCCCCAGTAAATAGAGGTTACATAGGGGCCCTGGGTTGAGTACGCCAGCGCTGAAGCAGTGTGTGGGCATATTGGTCGACGTGGGCGAGAGTGGGTGAAAGCACTCGTTGAACTTTCACTGTTGCCTTACCTCTGAGAACGTGGCTTTTGTAGGAATTCGCTGAGAAGGCAATACCTGCAAAGATAGGGGCCAGTGGCACAAGTAAGGGACGCTCAACCAATGTTCAGGTTGATATAATTCCGCGGCCAGTAGGGTCGGCGAGGTATATAATGTGTGAAAAATATGGATCACACGCCGAGGTTTTATGCAATGAGTGGGAACGTATAACTGTGAACGATGGGGAGAAGTTTCCCAGGGTAGGCAGTTTAAATCCTGAGGTTTTGCAAAATTTAAGGAGAAGGATATGTCTGATAAAATCCCCAAAACAGAGGATTAGACACACAAACTGTTTACATTTATGGCAACAGGAAAGTGAGATACGAGGATTAGCTCAACCAGCTGGTTCCAATCCTATCAGAAAACTGATGGCAACTGGAGAAACAATGGCTACAGAGAATGGCATACTGGGATATGATGATAATAGTGCACTTAATAAATGTATTAATGATGATAGTAGTAAATGTAATAAATGTGTTAATAACGATAGAAGTAAAACTGATGAATGTACAAATTCTAACCCGTGCAAGTTGCACTCCATGTTAAACTTACCGCAGGATTACAAACAAGAAAGTGAGCCCAGCACGATGTTGGAACTTTTTCCAGCAGCCACCATACAAGACATCCAGGTGGGCACGGCCCAATCGGTAAAGGCAGAAGTAAAGCCCCCTAACGGAGGGTCAGGTGAGGTCGTGTCCACAGGTAAGTACGGTATTGTATATTATGCACAGACAATTGCACCTCACATTGTAGAGTATAGAGAGGTAGCGGTTTCTGTATTAATGGATGGTTTAAAGGAAGTGTTGAGAACAAGGGTACAGACCACTCAACCTAATTGGAGAGGTATGCGGTGGCTGCTTTGAGAGAGACTGCTATTGAGCATGATCGGAACATCATCAGACACAGGGAGTCACAGGGCGATAAGCTGATGGCAGTAAGCATACAGGCCCTTACAACAAAGCCACCTCAGCCTAAGCCCCAGACCCCTGTTGGTAAGTCAAATGTGATAAAATGTTATAACTGCCAGAGGGAAGGGCATTATGTACAGAGTTGCAGATTTAGAGACCCACATAAGGTATATCAACCCCCTAGACAACGACATGACACACGTAATTGTAAACAGGGATCATATAGGAAAAATTTTGGGCCGCACTTGTAATTTGCAGCCAGTAAAGTTGATCATTAGCCTTGATAGTAAGCCTGAGGTTACAGTCAATGTAATTGGTAGGTCATTCCTTGTAGACACAAGGGCGGCCAGGTAAATTCTGTGATTATCTTTAAATGTTTCCTTTTCACCTCTGACGTTCACCAGCAGAACTACAGCTCAAACGTCACATATCTACTTGGTCTTTTCAGAGGTCTACCAACCCCAGTATATCTTACCAGCATCGTTGTGCCTGGCCAAGCACAATGGGTGGAGAGTGGAAATGCTGGTGGGGGAGACTGTGCAGAGATACCAATGGACATGTTGGTGTGACAGCCTGATGGTGAACGGAAATCTGACAATGTTTTTTTTCTTTTGTTCTCTCTCTCTTTTTGTTCTTTCATGTTTTACGGATGGTATGTCACACAACAGTTAGACAAATGGTAATGCAAGGTTTATGCTCCTTACAGAAAGATCGCTGATTTGGAAAGAATATTGTATCACCGGAGTGTTCATTTTGGGAAGACTGAGAGACAGCACTGTTGAGACGACATCTGAGCAAGAAGAACAACAAGACTAGAGGACAAATTATCGTAACAAGTTTCTTTCCCTTCAATTATTTTCGGTACCCCCATTACAACTCTTTCTGTCTCCTTCTGTAAGATGGACTCGCCCCAAGAGACTGCAGTCCGTGTTTTCCTGTTGACCCTGTTGACCAGAGCAGTCTGTTTCGGTGAGAGTACCAGAGAGGTCGAGAAAGGATCGGGAATGGGTTCTGATGATCAGGATGGAGTCGTAGAATTCCAAGAGCAACACAATCACAGAGTAAAGGCGAGTATCAGAAAACGATCTGGTAGCCATGACACTAAGAGACATTGTGAAGGATTGTTAGCTGAAGAGAATTGTATCTGTAGAAATTGTGAAAACATAGTTGAGGACGGGTGCATCCAGAGATGTCAGTCCAGCCTTAATATCAACATGGACCGACATCCATTGAGTGACTATCACTCATTAGTGGGTAAGGTTTTAAACCAAACAGAATGCTGGGTGTGCTCACAAGTACCTCAAGGTCATAGAAAGTCAGGACTACTGCCATACTCTTTAACGATAGATGAGGTACTTGAATTAAGGGGTGGGAGACCGGTGGACAAGAAATTTAATATTTCAAGGCCTCCTAGTTTGAAGCTCCACCAATATCATGTGGATAGGTCCTTAATATGTTTTAACATTCCCAATCCCCGAAAGCCGGGAAATTGGGAAGTGACATGGAACAACCGAACCATGACATTCTCACAGAGCCGATAGAATGCCCGTAGACTCTGAACTTATACGCCAAATAGCCAACGGTGGGAGATATTTTCAGTATAGGTACACTCTAGGAAGTAGGCCCATGCGAGTTGGAGAAGTATCACCAGGATACTGTGCGCATATCATACAACCGGATACGTGTACTAGACAGATGAGAGAGTTAGGGATAGGATTTTTCACCTGGAAGGTTTGTAATATGGTGATGTCGTTTTCTGTCCCATATGTCCTCCCCAATGATGCATATTTCATATGTGGGAGGAAGGCGTATAAGTGGCTTGCCCCAAACTCAGAGGGATTGTGTTGCATTGGAAGAGTGTTGCCGGAAGTAATGACCATTACCCATGATAAAATGAAAGACGTTCACAGCAATGCTCAAGCTCCTTACACTCACACCCATTACGAACACATTGTAAAGAGACACCTTATAGATAGGACAGAGCATGCAGCCTCTGATTTGATCCACGAATCCACCGGGATTCAACTACTACTCGCGCTAGATATCACCCGTACTGCCAGAGGAGTTATAAATTTTAGGTATATTACCGCGTTAGCGAACCTGATAGACAATATCACCGAGATGTATGATGACACCCCTTCAGGTATACTGGGAGAGAATTGCAAGCTTACAAAACGGAACTGATCCAGCACAGGATGGTTCTCAATTACATCACAGCGGTGACAGGAGGGTATTGTGTCACCCTAGCAACTCAGTATGGTGTGAAGTGTTGTACGTATATCACAAACCGCACTGAGGACCCAACAGAGGTCACAGATCAAAAGATGGACGATATCTTGCAATTGAAGTGGGAGTTCCGAAGGAGGCACAACCTTACCCTTGCTTCTGTGGGTAATGAACTGACCGGCTGGGTTTCATGGTTGAACCCACGTAATTGGTTCTCAGGGTTAGGAGAATGGGCTCAAAATGTTATCGTTACTGTAGGAAAATTTCTCTTATGTATCCTAGGAGTTGTCATAATGATTGGTCTGATATTCAGATGTGTTCGGATTTTAATGGATTGCAAGCGCAGTACCAAATTGATGAGTTTGAGGAGCAAGGGAATTGTAACAACAACTGGTTTAATTTATGACCCATCAATCGAGTCAATGTTGTGATAAGACGTGATTCCACGGTCCGTTTCTTTCACCCGTTTCTCCTTTGTTTTTCTCCAAGGTAAAAAGACATCCACTTGGAAGAAGATTTTGATGAACCTTTATACAGACCACTGATGAACTGTGTCACAGACACTTGAGGAACTTTTAGAAACTTTAACTTTTATGGACACTTGAAAAACTTTGCTTGCCACTTACAGCAAAGATACAGCAATCCGGACAAGACATCAACAAGACTTCAACAAGACGCCCAAAGACGACCATATACATAATCATACGAATGCATTTATAACGCATGTTTCTTATCTTCATCTCTACTATCTTCAGGTAGTGACACACAGTCGACAGGTAATATAGGCACATATATTAGCACTCACATATTCTCCCCCTTCATGTATCAACTAATGTGCACCCCATTTGTTGGAACTAAAAAGCCGAAAAGAGCTCGGTAGAGTTTGTTAGCCCACTTACAGACCCTTAATACGGGATAAGAAGGATCCAATGTATACTTCGCAATACCTCGAAGCTTATTTTAGAACATGTACGGCACGATGATACATGACCCCTCAGACATGAATTTCATACACACATGCTTTACTATCCCACTAGGTCATACATTTCCCACCTTCTCCTCTCCTCCCTACTCCCAATCATAATAAGGTATTTCATAAAAATATATATTTTTCTGCTTAAATTGTTTAGATAGTGGCAGTTATTGTTGACTGCCAAGTCGAAAATTATTATGATGCGTATGCCTTGTACTAACCCCATGCACATGCCCGCTGCTCGTGCACCCAGTCTGCTGTGCGTGCACATGTCCGCAATTTGCGTAAGATCGCTCCGGCGATTACGCGCATTTACGGTAGAGTTTGTGAGCGTGTAGCGGGCGACTCGATCATAGCATATTTAACCCAAATAGCGTGATTTATAGATAATATTCCCCTAAACAATGTCAGCAAGTATGTTTAGTTTAAACGGTTCGTGGACAGAGATTCCTCTTTGCGTGATAGGAAGGGTCAGATAAAGGTTGAACGGTGGTGTCTAGTATCCAGCTGTAGAGTATTTTAATAGTAACATTTCGGTGTTGGTTAGGAAGAGATCGCTCGCTCCTGCGTATAGTTATGCACAAAAGTAGTTTATAGACATTTACTGTATTTGCTGTTCATTATCCATGCGGCGGGAATCCTGAGGATACCTCCCACCTGAGCAGTTGGAGAAAGACACAGCCCACCTGTTCGAACCCACCTATGACCTTTTGTTATAATGCAGATACACATTCCTGTGTCCAATGAACAATGAGATTATAGGGACCATTGTATTGTTACTGTATGCTGTGTATATAAAGACCACCATTGCTGGGCCAGTCACTCACTCTCTCTGAAAGGTTTTCACATTGAAGGCTGAGGGCTGGATCCAGGACGCGCTTGCGAATCATTCCCACGTGTGTAAGTTTCTCTGTAGCCATTTTGTTATCCATAGTGTTTGCCATTTATTCTCATTCTGTTTGCTCGTGTTTGCGATCGTTCGCTATTGTTCATATTATTCCTTATTATTCTGTTTAGATTTTGATGTTAGTTTTGTAGTGTATAAGCTGTACTGTTTTCCCCTTTTTACTCTAAAAGAATCATCCACGAAGGTGTTAGAGCCGGAGTGGTTTTTAAATCCAAATCAGGTCTTGTGTTTTCACTAGTTACTGTAAAGGGTTTTCTTAGCGTCTCAATCGCTCAAACAGCGTACACATTATCAAGGTTAATAAGCGTTACATCATTGTAGTATTACATTGCCAAGGTTTAGAGTGTAAGCGTACCCTTACTGTGTGTTGTTACTAAGGTTTACTGTGTATCATTCCGTGAGCGTACGTGTTGCTCGTGCGTCGCGCCCACGGCCTAGCGTCTGCTACGCTAAGTGCGTACCCTTACGGTACTCAGTGCGCCAATAGCTTACTTAGTCTGTAATAGAATATAGCTTAATGTTTAAAGGTAATAATTGACATTGTCACTGGACAGTCAATCTAGAGGGTTACACGCTGTACAGGAGAGACAGACTATGTAAAAGGGGTGGAGGGGTATGTCTTTACGTAAAGCCATTTCTAAAACCTGTTATACGGGAAGATATTCAAGAAGGGACTGTAAATACTATTGAGATGTTATGGGTAGAAATTGCATGCGGGGGTAAAGGAACAAAGAAGTTATTATTGGGGTTATGCTACAGGCCGCCTGGTATTAATGAGTCTGACGAGAAATTGTTACTGAATCAAATTGAAAGAGCAGCAGGAGTAGGAGACATAGTAGTGATGGGAGACTTTAACTATCTCGAGATAAACTATCATGAGATAAACTGGAAAATCAATTCATGTGATACTGCTAGGGGCAATATGTTTTTAAACACGCTAAATGATAATTACTTACTTCAATTAATTGAGGAACCAACTAGATACAATGCAATCTTAAACCTGGTATTAACTAACAATGGGGAATTGGTATCAAATATTGAAGTAGGAGAACCCATAGGTAATAGCGACCACAATATGATCACATTCAATATCAGTTTTCATAAGCAGTCCTATACCGGCTCAACTAGAACTCTAAACTTTATCAAAGCCAACTTTGACATGATGAAGGAAGCGTTAAGGGACATTGAATGGGAAATTCTGTTCCAAGGAAAAAATACTACAGAGAAAACGAGATTTATGGTAAGAGCTTACAGTTGTTAAATCTCTTTCTGCGACGTACACTGGGCTCCACAGGGATTCACATCGGGGTGTAGAGTAGGATCTTGATCCGAGGCACCAACAGGCTCAAAGCTTTTGACTGTTCCCAAGATGCTCAGCGCCGCCTCCTCTATAACCCCGCCTCCATGCACAAGGAGCTCCGTTTCATTAACCAGCCCAATGCAGTAGCAGATACCAGAGACGACAATTGCTCGTAGCCAAATACACTACACACTCACCACAGGAAAGGGTGTCAGTGGCTATGCCAATACCAACCCAAAGAAGCAAAGTGCGTCAGGGTGGGCGCCTTGTGGAGCCCAGTGTACCTCGCAGAAAGAGATTTAACAACGTTAAGTTCTTACCATAAATCTCGTTTTCTGCTTCGGGGGTACACTGGGCTTCACAAGGATTCACACCGGGGATGTCCTAAAGCAGTTCCTTATGGGAGGGGATGCACTGTAGCGGGCACAAGAACCCGGCGTCCAAAGAAAGTATCCTGGGAAGTGGCGGTATCAAAGGCATAGAACCTAATGAATGTGTTCCCTGAGGAACATGTAGCCGCCTTGCACAATTGTTCAAGGGTCGCACCACGGTGGGCCGCCCAAGAAGGTCCAACCGACCGAGTAGAATGGGCTTTGATGATAGCAGGAACCGGATGACCAGCATGTGCAATCACCATTCTAATCCATCTGGCCAGAGTCTGCTTGGAAGTAGGCCAGCCACGTTTGTGAAAACCAAGCAGCACAAAAAAGAGAATCAGATCTCTTCACATAGATACGGAGAGCCCGTACCACATCAAAAGGCCGCTCTTTGGCAGACAACTCAGGAGAGTTAAAGGCCAGAACCACAATCTCCTGGTTAAGGAGGAAGGAAGACACCACCTTGGGTAAATAACCTGGCCGAGTTCTAAGAACCGCCCAGTCATGGTGAAAAATCAAATAGGGAGACTTACAGGATAAGGCACCCAAGCCCGAGACCCTTTTAGCTGAAGCAATAGCCAGCAAGAATAACACCTTAAGTGAAAGCCACTTAAGGTCAGCAGAGGTAAGAGGCTCAAACGGAGACTCTTGTAAAACCACCGACAGATCCCAAGGGGCCACAGGTGGCACATAAGGAGGCTGAATGCGCAACACACCCTGAGTAAATGTATGGACATCAGGCAGGGTAGCAATATTTCTCTGAAACTAAACCGACAAGGCAGAGATATGAACCTTGAGGGAAGCCAGACGCAGGCCTAAGTTCAGGCCTTGTTGAAGAAACGCCAATAGTTTGGCCATACTAAACTTGAAAACGTCATGATTGTGAGACACCAAGTAAAGTAAGCATTCCAGACCCTATGGTATATCCGAGCAGAAGCCCGCTTACGGGCCTTCAACACAGTTTGAACGTCCGCCTTAGGACGGAAGCTTGAAGAGCCATGTCGTCAAAGCCAGACGGCCAAATCCTGGTAAACACAAGGGCCCTGAACGAGGAGGTCTGGTCATTGTGGAAGTAGAAGGGGACTATCCAATGAGGCCCTGTAGATTGGAGAACCAGTGCCGTCTGGGCCACGCTGGAGCGAATAGAAGTAGGTTTCCTCCTTCTTGCTTGAACTTCCGTATTACTGTGAGCAGGAGTGACACCGGAGGGAACACATACGGCAGCCGAAAGTTCCACAGAATTGACAGAGCATCCACGAACGCAGCTCGAGGATCCCTTGTCCTTGCTCCGAAGACCAGAACCTTGTTATTGTGTTGAGACGCCATCAGGTCCATATCTGGGAGGCCCCACTTGTCCACGAGAAGTTGAAACACCTCTGGATGTAGGCTCCATTCTCCGGCGTGCACATCCTGACGACGGAGATAGTCGGCCTCCCAGTTCAGAACGCCCTGAATGAACATTGCTGATATGGCCGGCAGATGGCTTTCTGTCCACTGAAGAATCCGCAGTTCAGCTCTATCTTCGTGAAAAATCAAATAAGGACTCTTATGAGAAAGGTTTAAAGAAAGATAACCCAGCGCAATCTGATAATATTTTGATATCTGCAGCCTCTAAAAGTGGGTGTGCTCGTCCCACTATGAAACAAAAAAGAACTAAAAAGTTTTTTCCCCACGAATGGAAAAAAAGGGGTAGAGGCGCTGATATGAAAATATAGTGAACAAACACACAATATAACAGTGTATATAATTAATAATTTATTTAAGCTATAAAAGTATTTGTATATATAGTACTGGCCGGTAGATATAATAAGATTTGTACAATCCTTAAAACAGAACAATTTAAAACAAATGCATTCCTGTATCTAGAAAGCTACACTCCAGAGTATCCTTTATAATAAACACGTATCCAAATGCTCGTAATGAGTATGTGTGTCCAACTTCGTGATTAAAGTCACTCTTCCCGTCCGCTGGTAGCAGTTCGTTTACATGCGGACATGTCTGGAAGTCCAGTGAATATGTTTAATCCAAAGTTGGTTTGTATGATACTCAGAATAGGGTATTAATTTGCTCAATAACTTTCACAGTGAAGCAGTCTCTTAGTTGTTATAACCCAGGGTAGGCACACTGTAAGCAGTCTTTTAATCACTATGCAACAAGAGGGGCACACTTATCTTTCGTGCAAGTGCTTGTTTGAATGGGAAAACTAGACAGCAAAGATTTCTATTGGCAGGAGGTGTATGATAATGTGCTCACCTCGTCCTCCACACTGGTCAGGATGCCTCTTCCAAATCAGGCTGCCAGCGTTGTTTCAAACGCTCGTCTTTCCCACCTCCGTTTCACAATGGTAAAGAAGTTAACTTCTTTACCATTGTACCCCAAGCCGGTATTCTTATTCACTGGTTCATATGCTCTGTAATTGAGCTGATACCTGAGGAGAAGCGGCACGGAGAACAACTACTGCCATACGGCAGCGTGGAGCCCGACACTGCAGGCAAAGAGGCGACTGACTAGGAGACGGCTGCAGGAGAGACGAGTGCTCCAGCAGCGCCGGTGACCTGGTTTGGAGGCGGGCGGCACTAGGAGCATCAATTGCCGGTCAGCCCGGGTGCAGCATAGAGCCCAGCGTTACGGCACAGAGGGAGTAGCTTGTGAAACGGAGGTGGGAAAGACGAGCGTTTGAAACAACGCTGGCAGCCTGATTTGGAAGAGGCATCCTGACCAGTGTGGAGGACGAGGTGAGCACATTATCATACACCTCCTGCCAATAGAAATCTTTGCCGTCTAGTTTTCCCATTCAAACAAGCACTTGCACGAAAGATAAGTGTGCCCCTCTTGTTGCATAGTGATTAAAAGACTGCTTACAGTGTGCCTACCCTGGGTTATAACAACTAAGAGACTGCTTCACAGTGAAAGTTATTGAGCAAATTAATACCCTATTCTGAGTATCATACAAACCAACTTTGGATTAAACATATTCACTGGACTTCCAGACATGTCCGCATGTAAAGGAACTGCTACCAGCGGACGGGAAGAGTGACTTTAATCACGAAGTTGGACACACATACTCATTACGAGCATTTGGATACGTGTTTATTATAAAGGATACTCTGGAGTGTAGCTTTCTAGATACAGGAATGCATTTGTTTTAAATTGTTCTGTTTTAAGGATTGTACAAATCTTATTATATCTACCGGCCTGTACTATATATACAAATACTTTTATAGCTTAAATAAATTATTAATTATATACACTGTTATATTGTGTGTTTGTTCACTATATTTTCATATCAGCGCATCTACCCCTTTTTTTCCATTCGTGGGAAAAAAACTTTTTAGTTCTTATGAGAAAGAGCTCCTAATTCAGACACGTTTGCCTGATGCCAAGGCCAATAGCATGATCACTTTCCAAGTGAGAAACTTCAACTCTACCTCCTGTAGGGGTTCAAACCAGTCCTATTTTAGGAACTGCAACACGACATTTAGGTCCCATGGTGCCGCAGGCGGCACAAAAGGAGGTTGGATGCGCAAAACACCTTTAACGAATGTCTGTACCTCAGGAAGAGAAGCCAATTGTTTCTGGAAGAAAATGGACAAAGCTGAAAATGGACCCTAGTCGCAAACCAGCATCCACCCCTGCCAGCAGAAAAAGGAGAAGCCGTCCCAATTTAAAATCCACCGCAGGAGATTTCCTGGATTCACACCAGGAGATCTACACTGCTCAAAAAAATAAAGGGAACACTTAAACAACACAATGTAACTCCAAATCAATCACACTTCTGTGAAATCAAACTGTCCACTTAGGAAGCAACACTGATTGACAATCAATTTCACATGCTGTTGTGCAAATGGAATAGACAACAGGTGGGAATTATAGGCAATTAGCAAGACACCCCCAATAAAGGAGTTGTTCTGCAGGTGGTGACCACAGACCACTTCTCAGCTCCTATGCTTTCTGGCTGATGTTTTGGTCACTTTTGAAAGCTGGCGGTGCTTTCACTCTAGTGGTAGCATGAGACGGAGTCTACAGCCCACACAAGTGGCTTAGGTCGTGCAGCTCATCCAGGATGGCACAGCAATGCGAGCTGTGGCAAGGTTTGCTGTGTCTGTCAGCGTAGTGTCCAGAGCATGGAGGCGCTACCAGGAGACAGGCCAGTACATTAGGAGACGTGGAGGAGGCCGTAGGAGGGCAGCAATCCAGCAGCAGGACCGCTACCACCACCTTTGTGCAAGGAGGAATAGAAGGAGCACTGCCAGAGCCCTGCAAAATGACCTCCAGCAAGCCACAAATGTGCATGTGTCTACTCAAACGATCAGCAACAGACTCCATGAGGGTGGTATGAGGGGCCGACGACCACAGGTGGGGGTTGTGCTTACAGCCCAACACCGTGCAGGACGTTTGGCATTTGCCAGAGAACACCAAGATTGGCAAATTCGCCACTGGCGCCCTGTGCTCTTCACAGATGAAAGCAGGTTCTCACTGAGCACATGTGACAGACGTGACAGAGTCTGGAGACGCCAAGGAGAACGTTCTGCTGCCTGCAACATCCTCCAGAATGACCGGTTTGGCAGTGGGTCAGTAATAGTGTGGGGTGGCATTTCTTTGGGGGGCCGCAAAGCCCTCCATGTGCTCGCCAGAGGTAGCCTGACTGCCATTAGGTACCGAGATGAGATCCTCAGACCCCTTGTGAGACCATATGCTGGTGCGGTTGGACCTGGGTTCCTCCTAATGCAAGACAATGCTAGACCTCATGTGACTGGAGTGTGTTAGCAGTTCCTGCAAGACGAAGGCATTGATGCTATGGACTGGCCCGCCCGTTCCCCAGACCTGAACCCAATTGAGCACATCTGGGACATCGTGTCTCGCTCCATCCACCAATGCCACGTTGCACCACAGACTGTCCAGCAGTTGGCGGATGCTTTAGTCCAGGTCTGGGAGGAGATCCCTCAGGAGACCATCCGCCACCTCATCAGGAGCATGCCCAGGCGTTGTAGGGAGGTCATACAGGCATGTGGAGGCCACACACACTTCTGAGCCTCATTTTGACTTGTTTTAAGGACATTACATCAAAGTTGGATCAGCCTGTAGTGTGTTTTTCCACTTTAATTTTGAGTGCGACTCCAAATCCAGATCTCCATGGGTTAATAAATTTGATTTCCATTGATAATTTTTGTGTGATTTTGTTGTCAGCACATTCAACAATGTAAAGAACAAAGTATTTAATAAGAATATTTCATTTATTCAGATCTAGGATGTGTTATTTTAGTGTTCCCTTTATTTTTTTGAGCAGTGTATTTTCTCCATATTCGATGGTAATGTTTGGATGTTACCCCCTTTCTAGCCAGAATAAGGGTGGGGATGACTGCCTTAGGAATACCCTCACGCGCTAGGATCTGGCATTCAAAAGCCATGCCGTCAATTGTAGCCGTGGTAAGTCTTGATAAACTAACGGGCCTTGCTGAAGTAAGTCCTCGCGAAGAGGAAGGGCCCAAGGGTCCTCCAAGAGCAACTCCTGAAGAACTGGATACCAAGCCCTCCTTGGCCAGTCTGGCGCGATGAGAATCGCCCGAACCTTCGTTATTCTGAACAGCTTGCGAACCCTTGGTATTAGAGGAAGTGGAAGGAACAGATACACTGACCGGAACACCCACTGGGTTACCAGCGCATCCACCGCCACTACCTGTGGGTCTCTCGACCTGGAACAGTATGTCGGAAGTTTCTTGTTGAGACGAGAAGCCATCATGTCTACTGGAGGGACGCCCCAACGTCTTGACAGGTCTGCAAAGACCTCTTGGTGCAGGCCCAATTCTCCTGGATGGAGATCTTGTGTGCTGAGGAAGATTGCTTCCCAGTTGTCTACTCCTGGAATGAAGATTGCGGACAGAGCTCTTGCATGTCTTTCTGCCCAGAGGAGAATCTTTGTTACCTCCGCCATCGCAGCTCTGCTTTTTGTTCCTCCTTGACGGATGATGTGAGCCACTGCTGTCACATTGTCCGACTGGATCTGTATGGGTAGATCGTGGAGAAGATGCGTTGTTTGTTGAAGGCAGTTGTACACTGCTCTTAACTCCAGAATGTTTATATGAAGAAGCGTCTCCTGACTTGACTACCTTCCTTGGAAGCTTTCTCCTCTCGTGACTGCTCCCCAACTGCGGAGGCTTGCATCCGTAGTCACTAGGACCCAATCTTGAATCCCGAACCTGTGGCCCTCCAATAGGTGAGACGACTGCAGCCACCACAGGAGTGAAATCCTGGTTCTTGTTGACAGAATTATCTTCTGATGCATCTGAAGGTGTGATCCGGACCACTGGTCTAAGAGATCCCACTGGAAAATCCTGGCATGGAATCGGCCAAATTGTAGGGCCTCGTAAACCGCTACCATCTTTCCCAGTAGGCGAATGCATTGGTGAACAGACAATCATGCAGGCTTCAGAATTTGTTTTACCATTTCCTGGATTTGTAGAGCTTTCTCCATTGGAAGGAAAACTCTCTGCACCTCGGTGTCCAGTATCATTCCCAGAAATGATAGTCTCGTTGTCGGTTCCAACTGAGATTTTGGAAAATTCAGGATCCATCTGTGTTGTTGAAGCACCGACAGATAGAGTAATGTCTTGTACTAGCTTCTCCCTGGACCTCGCTTTTATTAGGAGATCGTCCAGGTAAGGAATTATGTTGACTCCTTTCTTGCGAAGAAGAACCATCATCTCCGCCATCACCTTGGTGAACACCCTTGGGGCCGTGGGGAGCCCGAAAGGTAATGTTTGGAATTGGTAATGACAGTCTTGTACCACAAACCTCAGGTATGCCTGATGTGGAGGGTAGATGGGAACATGTAGATAAGCATCCTTGATGTCCACTGACACCATAAATTCCTTCTCCTCCAAGCTGGAGATCACCGCTCTCAGGGACTCCATCTTGAACTTGAATTGTTTTAGAAAATAAGATTTTACTTACCGATAAATCTATTTCTCGTAGTCCGTAGTGGATGCTGGGACTCCGTCAGGACCATGGGGATTAGCGGCTCCGCAGGAGACAGGGCACAAAAATAAAAGCTTTAGGACTAGGTGGTGTGCACTGGCTCCTCCCCCCATGACCCTCCTCCAAGCCTCAGTTAGGATACTGTGCCCGGACGAGCGTACACAATAAGGAAGGATTTTGAATCCCGGGTAAGACTCATACCAGCCACACCAATCACACCGTACAACTTGTGATCTGAACCCAGTTAACAGTATGACAAACGTAGGAGCCTCTGAACAGACGGCTCACAACAATAACAACCCGATTTTTTTGTAACAATAACTATGTACAAGTATTGCAGACAATTCGCACTTGGGATGGGCGCCCAGCATCCACTACGGACTACGAGAAATAGATTTATCGGTAAGTAAAATCTTATTTTCTCTGACGTCCTAGTGGATCCTGGGACTCCGTCAGGACCATGGGGATTATACCAAAGCTCCCAAACGGGCGGGAGAGTGCGGATGACTCTGCAGCACTGAATGAGAGAACTCCAGGTCCTCTTTAGCCAGGGTATCAAATTTGTAGAATTTTACAAACGTGTTCTCCCCCGACCACGTAGCTGCTCGGCAGAGTTGTAATGCCGAGACCCCTCGGGCAGCCGCCCAAGATGAGCCCACCTTCCTTGTGGAATGGACCTTGATAGATTTAGGCTGTGGCAGGCCTGCCACAGAATGTGCAAGTTGAATTGTGCTACAAATCCAACGAGCAATCGTCTGCTTAGAAGCAGGAGCACCCAGCTTGTTGGGTGCATACAGTATAAACAGCGAGTCAGATTTTCTGACTCCAGCCGTCCTTGAAATATATATTTTCAATGCCCTGACAACGTCCAGCAACTTGGAATCCTCCAAATCGCTAGTAGCCGCAGGCACCACAATAGGCTGGTTCAGGTGAAACGCTGAAACCACCTTAGGCAGAAACTGAGGACGCGTCCGCAGTTCTGCCCTGTCCGAATGGAAAATCAGATATGGGCTTTTATACGATAAAGCCGCCAATTCTGACACTCTCCTGGCTGAAGCCAGGGCCAGTAGCATGGTTACTTTCCATGTAAGATATTTCAAATCCACCGATTTGAGTGGCTCAAACCAATGGGATTTGAGAAAATCCAAAACTACATTAAGATCCCACGGAGCCACTGGGGGCACAACCGGGGGCTGTATATGTAGTACTCCTTTTACAAAAGTCTGGACTTCAGGAACTGAAGCCAATTCTTTCTGGAAGAAAATCGACAGGGCCGAAATTTGAACCTTAATGGGCCCTAATTTGAGGCCCATAGACAATCCTGTTTGCAGGAAATGTAGGAATCGACCCAGTTGAAATTCCTCCGTCGGGGCCTTCCTGGCCTCACACCACGCAACATATTTTCTCCAAATGCGGTGATAATGTTGTGCAGTCACCTCCTTCCTGGCTTTTACCAGGGTAGGGATGACCTCTTCCGGAATGCCTTTTTCCCTTAGAATTCGGCGTTCAACCGCCATGCCGTCAAACGCAGCCGCGGTAAGTCTTGGAATAGACACGGTCCCTGCTGAAGCAGGTCCCGTCTTAGAGGTAGAGGCCACGGATCTTCCGTGAGCATCTCCTGAAGTTCCGGGTACCAAGTTCTTCTTGGCCAATCCGGAGCCACGAGTATCGTTCTTACTCCCCTTTGCCGTATAATTCTCAGTACTTTTGGTATGAGAGGCAGAGGAGGAAACACATACACTGACTTGAACACCCACGGTGTTACCAGAGCGTCCACAGCTATTGCCTGAGGGTCTCTTGACCTGGCGCAATACCTGTCCAGTTTTTTGTTGAGGCGGGACGCCATCATATCCACCTTTGGTTTTTCCCAACGGTTCACAATCATGTGGAAGACTTCTGGATGAAGTCCCCACTCTCCCGGGTGTAGATCGTGTCTGCTGAGGAAGTCCGCTTCCCAGTTGTCCACTCCCGGAATGAACACTGCTGACAGTGCTATCACATGATCTTCCGCCCAGCGAAGAATCCTTGCAGCTTCTGCCATTGCCCTCCTGCTTCTTGTGCCGCCCTGTCTGTTTACGTGGGCGACTGCCGTGATGTTGTCCGACTGGATCAACACCGGCTGACCCTGAAGCAGGGGTTTTGCCAGGCTTAGAGCATTGTAAATCGCTCTTAGCTCCAGTATATTTATGTGAAGAGACATCTCCAGGCTTGACCACACTCCCTGGAAGTTTCTTCCCTGTGTGACCGCTCCCCAGCCTCTCAGACTGGCATCCGTGGTCACCAGGACCCAGTCCTGTATGCCGAATCTGCGGCCCTCTAACAGATGAGCACTCTGCAACCACCACAGAAGAGACACCCTTGTCCGTGGAGACAAAGTTATCCGCTGATGCATCTGCAGATGCGATCCGGACCATTTGTCCAGCAGATCCCACTGAAAAGTTCGTGCGTGGAATCTGCCGAATGGAATCGCTTCGTAAGAAGCCACCATTTTTCCCAGGACTCTTGTGCATTGATGCACAGACACTTTTCCTGGTTTTAGGAGGTTCCTGACAAGTTCGGATAACTCCCTGGCTTTCTCCTCCGGAAGAAACACCTTTTTCTGAACCGTGTCCAGAATCATTCCCAGGAACAGCAGACGTGTCGTCGGGGTCAATTGAGATTTTGGAAAATTCAGAATCCACCCGTGCTGTTGCAGCACTACTTGGGTTAGAGCTACTACGTCCCCCAGCTGTTCTCTGGACCTTGCCCTTATCAGGAGATCGTCCAATTAAGGGATAATTAATACGCCTTTTCTTCGCAGAAGAAACATCATTTCGGCCATTACCTTGGTAAAGACCCGAGGTGCCGTGGACAATCCAAACGGCAGCGTCTGAAACTGATAATGACAGTTTTGCACCACGAACCTGAGGTACCCTTGATGTGAAGGGCAAATTGGGACATGCAGGTAAGCATCCTTGATGTCCAGGGACACCATAAAGTCCCCTTCTTCCAGATTCGCTATCACTGCTCTGAGTGACTCCATCTTGAACTTGAATTTTTGTATGTACAGGTTCAAAGATTTCAGATTTAGAATAGGTCTTACCGAGCCGTCCGGCTTCGGTACAACAAATAGTGTGGAATAATACCCCTTTCCCTGTTGTAGGAGGGGTACCTTGACTATCACCTGCTGAGAATACAGCTTGTGAATGGCTTCCAATACCGTCGCCCTGTCTGAGGGAGACGTTGGCAGAGCAGACTTTAGGAACCGGCGAGGGGGAGACTTCTCGAATTCCAACCTGTAACCCTGAGATACTACCTGCAGGATCCAGGGGTCCACCTGTGAGTGAGCCCACTGTGCGCTGAAATTCTTGAGTCGACCCCCCACCGCCCCTGAGTCCGCTTGTAAAGCCCCAACGTCATGCTGAGGGCTTTGCAGAAGCCGGGGAGGGCTTCTGCTCCTGGGAGGGAGCTGCTTGGTGCACTCTCTTACCCTTTCCTTTGCCTCGGGGCAGATATGACTGTCCTTTTGCCCGCTTGTTCTTATAGGAACGAAAGGACTGCGGCTGAAAAGACGGTGTCTTTTTCTGTTGGGAGGGGACCTGAGGTAAAAAGGTGGATTTCCCGGCTGTTGCCGTGGCCACCAAATCCGATAGACCGACCCCAAATAATTCCTCCCCTTTATACGGCAATACTTCCATATGCCGCTTGGAATCCGCATCACCTGACCACTGTCGCGTCCATAAACTTCTTCTGGCAGATATGGACATCGCACTTACTCTCGATGCCAGAGTGCAAATATCCCTCTGAGCATCTCGCATATAAAGAAAAGCATCCTTTAATTGCTCTATAGTCAATAAAATACTGTCCCTATCCAGGGTATCAATATTTTCAGTCAGGGAATCCGACCAAACCACCCCAGCACTGCACATCCATGCAGAGGCGATGGCTGGTCGCAGTATAACACCAGTATGAGTGTATATACTTTTCAGGGTAGTTTCCAGCCTCCTATCAGCTGGATCCTTGAGGGCGGCCGTTTCAGGAGACGGTAACGCCACTTGTTTTGATAAGCGTGTGAGTGCCTTATCCACCCTAGGGGGTGTTTCCCAGCGCGCCCTAACCTCTGGCGGGAAAGGATATAATGCCAATAACTTCTTTGAAATTAGCAGTTTTCTATCGGGGTTAACCCACGCTTCATCACACACTTCATTCAATTCCTCTGATTCAGGAAAAACTACAGGTAGTTTTTTCAGACCCCACATAATACCCCTTTTTGTGGTACTTGCAGTATCAGAGATATGCAAAGCCTCCTTCATTGCCGTGATCATATAACGTGTGGCCCTACTGGAAAATACGTTTGTTTCTTCACCGTCGACACCAGATTCGGTGTCCGTGTCTGGGTCTGTGTCGACCGACTGAGGTAAAGGGCGTTTTACAGCCCCTGACGGTGTCTGAGACGCCTGGACAGGTACTAACTGGTTTGCCGGCCGTCTCATGTCGTCAACTGATTTTTGTAACGTGCTGACATTATCACGTAATTCCATAAACAAAGCCATCCATTCCGGTGTCGACTCCCTAGGGGGTGACATCACCATTACCGGCAATTGCTCCGCCTCCACACCAACATCGTCCTCATACATGTCGACACACACGTACCGACACACAGCAGACACACAGGGAATGCTCTTATCGAAGACAGGACCCCACTAGCCCTTTGGGGAGACAGAGGGAGAGTTTGCCAGCACACACCCAAGCGCTATAAATATATAGGAACAACCCTACAGAAGTGTTGTTTCCTTTATAGCAGCTTAATATATCAATATCGCCAAAAAAGTGCCCCCCCTCTCTGTTTTTTTTACCCTGTTTCTGTAGTGCAGTGCAGGGGAGAGTCCTGGGAGCCTTCCTCGCAGCGGAGCTGTGCAGGAAAATGGCGCTGTGTGCTGAGGAGATAGGCCCCGCCCCCTATTTCGGCGGGCTCTTTTCCCGGTGTTTGTGAGACCTGGCAGGGGTTAAATACATCCATATAGCCCCAGGGGCTATATGTGATGTATTTTTAGCCAGAACAAGGTATTATCATTGCTGCCCAGGGCGCCCCCCCCCAGCGCCCTGCACCCTCAGTGACCGCTGGTGTGAAGTGTGCTGACAACAATGGCGCACAGCTGCAGTGCTGTGCGCTACCTCATGAAGACTGAAAAGTCTTCTGCCGCCGGTTTCTGGACCTCTTCACTTTTCGGCATCTGCAAGGGGGTCGGCGGCGCGGCTCCGGGACCGGACTCCATGGCTGGGCCTGTGTTCGATCCCTCTGGAGCTAATGGTGTCCAGTAGCCTAAGAAGCCAATCCATCCTGCACGCAGGTGAGTTCACTTCTTCTCCCCTAAGTCCCTCGTTGCAGTGAGCCTGTTGCCAGCAGGACTCACTGAAAATAAAAAACCTAATAACTTTTTCTAAGCAGCTCTTTAGGAGAGCCACCTAGATTGCACCCTGCTCGGACGGGCACAAAAACCTGAGGCTTGGAGGAGGGTCATGGGGGGAGGAGCCAGTGCACACCACCTAGTCCTAAAGCTTTTATTTTTGTGCCCTGTCTCCTGCGGAGCCGCTAATCCCCATGGTCCTGACGGAGTCCCAGCATCCACTAGGACGTCAGAGAAAATAGATTTAGAAACTTCAGGTTCAGAATTGGTCTGACCGAGCCGTCTGGCTTTGGGACCACAAAGAGGCTTGAATAAAAACCTTTTTTCTGTTGTAATTCGGGAACCAAGGAAATTACCTTGTCTTGACACAATTTTTGTATTGCGTCCAATACCTTTGTTCTGTCTTGTACCGAAACTGGCAAAGTTGATTTGAAAAATCGGCATGGGGGAAGTTCTTGGAATTCCAACCTGTAACCCTGGTAAACAATTTGTAACACCCAAGGGTCCAGATCGGAACGACTCCATAGTTGACTGAAAAACAGTAAGCGAGCCCACAATCGACCGTCCTCCCGCAAGGGAGCCCCAGCGTCATGCTGAGGACTTTGCAGCAGCAGCAACAGCTGCTGGTTTCTGTTCTTGTGAAGTAGCGGGCGTGGTAGGTTTTCTTCCTCTACTACGACCTCTGCCTGCAAATAAGGGGTTGGCTTTCGCCTTTTTGTACCTGTTGGGCCGAAAGGACTGCATGGTGTTAGAATGATACCCTTTCTTAGTGGGAACATACGCAGAAGGTAAAAATGCAGATTTTCCAGAAGTAGTTGTGGATATCAGGGCATCCAACTTGTCACCAAAAAGGGCCTCCCCATTATAAGGGTAGTTTCGATATTCCTTTTTGATTCAGCATCAGCATTCCAGTGACGAACCCATAAAGCTCTACGCCCTGATACCGCCATGTCGGTGGCTCTGGAACTGAGCAAACCCACATCCTTCATAGCTTCGACAAAATATCCCACCGCATCCTTGATGTGGCCAAGGGTAAGGAGAACTTCATCTCTATCATATACAGAGTATATAGTATCAATATTAACCATTAAGTTGTCTGCCCACTTCTCTACCGCATTACCCACCCATGCACTAGCAATGGCGGGCCTAAGAGTGGTACCATTCGCAGTAAATAAGGATTCAAAAATAGTTTCCAACTAACGGTCAGCCGGGTCCTTAAGAGACGCTGACCCAGGGGCAGGCAAGGTTATTTTCTTAGAAAGTCTAGAGACTGAGGTGTCTACCACTGCAGGCGTCTCCCACCTTTTCCTATCCTCCTCAGGGAAAGGATATGCAATTCGTAAGCGTTTGGGAATAGTAAATTTCTTCTCAGGGTTAGACCAGGCTCCCTCAAAGAAATCATTCATAGGTTTAGACGGAGGAAAAGTCATTTCTTGTTTTTTATTTAGTCTAAAATAGTCCTTTTCGTCAGGTGTAGGTGTACTATCAGGAAACTGTAACACCTCTTTAATAGCAACAATCATACGTTGAATGCTTTTAGATACAAAAGAAGATACAAACTAGCGCTGCTGATGTTTTAACAAATTAAAACAATCTAAAACGTTAATGAAAGCGTCTGCCTGAAATGCTTCATGTACTCGAACTGAACATGATCCTCAGTATGAATCCACGTAATTGGAGAGACACTCGCATAGAAATTCAGTCTCGCATTCACGTAAGGGTATCTTTAATATGGATAGCAGAATACCAGATGATTTTTTTCAAAGACAGCGAGTAATTGGAATCACACTTACATTTACTCACAACGCTGATTTATATTAATAATTTTTATAAGCTCCTTCCCCTGAAGAGTGTACTTGTATTTCCAGAGAAGCGCAACGTGGATCCTCTCAGCAGCGTCTGCAGGGAGAAAATGGCGCTGAGTGAGTGAGCTGAACAGCCTGAGGAGAAGCTCCGCCCCCTAAAATTGAGCGTTTCCCCTGAGGCAGTGGAATAAATTTTACTGGCCTCCCCGGGGTGCCCCCCCCCCCCCCCCTGTGAGAAACATGGCGCGCTGGTACCTTAATTAGCCGCCACGATGACCGGAGGACCGCTCTGCCGGACTCCGGTGAATACTCACCCGTCTTCTGGCTCTGTTAGAGGGTGGCGGCAGTGCTGTGGGAGTGAACCGCGAGCCATGGGTGAGCTGTGTTCAGTTCCCTCAGGAGCTAATGGTGTCCTGTCAGCGGAACCACTAGAGCTATTAAACTAATTGAGAGGTTGGTTCTAATCTCCACCCCTAAGTCCCACGAAGCAGGGAAGGTGTTGCCACAATCTTCCCTGTAAAATAAAAAACCTAACAAAGTCTTTTCCAGCAAAGCTCTGTAGAGCTCCACCAGAGTGCATCCAGTCTCCTGAGCACATTTTCTAAACTGAGGTCTGGAGGAGGGGCATAGAGGGAGGAGCCAGTTCAAACTAGTTAAAGTCCTGAAGGCTCCTGCGGAACAGTCTATACCCCATGGTACTAAAATGGACCCCAGTATCCTCTAGGACGTAAGAGAAACGTGTTTAACCACCTTCTTATGTTTAAACCTATCTGGTTTCTTAGAGACAACCTCAGGCTCATCAGACACCTGAAGAATGAGCCTAATCGCTTCAATCAAATCCGGGACATCCACTAACGACTTGCATTCCCAATCAGAAACATCTGTATCAGTGTCTGTGGAATCAATATAAGCACCATCCTCATCAGAGGATGTGTCTGGGATAGCAGTGGATTGGGAGGAAGTAATGGTCCATTTAGAAGACGACTTAGTCTTAGGCGGGCAAGAGTCACACTTAGATTTAGTCATAGACCGGTTCAACTGCTGTAACTAGGGAGGCCAATCCCGGGATCGGGGGGATCCCGGGATTTGGGCCCAAAAATGCCGGGATTTGAATCCCGGGATTGCAGCATCCAATCCCGGGATTCACGGGATTGCACTGCGCATGTGCGGGAGGGAGTGTGTGTAAGTAATACAACTTACACTTAGGCGGGCGGCAGCCATAGACGAACGCTGAACGCGGCGACACTTCAAATGTGGCGCCGGCCGCCAGCCAATCAGAGCTGGCGGACCGGCAGCCAATCAGGGAAGCTGCCGCGGCAGCCAATCAGGAGCGACTGCTGCGGCCGCTTCCCTGATTGGCTGCTGGTCCGCCTGCTCTGGTTGGCTGGCGGCCGGCGCTTCATTTGAAATGCCGCAGCGTTCGGTGTGTCCATGGCTGGCGCCCACCTAATAGTAAGTGTTATTACTTACACCCAGCCTCCCTCCCGCGCCACTACCAACCCTCCCCGCTACCTACTGTACACCCTCCTGCCCAGCTACCTACAACCTCCGCACCGCTAACTACACCCTCCCGCCCAGCTACCTACACCCTCCGCACCGCTACCTACACCCTCCCGCCCAGCAACCTACACCCTCCTGCACTGCAACCTACACCCTCCTGCACTGCAACCTACACCCTCCCTCCCCCGCCGCTACCTACACCCTCCCGCACTGCTACCTACCCTCCAGCGCTGCTCCCTACACCCTTCTTTACTGATCCCTACTGCAATCCCGGGAATCCCAGGATTGATCGTTTTTCAATCCCGAATCCCAGGATTTTGGCCTCCCTAGCTGTAATTGAGTGGAAAGCTGATCCGCCCATGGCGGTTTAACAGCAGGGACCATAAACTGTTGCAGTGGCACAGGTGGTCCCACAGGGGCCGTCAGTTTAGTTACAAGCGTGTTTAACAATGTGGAAAAAGTAGCCCAAGGTGCGTCTTGTGATGCCCCTGGTGCTACCGACCCACTGAGGGGTAAGGAACCCCCTGAACCTGAACTTTCATCTGCCATATTATCCTTTGTAACGTCCGCGGCCTCACTACCATGCAGTGTGGGAGAAGTCCCAGCGATGTTGACAAGTGTAGCAGACCTAACTATGGGGGTCATTCCGACCCGATCGCTCGCTGCAGTTTGTCGCAGTGCAGCGATCGGGTCGGAACTGCGCATGTGCCGGCACCGCAGCACGCCGGCGCATGGCAGTCGTCGGTGCCCAGCGATCGCCTCTGAGACAGAGAAGGAGGCTGAACGGCGGCTTTAAGCCGCCGTTTAGAGGGAGCGGTCCGGCCAACGCAGGTGTGGCCGGATCGTTGGGGGGACGGGTAACTCCCGGCCAGCCGCAGGAACTGCGCTGGCCGGGAGTTACTTCTCAAATACGAAGGGGGGAGGGGGGGGGGGGGCGGCACTGACATGCGGGGCGGACTAGCCCTGTGCTGGGCGTCCCCCCGCATGTCTGAGTTTACGATGGTAGCTGTGCTAAACTTAGCACAGCTACGATCAACTCGGAATGACCCCCTATGTGCACAATATTGGGCAACCTGGTACAAAGTGTAGCAGCACTATACCTAGCAAGAACTCTCAGTAAAGTGTGCCTATGATAGCTTACGAACCGGGAGTTCAAGAAATATAAACTATATGGTGACTATAAATCACAAGTAAAAATACACTGCGAGTATATCTTGTGATACAATCCTATAGGAAACAGAGAAAACCTGAAAACACTTGGCCCCTTTAGGTATAGCAATATAGGAATAGCCCACTGAGTGAAATACCCTTTAATAAGGCAACCACACAGCAGCTACATGCACACAGACATATATATTCACAAGTGAACCATGCAGAAATTATGTACCATAAAACTGCACTGGACTAGCAATACACAGTAATACTTAGAATGGCTATATGTGTTAACAACAGATACAACAAAGCACAGTTAATACTGGATGTATATCACAGGGTGTTTGTACCACACAACCCTGAATGTATGCACTCTTTCTTAACTAACACTGTCCCAGTGACAGGTAGAATACTTAAGTGGCCTGTAAGAAGCACAGCACTGGCAATCAGGCAGTTCTACAGAGGATGATTTGCCCCAGCAGTCCTAGAAACAGCTCAGCTCAATCTGTGATGGCCGCTGGTCAGGAGTGAGGGAGAGATATGCAGCTCCAGGGCGGGAACATTGCAGAAATGGCGCCCTGGGGCTGGGGGGAGGGGCCTCAGGTCCGACCTGCTCCCCCTGCTGGTATCCCCACCGGGCGCTGCGGGTAGTAAAAAGCGGGGTTAATATAGCAGAAAACCCCCCAGACCTGTACCCCTTAACTGTCCCTGGTGGCTAGTGGAGCGGTCGCCCAGTAATCAGTGTCCACGCCAGCGCGCGACCCGCCTCCTACGGCCGCGCTGGATTGCAGTAAAGTGCGGGCACAGAAGCCCCTTATCTGCGGCCCCACGATCCGGGAGAACGGCGGCGTGTGTGTGACTGACCTCTGAAGAAACCGGCGCCTTCGCTGCAATGATCCGGCAATCAAGGTGCGGGAGTATACAGCGCAGCTGGGGGCGCCGGAGCTGCAGCAAGAAACGTCTATAAAGACTTCCTCTGCTGCAGCCCTTGTAGATGATGTAAAATAATCTTCTTCTTTCTTTAAAATAAGCTATGAATAAGCTGCCTGAGGCAGCCCCCTGTTAAGTGCCTGCTTACTGCATGGCACCAACTTACAAACTGAGCTCCCTGTGCATGGAGGCGGGGTTATAGAGCGGCGCTGAGCATCTTGGGAACAGTCAAAAGCTTTGAGCCTGTTGGTGCCTCAGATCAAAATCCTACTCTACACCCCGATGTGAATCCTTGTGGAGTCCAGTGTACCCCACAGCAGAAATGATATGTACTAAAATCACTGCTAATTAATAATACTCGTAAATTTATTCCCACCAGCAGCAAAAAAAGGAATAAAAATACCAAACCAATGTGGTTTAACAAAAATATAAAGGAATTAATGGACAAAAAAAGACGAGCATTTAAAAAAATACAAATCTGAGGGGGATGCGGAGTCATTTCAGCACTATAAGGACTGTAACAAAATACGCAAAAAAGGAATAAGAGTGGCTAAAGTAGAACCTGAAAAAATAGTAGCAAAGGAAAGCAAAGCGAATCCCAAATTTCTTTTTAAGTACAACAGCAAGAGACTAAAGAAGGAGAGTATAGGCCCTTTAAAGGACAAGAGGGGAGTCTTAATCAAAAAGGATAATGACATGGCAAACAAACTAAACAAGTTTTTTTCAACAGTATTTACCAGAGAGGACCAAATGCTGGGTCTAACACAAAATCTCAACAAAGATAATGTCCCACTGCTAAATGCTTATTTATGTGAGGAGGTAGTCTGTGACCGATTAAAAAAGTTAAAGATTAATAAGTCACCTGGTCCCGATGGAATTCACCCGAGGGTTTTTATGGAGCTGCACGCTGAACTAGCAAGACCTCTATTTTTGATCTTCGTGGATTCAGTTAAATTGGGTATGGTTCCCAAAGACTGGTGTATAGCGGAGGCAGTGCCGATATTCAAAAAGGGGAGCAAAGCTGAACCAGGTAATTATAGACAAGTTAGTCTTACATCTATGGTGGGGAAAGTATTGGAAGGTATTCTAAGGGACAATGGGGGTAATTCCAAGTTGATCACAGCAGGAATTTTGTTAGCAGTTGGGCAAAACCATGTGCACTGCAGCGGGGGCAGATATAACATGTGCAGAGAGAGTTAGATTTGGGTGCGGTGTGTTCAATCTGCAATCTAAATTGCAGTGTAAAAAATAAGAATTTACTTACCGATAATTCTATTTCTCGGAGTCCGTAGTGGATGCTGGGGTTCCTGAAAGGACCATGGGGAATAGCGGCTCCGCAGGAGACAGGGCACAAAAAGTAAAGCTTTACGATCAGGTGGTGTGTACTGGCTCCTCCCCCTATGACCCTCCTCCAAGCCTCAGTTAGGTACTGTGCCCGGACGAGCGTACACAATAAGGAAGGATTTATGAATCCCGGGTAAGACTCATACCAGCCACACCAATCACACCGTACAACCTGTGATCTAAACCCAGCCAACAGTATGATAACAGCGGAGCCTCTGAAAAGATGGCTCACAACAATAATAACCCGATTTTTGTAACTATGTACAAGTAATGCAGATAATCCGCACTTGGGATGTGCGCCCAGCATCCACTACGGACTCCGAGAAATAGAATTATCGGTAAGTAAATTCTTATTTTCTCTATCGTCCTAGTGGATGCTGGGGTTCCTGAAAGGACCATGGGGATTATACCAAAGCTCCCAAACGGGCGGGAGAGTGCGGATGACTCTGCAGCACCGAATGAGAGAACTCCAGGTCCTCCTTAGCCAGGGTATCAAATTTGTAGAATTTTACAAACGTGTTCTCCCCCGACCACGTAGCCGCTCGGCAGAGTTGTAATGCCGAGACCCCTCGGGCAGCCGCCCAAGAAGAACCCACCTTCCTTGTGGAGTGGGCTTTTACCGATTTTGGCTGTGGCAGGCCTGCCACAGAATGTGCAAGCTGAATCGTACTACAAATCCAGCGAGCAATAGTCTGCTTAGACGCAGGAGCGCCCAACTTGTTGGGAGCATATAGTATAAACAGCGAGTCAGATTTCCTGACTCCAGCTGTCCTTGAAATGTATATTTTTAAAGCTCTGACAACGTCCAACAACTTGGAGTCCTCCAAGTCGCTTGTAGCCGCAGGCACTACAATAGGTTGGTTCAGATGAAATGCTGACACCACCTTAGGGAGAAAATGCGGACGAGTCCGCAGTTCTGCCCTGTCCGAATGGAAAATCAGATATGGGCTTTTGTAAGATAAAGCTGCCAGTTCTGACACTCTCCTGGCCGAAGCCAGGGCTAGTAGCATGGTCACTTTCCATGTGAGATATTTCAAATCCACAGTTTTTAGTGGTTCAAACCAATGAGATTTGAGAAAGTCCAAAACAACATTGAGATCCCACGGTGCCACTGGAGGCACCACAGGGGGCTGTATATGCAGCACTCCCTTAACAAAAGTCTGGACTTCAGGAACTGAAGCCAATTCTTTTTGGAAGAAAATCGACAGGGCCGAAATTTGAACCTTAATAGATCCCAATTTGAGACCCATAGACAATCCTGATTGCAGGAAATGTAGGAATCGACCCAGTTGAAATTCCTCCGTCGGAGCACTCCGATCCTCGCACCACGCAACATATTTTCGCCAAATGCGGTGATAATGTTGCGCGGTTACTTCCTTCCTTGCTTTAATCAAAGTAGGAATGACTTCTTCCGGCATGCCTTTTTCCTTTAGGATCCGGCGTTCAACCGCCATGCCGTCAAACGCAGCCGCGGTAAGTCTTGAAACAGACAGGGACCCTGCTGAAGCAAGTCCCTTCTCAGAGGTAGAGGCCACGGATCTTCCGTGATCATCTCTTGAAGTTCCGGGTACCAAGTCCTTCTTGGCCAATCCGGAACCACTAGTATCGTTCTTACGCCTCTTTGCCGTATAATTCTCAATACTTTTGGTATGAGAGGCAGAGGAGGAAACACATACACCGACTGGTACACCCAAGGCGTTACCAGCGCGTCCACAGCTATTGCCTGCGGATCTCTTGACCTGGCGCAATACCTGTCCAGTTTTTTGTTGAGGCGAGACGCCATCATGTCCACCATTGGTCTTTCCCAACGGGTTACCAGCATGTGGAAAACTTCTGGATGAAGTCCCCACTCTCCCGGGTGAAGGTCGTGTCTGCTGAGGAAGTCTGCTTCCCAGTTGTCCACTCCCGGGATGAACACTGCTGACAGTGCTATCACATGATTCTCTGCCCAGCGAAGAATCCTTGCAGCTTCTGCCATTGCACTCCTGCTTCTTGTGCCGCCCTGTCTGTTCACATGGGCGACTGCCGTGATGTTGTCCGACTGGATCAACACCGGTTTTCCTTGAAGCAGAGGTTCTGCCTGGCTTAGAGCATTGTAGATTGCTCTTAGTTCCAGAATGTTTATGTGAAGAGACGTTTCCAGGCTCGACCACACGCCCTGGAAGTTTCTTCCTTGTGTGACTGCTCCCCAGCCTCTCAGGCTGGCGTCCGTGGTCACCAGGATCCAATCCTGTATGCCGAATCTGCGGCCCTCCAATAGATGAGCACTCTGCAACCACCACAGAAGAGATACCCTTGTCCTTGGAGACAGGGTTATCCGCTGGTGCATCTGAAGATGCGACCCTGACCATTTGTCCAACAGATCCCTCTGGAAAATTCTTGCGTGGAATCTGCCGAATGGAATTGCTTCGTAAGAAGCCACCATTTTTCCCAGGACTCTTGTGCATTGATGTACAGACACCTTTCCTGGTTTTAGGAGGTTTCTGACAAGCTCGGATAACTCCTTGGCTTTTTCCTCCGGGAGAAAAACCTTTTTCTGAACCGTGTCCAGAATCATCCCTAGGAACAGCAGACGTGTTGTCGGAATTAACTGGGATTTTGGAATATTCAGAATCCACCCGTGCTGTTTTAGCACTTCTTGAGACAGTGCTAATCCCATCTCTAGGTGTTCTCTGGACCTTGCCCTTATTAGGAGATCGTCCAAGTATGGGATAATTAATACGCCTTTTCTTCGAAGAAGAATCATCATCTCGGCCATTACCTTGGTAAAGACCCGAGGTGCCGTGGACAATCCGAACGGCAGCGTCTGAAACTGATAGTGACAGTTCTGTACGACGAACCTGAGGTACCCCTGGTGTGAGGGGTAAATTGGAACGTGGAGATACGCATCCTTGATGTCCAAGGATACCATAAAGTCCCCTTCTTCCAGGTTCGCTATCACTGCTCTGAGTGACTCCATCTTGAACTTGAACTTCTTTATGTACAGGTTCAAGGACTTCAGATTTAGAATAGGTCTTACCGAGCCATCCGGCTTCGGTACCACAAATAGAGTGGAATAATACCCCTTTCCTTGTTGTAAAAGGGGTACCTTGACTATCACCTGCTGAGAGTACAGCTTGTGAATGGCTTCCAAGACCGTCACCCTGTCGGAGGGGGACGTTGGTAAAGCAGACTTCAGGAAACGGCGAGGTGGATCCGTCTCTAGTTCCAACCTGTACCACTGAGATATTATCTGCAGGATCCAGGGATCTACCTGCGAGTGAGCCCACTGCGCGCTGAAATTCTTGAGACGACCCCCCACCGCCCCCGAGTCCGCTTGAGAAGCCCCAGCGTCATGCTGAGGCTTTTGTAGAAGCGGGGGAGGGCTTCTGTTCCTGGGAAGGAGCTGCCTGTTGCTGTCTCTTCCCCCTTCCTCTGCCTCGTGGCAGATATGAATATCCCTTTGCTCTCTTGTTTTTAAAGGAACGAAAGGGCTGCGGTTGAAAAGTCGGTGTCTTTTTCTGTTGGGGAGTGACTTGAGGTAAAAAGGTGGATTTCCCGGCTGTAGCCGTGGCCACCAAATCCGATAGACCGACACCAAATAACTCCTCCCCTTTATACGGCAAAACTTCCATATGCCGTTTTGAGTCCGCATCGCCTGACCACTGTCGCGTCCATAAACTTCTTCTGGCCGAAATGGACATAGCACTTACCCGTGATGCCAGTGTGCAGATATCCCTCTGTGCATCACGCATATAAAGAAATGCATCCTTTATTTGCTCTAAAGACAGTAAAACATTGTCCCTATCCAGGGTATCAATATTTTCAATCAGGGACTCTGACCAAGCTACCCCAGCACTGCACATCCAGGCTGTCGCTATAGCTGGTCGTAGTATAACACCTGTATGTGTGTATATACTTTTTTGGATATTTTCCATCCTCCTATCTGCTGGATCTTTAAGTGCGGCCGTCTCAGGAGAGGGTAACGCCACTTGTTTTGATAAGCGTGTGAGCGCCTTGTCCACCCTAGGAGGTGTTTCCCAGCGCGCCCTAACCTCTGGCGGGAAAGGGTATAAAGCCAATAACTTCTTTGAAATTAGCATTTTTTTATCGGGGGCAACCCACGCTTCATCACACACCTCATTTAATTCATCTGATTCAGGAAAAACTATAGGTAGTTTTTTCACACCCCACATGATACCCTGTTTTGTGGTACCTGTAGTATCACCAATATGTAACGCCTCCTTCATTGCCAAAATCATATAACGTGTGGCCCTACTAGAAAATACGGTTGATTCTTCACCGTCGCCACTGGAATCAGTGCCTGTGTCTGGGTCTGTGTCGACCGACTGAGGCAAAGGGCGTTTTACAGCCCCTGACTGTGTTTGAGGCGCCTGGACAGGCACTAATTGATTGTCCGGCCGTCTCATGTCGTCAAACGACTGCTTTAGCGTGTTGACACTATCCCGTAATTCCATAAATAAAGGCATCCATTCTGGTGTCGACCCCCTAGGAGGTGACATCCCCATATTTGGCAATTGCTCCGCCTCCACACCAATATCGTCCTCATACATGTCGACACACACGTACCGACACACAGCAGACACACAGGGAATGCTCTTAACGAAGACAGGACCCCACTAGCCCTTTGGGGAGACAGAGGGAGAGTTTGCCAGCACACACCAAAAGCGCTATATATGACAGGGATAGCCTTATAATAAGTGCTCCCTGTATAGCTGCTTTAATAATATAGTTTTGCCACAATTTTGCCCCCCCTCTCTTGTTTTACCCTGTTTCTGTAGTGCAGTGCAGGGGAGAGCCTGGGAGCCTTCCTGACCAGCGGAGCTGTGTGAGGAAAATGGCGCTGTGTGCTGAGGAGATAGGCCCCGCCCCTTTTTCGGCGGGCTCGTCTCCCGCTCTTTAGTGGATTCTGGCAGGGGTTAAATATCTCCATATAGCCCCCGGAGGCTATATGTGAGGTATTTTTAGCCAAAAAAGGTTTTCATTTGCCTCCCAGGGCGCCCCCCTCCCAGCGCCCTGCACCCTCAGTGACTGCCGTGTGAAGTGTGCTGAGAGGAAAATGGCGCACAGCTGCAGTGCTGTGCGCTACCTTAAGAAGACTGAGGAGTCTTCTGCCGCCGATTCTGGACCTTCTCGTTTCAGCATCTGCAAGGGGGCCGGCGGCGAGGCTCCGGTGACCATCCAGGCTGTACCTGTGATCGTCCCTCTGGAGCTAATGTCCAGTAGCCAAGAAGCCAATCCATCCTGCACGCAGGTGAGTTCACTTCTTCTCCCCTAAGTCCCTCGTTGCAGTGATCCTGTTGCCAGCAGGACTCACTGTAAAATAAAAAACCTAAGCTAAACTTTTCTAAGCAGCTCTTTAGGAGAGCCACCTAGATTGCACCCTTCTCGGCCGGGCACAAAAATCTAACTGAGGCTTGGAGGAGGGTCATAGGGGGAGGAGCCAGTACACACCACCTGATCGTAAAGCTTTACTTTTTGTGCCCTGTCTCCTGCGGAGCCGCTATTCCCCATGGTCCTTTCAGGAACCCCAGCATCCACTAGGACGATAGAGAAATAAAGCAGCCAGTATTTACCCTGCACAGAAACAAAATAACCCACCCAAATCTAACTCTCTCTGCACGTTATATCTGCCTGCCCTGCAGTGCACATGGTTTTGCCCAACTGCTAACAAAATTCCTGCTGCGATCAACTTGGAATTACCCCCCATATTCAAAAGTTCCTTGAAGCAAATAAGGTCATTATAAGGAACCAACATGGATTTGTGATGGACAGATGTCAGACCAACTTACTTGGATTTTATGAAACAGTAAGTGCGAACCTTGATCAGGGTAAGGAGGTGGATGTAATCTTTTTAGACTTTGCCAAAGCTTTCGACACTGTACCACACATGCGTCTTATCTATAAGCTATAAGAAATAGGGCTAGGGAGCACAATATGCACTTGGGTCAGTAATTGGTTCGATAATAGGGAGCAGCGCGTTGTGGTCAATGGATCATTTTCAAATTGGACTTAAGTACTAAGTGGTGTGCCACAAGGGTCTGTACTTAGGTCGTTGATGAAAATGTTGAACAAAAGAGGTCTAACAGTAGGTCTAGAGAGGATGGTGTCAATTTTCGCAGACAATACCAAATTGTGTATGGTTATAAATATGGAGGGGGATGCTGAGTCTCTTCAGAACGACTTAACTAAACTGGAAGCATGGGCAGCAAAATGGAGAATGAGATTCAACTCAGACAAGTGTAAGGTAATGCACTGTGGGGGCAAGACCAAAAATAACACCTACACACTAAATGGGGTAATATTAGGGGATTCTGTACTGGAAAAAGACTTAGGGGTTCACATAGATAACAAATTAAGCAGCAGTACCCAAAGTAGGAGTGCAGCAAAGAAGGCTAATAAGATATTAGCATGCATAAAACGGGGAATTGATGCAAGGGACGAGAATATTATACTGCCATTATATAAATCCCTAGTGAGGCCACATCTTGAATACTGTGTGCAATTTTGGGCACCATATTACAAAAAGAATATCCTGGAGCTAGAAAAGGTTCAGAGGCGGGCGACCAAACTAATCAATGGCATGAAGATGCTGGAATACGAGGCAAGGCTAGGCATGTTTACATTGGAAAAGATGAGACTAAGAGGGGACATGATCAACATCTACAAATATATAAGGGGTCAATACACAGAGCTTGGGAGGGACCTGTTTTCTATAATATCAGCACAGAGGACACGTGGTCACTGGCTTAGATTAGAGGAGTTTCTGCACATTGAGGTGAAAAGGTTTTTTCCCAGTAAGGACATTATGTGTTTGGAATTCCCTGCCTGAGAGAGTAGTAATGGCGGACTCAACACCTTTAAGAATGGGTTAGATAAATTCCTATTGGATAAAGATATTCAGAGTTATGGTGCGTAGGCACGCATTATAGTTAATATAACTAATCCTAACATAAAAATAACTAGTCCTATAATAAGACTGCAGAGGAGACCACAAATAGGTTGATCTCGATGGACAATTGTCTTTTTTCAACCTTAGTTACTATGTTACTATGTATGTTACAATTATTAATTTATCTCTATAAGTCCAATAGAGCATAGAGCAGGCCTGGCCAACCTGTGGCTCTTCAGATGTTGTGAAACTACACATCCCAGCATACCCGGCTACAGTTTTAGCATTCCATAATAGCAAAACTGTGGCAAAGCATGATGGGACTTGTAGTTTTACAAAAGCTGGAGAGCCACAGGTTGGCCAGGCCTGGCCTAGAGAGTCACAAAGAAGCTTTACTGTTTATTAAATTTAACTAAAACAAATTAATTTACTTTACTTATTGCAGCTATTTACTTTAGTCTATCTAGTGATACGGAGTAACAATTAATTACAATTTTTTCTCAATTATATATGGATAAATAACAGCTGCTGCTAAGTATGTGTTAATATATGTTGTCCTTTATAAACCTTTATTCCCCCCCCCCTTTTTTTCCACCTACGTGCATATTAATTAGGGCCTGACACACAGAATGGGCATAAATAGCCCATTTCAAAGATGGCCGCACCTACTCCCTGACGAAGGCCCAGACGGTTTGATACGTGTAGGAGCTACCAGGAAGATAGGTAAGGCTCTGTAAGAGGACGCTATGGACAGTCCTATTTTAGGTCTGGAAGTGGCACCCGTTCATCCCTCTAAGACTGTGACCACCTCCTGTGTGATCTGGCGGCCACGATGTGCTTTTAGCACAGCATCATCGAGGTCAATGCCAGGTCACCGGTGAGGGAGGCGAATCCGGAGTCCCCATACTTGAACCCTGCATCCTATCCCCCCACCTCTGTTTGAATTTCATTAACTCACTGTTATCCACTCATCATACAGGTGGGACGCCACCAGTGAGCAGATATTTATCAGCACTACGTCACTACCTTATTGGACAATCATATACCTCGTCTTTTTCATTGATTTTAACTTTAATTTTTTTGTGACCCCCCATCCCTATATTCCCTATACTAATACAATATGCACACTATCAGTGTAATTTATGATTTTGTATTTACCAAGTAAAGGTACCCTTCACATAATTTTACTTTTGTCATATATTAACATAAGGCGCAATTACTATCCGAACCTTTACCATATATGTCTGTGAAGCTGAATAGGGTAGCTTCACTCGTAATTTGCTGCCGACTCTAAATAACTGTGCAAGTGAGCACAAGGTAAACCAGACACGATTATTAAGGTATGGAATTATGTTAACTCCCTGCCTGCGGAGTAGAACCATCATCTCTGCCATCACCTTGGTGAACACCCTCGGGAGAGACCGAATGGCAGTGCCTGAAACGGATAGTGACTGTCTAACAGTGCAAATCTAAGATAAGCCTGGTGCGGAGGCCAAATCGGAATGTGGAGATACGCATACTTGATATCTAGGGATACCAGAAACTCCCCCTCCTCTAGACCTGAGATCACCAGTCTCAGAGTCTCCATTTTGAATTTGAACTCCCTTAGATAAGGGTTTAGCGATTTCAAGTTCAAAATTGGTCTGACCGAACCATACGGTTTCGGTACCACAAAAGGTTTGAATAGTAACCCACGCTGTGCATATGAGGTGGAACTGGAACAATAACCTCTACCTTTTCCAATTTTTGGATAGCTTCCTGTAGAACAGTTCTGTCTGACAGTAAAGTCGGCAAGCCTAATTTGAAGAATCGGTGAGGTGGGGTTTCTTGAAACACCAGTCTGTACCCCCTGGGACACAATATCCTGTACCCAGGCCGGACGACACCGGCCTGGGTACGCCTGAAACGCCTGAGTCTCGAAACCACCAGCCCGTCCTCCAGGCTGTGTGGTCCACAGTCATGCTGAGGATTTTGAGGAACCAGAGGCAGGTTTCTGGTCCTGAGAGCCTGCGGGGGCAGTCTTTTTGGATTTTGCCCACCCACCTCTAAAGAATGTGGTAGGAGGCTTGGACTTTTTCATCTTAGCGGTCCAAAAGGACTGTGATGCAGGTGAAGAAAAGGGTTTCTTCGTAGAAGGCGTAGCTGAGGGAAGAAAAGGTGACTTAACCGCAGTTGCCGTGGAAATCCACGCATCCCCAAATAGAGCCTGACCTGTGTAGGGTAGGTTCTCCACACTTCTCCTGGATTCCGCGTCTGCAGATCATTGGCGTAGCCAAAGTCCCCTGCGAGCTGATACAGACATGGACGATATTCTTGCAGTCAGCGTACCAAGGTCCTTCATGGATTCCACCATGAACCCCGCAGAATCCTGTATGTTATGTAAAATAATTCAGTGTCACTTCTATCCATTGAATCCAAATCCTTAAGTAACGTGCCTGACCCCTTTACTATAGCTTTAGAGATCCATGCGCAGGCAATAGTAGGCCTCAGCACCACCCCTGAAGCAGTGTATATGGATTTGAGCGTAGTGTTAATCTTGCGATCAGCCGGTTCTTTTAAAGCGGTAGACCCAGGGACAGGTAAAACCACCTTTTTCGACAGTCTGGAAACAGATGCGTCAACTATGGGTGGGGTTTCCCATTTTTTCCTATCTCCCTCAGGGAAAGGTACAGCAACCAAAATCCTTTTAGGAATCTGGAATTTTTTCTCCGGGTTTTGCCAGGATTTTTCAAATAAAGCGTTTAATTCTTTAGACACAGGGAAGGTTAGCGAGGCTTTCTTATTATATGTGAAGTAAACCTTCTCAACCTGCTCGGGTGTTATGTCAGTAATATTTAGTACATCTCTAATGGCCTCAATCATGAGCTGCACCCCCTTTGCAAGGGATGCCGCCCCCCTCAGCACATCCCCATCACCGTCTGCGGTGTCAGTGTCGGTATCCCTGTCATCTTGCATAATATGGGCAAGTGCACGTTTCTGTGGGTATATGCTAGGGAATTATGAAGGAATAGGAACAGAACCTGACCAAATTGCCATCGACTTCTTTAAAACCGGAATTTCAGTCTCAGTATGAGCTACCCTAGTAGAGATCTGAGAGATCATTCTCTTAATAGAGGTCAACCACTCAGGCTCAGCAATAGGGATCTGAGACAATGCATTACATTCCTGTGTACATGGAATGGATTCCTCCTAAGAGAAAATGTCCTCTGTAGCACAAGACACAGAGTCCCAAGACATGGCTATGTGAGACAACACCACCCACACAGGGAAATATCAGACACAGTTTCCCCCCAAGAATGCCACAGAGAAACACAGATTGGAGCCAACCCACACACAGCGCTTCCTAAGGTAGATATAATACAACTACCTGGTGCTTACCGTGTAACTTAATAGACCACACAGTATTTATACAGCCTTCCTCACTCCTACAACCCCCTGGAACTGCACAGGATAGCTGGAGCTGCTTGGAGGGACAGCTCTCCCTGTCAGCGTCACTGTATAGGATCTGCAAACAGGAAAATGGCGCTGAACGCTGCTGGGTCTGCTCTGAGGAGGAGCTTTGCCCCCTGAACATGGCGCTGCTTCCTGCTCCCCACTTCTTTATACTGGCCTGAGAAATTGTGCTGGCAGCATTACCGAGGTCCCTGACAGCATTGGTGCCAGTGTAGGGTATAGGCCCTGGCTCACGGCACACCTCACAGCGCCGCACTATGTACCGCTGAGCCTCCAGAGCGCAGTTGATACTGCGCTCCCACCCTGTTGCTGCCATCTTCACACCGACTCCCCGCATGCCAGGGGGGCCGGTGACTCACTCGCCACCGAAATCTTCTGCCACTGTTAGTGGGTGGCGGCAGTGCTGGGGGAATGAGCGGTCGCCTGGGGCAGCTAACGATCATCACCCTCAGGAGCTCAGTGTCCTGTCAGTGGAGATAGTGGCTCAAACCCCACAGGGCGGACACTACTCCCCCTATAAGTCCCACGAAGCAGGGAGGCTGTTGCCAGCAGCATCCCTGTGCCTATACTAACTCTGAGAAGAAAATAAAACTAAGCTCTAGGATCTCCCCTAGCTGTGACCGGCTCCTCCGGGCACATTATCTAAACTGGGTCTGGTGGGAGGGGCATGGAGGGAGGAGCCAGCCCACACTCTCAAACTCTACGGGTGCCAGTGGCTCGTGGTGGGTGGACCTGTCTATACCCATGGTACTAATGTGGACCCCAGCATCCTCTAGGACGTAAGAGAAAGTCAGATGTTTGTATATAGGTATATATTTATACTGTAGGTATGTTTCACAGCAAATAAATAATTAGAATCTGGTAGATAATAGTCAACAGGTCACCTTGGTTAGTCCACATAATATGCAAACGTACACAGGTAAGCGCAGGGGAGTGTGCAAATGCAGAGTTAAAGATCACTATCAAAGATCTGTAAACCTTTAGGAAGTGTATAAACCAGCTCGCCTATTGTCTAGTTATAGTGCGGGCCAGAGGCAATGATAACATGAGATCAATTAAATTACTACCAAAAGGTCACAATAATTCATGCTAACACCCTAGGCAAAACAGATCTTTTACACATTTATACAGTCAAAAGGAAACCTTTGATTAGTAAAGAAATACAAAATATGATTCCAGAATACCTTTGGCAATTATAAAACTAGTTTGTCTATTGTCCATCTTAGGCCAAGCCAGGGATCATAAATTAGCTAAAAGAGATAACATCTATTGATAAATGAGGTCTGAGGTACCCTAGGCGAAACATACTCTGCTTGAGCAGAACAATCCAGCTTGGTTTAGGGTTTGTTTCAGGACACCTTGGAATGTGGATGGCAAACCTATAATTAACTATTGCATTGAAAAACGATGAAACTATACCAGTTAAATGTTAGGTAAATATACATAAATTCAGTCAGAAGACGAAGTCAGAAGTAAGGAGGAAGTCAGAGGGCCAGGCGAAGGAGAAGCAAACTGGTGCTGGAGACGTCCACACACACAGAAGGAATGGTCTCAGGTGGCTATGAATATTCTATCATGATCACTGATTATTGTAACTATTTACAAGTATACAATTTATGTTAGTAATTGTCTAAGTTTTTTTTAGATTGTTTCATGTTTTATATTCTACAATAAGCATAATTATTAGTAAATATATCACTGTGTATATATTATTCTGTGTGATTTGATTTGCCGATGAATAAACAATCAGGTAAGAGCTAATTTCACGTCTGAACTCCTTTAAGGAATCATAATTTCATAATTCATATGTATAAAGGACTGCATATATTTTTCACCCACCTGTTTGTAAGCCTGACATATATTTGCAGATATATATGATAAACGCATATTAATTGAAATATATATTAAATATATGATTAAAAACACTTTTCAATCATTTTATCAGTTGTATTTACAGTTGTATTAGTTTCCTCTATTGCATAGTATACACCATTCTTCAGATCATCACATCTGATTGGGATTTTTGAAAAGTAGAGGTGGTTATGCTGTCTTTCTGAATTTGGTTAAGAAATATTATAGTGAAGGCAGAACATTTTCTGTATGAGTAATACGCATATTATGCAAAGGAACACAACTAAAAAAATCTGCATCTTTTATGTGATGTAGAGATTTTTAGAATAAGTAGCACAGAATTCAAAGAAATGTCACCTCATGTGGTTTATACGTACCTGCACGTCTTAATAAAAGCGCATGTTTTTCATTAAGCAGCTTACGCAACAAATCCATGCATATCTGTATGGCAAGAAAATATAACTTACTTTTTATTTTCTTTAAATCAAAGTATTTTTATTGAAAGTTTTCAGTAATACAAGAAAACAATAAGAAGCATAAAAAGCAAAGAAATAAAAAGTCAAAATAATAAAAACAGAAATTGGAGCATACACAGCTAAAAAAATAGGATTTTAATACCTACCGGTAAATCCTTTTCTCCTAGCCCGTAGAGGATGCTGGGGACTCCAAAAGGACCATGGGGTATAGACGGTATCCGCAGGAGCTTGGGCACACTAAAATGACTTTGATTGGGTGTGAACTGGCTCCTCCCTCTATGCCCCTCCCCCAGACCTCAGTTATAGGAACTGTGCCCAGGAGAGACTGACATTTCGAGGAAAGGAATTTTGTTTAAACAAAGGGCGAGAAACATACCAGCCCACACCACAAACATACCGTACAACTGGAGTAGTATGAAACCAGATAACCGTATGAATTAACAACAGCAACAAGCTGAATAAACTAATACACAACCCATGTGTAAACAAATACAACCAGTAATACAACTGCAAGTAACAGTCCGCACTGGGATGGGCGCCCAGCATCCTCTACGGACTAGGAGAAAAGGATTTACTGGTAGGTATTAAAATCCTATTTGCTCTTACGTCCTAGAGGATGCTGGGGACTCCAAAAGGACCATGGGGTTTATACCAAAGCTCCAGACCGGGCGGGAGAGTGCGGACGACTCTGCAGCACCGATTGAGCAAACATGAGGTCCTCATCAGCCAGGGTATCAAACTTGTAAAACTTAGCAAATGTGTTTGAACCCGACAACGTAGCTGCTCGGCAAAGCTGAAGTGCAGAGACCCCCCCGGGCAGCCGCCCAAGTAGAGCCCACCTTCCTAGAAGAATGGGCCTTTACCGACTTCGGCAACGGTAGCCCAGCCGAAGAATGAGCCTGCTGAATAGTATTACAAATCCAGCGAGCAATAGTTTGTTTAGAAGCAGGATTTCCAATCTTGTTGGAAGCATACAGGACAAACAAAGCTTCTGTTTTCCTGGTAAGAGCCGTTCTGGCGACATAAATTTTCAAAGCTCTTCCAACATCAAGAGACTTTGGAACCGCCACAGCATCCGTAGCTACAGGCACCACAATAGGTTGGTTAATGTGAAACGAAGAAACCACCTTCGGCAGAAATTGTTGACGAGTCCTCAATTCCACTCTACCCGAATGGAAAATCAAATAAGGGCTCGTGAGACAAGGCTGCCAACTCTGACACTCGCCTGGCCGACGCCAGGGCCAAAAGCATGACCACTTTCCAAGTGAGAAACTTTAACTCAACCTTACGCAAAGGTTCAAACCAGTGAGACATAAGGAACTGCAAGACCACTTCAAGATCCCACGGCGCCACAAATGGAGGGCGGATATGCAATACTCCCTTCACAAAAGTCTGAACCTCAGGAAGGACGGCCAATTCTTTCTGAAAGAAAATAGATAAAGCCGAAATCTGCACTTTTATGGAACCCAATTTCAGGCCTGCATCTACGTCTGCCTGTAAAAAATGAAGAAACCGACCCAAGTGAAACTCCTCCGCCGGAGCGGCTTTGGTCTCACACCATGAAACATATTTCCTCCAAATACGGTGATAATGTTTTGCCGTAACCTCCTTCCTAGCTTTAAGGAGAGTGGGGATGACCTCCCCGGGAATACCCTTCCGAGCTAAGATTTGGCGCTCAACTTCCACGCCGTCAAACGCAGCCACGGTAAGTCCGGAAACACGCAGGGCCCCTGCAACAACAGGTCCTCTCGTAGAGGAAACGGCCAGGGATCTTCCACTAGTAAGTCTTGAAGATCCGGATACCAGGCCCTCCGTGGCCAATCTGGAACAACGAGTATCGCCTGAACCCCTGTTCGTCGAACGATCCTCTGCACCTTCGGAATGAGAGGAAGCGGAGGGAACACATACACCGACTGAAACACCCACGGAGTCACCAGGGCGTCCCTTGACCTGGAACAATACCTCGGAAGCTTCTTGTTGAGGCGAGACGCCATCATATCTATCAGAGGAATTCCCCAACACTTTGTCACTTCTGCAAATACCTCTTGATGAAGAGCCCACTCTCCCGGATGGATATCGTGTCTGCTGAGGAAGTCTGCTTCCCAGTTGTCTACTCCCGGGAGGAAAACTGCTGACAGAGCGCTCACGTGCTGTTCCGCCCAGTGTAGGATTCTTGTGGCCTCCTCCATAGCCACCCTGCTCCTTGTTCCGCCTTGGCGGTTTACGTACGCCACTGCTGTTATGTTGTCCAACTGGATTAGGACAGGGAGACCCTGAAGAAGGTTCTTTGCTTGCAGCAGGCCGTTGTAAATTGCTCTCAGCTCTAGAACATTTATGTGGAGACAAAATTCCTGGCTTGACCACTTTCCCTGAAAATTTCTTCCTTGCGTGACTGCGCCCCAGCCTCGGAGACTTGCATCTGTTGTCAGCAGGACCCAGTCCTGGATTCCGAATCGGCGTCCCTCTAGAAGGTGAGACACTTTGCAGCCACCACAGGAGAGAAATCCTTGCTCTGGAAGATAGAGTAATTTTCCGGTGCATGTGCAGGTGAGACCCGGACCATTTTTTCAGCAGATCCCACTGAAACACCCGGGCATGAAACCTGCCAATGGAAAGGCTTCGTAAGCCGCAACCATCTTCCCTAGTACCCAAGTGCATTGCTGAATCGACACACTTGTCGGCCTCAGAAGCTCCCTGACCATGGTCTGGATTTCCAGAGCTTTAACCTCCGGAAGAAACAAACACTCTCTGTATCTCCATGCCCAGGAAGGGCAGCCGAGTGGCCGGGATCAACTGAGACTTTGGCAAATTTAGTATCCAACCGTGATGTCGCAGAACCGACAGGGAGAGATCCACATTCCTTAACAACTGCTCCTTGGACCTCGCCTTTATCAGGAGATCGTCCAAGTATGGGATAATTGTGATCCCTTGCTTGCGCAGGAGGACCATCATTTCTGCCATTACCTTGGTCAAAACCCTCGGGCCGTGGAAAGCCCAAACGGCAATGCCTGAAATTGGTAATGATAATCCTGCACCGCAAACCTCAGGAAGGCTTGATGAGGAGGGAATATCGGGATGTGTAAGTAAGCATCCTTTATGTCGACTGACGCCATAAAATCCCCCCTTCGAGGCTGGAGATCACCGCTTGAAGAGACTCCATCTTGAACTTGAAAGTTTTCAGAATCGGTCTGACCGAACCGTCCGGCTTCGGCACCACAAAAAGGCTCGAATAGAACTCTTTCGCCCGATCTGAAGGGGGAACCAGCACCATGACCCTCTGTTGACACAACTTTTGTATCGCATCCCTTACCACCTCTCTTTCGGGAAGAGAAGTTGGCAAGGCTGACACGAAAAATCGGTTGGAGGGCATCTCCTGAAACTCCAGTCTGTACCCTTGGGACACTATGTCTAAGACCCAAGGATCCAGAGCCGAACGAACCCAGACCTGACTGAAGAATCGGAGACGGCCCCCCACCGGTACGGACTCCCCCATGGGAGCCCCAGCGTCATGCGGTGGACTTGGTAGAGGCAGGGGAGGACTTTTGGTCCTGGGTGCCTGATACTGCAGGCGACTTCCTTCCCCTACCTCTACCCTTTGAAGCGAGGAAGGACGAGCCCTTACCTCTTTTGTATTTATTAGGCCGAAAGGACTGCATCTGCTGATGGGGTGCCTTCTTCTGTTGTGTGGGAACATAAGGAAGAAAAAATTACTTACCCGCCGTAGCGGTCGACACCAGGTCAGCCAGGCCTTCACCGAACAAGACACTACCTTTAAAAGGGAGAGCTTCTATATTCTTCTTGGAGTCGGCATCAGCATTCCATTGGTGAATCCACAGCGCCCTCCTGGCCGAAATCGCCATGGCATTGGCTCTTGATCCCAAGAGGCCAACATCCCTCGCCGCATCCTTTAGGTAATCTGCAGCGTCCTTGATGTAACCACGAGTCAAAAGAATATTATCTTTATCAAGAGCATCCATATCAGAAGCCAAATTTTCAGCCCACTTTGCAATTGCACTACTCACCCATACCGACGCCACAGCAGGTCTGAGCAATGCACCAGTATTGACGAAAATGGACTTCAAAGTCGTCTCCAGCTTGCAATCTGCCGGATCCTTGAGGGCAGCCGTGTCAGGAGACGGAAGCGCCACCTTCTTGGACAATCGGGATAGAGCCTTGTCCACATTTGGAGACGACTCCCATTTTTCCCTATCGTCAGAGGGAAAAGGGTATGCCATCAAAATTCGCTTGGGAATCTGCCACCTTTTTTCAGGCGACTCCCAAGCCTTTTCACAAAGCGCATTCATTTCATGAGAGGGGGGAGACTTTACCTCAGGTCTTTGCCCCTTAAATAAACAAACCCTAGTGTCAGGAACGGCAGGTTCCTCAGATATATGTAATACATCTTTAATGGCTATAATCATGTACTGAATACTCTTGACAACCCGTGGATGCAAAGAAGCCTCATTCAAATCGACATCGGAGTCAGAGTCCGTGTCGGTACCTGTATCTGCCATCTGGTTAAAAGCCCGTTTCTGTGACCCTGAGACTGTTTGTACCTGAGACAAGGCGTCCTCCACCGACTGTCTCCATGTTTGTGTCCGAGAATCAGATTTATCCAGTCTCTGACAATAAAAGCCACATTCGCATTCAGTGTACTCAGCATAGTCATCCAATCAGCAGTCGGCTGTGCCGACAGACACACACTTAAATCCTTTTCTGCAGCCCCCACAACTTCCTCCAGGCCGGAACACCCAGGCTCAGACATGTCGACACCTCGTGCCGACACACCCACACAGTCCACAAGCCCGGGGACAGACCGACAGAGAAGCCCTTAGGGAGAAACACAGAGCGTATGCCAGCTCACACCCCAGCGCCCATACACTAACACAAGCCAGTAATATGATCAGCGCTGTTAACATAAAAATGAAAAAGCACCAAATTTATGTGCCCCCGTTTTTCCTCCCTGTACTTGCGGGAGCGTGGAGGTCCGGGCCAGCGTCTCTGCAGCACTGAAGAGATACAAGAAAATGGCGCTGGTGAGCAATGTGCGGCTAAGCCCCACCCCCTTCCCGGCGAGCTGTAGCCCGCTAAAATTTGAATCTGCAAACTGGCGGGGGTACTCTATACCGTGATCGGACACCGTATAGCCCTTTTTTGCCAGCCAAAAACCTCAGTAACTGCTGCCATACCCCCCCCCCCCAGCGCCCTGCACCCTGTAAGTGCCGTTGGTGAAGTGTGTGGGAGCATGGAGCGCAGCGCTACCACTGCGCTGTACCTCCGTTACTGAAGTCTTCTGCCGTCACTGAAGTCTTCGGTTCTTCAAATACTCACCCGGCTTCTTTCTTCTGGCTTCTGTGAGGGGGGTGACGGCGCGGCTCCGGAAACAAGCAGCTAGGCGAACCAAGTGATCGAACCCTCTGGAGCTAATGGTGTCCAGTAGCCTAAGAAGAAGAGCCATTAACTCAGAAGAAGTAGGTCTGACTTCTCTCCCCTAGGTCCCACGATGCAGGGAGCCTGTAGCCAGCAAGTCTCCCTGAAAATAAAAAACCTAACAAAAGTCTTTCTAGAGAAACTCTGTAGAGCTCCCCTAGTGTGTGTCCAGTCACTCCTGGGCACAAAGTCTAACTGAGGTTTGGAGGAGGGGCATAGAGGGAGGAGCCAGTTCACACCCAGTCAAAGTCTTTTTAGTGTGCCCAAGCTCATGCGGATCCCGTCTATACCCCATGGACCTTTTGGAGTCCCCAGCATCCTCTACTGACGTAAGAGAAAACATATTGTAGCATAAATTTGTGGTATACAAAATCCATTAAAAAGATATACAAAATTCAAATAGTTGCATAGTAAATGCGGAGCAGAAATGAGCATCCACCGGGTGTACAGAGAGAGAGAGATACATAAGGCAGATGTAATAAGACAGTGGCTAACACATGCAGAACAAATCAGTAGCAGTGATACCAAACCTAGAGTCTTGTCAGAGATTCCAGAGCCTATCAAACTTCAGAGGACATTTTCTAATATGATAAAACATTCAAGATTTATTATCCATTATCTAAATGATAGTAATGCATCTTCATATACAATCTGTTACAAATCATATTAGGATGCAATGTCAATGACAAATGAGCTATCTAAATACAAGTATGTAGGAATACTATATAAAGAATTGCTGGCCAAATTTATTTAACATTCCATGGATTTCAAAAATGATAGTGAATATAGACTCTAACGTTCTGCAACTAAACTAGATGATGAAGTCACAAACAAGAGAGGCTTTTACTGAACACACATTAATATTGAAAGCTACATTAAAACATTATTTATACTACTTTGAATCTGTACTAAGACTCCGCTGGACACCTATAGCCTCTGTATTCTAGTATGCCATCTTTCTGCAGCTCATACTCAGGTGGACAAAGGACCAATACCACAGTGAGTCATGTTGAGATTCTACTTGACCACAAGTGTAGCTGTATATTTGGACCTTATAAAGGCATCTTACCTCGAAATACTAGTCTTGATCAAAAGACCACTAAGATAGATTTGCATGAGGTTACAAGGAAAGTTAAAACATATCTTCAAAGAGCCCTGCACAGAGGAGGCAAACCTCTAAATATTGCTGGCTTCTCCAGAGCGACTGCCACAGAAGCCAAAATTTCTTGGCCAATCAATTTTGGAGGACAAGAGACAGACCTGAACATTCCCATGAAGCGGCTTTTGAATAAGACCCTAAGTAGGGATTTTTCTCTCTCTAGATATCGTCACAGGTGCTATAGACATGTCACCTTGCGATATCAGTTCAGAACATGATAACTACCATAGGAATTATATACAGAACTAAATACTATCGAGGCAAATCAGATAACCTTATGTATATCACTGCCTAGAGCACAGGTTCTCAAACTCGGTCCTCAGGACCCCACACAGTGCATGTTTTGCAGGTCTCACAGAATCACAAGTGAAATAAATAGCTCCACCTGTGGACCTTTTAAAATGGGTCAGTGAGTAATTAATACACCTGTGCACTTGCTGGGTTACCTGCAAAACATGCACTGTGTGGGGTCCTGAGGACCGAGTTTGAGAAACCCTGGCCTAGAGGATAGCCAAGGGAATTCACTCTAAAAGGTCAAGAAAAAAAAATCTGAAGGAATACCAATAAGACATGAGCTTTATTTCTCTACATGAATGGCTACTTATCAGAATAGAATTTACACGCTATTTTCGATAGAGATATATACGTTATGGTAAGAACTTACTGTTGAAATAGGTATTTCTCCTAAATCCACAGGTTCCACAGGATAATATTGGGATATGGTGAAGCGACAGTGGATTTGTACCAATCGGTCAAAGCTTTTCGGCCTCCCAGCATGCAACGGGCCTGTCCATATATCCCCATCTCCTGGCTCAGGCAAATCCCAAAGCTCAAGGCAGGAGCATCATCAAGCGCAAAGAACACACAAACACCCTTCCGTACAAGAAGGTTAGTGAGTAAAAGTATCCTCAAATCAGGTGCGACAGGGTGGGATCCCTGTGGAACCTGTTATCAACGGTAAGTTCTTACCATAACGTATATTTTTCTGGCAGGGTCCACAGGTTATCCACAGGATAACATTGGGATCTCCCAAAGCAATTTAAGGTGGGGACGCTCCTGAATGGACAGGAGAATCATTCGCCCGAATTCAGCGTCATGAGAGGCAAAAGTATCCAAGGCATAATGTCTAATGAATGTGTTAATGGAAGACCATGTGGCTGCCTTACATATCTGTTCTGCTGAAGCACCACGTTGTGCTGCCCATGATGGACCTACCTTACGAGTAGAGTGAGCAGAGACATTAGCCGGAACAGGGAGATCAGCTTGAGAACAGGCTTTTGAAATTGTCATCCAAAGCCACCTTGCCAGTGTCTGCTTATCAGCAGGCCATCCTCTCTTGTGAAATCTGTAGTGAATGGAGAGAGAATCTGTCTTTCTGATGGCACTGGTACGATCCACGTAGATCCTTAAGGCACCGACCACGTCCAGCGATGCATCTCCTGCAGAAAGGCCCGGTACCTGGAAAGCCGGGACTACAATTTCTATGTTAAGGTGGAATTTAGACAAGATACCCAGATTTAGTTCTGAGAACTGCTTTAACTGAATAAAAAAAATAAAAAAAATCAGAAATGGGGAACAACATGACAATGCCCCTAAATCTGACACTCTTCAAGCGGACGCCATGGCCAGTAGAAAGAGAACTTTATCTGTCAACCATTTAAGAACCACTTTATTAAGTGTTTCAAATGGGGCAACTTGAAGGGCCTTCAGGACTGAATTTAAGTCCAAAGGCACTGTAGGAGGAACAAAAGGAGGTTGAATGCGCAGTATTGCCTGGAAAAAAAGTACCCACATCCTGTAAGTTGGCAATTTTCTTTTGGAACCATACTGTCAATGCTGACACTTGCACTCTCAAGGAAGCCACCTTCAAACCTTTATCTATTCCTGCCTGAAGGAATGCTAAGACCCTGGAAACTCTGAAAGACTTAGGGTACATTTTCCGTTCACTTCACCAATGAATATAGGTTTGCTATATTCGGTGATAAATGCGAACTGAGGAAGGTTTCCTTGCTCTGAGCATTGTTTGAATTACCTGTTGTGAGATTCCTCTTGACTTCAGAATAGAGGTCTCAAGAGCCACGCCGTCAAAGATAGTCGATCCAGATGTCTGTGATAACAAGGACCCCGCATCAGTAGATCTGGACGTTGTGGGAGCAAGAGTGGAGCATCCATCGACATTCTCTGCAGATCTGTGTACCAATGCCTTCTGGGCCAAGCCTGAGCTATTAGTATCATAGCTCCCTTTCCTCATCTTTCTCACCACCTTGGGTAATAGGGTGATTGGAGGAACATATAAGCCAGATGAAAGTACCATCTCACCGACAGGGCATCCACAAAGATCGCTCTGGGATCTTTTGTTCTTGAACTTTGTTGTTCTGACGGGACGCCATGAGATCTATCTCTGGCAACCCTCACTTGTCTACTAGAGTCTGGAAGACCTCCATGTGTAGAGCTCAATCGCTTGCCTGAATGGCAAAATCCGCTTCCCAGTTTAGGACTCCCGTAACGAACACTGCGGCTGGATGATGAAGTTCTGCTCAATTTATTATTTGACTTACCTCCTTCATCGCTTTTCGGCTGTGAGTTTCTCCCTGATGGTTGAGGTACGCTACTGCCGTCGCATTGTCCGAGCGGATCTGAACTGGTTTCCCCTGAAGGATGTCCTTTGCCTGAATCAGTGCCATGTATATGGCCCGAAGTTACAATATATTTATTGGCAGGCAACCTTCATCCTTGGTCCATTTCCCCTGGAAACACAACTTTCCTGACACTACTCCCCAGCCCTGGAGACTGGCATCTGTTGTCAGAATTTCCCAATCTGATATCCAAAAGGGTCTCCCTTTGTCCAGATGGGATGTCTGTCGCCACCAGGCTTATGACCCTCTCTCACTTTTATCATAAGAACCCATTCCATTTGGCAAGAATCAGATGCTGCAGAGGCCTCGAGTGGAACTGAGCATACTCCACCATGTCGAATGTTGACACCATCAATCTCATCACGTGCATTGCTGCGTGAATGGATACCTTTTGACTGTGTAGCAAGTCCTGAATCCTTGACTGAACCTTGGATATCTTGTTCAGAGGTAAAACTACTCTCTGAAGACTGGAATCCAGTACAGCCACCAAGTGAGTCATCTGCTGTGACGGAACCAGAGATGATTTTGCCCAATTTATGAGCCACCTGTGCCCTTGCAGACATGTTATTATCTGTTACAGATGACATAGGAGCAATTCCTGCGAATGTGCCAGTATTAAAAGATCGTAGAGGTATGGAAAAATTATTTTCCCCTGCTGGCAAAGATAAGGTGCCATTACCACCATAATCTTGGTAAATACTCAGGGGCTGTGGCTAACCCAAAAGGTAGGGCCAGGAACTGAAAACGCTGTTGGAGGAAAGCGAACCTTGAGATAGCACTGATGGGACAGTGCTTTAGGAACATGTAGGTATGTATCCTGTATATCCAGGGATACCATATAATCCCCTGGCTCCATGGCCAAAATTATGGAACGTAAAGTCTCTACATGAAACAGAGGTACCCAAATGTACTTGTTCAGCACTTTGAGATTGAGAATGGGCCGAAATGACCCATTTGGTTTCTGAACTAGAAACAGGTTGGAGTAAAAACCCTGTCCTCTTGTGCAGGAGGACTGGAATGACTACTCCTGACTGAAGCAATTTCTGAACTGCCTCTTGCAAAGCCCTGGCCTTCGTCTCTACTAAAGACGGGCTGGTACAAAAAAAAACTTTCGAGGAGGATGCTTCTTGAAGGTAAAAGCATAAACTAGAGATACTGATTCCTGCAGCCTGGCATCTGTTGTAGACGGCTGCCAGATCTTTGCAAACTGAAGAAGTCGGCCCCCCCACCCTGTGATCCCCCGGGTGGAGGCCCGTACCATCAGACTGATGGCTAATTATCTGTTTTACCAACCGGTCCTCTGGTAGCCCAATGCTTTTCAGTCTTACCAGATTTCGTGTGTTGGGACTGCCTGCCATCACTTTTTCCTCGAGACCGAAGGGGACGAAAAGCCAGAACTTTAGATTTGAAATTGTATGTGGAAGGAAACTTTACCTTCTTGGAGTCTGCTTCTGACTCCAAAATATCTGTCAATTCTTTACCAGAAAGAATATCTCCAGAAAAAGGAAAAGATTCCAAAACCTTCTTAGATTCTGAATCAGAATTCGACGTACGTAGCCAAACTGCTCTGCGAGCAGCTATTGTTAAAGCTAATGCCCTGGAGGCAATAGTACCCATATTCAATGCTGCTTCTTCCAAGAACATTGCAGCCTGTTTTATATGTGCTCTCTAGATGCTATTGAAAAATCCCCCTCCAATGCATCAGCCCAGGCAGCCACTGCCTTTGCCATCTAAGTTGAAGCCATGGCTGGCCTTATGACTGCCCCAGACAGGGAAAATATGGTTTTTAAAAAAACAATCAACTCTCCTATCTGTGACATCATTTAATGATGTTGAAGGCAAAGGTAATGTAGATTTTCGCACTAATCGAATCACATGTGTATCTACTTTAGGAGCCACCTCCCTTTTTAAACAATCCCCAGCTGGAAGAGGATAATTAAAATTCCATTTCTTAGGAATTCTAAACTTCTTATCGGGAGTAGCCCAAGCCTCTTCCATATAATTTCCGTCAGCTGATCTGACCCTGGAAACTAAGTCTTAACTGTTTTGGGACGTTTAAACACAGGTGCCTTGGTTTTTAACACAGGCTCTGCTGAATACTTTAAGAATAGAATGGCTTTCATTGCTTTAATTAATTTAATTAACTCAGCTACATCCACTGAGCGGACACATTCATCCTCCTCTTCGTATGCCGAAGTAGAATTTATTGAGCTTTCATCCTCCAATGAATCCTCATCTGAAACATGTGTAGCATGCGAAGATGAAGATGTGCTTACCACTGGCTTATCAGCCTGTTTCTTTTGAGAGGCTGCTGCTGCAAGTGATAAACCACAGGTGGGAAGCTGCATGTAAGGGTTAATAGTGTAACCTTTCCCTGGTAAATAAGTTGGAAATATCCGTTCAGCTATACTGGATAATGTCTGTGCAAACATAGCCCAAGGTGGATCAACCTGCACCTGAATCTGCCTTGTATTTTTCAAGAGACCCTAGTGAAAGCTAAAACAATTTGCACACAAACCATCCTGAACCAGAACCGGAGAGGTTAAAACCACTTTGCAAGACAAACATGATATGAGTGTTGGTGTTGCTGTGCGTGTATCTTCTTCACCTTTGCCACTCTTAGACATGATAAATAATAAACACTTCCACAGTGTACTACACAATTTGTGACTGTAATCACTTTAAGCTTTTTAAAGTGACCTACAATCCGACCCTACCCATGCACCAGCATTGAGGATCGGAATAGAAAAAAAATCTGTCAGAATATATAGTAAAGTCAGCATTCACACTAGCAGCCAGTCGCATGTTATACATTTGTATAATAAGCAATATGAGCACATCATTAACTACAACTACATTTCAAGTATGTAGCAGAACATATTACTGAATCATATTTAAACAGATCTACCGTATTCAGAAGCATAGCGAAAGAAACAACAGTAATAGAATACAGACTCATATGCAATAGGCACTTATCTAACTATTCGTACTCAAAAGGTAAATAGAGACTTAGTGCTGTATTACCCGTACTCAGTAGAGTGGGATACACGGAGACTCACCTCGCTTCCAGGACCGATCAATAAGTTTGATCCTAAGGTGCCGTGGAAAGAACAAAGGGTGGTTGGATGTGCAGAACACCTTTCAAGAACGTCTGGACCTCAGGGAGAGAAGCCAATGGTTTCTGAAAGAAAACGGACAAGGAGGAAATTTGGACTTTTATGGAGCCAAAAACGTAGGCCCACACCCACTCCTGCTTGCAGAAAAAGCAGGAAACTTCCTAGATGGAATTCCACTGCAGAAAATTTTCTGCTCACACCAAGAGACGTATTTCTTCCAAATACGATGGTAATGCTTAGACGTTACCCCCTTTCTGGCTTGGATCATAGTCGTGATAACCTTGTTAGGGATCCCTCTCCTGGCTAGAATCAGCCGTTCAACTTCCATGCCATCAAACGTAGCTGCGGTAAGTCCTGATAGACAAACGGGCCCTGTTGCAGAAGATCCTCGCGAAGAGGAAGAGACCACAGATCTTCGAGGAGCATCTCCAGAATGTCCGCGTACCAGGTCAGTCCGGAGCAATTGGAATTGCTTGAACTTTTTCCCTTTTTATTCTCTTTAGAATTATTGGGATCAGAGGAAGTGGAGGAAACACGTACACCATCTGATAGACCCATGGAGTCGTCAGGGCGTCTACCGCCACCGCCTGTGGGTCTCTCGACCTGGAACAATACTGTTTGAGCTTCTTGTTGAGACGAGAAGCTATCATGTCGATCTGTGGATATCCCCATCAACTTGTCATGCACCTGAACACTTCCGGGTGAAGGCCCCACTCTCCCGGGTGCAGGTCGTGTCTGCTGAGGAAATCTGCTTCCAAGTTGTCTACTCCCGGAACGAAGACCGCAGTCAACACCACAGTGTTTCTCTCTGCCCAGAGGAAAATTCTTGACACCTCTGACATTGCTGCTCTGCTTTTCGTTCCGCGCTGACGGTTTATGTATGTTACTGTTGTCACATTGTCCTGATCTTGAAGATGTGAGGTCTGCAGGGCATTGTATATGGCCCTGAGTTCCAGAATGTTGATTGGAAGGACGACTTCCAGACTGGACTATCTTCCATGAAACTGCACCCCCTTAGTGACTGCTCCCCAACCTCTGAGGCTTGTGTCTGTGGTTAACAGAATCCAATTCTGAATTCCGTACCTCCAACCCCTGACGAGGTGAGAAGTCTGTAGCCACCACAGAGGAGAGATCCTGGCTTTTGGCGACAGACGGATCCTCTGGTGTATGTGAAGATGCGATCCGGACCATTTGTCCAACAGATCGAGCTGGAAGGGTCTTGCGTGAAACCATCCTTATTGAAGAGCCTCGTAAGAGGCCACCATTTCCCCCAGAATGCGAATGCATAGATGCACCAATATCCAGGTTGGCTTCAGGACATCCCAAACCATCGACTGGATCACCAATGCCTTTTCCAACGGAAGTAACACCTTCTGCGACTCCGTATTCAGTATCATTCCCAGGATTGGGAGCCTCCATGTTGGCTCTAGGTGAGATTTCGGAAGGTTCAGAATCCACCCATGATCCTGGAGAAGTTTGGTTGAGAGAGCTATGCTGTCCAGCAACCTTTCCCTGGACGGTGCTTTTATCAGGAGATCGTCCAGGTACGGAATTATGTTCACTCCCTGTTTGCAGAGTAGAAACATCATCTCTGCCATCACCTTGGTGAACACCCTTGGTGCCGTGGAGAGACCAAATGGCAGGGCCTGGAATTGGTAGTGACAGTCCTGCAGTGCAAACCGTAGGTAAGCCTGATGAGACCAGATCGAAATGTGAAGGTACGCGCATCCTTGATATCCAGAACACTAGGAATTCCCCCTCCTCTAGACATTAGATCACCACTCTCAGAGACTCCATCTCGAATTTGAACACTTGTAAATACGGGTTCAACGACTCGAGGTTCAAAATTGTAGCACCGAAACTGGACAGTTCGGTAAGACCAAACAGGTTGGAATAGTACCCCCCTTGTTTAGATGATGAGGTGGAACTGGAACAATGACTTGAGTGTGTACCAGTTTTTGGATGGCAAGAATATGTGAGGTGGGAGCTCTTGGAACTCCAGTCTGTAGCCCTGGGAAATGACCCAGTGATCCTGGCAGGAATTTTACGAGATTTGACTGAAGAATTGTAGTCGAGCTCCTACCTGACAGCCTTCCAGGCACAGGGGTCCACCATCATGCTGAAGTCTTTGAGGAAGCAGAGCCTGAGTTCTGTTCCTGAGCACCTGCTGTTGCTGGTATGCATGGTTTACCCCTTTTCTCCGCTGGAGGACGTAGAAGCATCTCTGGATTTGCCCTTGAACTTGGACGTCTGAAAGGACTGTAACTTAGAAGCTGAATAAGTCTTCTTGGTTGGGGGGCTGCACAAGGAAGATACGTAGACTTACCCGCAGTAGCTGTCGAGATCCATTTGTCTAACTCATCTCCGAACAAGGCCTCTCCTGTGAATGGTACGCCTTCCACACCTTTCCTGGAGTCTGTGTCAGCAGTCCACTGACGTAGCCACAAGCCTCTGCGTGCCAACACTGCCATAGTGGTGGTGCGTGTGTTAAGCACGCCTATTTCCTTTATGGCTTCCACCATAAAGTTTGCAGAGTCCTGTATATGCTGCAGGAGTAAGACAACATCACCCCTAGATAAGGAATCTAACCCCTCAATTAGGTTACCTGACCATTTTTCAATGGCTTTAGTGATCCACGCACATGCAATAGTGGGCCTTTGGGCCACCCCAGCAGCTGTGTACAATGATTTGAGTGTAGTCTCAATCAATACAATTTTACGTGACAGCCTAGAGACTGATGCATCCACTATCGGTGGATTTTCCCATTTTTTCCTATCCTCCAGAGGAAAAGGAAAATATGAGAGCAACCTTTTAGGGATCTGAAAATTTCTTATCAGGATTAACCCATGGTTCTTCAAACAGAGTATTCAATTCCTTTGACACAGGAAAAGTGACTGAGGACTTTTTTCTTTTTTACATTAAAATAAGATTCTTTACACTGCTCTGACACCTTATCAAGAATTTGCAGAACACCTCTGACAGTCCCTATAAAGAGCCTCTATTCCCTGTGACAGAGCTGCATTTCTCCCCCTCTGAGTCCAACTCCCCCTCCTCCATGTCTGACCTGTCAGCGTCAGACTGCAGGATATGGGCCAGAGATTGATTTTGCGGACAAATGGATAAAGTCATCCACAGTCTGTTTTAAGTATTGCGTCTCTTTCTGATTGCGGGACAATTTTGTAGAAAGTTGAGATAATTCCTTTAAGAGAATTAACCCATTCCGGTTCAGCCCAACTAGTTTTTGAACCCTGAGTACCCAGTAGTGAGCCCCCTGGAGAAGAGGAACATTCTGCGGTACAAGACACACACTCTTTGCTTGACATAATGTAATGTGACACACACACACACACACACACACACACACACACACACACACACACAGGAAAGGTTAAGCACAATTAATCCACAAAGAGCCCTTCAGGGAGACACAGATGTTTGGAGCCAGCCCCTACCGCTCCCTTATCGCTAATGCCAAGTTTAGCCGGGTCGCAGACTAAGTACCCTGGTAGGGGACTTAGCACACTAATAAATCGCTATGACCCCCTGGCCTGGTACCACTGAGGTAATCTGGAGTCACACTGGAGGAGCTGCGTGTCCATGTCTTGTCAGTGTCCACTGCAGAGGGAAAATTGCACTGGTGAGCTGCTGGATCCTCTCATAGTGAAGCCCTGCCCCTTCAATGGCGCGCAGTCTTCCTGCTTTTGTTATACTGGCTGAGGTTATTTTTGTGCTTAAAATGGAGAGAACCATTTTAAGGCTGTTGTGCCAGTATGGGTGCTGTGTACAGTGTACTGGGACGCAGTTGTGTACTGTGTCCGGAGACGCATTCTGCCCCGTTTAGAAGCCGTGCCCTCATGGCGCCATAATGGCCGGTGCTCCGCTAGCCGGGACGCTGGATCAGCACTCACCACTTCATTCTTCTGGCTCTGTTAGTGGTGTCGGCGAGCTTCGGGACTGTACGTTCGCCTTGATGGGCTTGCGAATACAGTAGGTCCCTCAGGAGCTCAGTGCCCTGTCAGTGGGGAACCCATTAACACTTCAAGAGGTTGGGCTGTCCCCCCTCCCTAAGTCCCACGAAGCAGGCAGGCTGGTGCCAACCAGCCCTGCCTGAAAATAACAAACATTTAAAACAAATGCAGAAAACTCTTCAGGAGCTTCCTTCAACATGACCGGCTCCTCTGGGCACATTTTCTAAACTGAGTCTGGTAGGAGGGGCATAGAGGGAGGAGCCAGCCAACACTATCAAATTCTTAAAGTGCCCATGCTCCTAGTGGACCAGTTTATACGCCATGGTACTAAATGTACCCCAGTATCCTCTAGGACGTACGAGAAAATAGCAAGACTATAAAAATAAATTAAGAAAGTTTAGGGCTGCTAAAAACCAGTAGCCCTCTGACCATGGTCTGGCTCCTGCCGCACCAAACAAAAAAAATTATTCGCCTGAGCCAGAAGGTGGGTATATAGGGACGGGCCCGTTGCATACTGGGAGGCCGAAAAGCTTGGACCGATTGGTGCAAATCCGCTGTCACTTCATTATATCCCACTATTCTTCTGTGGATAACCTGTGGACACTGCTGGAGAAAAAAACAACGAGATTTATGGTAAGAACTTACCATTGTTAAATCTCTTTCTGCGAGGTACTCTGGACTCCACAAGGAATAACATTGGGGTGTAGAATAGGATCTTGATCCGAGGCACCAACAGGCTCAAACCTTTGACTGTTTCCAAGATGCACAGTGCCGCCTCCTCTATAACCCCGCCTCCGTACCCAGGAGCTCAGTTTAGTTAACCAGTCCAATACAGTAGCAGGTAACAGACGACAATCGTTAGCAGCCACACACACCACAGACTCGCTACAGGAGAGGGTGTCAGCGGCTAATGCCTTACCAACCCAAAGAAGCAAAGTGCGTCAGGGTGGGCGCCTTGTGGAGCCCAGTGTACCTCGCAGAAAGATTTAACAAAGGTAAGTTCTTACCATAAATCTCGTTTTCTGCTGCGGGGCACACTGGGCTCCACAAGGAATAACATCGGGGATGTCCTAAAGCAGTTACTTATGGGAGGGGACGCACTGTAGCAGGCACAAGAACCTGGTGTCCAAAGGAAGCATCCTGGGAGGCGGAAGTATCGAAGGCATAGAACCTTATGAACGTGTTCCCTGAGGACCACGTAGCCACCTTGCACAATTGTTCAAGGGTCGCACCACGGCGGGCCGCCTAAGAAGGTCCAACCGACAGAGTAGAATGGGCTTTGATGGTAGCAGGAGCTGGAAGACTAGCCTGTACATAAGCATGTACAATCACCATTCTAATCCATCTGGCCAAAGTCTGCTAGTTAGCAGGCCAGCCACGTTTGTGAAAGCCAAACAGTACAAAGAGAGAATCAGACTTCCTAACGGAGGCAGTTCTCTTTACATAGATACGGAGAGCCCATACCACATCCAAAGAACGCTCTTTGGAGGCCAACTCAGGAGAATTAAAGGCCGGAACCACAATCTCCTGGTGGAAGGAAGACACCACCTTGGGTAAATAACCCGGGCGCGTTCTAAGAACCGCCCGGTCACGGTGAAAAATCAGGAAGGGGGACTTACAGGATAAGGCACCCAAAGTCCAACACTTTTCTAGCCGAGGCAATGGGCAGCAAAAACAAAACCTTAAGGGAAAGCCACATAAGGTCTGCAGACGCAAGAGGTTCAAACGGATACTCTTGCAAGGGCTCCAAAACTACCGACAAATCCCAAGGGGCCACAGGCGGTACATAAGGAGGCTGAATCCGCAACACACCCTGAGTGAAAGTATGAACATCAGGTAGGGTAGCAATCTTTCTCTGAAACCAAACCGACAAGGCAGAAATGTGAACCTTGAGGGAGGTCAGACGCAGGCCTAAGTCCAGGCCCTGCTGTAGGAAGGCCAAAAGTTTAGCAGTACTAAACTTGAAAATATCATGATTATGAGACGCACATCAAGTAAAGTAAGAATTCCAGACCCTATAGTAAATCCGAGCAGAAGCTGGCTTACGGGCCTTCAACATAGTTTGAATGACCGCCTCAGAAAAACCCTTGGCCCTCAAGACTGAAGCTTCAAGAGCCACGCCATCAAAGCCAAACGGGCCAAGTCCTGGTAAACACTAGGACCCTGAACGAGGAGGTCTAGTAGTTGTGGAAGTAGAAGGGGACGAACCAGAGAGAGGCCCTGTAGATCGGAGAACCAGTGCCACCTGGGCCACGCCGGAGCAACCAGAAGTAGGTTTCCTCCTTCTTGCTTGAACTTCCATATTACTCTGTGCAGGAGTGACACCGGAGGGAACACGTATGGCAGCTGACAGTTCCATGGAATTGCCAGAGCGTTTATGAACGCAGCTTGAGGATACCTTGTCCTTGCTGCGAAGACCGGAGTCTTGTGATTGTGTCGAGACGCCATCAGATCCACATCTGGAAGGCCCCATGTGTCCACGAGAAGTTGAAACACCTCCGGATGGAGGCTCCACTCTCCAACGTGCACGTCCTGACGACTGAGATAGTCCGCTTCCCAGTTCAGAACACCCGGAATGAACACTGCGGTTATGGCCGGCAGATGGCGCTCTGCCCACTGAAGAATACTGATACTTCCCTCATTGCCATGCGGCTTCGAGTGCCGCCTTGATGATTGATGTACGCCACCGTGGTGGTGTTGTCCGATTGTACTTGAACAGGTCTGTTCTGTATCAGATGCTGGGCCATTGTCAACGCATTGAACACTGCCCGCAGTTCCAGAATGTTTATAGGGAGTAGTGACTCCTCCTCGGTCCACCGACCCTGGAGAGAGTGTTGTTCCAACACCGCGCCCCAACCTCTAAGACTGGCATCCGTTGGTCAGCAGGAACCAGTTGGCTATCCAGAAGGGACGACCCCTGCTCAATCATAGGTCCTGAAGCCACCAGCTCAGTGACAGGCGGACCTCCGGATACAAGATTAGGTGAGATCTGATCCGGTGAGACAGGCAGTCCCACTTGGACAGAATCAACTTCTGCAGAGGGTGAGAATGGAACTGAGCATACTCCATGTCGAAAGCCGACACCATGAGACCCAGCACTTGCATTGCCGAATAAATCGACACTTGCGGACGAGATCGGAAGCATCGAATCCTGTCCTGAAGCTTCAGGACTTTCTCCTGAGACAGGAACAACCGTTGGTTGTGAGTGTCCAATAACGCTCCCAGGTGTACCATGCTCCGAGCCGGAACCAGGGAGGATTTCTTCCAGTTGATCAGCCACCTGTGGGCTTTCATGCACTGGACCATCAGATCGAGATGACACAGGAGAAGTTTTGGGGAATTTGCCAGGATCAACAAATCGTCCAAATATGGTAGGATCCTGACCCATTTACGGCAGAGTGTAGCCATCATGACCGCCATAACTTTGGTGAAAACTCGGGGAGACATTGTCAAACCGAAGGGTAACACCCGAAATTGGTAATGAAGGTTGCCCACCGCAAACCTCAGGTACTGCTTATGAGACATCGCAATAGGAATATGCAGGTAGGCATCCTGAATGTCCAGGGAGACCATGAAGTCCCCAGGCTCCAAGGCCAGAACAATAGAGCGCAGAGTTTCCATATGAAACTTGGAGACCCGCACATGCTTGATCAAGGACTTCACATTGAGAATGGGCCGTGCGTACCCGTTCGGTTTCGGGACTAGGAACAGCGGTTAATTGTATCCCTTGCCTCTCTGAGATAGAGGCACCTGTACCACCACTCCTGTGGTCAGGAGGGAATGTACCACCAAGTGCAACGTGTTTGCCTTTGCCGGATCCAGAGGCACATCTGTCAGGCAAAATCGATGAGGGGGACGATTCTTGAAGGGTATGGCGTAACCTCGAGTGACGACTTCAGATATCTGGGTAAGAGAAGTGGTCTTCAACCATTCTTGGTCAAAACCTAGACGTCGGCCCCCCACCCTGGGATCCCCCAAAGGGAGGCCTGCCCCGCCATGCGGCAGGCTTGTCAGTTTTGGAAGCAGGCTGACTGTCAGCCCAGGCACGCTTCGGTCTGGGCTTGGCAGGTTTGGAAGCACAAGCTTGCTTTGGGTACACCTGACCTTTTGCTTTAACCAGAGGATGAAAGGGCGGAGGGAAAGTACTTTTAGCCTTCTGTGCGGAAGGAGCCGTACTAGGTAGGCAAGCTGCTTTAGCAGTAGCCAGATCAGCTGCACCCCCTGCTGGCATCCCCACCGGGCGCGCGGGCTTTGAAAATTGGGTTATTTGTGTAAAAACCCGCAGACCTGTGCCCTTATAATGTCCCTGGTGGCTAGTGGAGCGGCTGCCCAATAACAGTGTCCACGCTAGCACCCGTGGCCCGCCTCCCACGGGCGCTGGATCGCTGTAAAGTGCGGACAAAGAGACCCCTTACCTCCCCCGTACCGGCGGCCACGCGATCCAGGAGGACAGCAGTGTGTGTTTGACTAATGCTAGAAAGAACCGGAGCCTCTGCTGCAGTGACCCGGCAACCAGGGCACGGGAGTATACAGCGCCGCTGGGGGTGATGAAGCTGCAGTCAGAAAAGTCAGTGTGACTTTGCCTGCTGCAGCCCTGAAGTCTTGTATGAAGTAATCTTCTTTCTTTTTCTTCTAACAAAGCTATCAATAGGCTGCAAAAGGCAGCCCTTCTGTTAAGTGCCTGCTTACTGCATGGCAGCAACTTACAAACTGAGCTCCTGTGCACGGAGGCGGGGTTATAGAGGAGGCGGTGCTGTGCATCTTAGGAACAGTCAAAGCTTTGAGCCTGCTGGTGCCTCGGATCAAGATCCTACTCTACACCCCGATATTAATCCTTGTGGAGCCCAGTGTACCCCGCAGCCGAAATTAGCAATGTTGACGGCTGCGGGATGCCAGTGTTCCGACTGTTTATCCAATGCATCATCATTGCTTACTAAATTGCCCCTAACAATGAAATTACTTTAAACAGAAGTTGCTTCTGTAGTCAATGAAGAGAAGGGGGATAAAGCCTCTCTCTATAACACTACATTAACCACCACATGGGTTATACCAATTATTAGTAACAAGCAATTTAAAACAATGCCTAGTAACATTAAACAAGTAATTATTTTACTTACTAATATGATCATCAACAAAAATGGATCATCACCGAATGCCAAATTTACATTAAGACTAAGATACTATAATATAACAAAGGCAAAAAAGAGAATAAGGAACCATTATTCAAATGCACAATACCAGGAAATACTTACATTCTATAAAAACAAATCAGGGAAAACTGCAAGTAATCCAAAATAAGCAGCAGCTATCAGGGCTACAAAAAATATTGGACCAAAGAAAAGCCTGTCTATATGATGAAGGTATGTAGTGGGCAGTTTGAACGTTAAAATGTCAGGCTGAAGGCAAAGCCAGCATGCCGACATGTAAATAATGTGATTTACAGCATTTTATCTATCTATATCAACAGTGGCTTGCAAAAGTATTCAAATCCTAAAAAGCCAACACATTACTTTTCCTCCTTCCTTGATTTTACTATACCCAGGGTAAGAGCTGTGTGCAGCACGGACAGCAGCTAGACGGGCTGAAGTGACAATTTAGACACACGTCTGTTAGCTGCTCCACTTTGGCAGGTAGTCGGCCCTTGGGCGCCTTCGGAACAGACAATCACCTCTTCCATCAATGGCGTGTTGTGCTCTGCAGTTTCCACAGTAGTATTTCGCAATGGTGCCATTTGTCCAGTCACGATACACCTTCACCACAGCAGCACGCACACAGTTCACAAACTGCGCTGTTTCAGAAATACTGTTACCCACGGCCTGAAAGCCGATAATCATCCCTTTTTGCAACTCTGATAAATCGCCCCTTTTACCCATGACAGGAATGAGCGATTACAGTATGTGTGTAGACGGCCTATCGCACACTTTATATACCCACCAAGCCAGCAACAGTCACGTGACTTTCTTCATGGGCTACGCGCTGCTGACGTCAGATGAGGGGGTCATAATAAGACTCAACCGTTTATTATTAATAATTTGCTGGATGCACTATTAATGTGTTACAATCATTATTTATTAACAGTTAAACAGCACCAGCATATTCTGTTGCACTTTACAATTGGGAACAAACAGTAATAAAACAAAACTGGATTATGGCAGACAAATAGATAAGAGGGCCCTGCTTGCGAGTTTACAAACTATCGGCTATGAGGACTTGGCTAGAATATTCCTGCATTTGTTAACCATCCTTACATAGACTACATTTTCACCCACTACTTGGAATATGTCTTTGACCCAGTAAACAACTTTCGGGTCTTTTTACAACATCTTAATGGGATTCTAAGATTTTATTTGGCTATTCTCAAATTCTATGTTCTGTACTTGTGCGATTCTGTATTGCTGCTGACATCCGCCTGCTGCCCTATTACCACGTTTGACCACATGAGGCTCTCAATATGAAATGCTATGTTAGCTGTATCCCCTCTATCCTATTAATGGGTTGATGGGACTTTTTATGTACCTGCCTATAAAGCAATGTTCCAGATTTTTTTTCCCCGTCGGTGTAGTGTGGTGGACTCAGCCTTAGTGGAGCCACAGACACTGGCTGTGAGGCAACAGAGACCTACAGATGTCTACATTTCATTATGCAGTTCTTTGTTATTTGCTGGGCAGTTCTAATCCTTTTCACAGACAGACTTTGGCAGGGGAGTCACTTCCGGGAATATTGACTACTAAGCTTAAGTTCCTACTTTGGTTCTTACTATAATTTGGTGGTAACACAGAGCTTTATGTCACAACATAGTGTTGCTCTAGAAGCTGTGCGCAGTCAATTACACTCTGCTGGCAAGGCAGTACCAAGGTAAGTCCTATTTATATTGGACATGGTAACTCCAACACAAGCATTATTGTTAGCTATAGGGGTATATGCAATTGCGGTCGAATTCCCGAAAATTTTGAAAAACGAGACATTTTCGCCCAAAAAAATAAATTCGACAATGCAATACAGTACTTTTCGTCAAAAAAATGGCCATTCCAAATTCGACTTTTTGAAATTCGACATTTGTCAAATTCGACATTTCTGCAGTGGTACAAATGCGTCATTTCGACAAAAGTATATTCAATTGAAGATTGAAAATTCGACAACAGTGCTTTTAGACAGTAAATTCGTCATTTTCAATCCGCCACACTTTGCTGGCGGAATCTAATAAAAAAAATGTAAAACATGTTTTTTTTGGTGTTTTTTTTTATTGGTAATAGCATATCTATTTATATTAGAAGGGATTAGGTACTTGGTTTGTCTATTTAGGAGGCACAAGTATTATTTATATATTTTTAAAAATATTATTTTTTTAATGGAAAAACGGTAAAAAACCAGAAAAAAAATTGTGTGAGGTCCCCCCTCCTAAGCATGACCAGCCTCGGGCTCTTTGAGCCGGTCCTGGTTGCCAAAATACGGGGAAAAAAATGACAGGGGTATTTTTTTTGCAGAAGAACTACAGGTACCAGCGGGCCCGTTTCCCCCCGCATGCTGGTACTTGTGGTTCTCCAAGTACCAGCTTGTGGTGGAGGCTTGCTGGGACTTGTAGTTCTTCTGCAAAAAACAATATTCTTTCATTTTTATACATGGCTATCAGCCCCCCATCCGCAGCCCCTGGATGGGGGGCGGACAGCCTCAGGCTTCAGCCTGGCCCTTGGGTGGCTGGGGGGACGACCCCTTGATTGAAGGGGTCCCCCCACTCCTCCAGGGTACCCCGGCCAGTGGTGACTAGTTGGGTATTTAATGCCACGGCCGCAGGGCGCTGTATAAAAGTGACCCCCGGCTGTGGCATTATCTGTCCAGCTAGTGGAGCCCGGTGCTGGTCCAAAAAATACGGGGGACCCCCTACTCTTTTTGACCCCGAATTATTTGCACCAGGACCAGGCGCAGAGCCCGGTGCTGGTTGTTAAAATACGGGGGATCCCCTGTCATTTTCCCCCCGTATTTTGGCAACCAGGACCGGCTCAAAGAGCTCGAGGCTGGTTATGCTTAGGAGGGGGGGACCCCACGCAATTTTTTTTCGGGTTTTTTAAACATTTTTAAAAATCTAATCAAAATCCGTCAAAACGCCCGTTTTTCGACAGCGGGACTGTCAAATTCGTTTTTTATTGAATATGTCGAATTCCGGCACCCACCTGCTGGAATTCGACGGTCGAATTGTGTCGAATTTAAAAACGGGCGAAAAAGTGCCGCAATTCGCCCGGAATTGCATATACCCCATAGTATTTAAATATCTGTCCACAATACTTTAATTGGGATGAATTTACAAGGGTGGCTGTGGGCAGAACAGCTTTCACACACCTGAAAATTGTATGCTATCCCTGGCTCACACAGAAAAATAAAAGAACTTCTTTACCTCTTTCTGCTCTCTGTATTTCATTAGATTAAAATATCTAACTGCAGAAGATCAAACAGGGTGAATATGGTTTTGTAGCACTGTATACCTCCCACAGAATACAGGATTTCAGGGGCCAAATGTAATAGATTGATTTTCAAAAAGTGAGAGATTTGGTAAGGTTTTGTAGTTTTTTTTGAAGTGGCAATTATTTACACTGCAAGATCAACCTGGTTTTGCAGTGAAAATGATTGCCACTTTAAAAAAAAAAATGCAAAACCTTACCAAATCTCTCACTTTCTGAAACTCTCACTCTATTATATTTTGGCCCCAGGTATCCATTGGTTTTATGTAAAATGTCCTCCGACGTTAAAGGATGGATGTTCTGGGCAAAACGGTTAGGTATTAAAGTACATGGCTCCCAAGCGAATTTATCTCAATCTACTTTTTAGAAAAACTCAGATGGGCATCTGGCATAGAAAAAAAGTCTCTGAATTATGACCAAATACCTCTATCCAACGCAAAATTATGCAAAATCTGAATTTGCAAAGAAGTGCAAAGATCTCTGTGAAGCATATAGTACGGGATGTGGTCATGTGACCACCGCTCGGTATCCTGGCGGTCACCATTACGACACAGGAATCCCGAGCAATCAAAATGCAGACAGACAAAATGCCGAGCCACAGGGACTATTCCCGCAAGGGGCTTTGTCCGCTCGCCTCAACTGGCATTTTGCTGCCGGGATCCTGGGCTGGGTATGCTGATCTCCGGAATCCCGAGCACCGGTGTCCCAGCCCCAACCCAATAGGATTTGTTAGGGGTTGGGTAGAGCAAACGATCGATTATCAATTTTTGGTTTTAACATCTTTATTTTGCCAATGTCCATTGATAAAAAGTAACGCATATGCGATAAATGTAGTACACATATGGAATAAAAAATTACCAACAATTAAAGAATGCTGGAGGGCACTTACTGCCACTTATATAATCAAAAAGTAAGTTAAGAACTAACCTACCTTCTCGTCACACTGCATAGGAACATGGAGGAATGAACACTGCTTGCGAAAGCATCCCTTCAACGTGTTAAAAAAAAATTTGCAGTATCCATACGGTAGCAGAGCTGTCTGTATTTCAGGATTCTGCAGAAAGCATATGTATAATGTCAGATGAAATAACTGCACACAACAATGGTGGCAAGCATCCTAAAGCTACACAATGTTTTATGAGCAATACAAAGTACTACACATAGTAACAGGCAACTTTAGTCTAAAGCGAAATGGATATGGCTTTTATCATTCCCACCACACCTTTGTGATTCATCAAGCGGGCAAGGTCAATTCTGGTCATCCTGTCACTACCCCGATACAAAATCTAACCACTACATCTACTGTATAGCATTACGAGAGTAGTGCATACAGAAAATATACTGAAGTGGCAGTAACGTTTTCAGAGCAAATTATACAATGCAATTAACTGCGTAGGCAAGCAATGAAAATGATCCACAGCCAAAGTTGTCCCAACTGTGCGTGAGGTAAGATTCTCTTGTACATTTATAAGCACTTTTACACACAGGATGTCCAGAGTCAAATACTCAAATATGTAAGATTATTTTTTAGTCCCAGCGTACTTCCACCCCACTGTGTGCTATTCCTGTAATGTGTATCTCCAATGATTGCACACTCTACAACCAGCAACTTATAGTGCACCCCAGATGGTTCCTCCGTGGGCTGGATGTATTTCACATGGATCTTTCTGTACAGGGTATATCATACTACCACAAAAGCATCCGTTTTCCCATATATGCATTGATCCCTTGTAAGGCTCGCCTTATACAGTGTAACCTTCACCAACAAGGCACCTCATCTGGTATGCTTATGGATGGGATGAAAAATACATGGACATGACAGTTATGTTGGGACCCTACTCTAAGCATTAGGATGTTTGTGTCATCTCTTCTAGGGGTAAACTATTCCACCCAGGGTAATTCTACGCAGTGCGCCCAAAATGGCTGTGTCACCTGGTACCTTGTGAGGGTAGAATACACAACCCGTGTATGTTATTACCCAAAATGCCTACATCCATTCTGTTTTATGCTTACTGTGTGTTCTAGGTTCTTTTTAGGTCTGTCTGGCTTGTCAAATGCTGTATTACTTAAATCTTCTGTATTATGTACATTGTTTTTGATATTTGTAAAGCGTCTTAAGTCCTGTTGGAGAAAGAGCGCTATATAAATAAAATTATTATTACTATTGTCATTTAAGTTTCTTTTGATAATGATTGTACTCATGTTTTTATTTTTTTCTTAAATGAGGACTACAGTTTATGTACCTGTCTTGTCGTTGTTCCCCCCCTTTCTTTTTTCTTTCCTCTCCCTAGTCCTATAAATACTAAAGCAATGCTTTTGATTGTATAGGCAAAAGCTACTGTAGGTTAGCTGCAATAAACTGGTGCGTGATAAGTGAGAGAAGAGAAAGAAGAGTATGATGAATGAAATAAAACTTCCCTTAAAATAGATGCTGACACTCTCTTGCTGGACTCCGGTAAATACAGCGGTGAAAAAAGGCGTAATGGTCAGGTAGTGCACTTATTCACGCAATAAACATAAGTATGAACAGATGTCCAAATTCAGAATGTAAAAAACATTCATATACAGTACTGTATGTCACTGTTTTGTATGAGAAATCTTATGATCAAGGTCTGACAATTGCATAAGGGGGAGAAAAGACTCTTGTAGGTGAAATCTTTGGGCGGTAACCAATTAGCCACAAAATTACTGTAATTTTTTGTAAAAATTGTTTCCACGTCTATCACGCATACTGCTCGTTTTCATCCTATTATAAACGTGTGAAAACGGGAAAATAAGTGAAAAATCAGAATGAAAATGGAGAAATGAGCCTGTACTTTAATAAATGCTACACTAACATAGGACAACAGTACAGAAGTGTTTTATAGGTCATACATTTTTAATTTTTTTTCAAAACAAAATATAAAGGAGATTTATGGTAAGACTTACCATTGTTAAATCTTTCTGCGAGGTACACTGGATTCCACAGGGAAAAACATCGGGGGGCTGTAGAGTTGGATCCTGATCCGAGGCGCCAACAGGCTAAAGCATTGACTGTTCCCAGGATGCACTGCACCGCCTCCTCTATAGCCCCGCCTCCAGGCACTTGAGCTCAGTTTCGTTAACCAGTCCAATGCAATAGCAGGTAAGAGAGACGGTAGATGTTAGTCACATTCTAACGACAGGAGAAGGGACTAGCAGCTAATGCTATACAAACCCAAAAGAAGCTAAGTGTGTCAGGGTCTGCACCCTGTGGAATCCAGTGTACCTCGCAGAAAGATTTAACAATGTTAAGTCTTACCATAAATCTCCTTTTCTGCAGCGGGGTACACTGGTATTCCACAGGGTATAACATCGGGATGTCCTAAAGCAGTTCCTCATGGGAGGGGACGCACTGTAGCGGGCACAAGAACCCGGCATACAAAAGGAAGCCGGGTCCTTGTGGGAGGCGGAAGTATCAAAGGCATAGAACCTGATGAATGTGTTCACTGAGGACCACTTAGCTGCCTTGCACAATTGTTCAGCGGACCACTGCAGACCGCCCAAGAAGGGCCAACAGAATGAGTAGAATGGGCCTTGATAGCAGCAGGAGCTGGGAGTCCAGCCTGTGCATAAGCTTGTGCAATCACCATTCTAATCTGGCCAAGGTCTGCTTATTTGCAGGCCAGCCTTGACACCACCTTAGGTCGATAACCAGGACGAGTTCTAAGAACTGCCCAGTCACGGTGAAAAATCAGAAAGGGTGGACGATAGGACAAAGCGCCAAAGTCTGACACACTCCTAGCAGAGGCAATAGTCAACAGAAAAATGACCTTAAGCGTAAGGCATTTAAGGTCCACAGACTCAAGAGGTTCAAACTGAGACTCTTGAAGCATTAACAACAGATGGAGCCACATAAAACGCCCATGGAGTCACAGGAGGGACATAGGGAGGCTGAATTCGTAGTACGCCCTGAGTAAATGTATGTTCATCAGGAATAGATACAATTTTTATTTGAAACACCACCAACAAGGCAGAAATGTGAACCTTGAGGGAGGCCAGGCGAAGTTCTAAATCCAGGCCTTGTTGCAAAAAAGCCAAAAGTCTGGAAGTACGAAATTTGTATGCATCATAATTCTTAGCAGCACACAAGGTGAAGTAAGAATTCCAGACCCTATAATAAATCCGTGCAGTTGCCGGTTTGCGGACCTTCAACATAGTTTGAATAACCGCCTCAGAAAATCCTTTTGGCCCTCAGGAGTGAAGCTTCAAGAGCCACGCCGTCAAAACCAGTCTGGCCAGGTTCGGGTAGACACAAGGGCCCTGAACAAGGAGGTCTGGGCGTTGAGGAAGTAGAAGAGGCATGTCTTGATAAAGGCCTCCGACAGGCCGAAACATGTCGACCAGCTGAGATTGTGAATCCTTTTCAATATACCATATAGGTATGAACTGACAACTTAAAACAAACTTTTTTTCTTGCAAACTTTACATTGTGACTGTGAATTTGGACTTTGTTTTTATGCTTGAGTCTTGCTTCTATAACATTCTATAGACACTGAGCTTTTTTAAAAAAAAAATGTGTTCGTCTTGTGTCACACCCCAAATGTGTGGGGCATTTTTTTTTAATAAAGAAACATTTTTTCATGTGGATCCACTGTGGCTGAAAGTTTTGTTTGATACCATCGCTGGGAAATACCATATATGGGGATAAGAGGACTATGACCATCCATATATTTAATCTCCGAAAGAAACCCAGATGCGTTTGAACATAACCATTTCTCCCATGAGTAGGGTATGCCTTATATTCATCCACTAAAATACAAAAGAAACCTGTATGTGCTTATATCAGACCCCTTTTTTGTGTGAGTGAGGTACGCCTATTTCTTCTGGTAAAGAGGGTTCATCACCAAATTGATACCGTCTTACACAGTTGTGGATAAAAGATACCTTTATGGGTTTTAACCCATTGTTTGAAAAGTGAGTTGGGGTACGCCTCTTCAGCAGACTAATATTGCCTTCTTCGTGTGAATGTGTACAGCAATGAGAGAGACTTGTGTATAGTTAAACTTTATTACACATATACATGTTACTCTCTTTTTTCATGTCACCATCTACACGAGAGGAAAAGCATCTTGTTGAAGAATAAAGAGTTTCCCACGCGGCAGTGTGGAATCCACCTTAGGGACATATTGCTAAGTATTTATTATTTTTGTGTGTTTAAGCGCCTGTTATTTTGAGTCCCACAAATCTTCTATTTAAATCTGTATAACTCTTTGAACTGGCGGTGAGGTTCTATTGTGGTGAATCAGCTTGCGGGCAGCTTTTATTGCGCTATTTATTGGGATTCACAAACTTTTTCTTCCTATGAGAACCAATGCCGTCAGGGCCACACTGGAGCGACTAGAAGTATTCCTCCTTCTTGTTTGAACTTCCGTATTACCCTGGGCAGGAGAGACACTGGAGGGAACACGTAGGGCAGCTAAAAGTTCCATGGAATTGCCAGTGCATCCACGAATGCTGCTTGAGGATCCACTGTCCTTGCTCCAAAGACCGGAACCTTGTGATTGTGTAGAGACGCCATCAGGTCTACATTTGGTAAGCCCGACTGAGGAAGTCAGCTTCCCAGTTCAGGACTCCGGGAATGAACACTGCAGATATGGCTGGCAGATGGCGTTCTGCCCATTGGAGGAATTTTGACACTTCCATCATTGCCATGCGGAATTCGAGTGCCGCCATGATGATTTATGTACAGATGGGTCCTCCGTTATCTTGGCTGATTGAGGAGTTAGTCACGATCAGGCATATGCAGCGTGCCTGGGCGCAAGGAGGTGCGCCTAGTCAAAGGGAGGCACACAGAGCGTTACCTTTGAGTGTAATACCCAAGATCATCCACCAGATGTCACTTTTTAAAATCACCAATGCGCAAGAGTGTGTTCTCCATTAAAATACAATACTGAACTACAGCGTAAGAACTACTTTATTGGTGCGTCTAATTACGCTACATTATGTCATATAGTCTATAACAGTATATACAGTACAGATGCAAATAGTACAGCATACACAGATGCAAACAAACAAGTTACAGATACAGTATGGTCTATTGATGTTAGGGATATGTTAGCGTCCAAATCCCATAGTATTTAAGTATAATGGGGAGAGATAAAAGCTCCTCCCTAAGTTCCTGGATGCCAAATCAGTGTGTATAGTTTATACATACGCAAATGAACGTGTTAAAACACTTGTGTATGCAGACGCAACTAATGTGTGAAAGGAATAACATAGCTCATTGACTTTACAGTATGTACAGTTCACAAAATGAGCGTCCGAGTCCCCTAACGACATAAACCAACACCAATGCAAAGGAATCGCTCTTTGCAGTACTTTTACACATGAACTTGAGAATCCTCCATGCAGTGTTGTGGGCTAGCGATGAAGGCTCCCGTCTGCCATGCTGAGAGTCCCGGGTTAGATTCCCAAAGTGCCAATCTTTTTTTTTTTGTGTTCCCGTGACAGTCACTTTATTATTATTATTATTTTTTTTTTCAGTGTAATCCATTGTAAAACATTCAAAGGAAGGGTGCACACAGGTATCACACAAATCGGGGTAAATCTGCAGGAGTAACTCATTCGCTATCTAAAATATACAGCGGTAATGTGCACCTATAGACAAACCAGTAAATATAAATTAGTGTATTCTGATATTCTGACGCAACTAACTGTTGGAGCAACATTTTAGTATGTTTTGGAATATTTGCATACTACAATGAGATTTTGGGAATGGGAACGAGTGTCTACACACAGAATGCATGAAACAAAGATTGTGTACATACACAAAATTAATTTGTTTCATATACACACAGCCTGAAGATAACTTTACACAATATTTGTAATAAATGTTAAAGTTTGTGTACCATCAGAAAGCAAAGGTGTTACTATCTCAGTCACGCTCCAAAAATTCCATATTTCAGAATATTCTGTATTTTGAATTTTGGATATGGGAGACTAAATGTGTACAACTACCATAAACCAGTGACAGATTCCATCTAGTGCTATATTCACATCCTCTATCTATGGACCTGCCAGAGAAGGACTTGAACCAGTTTTAGCATGGGTATGGGTCGATACACAATAGGTCGACATGCACTAGGTCGACATGGGGTTTTTGACTGTTTTTGGTGTTGTTTTCTTCGTACAGTGACAGGGAACCCCAATAAGTGCACGGCATCCCCTTGCATGGCTCGCGCTATGCTTGGCACAGATTACCGTTTCTATTAGTAGTCCACGTGGATCGTAAAGTATGAAAACGGTCAAAAGATTTTAACAATTGTGAAAAACCCATGCCAACCTTTTGACCTGTCGACCTTGCACATGTCGACCTAATCAACCTGTCGACCTAGTGCATGTCAACCTTTACTGGTCGACCCAATGCATGTCAACCTAACGACCGGAACTCATTAGCATAAGGTAGCAAATGTTACATTGGCAAAAAGACGCAACAATGGACGCAGCAGCATGCAATCCAGAATTAGGCCCTTTTTGTCTACACACATACTGTGCCAGAAGTGTTCCCTTGAGTGCCAATATACAAAGCAACAATCATTGTCCACTTACACATACAGCGACATTTCTAAAACCAGTGTGACTGGTGAAATGTGTGCTGAACTATCAGGAAAAAAGTCAAAATTAGTGGAACATTTTATAGGATTTTATTTACCTACCGGTAAATCCTTTTCTTGTAGTCTGTAGGAGGATGCTGGGGTCCACATTACTACCATGGGGTATAGACGGGTCCACCAGGAGTCATGGGCACTTTAAGAGTTTAATAGTGTGGGCTGGCTCCTCCCTCTATGCCCCTCCTACCAGACTCATTTTAGAAACTGTGCCCTAGGAGATGGACAACTTCGAGAGAAGGATTTTACACAAACAATGGCGAGATTCACACCAGCTCACACATACAAGGCAACCCAAGCTACCAGCTTGAAAATTCAGCAACGGCTGAACAATATTACTCAACCATGTAACAACAACAGTACTTAACAAAGAACAAAGCAGTACTGAACTAAATAATACCTGCAGGATCACGAAGCGCTGTGCGGGCGCCCAGCATTCTCTACAGACTACGAGAAAAGGATTTACTGGTAGGTAATTAAAATCCTATTTTCTCTTATGTCCTAGGGGATGCTGGGGTCCACATTAGTACCATGGGGATGTACCAAAGCTTCCAGAACGGGAGGGAGAGCGCGGAGGCTCCTGCAGAACTGATTGACCAAACTTAAGGTCCTCAGAGCCTAAAGTATCGAACTTGTAGAACTAAGCAAACGTGTTCGATCCTGACCAAGTAGCCGCTCGGCAAAGTTGTAAAGCCGAGACACCCCGGGCAGCTGCCCAGGAAGAACCCACCTTACGAGTAGAGTGGGTCTTAACCGATTTTGGACACAGCAATCCTGCCGTGGAATATACATGCTGGATAGTGAACCTGATCTAGCGAGAAATCGTCTGCTTAGAAGCAGGACACCCAAGTTTCTTGGGATCACACCGGACAAACAGAGTCCGATCTTCTGTGATGAGAAGTTCTCTTTACATAAAACTTCAAAGCCCTCACAACATCCAGGGACTTTGAGGGAACTGAGGAGTCAGTAGCCACTGAAACCACAATAGGTTGATTAATATGAAAAGTCATCACAACCTTTGGAAGAAACTGCTGAAGCGTCCTGAGCTCAGCTCTATCTTCATGGAAAATTAAGTAGGGGCTCTTACAGGAGAAAGCCCCCAATTCTGACACACGTCTAGCAGAAGCTAAGGCCAACAATGTTACAGCCTTCCACGTGATAAACTTGACCTCAACCTCCGGTAGAGGTTTGAACCAATCCGATTGGAGGAACTGTAACACCACGTTAAGATCCCAGGGTGCCGTAGGAGGCACAACGGGAGTCTGGATGTGCAGAACCCCTTTCAAGAAAGTCTGAACCTCAGGAAGGGAAGCCAGTTGTTTCTGGAAGAAAATGGACAAGGTCGAAATCTGGACATTAATGGATCCCAAACGCAGGCCCATATCAACACCTGCTTGCAGGAAGAGGAGAAAAAACCCAAGTCAAAACTCCACCGTAGGAAATTTCTTGGATTCACACCAAGACACATACTTTTTACAATGTTTAGATGTTACTCCTTTCATAGCCTGTATCAGGGAAGGAATAACCTTGTTCGGAATGCCCTTCCGAGCTAATATCTGGCGTTCAACCTCCATGCCGTCAAACGTAGCCGCAGTAAGTCTTGAAAAGCGAATGGCCCCTGTTGCAAAAGGTCCTCCCAAAGAGTAAGAGGCCTCGGATCTTCCAGCACTAGATCCAGAAGATCCGCGTACCAAGCCCTTTTTGCCCAGTCCGGAGCAATGAGTATTGCCTGAAATCTTGTTCTCCTTATGAGCTTTAGAATCCTTAGAATGAATGAGTGGAAGTGGAGGAAACACATATAATGACTGGAACACCCACGGAGTCACCAGGGCGTCCACCGCCACTGCTTGCGGGTCTCTTGACCTGGAACAGTACCTCCGAAGCTTCTTGTTGAGACGGGATGCCATCATGTCTATTTGAGGTACACCCCAAAGATTTGTCACCTCCGTGAACACCTCTGGATGGAGATCGTGTTTGCTGAGGAAGTCCGCTTCCCAGTTGTCCACTCCCGGAATGAAAATTGCTGACAGCACCAACACGTGTCTTTCTGCCCAGAGGATGATTCTTGGTACCTCTGACATTGCAGCTCTGCTCTTCGTTCCGCCCTGTCAGTTTATGCAGGCCACCATCGTTACATTGTCCGACTGTACTTGAATGGTTCGATCTTGCAGAAGATGTGCCATATGGAGAAGACCGTTGTACACGGCTCTTAGTTCCAGAATGATTATTGGAAGTCTGGATTCCAGACTTGACCACCTTCCTTGGAAGGTTACCCCTTGAGTGACTGCGCCCCATCCCCAGAGACTTGCATCCGTGGTTAGAAGGATCTAGTCCTGAATCCCGAACCTGTGGCCCTCCAGAAAGGGAGGTATTTGCAGCAACCAGAGGAGTGAAATCCTTGCTTTCGGCGACAGACGCATCTTCAGGTGCATATGTAGATGAGAACCCCACTACTTGTCTAGGAGATCCAGTTGGAAGGATCGAGCCTGAAATCTTCCGTACTGTAGAGCCTCGTAGGAGGCAACCATCTTCCCCAGAAGGCGAATGCACTGATGAACCGAAACCCGTGCTGGCTTCAAGACATCCCGGACCGCTGTTTGTATCACCAACGCTTTCTCCACCGGTAGAAACACCTTCTTCACTTCTGTGTCGAGGATCATCCCCAGGAAAGACAATCTCCTTGTCGGCTCCAAATGTGACTTTGGAAAGTTCATGATCCAACCACGTTCCTGAGCAGACGAGTCGCGAGAGCAATGGACTGCAACGTCTGCCTGGTCGATGCCTTTATCAGTAGATGGTCCAGATATGGAATTATGTTCACGCCCTGTCTGTGGAAGAGAACCATAATCTCTGCCATCACCTTGGTGAATATCCTCGGTGCCGTGGAGAGACCGAATGGTAGTGCATGAAACCGATAGTGACTGTCTAACAGTGCAAATCTGAGATAAGAAGAAAAAGAAAAGGAGAGGCTTCGGTATTTCTAAAAAACAATATCCTGTGCAGTAATTATTATACCACATGAATTCATGTATTCTTAAAAGAAAATAGTTTACCCGATATACTGTATTGGGTCAGGACATATAGCGTAATGCAATGCAGGGGATCCATTCCAAATGGTGCCCTTAAAAATAAAGGTCCAGTAAAAGTCCAATTTTGAGAGTATTTTATGAAATTAGAGAGTCCAATGTATTTTTCATACACAGCTAGAGGATTGTAAAGCGTGTCCCATATATAAATGAGTACCTCATTCAATGCGGTGGTTAGGTGGTGCCCCTCTGTAGCTCCTCTGGATGACTGGTAGATGGCAAGGGCTGGTTCGGATCCAATTAGAGATTGTCCTGTTCCAATGGATAACATCTCTCAAAATTGGACTTTTACTGGACATTTATTTTTAAGGGCACCATTTGGAACGGATCCCCTGCATTGCATTACGCTATATGTCCTGACCCAATATATCGGGTAAACTATTTCCTTTTAAGAATACATGAATTCATGTGGTATAATAATTACTGCACAGGATATTGTTTTTTTAGAAATACTGTTTTTAATAAATTGTTTTAAACTTGACACATTTAGTGTAATTAATTGCTCTTTCCTCCTGGAGCGCAGCCTCTCCTTTTCTTTTTCTTCTTGTTGTACATTGGGAGTGACTTCCCTCTATATATTGTCTGCTGCTTAGCGGGGCATCTTGTCTCATAGTGTCCGAATATTTCTGGTTATAACCTTTTTCTGCAAATCTGAGAGAAGCCTGGTGCGGCGGCCAAATCGAAATGTGGGGGTACGCATCCTTGATATCCAGAGATACCAGAAACTCTCCCTCCTCCAGACCTGAGATCACCGCTCTCAGAGACTCCATTTTAAACTTGAACTCCCGCAGATAAGGGTTTAATGAAGTTCAAAACCATCCGGTTTCGGTATCACGAAAAGGTTTGAATAGTCACCCATGTGTTGCATATGAGGTGGAACTGGAACAATGACCTCTGACTTTTCCAATTTGTGGATGGCTTCCTGTAGGATAGCCCTGTCTGTCAGTAGAACTGGCAAGCCTGATTAGAAGAACCGGTGAGGCGGGAGTTCCTGAAATTCCAGTTTGTACCCCTGGGACACAATATCCTGTACCCAGGATCCAGGCCGGACGACACCCAGACGTGGCTGAAACGTCTGAGCCTCGCACCCACCAGTCCGTCCTCAAGGCTATGCGGTCCACCATCATGCTGTGGCTTTGAGGAACCAGAAGTAGGCTTCTGGTCCTGGGAGCCTGCAGGTGCAGGCTTTTTGGATTTTGCACGCCCACCTCTAAAGAAAGTGGTAGGAGGTTTGGACTTTTTTGTCTTAGCGGTTCGAAAGGACTGCGATGCAGATGAAGAAAAGGGTTTCTTTGCAGAAGGTGTAGCTGAGGGAAGACAAGGTGACTTACCTGCGGTTGCTGTGGAAATCCACGCATCCAACGCTTCCCCAAATAGAGCCTGACCTGTGTAGGGTAAGTTCTCCACACTTCTCCTGGATTCCACGTCTGCCGACCATTGGCGTAGCCAGAGTCCCCTGTGAGCGGAGAACAACATGGAAGATACACTGCATTCAGCGTACCCAGGTTTTTCATGGATTTCAACATGAATCCCGCAGAATCCTGTATAGTACGTAAAAGTAGTTCAATGTCACTTCTATCCATTGCATCTAAGTCCTCTAGTAACATGCCTGACAACTTTACTATAGTTTTTGAGATCCATGCACAGGCAATAGTAGGCCTTAACGCCCCATCCCTGAAGCAGTGTATACGGATTTGAGCGTAGTGTCAATCTTACGATCAGACTGCTCTTTTAACGCAGTAGATCCTGGGACAGGTAAAACCACCTTTTTTGACAGTCTGGAGACAGATGCGTCAACTATGGGTTGGTTTTCCCATCTTTTTCTATCCTTCTCAGGGAAGGGAAAAGCAACCAGAACCCTCTTGGAGATCTGGATTTTTTTCTCCACGGTTTCCCAGGATTTTTCAAATATAGCATTTAATTCTTTAGACGCAGGGTAGGTTAGTGAGGCTTTCATATTGTCTGTGAAGTAAGCCTCCTCAACCTGCTCAGGTGGCGTCAGTAATGTTTAACACATCTCTAATGGCCTCAATCATGAGCTGCACCCCCTTAGCCAGGGATGCCGCCCCCCTCAGCACATCCAAGTCACCGTCTGCTGTGTCAGAGTCGGTATCCGTGTTATCTTCCATAATCTGGGCAAGTGCACGTTTCTTCGGGTATATGCTAGGGGGTTTAGAAGGAATAGGAACAGAACCTGTCCAAACTGTCATAGAATTCTTTAAAACCTGAGTTTCAGTCTCAGTATGAGCTACCCTAGTAGAGATCTGAGAGATCATTCCCTTAATAGAAGTCAGCCATTCTGGATCAGTAATAGGAATCTGAGACAATATGTTACATTCCTGAGTACATGGAATTAATTCCTCTGGGGATGAAACGTCCTCAGCAGCATAAGATACAGAGTCCCTGGACTGGCAATGTGAGAAAAACGAGTTTTATGGTAAGAACTTACCTTTGTTAAAACTCTTTCTGCGAGAGTAGGATCTTGATCCGAGGCACCAACAGGCTCAAAGCTTTGACTGTTCCCAGAATGCATAGCGCCGCCTCCTATATCACCCCGCCTCCCTGCACAGGATCTCAGTTTTTAGTTAACCAGTTCAATGCAGTATCAGGAAAAGAGACGACAACAGTTAGTAGCCTCAACACCGCATTCTCACGACAGGAGGCGTGTCAGCGGCTAATGCCATACCAACCCAAAGAAGCAAAGTGCGTCAGGGTGGGCGCCTTGTGGAGCCCAGTGTACCTCGCAGAAAGAGTTAACAAAGGTAAGTTCTTACCATAAAACTCGTTTTCTGCTGCGGGGTACACTGGGTTCCACAAGGAATGGACAATGCGGATGTCCTAAAGTAGTTCCTTATGGGAGGGGACGCACTGTAGCGGGCACAAGAACCCGGCGTCCAAAGGAAGCATCCTGGGAAGCGGCAGTATCGAAGGCATAGAACCTTATGAACGTGTTCACAGAGGACCACGTAGCCGCCTTGCACAATTGTTCAAGGGTCGCACCACAGCGGGCCACCCAAGAAGGTCCAACAGACCAAGTAGAATGGGCCATAATGTGATCAGGAGCAGAGAGACCAGCCTTCACATAAGCATGTGCAATCACCATTCTAATCCATCTGGCCAGAGTTTGCTTGTGAGCAGGCCAGCCCCGTTTGTGAAACCCAAACACAACAAAAAGAGAATCAGATTACCTAATAGGAGCAGTTCTCTTCACATAGATATGGAGAGCCCGTACCACATCCAAAGACCGCTCTTTGGGAGACAGATCAGGAGAAACAAGTGCAGGAACTACAATCTCCTGATTAAGGTGGAACGAGGAAACCACCTTAGGTAGACAGCCGGGACGAGTCCTAAGAACCGCCCGGTCACGGTGAAATATCAGATATGGGGAACTACATGACAAGGCACCCAAATCAGACACTTTTCTAGCTGAAGCAATAGCCAGAAGAAACACCACCTTAAGGGAAAGCCACTTAAGGGCAGCTGAACCAAGAGGTTCAAACGGAGACTCTTGTAACGCCTCCAAAACCACCGACAAGTCCCAAGGAGCCACAGGCGGGAGTAAAGGTATGCACATCAGGTAAGGTCGCAATTTTTCTCTGAAACCACACCAACAAGGCAGATATTTGAACCTTGAGGGAGGCCAGACGCAGGCCTAAGTCCAGGCCCTGCTGAAGAAAAGCCAACAACTTGGCTATAATAAACTTGGAAGCGTCATAATCGTTAGATGCGCACCAAACAAAGTAAGAATGCCAGACCCTATAGTAAATCCGAGCTGAAGCCGGTTTCAGGGCCCGCAACATAGTTTGAATGACCGCCTCAGAAAACCCTTTTAGCCCTTAAGACGGAAGTTTCAAGAGCCACGCCGTCAAAGACAGCCGGGCTAGGTCCTGGTAGACACAGGGGCCCTGAACGAGGAGGTCTGGGCGTTGTGGAAGTAGAATTGGACGCTCTGACGATAGGCCTTGCAGGTCTGAAAACCAGTGCCGTCTGGGCCACGCCGGAGCTATGAGAAGCAGAATTCCTTTTTCTTGCTTGAACTTCCGAATTACCCTGGGCAGGAGTGACACCGGAGGGAACACATACGGCAGCCGAAACCTCTACGGTACCGCCAGCGCATCCACGAATGCTGCTTGAGGATCCCTTGTCCTTGCTTCGAAGACCGGAACCTTGTGATTGTGTCGAGACGCCATCAGATCTACGTCCGGAAGGCCCCACCTTTCCACTAGGAGTTGAAACACTTCTGGATGGAGGCCCCACTCGCCGGCATGCACGTCCTGATGACTGAGAAAGTCCGCTTCCCAATTCAGGACTCCCGGAATGAATATTGCCGATATGGCCGGTAGATGGCGTTCTGCCCACTGTAGAATCCGTGAGACTTCCTTCATTGCTAGGTGGCTTCGAGTGCCGCCTTGATTATTTATGTAAGCCACTGTGGTGGAGTTGTCCGACTGTACTTGAACAGGACGGTTCTGAATTAAATGCTGGGCTAGGTTCAAGGCATTGAAGACCGCCCGCAACTCCAGAATATTGATCGAGAGGAGGGACTCCTCCTTGGTCCACCGCCTCTGAAGGGAGTGTTGCTCCAGCACCGCGCCCCAAACTCTTAGACTGGCATCTGTCGTCAACAGGACCCAGTCGGATATCCAGAACGGACAGCCCCTGCACAGCTGTTGGTCCCAGAGCCACCAGAGCAGCGACAGACGGACCTCCGGAGTCAATGAGATCATTTGAGACCTGATCCGGTGAGGCAGGCCATCCCATTTGGCTAGAATCAGCCTCTGGAGAGGGCGAGAGTGAAACTGAGCATACTCCACCATGTCGAATGCTGACACCATGAGGCCCAGCACCTGCATCGCCGAATGTATCGACACTTGCGGACGAGATAGGAAGCAACGAATCCTGTCCTGAAGTTTCAGGACTTTCTCCTGAGACAGGAACAACCGCTGGTTGTGAGTGTCCAATAGTGCTCCCAGATGCACCATGCTCTGAGCAGGGATCAAGGATGACTTCTTCCAGTTGATGAGCCACCCGTGGGCTTGCAGAAACCGGACTGTCACATCTAGATGACGCAGGAGAAGTTCTGGGGAATTTGCCAGGATTAACAAGTTGTCCATATACGGCAGTATCCTGACCCCTTGATGGCGGAGTACCACCGTCATCACCACCATGACTTTAGTAAAGACTTGCGGAGCTGTTGTTAAACCAAAAGGTAACGCCCGAAACTGGTAATGGCAGTTGCAAATCGCAAATCTCAGGTATTGCTGATGAGACACTGCTATAGGAATATGCAGGTAAGCATCCTGTATATCCAGGGAGACCATGAAGTCCACAGGCTCCAAGGCTAGAACTATACAGCGAAGGGTTTCCATCCGGAACTTGGAAACCTTCACAAACCTGTTCAATGCCTTGAGGTTGTGAATGGGCCGGGAGGACCCATTCGGTTTTGGGACTAGAAACAGCGGAGAATAGAACCCCGGCCCCTCTGCGTAAGAGGCACCTGTACTACGACTCCTGTATCCAGGAGGCTCTGTACCACCGAATGTAGAGTATTTGCCTTTGTCTTGTCCAACGGGACATCTGTCTGGCAAAATCGATGAGGGGGTCAGTTATTGAAGGCTATGGCGTAACCTCGAGTGACGACTTCCCGTACCCAGGCATCTGAAGTGGTCTTCAACCATTCCTGGGTATACCTTAGAAGCCGGCCCCCACCCTGGGATCCCCCAGAGGGAGGCCCGCCCCGTCATGCAGCAGGCTTATCTGTCTTGGAAGCTGGCTGACAGGCCGCCCAGGCTCTTTTGGGCTTAGGCTTACCAGGTTTGGAAGTGCGGGCCTGCTTGTTGTACGCCAGACCTTTTGCTTTACCTGAAGGACGAAAGGGGCGAAAGGAAGTACCTTTAGCCTTTGACACAGAAGGAGCAGTACTTGGGAGACAGGCAGTTTTGGCAGTAGCCAAGTCAGCCACAATCTTATTTAAATCCTCCCCAAACAGAATATCTCCCTTAAAAGGGAGTACCTCCAGGGTTTTTCTAGAGTCCAGATCCACAGACCAGGATCTCAGCCACAATATCGGGCGAGCCAGGACTGACGTAGTAGAAGCCTTGGCTGCCAGGATAACGGGATCAGAAGCCGCCTCTTTAATATAACGAGAAGCTGTGACAATACAAGACAAGCATTGTCCAGCATGGTCAGAGGAGATTTCAAGATTTCAGCATCTAACTCCAAGGCCCATGCTTCAATGGCCTCTGCAGCCCAAGTAGCTGCAATAGTGGGCCTTTGTGCAGCACCCGTGAGTGTGTAAATCGCTTTCAGACAACCCTCCATACGTTTATCCGTAGGCTCTTTTAGAGACGTGACGGTAGTGACAGCTAGAGCTGAGGAAACCACCATCCTAGCCACATGTGAGTCCACTGGAGGAGGCGTTTTCCAATTCTTCGACAGCTCCGGCGCGAGGGGATAGCGAGCCAGCATCTTCTTTTGAGGCACAAACTTCGTACCTGGGTTTCCCAGGGTTCCTGACGTATATCAATTAGGTGGTCAGAGTGAGGTAAAACTTGTTTAATCACCTTATGACGCTTGAACCTATCTGGTTTCTTAGGAGGAACGGATGGCTCGGGATCATCCGTAATCTGTAAAATTAACTTAATAGCCTTCAAAAGATCAGGAACATCCACATGTGAACCACCCTCCCCATTAGCCGTATCTGAGTCAGAACCTGTGGGGTCAGTGTAAGTGCCGTCTTCATCCGACGAGGTGTCAGTGACAGCAGTGGATTGTGAGGAGACAAGCGCTCGCTTAGAAGACCCCTTGGACGTAGGCGAGCGACGGTCAGACTTTTTAGTAGTCAGGGACTGGTTCATCTTCTTTATCTGAGCAGATAAATCGTCCGCCCACGGCGGGTTAGCTGCAGGGACCACAAGCGGTTGCACCGGCATTGGGGGTCCCATAGGGGGTGTTAGTTTATGAACTAGCGTATGCAGAAGCGTGGAAAAAGCGCCCCACGGTGGGTCATTATTTGTCCCCGTTGCCACTGTCCCACTGGGGGGCAAGGAGTCCCCAGAACCAGAGCCCAAAGCTGCTATATTCTCCTCATAGGTATCTGCGGCTTCAGCAACACCGGCAGTGTGTTCAGCCCCAGAACCGTCACCCATATAAGCAGACATGATATAACTTGTAGTATTAGGTAACAGTACAATTTGTCTAGCCCAAACCCCATGCGCAGTGTTGTCAGCAGAGATAAAGGAAAGATATGGTGACTAAATCACGGAGAAAAATACGTAATACAGTATATCTTTGTGAAAATCCTATATCAGATAAAACCTGACGCACCAAGCCCCCTCAGGTTATAGAATATAGGGATAGCAGGTTGAGTGAAAGACACGAAATGGACACCACTTAGCTATCAAACGCACACACAAATAGTCTCAGTCTGTACAATGCAGAGGTTATTACTAACAATAATACTGCACTGGACTAGCTTACAGCGCTATATAACAATAGATATAACAGTACACAGTAAGAACTGGATGTATATCACAGTTTAATTGTACTAGGAAATCCTGACTAAGTGCACTCTTTCTTACTAACACTGATTAAAAAAAGGCAGGTAGAATACTTAAGTGTCTTGTAAAGTCACAGCACTGACAACCAGGCGGCTTTACATAGGAGGATTTGCCCAAGTATTCCCAGGAACAGTGAGCTGAGGGATATTCGCGCCGCAGACACTGCCAGGGAGTGAGGGAGAGACAGATATGCAGCTCCAGGGCGGGAACATTTGCAGAAAATGGCGCCCTGGGGCTGGGGTAGGGGCTTCAGGTCTAAGCCTTATCCCCCTGCTGGCAAAACCACCGGGTACTGCGGGTTCTAATAAAACTGTTTATAGAGAAAACCTGACCTGTCCCATGCCCTGGTGATCTAGTGGGATCGCCTGTACTGCCAGTGTCCACCGCCAGCGAGCGCGTGCCGCCTCCCACTGACCGCGCCGGATCGCGATAAAGACCGGGTCCCGCAAGCGGGACCCACTTACCACCTCCTGAAGCGCAGCCACACGATCCCGGAGAGCCCCTGTCGTGTGTGCCTGACAGGAAGAAAACAGGAGCCTCCTGCTGTAGTTACCCGGCAACCAGGGCTCGGGAGTGTACAGTGCCGCTGGGGAGAGCCGGAGCTGCAGCCGTGAAAGTCCACTGACATGTAACACTGCTGCTGCCCTTGAAGTCTTCACCTTTTTCCTCAGAAGAAAAGCTCTTCTTAGGGCTGCCTGGAGCAGCCCCTCTGTTAAGTGCCTGCTACTGCAGCACCAACTTACAAAACTGAGATCCTGTGCAGGGAGGCGGGGTGATATAGGAGGCGGCGCTATGCATTCTGGGAACAGTCAAAGCTTTGAGCCTGTTGGTGCCTCGGATCAAGATCCTACTCTACACCCCATTGTCCATTCCTTGTGGAGACCAGTGTACCCCGCAGCAGAAACATACACCACATTCACACAGGAAAATGTCAGACATAGTTCTCCCCCCCCCCCACGTACCTTCAGAGAAACACAGAGCTTGGAGCCAGCACACACACAGCGCTCAATTAGGTAGTATAACTAACCCAGAGCTGACTGTGTACCTTAATAGACTACACAGATAATACACAGTCTCTCCCCCCCTTCTACAACGGTAGATGCTAGAATCAAGTGGCTAAGGGAACTTTTCCGTCTGGGGGAGGAGTCACGACACAAGGGGGAGGAGCTAAGCCAGCGGGATAGTTCCTCTACTATCCACGCCACCAACTATTACCTTTAGTAATCAGGTGGCGAGCGAAGCGAGCCCGCGAGGGTACTTTTCGGGTACCCTGTTCGGCCATAGCTCCTCCCCCTGGTGACGTGTCTCCTCCCCTAGGTACGTCAGAAGGTCCCTTCTGCCACTCCGATATAGACTCAACCCTTCTACAACCCCCTGGTACCGCACAGGATAGCTAGAGTCGTGTGGAGGGAAAGCACTCCCTGTCAGCGTCTCTGGTGCTGTATCTGCAGAAAGAAAACGGCGCTGAACGCTGCTGGGTCTGCTCTGAGCAGAAGATCCGCCCCCTGGAAATGGAGCCTCTTCCCGCATTTTCAAAAAATTATACTGGCCTGAGGATTTTTCTAGCAGCGTTACAGAGGTCCCTGATAGCCTTGGGTGACCAGTGTAGGGTATCTGCGCTGGCTCAGGGCACCGGACTGTGTACAACTGAGCTCTCCGGAGCACAGTTAGTACAGCACTCCTACCCTGTTGCCGCCATTCACACCGGCTCCCCGCTTGTCGAGTCGCTGGTGACTCACTCACCACTGGAATCTTCTGGCTCTGTTAGGGGGTGGCGGCATGCCTCGGGAGTGAGCGGTCGCCTCGGGCAGCTAACGATCATCACACTCAGGAACTCAGTGTCCTGTCAGCGGAGATAGTGGCCATTAACCTCTCAGGGTTGGACACTACTCCCCCCCCTAAGTCCCACGAAGCAGCCTCCCTGTGCCTAAACACTAATGAAAAAAATAAAACTAGAAAACTCCTATGGAGCTCCCCTACCTGTGATTGGCTCCTTCGGGCACATTTTCTAAACTGAGTTTGGTAGGAGGGGCATAGAGGGAGGAGCCAGACCACACTATTAAACTCTTAAAGTGCCAGTGGCTCCTAGTGGACCCGCCTATACCCCATGGTACTAATGTGGACCCCATCATCCTCTAGGACGTAAGAGAAATAGGGATTTTCCCCAAGTTTTCACCTGCTCAGAGTAGGTGAAGTGAAATTGTGGTAACATTTTTGTGGGAAAAATTATCAGCTAACTGAATAGAGGCTTTTCGTGATAAGACCGTTTTTTCATGTGAAAACAGGTTAGCATACCCCACTTTTAATAGTTATGTTTAAGAAAAGAAAATGGTACACAAAGATAGAAGTTTAAAATATAATTATTTAGCATCTCTTAGTATGTATGTGTTAGCATATACACCTAATAATCCACAAATGTAATAACAAATTGAACAAATGTTCTGAAAAATAGACCAGATGGTAAATTTTCAAATTGTATAATAAATTCAGTATCAGTGTGACTTCACAGATACACATCATGTGTGGTCTGAGTCACCATTAGCATTGTATCCAACTGACAATGACTGTGAGCAAATCGTACAAATGAAACGCACGTCAGTAATCACCTGGTATCCCGCTGTGCGCACAACGGGCCCCGTTCACGCTATGAGCAACTGAAACCACTGCAGAAAGGACAGTTACTTTTACACTGCATGACCATCAGCTAGTGAGGTGTACATTATATTGGGCATCTAATCCCCATAAGTGACAGCATCCGCAGCTTGTTGAGAACTCCTGTTCTCTTGCTAGGCAAGCCGTGACCCTGCACTTAGCATTCACGGATACCTACTGTATATGCTCAGTAGCTACATCACATATAACAGGAGCTTATTTTCTCTGCAAACAGTCACACTGGAAAATCACTGCAGTGTACCTGTTCAAACTATAATGTATAGGTTCTTGATCCCATTTGGATATTGCTATTGTGAGGAAACTATTCTCTGTATCTCGTTCTCCTCAGCGATTAATGTACTTTAGCCTTTTTGTTCCCCATGTCTTTCTTGCATGTGTAACTGGTCCCATGCGTGTGTTCAGTCAGAGGACTCAAATTATTTCATTAGCATGTCTATATTGTATTATGATTAGAGATGAGCGGGTTCGGTTCCTCGGAATCCGAACCCCCCCGAACTTCAGCCTTTTTACACGGGTCCGAGGCAGACTCGGATCTTCCCGCCTTGCTCGGTTAACCCGAGCGCGCCCGAACGTCATCATCCCGCTGTCGGACTCTCGCGAGGCTCGGATTCTATATAAGGAGCCGCGCGTCGCCGCCATTTTCACACGTGCATTGAGATTGATAGGGAGAGGACGTGGCTGGCGTCCTCTCCGTTTATAGTTACTGTTAGTAGTTAGTTGATCTGATTGCTGCTTAGCTTATTGTGGGGAGGATTGGGGAGAGCTGTTAGGAGGAGTACAGTCAGTGCAGAGTTTTGCTAGTTTTTTTTAATCCGTTCTCTGCCTGAAAAAAACGCTCCATACCATATCTGTGCTCAGCCTCAGTGTGCTGCATGATATATCTATGTATATCTGACTGTGCTGAGTGCTCACTGCTCACACAGCTGAATTGTGGGGGAGACTGGGGTGCAGTTATAGCAGGAGTACAGTGCACACTTTTGCTGCCAGTGTGACTGACCAGTGACCACCAGTATATTGTCTGCCTGAAAAAGTTAAACACTCCTGTGGTGTTTTTTTTATTTATTCTATAAACGCATTCTGCTGACAGTGTCCAGCAGGTCCGTCATTCATTATATTATATAAATATTTACCTGCAGTAGTGTTATATTTTTTTGTTCATCTCTATCATCTTTATCATCTCTATATTAGCAGACGCAGTACGGTAGTCCACGGCTGTGGCTACCTCTGTGTCGTCAGTGCTCGTCCATAATTGTATACCTACCTGTGGTGGGTTTTTTTTTTCTATCTTCTTCATACTAGTAGTTTAGGAGTCTGCTGACAGTGTCCAGTAGGTCCGTCATTATATTATATATACCTGCAGTAGTGATATATATATATTTTTTATATCATTATCATCTCTATACTAGCAGATGCAGTACGGTAGTCCACGGCTGTAGCTACCTCTGTGTCGTCAGTGCTCGTCCATAATTGTATACCTACCTGTGGTGGGGTTTTTTTTTCTATCTTCTTCATACTAGTAGTTTAGGAGTCTGCTGACAGTGTCCAGCAGGTCCGTCATTATATTATATATACCTGCAGTAGTGATATATATATATTTTTTATATCATTATCATCTCTATACTAGCAGACGCAGTACGGTAGTCCACGGCTGTAGCTACCTCTGTGTCGTCAGTCACTCGTCATCCATAAGTATACTAGTATCCATCCATCTCCATTGTTTACCTGAGGTGCCTTTTAGTTGTGCCTATTAAAATATGGAGAACAAAAATGTTGAGGTTCCAAAAATAGGGAAAGATCAAGATCCATTTCCACCTCGTGCTGAAGCTGCTGCCACTAGTCATGGCCGAGACGATGAAATTCCATCAACGTCGTCTGCCAAGGCCGATGCCCAATGTCATAGTACAGAGCATGTAAAATCCAAAACACAAAATATCAGTAAAAAAAGGACTAAAAAATCTAAAATAAAATCGTTGGAGGAGAAGCGTAAACTTGCCAATATGCCATTTACCACACGGAGTGGCAAGGAACGGCTGAGGCCCTGGCCTATGTTCATGGCTAGTGGTTCAGCTTCACATGAGGATGGAAGCACTCAGCCTCTCGCTAGAAAAATGAAAAGACTTAAGCTGGCAAAAGCACAGCAAAGAACTGTGCGTTCTTCGAAATCACAAATCCACAAGGAGAGTCCAATTGTGTCGGTTGCGATGCCTGACCTTCCCAACACTAGACGTGAAGAGCATGCGCCTTCCACCATTTGCACGCCCCCTGCAAGTGCTGGAAGGAGCACCCGCAGTCCAGTTCCTGATAGTCAGATTGAAGATGTCAGTGTTGAAGTACACCAGGATGAGGAGGATATGGGTGTTGCTGGCGCTGGGGAGGAAATTGACAAGGAGGATTCTGATGGTGAGGTGGTTTGTTTAAGTCAGGCACCCGGGAAAACACCTGTTGTCCGTGGGAGGAATATGGCCATTGACATGCCTGGTGAAAATACCAAAAAAATCAGCTCTTCGGTGTGGAAGTATTTCAACAGAAATGCGGACAACATTTGTCAAGCCGTGTGTTGCCTTTGTCAAGCTGTAATAAGTAGGGGTAAGGACGTTAACCACCTCGGAACATCCTCCCTTATACGTCACCTGCAGCGCATTCATCATAAATCAGTGACAAGTTCAAAAACTTTGGGCGACAGCGGAAGCAGTCCACTGACCAGTAAATCCCTTACTCTTGTAACCAAGCTCACGCAAACTACCCCACCAACTCCCTCAGTGTCAATTTCCTCCTTCCCCAGGAATGCCAATAGTCCTGCAGGCCATGTCACTGGCAATTCTGACGAGTCCTCTCCTGCCTGGAATTCCTCCGATGCATCCTTGCGTGTAACGCCTACTGCTGCTCGCGCTGCTGTTGTTGCTGCTGGGAGTCGATGGTCATCCCAGAGGGGAAGTCGTAAGACCACTTTTACTACTTCCACCAAGCAATTGACTGTCCAACAGTCCTTTGCGAGGAAGATGAAATATCACAGCAGTCATCCTGCTGCAAAGCGGATAACTGAGGCCTTGGCATCCTGGGCGGTGAGAAACGTGGTTCCGGTATCCATCATTACTGCAGAGCCAACTATAGACTTGTTTGAGGTACTGTGTCCCCGGTACCAAATACCATCTAGGTTCCATTTCTCTAGGCAGGCGATACCGAAAATGTACACAGACCTCAGAAAAAGACTCACCAGTGTCCTAAAAAATGCAGTTGTACCCAATGTCCACTTAACCACGGACATGTGGACAAGTGGAGCAGGGCAGACTCAGGACTATATGACTGTGACAGCCCACTGGGTAGATGTATTGACTCCCGCCGCAAGAACAGCAGCGGCGGCACCAGTAGCAGCATCTCGCAAACGCCAACTCTTTCCTAGGCAGGCTACGCTTTGTATCACCGCTTTCCAGAATACGCACACAGCTAAAAACCTCTTACGGCAACTGAGGAAGATCATCGCAGAATGGCTTACCCCAATTGGACTCTCCTGTGGATTTGTGGCATCGGACAACGCCAGCAATATTGTGTGTGCATTAAATATGGGCAAATTCCAGCACGTCCCATGTTTTGCACATACCTTGAATTTGGTGGTGCAGAATTATTTAAAAAACGAGAGGGGCGTGCAAGAGATGCTGTCGGTGGCCAGAAGAATTGCGGGACACTTTCGGCGTACAGGCACCACGTACAGAAGACTGGAGCAACACCAAAAACGCCTGAACCTGCCCTGCCATCATCTGAAGCAAGAAGTGGTAACGAGGTGGAATTCAACCCTCTATATGCTTCAGAGGTTGGAGGAGCAGCAAAAGGCCATTCAAGCCTATACAACTGAGCACGATATAGGAGGTGGAATGCACCTGTCTCAAGCGCAGTGGAGAATGATTTCAACGTTGTGCAAGGTTCTGCAACCTTTTGAACTTGCCACACGTGAAGTCAGTTCAGACACTGCCAGCCTGAGTCAGGTCATTCCCCTCATCAGGCTTTTGCAGAAGAAGCTGGAGACATTGAAGGAGGAGCTAACACTGAGCGATTCCGCTAGGCATGTGGGACTTGTGGATGGAGCCCTTAATTCGCTTAACAAGGATTCACGGGTGGTCAATCTGTTGAAATCAGAGCACTACATTTTGGCCACCGTGCTCGATCCTAGATTTAAAACCTACCTTGGATCTCTCTTTCCGGCAGACACAAGTCTGCAGGGGTTCAAAGAACTGCTGTTGAGAAAATTGTCAAGCAGAACGCGACCTGTCAACATCTCCTCCTTCACATTCTCCCGCAACTGGGGGTGCGAGGAAAAGGCTCAGAATTCCGAGCCCACCCGCTGACGGTGATGCAGGGCAGTCTGGAGCGACTGCTGATGCTGACATCTGGTCCGGACTGAAGGACCTGACAACGATTACGGACATGTCGTCTACTGTCACTGCATATGATTCTCTCCCCATTGAAAGAATGGTGGAGGATTATATGAGTGACCGCATCCAAGTAGGCACGTCAGACAGTCCGTACGTATACTGGCAGGAAAAAGAGGCAATTTGGAGGCCCTTGCACAAACTGGCTTTATTCTACCTAAGTTGCCCTCCCACAAGTGTGTACTCCGAAAGAGTGTTTAGTGCCGCCGCTCACCTTGTCAGCAATCGGCGTACGAGGTTACTTCCAGAAAATGTGGAGAAGATGATGTTCATTAAAATGAATTATAATCAATTCCTCCATGGAGACATTCACCAGCAGCAATTGCCTCCACAAAGTACACAGGGAGCTGTGATGGTGGATTCCAGTGGGGACGAATTGATAATCTGTGAGGAGGGGGATGTACACGGTGATGAATCGGAGGATGATGATGAGGTGGACATCTTGCCTCTGTAGAGCCAGTTTGTGCAAGGAGAGATTAATTGCTTCTTTTTTGGTGGGGGTCCAAACCAACCCGTCATTTCAGTCACAGTCGTGTGGCAGACCCTGTCACTGAAATGATGGGTTGGTTAAAGTGTGCATGTCCTGTTTATACAACATAAGGGTGGGTGGGAGGGCCCAAGGACAATTCCATCTTGCACCTCTTTTTTCTTTCATTTTTCTTTGCGTCATGTGCTGTTTGGGGAGTGTTTTTTGGAAGGGCCATCCTGCGTGACACTGCAGTGCCACTCCTAGATGGGCCAGGTGTTTGTGTCGGCCACTAGGGTCGCTTAGCTTACTCACACAGCTACCTCATTGCGCCTCTTTTTTTCTTTGCGTCATGTGCTGTTTGGGGAGTGTTTTTTGGAAGGGCCATCCTGCGTGACACTGCAGTGCCACTCCTAGATGGGCCAGGTGTTTGTGTCGGCCACTAGGGTCGCTGAGCTTAGTCACACAGCTACCTCATTGCGCCTCTTTTTTTCTTTGCGTCATGTGCTGTTTGGGGAGTGTTTTTTGGAAGGGCCATCCTGCGTGACACTGCAGTGCCACTCCTAGATAGGCCAGGTGTTTGTGTCGGCCACTTGGGTCGCTGAGCTTAGTCATCCAGCGACCTCGGTGCAAATTTTAGGACTAAAAATAATATTGTGAGGTGTGAGGTGTTCAGAATAGACTGAAAATGAGTGGAAATTATGGTTATTGAGGTTAATAATACTTTGGGATCAAAATGACCCCCAAATTCTATGATTTAAGCTGTTTTTTAGGGTTTTTTGAAAAAAACACCCGAATCCAAAACACACCCGAATCCGACAAAAAAAATTCGGTGAGGTTTTGCCAAAACGCGTTCGAACCCAAAACACGGCCACGGAACCGAACCCAAAACCAAAACACAAAACCCGAAAAATTTCCGGTGCACATCTCTAATTATGATCTTACTCCATGTATCTAGAGTCTTAATCATGTATATACAGATGTGTTATGACCTTGTACATTATGTTGTCATACTGTTGTGTTATTTTAGGGACCTGCCATTCTGAGGAGCCAAAATCACCTCATGGCTTAAATTAAACCTCCACAGGAGACACGCAGAGCTTAAACCAATTTCCCTGTCATTGTTTCTTCTATTTGCTTCCCTTTGTTACTCTCTGGTCTCAAAGCCCCGTACACACAGGGAGATGTACCCAGAGATGTGTGCTGAGCGAGGGGGAGGGGGGCTTATTTCACCAAGCGGTGACATGAGTCTGCATTCAGGCTCAATCTAGCACAGTCAATAGCAAGGCGCAGGGTTGCAAATCGCTATCGCTGTGGGGGATACACACGGAAAGATCCTTGCTTAACTTAGTCAATTGCTTAGAATTTAAGCACAAATCTCTCAGTGTGTACCCCCCTTAACAGCCATTTCAGAGCCTGACCCAGCATGTGGTCAGCAGGACGACAGCTATGGGCGGTAGGAGGGATAGACCTGGTATGGGAATCAGAAAACACCTCTCACATGTGATCACAGCATTGTGGGAAATTAATAGGTTTTAAAAACAACAAGCACAGTACTTTTGTGGTAGCTTGAAGCTTGATCTGCAGCACAGACCCCAATTAGGTACGATTGGGGAAAGGATGCATGGCATGGAGCTCTATGGAGGATGTTAGTCGCTGACTTTGGCTAAGGGGCAATACTCTGCCAATGTACCTTGTGGAATGCATCACCAGTCCTGTGCGGACCTATACAACGTTACTCCTGTGAAAAGCTATTTCTCCTGTGTGGAACTTCTATTATTCTTTGTGGACCTTTACAATGTTACTCCTGTGTGGGAGTATTTGTGAATCTATGTGGACTACATTATGTAAACATTATATTTACAATGGACCTTTACAATGTATACTCCTGTGTTGGAGTATTTGTGAACCTGTGTGGACTATATTAATTAGCTATCACTGCTGTCTGGAATAAGGGATAGGTTTTTGGTGTGGAACTGTTAGTTTTTATTCTTGTGTAGAATTGTGGAAATATATCCTTTACTGAGACTGGCTCTATCTGGACTGCTACCTGCATAGGGTTTCTGCGCTACATTTACCTCTTGTTCTGGTGTATTTTATTTTTTTTGTCTGTGCAGTGAAAAATAAACCATTACTTTGAACTTACACAAAATTGGAAAAAGTAATCAAGGGTCTAAAGCTGGGTAAACACTATATGATATGTTGTCCAACCCGGACAGACATATCAGGCACATCATCTAGTGTGTACCTGCTATGTAGCAGACGAGGCACGCTTTGAAAAAGTCACGTGGAGCGTGACGAAACGCGTTAGGACCCGCCTCTTGAACACCTGTTCAGGTGTTTCATATGTACTACCATCCCAGCACCTCTGACGATCTTATTCCGGGCGGCTTTGAGATCTCAAAATAGCCGCTGCCGTTGCCGTCTCATACCGCTACAGCCAGCTGATTCCTGAGCGGTGCTCGCTCTCCTCTCCGTGACACTGCTGTTGTGTGTGGGTAACGCAGGATTCCTGTCCGGGGACGCCCGGTAGACGGACCAACCCACTGGAGAGGTAATTGTTCATTATTTACGGACTCACTGGCCCCCCTATGTGATCCCATATTGGAATCAGTTATATCACATTTCTTCATGCATCAATACTGAGCATTATGAACGGCACCTAATATCTGGCATGGATTTTGGACTTTAACACACCACATCTACAGAGGCAGTTCTGTAAAAGTCCAACATACTGCTGACACTGTGAGACACCGGACTGTGTTATCATTAATGCAACATGTCTGTTTATTATTATTATTCTTATTAATTAACACATTATGTTTTAAATAAACTTGCTGTCTTTTTATATTGATACATTGGCTCTCTCCTTTGTTATTTGAATCCTTCTGAAATTCAGCGCAGCCAGTTCTCTTTTTGAGGCACGCTTCTGTGCCTCGTCAGCAACATTCTCGACGGAGGGCAGATGGAAGACAACGCTAGAGAGGGCCATGTTGCCGATTGCAGCATGGACCCCACCATCGTTTGCTGGCATTGGCAAATGTGCAGAGACCTGTCGCCTGCGATGTCGCTTTGTACACACCTCGTGTAGTGTATACCCAGCTTCAGGGTGTCCGGAACCCCTTGGTGTTTTAAATCTCATAACAGAGTGACTACACTACTCTGGTAAAAAGTCTTTATCTCGATTTGGCTAATTATACTTTTTTCTGCCATGTATGCTACTTATGGTTTTTACCTATGTTTATACATTTGGAATAAATTATTTGAGTTATTGTTAGACAGTCTCAGCATATGTATTGCAGCAATAAGTGCACTACCTGACTGCAGAGCTGTCTTAACAGCAGTGTAGGCCCCTGGGCACAGCAATGCACTGGGTCCCCTCTACCCACCCATAAGCGGTAGGGGTGGGGGATGCTACCAGCAGCAGCTTTGATGTCCCGCATGCGGTAGAGGGGGTTCTATCTTTCGCTCATCATGTAGGACCTGGAGAAATAATTTCTGTTAATTACTCCTTTACTGCACAAATGGGACGGGAAGGAGAACACTAAACTGTAGAAGGGGACATCGTGCTGAATGAAGGGGCCCTGGTACATGACTTCCAGGGTGGTAGGGGGTGTTTAATACACAGGGGAGGGGTGGTTAGTGGAGAGGGCTTAATATTCATCATTTCTGGGAGTTAGGGCAGCTTGCTTTACTGCAGATATCTCCAGTTCCTGGAATTAGATTTCTTAGCTTTAATGGGATAAAAAAAAACTAGAGAGTCCCACCTTTCAGGAGGTACTGGGGAGTTGGGGATCAGAGTTCAGGAGCCAGAGCAATCCACCAACAAATATATAAAACTGCATATTAGGCATGTGGAGCTGGAGCAGGGACCGGCTGCTGGAATACTGATATCTCTGGTTCTTGGTATAGTAGAGACAAGCTCCCAGTGTCCACTGAAAGGTGAGAGTCCCAGCTTTTGGAGAGTAACTTAGAAAAAATCTAAGTCAGACAGAACCAAAGATCTCTGGCTGGGAAGAATAATGAACAGGCTTGGATGGGGACAATTGCTTTGAAGTTGGATATCTCAAGGTCCTCCTCAGCCAGAGTATCAAACTTGTAGAACTTAGCAAATGTGTTTGAACCCGACCAAGTAGCTGCTCGGCAAAGCTGTAAAGCCAAGACCCCTCGGGCAGCTGCCCAAGACGAGCCCACCTTCCTTGTGGAATGGGCTTTCACTGATTTTGGATGCGGCAATCCAGCCGCAGAATGAGCCTGCTGAAACGTGTTACAGATCCAGCGAGCAATAGTTTGCTTTGAAGCAGGGGCACCCAGCTTGTTAGGTGCATACAGGATAAACAGCGAGTCAGTCTTCCTGACTCTAGCCGTTCTGGATACATAAATCTTCAAAGCCCGGACTACGTCCAGCAACTTGGATTCCTCCAAGTCACGAGTAGCCGCAGGCACCACAATAGGTTGGTTCAAATGAAACGATGATACCACCTCATGGAGAAATTGGGGACGAGTCCGCAATTCGGCCCTGTCCATATGGAAGATCAGATAGGGGCTTTTACATGACAAAGCCGCCAATTCTGACACCCGCCTAGCCGATGCTAAGGCCAACAAGCATGACCACTTTCCACGTGAGGTATTTTAGCTCCACGGTCTTAAGTGGCTCAAACCAGTGGGATTTCAGGAAATCCAACACAACGTTAAGATCCCAAGGTGCCACTGGTGGCACAAAAGGAGGCTGAATATGCAGCACTCCCTTTACAAATGTCTGAACCTCAGGCAGTGAAGCCAGTTCTTTTTGAAAGAAAATGGATATGGCCGAGATCTGGACCTTTATGGACCCTAATTTGACGTCCATAGTCACACCTGACTGTAGGAAGTGCAGAAATCAAACCCAACTGGAATTCCTGGCCTCACACCAAGCAACATATTTTCGCCATATGCGGTGATAATGCTTTGCTGTCACATCCTTCCTAGCTTTTATCAGCGTAGGAATTACTTCCTCCGGGATACCCTTTTCCGCTAAGATCCGGCGTTCAACCGCCATGCCGTCAAACACAGTCGCGGTAAGTCTTGGAACAGACAGGGCCCCTGTTGCAACAGGTCCTGTCTGAGAGGCAGAGGCCATGGGTCCTCTGTGATCATCTCTTGTAGCTCTGGGTACCAAGTCCGTCTTGGCCAATCTGGAACGATGAGAATTGTTCTCACTCCTCTTTATCTTACTATTCTCAGCACTTTGGGTATGAGAGGAAGAGGAGGAAACACATAGACCGACTGGAACACCCACGGTGTTACCAGTGCGTCCACAGCTATCTCCTGAGGGTCCCTTGACCTGGCGCAATATCTTTTTAGCTTTTTGTTTAAGCGGGACGCCATCATGTCCACCTGTGGCCGTTCCCACCGATTTGCAATCTGCTCGAAGACTTCTTGATGAAGTCCCCACTCTCCCGGGTGGAGGTCGTGCCTGCTGAGGAAGTCTGCTTCCCAGTTGTCCCCTCCCGGAATGAACACTGCTGACAGTGTTTGCACGTGATTCTCCGCCCAACGAAGAATCCTTGTGGCTTCCGCCATTGCCACCCTGCTTCTTGTGCCACCCTGGCGGTTTACATGGGCGACTGCCGTGATGTTGTCTGACTGAATCAGCACTGGTTGGTCTCGAAGCAGGGGCTCCGCTTGACTCAGGGCGTTGTATATGGCCCTTAATTCCAGTATGTTTATGTGCAGACAAGTCTCCTGACTTGACCACAGGCCTTGGAAGTTTCTTCCCTGAGTGACTGCCCCCTATCCGCGGAGGCTTGCATCCGTGGTCACCAGGACCCAGTCCTGTATGCCGAACCTGCGGCCCTGGAGAAGATGAGCACTCTGCAGCCACCAGAGAAGAGACACCCTGCTCCTTGGGGACAGGGTGATCAGCCGCTGCATCTGAAGATGCGATCCGGACCACTTGTCCAACAGATCCCATTGAAAGATCCTGGCATGGAACCTGCCGAAGGGAATGGCTTCGTAAGACGCTACCATCTTTCCCAGGATTAGCGTGCAGTGATGCACCGACATCTGTTTTGGTTTCAGGAGGTCTCTGACCAGAATCACCAACTCCTGAGCATTCTCCTCCGGGAGAAACACCTTCTTCTGTTCTGTGTCCAGAATCATACCCAGGAAGGGCAGACGCGTCGTAGGAGTCAGCTGCGACTTCGGAATATTCAGAATCCAGCCGTGCCGTAGCAACACTTCCTGAGAGTGCGCTACGCTGATCAACAACTGCTCCCTGGACCTCGCCTTTATGAGATCGTCCAAGTACGGGATAACTGTAACTCCTTGCTTCCGAAGGAGTACCATAATTTCGGCCATTACCTTGGTAAATACTCTCGGTACCGTGGACAGTCCAAACGGCAACGTCTGGAATTGATAATGACAGTCCTGTACCACAAACCTGAGGTACTCCTGGTGAGGTGGATAAATGGGGACATGCCAGTACGCATCCTTGATGTCCAGAGATACCATAAAATCCCCCTCTTCCAGACTTGCAATGACCGCTCTGAGCGATTCCATTTTGAACTTGAACTTTTTCATGTAGATGTTGTCAAAGTCAGAAAAATATCTCTATGCACACTACCATATTTGCACCTCACACAGGTCCGTGCTGCGCATGCGTACGCTCTCCCGTACGTGCGCATACTCACAGTCGCGGGCACCCGCAGGCGCACGGTATGCGTATTTACGGTAGAGTTTATGTGATCGTAGCGTGCGACTCAATCGTTACATATTTTCACTATATAATGTATTTTGTAGATCATGGTCCCTTTGATAGATTCTGAAAGTTTGGTTAATATAGAATGTTCATGAACAGAGAAATCCCTCTTTGTTTGATACGAAGGGTCAGACAGGAGTAATACAGTGGTGTTTAGTATCCATCGGAAGAATATTTAATTAGAAATATTCCGGTGTTGGTTTGAAGCAGATCAATCGCTCGTGCGAATAGTTATGGACATAAGAAGTTTATGAACATTTACTTTATTTGCACTTTATTACCCATGCGGCGGGAAACCCAGTTTCCCTCCCACCTGAGCTGTTGGAAATAGTCACAGCCCACCTGTATGAATCAACCTATGACCTTTTGTTATGATGCAAAGCCGAATTCCTGTGTCCAATGAACAATGAGATTGTAGGGACCATTGAATTGCATTGTGTGTGGGGCATAAATAGAAAGGCCGATCACATCCAGCTCTTACTCTTCAACGGTTATCATTGCTGAAAATCGGGAGCTGGATGTCCAGAGGCGCATGCGATCGTTTCCTTTGTGCGTAAGTTTTTCTCCGTAATCATACTGTTTCTCTCTTGTTATTATGGGCCATATCTCTCTCTCTCTTCTCTTTCTCTCATTTTTCTCTTAAACTTAATTGTATTGTATTTACTGTGTAGTTACCTGGTTAGTTAGTCTATGTTATATTGTAGTGTATGATTTGTATTTGTATTAATTCTTTTGCAAGTATATCATTCGAAATATATATATATTAGGCGTTGGACCCTAAGCCCAGGTATCTGTGTATTTCTTATAGAGTTAAGTATTCTCAGAGCGTCGGTGACGCTCAAACTGCTTTTAAGCTAGTAAGGTTATACTGTGTTGCATTTACACCATATCACTACACAAAGGGTTTACTGCATAATACACTGTTTATGGTTTAGATATAAAGGTTTTACATTGTGAGCGTATGCGCCACTGGTGATCTCTTCGTGGTCTCGAGCGGTCGCATCGCTATAGCGAATCATTACGGTAGTCGGCAGCCAATAGCGTGCCTGCCAGTGATCTCTTGGCCGTGAGCGAACGTAACGCTTGAGCGTCTCGACCACGGCTAAGCGATCGTTACGCAACGTGCGTACCCTTGCGGTACTTCATACGTAGTTAGCGTACAGTGTTCTTAGACCTCATAAAGGGTATTATATAAGATAAATATTTAGCTTTATCAATTGCGGGCTCGTCCTGTCCTTCACATATCTGCACTAGGTAATTTCAGCAGACATTATCCAGCAGCAAAGGGCGGGAGATCATATTCCTCGTAGTGTTTGGATAAGCGTCTGCTTCTCTTAGTAAAGGGTGCTGAAGGAATCCGGGAACCGGAGGTAAGAACAAAACAATAGTGTCTTTTTAAAACTGTTTATTTTTCTGTCTTGCGTACACACGCACGCACATATATATCTGCATTTCTTTTTCATTTGTGTATTTTCGTATATCACTCTTCTGTTTGCCAGTTTTATAGTTGATAAACGTGCTAAGAAAGATTTGTCACTATTTTATAGTTTAAGAGTAAAGGTAACATAGTTAAAGTATAGACAAACACACAGTTTTGCCTGGGAGATAAGGCGAAGTCAGTGTGGTGTGCGGTAGATGATCAAGGATCATCTACATTGATAAACGTATAAATTGTGTTACGGTGGATCTTTGCTTTGCGTACACGTGTCTCTAACAAAAGACTGAGACTTGCGTACGCAATCCAAGGGCCGACGCACGCAGCGTATATTACGCAACGGAGCGTACGGGTACGCCCACGTAACTCAAATCACAAGTTTTTTTTTCTTTCTTTTTTTTCTCTCCTCTCAACGCGATAAGTAGCGCCACGCGGTAAATAACGCCAGGCGATAAATCGCACAAATTTATTTTAAATTCGAAATTTAAATTAATAGATCCTTCTCCTAATTTGTAACACATCTGGTCTAAAGAGAAATTTCTGCGCAGAAATAGAAACAAAAGTGTACATGTGGTGAGTGAGTGTGTTGTATACAATTTTACAGGTTGAACCACAAGAAAAGTCGAGTTCTCGTGAGGTACATGCGTGTAAGTGACGTACATGGTGGCTAGGGAGGCATCCCTGGTTAAAACATACAATTTGAGCATTAGAGTGTAGCAGACCAGGAGGTCATACTGTAACAGACCAGGAGGTCATAGCAGACCAGCAGGTTCAGGTACAGCAGACAAGGAAGTCCGCTATACAGTCCACAGGCCCAACACCAAGAAAGGGTTGGTGCAACACCCATATAGGCCATACAAGCTCTTGCTGAAGGAATTCGCAGCCGCAATTTTCGATTCCACTGGTCGCCCCGTACATAAGATTAGTTGCTTATGTGCTGAACGACTGTACCGCACGTAATTGTGTACATTAGTAAACCTGACCGGTACTATTTTGTGTACGAAGGTCATAAACGCTATTTGTACATTCTAACGTGATTTGTGTAATTTTTTTTATTTTAAGGGAAGTTCGCTGCTCACTCAGGAACTATCCAGCAACCAATAGTTACTGGAAAGAGTAAGTGTTCTTCGGATCACCCTCACAGGTTCCAGTAAATAGAGGTTCAGGTCGCAGGGGCCCTAGGTCGAGTACGCCAGCACCATATCGGTGTGATCAGGTCGTATTGGTCGGCGTGGGCGAGTGAGTGGGGTACTCGGTAAACCGCCACCGTCAGCCTATTTTGGACATTTGGTTTGCGTAAGGGTTGGTTGAATAAAGCAACACCTTCGAACTATGGGGGCCACTTGTTCAGGTAGGGGGCGATCAACCTCGGTTCGGGTTGATTCAGTGAACCGACCAATTGGGTCGGCAAGGTATGTAATGTGTGAGAAATACGGAAGTCACACAGAAGCTTTATGTGATGAATGGGAGAGAATGACAGTACATGACGGGGAGAAATTCCCAAGAGTAGGTAGCTTCAGCACAGAAGTGTTAACGAATTTAAGGAGAAGGATATGTCTCATTAAATCAGCAAAGAGACGAATCAAAGAAAACCAAAAGAAAGGATAGCAGCGCTAATGGTGTTGCATAAAAATTCTTATGGTCTATACTAATAGACGCCCCCCGACCCGGAAGCACTTCTCTAAACAGAGGTCCGTTCGTGGTAAATATATTTATTTTTCTGAGCCAATTTACAGCAAAACGTTAATGTAGATGTCTGAGTCTGTCCTAGGAACCTAATAGCATTTCTGTCGGGATTATAGAAGTGTTTTTATCAATAATGAGCTTGATTTAAAGGATTGAGTGAAACAGCTGCACATTGTTTGTTAATCATCAAGGGTATAAATTCCCTGCCAGTAGCCCACCCAAGTCACCTTTGATAAAGCTGCACTGCTTGCAGTGAAACGCGTCAGGAGGAGGCTACTTGGGTCACTAAGTGTGATATTTGCTGCCGTCCTTATCCATCCGGACCAACAACTGGACTTTGCCAACTGATTTTGCCAACTTCAGAGGGAAATACGGGACACTCATCCAACCTTCTTAAGACACCTTCACCCCCATCTCTATGAAGAGGACACCGCACTAATTGAGGATCCCGAACCTGGCTGGTTTATGAGATACAACAACAGAGACTCTCTTAAGGGACTACTCCTCTAGCGGACGTTGGGTAACGTGTACTGGTGTGACTACACTGTTAGTCTGTCCCCCTCTGCCCTTCAACCCAGTTGTATTAATAGGAACGGATGGTATTATGATAGGCAGCTACAATTTATCGACCCACACATGCTAACCTATCAATTGTCATGTTTTAACTTGCTTTACATGGATCTTAGATCCAGTGTTTTATTGAGGCCTAATTTCATGTTTTATTAAACTAATGATTTTTTCACTCAATCCTTTTCATTAAGAATTTTTATGCAACACCATTAGCGCTGCTATCCTTTCTTTTGGTTTTCTTTGATATATAGTTGGGGCTTGACTACCCCCAAATTATTATAGCAGCAGCATTAGAGACACAGCACCTGAAAGCGCCCGATCATCCATTTGCTTGGTATATCTCTTTTTGCTTTATTCACATAGTTCAGATTGGGCAGCATGGGCTGTTTCTCTAATTTTAAGGACAGACTCAGTAGGAGACAGGAATACCTTTCTAAATGGGATAACCCGATAGAAAAGAAAGGAGGAGATCTTGATGATCAATTGAGAGGAGATTTTTTTAAACTTGAGGATCTATTAAAATCAGAAATTAAACACTGGCTAGACACAGTCAATATGCAGAGATACATTGATAAAAAGATAATACCGAGGGGTCTAAGATTATCGAAACCCTCTATCTTTTTTGACAATGAGGAGTACCAGAAAAAATGGGATTCCACGTTGGATCGGTGCTCATTAGCACTTATGGGTCTAGTAATAGACTATAGAACAGAAAAACTTAAAAATATAGAATCCGATATTGAGGTGCTTAAAACTAAATTAGAAATACATAATCAGAGCAATGAATATAAGGATAGAGATAATGCGGTTACAGAGAGGGTGAATAAATTTGAGCAAACAATATTAGACACAAAATACCGTAAATTCCAACGAGATCTTGAGGATTATAGAACAGATAGTGTTAGATCTTATGGGAGGAAGAGAAACCAGAGACCGCAAGACCCCATTAATAACACCCCCTCAACTAGAAGACCCGAACATCCCTCACGGTATGGGGGGGAGGAAAGAAGGCGCCCAGGAGACACTCCCAAAAATGATCAGAGAGGTAGGTCTCAATATCCAAACCGCCCCCGAGATTTGAGCGAACTCGAACCCTCAAATAGAAATCCCGATGACAGAGAACTTGGGGCCAGACCTAAGTCACATCCTGATACCTCCTATGGATCAAGTGGTTTTTTAGAACAACGGAAAAGGAGGTTTCAGGATCGAGACAAGGACTGGCAGAGGGAAAGAGCAGGGAAAAGAAGAAACGTCAGTTTCGAGGGAGAAGAGGAGGGAGGAAGGAGGTATACAAGAGATTAAAGACAAAAAGGAAATTGTCTCAGAAGAAAAACATATTTAATCTCTCCTCTAGACAATTAACAGATAGCGAAATTACAGTGCTTAGTAAGGGCCTAAAATTTTCCCCGTCCACACCACCTAACATGTTTAACCTATTCGTGGAATTGAATAGGTTTGTTCGGACCCTATGTCGGAAAAAATACTTTGCAAAACAGAATTTACTAAAGTTAAAAGAGGAGGCGGCACCTATAGTTCTTGATGGAGAGGATTTGGGGGCTCTTGAAATACTCAATGATCTCCTCGGTGAAAGCTTAGGAGATACCCCCCTTAAACCCCTCAAAATATTCGACATTAACATAAAAAGTAAACTCAAAAACAAGTCCGAATTCTATCCTATTAAAACAAAAGGATCAAGCATAGACAGTTTTTACAAAACCACCTTAGACGACTTTAAAGATCTATGCCTAAAAACCCCGGGAACATCCAAAACAAACAATCTTAACAAATGGGAGAAGCAAGCCATTTACAGATTAACGAAAGACAGCACAATTGTGATCAAGCCAGCCGATAAGGGGGGGGGGCTAATTATACAGAATAGGTCTGACTATATCAGCGAAGCAAAGCGGCAGTTGGACAATTGTAACTTCTATAGAACCCTGCCTAAAGATCCTACATCCACTTTTCTGATGGAACTCCAAGAATTATTGGGCCAAGCTCTAAGTGATAACCTGATCTCCAAGGAGGAATTCAAATTTTTGTTTTGTTCACATCCCACTGTCCCCGTTTACTATCACCTTCCCAAGATTCACAAGTCACTCACTGCACCTCCTGGTCGTCCCATAATTTCGGGGGTGGGTTCCCTCACATCTAATCTTTCACATTATGTCGATATTTTTTTACAACCTAGGGTCACCTTACTTAAATCACATATTAAGGATACCACACACTTTTTAAATTTAGTAAAGGACATCGAGTGGAGAGATTCATATGGGTTTCTCACACTCGATGTCCAAAGTTTATACACTAACATCCCACACGATTTGGGGATCAACACAATAGCAAAAAAACTTGCGAATGATGGGGACCTCACCGATGTGCACCAAAAATTTATTTTGGATTCCATTTCATTTATATTAAAACACAATTATTTCACGTTTTTAGACACGTTTTATTTACAGGTGATGGGAACGGCCATGGGAACCCGGTTCGCGCCGAGCTACGCCAACCTCTACATGGGTGAGGTCGAAGACGCACTCATGTGGGGGGGCGATCTCGGCGCGTCCCTGGTTCTCTATGGCCGTTACATAGATGACTTATTTATCATTTGGGATGGGGATGCAGCATCAGCTTCTAATTTTGTTTCACATCTCAATTCTAATTCATTTAATTTAATTTTCACTCATACCTATCACTCGCACAGAATCAATTTTTTGGACATCTCCTTGGAGATCAGAGAAAATAGAATTTTTACTACTAACTACATGAAGGAAGTGGGGACAGATGCTTATTTACATTTTAAAAGCAGCCATTATCTGCCTTGGAAAAAAAGCATTCCAAAAAGTCAGTTTCTGCGTTTACGCAGAAACTGCTCTGACCTCACTTCCTTCGATGAACAAGCCAAAACCATGATGGAGGCATTTATCAATAGAGGCTACCCAAAATCACATATTAGATCAGCCTTGGATGAAGTCAGACAGAAAAGAAGGGAGGATCTTTTAGTACCTAAAACTAAGAAAACTGACAAGCTGAGCCAAATGGATGAGATAGCATTCATTTCGACTTTTAACAGCTGTCACTTGGAGATCAGGAACATAATCTCAAAAAACTATGGGATTTTGAGACAAGATCCACAATTGTCCACAATATTAGATCCAAATCCTAGATTTATTTATCGTAAGAATAAATCGTTAAAGAACTTACTAGCTCCCAGTTATCTTAAGACTATCAAAGATAATTCACATGATACGAGTGGGAATAAGAATTGGCTGGAGGACCACCAAACTAAAATAAAAGGCTGCTATAGGTGCGGGAGGAATAAATGCACAACTTGCAATTATATTCTGAACCGAACAAAAGAAATTAAAGTCACAACAACTGAGAAACCAGTGGAAATCGCTAGTTTTATTAACTGCGACACTTCGTATGTTATATACATGTTGGTTTGTGGTTGTAATAAAAAATATATTGGACGCACAACCCGAGCACTCAAAATACGGTTCCTAGAACATAGGAGGAACATTATCAAAAAGATCATGACACATAGTGTTTCCAAACACTATTGTGACAATCATGAAGGAGATCCGAAATGTTTGAAACTCCTTGGCCTAGAACATATATCGCACACCATACGTGGGGGCGACAGGTACAAAAGATTATGCAGACAGGAGGTCTTTTGGATGTACCAGATGAACAGTATATTTCCCGAGGGCCTGAATGAGACGGTAGAACTGAATACTGTGATTTGAGTTTTTTAGCTATAAGAGTAACAGCATATATTAAACCAATAAGGTATAAACAACAAAGGGGTGGTCAGTGCTCTCTCTATCCAGTCTTTTCCCAAAAATTAATGTGGATCTGTATTGGAGATAAGATTAGGGACACGGAGATTTTTACTTCCAAGATTTAATTTGTTCCTTGTGGATATATTGTATCCTCGATAATGGGATGTGTTTGGCCGCCTTCTTTGCTCTCCCCCATTCCCCCCTTCCCCTCCCCCCCTTTCCCCCCCTCCCCTTTCCCCCCCCCCCCCCCATTTTTTTCCTTCCTTGTTTTCTTGCCTTTCCTTTCCCTCTTTTTTCCTTTTTCACTTCCTCTTCATATAGGAATAAGATTAATATACCCATTGGATAAATAAAATGGCAATATAAATCTTATATCAAACAATAAACAATAACAATGCTAATAAATTAGACTAAACAGAAAAAATGGAGACATTAAAACTGTAAACCACTTTCTCATTCTTACCACAATATCTATATCCTATGGGTTAGGTATATCAATGGATATTTCTGTAGAAGGAATAATTAGGTGTGAGCCGATGTCTCCCACATCGATATACTTTCCCTTATAAAGTCTGTATAGACTATAAAAACATTAAATACACCTTATAACATACCAAATCACCTTTAAAAAAATCAACATCCAGTGAGGGAAAATTATAGATACTTCAATAAGAGCATAGAAGCCAAAAACAATCCAATCTGGAATTAATCCTTAGGAATATGTTAAGATTAAGGATTATAAAGTGAGGTCTATTTGAAGGGAGAGGGGAAAGTAGAGAGAAAAGAAACAAAGTAGACACTACATCTCCTCTCAATGATTCTCTAAATATGTTTGTTTACTTCTTGGTTTTAGAACATCTAAATATTCTGCTGCGGGTCGCCATGCCAACGGGCAGGGTGATCCTGTTTAGATATACAACAGCAAATACTATATCTCCTCTCAATGGTGCTCAAAATATGTTTGTTTATTTTTTTGGTTGTAAAAACACCTGTATATTAGGTTGCGGGTCGCCATGCCAACGGGCAGGACGATCCTGTTTAGATATGCAATAGGACACTAAACTACAAATCCCAGAGGCACTAGAGAACTGCTAGATACCAGATCCGCTAGACGGATGTTGCCGGGAGACCAGTTCCGCCGCATATAATGGTGGAACGCAAATGCGTTCCACAGGGCGGAAGTAAGACGCCGCTAACAAAAGATACGATCAAAGCATTAAGCTTTAGATCGTAGTCAAATACATTTTTCCATCTATATGGCAGGGTATTGTCAGTATGCTTGTATGAACATCAGGGTGAAGCAAGTATTCTAAATAAATCAAATAAGAATTGGAAGATTATTATGGTCTATACTAATAGACGCCCCCCGACCCGGAAGCACTTCTCTAAACAGAGGTCCGTTCGTGGTAAATATATTTATTTTTCTGAGCCAATTTACAGCAAAACGTTAATGTAGATGTCTGAGTCTGTCCTAGGAACCTAATAGCATTTCTGTCGGGATTATAGAAGTGTTTTTATCAATAATGAGCTTGATTTAAAGGATTGAGTGAAACAGCTGCACATTGTTTGTTAATCATCAAGGGTATAAATTCCCTGCCAGTAGCCCACCCAAGTCACCTTTGATAAAGCTGCACTGCTTGCAGTGAAACGCGTCAGGAGGAGGCTACTTGGGTCACTAAGTGTGATATTTGCTGCCGTCCTTATCCATCCGGACCAACAACTGGACTTTGCCAACTGATTTTGCCAACTTCAGAGGGAAATACGGGACACTCATCCAACCTTCTTAAGACACCTTCACCCCCATCTCTATGAAGAGGACACCGCACTAATTGAGGATCCCGAACCTGGCTGGTTTATGAGATACAACAACAGAGACTCTCTTAAGGGACTACTCCTCGAGCGGACGTTGGGTAACGTGTACTGGTGTGACTACACTGTTAGTCTGTCCCCCTCTGCCCTTCAACCCAGTTGTATTAATAGGAACGGATGGTATTATGATAGGCAGCTACAATTTATCGACCCACACATGCTAACCTATCAATTGTCATGTTTTAACTTGCTTTACATGGATCTTAGATCCAGTGTTTTATTGAGGCCTAATTTCATGTTTTATTAAACTAATGATTTTTTCACTCAATCCTTTTCATTAAGAATTTTTATGCAACACCATTAGCGCTGCTATCCTTTCTTTTGGTTTTCTTTGATATATAGTTGGGGCTTGACTACCCCCAAATTATTATAGCAGCAGCATTAGAGACACAGCACCTGAAAGCGCCCGATCATCCATTTGCTTGGTATATCTCTTTTTGCTTTAAGAGACGAATCAAGCATTATGATTATTTGCAGTTGTGGCAACAGGAGGGTGACATACAGAGAGGATTGGCTCAGGCGGCGGGATCTGGCTCAATCAGAAAACTGATAGCCACGGCCCCACCGCCACCATACATATCAGGAGAGAAATTGGTTGCGGAGAATGACGCACTAAGGTGTAACACACAAACACTTAGCAACTGTGTAAATGTTAAAGATAATGTTAACCAATTAACCAATGCAAGTATTAACCCGTGCAAGTTGTACCCTGTTTTGAACTTTCCTCAGGAGTGTGATCAAGAAGACGAATCGGCAACAATTTCAGCGCTCTCTCTAGCAGCCACCATAGCAGAGACCACAGTAGGCACAGCTCCACCCACGAGATTAGTAACAAGGGCCCCTAGCGGAGGGATAGGTGAGGTCGTATCTACAGGTAAGTACGGCACCATACACTATGCTGAAGCCATTTCACCACAGGCTGTAGAACCCACACAGAGTGATGTTGTTAGAGTTACTCCTGTTAGGGTAATAGCTGTTCCAAATGGGAAAACTGACACATCAGGAGTCACCCCTGTGAGGAACATTGCCATGTATAGCCCATTTTCCAGAATGGAATTAAGGACCATAGTGTCTGAATTCCCTGACCCTAGAAAAGACTTAGTTGCCAGTCAAAAATACATCAGAGACTTAGGTAACACTGTAGAGCCCAACAATAAAGACTGGCAGATATTGCTGAGAGCATGTTTACCCTCCAATGTTGACGCAACTCAATTTTTAGCTGATTGCGGATTAGATCAGGATGTACCTCTTACAGATGTGTACAACAAAGATAATGTAAAAAGAATAAACTTACAGTTAAAAGAGTATTTCCCAGCGGTAGTCAGATGGAACAAGATATTCTCCATTAAACAGAAGGAGTCAGAGACAGCTGCAGAGTATTTTCACAGAGCATTATCAGAAATGGCAAAATACACAGGCATAGAGGACATTAAAACAAACATAAACCATCGAGAAGTAGCAGTATCGGTACTGATGGATGGTTTAAAAGAATCATTAAATGTTGGCGAGGTCTGTCTGTGGCTACTTTGAGAGAGGCTGCTATTGATCACGATAGGAACATCACCAGACACAGGGAACAACAAAGTGATAAGTTAATGGCAGTAAGTATACAGGCCCTGACCACAAAACAGCCTGTGTTAACATCACCAAACCCTGTGGGTAAGTCAAATGTGGTAACATGTTATTTTTGTCACAGACAGGGACACTTTGCACGAGACTGTAGATCGAGAAATGTACAAAAATCTTATCAACCCCCTAGACAACGACACGACACACGACATTGGGAGCAAGGTCCGCAGAAACGGAGTTATGAGCCACATGCAGGGGAAACAAAAAGATACCCCCCAAACAGAGATTGGCAAACCTCTGGTAGTTCCCAGCTAACTCCCTCACAAGTAGTTGCTGCCAGCGGGATTCAGGGAGGTCACCATACCCAATAGGGGTGTGGCCATACCTGTAATCTGCAGCCAGTAAAATTGATTGCAAGTCTTGGAAGTGAACCAGAAATTGCAATCAATGTAGCTGGTAAATCATTAAACTTTCTTGTAGACACAGGGGCGGCCAAATCAGTGATAAATTCGACAGTGGGCATGAGGACCACTGGTAGGACAATTCCAGCCGTAGGAGTAACAGGAGTAGTCCAGCATTACCCTGTTAGCAAACCAGCAGAGATTACAATAGGGCCTTTACATACCAAGCATTCCTTTTTGCTGGCTGCATCGGCACCGACCAATCTCCTGGGAAGAGACTTACTGTGTAAAATGGGGTGCGTCATTTATTGTACTCCTGAAGGTGTATTCTTGGACATACCTGAGAATCACGCTCAGGAAGTACGAGACATGTTAGACTCCCCGTCAAAATTAATGTCACATACCATTATGACAAATAGGACTCCCTCCCAAGTAGAAGAAATGACATCTCAGATACCAGAGTCACTTTGGACAAAAGATGGACAGGACACTGGATTAATGGCAAACGTAGCTCCGGTAGTTGTACAAGTAAAAGATGGTAGGATAGCTCCAAAAATCCCACAGTACCCTCTGAAGCCAGAGGTGGAGTTAGGAGTTTACCCAGTAATAGAGCGCTTGCTACAACAGGGCATTCTGGTAAGAACGTCCAGCACTGCTAATAGTCCCATCTTCCCTGTGAAAAAGAGTGGGGGGAGGGGTTACAGGCTAGTGCAGGATCTAAGGGGGATTAACAAAATAGTTGAGAGTCAGTTCCCCGTAGTGCCAAATCCAGCTGTCATCCTAATGCAAATCCCTCCCACTGCGAAATTTTTCACTGTTATTGACCTCTGCTCCGCTTTCTTTTCGGTACCTCTGCACCCTGACAGTCAATATTTGTTTGCATTTACATACAGAGGAGTCCAATACACATGGACTCGATTACCACAGGGATTCATAGATAGTCCAAGTATATTTTCTCAGGCTTTGCATGACTGTTTACAGTCTTTCCAACCAGTGAGTGGATCAGTATTAATACAGTATGTGGATGATCTACTACTGTGTTCTGATTCATTGGAAGCATCCCTGAAGGATACGAAACAGCTCCTGTTTCATCTTTCAGACACAGGACACAAGGTTTCCAAAGACAAGTTGCAATTATGCCAAACGAAGGTAAAATATTTGGGACACTGTTTAACACAAGGACTGAGACACCTGACCGCTGATAGAATTCAAGCAATTAGAGACATGACTCTGCCACAAACCCAGCAACAGATCAGAACATTTTTAGGAATGTGTGGGTATTGCCGTAACTGGATCCCAGGGTTTTCCATCCTAGCGTTACCTTTGCAGGAGATGGTCTCCTCAAACAAACCTGATCGGATTTCGCATACAGACGAGTCTGAGGCAGCATTTGAGAGACTTAAACAGTGCCTAACGCAGGCACCAGCATTAGGTATGCCGGACTATGGGAAACCCTTTGAACTATACGGAACAGAAAGTGCTGGTTGCGCGGCAGGCGTACTAACCCAAAAGCACGGTGATGCCAGCAGGCCAGTAGCATATTACAGCGCTCAGCTAGACACGGTAGCGCGATCCCTCCCCACATGCTTGCGAAGCGTTGCTGCGATAGCATTGCTAGTAACGAAAAGCGAAGACGTCGTGCTAGGTCACAACCTCACAATTCATACACCACATGCAGTGTCAGCCTTGTTAAATTCTGCCCAAACCAGGCACGTCTCATCAGCGCGGTTTACAAGATGGGAATTGGCACTAATGGCCCCCGTAAACATCACCATAAGGAGATGCAGTGCATTAAATCCTGCAACATATCTCCCAGGTGTGCCTGGGCAGGCACAAAGGGTGGAGGATGAGAGTGGTGGGGAAGGAGGATTTAATACAAAGGAAGACACTCATGATTGTATGGAATATTTGACCCAAAATTTTACCGCAAGGCCTGACATCAGTGACAACCCACTGGAAGATGCAGAACTTACGTTCTACACGGACGGTAGTTGTCATAGACAGTCAGACTCGGGAGACTTGTGTACCAAGGCACCATAGAAGCGGAACCGCTAGGCCCACCTCACTCAGCCCAGGTTGCTGAACTGGTCGCCCTAACCAGAGCATGTGAATTGGCTAAGGGCAAATCAGCCAATATCTACACCGATTCTAGATACGCATTCGGGGTAGTCCATGATTTCGGAGCCCTATGGCGCCTCAGAAATTTCATGACGGCAGCTGGTACACCGGTAGCGCATGCAGCTCACATAAAAAGGCTTCTAACAGCGATACAGGAACCCGACAGAGTGGCTGTTATCAAATGTAAAGCACATACATATAGCCAAGACCCAGTATCACTTGGTAACAGCCGAGCAGACGAAGCTGCTAAATTAGCAGCTGCTACCCCCAGACAGACAGACACCACACAACTGATGGTATTTAATACCATCAACACACACAAGTTGTGTGAGATGCAAAATTTGTGTTCCACACAGGAAAAGGCAGTCTGGAAGGCAAAGGGATATGGCCAGGAGTCCTCAGGACTCTGGACGGATGGACATGGTAAACCAGTGGCCCCCAGAGCATATCTTCCATGTTTGGCTGAAGCAGCTCACGGGCTGACTCATCTGGGCAGGGAAGGGATGTGCAAGTTGGTAAGAGCATATTGGTGCGCCCCAGGATTCTCCTCTCATGCGAGTAAAAGAGCCATGTCATGCCTTACCTGTTTGAGAAAGAATATTGGAAAGGCAATACCTACAGAACCATCCCATATCCCACCTGCCGGCGGCCCTTTCCAGGTAATACAGATTGACTTCATTCAATTACCCCCTTGTCGAAATTTGAAATATGTACTTGTTTGTATAGATGTTTTCTCAAATTGGGTCGAAGCATTTCCGGCGGCCACAAATACCGCTATGTTTACTGCTAAGAAAATTGTGCAGGAATTTGTATGTAGATATGGTATCCCCAGAATTATCGAAAGTGATAGGGGTACCCATTTTACAGGTGATGTCTTTCAAGGAATGTGTAAATTGATGGGAATTGATAGCAAGCTGCACACTCCATACCGTCCACAGGCGAGTGCGAAAGTGGAAAGAGTGAACAGCACTATTAAAAATAAACTGAGTAAAGTGATGGCAGAGACAGGATTGACATGGCCAGAAGCTTTACCCATTGTACTGTACAGCATCAGAACCACTCCCAGGTCCCCTCTTAATCTGTCTCCCTTTGAAATCTTGTTTGGTCGACAACCGCATGTCATGATTAACCCTCAGGATGATTTGAAGTGTAACAATGAAGTGACTGTAAAATACTTGATTAACATGAGTAAACAGTTAAGGAATCAAAATGATAATCTGAAGTTAGTGATTCCTGATTTACCAGATAGTAATTGTCATGACATTGAACCTGGGGATTATGTAATGATACGGAATTTTCTACGCTCAGGTTGCCTTATTGACAGATGGGAAGGACCATACCAGGTCTTATTGACTAGCACTACAGCATTGAAGGTTGCTGAGAGAGAGACTTGGGTTCATTCGTCCCACTGTAAGAAGGTCGTTGATCCAGAGAAGTCCTGTGATAAGGAACAGACGGTAGAGGTTGTATCACTAGAGTGTCTGTTCCAGGAGGACTAAGGCGGCACCTGAGCATCGAGAACCACAAGATCAAAAGCAGTTGTCGATCCCCTGTTCCCTTTTATTGTTTTTCTCCACTTCCCATCCCCTCTCCCTCAAATTATTTTTCCCCCCTTCTCATTCTTCTTCGTCTCCTCCTAAGATGGACTTGCCTCAAGAGACTGTGATCCGGATTTTCCTGTTGACCATGATGTTGACCAGAGCAGTCTGTTCCGGCGAGAGTACCATGGAGTTCGAGAGAGGTTCTGGAATGGGTTCTGATGACAGAAATGGAGGCGTAGTTTTCCAAGAACAACATAATCAACAAGCAAAGGCGAGTATCAGAAAACGATCCGATAACATTGACCATAGAAGGAATTGTGAAGGATTGTTAGCTGAAGAAAACTGTATCTGTCGGCTTTGTAACAATGTCATTGAGGATGGGTGCATAAAGAAATGCCAATCCAGTTTTAATATCCATATGGACCGGCATCCATTGAGTGACTATCACTCCTTAGGGGGTAGTGTGTTAAATAAAACAGATTGTTGGGTATGCTCTCAAGTACCTCAAGGTCATAGCAAATCAGGGCTAGTACCATTTCCTTTAACGTTAGGGGAGGTACTTGAGTTAAGTGGTGGGAGACCGGTGGACAGGAGGTTTAATATCTCCAGCCCTCCTAGTTTGAAGCTCCACCAATACCATGTGGATAGGTCCCTATTATGTTTTAACATCTCCAATCCCCGAAAGCCGGGAAATTGGGAAGTGTCATGGAGTGATCAAACCATGACCTTTTCGCATAGAGCAGATAGAATGCCTACAGATACAGAGCTTGTACGCCACATAGCCAGTAGAGGAAAATCTTTCCGGTATAGGTATACCTTAGGAAATAGGATTACTAGAGTTGGAGAGGTATCACCAGGATACTGTGCACATATCATACAACCAGATACGTGTACTAAGCAGATGGAAGAATTAGGGTTAGGAGATTTCACATGGAAGGTGTGTAATATGGTTATGTCCTACTCCGTCCCATATGTTCTCCCCGATGATGCATATTTCATATGCGGGAGAAAGGCGTACAAGTGGCTTGCCCCAAACTCTGAAGGATTGTGTTATATTGGAAAAGTACTGCCTGAAGTAATGACTGTATCACATGACAAAATGAAAGACATACACCGTGGTGCCCAAGCTCCTTATACTCACACCCATTACGAGCACGTTGTTAAAAGGCACCTGATAGAGAAGACAGAGCATCCGGCCTCTGATCTGATAAGTGAATCCACCGGGATTCAATTCTTAATCGCGTTAGATTTCACCCGCACCGCTAGAGGAGTGCTGAATTATAAATACATATCGGCACTCGCAAATTTGTTAGACAAGATCACTGAAATGTATGATGACACATTTAGGTATACTGGAAGGGAACTTCAAGCTTACAAAACAGAACTGGTACAGCATAGAATGGTTCTCAATTACCTCACAGCAGTGACAGGCGGATATTGTGTCACACTGGCAACACAATACGGCGTGAAATGTTGCACATATATTACGAATAGCACCGAGGATCCGGTCGAGGTCATAGACCAAAAGATGGACGATATTCTCCAATTGAAGTGGGAATTTCGCAGGAGACACAATCTCACTCTTGCTGCTGTAGGTAATGAGCTGACTGGTTGGGTGTCATGGTTGAACCCGCGAAATTGGTTTTCTGGTTTAGGAGACTGGGCTCAAGCAGTCATAATGGATGTTGGGAAGTTTCTCCTATGTATCTTAGGTGTTGTCATATCGATTGGATTGATATTTAGATGCGGTCAGGCTTTAATGAAGTGCAATCATCGTACTAGGGTAATGAGTTTAAGGAGTGAGGAAACTGTAATTCCAATGGACTTGATTTATGACCCAAATGTAGAAACAATGATGTGATGAAAATGCGATTTCTACGGTCCGTTTCTTTCACCTGTTTTTCCGTTTTCTCCAAGGTAACAAGACCCACTTGGACGAGGAATTTGATGAGCCGATATACAGACAACAGAGGGATTAAAGAAGAAGTTTTGACAACCTGATACACAGATTTTTGTTGAACTATGCCATGGATCCCCAGTTTCCCCAGAAATTTTAAAATTACGCTAGCCCAACACTTTTGTAAATCTATGGACATTGACAGCTTTGCTCGCACCTTATGAGCAAAAGCACAAAGAAGACTGCATTCAACAGACACCAAACAAGACCTCAATCGACGAATGTACATTTACCTGACATAGAATACCACCGCATTTACCGTAATTATGTCTTTTCTTCATTTCTACAACCCTCAGGTAATGACACACATAGTCGATAGGGAATACAGGCACAGATATCAGCAATCACATATCTCCCCCATTCATGTATCATCAACTAAAATGTGCTCCCCCATTTTGTTACAACCAAAGCCGAAAAGAGCTCGGTAAAGTTTGACAGCCCATCCACAGACCCGTACCACGGGATAAGAAGGAATTCAAATGTATACTTCGCAATACCTCGAAGCTTGATTTAAAACACGTACGGCACGATGATACATGACCCCCAAGCACGGATTCATACACACATGCTTCTGCTATCTCACTAGGTCATACCCTTTTCCTACCATCTCCTCTCCTCCCTTACCCAACCATGTAAATGTATTAACCCCTAACATATATTTTTCTCTTTTTGAAATGTTTTCAGGAAGTGGCAGTTATTGTTGACTGCCAAAGGGTGGACTGTCAAAGTCAGAAAAATATCTCTATGCACACTACCATATTTGCACCTCACACAGGTCCGTGCTGCGCATGCGTACGCTCTCCCGTACGTGCACATACTCACAGTCGCGGGCACCCGCAGGCGCACGGTATGCGTATTTACGGTAGAGTTTATGTGATCGTAGCGTGCGACTCAATCGTTACATATTTTCACTATATAATGTATTTTGTAGATCATGGTCCCTTTGATAGATTCTGAAAGTTTGGTTAATATAGAATGTTCATGAACAGAGAAATCCCTCTTTGTTTGATACGAAGGGTCAGACAGGAGTAATACAGTGGTGTTTAGTATCCATCGGAAGAATATTTAATTAGAAATATTCCGGTGTTGGTTTGAAGCAGATCAATCGCTCGTGCGAATAGTTATGGACATAAGAAGTTTATGAACATTTACTTTATTTGCACTTTATTACCCATGCGGCGGGAAACCCAGTTTCCCTCCCACCTGAGCTGTTGGAAATAGTCACAGCCCACCTGTATGAATCAACCTATGACCTTTTGTTATGATGCAAAGCCGAATTCCTGTGTCCAATGAACAATGAGATTGTAGGGACCATTGAATTGCATTGTGTGTGGGGCATAAATAGAAAGGCCGATCACATCCAGCTCTTACTCTTCAACGGTTATCATTGCTGAAAATCGGGAGCTGGATGTCCAGAGGCGCATGCGATCGTTTCCTTTGTGCGTAAGTTTTTCTCCGTAATCATACTGTTTCTCTCTTGTTATTATGGGCCATATCTCTCTCTCTCTTCTCTTTCTCTCATTTTTCTCTTAAACTTAATTGTATTGTATTTACTGTGTAGTTACCTGGTTAGTTAGTCTATGTTATATTGTAGTGTATGATTTGTATTTGTATTAATTCTTTTGCAAGTATATCATTCGAAATATATATATATATTAGGCGTTGGACCCTAAGCCCAGGTATCTGTGTATTTCTTATAGAGTTAAGTATTCTCAGAGCGTCGGTGACGCTCAAACTGCTTTTAAGCTAGTAAGGTTATACTGTGTTGCATTTACACCATATCACTACACAAAGGGTTTACTGCATAATACACTGTTTATGGTTTAGATATAAAGGTTTTACATTGTGAGCGTATGCGCCGCTGGTGATCTCTTCGTGGTCTCGAGCGGTCGCATCGCTATAGCGAATCATTACGGTAGTCGGCAGCCAATAGCGTGCCTGCCAGTGATCTCTTGGCCGTGAGCGAACGTAACGCTTGAGCGTCTCGACCACGGCTAAGCGATCGTTACGCAACGTGCGTACCCTTGCGGTACTTCATACGTAGTTAGCGTACAGTGTTCTTAGACCTCATAAAGGGTATTATATAAGATAAATATTTAGCTTTATCAATGTTCAAGGATTTTAAATTTAGAATGGGTCTTACCGAACCGTCCGGTTTCGGTACCACAAACAGTGTGGAATAGTAACCCTTCCCCTGCTGAAGGGGGGGTACCATAATTATCACTTGCTGGAGGTACAGCTTGTGAATTGCCGCCAGGACTACCTCCCTCTCCGTGGGAGAAGCTGGCAAGGCAGATTTTAGGTAACGGTGAGGGGGGCGTCACTTCGAACTCCAGCTTGTATCCCTGCGATACAATCTGTATAGCCCAAGGATCCACCTGTGAGCGAACCCACTGATTGCTGAAGTTTCGGAGACGCGCCCCCCACCGCTCCTGGCTCCGCCTGTGGAGCCCCAGCGTCATGCGGTGGACTTAGTGGAAGCCGGGGAGGACTTTTGTTCCTGGGAACTAGCTGCATGGTGCAGCTTCTTTCCTCTACCCCTGCCTCTGGCAAGAAAGGATGCACCTCTAACTTTCTTGATTTTTTGAGAACGAAAGGACTGCATTTGGTAATACGGTGCTTTCTTAGGCTGTGAGGAAACCTGTGGCAAGAAAGTCGACTTTCCAGCTGTCGCAGTGGAAACAAGGTCCGATAGACCGTCCCCAAACAACTCCTCACCCTTATAAGGCAAAACCTCCATGTGTTTTTTTAGAGTCGGCATCCCCTGTCCATTGCCGAGTCCATAAGACCCTCCTGGCAGAAATGGACATTGCATTTATTCTAGAGCCCAGCAGGCAAATGTCCCTCTGGGCATCCCGCATATACAAGACGACGTCTTTAATATGGCCAAGGGTCAGTAATACGGTATCCCTGTCCAGGGTATCTAACTCCTCTGACAGAGTATCTGTCCATGCTGCTACAGCACTGCACATCCAGGCTGAAGCAATAGCCGGTCTCAGTAGAGTACCAGAGTGTGTATACACTGACTTCAAGATACCTTCCTGCTTTCTATCCACAGGCTCCTTTAGAGCGGCCGTATCCTGAGACGGCAAGGCCACCCTCTTAGATAAGCGCGTCAGCGCCTCGTCAACCCTAGGGGAGGATTCCCAGTGTAACCTATCCGTTGGCAGGAAAGGGTACGCCATTAGTATTCTCTTGGGAATCACCACTTTTTTTATCAGGGCATGACCACGCTTCTTCACATAACTCATTTAATTCATGTGATGGGGGAAAAGTCACTGGCTGCTTTTTCTCCCCAAACATATTTACCCTCTTGTCAGGGACAGGGTCAACCTCTGAAATGTGTAATACATTTTTCATTGCAATAATCATGTATCGGATGGCCTTGGTCATTTTAGGCTGTAATTGTGCCTCATCATCGTCGACACTGGAGTCGGACTCCGTGTCAACCAACTGAGATAGTGGGCGTTTTTGAGACCCTGACGGCCTCTGAGGCGCCTGGGCAGGCCTGGGTTAAGGGCCCGGCTGCAACATCATCAAACCTTTTGTGTAATGAGTTTACATTGTCATTTAAGACCTTCCACATATCCATCCAATCCGGTGTCGGCACCGACGGCGGCGACACCACATTTATCTGCACTTGCTCCGCCTCCACGTAAGCCTCCTCATCAAACATGTCGACACAGAAGTACCGACACACAGCACACACACAGGGAATGCTCTGACTGAGGACAGGACCCCACAAGGTCTTTGGGGAGACAGAGAAAGAGTATGCCAGCACACACCACAGCGCTATATAACTCAGGGATACACACTACACAAGTGATTTCCCAATAGCTGCTTAATATACACCTTTAGTGCCTAAATTGATGTACCCCCCCCTCTCTTTTTACCCTTCTAGTGCCAGGAGACTGCAGGGGAGAGCCTGGGGAGCGTCCTTCCAGCGGAGCTGTGAAGAAAAATGGCGCTGGTGTGCTGAGGAAGAAGGCCCCGCCCCCTCAGCCGCGGGCTTCTGTCCCGCTGTCTGTGACTGAAAAATGGCGGGGGAGTTTACACATATACAGTACCTGACTGTATTATGTGTATATTTATGCCAAAGGTACTCTAATTGCTGCCCAGGGCGCCCGCCCCCCCCCCAGCGCCCTGCACCCTACAGTGACCGGAGTGTGTGGTGTGCAGTGGGAGCAATGGCGCACAGCTGCGGTGCTGTGCGCTACCTTCAATGAAGACAGGAGTCTTCAGCCGCCGATTTCATCTTCTTCCAGCTTCTGATCTTCTGGCTCTGCGAGGGGGACGGCGGCGCGGCTCTGGGAATGGACGATCGAGGACAGCTGCCTGTGTTCGAACCCTCTGGAGCTAATGGTGTCCAGTAGCCTAAGAAGCGCAACCTAGCTGTGAACAGGTACGTTTGCTTCTCTCCCCTCGGTCCCACGTAGCAGTGAGTCTGTTGCCAGCAGAAGCTCACTGAAAATAAAAAACCTAACAAATGCTTTCTTTAACTAGCAGGCTCAGGAGAGCCCACTAGGAGCACCCAGCTCTGGCTGGGCACAGATTCCAACTGAGGTCTGGAGGAGGGGCATAGAGGGAGGAGCCAGTGCACACCAGATAGTACCTAATCTTTCTTTTAGAGTGCCCAGTCTCCTGCGGAGCCCGTCTATTCCCCATGGTCCTTACGGAGTCCCCAGCATCCACTAGGACGTCAGAGAAATAAATATATATATATATATATATATATTAAAAAATGAAGTATAAAAAGCGCCTAGTAGTGTTGGTGACTCACTCCTCGTGAAAAAATTGTGATAATAAAACAGATATAGTATAGTAAACTTAGCTGCGGGTATTTCTGGTAGATGACTCTTATAGACAGCACATGTAAAGGAGAGATAAAATAAACATAGTGTGTACTGATTTTAAATTTCCACAGGTGTTTTTCTGTATATATAAAAAACAATTTATAGGAACTATGCAGGTTCCAATTTTAAAGGAGAAACTATGTTTAGTTAAAAACAATAGTTTAATAGACACACTCCTGCCCAAACATGCAGGTTACATATATAAATAAAACAGTACACAAAATCAAAGGACATATATAGCAGCTGGTTCAATTGTAAAAATGCAGGTATTAATCGTACAATGTTAAAAAATATAGCAGGCTTATCTGTCCACAAATATGGGTATTGGATTAGATTTCATCCATGAATGCAAGTATCAAACGTACAAGATATAAGGTAAAAACATGGCTTATCTGTCCACGGATAGGAAGTCAGAAAGGGGTGGGCATCCAGTCCCTGTCCCAACGCGTTTCGTCCTAAAATGAGGACTTCTTCAAGGGGATGACATGCTGTGGGAGTCCTGGGGTTTTTATCCTTCTCTTTCCTGGCCGGGCACCGTGGTATGGCTGCTGTTAGAGATCCACCTGCAGGTGGATCTCTAACAGCAGCCATACCACGGTGCCCGGCCAGGAAAGAGAAGGATAAAAACCCCAGGACTCCCACAGCATGTCATCCCCTTGAAGAAGTCCTCATTTTAGGACGAAACGCGTTGGGACAGGGACTGGATGCCCACCCCTTTCTGACTTCCTATCCGTGGACAGATAAGCCATGTTTTTACCTTATATCTTGTACGTTTGATACTTGCATTCATGGATGAAATCTAATCCAATACCCATATTTGTGGACAGATAAGCCTGCTATATTTTTTAACATTGTACGATTAATACCTGCATTTTTACAATTGAACCAGCTGCTATATATGTCCTTTGATTTTGTGTACTGTTTTATTTATATATGTAACCTGCATGTTTGGGCAGGAGTGTGTCTATTAAACTATTGTTTTTAACTAAACATAGTTTCTCCTTTAAAATTGGAACCTGCATAGTTCCTATAAATTGTTTTTTATATATACAGAAAAACACCTGTGGAAATTTAAAAACAGTACACACTATGTTTATTTTATCTCTCCTTTACATGTGCTGTCTATAAGAGTCATCTACCAGAAATACCCGCAGCTAAGTTTACTATACTATATCTGTTTTATTATCACAATTTTTTCACGAGGAGTGAGTCACCAACACTACTAGGCGCTTTTTATACTTCATTTTTTAATATTTATCTCTATATTGTTTAAAAGCTGCCACTTACGTATATGTAAGGAGTGTTAGGTGTGACCATATAGTCATTTTATCCCTTTGTATTTAGGGGGTCTTACTGAATTTACCTAGGCGCTATTCTCTACTTTTTCACATATATATATATATATATATATATATATATATATATATATATGTATACTTCTTTAATATGTTACTTTATACATATTCCATTCTGGCAAACAAATATTTTAAAATCCACCCACTCGCTACTCGTGGAAAACAGCAAAGAGTGGGTACAGACTGGCCGATATATCAGCCGTTCTCTTGAACGGCCGATATATTGCAGATCCGTCGGCCAGTGTGTATGGCCGATATGTCTGAACAACATCGTTCACAGACATATCGTGTCTGCCCCACAGCACAGCCGACGGCCAATATATCTACCGATATATTGGCGTGTAGCTGTGTGTGTACGGGCGGTCAGCCGACTGCACGTACACATGCTGCGGCGGCCGGCGGTGACTGACAGCTGAACTGGGCGGGCGCGTGTACACACCCGCCCAGTTCATGACATCAGTCCCCGACGGATCGGACAGGGTGTATGTTCAAGACACTGCCCGATCTGTCCATAGATATATCTGCCGATCAATTGATTGGCACATATATCTGTCAGTGTGTACCCACCTTAAGCCATGCTTTGCATGTTGTGCCAAACAGAGCAAAATAGCAAAGATATACAGATGCGTCTATATCTCTATAACCATATATAGAAAGTATAATTTAAAGCACACTCACGAAATAAGAGAACTCAGGCTTCCTTTTCTCCTGGCTGGAGTTTTCTTTAGCTAGAAGTGGCATGTTTTTCCCATTGTATTGACAATCTTAAAAAAAAAAAGAAAAGAAAAAGACAACTGTTAGGAGAATGCATTTTTTCTTGCAAATTATTAAAATTTTAAGTGAGGGTTATTTACCCCAGTCCTACACCAATCCATATCAGTGGTTAGCTTCTAATGGTTCCAATGTGAACAATGAAAATACAGGATTAACACACAATTTAGTGTACACCTTGCAAATACAGTACTGTACAAAAGTTTTAGGCAGGTATGGAAAAAATGCTGCAAAGTAAGAATGCTTCAAAAAATAGAAGTGTTAATACTTTTTTTTTTATCAAATAAAATTAAAATGTGAATGAACAGAAGAGAAATCTGAATCAAAATCAATTTTTGGTGTAACCACCCTTTGCCTTCAAAACAGCATCAATTCTTCTAGGTACAGGTACACTTGCTCACAGCTTTTGAAGGAACTGTGCAAGGAGATTGTTCCAAACATCTTGTAGGATTGCTCAAATCCTTCCATCTCTTCATGTAATCCCAGACAACTCGACAATGTTGAGATCAGGGCTCTGTGGGGGCCTTATCATCACTTCAAGGGGATGTAGTTATGTGACCGGCAGGGTCACATTACAGACTGTTACTTCCTGCCCCCTTCTAAATCCCGACAGTCGGCATGCCGACTAGCAGGGACTATTCCCACTCGTGAGTGTCCATGACACCCAGAGAGTGAAACAGAACCTGTGGCGAGCGCAGGGACATGTCGTGCTCGCATCCATTTTTTTCACACCAGTCTAAAAGTTTTACACAGTACTGTGTGTACATACATACATACATATATATATATATATATATATATATATATATATATATATATTTATTTTATACACACACACACACACACACACACACACACATATATATATACACACACACACACGCATCCACACACACACACACACACACACACACACACACAGGGTGTAGTACGGAATGTCGGCGGCCGGGCTCCCGGCGGCCAACATACAGAAGCTGGAATCCCACCCGCCGGCATACGGATAGCTGGCCGAGCGCAAATGAGCCCCATGCGAGCTCGCAACGCTGCTGGCACAGTGGCGCGCTGCGTGCCACGCTATCTATTCTCCCTCCAGGGGGGTCGTGGACCCCCAAGAGGGAGAAAAGGTGTTGGGATTCCGGCGACGGTATACTGTGCGCCGGGATCCCAACAGCCGGCAAACCGAAGACCAACCCACACATACATACACAGTAATTATCTATACATACACATATAGACAAGGAGTGTTATGGTAGACTTACCATGGTTAACACTCTTCCTGCAAGGTACATTGGGTTCCACAGGGAAATATCGGGGTGTAGAGTGGATCTTGATCCAGAGGCACCAACAGGCTAAAGCTTTAGGCTGCCCCAGAATGCATTGGGGCCTTCTCTATAACCCTGCCTCCAGGCACTGAGAGCTAGTTTCGTTAACCAGTCCAATGCAGGAGCAGGCAAGACAGAAGGCAGATGTTCATCACATAAAACCACATTCTCACGACAGGAGAAGGAACCAGCAGCTAATGCTATACAAACCCATAGAAGCTAGGTGCTTCAGGGTGGGCGCCCAGTGGAACCCAATGTACCTCGCAGAAAGAGTGTTAACCATGGTAAGCCTACCATAACATTCATTTTCTGCAGCAGGGTACATTGGTTTCAACAGGGAAACATCGGGATGTCCTAAAGCAGTTCCTCAAGGGAGGGGACGCGCCTTAGTGGATATGAGAATCCGGCGTCCAGAGGAAGTATCCTGGGAAGTGCAAGTATCAAAGACATAGAACCAAGAAACGTGTTTACCGAGGACCACGTAGCCGCCTTGGACAATTGTACTGCGGACGTGCAACGGCGGGCCACCCAAGAAGGTCAAACAGACCGAGCAGAATGGGCTTTAGTAGCAGCAGGAGCTTGGAGTTCAGCCTGAGCATAAGCTTGTACCATCACTATCCTAATCCATCTGGCCAAGGTTTGCTTATTCTCAGGACAGCATCGTTTAGGGAAAACCAAACAGGACAAAAAAGGCATCTGACTTCCTGATAGAGGCAGTCCTCTCTACATACATACGGAGAGCCCTTACAACATCCAAAGACAGCTTTTTGGAAGAGAAGTCCGAAGAAATAAAGGCCAGAACCATAATCTCTTGGTTAAGGTGAAAAGATGACACCACCTTAGGTAAATAACCCGGTCGAGTTTTTAGAACTGCCCGGTCACGATGAAAATATCAGAAAGGGTGTACGAAAGGACAAAGCGCCTAAGTCTGACACCCGTCTTGCAGAGGCAATAGCCAGCAAGAACAGGACCTTGGCCGTGAGCCATTTAAGGTCCACCGATTCAAGAGGTTCAAATGGAGACTCTTGTAGGGCATTCAGTACAACAGACAGATCCCATGGAGCCACAGGAGGGGGACACGGAGGCTGAATCCAAAGAACACCCTGAGTGAAAGTATAAACGTCAGGTATAGATGCAATTTTTCTCTGAACCATACCAACAAGACAGATATGTAAACCTAGAGGGAGGCCAGACGAATATCTAAGTAGAGGCCTCGTTGCAGAAAAGCCAGAATTCTGGAAGTTCTGAACCTAGAGACATCATAATTCTTATCAGCACACAAGGTGAAGTAAGAATTCCAAACCCTTTAATAAATCTGGGCAGAGGCTGGTTTATGCGCTTTTAACATAGTCTGGATAACCGCCTCAGAAAAACCTTAGGACCTTAGGAGTAATGCTTCAAGAGCCACGCCATCAAAGCCAGCCTGGTAAGGTCTGGGTAGACACAAGGGAGTACGAGGAGATCTGACCGCTGTGGAAGTAGAAGGGGACGCTCTGTCGACAGACCCTGCAGGTCTGAGAACAAATTACGTCTGGCCCATGCTGGAAGAAGCATTCCCCCTTTTTGCTTGAACTTCCACAGGACCCTGGGCAGGAGTGACACTGGAGGGAACATGCAGGGCAGCCGAAAGTTCCATGGAATTGCCAGTGGGTCCACGAACGCTGCTTGAGGATCCCTGGTTCTAGATCCGAAGAACGGAACCTTGTAATTGTGTCGAGACACCATCAGGTCTACATCTGGTAGGCCCCACCTGTCCACTAGGAGTTGAAAGACCTCTGGATGAAGGCTCCACTCTCCGGCGTGCACGTCCTGGCGACTGAGTAAGTCCGCGTCTCAGTTTAGGATGCCCGGAATGAACACTTCTGATATTGCTGGCAGATGGTGTTCTGCCCAACAAAGTATTTTTGACACTTCCATCATTGCCATGCGACTTGTGCCGCCTTGATGGTTTATGTATGCCACTGTAGTGGCATTGTCTGACCGTACTTGAATAGGCCTGTTCTGTACCAGAGGCATGGTGAAAGACAGCACATTGAACACTGCCCTCAGCTTCAGAATATTTATTGGGAGGAGCGATTCCTCCTTGGTCCAACGACCTTGAAAGGAGTGTTGCTCCAACACTGCTCCCCATCCCCTCACACTGGCGTTGTCAGCAGGACCCAGTCGGGGATCCAGAAGGGGTGGTGCCTGCTTAATTGCTGGCCCTGTAGCCACTAGGACAGCGAAAGACGAATCTCCGGAGTCAAAGTGATCATGCGAGATCTGATACGCTGAGGTAGGCCATCCCACTTGGAAAGAATTAACCTCTATAGAGGGCAGGAATTAAATTGAGCGTACTCTATCATGTTGAATGACGACACCATCAAGCCAAGTACTTGCATCGCCGAGTGCATCAACACTCTGGGGCGACAAAGGAAACATCTTATCCTGTCCTGAAGACAGAAACAGCCGTTGACTGTGTGTGTCCAAGAGTGCACCATGCTCTGAGCTGGGACCACGAGGACTTCTTACAATTGATAAGCCACCCGTGGGCTTGCAGGAAGGTTACCGTCAGTTGCAGATGACTGAGAAGGATATCGTGGGAGTTTGCCAGAATCAGCAAGTCGTCCAGATACGGCAGGATTCTAACTCTCTGGCGACGGAGATGAAGATCTGTGGTGAAGATCCGAGGAGCCGAAGCCAGTCCAAATGACATAGCTTGAAATGGAGAGTGGAGGTTGCCAATAGCAAACTGTAGAAACTGCTGATGCGACATGTCAATTGGAATATGCAGGTACGCATCCTGTATATCCAGGGATACCATATAGTCTCCGGGTTCCATAGCCAGTACAATTGAGCGCAGTGTTTCCATACGGACTTGGACACTCTCACAAACTTGTTCAGAGATTTGAGGTTGAGTATAGGCCAGAAAGACCCATTGGGTTTCGGGACCGACTAGAAACAGGTTTGAGTAATAACCTCTGCTTATCTGGGACTGAGTTACCGGCACAACCACTCCTGTACTCAGGAGAGAACTGACAACTGTTAGAAAAGCTTGCACCTTTAACGGATCCAAAAGAGAGAGAGCCATGATGCAAAACTGGCGAGGGTAACGTCTCTTGAAAGAGACTGCGTACCTGTGAGAGAACTTCCAGCACCCATGAATCTGAAGTAGTCTTTAACCAGACCTGGGTGAACTGCTGAAGTCGGCCTCCCACCCTGGGGTCCCCCCAGGTGGAGGCCCGCCCCATCATGCGCCAAGCTCATCTTGTTTAGAAGCAGGCTGACGGGCCGCCAAGGATTGTTTTGCCTTGGGCTTGGTGATTTTGGGATCACAACAATGTCTCTGGTATGCTTGACCTTTTGCTTTCCCTTGAGGCCGAAAGGAACGAAAGGTGGTACCTTTTGCCTTCTGTGCAGAAGGATTAGTATTTGGGAGAAAGGCAGTCTTATCAGCCGCTAATTCAGAAACTATTTTAATTTAGGTCTTCCCCAAACAAAATATCCACAGTGAAGTGGAGTACCTCCAAGGTCTTTTTGGAGTCTAGGTCCACCATCCATGACCTCAACCATAGAATACGGCGAGCCAGGACAGACATGGTCATCGCCTTGGCTGCCAACACACCCGCATCAGAGGAAGTCTCCTGAATGCAATTGGCGGTAGTGGTAATGTGAGACAGGTATTGTCTGGCAGTGTCAGAAATATCCTCAGAGAGCTCCTCCTCCGATGGCTGAAACCACACTTCAATACCTTTTGCAGCCCAAGAGGCAGCAACAGTGGGCCTATGCACAGCTCCTCCAAGCGAGTAAAACGAGATTTATGGTAAGAACTTACCATTGTTAAATCTTTCTGCGAGGTACACTGGCTCCACAAGGATTAACATCGGGGTGTAGAGTAGGATCTTGATCCGAGGCACCAACAGGCTCAAAGCTTTGACCTTCTTCCCAAGATGCATAGCGCCGCCTCTTATATAAACCCCGGCTCTGTGCACAGGAGCTCAGTTTTGTTAACCAATGAAGTAGCAGGTAAAAGACGACAATCGTTAGTAGTCACATACACCACACACTCACCACAGGAGAGGGTGTCAGCAGCTAATGCCATAACAACCCAAAGAAGCCAAGTGCGTCAGGGTGGGCGCCTTGTGGAGCCCAGTGCACCTCGCAGAAAGAGATTTAACAACTGTAAGTTCTTACTATAAATCTCGTTTCCTGCTGCAGGGTACACTGGGCTCCACAAGGATTAACATCAGGGATGTCCTAAAGCAGTTCCTTATGGGAGGGGACGCACTGTAGTGGGCACAAGAATCTGGCATCCAAAGGAAGCATCCTGGGAGGCGGAAGTATTGAAGGCATAGAACCTTATGAACGTGTTCACTGAGGACCACGTAGCCACCTTGCACAATTGTTCAAGGGTCGCACCACGGCGGGCCGCCCAAGAAGGTCCAACAGACTAGTAGAATGGGCCTTAATAGTAGCAGGAGCTGGGCGACCAGCCTGTATATAAGCATGTGCAATCACCATTCTAATCCATCTGGCCAAGGTCTGCTTGTGAGCAGGCCAGCCACGATTGTGAAAACCAAACAGTACAAAGAGAGAATCCAACTTCCTGATGGAGGCAGTTCTCTTCATGTAGATACGGAGAGCCCGTACCACATCCAAAGACCGTTCTTTGGAAGACAACTCAGGAGAATTAAAAGGCCGAAACTACAATCTCCTGATTAAGGTGGAAAGAAGACACCACCTTGGGTAAATAACCGGGAGGTGTTCTAAGAACTGCCAATAACGGTGAAAAATCAGATATGGTGACCTACAAGACAAGGCACCCAAATCAGACAGACACTCGTCTAATAGCCAGCAGAAACTATACCTTAAGAGAAAGCCACTTTAGGTCTGCAGATTCAAGAAGCTCAAACGGAGACCCTTGCAACGCCTCCAGAACCACCGACAGGTCCCAAGGAGTCACAGGCGGGACATAAGGTCGTCGATTCCGCAACACACCCTGAGTGAACGTATGTACATCAGATAAGGTCACAATTTTTCTCTAAAACCAAACCGACAAAGCAGAAATATGAACCTTGATGGAGGCCAGACGAAGGCCCAAGTCCAGGCCTTGTTGTAGAAAGGCCAAAAGTTTGGCAGCAGTAAACTTGTAAGCGTCATGATTATTAGATGCGCACCAAGCAAAGTAAGAATTCCAGACCCTATGATAAATCCGAGCAGAAGCCGGTGTCCGGGCCTTCAATATTGTTTGAATGACCACCTCAGAAAATCCCTTGGCCCTTAAGATGGAAGCTTCAAGAGCCATGCCGTCAGAGCCAATCGGGCCAAATCCTGATATAATAAGAATTTACTTACCGATAATTCTATTTCTCGTAGTCCGTAGTGGATGCTGGGGACTCCGTAAGGACCATGGGGAATAGCGGCTCCGCAGGAGACTGGGCACAAAAGTAAAAGCTTTAAGACTACCTGGTGTGCACTGGCTCCTCCCCCTATGACCCTCCTCCAAGCCTCAGTTAGGATACTGTGCCCGGACGAGCGTACACAATAAGGAAGGATTTTGAATCCCGGGTAAGACTCATACCAGCCACACCAATCACACCATATAACTTGTGATCTAAACCCAGTTAACAGCATGATAACAGAGGAGCCTCTAGAAAAGATGGCTCACTACAGCAATAACCCGATTTTTTGGTAACACTAACTATGTACCAGTATTGCAGACAATCCGCACTTGGGATGGGCGCCCAGCATCCACTACGGACTACGAGAAATAGAATTATCGGTAAGTAAATTCTTATTTTCTCTGACGTCCTAGTGGATGCTGGGGACTCCGTAAGGACCATGGGGATTATACCAAAGCTCCCAAATGGGCGGGAGAGTGCGGATGACTCTGCAGCACCAAATGAGAGAACTCAAGGTCCTCCTCAGCCAGGGTATCAAATTTGTAGAATTTTACAAACGTATTTGCTCCTGACCAAGTAGCTGCTTGGCAAAGTTGTAAAGCCGAGACCCCTCGGGCAGCCGCCCAAGATGAGCCCACCTTCCTTGTGGAATGGGCTTTTACAGGTTTTGGCTGTGGCAGGCCTGCCACAGAATGTGCAAGCTGAATTGTACTACAAATCCAACGAGCAATAGTCTGCTTAGAAGCAGGAGCACCCAGCTTGTTGGGTGCATACAGAATAAACAACGAGTCAGATTTTCTGACTCCAGCCGTCCTGGAAACCTATATTTCCAGGGCCCTGACAACGTCTAGCAACTTGGAGTCCTCCAAGTCCCTAGTAGCCGCAGGCACCACAATAGGTTGATTCAGGTGAAACGCTGAAAACCACCTTAGGGAGAAACTGAGGACGAGTCCTCAATTCCGCCCTGTCCGAATGGAAAATCAGATGAGGGCTTTTACAGGATAAAGCCGCCAATTCTGACACGCACCTGGCCCAGGCCAGGGCCAACAGCATGACCACTTTCCATGTGAGATATTTTAACTCCACATATTTAAGTGGTTCAAACCAATGTGACTTTTGGAACCCAAAAACTACATTGAGATCCCAAGGTGCCACTGGAGGCACAAAAGGAGGCTGTATATACAGTACCCCTTTTTTTTTTTGGAAGAAAATTGACAGGGCCGAAATTTGAACCTTAATGGACCCCAATTTCAGGCCCATAGACACTTCTGTTTGCAGGAAATGTAGGAATCGACCTAGTTGAAAATTCCTCCGTCGGGGCCTTACTGGCCTCGCACCACGCAACATATTTTTACCAAATGCGGTGATAATTTTTTGCGGTTATATCCTTCCTTGCTTTGATCAGGATAGGAATGACTTCATCCGGAATGCCTTTCTCCTTCAGGATCCGGCGTTCAACCGCCATGCCGTCAAACGCAGCCGCGGTAAGTCTTGGAACAGACAGGGTCCTTGCTGGAGCAGGTCCCTTCTTAGAGGTAGAGGCCACGGATCCTTCGTGAGCATCTCTTGAAGTTCCGGTTACCAAGTCCTTCTTGGCCAATCCGGAGCCACGAATATAGTGCTTACTCCTCTCCATCTTATGATTCTCAGTACCTTGGGTATGAGAGGCAGAGGAGGGAACACACACTGACTGGTACACCCACTGTGTTACCAGAGCGTCTACAGCTATTGCCTGAGGGTCCCTTGACCCGGCGCAATGCTTGTCGAGTTTTATAAACATGTGGAAGACTTCTGGGTGAAGTCCCCACTCTCCCGGGTGGAGGTCGTGTCTGCTGAGGAAGTCTGCTTCCCAGTTGTCCACTCCCGGAATGAATACTGCTGACAGTGCTATCACATGATTTTCCGCCCAGCGAAGAATCCTTGCAGCTTCTGCCATTGCCCTCCTGCTTCTTGTGTCACCCTGTCTGTTTACGTGGGTGACTGCCGTGATGTTATCCGAATGGATCAACTCCGGGTGACCTTGAAGCAGAGGTCTTGCTGAGCTTAGAGCATTGTAAATGGCCCTTAGCTTCAGGATATTTATGTGAAGTGATGTCTCCAGGCTTGACCATAAGCTCTGGAAATCCCTTCCCTGTGTGACTGCTCCCCAGCCTCGCAGGCTGGCATCCGTGGTCACCAGGACCCAGTCCTGAATGTCGAATCTGCGGCCCTCTAGAAGATGAGCACTCTGCAACCACCACCCTTGTGCTTGGTGACAGGGTTATCCGCTGATGCATCTGAAGATGCGACCCGGACCATTTGTCCAGCAGGTCCCACTGGAAAGTTCTTGCGTGGAATCTGCCGAATGGGATTGCTTCGTAGGAAGCCACCATTTTTCCCAGAACCCTTTCATTGATGTACTGAGACTTGGCTCGGTTATAGGAGGTTCCCGACTAGCTCGGATAACTCCCTGACTTTCTCCTCCGGGAGAAACACCTTTTTCTGGACTGTGTCCAGGATCATCCCTAGGAACAGAAGACGAGTCGTCGGAATCAGCTGCGATTTTGGAATATTGAGAATCCAATCGTGCTGCCGCAACACTACCTGAGATAGTGCTACACCAACCTCCAACTGTTCCCTGGATCTTACCCTTATCAGGGAATCGTCCAAGTAAGGGATAACTAAAATTCCCTTCCTTCGAAGGAGTATCATCATTTCGGCCATTACCTTGGTAAAGACCCGGGGTGCCGTGGACCATCCATACGGCAGCGTCTGAAACTGATAGTGACAGTTCTGTACCACAAACCTGAGGTACCCTTGGTGAGAAGGGTAAATTGGGACATGAAGGTAAGCATCCTTGATGTCCCGAGACATCATGTAGTCCCCTTCTTCCAGGTTCGCAATCACTGCTCTGAGTGACTCAATCTTGAATTTGAACCTCCGTATGTAAGTGTTCAAGATTTTAGATTTAGAATCGGTCTCACCGAGCCGTCCGGCTTCGGTACCACAACAGTGTGGAATAATACCCCGTTCCCTGTTGCAGGAGGGGTACCTTGATTATCACCTGCTGGGAATACAGCTTGTGAATGGCTTCCAAAACTGCCTCCCTGTCAGAGGGAGACATCGGTAAAGCCGACTTTAGGAAACGGCGAGGGGGAGACGTCTCGAATTCCAATTTGTACCCCTGAGATATCACCTGAAGGATCCAGGGGTCTACTTGCGAGTGAGCCCACTGCGCGCTGAAATTCATTGAGACGGGCCCCCACCGTGCCTGATTCTGCTTGTAAAGCCCCAGCATCATACTGAGGGCTTGGCAGAGGCGGGAGAGGGCTTCTGTTCCTGGGAACTGGCTGATTTCTGCAGCCTTTTTCCTCTCCCTCTGTCACAGGGCAGAAATGAGGAACCTTTTGTCCGCTTGCCCACGAAAGGACTGCGCCTGATAATACGGCGTCTTCTTATGTTGAGAGGCGACCTGGGGTACAAACGTGGATTTCCCAGCTGTTGCCGTGGCCACCAGGTCTGAAAGACCGACCCCAAATAACTCCTCCCCTTAATAAGGTAATACTTCCAAATGCCGTTTGGAATCCGCATCACCTGACCACTGTCGTGTCCATAACCCTCTACTGGCAGAAAAGGACAACGCACTTAGACTTGATACCAGTCGGCAAATATTCCGCTGTGCATCACGCATATATAGAAATGCATCTTTTAAATGCTCTATAGGCAATAATATACTGTCCCTATCTAGGGTATCAATATTTTCAGTCAGAGAATCCGACCACGCCAACCCAGCACTGCACATCCAGGCTGAGGCGATTGCTGGTCGCAGTATAACACCAGTATGTGTGTAAATACATTTTAGGATACCCTCCTGCTTTCTATCAGCAGGATCCTTAAGGGCGGCCATCTCAGGAGAGGGTAGAGCCCTTGTTCTTACAAGCGTGTGAGCGCTTTATCCACCCTAGGGGGTGTTTCCCAACGCACCCTAACCTCTGGCGGGAAAGGATATAATGCCAATAACATTTTAGAAATTATCAGTTGTTATCGGGGGAAACCCACGCATCATCACACACCTCATTTAATTTCTCAGATTCAGGAAAACTACAGGTAGTTTTTCCTCACCGAACATAATACCCCTTTTTGGTGGTACTCGTATTATCAGAAATGTGTAAAACATTTTTCATTGCCTCAATCATGTAACGTGTGGCCCTACTGGAAGTCACATTTGTCTCTTCACCGTCGACACTGGAGTCAGTATCCGTGTCGGCGTCTATATCTGCCATCTGAGGTAACGGGCGCTTTAGAGCCCCTGACGGCCTATGAGACGTCTGGACAGGCACAAGCTGAGTAGCCGGCTGTCTCATGTCAACCACTGTCTTTTATACAGAGCTGACACTGTCACGTAATTCCTTCCAACAGTTCATCCACCCAGGTGTCGACCCCCTAGGGGGTGACATCACTATTACAGGCAATCTGCTCCGTCTCCACATCATTTTTCTCCTCATACATGTCGACACAAACGTACCGACACACAGCACACACACAGGGAATGCTCTGATAGAGGACAGGACCCCACTAGCCCTTTGGGGAGACAGAGGGAGAGTTTGCCAGCACACACCAGAGCGCTATATATATACAGGGATAACCTTATATAAGTGTTTTTCCCCTTATAGCTGCTGTATTATTTAATACTGCGCGTAATTAGTGCCCCCCTCTCTTTTTTAACCCTTTCTGTAGTGTAGTGACTGCAGGGGAGAGCCAGGGAGCTTCCCTCCAACGGAGCTGTGAGGGAAAATGGCGCCAGTGTGCTGAGGAGATAGGCTCCGCCCCCTTCTCGGCGGCCTTATCTCCCGTTTTTCCGTGTATTCTGGCAGGGGTTAAATTCATCCATATAGCCCAGGAGCTATATGTGATGCATTTTTTTTGCCATCCAAGGTGTTTTATTGCGTCTCAGGGCGCCCCCCCCCCCAGCGCCCTGCACCCTCAGTGACCGGAGTGTGAAGTGTGCTGAGAGCAATGGCGCACAGCTGCAGTGCTGTGCGCTACCTTGTTGAAGACAGGACGTCTTCTGCCGCCGATTTTCCGGACCTCTTCTGTCTTCTGGCTCTGTAAGGGGGCCGGCGGCGCGGCTCTGGGACCTATCCATGGCTGGGCCTGTGATCGGTCCCTCTGGAGCTAATGTCCAGTAGCCTAAGAAGCCCAATCCACTCTGCACGCAGGTGAGTTCGCTTCTTCTCCCCTTAGTCCCTCGATGCAGTGAGCCTGTTGCCAGCAGGACTCACTGAAAATAAAAAACCTAAACTTAAACTTTTCACTAAGCAGCTCAGGAGAGCCACCTAGTGTGCACCCTTCCCGTTCGGGCACAAAAATCTAACTGAGGCTTGGAGGAGGGTCATAGGGGGAGGAGCCAGTGCACACCAGGTAGTCTTAAAGCTTTTACTTTTGTGCCCAGTCTCCTGCGGAGCCGCTATTCCCCATGGTCCTTACGGAGTCCCCAGCATCCACTAGGACGTCAGAGAAAAAGAGGGGCCCTGAACGAGGAGATCTGGGCTCTGCGGAAGTAGAAGGGTACCGCTCTATCGAACCAATGCAGTCTGGGTGTCACGAACCTCGGGCAGCGGCGACCGCGCTTGTCCCTGCGGGTGGCCTGGTCTGCCCGGCGCCTCTCTTCCCCTGTCAGTCTCCGGCTTCAGCGGCGGGTCGGCGCTGCTCTCCGGCGGCTTCCCGGAAGCAAGGGCGCCGCCATCACAAGCAAGGGCAAGGAGGCGGAGCAGGTCTGACGTCACCTGCCTGCTCCGCCAATCAGGCTAGGGCGGGGAATTTAAAATCAGATACCAGGCAGAGATCCGATGCCTGAGTATCTTCGTTTCTCCTGTGGAAGCTATGATCCAGAGCTCCCTCGTCCCTGCAAGCATCCTGTGCTTCCAAGCATCCTGTCCCTGCAAGCATCCTGTGCTTCCAAGCATCCTGTCCCTGCAAGCATCCTGTGCCTACAAGCAACCTGTGCTTCCAAGCATCCTGTGCCTACAAGCACCTCCGTGCCTCCAGTTACCTCCGTGTCTCCAAGCACCTCGTGCCTCCAAGCACCTCCGTGCCTCCAAGCACCTCCGTGCCTCCAAGCACCTCGTGCCTCCAAGCACCTCGTGCCTCCAAGCACCTCCGCGCCTCAAGCACCTCCGTGCCTCCAGTTACCTCCGTGCCTCCAGTTACCTCCGTGCCTCCAGTTACCTCCGTGCCTCCAAGCACCTCCGTGCCTCCAAGCACCTCGTGCCTCCAAGCACCTCGTGCCTCCAAGCACCTCCGCGCCTCAAGCACCTCCGTGCCTCCAGTTACCTCCGTGCCTCCAGTTACCTCCGTGCCTCCAGTTACCTCCGTGCCTCCAAGCACCTCCGTGCCTCCAAGCACCTCGTGCCTCCAAGCACCCCGTGCCTCCAAGCACCTCCGCGCCTCAAAGCACCTCCGTGCCTCCAGTTACCTCCGTGTCTCCAAGCACCTCGTGCCTCCAAGCACCTCGTCCCTCCAAACACCTCGGTGTCTCCAAACACCTCCGTGCCTCCAAGCACCTCCGTGCCTCCAAACACCTCCGTGCCTCCAAGGGTCTCCCAGCACTCCCTGTACTCCCAGTACCTCAGTGCCTTCAATACCACAGTGTCTCCAATATCTCAGTACCCCAGCCTTCATTATTTCTACAAGTCTTGTCTTACAGGAGACCTACAAGAATTCCTCTGGGCCTCCCGCCTGCCGTCTTAGTTCTGCATGAGGAAGACCTACATCCGGCCATCTCTACTACGACCCAGTGGCGGTTCCTCTTCCCGGTCATCGGAAGAAGCCCCGAGTCCACAACACTCCCAAACCAGGTCAGTGATAGTATACTCAGGCCACATGGACTCGGGGGATCGGAACACGGACTCTAGTGCCATCCAGAACCTGGCTTCTCGAGTGCAAAGTCAGGAAGCAGCACAAGGTCAGGTGATGCAGTACCTCCAGCAGTTGTCCGGGCGTCTGGATCAGATTCAGGCGTCTCTGGCCTCAGTAATTCCGGCTCCTGTTCCAGCAGTCGCACCAGTTGCCGTTGCCAGCAATGTTCAACCATCGGCCGGTGTCACTCCACGCCTTCAGTTGCCTACTCCGTCCCGCTATAATGGGAATCCCAAAAATTGTCGTGGTTTCTTGAACCAGTGCGAGGTACATTTCGAGCTACTTGCACACAACTTTCCTACAGACCGGTCCAAGGTAGCATATATTATTTCTCTGTTGGAAGGTTCTGCTTTGGATTGGGTGTCTCCATTATGGGAACGATCTGATCCCATGGTTTCCAACTACACCAACTTCATCTCGTCCTTTCGAAGGATTTTCGACGAGCCCGGCAGAATGACCACTGCTTCTTCCGATTTGCTCCGTGTTCGGCAGGGCGCCCGTTCCGTGGGCCAGTACGTGGTTCATTTCCAGACCATTGCTTCCGAACTACGCTGGAATAATGATGCCCTGAGAGCTGCCTTCTGGAACGGTCTTTCCGACCGGCTGAAAGACGAGCTGGTTACTAGAGATCTGCCGGATCCATTAGAAGATTTGATTTCCCTTTGCGTCAAGGTGGATCTTCGGATGCAGGAGCGTGGAAGAGAACGTAACCGTTCGGATCGTTCCAGGTTCCGGAATCCTACTCCTAGGCCGGTGGCCTCACCTAGCTCAGATGAGCCCATGCAAATTAACCGCTCCCGACTGTCTCCGGAAGAACGACAGCGTCGTCGTGAGGGTAAACTCTGCCTTTACTGTGGAGCCGCAGATCATTTTCTTAAATCTTGTAAAGTCCGTCCGGGAAACGGGCAGACCTAGCTTGTTCCGGAGGAGTCAAGCTGGGAGTTACGACAAAAGCTTCTCCAACTTCGGACTGCTTGCTTCCAGTAACTCTAGTCTCCAATTCAGTCTCCAGGTCTTGTGAAGCCCTATTGGATTCCGGAGCTGCAGGGAACTTCGTTTCTTCCTTCTGTGCCCAAAGTTTGGGTTTAAAGTTACGGCCTATCGAGCGGCCAATTTCACTGACGGCTATCAACGGGACTAGAATTTCCAAAGGTCTCATAATGTGGCGCACGGGGCCAGTTAAGCTGCGGGTCGGGGCTCTACATCAGGAAGATTTGGAACTCTTGGTAATCCCAGAAATGCCCCATGATCTGGTTCTTGGAATGCCTTGGCTGAAAAGTCATAACCCCCACATCGATTGGAAGTCGTCACAAATTCTGTCCTGGAGTTCCTTTTGTCACACTAATTGTCTTACTCCTGTTTGTCCGCTCCGTGTTACCTCCAAAACGGATGAAGAGCACATTCCGGAGGCATATCAAGGGTACAAGGACGTATTTTCGGAACAAGCTGCTGACCTGTTACCACCTCACAGGCCTTGGGACTGCCCTATTGACCTTGTCCCAGGGAAGACGCCACCTCGTGGTCGCACATATCCTCTGTCTCTTCCCGAGACTCAAGCCATGTCGGAGTATATTAAGTCCAATATGCTCAAGGGATTCATTCGCCCCTCTTCCTCCCCTGCTGGTGCAGGCTTCTTTTTCGTGAAGAAAAAGGACGGGGGGTTGAGACCATGCATCGACTACCGCGGCCTAAACGACATTACTATTAAGAATAAATACCCCTTGCCACTAATCACAGAGTTATTTGATAGGGTTCGTGGTGCCCGCATTTTTTCAAAACTCGACTTGAGAGGAGCTTATAATCTTATACGCATCCGAGAGGGGGATGAATGGAAGACTGCCTTTAATACCCGAGATGGGCATTACGAATACTTGGTGATGCCGTTTGGTCTTAGTAATGCTCCCGCGGTTTTCCAGGGATTCGTCAACGAAATCTTTCGTGATATGCTGTATCAGAGCGTTGTGGTATATCTGGACGACATACTGATTTTTTCCAAGAATCTTGTCGAACACAGGACTCAAGTCAAAGAGGTGCTACACCGTTTACAAGAGAATCATCTCTACGCCAAGCTTTCCAAATGTACCTTTGAAGTAACATCTATTCCGTTCCTCGGTTATGTCATCTCGGGGACGGAGCTTCGCATGGATCCGGAAAAGTTGTCGGCCATTCGTGATTGGACTCAGCCTCTTTCCCTGAAAGCAATACAAAGGTTCCTGGGCTTTGCGAACTACTACAGGAAATTCATTAAAGGTTTCTCCACCATTGTTGCACCCATTACTGCCCTGACGAGAAAGGGTTCTAATCCTAGTTTGTGGCCTCCGGAAGCCATTGTAGCTTTTTCTCGCTTAAAGTTAGCTTTCACGACGGCTCCAGTTCTCCAACAACCAAATTTCGAGGAACCCTTCTTCTTAGAAGTTGATGCATCTTCAGTCGGGGTGGGGGCTGTCCTCTCCCAGCATTCCTCTGATAAGAAATTACATCCGTGTGGCTTCCACTCTCGTAAATTCTCTCCAGCCGAACGAAATTACTCTATTGGAGACCAGGAACTCTTGGCAATCAAATCTGCCTTGGAAGAATGGAGATATCTTCTAGAAGGGGCTAAACATGTGTTTACCATCTACACGGATCACAAGAATTTACTGTACATCAAATCCGCACAATGTTTGAATCCTCGCCAGGCGAGATGGGCACTTTTCTTTTCCCGATTCTCGTTCATTATCAAGTACCGTGCCGGGACTCTCAATATTAAAGCAGATGCGCTTTCCCGTTCACAGGTTCCCACAGACGAGGATGAACCTCCGGAGCGGGGTTTAATTCTGAATCCAGTTTCTGTCTCTGCTGCTTTAACTACTCCAGCTCCTCCTCCTGGAAGAATGTCCGTACCAGCTAGATTCCGCCCAGGAATACTACGGTGGGTCCATAACTCCAAGTTTTCCGGTCATCCCGGCGCTCAGAAGATGTACAAGTTTCTGCAAAGGTCTTACTGGTGGAACACCATGAGGAAGGATGTACAAGATTGCGTTAATTCATGTCCCCAATGTACACAACATAAATCTCCTCGTCTGCCTCCTGCAGGGTTACTTCGTCCTCTGCCTATCCCTGTGAGACCCTGGACTCACATTTCCATGGACTTCATCACTGACTTGCCCTGTTCCAAGGGTTGCAACACCGTTTGGGTTATCGTTGACCGTTTTTCGAAGATGGCACACTTTGTGCCCTTGACTGGTCTTCCGACAGCACCGAAACTGGCTCTATTGTTTATCCGAGAACATTTTCGTTTGCATGGGTTGCCACAAGAGATTGTTTCTGACCGTGGAGTACAGTTCACCGCCAGGTTTTGGAAAGCCCTTTGTTCAACTCTACACATTAAACTTAAGTTTTCGTCGGCTTATCATCCCCAAACAAATGGACAAACGGAACGAGTCAATCAAGATCTAGAGACTTTTCTTCGGTTGTATCTCTCTCCTTCACAGGACAACTGGGTGGAGTTGTTGCCTTGGGCGGAGTTTGCCCATAACCATTTGTTTCATTCTTCCACTGGGGAATCACCATTTTTCGTCAACTACGGGTTCCATCCCCGTGTTCCGGAATTTCCAAGCCTTCCGATAATAGAGGTTCCTGCTGTAGCGTCCACTCTACGACACTTTGGACAAATTTGGAGAAAGGTTCATGCTAATCTTAAGCAGGTTTCTGTTCGGTACAAGTTCTTTGCAGATAAGAAACGGCAAGCCGCACCTCAATATAAAGTTGGGGACAGGGTATGGCTGTCCACACGGAATCTCCGGTTGAAGGTGCCCACCATGAAATTCGCTCCAAGGTTCATCGGTCCTTACCCTGTGCTACAAGTCTTAAATCCTGTGGTCTGTAAACTGGGTTTGCCTGCCCATCTTCGCATACCTAACGCCTTCCATGTTTCTCTACTCCGTCCCCTCATACTGAATCGATTCCACTCAGCACTCCCAAGGCCAACGTCCGTAGTGGCAGAAGCTGGAGCGGAGTTTGAAATCAAAGCTATTCTGGACTCTCGTTATCTTCATAAAAAATTACAGTACTTGGTGGACTGGAAGGGTTATGGACCTGAGGAGAGAAGTTGGATTGGGGCTACTGAAGTAACGGCTCCTCGTCTGATTCGGATCTTCCACTCCAGACATCCGACTAAGCCCGGGAAGTGTCCAGGGGCCACTCCTGGAGGAGGGGGTACTGTCACGAACCTCGGGCAGCGGCGACCGCGCTTGTCCCTGCGGGTGGCCTGGTCTGCCCGGCGCCTCTCTTCCCCTGTCAGTCTCCGGCTTCAGCGGCGGGTCGGCGCTGCTCTCCGGCGGCTTCCCGGAAGCAAGGGCGCCGCCATCACAAGCAAGGGCAAGGAGGCGGAGCAGGTCTGACGTCACCTGCCTGCTCCGCCAATCAGGCTAGGGCGGGGAATTTAAAATCAGATACCAGGCAGAGATCCGATGCCTGAGTATCTTCGTTTCTCCTGTGGAAGCTATGATCCAGAGCTCCCTCGTCCCTGCAAGCATCCTGTGCTTCCAAGCATCCTGTCCCTGCAAGCATCCTGTGCTTCCAAGCATCCTGTCCCTGCAAGCATCCTGTGCCTACAAGCAACCTGTGCTTCCAAGCATCCTGTGCCTACAAGCACCTCCGTGCCTCCAGTTACCTCCGTGTCTCCAAGCACCTCGTGCCTCCAAGCACCTCCGTGCCTCCAAGCACCTCCGTGCCTCCAAGCACCTCGTGCCTCCAAGCACCTCGTGCCTCCAAGCACCTCCGCGCCTCAAGCACCTCCGTGCCTCCAGTTACCTCCGTGCCTCCAGTTACCTCCGTGCCTCCAGTTACCTCCGTGCCTCCAAGCACCTCCGTGCCTCCAAGCACCTCGTGCCTCCAAGCACCTCGTGCCTCCAAGCACCTCCGCGCCTCAAGCACCTCCGTGCCTCCAGTTACCTCCGTGCCTCCAGTTACCTCCGTGCCTCCAGTTACCTCCGTGCCTCCAAGCACCTCCGTGCCTCCAAGCACCTCGTGCCTCCAAGCACCCCGTGCCTCCAAGCACCTCCGCGCCTCAAAGCACCTCCGTGCCTCCAGTTACCTCCGTGTCTCCAAGCACCTCGTGCCTCCAAGCACCTCGTCCCTCCAAACACCTCGGTGTCTCCAAACACCTCCGTGCCTCCAAGCACCTCCGTGCCTCCAAACACCTCCGTGCCTCCAAGGGTCTCCCAGCACTCCCTGTACTCCCAGTACCTCAGTGCCTTCAATACCACAGTGTCTCCAATATCTCAGTACCCCAGCCTTCATTATTTCTACAAGTCTTGTCTTACAGGAGACCTACAAGAATTCCTCTGGGCCTCCCGCCTGCCGTCTTAGTTCTGCATGAGGAAGACCTACATCCGGCCATCTCTACTACGACCCAGTGGCGGTTCCTCTTCCCGGTCATCGGAAGAAGCCCCGAGTCCACAACACTCCCAAACCAGGTCAGTGATACTGGGCCACGCTGGAGTGATCAGAAGTAGGATACCTCCTTCTTACTGGAACTTCCTTATTACTCTGGGCAGGAGTGACACCAGAGGGAACACGTATGGCAGCCGAAAGTTCCATGGAATTGCCAGTGCGTCCATGAACGCTGCTTGAGGATTCCTTGTCCTTGCTCCGAAGACCGGTACCTTGTGATTGTGTCGAGACGCCGTCAGGTCCACATCTGGAAGGCTCCACTTGTCCACGAGGAGTTGAAATACTTCTGGATGGAGGCTCCACTCTCTGGCATGTACGTCAAGATGACTGAGAAAGTCCGCTTCCCAGTTTAGGACTCCCGGAATGAACACTGCCGATATGGCTGGCAGATGGCGTTCCGCCCACTGAAGAATCCATGATACTTCTCTCTCATTGCCATGCGGCTTCGAGTACCGCCTTGACTATTGATGTACGCCACCGTGGTTACGTTGTCCGACTGTACTTGAACAAGTCTGTTCTGTATTAATTGCTGGGCCAAGTTCAAAGAGTTGAACACCGCCCGCAATTCCAGAATGTTTTTCGGGAGGAGATACTTCTCCTTGGTCCACCGACCCAGAAGGGAGTGTTGCTCCAACACCGCGCCCCAATCCCTCTGACTGGCGTCCGTCGTCAGAAGGACCCAGTTGGAGATCCAAAAGGACGACCCCTACTTATTTGTTGGTCCTGAAGCCACCAGCTCAGTGACAGACGGACCTCCGGAGACAATGAGATCATTTGAGACCTGATCTGGTGAGGCAAACCGCCCCAGTTGGCAAGAATTAGCCTCTGGAGAGGGCAGGAATGGAATTGAGCGTACTACACCATGTCGAAAGCCGACACCATGAGACCTAGCACTTGCATTGCCGAATGTATCGACACTTGCGGACGAAATAGGAAGCATTGAATCCTGTCCTGAAGCTTAAGGACTTTCTCCTGAGACAAGAACAACCGCTAGTTGTGAGTGTCCAACACCAACCCCAGGTGCACCATGCTCTGAGCAGGGACCAGGGAGGATTTCTTACAGTTGATGAGCCACCCGTGGGCTTGCAGAAACTGGGTAGTCAGATCCAGATGGCGTAGGAGAATCTCTGGGGAATTTGCCAGGATCAACAAGTCGTCTAAGTACGGTAGGATCCTGACTCCTTGACGGCGGAGTACAGCAGTCATTACCGCCATGACCTTGGTGAAGACTCGCGGAGCCGTGGTCAAACTAAAAGGTAACACCCGAAATTAGTAATGGAGGTTGCCAACCGCAAACCTCAGGTACTGCTGATGCGACACTGCAATGGGAATATGCAGGTAAGCCAGTGAGACCATATAGACCAGGCTCCAAGGCCAGAACAACAGAGCGAAGAGTTTCCATACAAAACTTGGAGACCTTCACAAATTTGTTCAAGGACTTGAGGTTGAGAATGGGCCGGGAAGACCAATTTGGTTTCGGGACTAGGAACAGCGGTGAATAGTACCCCTTGCCTCTCTGAGCCAGAGGTACCTGTGTCCAGGAGGGACTGTACCACTGAATGAAGAGTCTTTGCCTTCACCTGATCCGAAGGGACGTCTGTCAGGCAAAATCGATGAGGGGGGACTATTCTTGAAGGATACGGCATAACCTCGAGTGATGACTTCCCGTACCCAGGAATAGGAAGTGGTCGTCAACCATTCCTGGATAAACCCTAGAAGCCGCCCCCCCACTCTGGGATCACCTACAGGGAGGCACGCTCCATCATGCAGCAGGCTTGTCAGTTATGGAAGCAGGCTGACGGGCAGCCCAGGCCAGTTTTGGGCTTATTGGGTCTGGAAGCGCAAACTTGTTTTGGGTAAGCCTGACCTTTTGCTTTCCCTGAAGGACGAAAGGAGCAAAAGGAAGTACTCTCAGCCTCCGGCACCGTAGCAGCAGTACTAGGAAGACATGCTGTTTTATCAAACGCTAAGTCAGCCACTATCTTGTTGAGCTCTTCTCCGAAAAGAATGTCTCCTTTGAAGGGAAGTACCTCCAGGGTTTTCTTAGAATCCATGTCCACAAACAAGGACCGTAACCAGAGAATTCGGCGAGCCAAAATGGATGTAGTAGAAGCCTTGGTCGCCAGAATACCGGCATCAGAAGCCGCCTCTTTAATGTAATGGGACGCTGTAACAATATACGACAGGCATTGTCTAGCATGATCAGAAGCATTGGAAGGCAACTCCGCCTACAGCTCGTGAGCCCACGCTTCCACAGCTTTTGCAGCCCATGTGTAGATTAGGGTGTAGGTTGCCTTCAAACAACCCTCCATACGCTTGTCTGTTGGCTCTCTCAAGTACATGACGGTAGTTACAGGCAGAGCCGAGGATACTACCAGCCGCGCCACTTACGAATCCACTGGCGGGGGTGTTGCCCAATTTTTACTAGGCTCTGCAGCAAGGGGGTAGCGAGCCAGCATCTTCTTGTGAGGCGTGATCTTCTTTCCCAGATTTTCCCAGAACTCCCGACGTATGTCAACTAAATGTTCAGAGTGAGGTAAAACTTGTTTAACCACCTTCTGACGTTTAAACCTGTCCGGTTTCTTAGGGGCAGTGTCAGGCTCCGGTTCAACATCAACCTGAAGAATGAGCCTGATAGCCTCTAACAAGTCAGGAACATCCACCTGCGAAACAGCTTCCCCATCAGAAGCATCAGGATCAGAATCTGTGGGGTCCGTATAAACGCCATCCTCATCAGACGAGGTGTCTGGGAGACGTTGGTGGATTGTGAGGAAGTAATTGCCTGCTTAAAGGACCTCTTGGTCTTAGGCGGGCGAGGGTTAGACTTTTGAGCAGTCAGTGAATAGTTCAATTGCTGTAATTGAGCAGACAGTTGATCTGCCCATGGCTGGTTAACCACGGGGACCATAAGCGGTTGTACCGGCACAGGAGGTCCCATAGGGGGCGTTAGTCTATTCAATAGCGTGGAGAAGGTAGCCCAAGGTGGGTCATTTTGCACTCCTGTGGCTACAGTCCCACTGGGGGGGGAAAGGAACCCCCCCCCCAGAATCCTCAGCTGCTATGTTATCCTCAAATGTGTCTGCAGCGTCAACACCACACAATGTGGGATCAGCCCCAGCTCTGTTGCCCTTTGTAGCTGACGTAATCAAAAGCTCAATGCAAGGCAACACAGTACAATATTAGCAGCACAATACCTGACAAGAACCCCCTGTGCACACAGAGTATATCCTGTGAACTGTCTATATTATGATAAACCTGACACACTTAGCCCCCTCAGGTTATAGAATATAGGGATAGCAATCTGAGTGATATACACAAAATGGAGGTCACACAGCAGCTATATTCACACGCACAGGAGTCACAGTTTGTACAATGCAGAAAATAAGATTTTACTCACCGGTAAATCTATTTCTCGTAGTCCGTAGTGGATGCTGGGGACTCCGTAAGGACCATGGGGATTAGCGGCTCCGCAGGAGACTGGGCACAACAAAAAGAAAGCTTTAGGACTACCTGGTGTGCACTGGCTCCTCCCACTAAGACCCTCCTCCAGACCTCAGTTAGGATACTGTGCCCGGAAGAGCTGACACAATAAGGAAGGATTTTGAATCCCGGGTAAGATTCATACCAGCCACACCAATCACACCGTATAACTCGTGATACTATACCCAGTTAACAGTATGATAACAACTGAGCCTCTCAACAGATGGCTCAACAATAACCCTTTAGTTAGGCAATAACTATATACAAGTATTGCAGACAATCCGCACTTGGGATGGGCGCCCAGCATCCACTACGGACTACGAGAAATAGATTTACCGGTGAGTAAAATCTTATTTTCTCTAACGTCCTAAGTGGATGCTGGGGACTCCGTAAGGACCATGGGGATTATACCAAAGCTCCCAAACGGGCGGGAGAGTGCGGATGACTCTGCAGCACCGAATGAGCAAACTCTAGGTCCTCCTCAGCCAGGGTATCAAACTTGTAGACTCTTGCAAGAGTGTTTGAACCCGACCAAATAATAGCTCGGCAAATTTGTAAAGCCGAGACCCCTCGGGCAGCCGCCCAAGAAGAGCCCACTTTCCTCGTGGAATGGGCTTTCACAGATTTAGGGTGCGGCAGTCCAGCCGCAGAATGTGCAAGTTGAATCGTGCTACAGATCCAGCGAGCAATAGTCTGCTTAGAAGCAGGAGCACCCAGCTTGTTGGGTGCATACAGGATAAATAGCGAGTCAGTTTTCCTGACTCCAGCCGTCCTGGAAACATATACTTTTCAGGGCCCTGACTACGTCCAGAAACTTGGAATCCTCCAAGCCCCAAGTAGCCGCAGGCACCACAATAGGTTGGTTCACATGAAAAACTGCTACCACCTTAGGAAGGAATTGGGAACGAGTCCTCAATTCCGCCTTATCCATATAAAATACAGATAAGAGCTTTTGACAAAGCCGCCAATTCTGATACACGCATGGCCGACGCCAAGGCCCACAGCATGACCACTTTCCACGTGAAGTATTGTAGCTCCACGGATTTAAGTGGCTCAACCCAATGCGACTTCAGGAAATCCAACACCACGTTGAGATCCCACGGTGCCACTGGAGGCACAAACGGGGCTGACTATGCAGCACTCCCTTAACAAAAGTCCGAACTTCAGGCAGTGAAGCCAGTTCTATTTTGGAAGAAAATCGATAGAGCCGAAATCTGGACCTTAATGGAACCCAATTGTAGGCCCATAGTCACCTCTGACTTGTAGGAAGTGCAGAAATCGACCTAGCTGAAATTCCTCCTTTGGAGCCTTACTGGCCTCACAGCACGCAACCTATTTCCGCCATATGCGGTGATAATGGTTTGCGTTCACTTCTTTCCTAGCTTTAAATAGCGTAGGGATAATTTCCTCCGGAATGCCTTTTTCCTTCAGGATCCGGCGTTCAACCGCCATGCCGTCAAACGCAGCCGCGGTACGTCTTGGAACAGACAGGCCCCCTGCAGCAACAGGTCCTGTCTGAGCGGCAGAGGCCATGGGTCCTCTGAGATCATTTCTTGGAGTTCTGGGTACCAAGCTCTTCTTGGCCACCCGGAACCATGAGTATAGTTCTTACTCCTCTCTTCTTATTATTCTCATTACCCTGGGTATGAGAGGCAGAGAAGGGAACACATACACCAACTGGTACACCCACGGTGTTACCAGAGCGTCCACAGCTATCGCCTGAGGGTCCCTTGACCTGGCGCAATATCTTTGTAGCTTTTTGTTGAGGCGGGACGCCATCCTGTCCACCTGTGGCCTTTCCCCACGGTGTACAATCATTTGGAAGACTTCTGGATGAAGTCACCACTCTCCCGAGTGGAGGTCGTGTCTGCTGAGAAAGTCTGCTTCTCAGTTGTCCACTCCGGGAATGAACACTGCTGACAGTGCTAACACATGATTTTCCGCCCATCGGAGAATCCTTGTGGCTTCTGCCATCGCCATCCTGCTTCTTGTGCCGCCCTGTCGGTTTACATGAGCGACCACCGTGATGTTGTCTGACTGGATCAGCACCCGCCGGTGTTGAAGCAGGGGTCTAGCCTGACTTAGGGCATTGTAAATGGCCCATAGTTCCAGAACATTTATGTGTAGGGAAGTCTCCTGACTTTTCCATAGGCCTTGGAAGTTTCTTCCCTGTGTGACTGCCCCCCAGCCTTGAAGGCTGGCATCCGTGGTCACCAGGACCCAGTCCTGTATGCCGAATCTGCGGCCCCCTAGAAGATGAGCACTCTGCAGTCACCACCACAGCGACACCCTGGCCCTTGGAGACAGGGTTATCCGCCGATGCATCTGAGGATGCGACCCGGACCACATGTCCAACAGATCCCACTGGAAGATCCTTGCATGGGACTTGGCAAATGGAAATTCTTCGTAAGAAGCTACCATCTTTCCCAAGGCTCGCGTGCACTGATGCACCGATACCTGTATTTGTATTAGGAGGTCTCCGTCTAGAGACGCCAACTCCTTGGACTTCTCCTCCGGGAGAAACCCTTTTTATCCTGTTCTGTGTCCAGAACCATACCCAGGAACAGTAGACTCGTCGTAGGAACCAGCTGCGACTTTGGAATATTCAGAATCCAGCCGTGCTGTTGTAGCACTTCCCGAGATAGTGCTACTCCGACGAACAACTGCTCCCTGGACCTCGCCTTTATAAGGAGATTGTCCAAGTACGGGATAAGTACTTCGGCCATTACCTTGGTAAATACCCTCGGTGCCGGGGACAGACCAACGGCAACGTCTGGAATTGGTAATGACAATCCTGTACCACAATTTTGAGGTACACCTGGTGAAGAGGGTAAATAGGGACATGCAGGTAAGTAACCTTGATGTCCAGTGATACCCTGAAATTTCCCAGGCTTGCAATAATCGCCCTGAGCGATTCCATTTTGAACTTGAACTTTGTATATAAGTGTTCAAGGATTTCAATTTTAGAATGGGTCTCACCGAACTGTCTGGTTTCGGTACCACAACATTTTGGAATAGTAACCCCGGCCTTGTTGAAGGAGGGGTACCTTGATTTCACCTGCTGGAAGTACAGCTTGTGAATCGCCGCCAGTACTACCTTTCTCCGAGGGCAGCAGGCAAGGCTGATGTGAGGCAACGGCGAGGGGGAGTCGTCTCGAACTCCAGCCTGTATCCCTGTGATACTACTTGCAGAACCTAGGGATCCACCTGTGGGCAAGCCCACTGGTCCCTGCAGTTTCCGAGACGCGCCCCCACCGCACCTGTCTCCACCTGTGGAGCCCCAGCGTCATGCGGTGGACTCAGAGGAAGCGAGGGAAGATTTGATCCTGGGAACTGGCTGACTGGTGCAGCTTTTTCCTTCTTCCCTTGTCTCTGTGCAGAAAGGAAGCGCCTGTGACCCGCTTGCTTTTCTGAAGCCGAAAGGACTGTACCTGAAAATACGGTGCTTTCTTAGGCTTTTGTGAGGAAACCTGAGGTAAAAAATTTTCTTCCCAGCCGTTGCTGTGGATACGAGGTCCCAGAGACCATCCCCAAACAATTCCTCACCCTTATAAGGCAGAATCTCCATGTGCCTTTTAAATGCAGCATCACCTGTCCACTGCCGGGTTTCTAATACCCTCCTGGCAGAAAGGACATTGCATTAATTCTGGATGCCAGCCGGCAAATATCCCTCTGTGCATCCTTTATATATATAAGACAACGTCTTAAATATGCTCAATGTTAGCAAAATATTATCCCTGTCTTAGCGTATTAATATTATCTGACAGGGTATCAGACCACGCTGCAGCAGCACTATTTATGCTGAGGCAATTGCAGGTCTCCGTATATAACCTGAGTGTGTATATACAGGCTTCAGGATAGCCTCCTGCTTTTTATCAGCAGGCTCCTTCAAGGTGGCCGTATCCTAAGACGGCAGTGCCACCTTTTTTGACAAACGTGTGAGCGCCTTATCCACCCTAAGGGATATCTCCCAACGTGACCTATCCTCTGGCGGGAAAGGGTACGCCATCAGTAACTTTTTAGAAATTACCAGTTTCTTATCGGGGGAAACCACGCTTCTTTACACACTTCATTCATTCATCTGATGGGGGAACAAAACACTGGCTGCTTTTTCTCCCCAAACATAAAACCCCTTTTATGTGGTACTTGGGTTCATGTCAGAAAATGCGTAACACATTTTTCATTGCCGAGATCATGTAACGGATGTTCCTAGTGGATTGTGTATATGTCTCAACCTCGTCGACACTGGAGTCAGACTCCGTGTCGACATCTGTGTCTGCCATCTGAGGTAACGGGCGTTTTTTTTTTTGAGCCCCTGATGGCCTTTGAGACGCCTGGGCAGGCGCGGGCTGAGAAGCCGGCTGTTGCGTCATCCAGCCTTTTATGTAAGGAGTTGACACTGTCGGTTAATACCTTCCACCTATCCATCCACTCTGGTGTCGGCCCCACAGGGGGCGACATCCCATTTATCGGCCTCTGCTCCGCCTCCACGTAATCTTCCTCATCCAACATGTCGACACAGCCGTACCGACACACCGCACACACACAGGGAATGCTCTGACTGAGGACAGGACCCCACAAAGTCCCTTGGGGAGACAGAGAGAGAGTATGCCAGCACACACCAGAGCGCTATATAATGCAGGGATTAACACTATAACTGAGTGATTTTTCCCCCAAATAGCTGCTTGTATACATATATTGCGCCTAAATTTAGTGCCCCCCCTCTCTTTTTAACCCTTTGAGCCTGAAAACTACAGGGGAGAGCCTGGGGAGCTGTCTTCCAGCTGCACTGTGAAGAGAAAATGGCGCCAGTGTGCTGAGGGAGAAGCCCCGCCCCCTTTTCGGCTGACTTTCTCACGCTTTTTCTGGAATACTGGCAGGGGTAATTTTACATCTATATAGCCTCTGGGACTATATATGATGTATATTTTTGCCAGCCAAGGTGTTATTTATTGCCCTCAGGGCGGCCCCCCCAGCGCCCTGCACCCATCAGTGACCGAAGTGTGAGGTGTACATGAGGAGCAATGGCGCACAGCTGCAGTGCTGTGCGCTACCTTGGTGAAGACCGAAGTCTTCTGCCGCCGATTTTCCGGACCTTCTTCTTGCTTCTGGCTCTGTAAGGGGGACGGCGGCGCGGCTCCGGGAACGAACACCAAGGTCGGGTCCTGCGGTCGATCCCTCTGGAGCTAATGGTGTCCAGTAGCCTAAGAAGCCCAAACTACCACCTGTTAGGTAGGTTCGCTTCTTCTCCCCTTAGTCCCTCGCTGCAGTGAGTCTGTTGCCAGCAGATCTCACTGAAAATAAAAAACCTAAATATACTTTCTTTCTAGGTGCTCAGGAGAGCCCCTAGTGTGCATCCAGCTCAGCCGGGCACAGAAATCTAACTGAGGTCTGGAGGAGGGTCTTAGTGGGAGGAGCCAGTGCACACCAGGTAGTCCTAAAGCTTTCTTTAGTTGTGCCCAGTCTCCTGCGGAGCCGCTAATCCCCATGGTCCTTACGGAGTCCCCAGCATCCACTTAGGACGTTAGAGAAATTATGACATGCAATAAAACTGCACTGGACTAGCAATACAGAGTAGTACTATGTATAGCTATACACTTAATAGATATAACAATGCACAGTAAAGAATAGATGTATATCACGGGGTACTTGTACTAAATAACCCTGACTAAATGCACTTTTTCTTAACTAACAATGTCAGCAGACATGTAGAATACTTAAGTGTCCTGTAAAATGCACAGCGCTGACAGGCAAGCGGCTTTACAGAGGAGGATTTGCCCAAACAGACCCAGGATAGCTCTGCTTGCTATAATGGCGCCCAAACGCTGACAGGGAGTGAGAGATATGCAGCTCCAAGGCGGGAACATTTACTCTAAATGGCGCCCTGGGGGAGGGGCCACAGGTCAAAGCCTTATCCCTCTGCTGGACTTCACCACCGGGTACTGGAGGCTTAATAAAACTGTTTTATGAGAGAAAACCGACCTGTGCCCATGCCCTGGTGGTCTAGTGGGGTCCCTGTACTAAGACAGTGTCCACTCCAGCGCGCGCCGACCGTCTCCTACCGGACGCGCGGGATCGCTATTTACAGCTGGTCCCGTCGAGGGGACCCCTTACCTCCTCCCTGAGTGCGGCCACGCGATCCGGGAGAGCAGCGATCGTGTGTGTGACTAACATAGAAGAAAACCGGAGCGTCTGCTGTAGGTACAGGGCAACCAGGGCGCGGGAGTGTACAGCGCCGCTGGGGGAGATGATGGAGCTGCAGCAGATGTCTGACTGAAGTCAGTGTCTCTGCTGCAGCTCTTGAAGTCTTCAATATTCTTTAAAAGCTTCACTCAGGGCTGCTGGAGCAGCCCCCCTGTTATGTGCCTGCTTACTGCATAGCAATAACTACAAAACTGAGCTCCTGTGCACGGAGGTAAGGTGACATAGGAGGCGGTGCTATGCATCTTGGGAAGAAGGTCAAAGCTTTGAGCCTGTTGGTGCTTCGGATCAAGATCCTACTCTACACCTCGATGTTAATCCTTTTGGAGCCCAGTGTACCCAGCAGCAGAAATAGGATTTCAGGCATCCCTCCACATGCTTATCTGTCGGTTCCTTCAGTGAAGTGACAGTGGTGATAGGCAGAGTGGACGACATGCACTAGACGGGTGATGTGAGAATCCACCAGTGGTGAATATTCCCACTTGTTACAAGACTCTGCAGGGAGAGGATAGCGAGCCAATGCCCGTTTAGACAGAAAGAATTTTCCCTGGAGTAGACCAGGGTTCCCGCCTGATGTCCACTAAATGGTCAGAATGTAATGGAAGGTAATAGATTTTTAACCACCTTCTGCCGTTCAAACATATCAGTTTTCTTAGCCACAGTAATGGAATCCTCATCATCAGAGATTTGAAGGATTTGTTTAATAGCAACCACTAGGGCAGGGACATCAATCTGCAAGGGAGAATCCTTAGCATAAACACCTGATTCACTGTCTGACAGGACCATATTGCTCCCCCTCCTCTTCAGATGAAACATTAGAGATGTATGTGGATTGTGAGGAGGAAGCTGCCCGCTTAGATGACCCAGAGACATGGGAGTGACCTAGGGTGGATTTTTGTCTAACCAATGACTGATTTAACTTGATGCAGCTGGTTAGATACATTTTCCACCTAAGGCGGATTAACTATAGGGACAATTTGTGGCGGTAGTGGCACAGGTGGTCCCATATCAGGGCGTAAGGCATTCTACTGGTGTACCCAGTAAGTTAGTGAACACAGCCTAGGGTTGCACCTGAGTAGGCACAGGAGCTGCGGACTGACTAGAGGATGTATGACACGTGGTATACAGACCATCCCAAAAAACTTCCCCCCCTCTGGCAAATCCTTGGAGCATGCTACAGGAGCTTCCATCGATTTACTGCTCTGTTAGACATTATACATCAATGCAACACAGAGCGACTGAGTACGATCAAGTGAGACAAAGGTCAATACAGGTTGAGTATCCCATATCCAAATATTCCAAATACGGAATATTCCGAAATACAGACTTTGAGTGAGAGTGAGATCGTGAAACCTTTGCTTTCTGATGGCTCAATGTACACAAACTTTGTTTAATACACGGTTATTAAAAATATTGTATTAAATGACCTTAAGGTGTATATGAAACATAAATGAATTGTGTGAATGTACACACACTTTGTTTAATGCACAAAGTTATAAAAAATATTGACTAAAATGACCTTCAGGCTGTGTGTATAAGGTGTATCTGAAACATAAATGCATTCTGTGCTTAGATTTAGGTCCCATCACCATGATATCTCATTATGGTATGCAATTATTCCAAAATACGGAAAAATACGATATCCAAAATACCTCTGGTCCCAAGCATTTTGGATAAGGGATACTCAACCTGTACCTGCAAATAAATCCGGTATTATGTGACTGAGTGTACAGTAGAATATTCGTATTGGATAAATACTGTGATGCACTATATTAGTGGACCCAGACGAACCTAGGCCTTTAAGGTACAGAATAAAGTGACAGTTATATCTGGGAAACACAGAGTTAAACCACACAGCAGATACAGGCACACACAGTCACAGGCAATACAGAAATAATCACAATAAAGCTGCACTGGACTAGTAAACTGAATATATGTATATAAATTTATAACAGCACAGTCAGTGACCGGAGGCTATATCAGAATACTCGTACAGTATATTCTACAAGCAGTACACTCTCTCAACTAATGCTGTCTTAAGTGTTTGTAAAGTCACAGCACTGTATACAGGCGGCTTTACAAGGGAGACCTTGCCCTGCAGTCCCGGAGACCAGCCGCAGCTATGCTCAGAAGATGGTGCCCAGTGTTTCAGCCAGGGAGTGATGGAGAGTGTGAGGCAGGTACAGGGCAGGAAATCTGTGAGGAGATGGAGCCCTGGGCCGGGGGAGAAGCTACAGGTCAAGCGCCACCTCCTCTATGCTGGACTTCCACCCTGGGTAATGTGAGCCTTATTTAATGGGGTGTTAGTATACCCGATCTGTACTCAGATGCCCTGGTGGTTTAGTGGGGTCCCTGCTCGGTGAAAGTGTCCATGCCAACGCCGCGACACGTCTCCCTAGGTCGCGGACGGAATGCGATTTAATGCAGTGTCCCACCTGGGGGATCCTCTTACCTCCTTCCCATAGCAGCCACGCGAACCAGGAGAGCAGTCTGCGACTGTGTGCGTAGGCTGGGACGCCTTCGCCGCAAGTACCCGGTTACTGAGCCGCAGAAGTATGCGATGCCGCTTGGTAGGTGATGGAGCTGCAGCGCTGAAGTGTCACCCTGACAGCCCGGAGAAGAAATCTTCTGTCAGAAAGCTTTTTTAGGACTGCCCAGTGCAGCCCTCCTGTTAGGTGACCTGCTGCTGCAGGCACCAACTCGAAACTGAGCTCTCAGTGCCTTGAGGTTGGGTTATAGAGGAGGCCCCAATGCATCCTGGGACAGCTTAAAGCTTTATCCTGTTGGTGCCTCTGGATAAAGATCCACTCTACACCCAGATGTTTCCCTGTGGAAACCAATCTACCCTGCTGCAGAAATACAGTGGTGTCCCTCAAGCATTTAGCCTCAATACGCCATACACCGAGAGGCATGAGTGCGACATCAGTACCTGTGCAACTATGTGAATGTCATGCATCTTATTATATATAAATTACATACGTACACGTATACCAAGCATAAATAGACGCAAAATGCATGGAGTGTGCTAACAGAACGGTGTAGTGTCTCTTTTGCTCAAATGTGAATCTTCATGCAATCAGATGCTACAAAACCTTTAAGACTGCACTGACTAATTTGATATGCGATATTTGTAGATCTGAGTGCACCTGAATCTTAGTATGTCCAAGATGCACATAACAGCTAACTGCAGGGAGTACTAAAAGATCAAACATCAAAACAAATACAATAATTATGCTGACAGTGTTAGCAATCACACTGTAAAAGTAACCTGAGACACAATAAAAAATATAACAAACTGATAACAAGCGAGGTTAGACTAAGCAAATACACGCATCAGTGTAGTTCAAGTGCTCATAAATATTTATCTAAACAATATAATTATAGTGATAACCGACACAGTAGTCCAGGCAACCAGCACCAATAAGTGAGGAACGGTATACTAAATAACCTGGCACCACGACAGTGAGGTATAGGGGGAAGCAGGAGTTCCTCTCTGTGTGCAGGCAGTTTAGTGATATAAAATGGCTGCCCAGCATCTCATAGTGGGAGGAGAGAGGATCCTTTGGCAAGGAACCCAGGACAGAACTCAGCCAAAGGGTGGGGATGGAGAGAACAGGGACAGGCACCACCCCTTCTGGCACAACTCAGGGACTAGCCGTCTAGAGATGGCATCCCTGTATGCTATTCGGGTCCCTTGTGGTTTAGCAGTAGCACAGAGAAAACTGAGTATGCCAGTCAGAACCGCCGGCGGCTTTAGTGACTACAATTTCCCCACAAAGTAGGGAGCTGTTGCTTACCTATAGCCTGGTCCGGCAGCTGACTTATGTCCAGGAGTTGGCCGGTGATGTCAACATGGTTGTCAGTGTGCTGGGTGCCAGAAGGTGGCGTGAGAACACTCACTGCTGACAGCTCTGTGAAAGACAAAAGTAAAAATAAACAGAAAAAGAAGCTACTGTAACTGGAAGCCCCTAAAAAAACGTGCCTTTTCTGGAGGCAAAGACAAAACAAATCTTCATGTATTCAAGTCTTTGTTGCACAGACTCCTGCAGCTCTCACTATACCCACAATCCCAGAGTCCCCTTTTGATCCAGAAAATAGCAAATTATACTTTTACGATAATTCCTTTTCTTTGAAGTACTTCACTGTAGCCCCTACTAAGGGTTAACGCTCCATTCTCCAAATCTAGATAGGAGGTTTTTTTTCTTGCAGCACCCGCCCACCTTGGGTATATAACTGTGCTACTCGACTTCCCTTCCTTCCCTGTCTTTTGAGTGCCTCCATAACTGGTACTGAAGATAAAACCCCCCAAAAATGGGGAGGGCAATAAATGGACGGCCATGAAGTACTTCAAAGAAATGGAATTATCCGAAGTATAAATTCACCGTTTTCTTTTTTTCATGGCAGGCCATACTATGTTATATACCAAAGCAGAGTCATGGGAGGGACAATAACATACAGCAGCAATCATGCTTGAATAATTTATTCATACCAAGGCCTGTCCAAGGACTTGATCCCCAAAGTAGGCATTAACAACATCTAAAGCATAATGTTTGGAAAATGGATGCAATGATGACCGTAGCTGCTGCACAAATGTCCTTGACTGACACCAGCACCTTCTTGGCCCATGAAACAGACATTACCCTTGTCGAGTGTGCCTTAAATTTCTATGGAACTTTCCGACCATCCTTCTGGTACAGTATATAAACATGATAACTTCTTTAATCCATCTTGCAATAGTCTATTTTGTGGGTGCACAACCCTTTCGTGCTTTCACTGGTATGACAAAAAGATTATTAATTTTTCTGAATTCCTTAACTCTTTGTAAGCAGACAGACACTGCTCTCACCAGATCCAAGTTATGCAGTTCCTCATCTTTCTTATTTTCTGGTTGAAGATAAAAAAAATAAGGTAAGAGAATTTCTTGATTAAATATGAAAAGTTGACACTACCTGTGGCAGAAAGGATGGATTTGTCCTCAAGACAACATAGTCAGGCAAAATCTTCTGCCCATAATGCCTGTAATTCCCCAATTCTTCTCGATGAAGTGATGGCAGTGAGAAACACTACTTTCCAGGTCAGTAATCACATATTAATTTAGTCCATTGCCTCAAATGGAGCATTCAATATTAGGTTTAAATACCAGAGTGGTAATATTGGTCTAATTCATGGCCTTATTCTTTTTATAGCCTGACATAACTTTCTCACCAGATCTTCTGTGAATTTTCTGAACAGTAACACACTCAATGTGGATATCGGACTTTCAGAGTCAACACCGCCAGATCTTTAACAAAACCCATCATGGAGAAATTGCAAGATCTGGGCCGTTTCAGCCTTCATTACATCAAACTTATCTGCCCAGATAATAAAAATATTCTCCAAATTTTATAATATATATCAAAAGACACCTTCTTTCTGACTTGTACAAGAAGTTGAATCACTGAATCAGATAAATTGTCCTCCTTAACAATTCCCGCTTAATCTCCAAGTTTTCCCGGATCGGGAAACAACAGAGGACGCTGGTGTAATAACCCTAGTACCACCAGTAATTTCCACATTTCCTCGATCGTCATCCTTGGGACTGTCGGAAACCAAGTTCTTCACGGCCAGTAAGGAATAATCATAATCACCTCTACTCGCCCCTCTCTGATTTTCTTTAGTGTTCGAGCTATCAGGGAAAATGGTGGGAACACATACTGTATCCCAGATTGTATTGCCCCTTTAGGGATAATGCATCTACTCCACTTGTCCGCGGCAGGTGATATTGGGAGAAACGGGGTACTTTTGCATTCTGATTCGTAGCCATGAGATCTCTCTCTGGTTGTCCGAATCTCTTGACTACATCCTGGAACATCTGAACATCTAGTTTCCATTCCCCAGGGTGCACCTGATGAGATAATTTGCTAGCACGTTCTCTTTGCCAGGAACATGAATGGCTGTCAGGGATTTTAGGAACTTTTCTACCCAGCCCATGATGTATGGAACTTCTGTCTAATGGCACGACGACTCGTACCCCCTTGACGATTTATATATGCCACAACCGCTGAGTTGTCGAAGATTCTCAAATGACTTCCTTTTAAACTGGTCCTGAAAATGGAGGAGTATTGCCATCCATACTGCCCTCATCTCTCGCTGATTCGAAGAGTACTCACTTTCTTGACCCAGCTCCAACAGATGTGCCTCCCAATCTGATTGACCTTGCATCAGTTGTCAAAACCAGAAATTGGGGTTCTATCAATGAAGTTCCCTTGTCTTTATACTTGTTAATTTTTCCACCAGGACAGAGACTTCTTAGTTTTTCTTATTAACTTTACTTGATAGTACAAAGAAACCCCTTTCCTAAAGTATTTCAGTGTGTCCCACTTAAGCACTCTCATCACTTCGCCAATGGAACTACTTCTATGGTAGATGTCATTCCTAGAAGCCGTAGTGCCATCTGCAATGATACTGTGTTCTTTTCTTGAATGAAAGACTTTTGCGTTTTTCCTTTGAGAGCATAACGACATAATGCAGGGTATCTATCTAGACACCAAAATACTGCAAGATTTGTGTTGGCTTCAGCTAACTCTTTTCCCACTTGATCAGCCATCCATGATACCAAAGGAATCCCAGTGTGTCGTCCAGCATTTTCTGTACTAATTCTTCTGACTCTCCTGCAATATGCAGATCTCCCAGATAAGGCCAAATAACCACTCCTTCCTGCTCGAGATAAGCTATAATGGTTTTGAGATCCCTTGTAAATATCCTTGGAGAGGACGCAAGGTCGAAAGGAAGGCAAGTAAACTGGATGTGCCTTCCTCCTTCACTGAATCGCCCAGGTTGATAGGAGCTAGCTTTACTGAACTGTTGTCTCGTAGATGGTCCAGGAGATCTACCACGCCTGTCCTGAGGCAGCCTCACGGATTTACCACCCGTCATTCTTTGGATCATCGATTCCAGCTTATTAGCAAATAAAAGTGATACTTCATAAGGTGAAGTGTAGCAAGCCTATTCTTTGAACGCCTGTTTGATGGTCAAGAACCACAACGCCCTCCCACTGGTAACTCATTAGATTATAGACTTGGCCAAGAAATCCAGCACGTCAAAGGAGGCTTCACATATAAAATCTATAGCTCTCTTTTCTTGTAAATCAGTTTGCAGAGTAGAGCACCATAATCTCAACATTCTGGAGGCAGAGGGTAAAGAAACTCTTGACTTTAGTGAAACAGTAGCAGATATATGTAACTTCTTTAAAGCATTCTACATTTTCTTATCCATGGAATCCTTCAATATAGCCCCATCCTCTAGTGGTATTGTAGTTCTAGTGGTGACCTCTGCCACATTTACTTTAGGCATACTGCACCAATCCATACATTTCTCATTATTAATGGAATACATACGGTTAATCCATTTGAGATTACCAAATCGTTTGTCTAACTGTTGCCACTCTTTACGTATAATGATATCTTTCATAACTTTGTGAACTGGAAATAATCTATTCTTCTTGGTTATGTACTCAAATAATAAGTCTTGCTCACCCTGATTGACAGTTTCGTTATAATTCATTGTTTTGCAAATATTCTTAAGCATGACATCCACCAGTTTCATATTAAAGGCTCCACCATCCTCCAAAACTTCTCCCGACACTCTAATGGAGACTTCAGTCTTCCTCAGACACAGAACTCTGAGAAAACATCCCAAAATCATAATCCAGACTAGTCTGAGACCCAGACCTCTTAAATGCTTGCATAAATTCTTCTTTAGACACAAAGGATTTATTCATTCCATCAGTTCTGATAGTTGATTAGATGAAATACAGTAGGTGGAGGTATAGCCTCTTTAACACAATCACTACACAGATTTTCATCCCGATTCCCCGTGAATGGTTTATCACATGCAGGACAAATCCTAGCCACATTTTTCTCTTGCAAATCATCATCTTGAAGCAGACACACTGCAAAACAATAATAAGAAGGAGCTAATAACAACCCTAACTGAACTAACAGAGAATATAACCAGCCCTCTATGAGTACTTATCTCGGCTGAGCATTGGCAGGTTTTTGGGGAGAAGACTTATCAATGCTGAAGCAATATGCTGTTCTAAACGTTGCTCCAAATGCTGCTAGTTTCCCCAACTGTTGCTGCTGCATGTGGTCCGCTGTATGGCACCATTTTAAAGCATGTGAGCATCAGGGAAACTGACCACCCGCTCCCCGCCGCCAGAGTACTATGCAGTCGTGCAATTCTCCCCAGGGTGTCTGACCCCTTACCTCAGGAAGTGGCTCACAGCGGCTATGCTGGGAAAACATGAGGTAAGCCCTTGAAGCTATAGCAAGGAGAAAATAAGAATTTACTTACCGATAATTCTATTTCTCGGAGTCCGTAGTGGATGCTGTGGTTCCTGAAAGGACCATGGGGAATAGCGGCTCCGCAGGAGACAGGGCACAAAAGTAAAGCTTTTCCGATCAGGTGGTGTGCACTGGCTCCTCCCCCTATGACCCTCCTCCAGACTCCAGTTAGGTACCGTGCCCGGACGAGCGTACACAATAAGGGAGGAATTTTGAATCCCGGGTAAGACTCATACCAGCCACACCAATCACACCGTACAACTTGTGATCTAAACCCAGTTAACAGTATGATAACAAAAGGAGCCTCTGAAAGACGGCTTCCTACAACAATAACCCGATTTTTGTAACAATAACTATGTACAAGTATTGCAGAATAATCCGCACTTGGGATGGGCGCCCAGCATCCACTACGGACTCCGAGAAATAGAATTATCGGTAAGTAAATTCTTATTTTCTCTATCGTCCTAGTGGATGCTGGGGTTCCTGAAAGGACCATGGGGATTATACCAAAGCTCCCAAACGGGCGGGAGAGTGCGGATGACTCTGCAGCACCGAATGAGAGAACTCCAGGTCCTCTTTTTGCCAGGGTATCAAATTTGTAGAATTTTACAAACGTGTTCTCCCCCGACCACGTAGCTGCTCGGCAGAGTTGTAATGCCGAGACCCCTCGGGCAGCCGCCCAAGATGAGCCCACCTTCCTTGTGGAATGGGCATTTACATATTTTTTGCTGTGGCAAGCCTGCCACAGAATGTGCAAGCTGAATTGTACTACAAATCCAACGAGCAATAGTCTGCTTAGAAGCAGGAGCACCCAGCTTGTTGGGTGCATACAGGATAAACAGCAAGTCAGATTTCCTGACTCCAGCCGACCTGGAAACTATATTTTCAGGGCCCTGACAACATCCAGCAACTTGGAGTCCTCCAAGTCCCTAGTAGCCGCAGGTACCACAATAAGCTGGTTCAGGTGAAACGCTGATACCACCTTAGGGAGAAACTGGGGACGAGTCCACAGCTTTGCTCTGTCCGAATGGACAATCAGATATGGCTTTGTGAGATAAAGCCGCCAATTCTGACACTCGCCTGGCCGAGGCCAGAACCAACAGCATGGTCGCTTTCCATGTGAGATATATCAAATCCACAGATTTGAGTTGTTTAAACCAATGTGATTTTAGGAATCCCAAACTACGTTGAGATCGCCCAGTGCCACTGGAGACATCAAAAGGGGGTTGTATATGCAGTACTCCCTTAACAACTTCTGGACTTCAGGAACTGAAGCCAATTTCTTTCTGGAAGAAAATCGACCGGTCGAAATTTGAACCTTAATGGACCCCAATTTGAGACCCATATACACTCCTGTTTGCAGGAAATGTAGGAATTAACCTAGTTGAAATTCTTCCGTGGAGCCTTCCTGGCCTCACACCATGGAACACATTTTCACCTAAGCAGTGATAATGTTGTGCGGTCACCTCCTTCCTGGCTCTGACCAGGGTAGGGATGACCTCTTCCGGAATGCCTTTTTCCCTTAGGATCCGGCGTTCACCCGTCAACGCGGCTGCGGTAAGTCATGGAACAGACATGATTCTTGCTGAATCAAGATCCTTTCTAGTATCTCTTGAAGTTCCGGGTACCAAGTTCTTCTTGGCCAAACCGGAGCCACGAGTATAGTTCTTACTCCTCTCCTTCCTATCATTCTCCATACACTGGGTATGAAAGGCAGAGGAGGGAACACATACACCGACTGGTACACCCACGGTGTTACCAGAGCGTCCCAGCTATTGCCTGAGGGTCTCTAGACCTGGCGCTTCATGTGGGACGCCATCATAACCACCTTTGGTCTTTCCCAACGGTTTACAAACATGTGGAAACTTCCAGATGAAGTTCCCACTTTTCCGGGTGGAATTCATTCATGCTGAGGAAATCTTCCTAGTTGTCCACTCCCGGAATGAACACTGCTGACAGTGTTATCACATGATTTTTCGCCCAGCGAAGAATCCTTGCTGTCATTGCCCTCCTGCTTCTTGTGCCGCCCCGTCTGTTTACGTGGGCGACTGCCATGATGATGTCCTACTGGATCAGCACCGGTTGACTTTGAAGCAGAGGTCTTCCTAGGCTCAGAGCATCGTAAATTGCCCTTAGCTCCAGTATATTCATGTGGAGAGAAATCTCCAGACTTGACCACACTTCCTTGGAAATTTCTTCCCTGTGTGACTGTTCCCCAGCCTCTCAGACTGGCATCCGTGGTCACCAGAACACAGTCCTGAATGCTGAATGTGCTGCCCTCTAGAAGATGAGCACTCTGCAGCCCCCACAGAAGAGACACCCTTGTCCTTGGAGACAGGGTTATCCGCTGATGCATCTGAAGATGCGATCCGGACCATTCGTCCCGCAAATCCCCCTGAAAAGTTTTTGCGCGAGATCTGCCGAATGGAATCGCTTCGTAAGAAGCCACCATTTTTCCCAGGACTCCTGTGCATTGATGCACTGATACTTGGCCTGGTTTTAGGAGGTTTCTGACTAGGTCGGATAACTCCCTGGCTTTCCCCTCCAGGAGAAATACCTCTTTCTGGACTATGCCCAGAATCATTCCTAGGAACAGCAGACGTATCATCGGAAAACAGCTGCGATTTTTGGAATATTTAGAATCCACTCGTGCTGTCGTAGAACTACTTTAGATAGTTCTTTTCCGACCTCCAACTGTTCTCTGGAAACTTGCCCCTTTCAGGATATCGTCCAAGTAAGGGATAATTAAGATGCCTTTCTTCTTTTAAGAATCATCTTTTCGGCCATTACCTTGGTAAAGGCCCGGGGTGCCGTGGATAATTCAACGGCAGCGTCTGAAACTGATATTGACAGTTCTGTATCACGAACCAGAGGTACCCTTGTTGAGAAGGGCAAATTTGGACATGGAGGTAATCCTTGATGTCCAGGGACACCATATAGTCCCCTTTTTTCCGGTTCTCTATCACTGCTCTGAGTGACTCCATCTTGATTTGAACCTTTTTATGTAAGTGTTCAAAGATTTCAGATTTAGACTATGTCTCACCAAGCCGTCTGGCTTCAGTACCACAATATAGTGTGGAAGACTAATACCCTTTTCCTTGTTGTAGGAGGGGTACTTTGATTATCACCTGCTGGAAATACAGCTTGTGAATTTTTTCCCAATACTGCCTCCCTGTCGGAGGGAGCCGTTGGTAAAGCAGGCTTCAGGAACCTGCGAGGAAAAAATGTCTCGACTCTCCAATCTGTACCCCTGGGATAATACTTGTACGATCTAGGGGTCAACTTGCGAGTGATCCCACTGCGCGCTGAGACTCTTGAGACTACCCCCCCACCTCACCTGAGTCCGCTTGCACGGCCCCAGCGTCACGCTGAGGACTTGGCAGACGCGGTGGAGGGCTTCTTTTCCTGGGAAGGGGCTGCCTGCTGCAGTCTACTTCCCTTTCCTCTATGTCTGGGCAGATATGACTGGCCTTTTGCCCGCTTGCCCACATGGGAAACGGAAGGATTGAGGCTGAAAAGACAGTGTCTTTTTCTGCTGAGATGTAACTTGGGGTAAAAAGGTTGGATTTCCCAGCTGTAGCCGTGGCCCCCAGGTCCGATGGACCGACCCCAAATAACTCCTTCCCTTTATACGGCAATACTTTCATGTGCCGTATGGGATCTGTATCACCTGACCACTGTCGTGTCCATGACATCTTCTGGGAGATATGGACAACGCACTTATCTTGATGCCAGAGTGCAAATATCCCTCTGTGCATCTCGCATACATATATATAGAATGCATCCTATTAAATGCTCTATATCAATAAAATATTTTTAGTCAGGGAATTCGACCAAGCCAACCCAGCACTGCATCTCCAGGCTGATGGCGATCGCTGGTCGCAGTATAACCACCGTATGTGTGTATATACTTTTTAGGATATTTTTCCAGCTGCCTATCAGCTGGCTCCTTGAGGGCGGCCGTATCTGGAGACGGTAACGCCACTTGATAAGCGTGTGAGCGCCTTATCCACCCTAAGGGGTGTTTCCCAACGCGCCCTAACTTCTGGCGGGAAAGGGTATAACGCCAATATTTGCTATCGGGGTAAACCCACGCATCATCACACACTTCATTTTATTTTATCTGATTCAGGAAAAACTACAGGTAGTTTTTTCACTCCCACATAATACCCTTTTTTGTGGTACTTGTAGTATCAGAAATATGTAACACCTCCTTCATTGCCCTTAACGTGTGGCCCTAATGAGGAATACGTTTGTTTATTCACCGTCGACACTGGATTCAGTGTCCGTGTCTGTGTCTGTGTCGACCGACTGAGGTAAATGGGCGTTTTTTTAAAAACCCCTGACGGTGTTTCTGAGACGCCTGGACCGGTACTAATTGTTTGTCGGCCGTCTCATGTCGTCAACCGACCTTGCAGCGTGTTGACATTTTCACGTAATTCCCTAAATAAGCCATCCATTCCGGTGTCGACTCCCTAGAGAGTGACATCACCATTACAGGCAATTTCTCCGCCTCCTCCAACATCGTCCTCATACATGTCGACACACACGTACCGACACACAGCACACACACCTGGAATGCTCTGACAGAGGACAGGACCCCACTAGCCCTTTGGAGAGACAGAGGGAGAGTTTGCCAGCACACACCAAAAAACGCTATAATTACATAGGGACAACCTTATATAAGTGTTTCTCCCTAATAGCATCTTTATATATATATTTATATCGCCAATTAGTGCCCCCCTCTCTGTTTAAACCCTGTTTCTGTAGTGCAGTGCAGGGGAGAGCCTGGGAGCCTTCTCTCCAGCCTTTCTGTGAGAGAAAAAATGGCGCTGTGTGCTGAGGAGATAGGCCCCGCCCCTTTTCCGGCGGGCTCGTCTCCCGCTCTTTAGTGAAGTTTGGCAGGGGTTAAATATCTCCATATAGCCTCTGGGGGCTATATGTGAGGTATTTTTAGCCAGTATATAGGTTTACATTTGCCTCCCAGGGCGCCCCCCCCCAGCGCCCTGCACCCTCAGTGACAGCGTGTGAAGTGTGCTGAGAGGAAAATGGCGCACAGCTGCAGTGCTGTGCGCTACCTTTAGAAGACTGTCAGAGTCTTCAGCCGCCGATTCTGGACCTCTTCTAACTTCAGCATCTGCAAGGGGGCCGGCGACGCGGCTCCGGTGACCATCCAGGCTGTACCTGTGATCGTCCCTCTGGAGCTGATGTCCAGTAGCCAAGAAGCCAATCCATCCTGCACGCAGGTGAGTTCACTTCTTCTCCCCTCAGTCCCTCGTTGCAGTGATCCTGTTGCCAGCAGGACTCACTGTAAAATAAAAAACCTAAGCTAAACTTTCTCTAAGCAGCTCTTTAGGAGAGCCACCTAGAATTGCACCCTTCTCGGCCGGGCACAAAAATCTAACTGGAGTCTGGAGGAGGGTCATAGGGGGAGGAGCCAGTGCACACCACCTGATCGGAAAAGCTTTACTTTTGTGCCCTGTCTCCTGCGGAGCCGCTATTCCCCATGGTCCTTTCAGGAACCCCAGCATCCACTAGGACGATAGAGAAATAGAGTCTTAGCAGTGAGCCACTTGAGATCAGTCTCCAATGGTTCAAAAGGAATCCGTTGTAAGAAGAAGAACCAGGTACAAATCCCACAGAGCAACTGGAGGCTGTATCCGGAGTACCCCCTAGAGGAATGTACACATATCTGGTAAGGTAGCCAGTTTCTGATGGAACCAGACGGATACGTTCGAGACCTAGACCTTCAGTTAAGCCAGGGGGAGACAGATAGCTAGACCCACCTGTAAGAAGGCTAACAGCCGAGGAATCCTTAGAACTTTAGGATTGTAGTTACGATGAGCACACCACTGAAAGTAGGAGTGCCAGATACGGTTATATATACGTGCTAAGGCTGGTTTGCGAGCCTGAAGCATAGTTTGAACCACCGCCCTGAAAAAGCCTTTGTCACTTATGAGGAATGTCTTAAGAGCCACACCGTCAAAGACAAGCGAGGCAAGACTGGAAGTAGGCAGGTCCACTGAGAAAGCATATCTGGACGGAGAGGCAGAGGGAGCACTCGTCTATGGAGTAACAATGAAGATCCGTGAACCAGTGGTGTCTGGGCCATGCTGGAGCCACAAGCATGAGCGTCCTGTTTGAATTTGCGTAGTACTCTAGGAAGTAGACACACTGAAGAGAAGAGGTAAGCTAGACAAAAGGTCAATGGGACAGTGAGTGCTTCCACGAAGCTGGCTTCCGGATCTCTAGTCCTGGCCCCGTACATAGAGACTTTGTGGTTATGTCTGGAGGCCATGAGATACACGTCTGGAAGACCCCATTTGTGTACCAGAAATTAAAAGCTGTCTGGATGTAGAGACCACTCTCTGGTGTGTACATCCTGTTGACTGAAAAAGTATGCTTCCCAGTTGAGGATTACCAGAATGATTATTGCAGAGATTGCTGGAAGATGGAGTTCTGCCCAGGCGAGAATCCGAGTAACTTCCTGCATCGCTGCTGCACTGAAAGTGCCTCCCTGATGATTTATATAAGCCTCTGCCGTGGCATTGTCTGACTGTACCTGTGCCGGAGAACCCTGATGAAGGTCCTGAGCCATTTGAATGACTTGGTACACTGGCCAAAGTTCCCGGACGGGAGACACCAGTACCCCTGACAGGAGTGATTGCCCGTGACAGCTCCCCACCCTAGGAGACTGGCACCTGTGGTGTGAAGCTTCCAATAAGGAATCCAGAATGAATGCATCTTGGTCAGGTTGGATGTGAGAAGCCACCATGATAGGGATGCCTGCGCATCCTGTGGCAGTATCAAAGTTTAACATTTGATCTGTTGTGGTAGACCAATCCATCTGGGGTGTATCAGGTGCTGTAGAGGTCTGGAGTGAAACTGGGCGTATTCCACAATGTCAAAGGTGGACACCATGGAACCTAGGGTCTGCATTGCCGAAAGGATTGAGACCCGTTGATGGTAAAGGAGATTACGGATATGCACTGTATTGCTGCCACCTTGTACTGAGGAAGGAAGATACGTTTGACACAGGATTACAGAAGTGCAGAGAGGTGGATCATCCTTTGAGATGGGATAAGTGAGGTTTTAGCCAAATTGATTATCCAGCCGTGATTTTGCAGTAATAACATTGTCACCCTAAGTGATGGTACAAGACCTCCTGGGATTGCACCAGAAAGGAGGTGGTTGTCTAGGTAAAGGAGAATTTGAATTCCCTGTCGCCAGAGATGGGCTGCCATCACCACCATGAGCTTGGTGAACACACTGGGAGCTGTGGACAGGCCAAAGGGTAGGGCCTGAAATTGTAAATGATGACGCACAACAGCAAATCAGAGAAAATACTGATGACATGTTGCTATGGGTGTATGTAGGTATGCGTCCAGGGAGACTACATAATACTCAGGTTGCATTGCTAGGATAATGTAACGGAGGGTTTCCATGCAGAACTTGGGTACCTTGAGGTATTTGTTCAGCAACTTTAAATTCAGAATGGGACGATAGGACGCATTTAGTTTCTGAACCAAAAAGAGTATAGAATACAACTCCTGCCCCTGCTGAGACAGGGGCATGGGATAACGACACCCAACTGTAGTAAGGAGAACTACACCCTTCAGCGCCTGAGATTTGCTAGGGTCTGTCGGTGGAGTGGTAGGAAAGAATTGACTGGAAGAGGCGCTTCAGGAATGAGACAACGTAGCCATGAGAGATCACTTCTTGGACCCAGGCGTCTGTTGTGATCTGACACCACGTGTGAGCAAACTGAAGAAGTCTGCCTCCCAACCTGGAGTAACCCCAGGGGGAGGCCCATCCTGTCAGGCTGAGGGTTTATCCTCTGGCTTGGTAGTTGGATGTCTAGTCACCCAGGCTTGCTTAGTTTTGGAGGCCTTGACTGTGTGAGATAGTCTTTGCCTTGCCCTGTGGATGAAAGGACCGAAATTACGAAGTCTTAGGCCACACTAAAGAAGCCAAAGGTAGGCAAGCTGTCTTGGAAGTTGCCAGTTTCTCAACAATTTTGTCCAGTTCAAGTCCACATAGGAACTCACCTGTGTATGGCAGAGCTTCCAGTGCCTTTTTGGCATCCGAATTTGCTTTCCATGAACAGAGCCACACTGTGCAGTGTGCTGCAATGGAAACAATGGAAGCTTTGGATAACAAAACTAAGTCCAAAGCCTCTTCACCAACGAAATAGGCTACATCCCTGATGTTGGCAATAAGAAAATTGTTCTGTGGTAGACTCAGATGTGAAGCTGTGTTCAAGGTTGTCAGCCAGTTTCTATGGTTTTAGTTACCCAGGCTGTAGCCGTAATTGGTCTGGCTGTAGCTCCTGCAAGGGAGTTCAATGATTTAAAACACGCATCTAGTTTTACCGGCAGTTCCTTAAGAGAGGATGTAATCGGGATAGGGATGATGGAACTTAATTAAAATATATCACATGAGCATCTACCGAAGGTGGATTTTCCCATTTTGCACAATCCGCTTTGGGCAGAGGGTGAAAGGAGCTGAGCCTTTTAGGGACCATAAATTTTTAGGAGTTTTCCAAGCCTCCTTCCTAGCTTCCGAGAAGTGATCAGAGTGTGGAGACTCTGCTAACACTACCTTCGCTGCTTGCACAGAGGATCATTAGACAGAGGGGCTGATTCAGCATCTTCTAACTGTAGTGAGAATTGAACTGCCCTAATTATTGCAGCCACATGAAATTTGGGCTTTATCTCCTCTTCATGAGGGGGATTCTGTATGAGAAATCTCCGCCTGATCTGCAGGAGCAGATGATTCTTCCGAATCAGATAATGGCATAGACTATGAGGAAAGCACAATACGTTTAGTTGCAGCAGGTGCAGACAGTGCAATAGTCTGATAAAGAAGCTACAATGACTGCTGAAATCCCATAGGGGGAGTCATGGTGGGCTGTAGTGACTGTGGAAGACCCATAGAGGGAACCACAGGTGGGGTAACAATATGGTCAGCAATCTCTGCCAGTAGACTAGAAAGAGAAGCCCATGGAGGCTCCAGTGCTGCAGTGTGGGAGCTAAGGTGCTCGGAGGCACCAGACAAGCTGTGCACTGACAATTTTTTATAAATTCTCAGATAAAACCTCCATGTTACCAGAGTAAGAGCACCAGTATGCTTAACTTTGCTTTTGCTAGTCATGACTGTGAGGAGTGTATACACACAATATGGTAATGTGTAGTAAGTGGGACAGTATGTGACAAAGCCTTCACAAAAACAATGTAATGTGTGGTAGAGTAAATCCGAAACACACCAGTAATCAAAGATTTCACTTAATAAGGAAAATACAGGGAAAGCAATTATACTGTAAAGTTTAGAAAACAGAGAAAAATGTAAGCAGCAGCACTAGCATAAGTCACATACAATGCAGAAACACAATTTTAACTGCAATGGGCACCAATATCAACTACCCAGTCAAGCTGATAGGTATGCAGTGCTGCATACAACCTGCGGTGAGGGGATGTATACAAGGAGACTCAGCCGAGGCTTTCAGCTATGGCTGGCCAGTGTCTCTGTGATGGAGAAACAGGCCAGGGCAGGAATAGCACAATGGAATGGTGCCCTGGGCTAAGGGAGGGGCGGCTGGGAAAGCGCTGACCTTCCCTGTGCTGACTTAAACCACTGGTACTCCTGGCCCTCAAAGGGTCCCCAGCATTAGTATGCATATAAGCCCTAGTGGTCTAGTGTGTCCGCAGAGAGCACCATGGTTTGGAAGCACGTTGGCGGCATAAGGACTGTGCAATGTGTGGGTCCCGTGAGCGGGAACCCACCTTACCTGTCCCCTATTTGCGTCCAGTGCAGTCCCTTGGGTGTCCCCTGTGCCTCCTTACTAGTACCCCTTTCACATCTCCAACGCCAGATCCCATCTGGGAACTTGAAACGGGTTCTGCCCAGGTGGGATCCGGCATTGGAGACTCTCTCTACCCCTTTCGCTGGCTGTCCGACCCGCTGATAAGCCAGGTCGGTTGCCATAGCAGCAGGGAGCGGAGCCGGGAGATGAGCTCATCTCCGCACTGCCTCTCCCTATCTAGTAAATGGGTCCCATCGACCTGGGAATCCATTTATGCAGCCACTGACCCGGTATTCAACCCGGGAATAACACTGCTTATAACCTGGGTTGAATTAGCGGGTCAGGCGACCCAGGAATTCGGAGCTGGCGCTTTCACGCCGCACACTGACCCGTGTCGACCCGGCAATATGCCGGTCGATACCGGGTTAATTGTGCGGTGTGAAAGGGGTATAGTAGAATTGAACCAGGGGTCTCACCAAAGTCACAGACCCACTTGTGGTGTCGCAGCCCGGAGGGGGTGTAGGAGCATCAGTGCTGGCATCCCTTGACGGCCAGGCTCTGAATGTTCAAAAAAATAAATCAAAGCTTGGGCTGCATTGCTGCAGGGGATAGGGGATTCAGTGTTGACCAGCTCCTGCTACCTGAGCATGGGGGCAGGGTGTGAGGGGAGAGGAGCCAAATGCATCCGAGGAGGCTCACAATCTTAATCTGTTTGGTGCCAGTCCTGGTCACCACCAGCATATCCCAAGGTATTTCCTGTGGAGACCATGGACCCCAAAGAAGAAATTAAGTTACTGTATAATATTAAACACAGTGGCTTAACACAGACATCAGCGACAAACCTTGTTCATAAGAAGCGTGTCAATCTCATTGGAGTGAAGTCCCATAATTTAGTATACTTCACTCAAACATGAAATGGCAGGTTGGTGGGCATATACTAGAAATAAGCTGACCTAAATCATCTCAGACATGCACCAAAGCTGTTAAATTTATTTAGTACACGCAGTGTTACTATACCCAGTTTGAAAATCCATTCAGGAGGAGGCAATTTGTAGCTGTTTTCTTACAATGCACATCTGTCACTATCATTATTTTCACATCTTAAAATGTTCAGATCTAGGAAAGTAACAGTAACTAAAGTAACTTACTTCAGAAGCAAGTTATAAATTTAGGGTTTTGTTGTTCAATCTCTCAAACTCAAGGTACTGTAGTTGTTTTTTGGTACTGTGTCAAATCAGCAGGATATCATCTATATACCTCATAGGGTCACAAATTGTGCCAGATCATTGTTATCTTCATTGAACACTTTTCCCCCCCATCAGCCCAAATAGATATTGACATTGGTGGGTGTACATGATAAACCCATGGCCCTACTCCTATTCTGTAAGAAAACAGATCTGCAAACATCAAATAATAGGATTTTAATACCTACCGGTAAATCCTTTTCTCTTAGTCCGTAGAGGATGCTGGGGACTCCGTAAGGACCACGGGGGTATAGATGGGATCCGCAGGAGACATGGGCACACTATAAGACTTTGAATGGGTGTGAACTGGCTCCTCCCTCTATGCCCCTCCTCCAGACCTCAGTTAGAAAACTGTGCCCAGGAGAGACGGACATTTCGAGGAAAGAATTTGTTTAAACAAGGTGAGTGTCGTACCAGCTCACACCACGAACATACCGCAGAACGTGGCATTCAATAGAATACTAGCCAACAGCATGAACAATACACAGCCACAAGCTGAGAGAAAATGTAACACAACCTGTGTGTCAACACAACCAATAATAAGACGCCACATGCCATGGCATGAACAACTTCAGCGACAGCCTGACAGAAAAGAAACACCACAAGAGTGTAACCATAACCAATAACTACAGACAGTACGCACTGGGACGGGCGCCCAGCATCCTCTACGGACTAAGAGAAAAGGATTTACCGGTAGGTAATAAAATCCTATTTTCTCATACGTCCTAGAGGATGCTGGGGACCATGGGGTTTATACCAAAGCTCCAGACCGGGCAGGAGAGTGCGGACGACTCTGCAGCACCGATTGAGCAAACAAAAGGTCACCATCAGCCAGGGTGTCAAACTTGTAGAGCATAGCAAAAGTGTTTGAACCAGACCAAGTAGCCGCTCGGCAAAGTTGAACCGCCGAGACTCCTCGGCATCCGCCCAAGAAGAGCCCATCTTCCTAGTAGAATGGGTTTCCACTGACTTCAATCCAACCATAGAACGAGCACTCCGAATCGTATCACCGATCCAGTGTGTAACAGGCGCCCCAATCATGCTGGGAGCATACCAGACAAACGGAGCCTGTTTTCCCAATCGGAGCCAAATTGGCGACATAAATATTGAAATCCCTGACTACATTGAGAGACTTTGAATCAGCTAATGCCCAAGTAACCACTGGCATCAAAATAGGCTGATTTCTGCGAAACCCAGAAACCACTTTTGGCAGAACTATTATCCGAGTTCTCAATTCCTCTCTATCCAAATGGAAGATCAAACAGGGCTCTTGCGAGACAAATCCGCGCTACTTCCGACCCCCGCCTTGCGGACGCCGAAGCCAATAGCATGACCACTTTCAGAGAGAGAAATTTTAACACAACCTTTCACAAAGGTTCCAAACAGTGTGACACAAGCAAACGCAACACCACGTCAATGTCCCACGGTGTCAACGGGGGCACAAATGGAGGTTGGATATGCAGTACTCCTTTCACGAAGGTCCGAACTTCCGGAACGGTTGCCAATTCTTTCTTGAAAGAAAATTTAAAGGGCCAAAACCGCACTTAAATGGAGCCTAACTTTAGGCCTGTACCCACACCAGCTTGCAAAGAATGGAGAAAAACGACTCCGCTAAATCTTACGTAGTAGCCTTCTTGGATTCACACCAAGACACATATTTTCTCCAAACACAGTGGTAAGGCTTTCCGTTACTGCTTTTCTAGCCTTAAGAAAATGACTTCACTGGGCATAACCTTACTGGCTAGGTTATGGCGTTCCACCGCCACGCCGTCAAACGCAACCTCGGTAAGACTTGATACACGCCCGGATCTTGCTGTAACAGTTCCTCAAGTAGAGGAAGGGGCCAATGATCTTCTAGGAGTAAATCTTGAAGAACTGGATACCAAGCCCTCCTTGGTTAGACCGGAACAATGAGGATCGCCTGAACCTTTGTTCTTCTTACGTTTATCACCTTCCGAAGAGTGAAAACGAATGGACACATAGACCAACTGAAAACACCCAAGTTGTCCTGAGGACGTCCCCTGCTATAGCTTGAGTGTCCCCTGACCCGGAACAATATCCCTGAGATCTCTCGTTGAGGTGAGACGCCAACATGTCCACTCGAAGCACTCCTCAAAGACTCGTCACTTCAGTGAAAACTTCTCGATGACGACTGTATTTCTCCCGGATGGAGATTGCATCTGCAGAGGAATCTATTTCTCCGTCGTTCACATCCGGAATGAAGACTGCTAATATAGCGTTTACCAGTCCTTCCACCCAGCGGAAAACGTTGTCGGCTTCTGCCAATGTCGCTTTGCTCCTTGTTCCGCCCTAGCGGCTTACTTACACCACTGCCGTCAAGTCGTCCGACAGAATTAACACGGGCAGATCACGAAGCATATGTTCATTGAAAATAGCTCTTAAGTCAAGAAAACTTCTTGCAGACAAGCTTCCCCGCTTGACCTTTTACTATGGAAATACTTCCCTTGCAAGGACTGCTCCCCAGTCTCGGAGATCTGCATGCATGGACACCAGGATCAGATCCTGGATTCCGAACCTTCGTCCCTCTAGGAATGAGAACTGAGCAGACACCACAGGAGCGATATCCTGACCATTAGGATTATATTTCGGCGCATATGCAGGTGAGACCCGGACCACATTTCCAACTGGCCCCGTGAAAACCACTCTGGCATTTGACCTGCTCACCGAAAAGGCCTCTTAGGCCGCACCCATCTTCTTCATCAACGGAACATATTGATGGATTATCACTGCAAATCTGATCCGACTCCGGATCCTCATACCTCTGTCCACAGGAACACACAGAGTTTCAACCGTTCCATATCTACTCTGAAACCCACCACTGACGTCTGCGTCGTTGGGAACAACAGCCTTCCCCTGTGTTGAAGAATAGTCAGAGAGAAAACAAAAATTTTCACCACTTGTGTCTTGACCTCGCCTTAATCAGGAGAATGTCCCAGTACAGAATAACAATGGCTCTTTCAATTGAAAGAACACCATCCTACTGCCATCACTCCGGTAAAATGGCACAGACAATCCTGGATATCAACCCAGGAAGCTGAAAGCGGAGAAAAATGCATTTAACCCCTTTTCTACCCTTACGTGCTGGAGCTCCCATCGTAAGTAGAAATCTTTTTTTTTTTTGGAACAGCAGGACAAAGTCCTGAACCTGATGCAACTCTGGTATGGCATCGCGCACTACCTCCCCATCCAGAGGGGAATCGGAGGATCTATTAAAAAAATGAGTGAGGGGAATCATCTGTAAACTCCAGCATGTCCCCTTTTGGATTCTATTATTAACTCACAGATCCAAGACCACTCTTGGACTGACTGAAGAGTAGTAGACGAGTTCCCACCGAAGTGGGCTCCAGCCAGATAGACCCAGCGACCTGCGGTGGATATGGTAAAACAGAAAACGACATCCTGTTCTGCGAACCTAACAAGGCTGCAGAACTCTTACCCATTCACCTTCCACAAACTGCACCGAAAGGGAAAAAAGAACAGTATCAAAACGGTTAAAATGACTGCATCCCACAACAGAATGCGTCACCAACCGTTGTGAGGGAATCTAACTCACGAAGTTAGACCCACCATTGGTATCCACCGAGAGTGACTGAACTGAAGCCTCCCCACCCAGCGGTACACCGTCCCAGGGAAACACTCCAGTATCTCTCGGAGTCCCCCTTAGCATTTCTTGCCATGTTATAGAGAAGACTCAATATAAGAAACCTCCCCGCTCTCTTTAGGGTAATACTATCGGATGCTTTTCATAATACAAACACTCCCCCATGTGCATGTAATGCAAATAACTCCAAAGCATAGAAATAAAATATCACTTAGCTTCCTGTGTACGATCCTTTGTGACAGGGCCCCATGTCGACCAGGAGTTGACTGTCACTGTATTCTATCCGCAGCGGGAAAAGAATAAACGTTCGGACTCCTTGTGAGGATCTGCTCTTCACGGCCGACCTAGAGCTTTATCAACAGAGCGACCAGCACACGAGAAAGAATACTTTTACTTCAGTAGTCATTATAAATCATAATGTAATACACACATATCCCATATTTTATATATATATATATATATATATATATATATATATATATATATATTTTTTTTTTTTAAATGCTGTATGCTCGGCACTCACTCTGAAAAAGATGGTATAGGCTGCGGTGCCCTCCTGGAGGCGAAGACCTCTAATGCACGGATAAGGGAGAGAGGCGGCACTCAAACAGGCTTGTATTGCAATATAAAAAGGAATAAATTGACCTTTTTATATTGCAATACAAGCCTGTTTGAGTGCCGCCTCTCTCCCTTATCCGTATATATATATATATACAGGTTGAGTCTCCCTTATCCAAAATGCTTGGGACCAGAGGTATTTTGGATATGGGATTTTTCCGTATTTTGGAATAATTGCCTAACATAATGAGATATCATGGTGATGGGACTTAAATCTTTTTTTTTTTTTGAAAGAATATTTTATTGGGTGAAATAGAATTTGGTTACAACTCGTGAGAGAAAAAAAAAAGCAGGCTTATTACAAAATCTTAGTCAAACATCATTATACTGTAACAAGCGTCTGCGGTCTGATATATATCATCAAAAATCAATAGGAGTGTAACTCATTATAACATTGAGATAGAGTTTAACATTTTATATATGTGGAGAAGAATATACTGGTCAAAAAACTGATAGAAAAAATATGTGTAGTAGATTGTAGGAAAGATGGAAAAAGAAAATAGTATAGAACTTTAGTGAATATGTATGGGGAGAGACAGGAAGGTAGTAAGGGTGCAGATATAGAGAATAAGAGAAAGAGAGGGGGAGAGAGAAGGTGATACAGTGGGTAGGGGAAGGTAGGATTGGGGATAGGAATTACAAAATCGGAGATGTAATCATTAGATATAAGTAGTGGGGGGGGGGGGGGGGTTTGCCAGTCGGGGTGTAGCATCATGCTAGGTGTATTCAGATGATTTTAGATTTTAGATGGTTGACAATGGAGGTTCGGCGTTGTAGTAATCGGTCCAAAGTGACCAAACGCGGATAAATTGAGTCGGGGTGTCATGGAGGACTGAGGAGATTCGTTCCAGTCTGTAAGTTGACCATATGGCATTGATAGTAGCAGGGACGGGAGGGGAGGTTGTGGATTTCCAGTGCGATGCGATCTGACACTTCGCTGTGTTAAGTATGTGGTTGATTAGTTTGAGCGTGGGACGTGGAAGGTTGGGGATCGGTCTAGTTAAGAGAGAATAAAAGGGTGAGGAGGGCATATCAAAGTCAGTGATATTTTTAATTAGTTTGTGTATTTCCTTCCAGTATTGACTTATAACAGGACACGTCCACCAAACGTGTAATAAGGATCCTCTCTGGCCACATTGTCGCCAGCAAAGATCTGAGGCATCAGGGAAAATTGCACGGAGTCGGGTCGGCACCAAATACCATCTGGTATATAATTTATAAGCATTCTCTTTAATGCCCACTGAAATTGAGCATTTTGATATGGCCAGTTTAATTAGGGACCAGTCTTCGGGGGTGAGAACCTCCCCCGTGTCATTCTCCCATGCCAATTCGTGGGATTCCTTTGTAGGTTGATTGTGTGATAGCAAAATCTGATAGATTGACGAGATAAGACCTCTAGATAAGTGATGTGAGCGACATAGGGATTCGATAGCTGAGGTGGGTGTGAGGGGAGTGCCTGGGGGGGAACGGTGGAGCGAGTGGTGGAAATGTCGGATTTGTAAAAATTGGTAAAAAACTCTGTGGGGGAGGTTAAAGCGCGATTGTAGATTAGCAAAGTCCGGGAAGGTATGTAGGGGAGCTAAATCCAAGGGAAACAAAATATTGTGGGCAGTCCAATGTGGGAAATGACAGTGATCTATACCAGGAGTGAAGATAGGATTGTTCCATAAGGGGACCAGGAGGGGGTGAAATGAGCGGAGTTTGTATAATCGTGTGCAGTAGTCCCATATGGATAGCGTGAATCGTATTGTGGGGAGCATAGTTGAGGTTGGTGGGCGTTGTGTACGCAGGCACCATAAGAGAGTGGAAGGGGAGTATACCGATAATGTGTGGGCTTCTATATGTGTCCATACTTTCTGATTGGGCGGAGCATGCCAGTGAATGCATGATGCTAGTTGGGTGGCTCGGTAGTATTTGATTAGATCAGGTATGCCTATACCTCCTGTGGATTGATGTTTGTGTAGTATTCGCATCTTAACTCTTGGTTTTTTGGTTGCCCATATAAAGTTTGAAATGTCGCGCTGCAGATTTTTAAGGACTGACGTAGGGATGTGGATTGGGAGCGTCTGCCATAAATATAATAAGCGGGGTAGAACGTTCATTTTGACCGCCGCAGTACGTCCAAACCATGAAATATATTGTTTATTCCACGTTAATAGGTCCGTTTTGATAGAGGCAAGCAGTCTTGGGAAGTTGGCTGCGTATAGTCGGGGATACGATTTTGTTAGATAGACTCCCAAGTATTTAAGCTTCTCAGGTTGCCATCGGAAAGGGAAGTTCATTTGAAGTAGTGTTAAGTCTGAGTTTGGGATGTTGATGTCTAAGAATTCTGTTTTATCTGTGTTGATGTTGTAATTTGAGTGTGAGCCATAAATGTGGGTCTCAGCAAATAAGGTTGGGAGGGAGACAGTGGGGTTGGTCAGTGTCAATATTACATCGTCCGCATACATTGCTATCTTGTGGTCCGAATGACCTACTCCTATACCTGTGATGTTGCTATTAAGCCTTATTCTGGCTGCAAGAGGTTCCATGACAAGGGCAAACAATAAGGGAGAGAGGGGGCAGCCCTGTCGGGTGCCGTTTTTTATTTGGAAGGGCTCGGAGGCGAGGCCATTTACTAGCACGGAAGCGGAAGGGTTGTGATAGAGGGAGTTAATACCATTGAGAAAAGCACCTCGAAATCCCATATGGTGTAGGGTTTGAGTCAGGAATGGCCAAGCCACCCTGTCAAAGGCTTTCTCAGCGTCGAGCGCCACCACCAGGGTCGACAGCGAGCGGGTTGTTGCTATTTGAATAAGGTTGATCAGACGCCTCGTATTGTCGGAAGCCTGCCTGTTGGGAATAAAGCCCACCTGGTCTGGGTGAACCAAGGACGTCAATATAGGGGATAGACGCATGGCAAGAATCTTAGCGAAAAGTTTTAAATCAACATTTAAAAGAGAGATAGGCCTATAATTGCCCATCTCTAGTGGGTCTCTCTGCGGTTTAGGGATAATTATGATGTTGGCCCTGGTGGTGGCGTCATCGAGTGTGCCTCCCTCCAGTAGTGAGTTGAAAAGGGGGCGAAGCATAGGTAGTAGTGATTCTGCAAATTTTTTGTAGTATAGGGCGGTGAAGCCATCAGGCCCTGGCGCTGCAGAGCGGCGTAGCGATTTGATGGCTAATCTAATCTCTTCATCAGTGATTGTTGCATTAAGGCTTTGAAGCTGTGCCACGGATAGCGTGGGTAGAGAGCATGAATTCAAATATTGGGTAAGAGAGGTGATATCTGATGGTACGGTAGAGGGGCTGTGTGAGAGATTGTAGAGTGATTCGTAGAATTGGCGGAATTGTTTGGTCATAACTTGAGGGTCATGGGTAATAGTGCCGTCTGTGCATTTTAGCTTAAGAATACGGTTGCGGGTGCGTTTAGCTCTCAGCTTGCGAGCCAGGATGGTGTCTGCTTTATCTGACTTTTCATAAAAAGTTTGTCGAACCCACAAAAGAGTTTGTGCTGCCTTTTTAGATAAGATTTGCGATAGTTGTCCCTTAACAGCGAGTATTTTTAGATAAGTGCGTCTTTTAGGATGATTGTGGTGTAGGTCTGTCAGGGATGTTAGTGCCTTTTCTAGCTCTAGTATGCGTGACATCTCTGACTTCTTAGATGCAGCTGACAAATTGATAAGGGTGCCTCGGAGGGTAGCCTTATGAGCTTCCCACAGGATGGATGTGGGGATATCAGGGGTAGTGTTGAGGGTAATAAAATCCGTGAGAGCTGTAGTGATAGTCTCAACATTTGATTGTTTCAAGAAGAGGGATTCATTCAGTCGCCAGTGGCGGGTAGGTCGGGGGCCTATATGAGAAGAAATTTCTAGTTCGATTGCTAGGTGATCTGACCATGGTATAGGGAGGGTCTGAGCGCCTACAAGAGATTGAGATGTGGCACGGTCTACAAAAAAGTAGTCAATGCGAGTGTGTAGGTCATGGGGGGGAGAGTAGTGTGTGAAACCTCTCGCATTGGGGTATTGTACTCTCCATGCGTCATATAGATCGTGAAGGGCCAATTGTGACATGAGCGCCTTAGATGTCTTGGCGTGTTTGGGGGGAGTGTTAGAGGAGCGTGATCTATCTAGTTTGGGGTCTGTGATAGTATTAAAATCCCCTCCTATAATGGTAAGTCCTCGGGGCATTTGGGTAAGTTGATTAAAGAATGTGGCATAGAGGGATCCCTGTTGGTCATTAGGGGCATAAACTGAGGCCAATATAATTGGGGCGTTGTTATACGTACCCTTAAGGATAAGAAAACGACCCAAAGGGTCGGAGATAGAGTCATGTATGGTGATAGGTGTGTTGTGGTGGATGAGAATCGCAGTACCTCGACGTTTAGCGTTCATGGAGGAGTGAAAGGCCGTGGGATATTGTTTGGTCGTGAGGGAAGAATGGGGAGTCTTGAGATGTGTCTCTTGTAGCATTACAATGCTAAATTTACGCCTGTGGAGGTATTGAATGGCCATAGCCCTTTTGGTTGGAGAGTTAAGACCGTTTACATTGAGAGTTAAAACTGTCAACTTCATGGTGGGTCAAAAGAGAAAGAGCACAGTAGCAGATGGGGTTCACACCCCGACTGGCGGGAAGGGCAGGGAGGGAGAACATGGAGAAGGTTAAAGATAGTGAGAGAGGGGTTAAGGAACGAGGGGGAGAGAAGGAGACCTACTCCTATAGTGGAGCTAGGTCCATTGTAGACAGAGGGAGTGTCGTTCTGACACATCCATCTGAGTGTGAGGGTGTGTAGAAACAGTAAGATTCGTTGAACGTGAAGCTTAGAGAACATATCAAATTAACAACTAAAAAGAACGGGGTTGCCTAAGGGGGGAACAGGGGCCAACATGTTAACATATTAATGCCTGAGGCAAGAAGATAAAGAGAAGAGGAAAGAAAAAAGAAGGGCGCCAGGATTGTCTATAGAATAATTATCAAACTTGTTATAAAGGGAGCTTCAAGAAGTGAGTGAAGAACTAACATTGAAATAATGTGAAACATAGTATTCCAAACTAGCATGAATAATGTAATTAAGCCGGGGTCCAATCCTTCGTTGGCGCCTTGGGTCTAGAGGGTGAAGCAGGTTGTCGGCATATTTCTGGAACATCTTCTAGGAGACCAAACGACTTCAGTAGGTCATAGCCTTGGTTTGGGGTCTTGACGGCGTGAGTCGTGCCATTTCTGTTGACCAAAAGTTGGAAGGGGAAGCCCCACTTATATTTGATCGAGTGGGTTCTCAAAGTTTTGGTGACATTCAGTAGATCTCTCCTTTTCTTTAGGGTCGACGGTGCCAGGTCCTGGAAGAGTTGAAGTTGAGACCCAGAATAGGAGACCGTTGAGAGCCCTCTAACAGCAGTCATAATTTGCTCTTTCGCTTTAAAATAGTGAAAGCGGAGGATAACGTCCCTTGGCGGTTGGGTCGAGGGTGGTTTTGGGCGAAGGGCCCTATGGGCCCGGTCCAGGTGGAGAAGATCCACTGAAATGCCAGGGTCTATATGGAGAAAAAGGTCCTTTAAGTAGGTTGGAAGTGTGTCGGTAGTTATTGTTTCCGGGATGTTGCGGACGCGGATGTTATTCCGCCTATTTCGATTTTCAATGTCCTCGAGATGGTCTTTGTATGTTTCCATTTCTGCCCGCAGATCCGTGAATTCTTGATCCATGACACTCTGGTATTGGCAGATTTCATCTACTTTCTGTTCGAGAGTGTTCGTTCTGGAACCTAGGTCTTCCAGTTCCGATTTAAAATCTGCTAGGGCCGATCTCATCTCTGATTGTATCGTTTTAGTAACTATGGCGATCACATCTTGAGCCGTTAAAGGGGGGTCGGTACGAGAGGCACCTGCCATGATCAGAGCGTTCTCTGCTCCAGGTGATTGTTTCGGTAAAGAACCAGCTTTTTCCCACGCCCTGATAATACTGGGTTTGGATGGAGCTGGGGCCTTTCGGCGCTTCTGTGGCATTCCGTGGGAAAAGATAAAAGTGAATGGGTGTTATGGGGCTTCCCGTGATAAAGTGACAGTTACGTTCTCATTGAAGTAGATGCATTAGAGGCATACGGTGTTAATAACCGAAGCGTGCAGTTGAGCCCCTGTTCAGGTCAGGCCACCCCATGATTTAATAATAAATCTTCATCAGGCAAATTAGAGAGAACACATGTAGTGAGGAACTAGGCACTGTGAATTAGGAATGGGATGGAGGGCACAAATGAGCAGCACCATCCAGGGGGGTGGGGAGGGTCGCTCCTGTGCGCTTCCAGTAAAGCAGAGGCACGGGGTCTTAGGGAGCGTCCAGTGGGGACCTCCAGCTAGAGCCTGCAGTGTATAATGAGGGCGGTGTTGGTTGTGTGGGGACTTATTGCTGCCCTTCGCCACCTCTAAGATGGCCGCCGGACGGGTCAGTTTATTGTGCAGGTATGGGTTGCGGCAAAGGCCGGGCTGGTCGGGCAGGAGAGTCCAATAATGAACCGGGGGCCGCCCTGTATAGAGCCGCACCGGGCCCGGCTGTGCAGTACAAGCGGCAGAATGGGGCTTGTTATAAGTGGCTGCCACTCCCAATATGGCCGCCGGACGGAGCACTCGTGGTAGGAGCGGCTTTCAGGGCCCGTGGACAGGGTGAGTAACAGTAGGGGCGGAGGGCTAATTACCTTCAGGGAGGTGTCCGACCGCAGACAGGCTCCCGCAGCTTGTGTTGAGGGCAGCGTTGGTGGTGTGGAGCTTGCAGCGATCGTCCGCCACCCCCAAGATGGCCGCCGGACGGGTCCGTGCACCGGGTGTGAGTGCGTTGCGGCAGGGGCCAAAGGTCGGGCAGGTCCAGTAAACGTGTCCGGCGGTGAGCGGAGCCCGGCGCCGTCGGGTGGAGACCTCGCCGGGTCTATCCGTTCAATACAGCCGGCGGTGGGGAGTCCGTTGCATGAGTCTGCCCCTTCCAATATGGCCGCCGGACGGATCACCCTCGGCTGGAGTGGCACCCAGCGCCGATCAACAGGGTGAGTTCTGCAGCAGCGGTAGAGTGCCAGGCACCGTCGGGGGGTTTTGTAGCTGAAGTATTTCTGGTGGTCCGTCAGGGCGTGCAATTAGTAGCGGGCGGGGCAGTATGGAGCCGCGTCGGGTCCGGATCCAAATCGAGGTCCCAGGCTGGAGGGCACGACTAGGCCTCAATCCGCGGGAGCTCCACTAAGTTGCTCCCCGATTCCGAGGTCGCAGTCTGAGCTCTCCCCTGAGTGCTGCAGGTGGGGGTCTATGAACGGGGGCACTTTATGGTAGGATTTGGGCTAAAATAGATGGTTTAGGCCTCTGGAAGTGGGGAGCTCAAGGCAAGTGTGTCTGTTCCTCACAGTAGCTAGGCCACACCCCCGATGGGACTTAAATCTAAGCACAGAATGCATTTATGTTTCATATACACCCTATACATACAGCCTGAAGGTAATTATAGCCAATATTTTTTATACATTTGTGCATTAAACAAAGTGTGTGTACATTCACACAATTCACTTATGTTTCATATACACCTTATACACACATCCTGAGGGTCATTCAATACAATATTTTTAATAACTTTGTGTATTAAACAAAGTTTGTGTACATGGAGCCATCAAAAAACAAAGGTTTCACTATCTCACTCTCACTCAAAAAAGTCCGTATTTCGGAATATTCCGTATTTCGGAATATTTGGATATGGGATACTCAACCTGTATATATATATATATATATATATAATATATATATATATATATATATATATATATATATATAAACTCCAAGGTCCAGCACTCCAGTGATCCGTGTGATAACCTCAGCCAGTGCCCTCACAATAAATCATAGACAGAGAAGGTGCAGCACTCGGCTTGAATAAATGAAACAGACACGCTTCAGCAACGTTTCAGTGTTATTAATACTATCATCAGGCTAAATGCATAACAAACAAGGCATACCTTATATACCTTAAATCACCACGTGCACCGCCCATGTCCGCACCGGGACCACACACCCGGCCGGCAGCAGGAATCAATCACGTCCGCTCCCGAGAAGGAAATAATTTTCAACCTTTCGTCCTACACCTTATCTCCAAGTGAGCACAATTTATTAAATAAGAGACTTTCTTTTATTCCTACAGTGCCTTTCGATGACTTTCAGTGGTTAGTTGAAAATCATCATTTGAATAGACAGTTGAAACTTAAGGAGTTTTTCCATAAACCTGAAAATTCAACTCCTACTGTAGTAAGCAGTGTTCCATCTAATTTACGTAAAATACAGAAACGATCTACATTTGAACCTGTTTCAATTAATTCGAGCATTAAGACTTTTATGCGCATTGTACAGCAAGAAGTTGGTGCTGTTAAAAATGTTAAAGACAATTTTCATCCTAATTTGACTCCTGCTGAAAGAGCAGCATTAAAATCATTAGCTAATAATCGTGATTTGATTATCCGCCTCGCTGATAAGGGGGGCGGTATTGTTTTGCAAGACCGTTCTGATTATTGCAATGAAATAATGCGCCAATTGAATGATCCTTTGGTATATGAACAGATGCGTGGTGATCCTACCAAACAGTATGCTGCAGAATTGAAATCTATTTTACAATTGGCTTTAAATGATGGTATTATTAAGGAAGATTTATTTAAAGCTTTACTTCCTGAATTTCCATTGGTACCTTTGTTATATTCGCTGCCTAAAATTCATAAGGGCATATTTCCACCTCCTGGTCGCCCGATTATTGCAGCTAGAGGGTCTTTATCACAGCAAGCATCCATATTTTTAGATTCTATTTTGCAGCCTATTGTTAAAATGCAAGAGCACTTCTTATTGGATACCACTATGTTTATTAATCTACTTACTAATATCGGTCAGGTACCATCTGGCTCTTGGTTGATTTGTGCTGATGTGGTCAGCCTGTACACGGTCATCACACATGATGACGGTATACGGGCTGTTAGGAATTTGTTATTGAAAAGTGGCTTGCATGATGTGCCTTTTGTGGATTTCTGTGTTCAGCTTTTGGAATTTATCCTAACCCATAATTTCTTTTTATTTGATGGGATGTTTTTTCGCCAGCGGTCTGGCTGTGCCATGGGTGCTGCCATGGCACCTGTGTATGCGAACACTTATATGTTCATGAAAGAGGATGAAATATTTTTCTCCAACCCCATTGTGTCATCCAGGATCTTGTTTTATACAAGATACATAGATGACGTATTCATAATCTGGAATGATACCGATTCTGGTTTTCAGGAATTAATCTGTAATCATAATGTTTCTATGAATCCTGTAAAATTCACAGTACGGTTGGATCAGGCACGCATTGATTTTCTTGATGTGCTGGTTTCTGTGAATAATGGGTTAATTAGTACCACGGTGTTTCATAAGGATACAGAACGTAATTCCGTTTTATTGGCTAGTAGTTGTCATCCTACCAATTTAAAAAAGGGATTGCCATACTCCCAAATGATTAGGACCATGCGCATTAATAGTGATATTGACATAGCTGCTTACCAGATGGATCAGATGATCATAAAATTTCAGGAACGTGGTTACTCTCGTACTTTATTAGAAGAAACCAAGGCTAGAGTACTGTTACTTGATAGAAAAGATCTATTAAAGAAGAAGACTATTAACTGAGAATCAGATTTTCCCGTGGATTAATAGATTCAATGTGTTATCCCCTAGTATTAACCGTATTTCCAAGGCGGCTTGGCCTATAGTTGTTTCTGACAAATCCTTACCGTTATCCAATACCAGGCTGATGCCCTGTTATTCTAGGGGTAGGAATCTTCGTGACTATCTGGTGAAATCTGATATTACTAGAAGACATAATGATGCCTCTGATTACTTCTCTGCTCGCAAGAAATTTGGTTGTTTTAAATGCTCTTGTGTTACTTGTGGTTACATGCTTGCTGGGGACGAGTTTACCCATCCTCGTTCGGGTAAAAAATACAAGATCGTTCACCATCTTACCTGCAATAGCATGTATGTCGTTTATCAAATAGTGTGCCCTTGCGGGTTGTCCTATGTGGGCAAAACGCAATGTAAATTTAAAGAGAGGATGTCTGGGCACCGATCAGCTATCCGTGCTGCTTTACAGTCCGGCGGCAGTGAACAGCCGGTGGCCAGGCATTTTCTGGAAGCAAAGCATAGTCTTTCCAGTATCCGGTGCCGCATGATTGATCATATACCAGCTTCCTATCGTGGTGGTGACTGTAATTTACAATTACTGAAATGTGAAGCGAGGTGGATTCACAGGTTGGGAGTGTTATCCCCGCATGGCCTGAATGAAAACTTAGTGCTTTCGTATTTTTAGATATTTATTATGATACATTTGACTTAATGTTTCATTCTTGTTAATATGGATCATTTATATACACTATGTTTCTCTTTTTCCTTTCAGTTCTTGTTCTACTGCAAGTCACTGTAGTGTTAAGTTGTAACCATGGTGATGGTGAGCACTTCGTCATTTCCCCAGCGTTCGGCGGCTGGGAGTGACGTGATTGATTCTTGCTGCCGGCCCGGTGTGTGGTCCCGGTGCAGACATGGGCGGTGCACGTGGTGATTTAAGGTATAAAAGGTATGTCTTGTTTGTTATGCATTTAGCCTGATGATAGTGTTATCACTGAAACGTTGCTGAAGCGTGTCTCTGTTTCATTTATTCAAGCCGAGTGCCGCACCTTCTCTGTCTATATCTATCTATCTATCTATCATACATATAAGTGGATTGTCCCAAACCGTAGGGTCCCTAGTGACATTAATGTGTTCTGAATGTGTATGACCATGTACTGAAAGCCCCGGTTGTGGATCAAACAGGAAACCTTATGGTCGACAGAAAACCTAGTATTCGTCGACAAACCGGGAGTAGTAACCAGGCAAAATAACCATCTGGCGAACCCCGAGAGGTCCGAGGGGAGTATACCTACATAATCTTTATAACACTCTCCCACATCTGTGTTCGAGCTACAGGCCCAGGGAACCGTACCATACATATATATATATATATATATACACATACATACATACATACATACAAATATATATATATATATATATATATATATATATATATATATATATACATACACACACACACACACACACAGGCATAAGGCAGTTACAGCATGTTAAGTTACTCTCAGTAATAAAGGTTGGTGCCGACAGGGACACCCGCATACAACTGTGTCACCCATACAGTGTTCACTATTGACAAGCAAACAACTACCGACCTGCTGACACTGCATCAAGGACCAACAGGCGTCGGCAATGCTGACAGCGATCCCCGTTTGTGACAGAGCACTCATGCCTGTCGACATATCGACTAAAAAGCTATAGTGGGTATTCTGACCAGGGATACACAGGGTATATGCACAACACACTGTAATAGAAGCTCATTTAAATAACTTAGTGTTATATTGTCTATATACACTAAACACTGTGCCCCCCCACGTGTGTTTTCACTGCTATGACGGGGACATGGAGGAAAAGGGCGCTGAAAGTGTTGTGGGGTCTAAGACCCGCCCCTTCTCGGCGCGCTTCAGCCGGCTAGAAAATATCGTTCTTTATGCCAGCGGGGGTCCCTATACAGTGTCTGCACACTGTATATTACGTAGCCACCCTTAAAAAAGGTATATATTGCTGCCCAGGGCGCCCCCCCCCCCGCGCCCTTGTAAGCCGTCGGCGTGGGAGCAATGGCGCGTTTTAAGATATCAGTAACTTGCTGCCCAGGGCGCTCCGCCCCCCCCCCCCCCCCCCTGCACCCTGTGAGTGCCGTTGGTGTGTGGGAGCATGGAGCACAGCGCGACCGCTGCGCTGTACCTCCCTCACCGAAGTCTTCTGCCGTCACTTAAGTCTTCTGTTCTTCACATACTCACCCGGCTTCTTTCTTCTGTGAGGGTGTTGACGGCGCGTCTCCGGGAACAAGCAGCTAGGCGTACCAAGTGTTCGAACCTTCTGGAGCTAATGGTGTCCAGTAGCCTAAGAAGCAGAGCCCTTGAACTAAGAAGAAGTAGGTCTGACTTCTCTCCCCTCACTCCCACGATGCAGGGAGCCTGTAGCCAGCAGGTCTACCTGAAAATAAAAAAACCTAACAAAGTCTTTAGAGAAACTCAGTAGAGCTCCCCTAGTGTGTGTCCAGTCACTCCTGGGCACAGAGTCTAACTGAGGTCTGGAGGAGGGGCATAGAGGGAGGAGCCAGTTTACACCCATTCAAAGTCTTATAGTGTGCCCATGTCTCCTGCGGATCCCGTCTATACCCCCATGGTCCTTACGGAGTCCCCAGCATCCTCTAGGACGTATGAGAAAATAATTTCTATTGCGCACGAAGTATAGGAGATCCAATAGAAATACATGGAACTCACGTCAAGATTTTCATGCTCAGGAAATACTTTACAACAAAAATGCCTGCCTCATGATTGATGCTAGTATAAAAGAGATTCTACATCCAAAAAAAAACCTAACAGATTTAGTTCATCAAGTCTGGTCCCAATCACAGTTCATTTTTATCATTTGTCCCATTTTACAAGGCAGATCTAATCGGGATCCGGTCTGAAGATGGACAGTGTCTAGGTCGACCACTATAGGTCGACATGGATGGAAGGTCGACAGGGTTTCTAGGTCGACAGGTCTAAAGGTCGACATGAGTTTTTTCACATTTTTTTGGGATTTTTTCATACTTAACGATCCACGTGGACTACGATTGGAACGGTAAAGTGTGCCGAGCGAAGCGGTAGCGGAGCGAAGGCACCATGCCCGAAGCATGGCGAGCGAAGCGAGCCATGCGAGGGGACGCGGTGCACTAATTTGGGGTCCCGGTCACTTTACGAAGAAAACGACACCCCAAAAAAAATAAAAAAATCCTCATGTCGACCTTTAGACCCGTCGACCTAGCACTCCTGTCGACATTCCATCCATGTCGACCTAGTGACTGTCGACCTATAGTGGTCGACCTAGACATTGTCGACCTAGACACTGTCGATTTGATGAACCACACCCGATCTAATCATCCTTGTATAGAATACAAGATACTTATCCATTGGGGTGAGAAGTGATCGTTTATAGCAAAAGGTGTCAACAGTTTAAATGCCTCCTCCATATACATAGTTTCGGGCAACATTACTCTGTTTCACAAGCTGCTTTCTCAAGGCATCAAACCCTTGATGCCTTGAGAAAGCAGCTTGTGAAATTGTTTTGGCATTTCCTGAGGCTGTTGCATATTTATACTATTTATGAATGCATGGTTAGATGGATTACTAATGCCTTTTCTTGTGCCACCAGCTTCTAACATATGTGGTTGAGTACACGACTGGTCACATTATCAGTATACCCGGGATTGAAGAGTCCGAAATAGCCGTGCTGCTCCAATCACTAGATCACAGGTCAGCCTTATTATTGAAACGCTGATAGATGCGGCTGTAAACGTTATCGCCTGCACTGTAAAACACAGGGTCTCTTAAGCTGGCAATAGCGGCCCCACTTCAACTATATGAACCTGACGTACTTACATTACAGTGACACTAACAGGACCTATATGTAGAGTACCTTCCAAATATCATTAGTGATATTATACAGACAACGTTCAGGCTGTGACTAGTGCCCTTTTACACATTATAGCGAACAACCAGTAGTGCACAATAAAATATCTGTATAAAGTCACAAATAAATATAGAGGAGAAAGTACTTAAGTGTGTATATACTTATGTGAAGAGCATTCATAGTTTTACTATGGCCACTTATAGACATCTATAATGTTTTCTTATGTTAGTTTGGCTTTTTTGGGAGTATGAGCAGATTTCCCCACTTTTTTCTTCTTATCTCAGCTTTTGTACGCTAGAATTATCATGCTAATCCGATTATCACCATTTTGGAATAGGATAGGTGCAATAAACGGGAGTGCACTGCGAAAATAAGAATTTACTCACCGGTAATTCTATTTCTCGTAGTCCGTAGTGGATGCTGGGTACTCCGTAAGGACCATGGGGTATAGACGGGCTCCGCAGGAGACTGGGAACTCTTAAAAGAAAGATTAGGTACTATATCTGGTGTGCACTGGCTCCTCCCTCTATGCCCCTCCTCCAGACCTCAGTTAGGGAAACTGTACCCGGAAGAGCTGACATTACTAAGAAAGGATTTGGAATCCAGGGTAAGACTCATACCAGCCACACCAATCACACCGTACAACTTGTGATAATTATACCCAGTTAACAGTATGAACAACAACTGAGCCTCTCTCAACAGATGGCTCATAACAATAACCCTTTAGTTAAGCAATAACTATATACATGTATTGCAGAGAGTCCGCACTTGGGACGGGCTCCCAGCATCCACTACGGACTACGAGAAATAGAATTACCGGTGAGTAAATTCTTATTTTCTCTGACGTCCTAGTGGATGCTGGGTACTCCATAAGGACCATAGGGATTATACCAAAGCTCCCAAACGGGCGGGAGAGTGCGGATGACTCTGCAGCACCGAATGAGCAAACTCAAGGTCCTCCTCAGCCAGGGTATCAAACTTGAAGAATTTAGCAAAAGTGTTTGAACCCGACCAAGTAGCAGCTCGGCAAAGTTGTAAAGCCGAGACCCCTCGGGCAGCCGCCCAAGAAGAGCCCACCTTCCTCGTGGAATGGGCTTTCACTGATTTAGGATGCGGCAGTTCAGCCGCAGAATGAGCAAGCTGAATCGTGCTACAGATCCAACGAGCAATAGTCTGCTTTGAAGCAGGAGCACCCAGCTTATTGGGTGCATGTAGGATAGATAGCGAGTCAGTTTTTCTGACTCCAGCCGTCCTGGAAACATAGATTTTCAGGGCCCGGACTACGTCCAGCAACTTGGAATCCTCAAAGTCTCGAGTAGCCGCAGACAACACAATAGGTTGGTTCAAATGAAACGCTGATACCACCTTAGGAAGAAATTGGGGACGAGTCCTCAATTCTGCCCTGTCCATATGGAAAATCAGATATGGGCTTTTACACGACAAAGCCACCAATTCTGACACCCGCCTGGCCGAAACCAAGGCCAACAGCATGACCACCTTCCACGTGAGATATTTTAACTCCACGGTCTTAAGTGGCTCAAACCAATGTGATTTTAGGAAATCCAACACAACGTTGAGATCCCAAGGTGCCACTGGAGGCACAAAAGGGGGCTGATTAAGCAACAAACGTCTGTTGGGGCCTTTCTGGCCTCACACCAAGCAACATATTTTCGCCTTATGCGGTGATAATGTTTTGCTGTCACATCCTTCCTAGCTTTTATCAGCGTAGGAATGACTTCATCCGGAATGCCCTTTTTCCTTAGGATCCGGCGTTCAACCGCCATGCCGTCAAACGCAGCCGCGGTAAGTCTTGGAACAGACAGGGCCCCTGCTGCAGCAGGTCCTGTCGGAGCGGCAGAGGCCATGGGTCCTCTGAGATCATTTCTTGAAGTTCCGGGTACCAAGTTCTTCTTGGCCAGTCCGGAACGATGAGTATAGTTCTTACTCCTCTCTTTCTTATTATCCTCAGTACCTTGGGTATGAGAGGAAGAGGAGGGAACACATAAACCGACTGGTACACCCACGGTGTCACTAGAGCGTCCACAGCTATCGCCTGAGGGTCCCTTGACCTGGCGCAATATCTTTTTAGCTTTTTGTTGAGGCGGGACGCCATCATGTCCACCTGTGGTCGTTCCCAACGGTTTACAATCAGCTTGAAGACTTCTGGATGAAGTCCCCACTCTCCCGGGTGGAGGTCGTGTCTGCTGAGGAAGTCTGCTTCCCAGTTGTCCACTCCCGGAATGAACACTGCTGACAGTGCTAGCACATGATTCTCCGCCCATCGAAGAATCCTTGTGGCTTCTGCCATTGCCATCCTGCTTCTTGTGCCGCCCTGTCGGTTTACATGGGCGACTGCCGTGATGTTGTCTGACTGAATCAGCACCGGCTGGTTTTTAAGCAGGGATTCTGCTTGACTCAGGGCTTTGTAAATGGCCCTTAGTTCCAGCATATTTATGTCTAGGGAAGTTTCCTGACTCGACCATTGTCCTTGGAAGTTTCTTCCCTGAATGACTGCTCCCCAACCTCGGAGTTTTGCGTCCGTGGTCATCAGGACCCAGTCCTGTATGCCGAATCTGCGGCCCTCGAGAAGATGAGCAGTCTGCAGCCACCACAGCAGAGACACCCTGGCCCTCGGGAACAGGGTGATCAACCGATGCATCTGAAGATGCGATCCGGACCACTTGTCCAACAGATCCCACTGCAAGATTCTTGCATGGAACCTGCCGAAGGGAATCGCTTCGTAAGAAGCTACCATCTTTCCCAGGATTCGCGTGCAGTGATGCACCGACACCTGTTTTGGTTTCAGGAGGTCCCTGACCAGAGATGATAATTCCTGGGCCTTCTCCTCCGGGAGAAACACCTTCTTCTGTTCTGTGTCTAGAATCATGCCCAGGAACAGCAGACGTGTCGCAGGAATCAGCTGTGACTTTGGGATATTCAGAATCCAGCCATGCTGATGCAGCACTTCCTGAGATAGTGCTACGCTGACTAGCAACTGGTCTTTGGACCTCGCCTTTATCAGGAGATCGTCCAAGTACGGGATAATTATAACTCCCTTCTTTCTGAGGAGTATCATTATTTCGGCCATTACCTTGGTAAATACCCTCGGTGCCGTGGATAGACCAAACGGCAACGTCTGGAATTGGTAATGACAGTCCTGTACCACAAACCTGAGGTACTCCTGGTGAGGTGGGTAAATGGGGACATGTAGGTATGTATCCTTGATGTCCAACGACACCATAAAATCCCCCTCTTCCAGGCTTGCAATAACCGCCCTGAGCGATTCCATCTTGAACTTCCTTATATAAGTGTTCAAGGATTTTAAATTTAGGATGGGTCTCACTGAACAGTCTGGTCTCGGTACCACAAACATTGTGGAATAGTAACCCCTCCCCTGTTGAAGGGGGGTACCTTGATTATCACCTGCTGGAGGTACAGCTTGTGAATGGCTGCCAGTACTACCTCCCTTTCTTTGGGAGCAGCTGGCAAGGCTGATTTGAGGTAACGGCGAAGGGGAGTGGCCTCGAACTCCAGCTTGTATCCCTGAGATACCACTTGCAGAACCCAGAGATCCACCTGTGAGCGAACCCACTGGTCGCTGAAGTTCCGGAGACGCGCCCCCACCGCACCTGGCTCCGCCTGTGGAGCCCCAGCGTCATGCGGTGGACTTAGAGGAAGCGGGGGAGGATTTGTGTTCCTGGGAACTGGCTGTCTGGTGCAGCTTTTTCCCTCTTCCCTTGCCTCTGGGCAGAAAGGAAGCGCCTCTGACCCACTTGCCTTTCTGGGGCCGAAAGGACTGTACCTGATAATACGGTGCTTTCTTAGGCTGTGAGGAAACCTGAGGTAAAAATGTCGACTTCCCAGCTGTTGCTGTGGATACGAGGTCCGAGAGACCATCCCCAAACAATTCCTCAACCTTGTAAGGCAAAACCTCCGTGTGCCTTTTAGAATCAGCATCACCTGTCCACTGCCGAGTCATAATACTCTCCTGGCAGAAATGGACATTGCATTAATTCTAGATGCCAGCCGGCAAATATCCCTCTGTGCATCTCTCATATATAAGACAACGTCTTTAATATGCTCTATGGTTAGCAAAATCGTCTCCCTGTCGAGGGTATCAATATTATCTGACAGGGTATCGGACTAAGCTGCTGCAGCACTACACATCCATGCTGAAGCAATTGCAGGTCTCAGTATAGTACCTGAGTGTGTATATACAGACTTCAGGATAGCCTCCTGCTTTCTATCCGCAGGCTCCTTTAAGGCGGCCGTATCCTGAGACGGCAGTGCCACGTTTTTAGACAAGCGTGTGAGCGCCTTATCCACCCTAGGGGATGTCTCCCAACGTAACCTGTCCTCTGGCGGGAAAGGGTACGCCATCAGTTACTTTTTTGAAATCACTAGTTTCTTATCGGGGGAAGCCCACGCTTCTTCACACACTTCATTCAACTCATCTGATGGGGGAAAAACCACTGGTTGCTTTTTCTCCCCAAACATAATACCCTTTTTAGTGGTACCTGGGTTAATGTCAGAAATGTGCAACACATTTTTCATTGCCGTAATCATGCAACGGATGGCCCTTGTGGATTGTACCTTAGTCTCGTCCTCGTCGACACTGGAGTCAGACTCCGTGTCGACATTGTGTCTGCCATCTGAGGTAGCGGGCGTTTTTGAGCCCCTGATGGCCTTTGAGACGCCTGGGCAGGCACTGGCTGAGAAGCCGGCTGTCCCACAGCTGTTATGTCATCGAACCTTTTATGCAAGGAGCTGACACTGTCGTGTAATACCTTCCACATATCCACCCACTCTGGTGTCGGCCCCGCCGGGGGTGACATCACACTTATCGGCATCTGCCCCGCCCCCACATAAGTTTCCTCATCAAACATGTCGACACAGTCGTACCGACACACCGCACACACACAGGGAATGCTCTGACTGAGGACAGGACCCCACCAAGTCCTTTGGGGAGATAGAGAGAGAGTATGCCAGCACACACCACAGCGCTATATAATGCCGGGATGCACACTATACAGAGTGATTTTTTTCCCCTATAGCAGCTTATATACACAGTTATGCGCCTAAATTTATGTGCCCCCCCTCTCTTTTTTTACCCTAGAAGTCTGGAACTGCAGGGGAGAGCCTGGGGAGCGTCCTTCCAGCGGAGCTGTGAAGAGAAAATGGCGCTGGTGTGCTGAGGAAGATAGCCCCGCCCCTTTCTCGGCGGACTTCTCCCGCTTTTTTAGATGCTTTATGGCGGGGGATTATGCACATATACAGTTTAATAGCTGTATTATGTGCTATTTAGCCATGTAAGGTACTCTAATTGCTGCCCAGGGCGCCCTCCCCCAGCGCCCTGCACCCATCAGTGACCGGAGTGTGTGGTGTGCTAAGGGAGCAATGGCGCACAGCTGCAGTGCTGTGCGCTACCTTAATGAAGACCGGAGTCTTCAGCCGTCGATTTTCAACTTCTCTTCGTTCTTCTGGCTCTGCGAGGGGGACGGCGGCGCGGCTCCGGGACCGGACAACCGAGGCTGGGCCTGTGTTCGATCCCTCTGGAGCTAATGGTGTCCAGTAGCCTTAGAAGCCCAAGCTAGCTGCAAGTAGGTAGGTTCGCTTCTCTCCCCTCAGTCCCACGAAGCAGTGAGTCTGTTGCCAGCAGATCTCACTGAAAATAAAAAACCTAACAAAGACTTTCTTTTCTAGGAAGCTCAGGAGAGCCCCTAGGGTGCATCCAGCTCTGGCCGGGCACAGATACTAAATGAGGTCTGGAGGAGGGGCATAGAGGGAGGAGCCAGTGCACACCAGATATAGTACCTAATCTTTCTTTTAAGAGTGCCCAGTCTCCTGCGGAGCCCGTCTATACCCCATGGTCCTTACGGAGTACCCAGCATCCACTAGGACGTCAGAGAAAATAAGATTTTACTTACCGATAAATCTATTTCTCGGAGTCCGTAGTGGATGCTGGGGTTCCTGAAAGGACCATGGGGAATAGCGGCTCCGCAGGAGACAGGGCACAAAAAGTAAAGCTTTTCCGATCAGGTGGTGTGCACTGGCTCCTCCCCCTATGACCCTCCTCCAGACTCCAGTTAGGTACTGTGCCCGGACGAGCGTACACAATAAGGGAGGATTTTGAATCCCGGGTAAGACTCATACCAGCCACACCAATCACACCGTACAACTTGTGATCTAAACCCAGTTAACAGTATGATAACAGCGGAGCCTCTGAAAGATGGCTTCCTTTAACAATAACCCGAATTAGTTAACAATAACTATGTACAACTTATGCAGATAATCCGCACTTGGGATGGGCGCCCAGCATCCACTACGGACTCCGAGAAATAGATTTATCGGTAAGTAAAATCTTATTTTCTCTATCGTCCTAGTGGATGCTGGGGTTCCTGAAAGGACCATGGGGATTATACCAAAGCTCCCAAACGGGCGGGAGAGTGCGGATGACTCTGCAGCACCGAATGAGAGAACTCCAGGTCCTCCTTAGCCAGAGTATCAAATTTGTAAAATTTTACAAACGTGTTCTCCCCTGACCACGTAGCTGCTCGGCAAAGTTGTAATGCCGAGACCCCTCGGGCAGCCGCCCAAGATGAGCCCACCTTCCTTGTGGAGTGGGCCTTTACAGATTTAGGCTGTGGCAAGCCTGCCACAGAATGTGCAAGTTGGATTGTGCTACAGATCCAACGAGCAATCGTCTGCTTAGACGCAGGAGCACCCATCTTGTTGGGTGCATACAATATAAACAACGAGTCAGATTTTCTGACTCCAGCTGTCCTTGCAATATATATTTTTAATGCTCTGACAACGTCCAGTAACTTGGAGTCCTCCAAGTCACTTGTAGCCGCAGGCACTACAATAGGCTGGTTCAGATGAAATGCTGACACCACCTTAGGGAGAAAATGCGGACGAGTTCGCAGTTCTGCCCTGTCCGAATGGAAAATCAGATATGGGCTTTTGTAAGATAAAGCTGCCAATTCTGACACTCTCCTGGCAGAAGCCAGGGCTAGAAGCATGGTCACTTTCCATGTGAGATATTTCAAATCCACCTTTTTTAGTGGTTCAAACCAATGAGATTTTAGGAAGTCCAAAACCACATTTAGATCCCACGGTGCCACTGGAGGCACCACAGGAGGCTGTATATGCAGCACTCCCTTAACAAAGGTCTGGACTTCAGGGACTGAAGCCAATTCTTTTTGAAAGAAAATCGACAGGGCCGAAATTTGAACCTTAATAGATCCCAATTTGAGACCCATTGACAATCCTGATTGCAGGAAATGTAGGAATCGACCCAGTTGAAATTCCTCCGTCGGAGCACTCCGATCTTCGCACCACGCAACATATTTTCGCCAAATTCGGTGATAATGTTGCACGGTTACTTCCTTCCTTGCTTTAATCAAAGTAGGAATGACTTCTTCCGGCATGCCTCTTTCCTTTAGGATCCGGCGTTCAACCGCCATGCCGTCAAACGCAGCCGCGGTAAGTCTTGAAACAGACAGGGACCCTGCTGAAGCAAGTCCCTCCTTAGAGGTAGAGGCCACGGATCTTCCGTGATCATCTCTTGAAGTTCCGGGTACCAAGTCCTCCTTGGCCAATCCGGAACCACTAGTATCGTTCTTACGCCTCTTTGCCGTATAATTCTCAATACTTTTGGTATGAGAGGCAGAGGAGGAAACACATACACCGACTGGTACACCCAAGGCGTTACCAGCGCGTCCACAGCTATTGCCTGCGGATCTCTTGACCTGGCGCAATACCTGTCCAGTTTTTTGTTGAGGCGAGACGCCATCATGTCCACCATTGGTCTTTCCCAACGGGTTACCAGCATGTGGAAGACTTCTGGATGAAGTCCCCACTCTCCCGGGTGAAGATCGTGTCTGCTGAGGAAGTCTGCTTCCCAGTTGTCCACTCCCGGGATGAACACTGCTGACAGTGCTATCACATGATTCTCTGCCCAGCGAAGAATCCTTGCAGCTTCTGCCATTGCCCTCCTGCTTCTTGTGCCGCCCTGTCTGTTCACATGGGCGACTGCCGTGATGTTGTCCGACTGGATCAATACCGGTTTTCCCTGAAGCAGAGGTTCTGCCTGGTTTAGAGCATTGTATATTGCTCTTAGTTCCAGAATGTTTATGTGAAGAGACGTTTCCAGGCTCGTCCATACTCCCTGGAAGTTTCTTCCTTGTGTGACTGCTCCCCAGCCTCTCAGGCTGGCGTCCGTGGTCACCAGGATCCAATCCTGTATGCCGAATCTGCGGCCCTCCAATAGATGAGCACTCTGCAACCACCACAGAAGAGACACCCTTGTCCTTGGAGACAGGGTTATCCGTAGGTGCATCTGAAGATGCGACCCTGACCATTTGTCCAACAGATCCCTTTGGAAAATTCTTGCGTGGAATCTGCCGAATGGAATCGCTTCGTAAGAAGCCACCATTTTTCCCAGGACTCTTGTGCATTGATGTACAGACACCTTTCCTGGTTTTAGGAGGTTCCTGACAAGCTCGGATAACTCCTTGGCTTTTTCCTCCGGGAGAAAAACCTTTTTCTGAACCGTGTCCAGAATCATCCCTAGGAACAGCAGACGAGTTGTCGGCATTAACTGGGATTTTGGAATATTCAGAATCCACCCGTGCTGTTTTATCACTTCTTGAGACAGTGCTAATCCCATCTCTAGCTGTTCTCTGGACCTCGCCCTTATTAGGAGATCGTCCAAGTATGGGATAATTAATACGCCTTTTCTTCGAAGAAGAATCATCATCTCGGCCATTACCTTTGTAAAGATCCGAGGTGCCGTGGACAATCCGAACGGCAGCGTCTGAAACTGATAGTGACAGTTTTGTACAACGAACCTGAGGTACCCCTGGTGTGAGGGGTAAATTGGAACGTGGAGATACGCATCCTTGATGTCCAAGGATACCATAAAGTTCCCCTCTTCCAGGTTCGCTATCACTGCTCTGAGTGACTCCATTTTGAACTTGAACTTCTTTATGTACAGGTTCAAGGACTTCAGATTTAGAATAGGCCTTACCGAGCCATCCGGCTTCGGTACCACAAAAAGAGTGGAATAATACCCCTTCCCTTGTTGCAGAAGAGGTACCTTGACTATCACCTGCTGAGAGTACAGCTTGTGAATGGCTTCCAACACCGTCTCCCTTTCGGAGGGGGACGTTGGTAAAGCAGACCTCAGGAAACGGCGAGGTGGATCTGTCTCTAATTCCAACCTGTATCCCTGAGATATTATCTGCAGGATCCAGGGATCTACTTGCGAGTGAGCCCACTGCGCGCTGTAATTTTTGAGACGACCGCCCACCGTCCCCGAGTCCGCTTGAGAAGCCCCAGCGTCATGCTGAGGCTTTTGTAGAAGCCGGGGAGGGCTTCTGATCCTGGGAAGGAGCTGCGTGTTGCTGTCTCTTCCCTCGACCTTTGCCTCGTGGCAAATATGAATAGCCCTTTGCTCTCTTATTTTTAAAGGAACGAAAGGGCTGCGGTTGAAAAGTCGGTGCCTTTTTCTGTTGGGGAGTGACTTGAGGTAGAAAAGTGGATTTCCCGGCTGTAGCCGTGGCCACCAAATCTGATAGACCGACTCCAAATAACTCCTCCCCCTTATACGGCAAAACTTCCATATGCCGTTTTGAATCCGCATCGCCTGTCCACTGTCGCGTCCATAAAGCTCTTCTGGCCGAAATGGACATAGCACTTACCCGTGATGCCAGTGTGCATATATCCCTCTGTGCATCACGCATATAAAGAAATGCATCCTTTATTTGTTCTAACGACAGTAGAATATTGTCCCTGTCCAGGGTATCAATATTTTCAATCAGGGATTCTGACCAAACTACCCCCGCACTGCCCATCCAGGCAGTTGCTACAGCTGGTCGTAGTATAACACCTGCATGTGTGTATATACTTTTTTGGATATTTTCCATCCTCCTATCTGATGGATCTTTAAGTGCGGCCGTCTCAGGAGAGGGTAACGCCACTTGTTTAGATAAGCGTGTTAGCGCCTTGTCCACCCTAGGAGGTGTTTCCCAGCGCTCCCTAACCTCTGGCGGGAAAGGGTATAATGCCAATAATTTCTTTGAAATTATCAGCTTTTTATCAGGGGCAACCCACGCTTCATTACACACGTCATTTAGTTCTTCTGATTCAGGAAAAACTATAGGTAGTTTTTTCATACCCCACATAATACCCTGTTTAGTGGTACCTGTAGTATCAGCTAAATGTAACGCCTCCTTCATTGCCAAAATCATATAACGTGTGGCCCTACTGGAAAATACGGTTGATTCGTCACCGTCACCACTGGAGTCATCGCCTGTGTCTGGGTCTGTGTCGACCGACTGAGGCAAAGGGCGTTTCACAGCCCCTGACGGTGTTTGAGTCGCCTGGACAGGCACTAATTGATTGTCCGGCCGTCTCATGTCGTCAAACGACTGCTTTAGCGTGTTGACACTATCCCGTAGTTCCATAAATAAAGGCATCCATTCTGGTGTCGACCCCCTAGGAGGTGACATCCCCATATTTGGCAATTGCTCCGCCTCCACACCAATATCGTCCTCATACATGTCGACACACACGTACCGACACACAGCAGACACACAGGGAATGCTCCTAATGAAGACAGGACCCACTAGCCCTTTGGGGAGACAGAGGGAGAGTTTGCCAGCACACACCAAAAGCGCTATATATATATCAGGGATAGCCTTATAATAAGTGCTCCCCTATAGCTGCTTTGTTATATAAAAATATCGCCATAAATTTGCCCCCCCTCTCTGTTTTACCCTGTTTCTGTAGTGCAGTGCAGGGGAGAGACCTGGGAGCCGTCCTGACCAGCGGAGCTGTGAGAGGAAATGGCGCCGTGTGCTGAGGAGATAGGCCCCGCCCCTTTTCCGGCGGGCTCGTCTCCCGCTATTTTGAGAAATCAGGCAGGGGTTAAATATCTCCATATAGCCTCTAGGGCTATATGTGAGGTATTTTTAGCCTTTATAGGTACTCATTTTGCCTCCCAGGGCGCCCCCCTCCCAGCGCCCTGCACCCTCAGTGACTGCCGTGTGAAGTGTGCTGAGAGGAAAATGGCGCACAGCTGCAGTGCTGTGCGCTACCTTTAGAAGACTGCAGGAGTCTTCAGCCGCCGATTCTGGACCTCTTCTGTCTTCAGCATCTGCAAGGGGGCCGGCGGCGCGGCTCCGGTGACCATCCAGGCTGTACCTGTGATCGTCCCTCTGGAGCTTGATGTCCAGTAGCCAAGAAGCCAATCCATCCTGCACGCAGGTGAGTTGACTCCTTCTCCCCTCAGTCCCTCGCTGCAGTGATCCTGTTGCCAGCAGGAATCACTGTAACATAAAAAACCTAGCTAAACTTTCTCTAAGCAGCTCTTTAGGAGAGCCACCTAGATTGCACCCTTCTCGGCCGGGCACAAAAATCTAACTGGAGTCTGGAGGAGGGTCATAGGGGGAGGAGCCAGTGCACACCACCTGATCGGAAAAGCTTTACTTTTTGTGCCCTGTCTCCTGCGGAGCCGCTATTCCCCATGGTCCTTTCAGGAACCCCAGCATCCACTAGGACGATAGAGAAAAGCCAATTTTTCGGGATATAGGTATGACAACATTAGCTGTGATCGCATTATCGCAGCTAATTGGATACGCCTTCTTTGTATATTTTCTTCTGAAGGAAAAATAAGAATTTACTTACCGATAATTCTATTTCTCATAGTCCGTAGTGGATGCTGGGAACTCCGTAAGGACCATGGGGAATAGCGGCTCCGCAGGAGACTGGGCACAAAAAGTAAAAGCTTTAGACTAGCTGGTGTGCACTGGCTCCTCCCCCTATGACCCTCCTCCAAGCCTCAGTTAAGATACTGTGCCCGGACGAGCGTACATAATAAGGAAGGATCTTGAATCCCGGGTAAGACTCATACCAGCCACACCAATCACACCGTACAACTCGTGATCTGAACCCAGTTAACAGTATGATAACCGTAGGAGCCTCTGAAAAGATGGCTTCCAACAATAAACAACCCGATTTGTTTGTAACAATAACTATATACAAGTATTGCAGACAATCCGCACTTGGGATGGGCGCCCAGCATCCACTACGGACTATGAGAAATAGAATTATCGGTAAGTAAATTCTTATTTTCTCTGACGTCCTAGTGGATGCTGGGAACTCCGTAAGGACCATGGGGATTATACCAAAGCTCCAAAACGGGCGGGAGAGTGCGGATGACTCTGCAGCACCGAATGAGAGAACTCCAGGTCCTCCTCAGCCAGGGTATCAAATTTGTAGAATTTAGCAAACGTGTTTGCCCCTGACCAAGTAGCTGCTCGGCAAAGTTGTAAAGCCGAGACCCCTCGGGCAGCCGCCCAAGATGAGCCCACCTTCCTTGTGGAAGGGGCTTTTACAGATTTTGGCTGTGGCAGGCCTGCCACAGAATGTGCAAGTTGAATTGTACTACAAATCCAACGAGCAATCGTCTGCTTAGAAGCAGGAGCACCCAGCTTGTTGGGTGCATACAGTATAAACAGCGAGTCAGATTTTCTGACTCCAGCCGTCCTGGAAACATATATTTTCAGGGCCCTGACTACGTCCAGCAACTTGGAGTCCTCCAAGTCCCTAGTAGCCACAGGTACCACAATAGGTTGATTCATGTGAAACGCTGAAACCACCTTAGGGAGAAATTGAGGACGAGTCCTCAATTCCGCCCTATCCGAATGAAATATCAGGTAAGGGCTTTTATAGGATAAAGCCGCCAATTCTGATACGCGCCTGGCTGAAGCCAGGGCCAACAGCATTACCACTTTCCATGTGAGATATTTCAAATCCACTGTGGCAAGTGGTTCAAACCAATGTGATTTTAGGAACCCTAAAACTACATTGAGATCCCAAGGTGCCACTGGAGGCACAAAAGGAGGCTGTATATGCAGTACCCCTTTGACAAACGTCTGAACTTCAGGCACTGAAGCCAGTTCTTTCTGGAAGAAAATCGACAGGGCCGAAATTTGAACCTTAATGGATCCTAATTTTAGGCCCATAGACAATCCTGCTTGCAGGAAATGTAGGAAACGACCCAGTTGAAATTCCTCCGTAGGGGCCTTCTTGGCCTCACACCACGCAACATATTTTCGCCAAATGCGATGATAATGTTTTGCAGTTACATCCTTCCTGGCCTTGATCAGGGTAGGGATGACATCATCTGGAATGCCTTTTTCCTTCAGGATCCGGCGTTCAACCGCCATGCCGTCAAACGCAGCCGCGGTAAGTCTTGGAACAGACAAGGTCCCTGCTGGAGCAGGTCCTTCCTTAGAGGTAGAGGCCACGGGTCCTCCGTGAGCATCTCTTGCAGCTCCGGGTACCAAGTTCTTCTTGGCCAATCCGGAGCCACGAGTATCGTTCTTACTCCTCTCCTTCTTATGATTCTCAGTACTTTTGGTATGAGAGGAAGAGGAGGGAACACATATACCGACTGGAACACCCACGGAGTTACCAGAGCGTCCACCGCTATTGCCTGAGGGTCCCTTGACCTGGCGCAATATCTGTCCAGTTTCTTGTTGAGACGGGACGCCATCATGTCCACCTTTGGTTTTTCCCAACGGTTTACAATCACTTGGAAGACTTCTGGATGAAGTCCCCACTCCCCCGGGTGGAGGTCGTGTCTGCTGAGGAAGTCTGCTTCCCAGTTGTCCACTCCCGGAATGAACACTGCTGACAGTGCTATCGCATGATTTTCCGCCCAGCGGAGAATCCTTGCAGCTTCTGCCATTGCCCTCCTGCTTCTTGTGCCGCCCTGTCTGTTTACGTGGGCGACAGCCGTGATGTTGTCCGACTGGATCAATACCGGTTGACCCTGAAGCAGAGGCCTTGCTTGACTTAGGGCATTGTAAATGGCCCTTAGCTCTAGGATATTTATGTGAAGAGACGTTTCCATGCTTGACCACAAGCCCTGGAAATTTCTTCCCTGTGTGACTGCTCCCCAGCCTCTCAGGCTGGCATCCGTGGTTACCAGCATCCAATCCTGAATGCCGAATCTGCGGCCCTCTAGAAGATGAGCCTTCTGTAACCACCACAGGAGAGATACCCTTGTCCTTGGAGATAGGGTTATCCGCTGATGCATCTGAAGATGCGATCCGGACCATTTGTCCAGCAGATCCCACTGAAAAGTTCTTGCATGGAATCTTCCGAATGGAATCGCTTCGTAAGAAGCCACCATTTTTCCCAGGACTCTCGTGCACTGATGCACTGACACTTGTCCTGGTCTTAGGAGGTTCCTGACTAGCTCGGATAACTCCCTGGCCTTCTCCTCCGGGAGAAACACCTTTTTCTGGACTGTGTCCAGAATCATCCCTAGGAACAGTAGACGTGTTGTTGGAATCAGCTGTGGTTTTGGGATATTTAGAATCCACCCGTGCTGACGTAGCACTACCTGAGATAGTGCTACTCCGACCTCTAACTGTTCCCTGGACCTTGCCCTTATCAGGAGATCGTCCAAGTAAGGGATAATTAATACGCCTTTTCTTCGAAGAAGAATCATCATTTCGGCCATTACCTTGGTAAAGACCCGTGGTGCCGTGGACAATCCAAACGGCAGCGTCTGAAACTGATAATGACAGTTTTGTATCACAAACCTGAGGTACCCTTGGTGAGAAGGGTAGATTGGGACATGGAGATAAGCATCCTTGATGTCTAGAGATACCATATAGTCCCCTTCTTCCAGGTTCGCTATCACTGCTCTGAGTGACTCCATCTTGAATTTGAACCTTTTTATGTAAGTGTTCAAAGATTTTAGATTTAAAATTGGTCTCACCGAGCCGTCCGGCTTCGGTACCACAAACAGCGTGGAATAATACCCCTTTCCCTGTTGTAGGAGGGGTACCTTGATTATCACCTGCTGGGAATACAGCTTGTGAATAGCTTCCAATACTGCCTCCCTGTCGGAGGGAGACGTTGGTAGAGCAGACTTCAGGAACCGGCGAGGGGGAGACGTCTCGAATTCCAATTTGTACCCCTGTGATACTACCTGCAGGATCCAGGGGTCCACTTGCGAGTGAGCCCACTGCGCGCTGAAATTCTTGAGACGGCCCCCCACCGTGCCCGAGTCTGCTTGCAGAGCCCCAGCGTCATGCTGAGGACTTGGCAGAAGTGGGGGAGGGCTTCTGCTCCTGGGAAGAGGCTGCATGGTGCAGTCTTTTTCCCCTTCCTCTGCCCCGGGGCAGGAACGAGCGGCCTTTTTCCCTCTTGCCCTTATAGGGACGAAAGGACTGGGTTTGAAAAGACGGTGTCTTTTTCTGCTGAGAGGTGACCTGGGGTAAAAAGGTGGTTTTTCCAGCCGTTGCTGTGGCCACCAGGTCCGATAGACCGACCCCAAATAACTCCTCCCCTTTATACGGCAATACTTCCATATGTCGTTTGGAATCCGCATCACCTGACCACTGTCGCGTCCATAACGTTCTTCTGGCAGAAATGGACATCGCACTTACTCTAGATGCCAGGGTGCAAATATCCCTCTGTGCATCTCGCATATATAGTAATGCATCCTTTAAATGCTCTATAGTTAATAATATACTGTCCCTATCCAGGGTATCAATATTTTCAGTCAGGGAATCCGACCAAGCCACTCTAGCGCTGCACATCCAGGCTGAGGCGATCGCTGGTCGCAGTATAACACCGGTATGTGTGTATATACCTTTTAAGATATTTTCCAGCCTTCTATCAGCTGGTTCCTTGAGAGCGGCCGTATCAGGAGACGGTAACGCCACTTGTTTTGATAAGCGTGTGAGCGCCTTATCTACCCTAGGGGGTGTTTCCCAACGTGCCCTAACCTCAGGCAGGAAAGGGTATAGTGCCAATAATTTATTAGAAATCAGCAGTTTTTTTATCGGGGGGAAACCCACGCTTTATCACACACCTCATTTAATTCATCTGACTCAGGAAAAACCACTGGTAGTTTTTTCACACCCCACATAATACCCTTTTTTGTGGTACTTGTAGTGTCAGAAATGTTCAATGCCTCCTTCATTGCCGTGATCATGTAACGTGTGGCCCTACTGGACATTACGTTTGTCTCGTCACCGTCGACACTGGATTCAGTATCCGTGTCAGGGTCTGTGTCGACCATCTGAGGTAACGGGCGTTTTAGCGCCCCTGACGGTGTCTGAGACGCCTGAACAGGCACTAATTGATTTGTCGGCTGTCTCATGTCGTCAACAGTTTTTTGCAAAGTGCTGACATTGTCACGTAATTCTTTAATTACTACCATCCAGTCAGGTGTCGACTCCCTAGGGGGTGACATCACTAACACAGGCAATTGCTCTGCTTCCACATCATTTTCCTCCTCATACATGTCGACACAATCGTACCGACACCCAGCACACACACAGGGAATGCTCTGATAGAGGACAGGACCCCACTAGCCCTTTGGGGAGACAGAGGGAGAGTTTGCCAGCACACACCAGAGCGCTATATATATATATACAGGGATAACCTTATATAAGTGTTACTCCCTGTTATAGCTGCTGTATTTATGTATTAGCTGCCAATAGTGCCCCCCTCTCTGTTTTACCCTGTTTCTGTAGTGCAGGACTGCAGGGGAGAGTCAGGGAGCCGTCCTTCCAGCGGAGCTGTGAAAGAAAATGGCGCTTGTGTGCTGAGAAAGGCTCCGCCCCCTTCACGGCGGCCTTTTCTCCCGCTTTTTTCAGGAAACTGGCAGGGGATAAATGCATCCATATAGCCCAGGAGCTATATGTGATGCATTTTTTTTAGCCATATAAGGTTTTTATATCGTTTTTATTGCGTCTCAGGGCGCTCCCCCCCCCCAGCGCCCTGCACCCTCAGTGACCGGAGTGTGAAGTGTGCTGAGAGCAATGGCGCACAGCTGCAGTGCTGTGCGCTACCTTATTTGAAGACAGGAACGTCTTCTGCCGCCGCTTTCTCCGGACCTCTTCGCTCTTCTGGCTCTGTAAGGGGGCCGGCGGCGCGGCTCCGGGACCCATCCAGGCTGAACCTGTGATCGTCCCTCTGGAGCTAATGTCCAGTAGCCAAGAAGCCCAATCCACTCTGCAGTCAGGTGAGTTCGCTTCTTCTCCCCTTAGTCCCACGATGCAGTGAGCCTGTTGCCAGCAGGACTCACTGAAAATAAAAAACCTATTTAAACTTTTACTTCTAAGCAGCTCAGGAGAGCCACCTAGCTTGCACCCTTCTCGTTCGGGCACAAAAATCTAACTGAGGCTTGGAGGAGGGTCATAGGGGGAGGAGCCAGTGCACACCAGCTAGTCTAAAGCTTTTACTTTTTGTGCCCAGTCTCCTGCGGAGCCGCTATTCCCCATGGTCCTTACGGAGTTCCCAGCATCCACTAGGACGTCAGAGAAATAAACACAAACCATTTTTATGAAAATTATTTTATTACTCGCCTATCAGGGAGATAAGGGACACAGGTAAAATAGGCATGAATTTATGGTAAATAGGATAAAACAATAATGTTCATTTATATAAGGGCTGTTATGCCCCTATTTTTGGAACATTAACAATAGTAAGACGGCAACCTCAGAAGAAAGAGGAGTATTTTTTATACACAGTTCTTATTTCTTAATCTATCTTTAGTGCTTTGGTCTCGATTGAATAGTGGGTAGCACCTCAACAACTATTTTTTAGGAATTTACCATTGGAAACCAATATAGATGTTTATTGTAAGTAAGGACCTTAATAATCTGATTATATACTGATGTGGGATCTTTCTTGTTAGTGTTTAGGCTTGATTATTTCTGAATGCGTTGTGATTGTCTTTGGGGAACTGTTAAGACTTCACGCTCCTTTTCTGTTTCTTGCTCCTGCACATCTTTTTCTTGTGTTTTGATGGTTTCCTTAGGATTACGGGGCACTCTATAAAAAAAGAGAGCAGATGATGTTCCATGGGGTGACATCTGAGCAGTATCTGATAATTACCCTAATATTTGTTTCAAAGGATTCCACCTCGAAAGAACTGTACGCCGAGTATTCATTCACTTCTGGTCTTATTCTTTTCCTCCATCTGAAGAAATTTGCAGTGGCAAAGTCTATTTTGTCCCTGAGGAATTTATTCTTCTTCCTAGCAAAGATATTCTATTCAGAAACTTCCAAAAATTTCTTGTCCTTATCAAAACATGTTCGTCTCATTCCTACTCCTAATTTTTTTGCCAAGCGTTTAAATTTCCTTATCGACTTGCTCCAGGATAAGTAGATTGTGTTTTATCAGAATGCTTACCAGTTTCTGTGAGCATTTATTGAGATAGGTCTCCCCTTAATTTTTTAGATTAGTTGCTAGGTCAAAAGAGGGAAAGAGTTTAGGTCTTCGACCTGGAGCTATTTTTGTTTTGTATAGTTTTCAAGTGTTAGGTCCCTGTTGACCATAATTTTTTTTTGTAGAGTAAATTATAAAAATAAAACAAATTAAGTATGGATTATTTCTTAGACAAATATTAAATGTATTACTTAGGTAGAAATTGATAACGCATATCTTACCAGTATTAAAATCATTTGATTCGTCTATGTAACTATCAAAAGAATGTTCAATCCTTTGGGTATGAGCTTTACTGCTAAAAGAAAAGCAAAAAAACAATAAAACAGACAAAAACAAAAGGATTAATTATACACACAAGATATTACTTTAAAATGCTTAGAAAAGTACATTTTTTTAATCCAATCCAAAAGTTTTTCATTTACCCTTTCTGCTGCATTACACTGCAAGTACAAGCTAAATACGGGTTGCAAATAACACACTTTAGAAATACTATAATCTGACTATATCCGAATTAGATATCCGACTATAATCCGAATTAGAAACTAGTCAGTGCACTCTTGCCATTATTTAGACTGGGTAAACAAGCCGAGTGAGGATATTATATTGGATTTATATTATTGATTTTCTATGTTATTATTATAGCATACAGGGAAAGCTACAGCATGTTAGCATTGGAATATCCTTTAAATATACTGTACTCTGTTTTGTAACAGCAATAGTTAAATAGAATAAGTGCAATTATGAAGTTTTCATATTGTCACTTTTCAAAATCAGTTCGAATTACAAAAGAAAACTGGTAGCTACAAGGAAAATGTTCTAGAAGTACATTTATCTGCCAACAAATTCAGAAAAAAACAAAACAAGAACACAGGATCAAGACATTGCAAATTAAGACACAAACTTAACTGTGAACCACAAACTTCCTTCCATCATAAAGACAGCTTCAAAACGTAAAAGATTTAAAAAAGTATACTAGTATTAACGTTAACATTTATGCAAGATAAACTGCAATTGATTCAGTTGTTGTGCGTGCCCCATGCTAGGCGTCTATACTAATGGGCGTCTACCGGAGCTACTCAATTGTTGCTCTGATCAGACGCCCACTAGCCGTGGCAAACACTTTTTCTAGCAGCCACGAGAGGGGAAAAAAAAAAAAGTGTAAAAAGTCCGTGGTTTAGGCACTCCAATATGGAATTTAGATGGGTTTGTGCAGCTAAACCCTGGGCTGTCAGGTGCGTTAAATACTAATGGGGATCGCACCGGAGCAACATTTGAATAGTTTTGATAGACGCCAATTCATATTGACGCCCAGCAGGGAGCACGTGCACAAATTGAATCACCTCCTATGCGTTTGTTCCTATTGCAACCCCTGAAACATATTTGTCAGAGGATTCTCTTAAGCTTAGTAACCTGGTGAGAAAAAGGCAGCCTGCAGTGATGTCACTGCTGTGTGTACAATTATGGGGAAGGATGGTGAAACATAACCCAACATGCCCCCCTACAAAGAGAAAGTCGCAATACCTTTTAATATCTGGAGATGGCTTTTCCTTTGGAATAAACTGCTTCATCTTTGGCTTTGAAATAGAGGTATAAATTTTGGAATTAGAAAAATGTATCTCTTCCTCACTGGAAAAGTCAAAGAGATCTGGATCATCCGGAATGACATCCAGAACCAAAATGTCCTCAAGATAAGAAATAGTAGGAGTGCGGTTTATTATAGGACTTTCTCCAGTTACGCCTTTGCCAATATCAAATGAATCACTCAATTTTAGTATAGTACCAGACTTTTCTGGGGATTTGGAAACTGGATGGTTTTTATCAGCTTTTTGTGGGTCACTGGATAGGGTTGGTGGACTAGTATTTTGTATATCATCAGATTCAAAATCTATGCTAGTAGCTAGATTTTCCTCCATGCTTTTAGCTTCAGATGGTAAGGGTACAGAAGCAACTCGTCCGTCATCCGCTTCGTCAGTGGTTATTTCTGTCTCAGTGCAATGAGATTCATCCAATATGGAAACACTTGTGTTAATAGAATGTGGACTATTTTCTGAGCATAACTTGGTCTCTTTATCTAGCACTTCACTGTTAATGTCTTCTGTTCTTCCCTGCATGCTTTCCTCACTAATACTTTCAAATAAATGAGGCATGTAACTTGAGTAAATCTCAAGCGAACGCTCAGCTTTAATTCCCAATATTTCTGTACTATCAGCTGCTACTTTCCGTGCGAAATCCCAAACACAGGTTCTGGCACAAGAACACTTCCATATGCTCTTCCCACTAAATGGAACGATTCGTTGGCAGGACACATGTTCTTTTTCTACCGTTTGTGAGGAATTCGAATAACCAGCATTGCTGGGAGACATTGCCCACTTATTAATAGAGTCTCTGTCACTAATTTCCTCTTCTGACAAAATCGGTGACTGGTCGCGCCAGTTGTTCCAAGAAATGCAAGAATATGTGCCTTCAGTAGTTTTCTGGACAGAAACTTCATTAATTTCCTCTGAATTTACATGTGTTATAGTATTATTATTTGTCTCTTCAAGCAAATCATCATTGTGTAAATATGACAATTTGACATTATCTGGCTGTTCCACCCTAAATTCAGTTCCTTCATTTCTCACTTTCATAGTAGTACTATCGGAACCTGTGCTATGACTATCACCCCTTTCAATGTGCATGTTTACTTTTTGTGCTTTCTTTTTACATTTCTGTTTTACTGTTATCAACCTACGAATTAGCCGTGGTTTCTTCCCAATTGAAGTCGATTCAAAAACGTCATTGTTTTCTGCCTTATCTAAAGCAGATAGGCAAGCATTGTTAGATGTTACAATGTTATCGGAGGAGACTTTATTTTGCGTACTGAGATCCTTGACAGCAGACATGCTTTTGACTGCTAATGTTTTTGTGTCTGTGCAAGGTTGTTTATGGAGGCTTTTGCAGTTTTCAAGCCTCACAATTGGGTTTGGTAGGCCTCGAGCATAGGCGTTACATGTATTTGTGGAACATTTATTGACACTAATTTCCGATATTGTACAATCTTTAGATTTTTCTTCATCATTCAGCTTGCGGGAAGGGTCAAGTATTTGCATTGGGGATGTAGCATTTTTTTCTGCAGAGTATGGGACTTCTTGTTTTAATAAGCGCAAAGCAGGAGCACTTCTGGTCTTTCCTTTAAAAGAAAACACAAAAAACATAAAATTAAGTCACATGCAGAAAGATTCATGTAGTTTTAGACTGCATAACATCATCCAGATGCAATTTGTCTCAATTTAAATTATTATACAAGACTAGTCACCCTCCCGTCAAAATATCTAAACAGTAATGCCAGTGCTGGCGACTGTGCACGGCCGAACAGAGCAACACTTGATTTGCTCCGTCAGGCGCCATCTACTGGCCCCTGGCATACAAAACACTTCAATTCCCATTCAGAGATGAGGAGCAGCGTTAGCCTTTTATTATATAGAGGTGTATTAAATTCTAGTCGGAACTGCCGTCTAGTTGGAAAGACGGCAGTTTCCGACTTTTTTAGGTCGAATCATGATTCGACCTATTCAATGAGGATGTCGTTTTTCGGACTTGACGGAGAACACGTGGAACTTCAGATTAGCCGCGGACCCACGTGTTTTGTCAGATTTGCAGCCAAATCAGACCGGTTTTAGTCCCGTTTTCGACAATGTCAATCCGACTTTAAAAAAAAAAAAAAGAGTCAGATTGACATTGTCGTAAACTGCCTAAACCTGTTGGATTTGGCCTCAAACTGAATACTGAACTATCTGATCCTTTCCGTCGGAAAGGATCCGACTTCAATTGAATTAGACCCCATAGGATTTAACAGAACATGACAATCATATGTTAGAAGAATTAACATCTTTTGGGGGGGAACTCAATTGTTTTATCGCACCTGTATCCTGTCAGGAGCTATTTAACTATTTGTGCCATGAGCACCCATCACTTATTGTGGCTGTTGTGTCTAAAATGCAAGGGAAAAGACACGTAAAGTAGCCAAACTTTTGTAAAGTACTGGGTGTGTTGCCGTTAAGTCAGCGTTTGGATGGACATCTACTCGCCAGCTCAAAATGGTTGCCGAGCTAAAATGGTGGGAAATTCGGGCAGTCCAAAAACAATTGAATTCCCCTTTCAGAAAGTGTCTTCATTAACTGCAATACATTGATGAAGGTTTAAAATTTTACTTATGAGAGTTATTTACAATGGCTTTTTATGATATTGGCCTTAACAACAAACATCACAACTTCTGACAGTGGAAAGGAACCATTGCTCAATACGGATAGTTGACCTTTAGAGGATTATTAAGGCACAGGGCAAGATTTAATATATTTTTACATTGTCACATCCCATATAATAAAAGGCTAACGCTACTCCTCACTTCTGTAGGGAATTTTCAAGTATTATGTGTGCCAGCATCATTAGATGGTGCAGACGGATCAATTCAACTGTTGCTTCGCTCGTCCGTACACAGCCACCAGTGCTGACATTACGATTATGTTACTTTGTCATTTTGACGGGCTGGTAACCAGTCTTATACTGTATGATAGGTCTGAGGAGCATTCACTCATTTATTAAAAGCTAATTTATATAGCATATAAAAGCATACCAGCATATTCTATGCACTTTAGGAAGAGAGATCTACAGTGAACTTTTACCACTTAACTGACTTTTTCCCTTCAAAACCACTTCTTTTTTTTTACTTTTTTTTTTAGTTAATATACAGTGCCTTGCTAAAGTATTTACCCCCTTGGCTTTTTACCTATTTTGTTACATTACAACCTGTAATTTAATTCTTTTTTTTTATCTGAATTTTATGTGATGGATCTGTACAAAATAGTCTAAGTTGGTAAAGTGAAATGAGAAAAATGTATATAAAAAAAGAATTTTTATAAATAAAAATTTGAAAATTGGCATGGGCATATGTATTTACCCCCTTTGCTATGAAGCCTTCAAAAGTTCTGGTGCAACCAATTACCTTCATTAGTGAAATTAAGTTCACCTGTGTGCAATCTAAGTGTCACATGATCTGTCAGTATAAACGCACCTTTTTTTAAAGGCCCCAGAGGCTGCAACACCACCAAGCAAGAGGCATCACACCATGAAGACCAAGGAGCTCTCCAAACAAGTCAGGGACAAAGTTCTTGAGAAATACAAGTCAAAGATGGGTTATAAAAAAAAAAATAAGAATTTACTTACCGATAATTCTATTTCTCATAGTCCGTAGTGGATGCTGGGGACTCCGTAAGGACCATGGGGAATAGCGGCTCAGCAGGAGACTGGGCACATCTAAAGAAAGCTTTAGGACTAACTGGTGTGCACTGGCTCCTCCCCCTATGACCCTCCTCCAAGCCTCAGTTAGGATACTGTGCCCGGACGAGCGTACACAATAAGGAAGGATTTTGAATCCCGGGTAAGACTCATACCAGCCACACCAATCACACCGCATAACTTGTGATCTGAACCCAGTTAACAGTATGATAACAGAGGAGCCTCTGAAAAGATGGCTCCCAACAATAATAACCCAATTTTTGTAACAATAACTATGTACAAGTATTGCAGACAATCCGCACTTGGGATGGGCGCCCAGCATCCACTACGGACTATGAGAAATAGAATTATCGGTAATTAAATTCTTATTTTCTCTAACGTCCTAAGTGGATGCTGGGGACTCCGTAAGGACCATGGGGATTATACCAAAGCTCCCAAACGGGCGGGAGAGTGCGGATGACTCTGCAGCACCGAATGAGAGAACTCCAGGTCCTCCTCAGCCAGGGTATCAAATTTGTAGAATTTAGCAAACGTGTTTGCCCCTGACCAAGTAGCTGCTCGGCAAAGTTGTAAAGCCGAGACCCCTCGGGCAGCCGCCCAAGATGAGCCCACTTTCCTTGTGGAACGGGCTTTTACAGATTTTAGCTGTGGCAGGCCTGCCACAGAATGTGCAAGCTGAATTGTACTACAAATCCAACGAGCAATAGTCTGCTTAGAAGCAGGAGCACCCAGCTTGTTGGGTGCATACAGGATAAACAGCGAGTCAGATTTCCTGACTCCAGCCGTCCTGGAAATATTTTCAGGGCCCTAACAACATCCAGCAACTTGGATTCCTCCAAGTCCCTAGTAGCCGCAGGCACCACAATAGGTTGGTTCAGGTGAAAACGCTGGAACCACCTTAGGGAGAAACTGAGGACGAGTCCTCAATTCCGCCCTGTCCGAATGGAAAATCAGATAAGGGCTTTTACAGGATAAAGCCGCCAATTCTGACACGCGCCTGGCCCAGGCCAGGGCCAACAGCATGACCACTTTCCATGTGAGATATTTTAACTTCACAGATTTAAGTGGTTCAAACCAATGTGACTTTTGGAACCCAAACTACATTGAGATCCCAAATTGCCACTGGAGGCACAAAAGGAGGCTGTATATGCAGTACCCCTTTTACAAACGTCTAAACTTCAGGGACTGAAGCTAGTTCTTTTTTGGAAGAAAATTGACAGGGCCGAAATCTGAACCTTAATGGACCCCAATTTCAGGCCCATAGACACTCCTGTTTGCAGGAAATGTAGGAATCGACCCAGTTGAATTTCCTCCGTCGGGCCTTACTGGCCTCGCACTACGCAACATATTTTCGCCAATTGCGGTGATAATGTTTTTGCGGTTACATCCTTCCTGGCTTTAGATCAGGATATGGATGACTTCATCCAGAATGCCTTTTTTCCTTCAGGATCCGGTGTTCAACCGGCATGCCGTCAAACGCAGCCGCGGTAAGTCTTGGAACAGACAGGGTCCTTGCTGGAGCAGGTCCCTTCTTAGAGGTAGAGGCCACGGATCCTCCGTGAGCATCTCTTGAAGTTCCGGTTACCAAGTCCTTCTTGGCCAATCCGGAGCCACGAATATAGTGCTTTCTCCTCTCCATCTTATCAATCTCAGTACCTTGGGTATGAGAGGCAGAGGAGGGAACACATACACTGACTGGTACACCCACGGTGTTACCAGAGCGTCTACAACTATTGCCTGAGGGTCTCTTGACCTGGCGCAATACCTGTCGAGTTTTTTAATCATGTGGACGACTTCTGGGTGAAGTCCCCACTCTCCCGGGTGGAGGTCGTGCTGAGGAAGTCTGCTTCCCAGTTGTCCACTCCCGGAATGAATACTGTTGACAGTGCTATCACATGATTTTCCGCCCAGCAAAGAATCCCTGCAGCTTCTGCCATTGCCCTCCTGCTTCTTGTGCCACCCTGTCTGTTTACGTGGGTGACTGCCATGATGTTGTCCGACTGGATCAACACCGGCTGACCTTGAAGCAGAGGTCTTGCTAAGCTTAGAGCATTGTAAATGGCCCTTAGCTTCAGGATATTTATGTGAAGTGATGTATCCAGGCTTGACCCTAAGCCCTGGATATTCCTTCCCTGTGTGACTGCTCCCCAGCCTCGCAGGCTGGCATCCGTGGTCACCAGGACCCAGTCCTGAATGCCGAATCTGCGGCCCTCTAGAAGATGAGCACTCTGCAACCACCACAGGATGGATACCCTTGTCCTTGGTAACAGGGTTATCCGCTGATGCATCTGAAAATGCGACCCGGACCATTTGTCCAGTAGGTTCCACTGGAAAGTTCTTGCGTGGAATCTAACGAATGGGATTGCTTCGTAGGAAGCCACCATTTTTACCCAGAACCCTTGTGCTTTGATGCACTGAGACTTGGTTCGGTTTTAGGAGGTTCCTGACTAGCTCGGATAACTCCCTGGCTTTCTCTTCCGGGAGAAACACCTTTTTTCTGGACTGTGTCCAGGAACATCCCTAGGAAACAGAAGACAAGTCGTCGGAACCAGCTGCGATTTTGGAATATTGAGAATCCAATCGTGCTGCCGCAACACTACCTGAGATAGTGCTACACCGACTTCCAACTGTTCCCTGGATCTTACCCTTATCAGGGAATCGTCCAAGTAAGGGATAACTAAAATTCCCTTCCTTCGAAGGGATATCATTTCGGCCATTACCTTGGTAAAGACCCGGGGTGCCGTGGACCATCCCTACGGCAGCGTCTGAACTGATAGTGACAGTTCTGTACCATAACCTGAGGTACCCTTGGTGAGAAGGGTAAATTTTGACATGAAGGTAAGCATCCTTGATGTTCCGAGACATCATGTAGTCCCCTTCTTCCAGGTTCGCAATCACTGCTCTGAGTGACTCAATCTTGAATTTGAACCTCTGTATGTAAGTGTTCAAAGATTTTAGATTTAGATTTAGAATCGGTCTCACCGAGCCGTCTGGCTTCGGTACCACAATAGTGTGGAATAATACCCCGTTCCCTGTTGCAGGAGGGGTACCTTGATTATCACTTGCTGGGAATACAGCTTGTGAATGGCTTCCAAAACTGCCTCCCTGTCAGAGGGAGACGTCGGTAAAGCCGACTTTTGGAAACGGCGAGGGGGAGACGTCTCGAATTCCAATATGTACCCTTGAGATATTACCTGAAGGATCCAGGGGTCTACTTGCGAGTGAGCCCACTGCGCACTGAAATTCATTGAGAACGGGCCCCCACCGTGCCTGAGCTTGTAAGGCCCTAGCGTCATACTGAGGGCTTGGCAGAGGCGGGAAAGAGTTTCTGTTCCTGGGAACTGGCTAATCTCTTCAGCCTTTTTCCTCTCCCTCTGTCACGAGCAGAAAAGAGGAACCTTTTGTCCGCTTGCCAACAAAGGACTGCGCCTGATAATATGGCGTCTTATTTTGAGAGGCGACCTGGGGTACAAACGTGGATTTCCCAGTTGTTGCCGTGGCCACCAGGTCTAAAAGACCGACCCCAAATGTCCCTTTTCAAAGGCAATACTTCCAAATGCCGTTTGGAATCCGCATCACCTGACCATTTTACTGGTAGAATTGGACAACGCACTTATACTTGATGCCAGTCGGCAAATATTCCGCTGTGCATCATGCATATATAGAAATGCATCTTTTAAATGCTCTATAGGCAATAATATACTATCCTTATCTAGGATATCAATATTTCCAGTCAGGGAATCCGACCATGCCAACCCAGCACTGCACCTCCAGGCTGAGGCGATTGCTGGTCGCAGTATAACACCAGTATGTGTGTGAATACATTTTTGGATACCCTCCTGCTTTCTATCAGCAGGATCCTTAAGGGCGGCCATCTCATGAGAGGGTAGAGCCCTTGTTCTTACAAGCGTGTGAGCGCCTTATCCCCCCTGGGGGGTGTTTCCCAACGCACCCTAACCTCTGGCGGGAAAGGGTATACACCAATACTTTTTAAGAAATTATCAATTGTTATCGGGGGGAAACCCACGCATCATCACACACCTCATTTTATTTCTCAGATTCAGGAAAACTACAGGTAGTTTTTCCCTCACCGAACATAATACCCCTTTTTGGTGGTACTCGTATTATCAGAAATGTATAAAACATTTTCCATTGTCTCAATCATGTAACGTGTGGCCCTACTGGAAATCACGGTTGTCTCTTCACCGTCGACACAGGAGTCAGTATCCGTGTCGGCGTCTGTATCTGCCATCTGAGGTAACGGGCGCTTTAGAGCCCCTGACGGCCTATGAGACGTCTGGACAGGCACAAGCTGAGTAGCCGGCTGTCTCATGTCAACCACTGTTTTTTTTTTTTTTTATACAGAGCTGACACTGTCACGTAATTTTCAACAGTACATCCACTCAGGTGTCGACCCCCTAGGTGGTGACATCACTGTTACAGACACTCTGCTCCGTCTCCACATCATTTTTCTCCTCATACATGTCGACACAAACGTACCGACACACAGCACACACTGAGAGAGGACAGGACCCCACTAGCCCTTTGGGGAGACAGAGGGAGAGTATGCCAGCACACACCAGAGCGCTATATATATATACAGGGATAACCTTATATAAGTGTTTTTCCCCTTATAGCTGCTGTATGTTTTAATACTGCGCCTAATTAGTGCCCCCCTCTCTTTTTTTAACCCTTTCTGTAGTGTAGTGACTGCAGGGAAGAGCCAAGGAGCTTCCCTCCAACTGAGCTGTGAGGGAAAATGGCGCCAGTGTGCTTTCGGCGGCCTTATCTCCCGTTTTTCTGTATATTCTGGCAGGGGTTAAATGCATCCATATAGCCCAGGAGCTATATGTGATGTATTTTTTGCCATGTAAGGTATTGTTTTATTGCGTCTCAGGGCGCCCCCCCCAGCGCCCTGCACCCTCAGTGACCGGAGTATGAAGTGTGCTGAGAGCAATGGCGCACAGCTGCAGTGCTGTGCGCTACCTTATTGAAGACAGGAACGTCTTCTGCCGCCGATTTTTCCGGACCTCTTCGCTCTTCTGGCTCTGTAAGGGGGGCGGCGGCGCGGCTCCGGGACCCATCCAGGCTGGGCCTGTGATCGTCCCTCTGGAGCTAATGTCCAGTAGCCAAGAAGCCCAATCCACTCTGCACGCAGGTGAGTTCGCTTCTTCTCCCCTTAGTCCCTCGATGCAGTGAGCCTGTTGCCAGCAGGTCTCACTGAAAATAACAAACCTAAACTAAAACTTTCACTAAGAAGCTCAGGAGAGCCCCTAGTGTGCACCCTTCTCGTCGGGCACAGAAATCTAACTGAGGCTTGGAGGAGGGTCATAGGGGGAGGAGCCAGTGCACACCAGTTAGTCCTAAAGCTTTCTTTAGATGTGCCCAGTCTCCTGCGGAGCCGCTATTCCCCATGGTCCTTACGGAGTCCCCAGCATGCACTTAGGACGTTAGAGAAATATCCAAATCTTTGATGATCCCCCAGAGCACCATCAAATCCATCATCTTCAAATGGAAAGAACATGGAACCACAATAAACCTGCCAAGAGAGGGCCAGCCACCAAAACTCACAGACCGGGCAAGGAAGGCATTATTATAAAATTTTATTTATAGGGCGCTACAAGTGTTTCGCAGCGCCGTACAAAGGACAGTACAGATAGACAAAACTTAGCATTACAGTAAACAAAAATAGAGTACAGGTAACAAAGAGCACCACAATTCTCAAAACATAATACAGCTTAGATGTAAGTAGCGAGGGAGCAATCATTGGACTACTTGGGGCTGGCAGCCATAGATAGAGATGAGCCTTTACCAGCAGGAGAAAAAGCGGGTAAAGTTGGTCGCTGAGTAGGAGAGAGCTGCGAGTGAAATGTGCTGAGAATAGGGCTTTGACAACAAGAGGAAAGAGGGCCACGCTCTGAAGAGCTAACAATCTAGTGGGGAGGGGTGACACGCAGATGACATGAGGTGCGAGCAAGCGGGAGGAAGCCTGATGGCAGTATGTAAGCAAAGCAGAGATGTTCAAGGCATGGGGCAAGGGGATTGAGGAGCAGCCTAAGGACTAGGTTATGCATTGGAATGGTACGCTTTGATGAATAGGTGGGTTTTCAGTGCCCGTTTGAAGCTTTGCAAGGTCGGGGAGAGTCTAATGGAGCGGGGGTAGCGCGTTCCACTGTAGGGGGTAGCACGAGCAAAATATTGAACTCGTGCATGGGAAGCAGTGACCAGGGCAGAGGAGAGGCGACGGTCATTGGCCGGCCGTAATGGGCGGGAGGGAGTATGAAGGGAGAAGAGGTTGGAAATGTAGGGAGCAATGTAATTAGAGTTGGCCTTGTATGTAAGGGTGAGGAGTTTGAAGAGGATTCTGTAGGGGAATGGGAGCCAGTGTAGATTTTGCCTAAGGGGAGTGGCAGATGTGGAGCGGCGAGAGAGGAAGATGAATCTAGCTGCGGAGTTGAGGACAGATTGGAGGGGAGTGAGATGGGAGCAAGTGAGGCCAGTGAGGAGAACATTGCAGTAGCCGAGACGTGAGATGACCAGTGAGTGGATAAGTTTAGTTGCACTCTGGGAGAGAAATGGCCTGATGCAAGCAATGTTGCATAGCTGGAACAGACAGGATTGCGCCAGAGCTTGAATGTGGGGTGCAAAGAAGAGGGAGGAGTCAAGAGTGACACCCAGGCAGCGGAGTTGAGGAACGCGGGAGATGATTGTGTTGTCAGTGATAGATATATTTGTAGGGGGTGTTGCTCTGGCTGAGGGAAAGATAATGAGTTCAGTTTTGTCCATGTTGAGCTTCAGAGAGTGCTCAGACATCCAGAAGGTGATGGCAGAGAGGCGGCTGGAGACCTGAGAGAGGACAGAGGGGGATAGATCAGGAGATGAGAGGTAGAGTTGTGTGTCATCAGCATAGAGGTGGTATTGAAGGCCAAAGGAGTTAATAAGCGCACCCAGGGAACAGGTGTACAGGGAGAACAGAAGGGGGCCAAGGACAGAACACTGAGGGACACCAAAAGGAAGGATGGAAGGGTGTGAGGTGGTGCCAGAGGCAGACACAGAGAAGGAGCGGTTAGTGAGGTAAGAGGTAAACCAGTCAAGGATGGTGCTAGAGAGGCCAACGTTTTGGAGTGTGCAGAGGAGGAGAGGATGATCCACGGTGTCAAAGGCAGCAGAGGGGTCCAGAAGGATAAGCAGAGAGAAGTGGCCCTTGGATTTGGCCGAGAGCAGGTGATTGGTGACTTTCACCAGGGCAGTCCCGGTGGAGTGGGCGAAAGCCAGATTGTAGCGAATCAAGGATGGAGTTGTCAGAGAGGTAGCTTGTGAGACGGCTGTTGAGAGGCAGCACAGAGACGAAAGGTAACCCTGAAGGAGCTGCAGAGTTCCACAGCAGAGACTGGTGTATCTGTGCATGTGACCACAATAAGCCATACACTCCATAGAGCTGAGCTTTATGGAAGAGTGGCCAGAAAAAAGCCATTACTTAGTGTTAAAAATAAGAAGACACATTTTGAGTTTGCCAAAAGGCATGTGGACGACTCCCCAAATGTATGGAGGAAGGTGCTCTGGTCAGATGAGACTAAAAAGGAGATTTATGGAATTAACACACAATTGTATAACATGACTAAAAGGAATAAGGAGATTTATGGTAAGACTTACCATGGTTAAATCTTTCTGCGAGGTACACTGGGTTCCACAGGGAATACATCAGGGTGTAGAGATGGATCTTGATTCAGAGGCACCAAACAGGCTAAAACTGTAGACTGTCCCAGAATGCATTGCGTGGCCTCCTCTATAACCCCGCCTCCAGGCACTGTGAGCTCAGTTTTGTTAACCAGTCCAGTGCAGAAGCAGGTAAAAGAGAAGGCAGTTGTTAGTCACATAGAACCACGTTCTCCCGTCAGGAGAAGGGACTAGCAGCTAATGCCATACAAACCCAAAAGAAGCTAAGTGCGTCAGGGTGGGCGCCCTGTGGAATTCAGTGTACCTCGCAGAAAGAGATTTAACCATGGTAAGTCTACCATAAATCTCCTTTTCTGCAGCGGGGTACACTGTGTTCCACAGGGAATACATCGGGGATGTCATACAGCAGTTACTCAAGGTAGAGGACGCACCTTAGCAGGTATGAGAACCCGGTGTCCAAAGGAAGCATCCTGGGAGGCGGAAGTATCAAAGGCATAGAACTAAATAAATGTGTTCACTGAGGACCATATAGCCGCCTTGCACAACTGTTCAACGGACACGTCACGACGGTTCACCCAAGAGGGTCCAACAGACCGAGTAGAATGGGCTTTAATAGCATCAGGAGCTGAGAGTCCAGCCTGCGCATGAGCTTGTGCAACCATTCTAATCCATCTGGCCAAGGATTGCGTATTCGCAGGCCAGCCACGTTTGTGGAAACCAAACAGTACAAAGAGGGTATCTGACCTACTGATAGAGGCATTCCTCTCCACATATATACTGAAAGCCCGTACCACATCCAAAAACCGATCTTTGGAGGACAATTCAGAAGAGATTAAGGCTGGAACCACAATCTCTTGATTAAGGTGAAAAGATGAAATCCACCGCAGGTAAATAACCAGGGCGCGTTCTAAGAACTGCTCAGTCACAATGAAATATCAAAAAGGGTGGACGACAGGACAAAGCGCCTAAGTCTGACACCCTTCTAGCAGAGGCAATAGCCAGCAGAAACAGGACCTTGGCTGTGAGCTATTTAAAGTCCACTGACTCAAGAGGTTCAAATGGAGACTCGTGCAGGGCATTCAGGACAACAGACAAATCCCATGGAGCCACAGGAGGGACATAGGGAGGCTGAATCTGCAGTACGCTCTGAGTGAATGCATGAACGTCAGGTAGACGAAATTTTTCTCTGAAACCACACCATCAAGGCAGATATGTGAACCTTGAGGGAGGCCAGACAAAGTCCTAAATCCAGGCCTTGTTGCGAAAAAGCCAGAAGTCTGGAAGTACTAAACTTGGAAGCATCGTAATTCTTAGCAGCACACCAGGTGAAGTAAGAATTCCAGACCCTATAATAAATCCGTGCAGAAGCCGGTTTGCGGCCCTTTAACATAGTTTGGATAACCGCCTCGGAGAATCCTTTGGCCCTCAGGAGTGGAGTTTTAAGAGACACGCCGTCAAACCCAGGCTGGCCAGGACCGAGTAGACACAAGGCCCCTGAACGAGGAGGGCTGGGCATTGAGGAAGTAGAAGAAAATGCTCTATTGATAGACCCTGCAGGTCTGAGAACCAATGCCGTCGCGGCCACGCTGGAGTGACTAGAAGTAGTATTCCTCTTTCTTGCTTGAACTTTCGTAGTACCCTGGGCAGAAGTGACACTGGAGGGAACACGTAGGGCAGCCGAAAGTTCCATGGAATTGCCAGGGCGTCCAAGAAACCGTGCTTGAGGATCCCTTGTTCTTGAGCCTAAGACCGGAACTTTGTGATTGTGTCATGATGCCATCAGGTCTACATCTGGTAAACCGCACTTGTCCACTAGGATTTGAAAGACTTCCTGATGAAGACTTCACTCTCTGGCATGTACATCTTGACGACATAGGAAATCCGCTTCGCAGTTGAGGACTCCCGGCATGAACACTGCCGATATTGCTGGCAGATGGCGTTCCGCCCAACAAAGGATTTTTTGACACTTCCCTCATTGCCATGCGGCTTCGAGTGCCGCCTTGATGGTTTATTTATGCCACCATGGTGGCGTTGTCGGATTGTACTTGAACAGGCCTGTTCTGTATCAGAGACAGGGCAAGAGTCAAAGTACTGAACACTGCCTGCAATTCCAGAAAGTTTATCGGGAGGAGAGATTCCTCCTTGGTCCACCGACCCTGGAGAAAGTGTTGCTCCAGCACCGCGCCCCAACCCCTCAGACTGGCGTCTGTAGTCAGTAGGACCCAGTTGGGGATCCAGAAGGGACGGCCCCTGCTCAACTGCTGGTCCTATGAGCCACCAGCTCAGTGACAGGCGAACCTCTGGAGTCAAGGAGATCATTTGAGACATGATCCGATGAAGCAGGCCTTCCCACTTGGAAAGGATTAACCTCTGTAGAGGGCGGGAATGGAGCGTACTCTACTATGTTGAAAGCAGACACCATGAGGCCTAGTACTTGCATTGCCGAGAGCATTCTCACTCTTGGGCAAGAGAAGTTTCAGGACATTCTCCGGAGACAGAAACAGTCTTTGGCTGTGTGTGTGTCCGGTAGTGCCCCCATGTGCACCATGTTTCGAGCAGGGACCAGTGAGGATGACTGAGTCAGTTGTCCTCCTCAGTCATCTACATCGTTTGAGTTTGCCAGAATCAGCAAATCGTCCAGTCACGGCAGGATCCTGACTCCCTGGCGACGGAGATGAGCAGTCATCATGGCCATAATCTTGATGAAGATCTCAGGGGGCCGTGGCCAGTCTAAATGGCACAGCCTGGAATTGAAAGTAAAGGTTGCCAATAGCAAACCACAGATATTGCTGATGCGATATGGCAATAGGCATATGCAGGTAAGCATCTTGTATATCCAGGAATACCATATAGTCTCGGGTTCCATGGCCTGTACAATTGAGCGCAGTGTTTCCATACGGAACTTGGACACACTAACAAACTTGTTCAGTGATTTGAGGTTGACAATAGGCCGGAAAGACCCATCATCAGGTTTCGGGACTAGAAACAGGGTCGAGTAATATCCACTGAGATACCGGCACTACCACTCCTGTATCCAGGAGTGAACGCACAACCATCTGTAGAGCTTGCGCCTTTAACGGATCTGAAGGTATAACCGTTGTGCAGAACTGGCGAGGGGGACGTCTCTTAAAAGAGACTGCGTACTGTGAGAGACAATTTCTCACATCCATGCGTCTGAAGTGGTCATTAACCAGACCTGGATGAATCGTAGAAGTTGGCCCCCCACCCAGGGATCCCCCAGGGGGGAGGCCCGTCCCGTCATGCAGCAGGCTTGCCATGAGAAGCAGGCTGACGAGCAGCCCAGGATTGTTAGGCCTTGGGCTTAGTGGTTGTTGGGAGCACAAGACAATCCCGGGTATGCATGACCTTCGCTTTTTCTTAAGGCCGAAAGCAGAGAAAAGTGGAACCTTTTTACTTCTGTGCAGTAGGAGTAGCATTTGGGAGAAAGGCAGTAATAGTAGCTGCCGATTCAGATCCAATTTTCAATTAGGTCTTCCCCAAATAAGATGTCACCAGTAAAGGGGAATACCTCCAAGGACTTTTGGAGTCCAGGTCCACCATCCATGACCTCAACCACAGAATATGGCGAGCCAGGACAGACGTATTTGATGCCTTGGCAGCCAACACACCCGCCTCAGGGGACGCCTCCTGTTAAAGAAAAAGGTGGCGGTGGTATTGTGAGACAGGAAATGTCGGGCATTGACAGATATATCCTCGAGCAGCTCTTCCTCTATTGCCTGATCCAGTCATCAATCTATTTTGCAGCCCCAAGAGGACGCAATCGTGGTCATGTACAACACCCGTAAGGGAGTAATAGACTTCAGGAATCCCTCCACACGCTTATCTGTCGATTCCTACAGTGAGGAGACAGTGGTGAGAGGCAGAGTAGACGACACCCTATGGGTGACACATGACTTCACTAGCAGTGAATTATCTACTTGTTATATAACTCTGCAGGGGGAGGATATCGAGCTAATGCCCGTTGTAGACAGGGAGAATGTCTTCCCTGGATTAGACAAGGGGTCTTGTCCAATGTACAATTAAAGGACAGATTGTGGTAACAGTTTTATGTACCCACTGATGTGTGAACATATCAGTTTGCTTAACCACAGTAGGGGAATCCTCTTATCAGTGATTTGTAGGATTTGCTGCCAAGTCACCACAAGGGCGGTGGTATCATTTAGCAATGGAAAATCCTTGTCTGAAACACCTAATATAGGGACTGACAGGACAGCATGATACCTCTCTCTTGAGATAAAATATCAGAGAGATTATTGGATAGTGAGGAGGTAGCAGCCCGCTCAGATGACCCAGAGACATGAGTGAGACCTGGAATAGGGTTTTGAATGAGTCATACACGACAACCCGTAAGGCAAAATTTTCCCGCCCAAAGCAGAGTAACCATGGTGACATCAGTGACTGTAATGTTAACAGGTGGTCTCATAGGAGGCATAAAGCGTTCAACTAGAGTAACCAGTAGATTTGAGAACGCAGCCCAGGTTGGCTCCCGATTGATTACAGGAGCTGCGGACTGATTGGGAGATGTATGAGACATAGTACATAGACCAGTAAATAAAACTTCCCCCTCAGGTAAATCCGTTGTGCATGCTCTGCAGGATGCAGGAGCGTCCCCAGATTAACTGCCCTACATGTTAGACATTATACACAAATGCAACAGAGAGGTTTAGTACGATGAAGCCAGACAGAGTACAATACCTGCGAATAAAAGAGTTAGCATGTGACCGAGTACCCACTACACAACACCTGCGAATAAATCCGGTATTATGTGACAGAGTACACAGTAGAATACACGTAATAGGTAATACTGTGACGCAATATATATTGACCCAGACACACCTAGTCGCCTAGGGTACAGTGATAGAAATATCCGGGATACACCGCAGTGAAATCACATAGCAGATACAGGCACACAGTCATGATTGCAATGCAGGTAATTATTTTCAGGACAATAAAATTGCATTGGATTATTATATGAACACACACATATATATATATATATATATATATATATACACACACACACACACATACATACATACACATATGGGACACATGACCCGTTTAACTGCAGGGACATGTAATGTACTATATGATGTCGAAGTCGGAAAATATTACAGTACACACATCACGTACAAACTCCACACAGATGGCCTCCGTGCACGTACTTGTTCTGCCGTGCGTGCACATATTCGCAAGTTGCGTATGACCACTCACGCGGTCCTGCGTATTAGCGCGTGGTATGAGTAATTACGGTAGCATTTGTACTCGCATGGAAAAGCAACAAAGACATATCACATATTTAATCCACAGAGTGCACAATGAACACATAGCCCACATGCACCACACCAGCAATTTATACTTGTTTAAATGGTACACCAACAAAGGGATTCACCTTTACAGGATATGAGGGGACAGCATTAGGTTATGAGGTGGTGTTTGGTATCCAGCTGTAGGGTATTTTAAGGGCAACATTCCGATAGCAGTTTGCAGAAGATAGCACACTCCTGCGCATAATTATGCGCAGGAACAGAATATTACTATTATACTGTGTTTACTGTACTTTGATATTCGGCGGGAACCCAGTGGAGACCAACTGCAAGTACACCTGGAACAGACATCGCCCACGTATTCAAACCAACCTATGAGCCCTCCTGTACTGTAAATGACCAGCCCTTTGACCTATAGATGAAGAGGTTACAGTTTCCATTGTATTGTGTTTTTACCAACTGTATAAAAGCCAAAGCTGCCTAGCCAGTCACTCTCTCTCTCTGAAGGTCATCTTGCTTGATTGATCTGAGCACCGGATCGAGTGGCGCTGGCGAAACCAAACGTATTGTACCATTGTATTGTAGCCTCTTTTCTCTTATTGTAATTGTATATTTGTTGTAACCCTCTTTTATCAATTATATGTTGGCGGGTCGGATCCCAACTTCTTAAATACAATTGGTGTCTTGTCTCTTTCCCTGCTAAGGTTATAAGTGTATTTCAGCCACACGTGAAGCTGCATTGTGCTCTCAGTGTGTCGGGTGTTGTGTATGCACTGCGTGTACTTTGTACATCCGTCGCGGCGTGTGTACGCAAAGTGCGCACACGGTACAGGGCTTTGTACTCTGAGTAAAAAGTACGTAGGTTAAGGATTGAATACAGCGGCCGCAGCGGCTCGATTTTAAAGTGTATTGAGTGTATTTTAAAGTATTGCTTTTAGTCCTGTAAGTAAATCAGCATTTACAATGAGATGCATGCTAATCCCACACAGAATATTTAATGTTTTATGACATATGCTGCTACAGTTTTCAATTTTGCACTTTATGGCTATTTATACTGGTATTTATGCTGATTTCTTCACTAGCTGAGAGACTTGTTTCAGAGCAGTGGAAGCAAATGCATAATTAATAAAAATGCATGGTCTGAGACCGGATGTATATATCAGAATACCCGTCCAATATATTCCGTCACAGATACACTTGTTCTTAACCAACGCTGTCTTATTATCGACATGTAGAATACTTAAGTGTTTGCAAAACCACGGCGCTGATGTACAAGCGGGTTAACAAAGGAGCCCTTGCCCTGCAGTCCCGGAGACCAGTCACATCTATTTTAGAAAATGGCGCCCAGCGTCTCAGTCAGGGAGTGAGGGAGAGTGCGAGGCAGCTCCAGGGCGGGAACACCAGCAGATGGCGCCCTGGGCCGGGGGAGAGCTACAGGTCAAGCGCCGGCTCCCCTATGCTGGACTTCACCTGATACTATGGTGTCTTATTAAAATGGATATTAGTATATCCGACCTGTACTCCTATGCCCTGGTGGATATAGTGGGGTCCCTGCTCGGTGACAGTGTCCACGCCAGCGTCGCAGTCCATCTCCCTAGACAGCGATCGGATCGTGATTTAATGGCGGGTCCCTCCTGGGGGACCCTCTTACCTCCTCCCTTCTATAGAAGCCACGCGAAGCACCTGGGACCGTGTGACTAGAGCCGGAGCGTCTCCGCCGCAAGTACCCGAGAATAGAGCCAGCGGGAATATGCGACGCCGCTGGGGAGGTGATGGAGCCGCAGCACAGTACATCACACTGACATATGAAGAGCTGCAGCCCTTATTCTAAAAAGCTTTTTTAGGGCTGCCTAAGTGCAGCCCCCGTTAAGTGACCTGCTTCATGCAGGCACCAACTCTAAAACTAAGCTCGCAGTGCCTGGAGGCGGGGTTATAGAGGAGGCCCCGTAATGCATTCTGGGAGTTTAAAGCTTTAGCCTGTTGGTGCCTCTGGATCAAGATCCATCTGTACACCACGATGTATTCCCTGTGGAACACAGTGTACCTCGCTGCAGAAATTTACCTTTTCGGCCAGTATGTTTGGCGCAAACACAACACATCCCATCACCCCAAGAATACCATCCCCCACAGTGAAACATGGTGGTGGCAGCATCATGCTGTGGGGATGTTTTTCAGCAGCAAAGACTGGTAAACTGTTTCTAGTCGAGGGAAAGATGGATGGTGCTAAATACAGGGATATTCTTGAGCAAAACCTGTTTCAGTCTTCCTGTGATTTGAGACTAGGATGGAGGTTCACCTTCCAGCAGGACAATGGCCCGAAACATACTGCTAAACCAACACTAGAGTGGTACAAGAGGAAACATTTAAATGTGTTGGAATGGCCTAGTCAATGCCCAGATCTCGATACAATTGAGAATATGTGGTCAGACTTGAAGATTGCTGTTCACAAGTGGAAACCATCCAACATGAAGGAGCTGGAGCAGTTTTGCCTTGAGGAATGGGCAAAAATGCCAGTGGCAAGATGTGGCAAGCTCACTGTCGACCTTCCAACCCTGTCGATCTTCAGACCGGATCCCACTCAGAGAGCCTTATCCAAAGCGCAAAAGGTGCTATACAAAGTACTGACTTTAGGGGGGTGAATAGTTATGCACGCTGAAGTTTTCTGTTATTTTGTCCTATTTGTTGTTTGCTTCACAATAAAAAACAAAACAAAAACAACAAAACACCATCTTCAAAGTTGTAGGCATGTTCTGTGAATGAAATGATGCAAACCTTCAAACAACCCATTTTAATTCCAGGTTGTGAGGCAGCAAAACATGAAAAATGCAAAGGTGGGGGGGGGTGAATACTTTAGCAAGGCACTGTAGTTTCAAAGTAATTTTTTAAAAGATTTATATATTATAATATGCACATCTACAGAACAGATCTCATCAAAAACTGGATGACACAGTGGGGCAGCGCGGTCGCATGTGATCTGTCAAAGTCGAAAAATATTGTAATGCATATGCCTTGTACTAACCCCATGCACATGCCCGCTGCTCGTGCACTCAGTCCGCCGTGCGTGCACATATCCGCAATTTGCGTAGGATCGCTCCGGCGATCATGCGCGTGATGTGGGTATTTACGGCGGAGTTTGTGAGCGCGTGGAGGGTTATTAGAACATTACATATTTAACCCAAATAGTGTACATTTTAGATATAACTCCCTTGCACCACATCAGCGAGTATTGATAGTTTAAACAGTTCCAGGACTAAGAGATTCGCCTTTGCATGATAGGAAGGGTCAGATAAAGGTTGGAAGGTGATGTCTAGTATCCAGCTGTAGGGTATTTTGAGGGTAACATTCCGGTGTTGGTTAGAGAAAGATCGCATGTTCCAGCGTATAGTTATGTGCAAAAGTAGAATATAGATATTAACTGTATTTACTGTATATTATGTATGCGGCGGGAATCCAGTGGATACCACCCACCAGAGCAGTTGGGGAAAGACATCGCCCACCTTTTCAAATCAACCTATGACCTCTCCTGTAATGAAGAGACACATCTCTGTGTCCAATGGACAATGCGATTACAGTGACCATTGTATTGTGTATGTAAGTTGTGTATAAAAAACCCATTGTTGCCTGGCTGGTCAGAAGACTCTGAACGCTTTCTATCTGACTAGCGGAGGACCGGCCGGGTTGCGCTTGCGAACATTCTCACGTATGTACATTCTCTGTAGCCATTATTCTGTTTGGATTTATCTTGTTTGCCTGTAGTGTATGATTTGTACTGTTTTACCTTTCGGAATAATCCACGGTGGCCTTAGAACCCTGTGGTTTCAACTACAAATCGGTGTTGTGTCTTCACTTTCCTGCAAGGGTTTTAAAGTGTATTTATCTGTATAAGGTTTATAAGTCTTGATAAGGTGTACGCACTGCGGGTACTTTATACCGTCAGCGCTACTTAAGGTTTAAGGTATTACATTGTTGCAGTACTTTGCTGCTAAGGGTTTAAAGTGTAATCATATCATTGTATCATTAACAAGGTTTAAAGGTTATCAATTGTGTGTGCGTGCGCTGTGTGTACTCTGTACACTCAGCGCGGCGTGCGTACGCCAAGTACGTATCTCGTGCGGGACTCTGTACGCAAATAGCGTACAAAGTGCGTAGCACGTGTATTCAGTCTAGCGGCCATAGCGGCTCCACGGTAATAGTGTATCTAGAGGTATAGCTTTTCGGTCTAAGGTAATATCGACATTATCAGATCTCACCAAGCCAGTTAAGTGGTTAATGGGGGGAATTCAATTCTTTCCGGCGCCACGTGAAATTAATGGGTATTCAGTGGAGCAATTACATTTTTAGGACCTTTTCGGTATGCTCCCACAGATCATAAATGTATCCATTACTAGCCGAAGTACAGTATCTTCTGTTGCCTGGGTTTAAATATTCAATTTATTAAGTTATAAATGAGTTGGATGTAACGGTCAACATTTTAAAAATAATTAGCAGCTCTTCCAACACACCCCATGAGGTGGCTTCCCAGAGTTGTGTTTTTTTTGGGTGTCGCCAGTAGCCCTAGTCCACAGCTTTCCTTTCTGATTAGTTTTATAATAAAATTTACATTGTGAAATAGGTTTAAAGTCTTTCTTTAGCTATTAATGACCTATTCCAAGGCTTTTGGGTACAAAATATCTTTTGTCTTCCCACCTCCATTTCTGTCAATTGTTTTAGTTCATTAATTTATGATTATTTCAGTCAGTTCTTTCCGGTCACTGAATTATGGTTACTTCTGTCAGTTATTACAGTACATTAAAGTTTTCATCCAACTCCATCCAGTGGAAGGACCAGAACAGGCTCACCGGGTCTGCCTAGCGTACACCAACGTCTGACCGGGACTCTAATCCCCTTAAAACCTGGTTAGGATCCAACTGGACCACCTTGCGTTGGTTTCATCCCAATCGGTGCAGGGGCGTTTGAATGCATAACTGGACAAACACACCAAAGAATTTTATATATCATTTGACATATATCTCATAGTTGAACTCTCTCACTGACTGAAGATCTTTCCATATACCACCTAAGACACAATTTTTGTTAAATGGCTTTCAAATGAACCACAAGCACATACAGATATATTTTCCAACTGAAAATGCCTTTCATCTTTAAACCTCCCCCCCAAAAAACAGCTATTCTTTTATAGAATTTTTCAATAACACAGGGCCTAAGTCAGATCTGATCGTAGATGTGCGAGAAAACGCACATCTACAATTAATTTCTTTGTGGGGGTACGCCCGGCATGCTGGATCCAGCCCCCCCCCGTAGTCATGGGGAGCATCGCACAGCGGTGATGCTTTCACGTTTGGAGTAGCCCTCTGCTTGCGTAGCCTAGCTGAAAAGGCAGACTGCTACCCGCCATGTTAAGGGTCGCAGCGGCTGCATGTGACATCACGCAAGCGTCGAAGCCCGCCCCGCAAATGGTCAGGACACGCCTGCGTTGTCCAGACTGTGGACCTAAAACGGAGCATCGACGCTCATAAAACGCGGTGTAGATGCCTGCGTTCTGAAGAGAACAGTTTAGGACCTTGCACATAGCGATTTTTGCACATCAGAGTAGGGGTCTGAATTGGCCCCACAAAACAAAAACAAACCAGTCAGTAAATCACAGAATTATCAAGCATAGCAGAGCAGAGCGCATGGCCACCATACATAGAGAGCTCCAGATACATAGTACTGAACAAGAATATTGAACACTTTAATAAATAAGACATATATAAAAGATCAAAGCAATAAGCACTAATAAGCGAATACCCTGCAGTCACAGTAATAACGAATGCGTGGACAATTCCCGTACAGGATGTGCAGTATAAAACACCCACTCTAATATTCTGGCAGTAAAGCAGTACCCCTGGCCTAAACGAGACATACCTGTACACCAACTACACCATTTTTTGTGGAATTGAGACATAGCCTCGTGATGTCTAAATAGTTGGTGTTCATGTTTAACAACCTCATTTACTAAAGCTCTCCATTTATGGAGGTCAAGGAAATCAGGTACACACCAGGCCCTAGCAATTACAACCTTCGCCAGAGTAGGGAGCACAAACACGTCTCTTTACGCGCATTTCAGCTTGCTACCTCCATGGGTAGCGAGCTTAAATGAACTTGACGCGCCCTTCTGCAGCAACAATAGATTACTGCAGGCGGGTGCGATAGGTTCGGAGATTTGAATCTCGCCCCTTAAGACTCTGCTTTTCTTAATCTATACCACCGCCCTTGGCAAACTAATCAGCTCTTTCTGATTCCAGCATCATCTGTAAATGGATTATACTCAAATCCACCTTTACTCCCCAGATTTGCCACCATCCACATTGGTCCGTGTCACTGAATGCCTTTCTGCCATTTCACCTTGGATGTCATCTCGCCACCTCAAACTTAATATTTCCAAAACGGAATAAATTCAATTTCCACCGCCCGATATAGTTAACCAACCTGATATCTCTATCTCGATCTCTGTTGATAACTCATCAATCAACCCTACCCCACAAGCCTGCTGCCTAGGTGTCATCCTTGACTCTGAACGGTTCTTTGTTCCTCATATCCAATCAGCCTCAAAATCAAGTTACATATATCTAAATATATGCAAAATATGACCATATCTTACACAAGACACTGTAAAAACTCTAATCCACGCACTCCTTATTTTCCACACAGATTATTGCAATAGTCTCCTCATTAGCCTTCCCAGAAATAGGATTTTAATTACCTATCTGCAAATCCTTTTCTCATAGTCCGTAGGGGATACTGGGAATCCTTTTAGTACCATGGGGTATAGACGGGTCCACTTGTAGCCATGGGCACTATAGAAGTTTGATCAAGTGTGCTGGCTCCTCCCTCTATGCCCCTCCTACCAAACTCAATCTAGGAAACTGTGCCCGAGGAGACAAATACTTTGAGAGAAGGAAAAAGATAAGGAAAGTGGTGAGATTTCGAACCAGCACAACAAGAACAAGAGGAAAGCCATGCTAACCAAACTTGAAAACAGAGACAGCAACAGCTGAAACAAACAGTTAAACAAGCAACCGTGCAGGAAGAACGGAGCACTGGCTGGGCGCCCAGTATCCCTACGCACTATGAGAAAAGGATTTACTGGTAGGTAATTAAAATCCTATTTTCTCTTACGTCCTAGGAGATACTGGGAATCCATTTAGTACCATGGGGGAAGTACCAAAGCTCCCAAACCGGGTAGGAGAGTGCTGAGGTCCCTGCAGAACTGATTGACCAAACTGAAGATCTTCAGAGGCCAAGGTATCGAATTTGTAAAACTTGGCAAATGTGATTGACCCCAACCAAGTAGCTGCTCGGCAGAGCTGTAATGCCGAGACACCCCGAGCAGCCACACAAGAGGAACCCACCAACCTAGTAGAGTGAGCCTTTACAGATTATGTAATCGGCAAACATGCCATGGAATAAGCATGCTGGATACGGAGCCTGATCCAGCGTGCAATGGACTGCTTTGAAGCAGGACACCCAATCTTGTTGGCATCATATTGACCGAAGATAAAAAATACACTTGCGCAAAAAACTGTCTTCATGAGATCAATAAAAGATATTAAAAATAATCACCCTTAAAATGATTTCCATATATTGCTCCCAACACGATATTGATTGGTGCAAGAATACAATGCACAGAGTGGTTTAGGATAAAGGTCCTCCAGGTAATGAGTCCTCCACTTTATAGCATCGCCAATGATAGGAGCATGAAAAAGATAAACATACCAAAACAGTGCAGATACTTTTATGATAAATTAAAAGGTTTTTATTTTACAAAAATGCACTCACAAAACATGAAAGATTAGCAGGCATGTAACACAACAGCATGTGTATGGGGCATCAGATACTCATCGGGACCAGATCTTTTGTATTGGATACCACATAGAGTTCCGGATTCTCCATAGACTTCAATATGGTCCAGAGTCACGAGTCCCCACTACTGACTGACATGTAGTCCGCACTGCTTTGCCACACCGCTTAACGCATTTCTGACCTCTAATAAACGTGTTACGCGGTGTGGCAAAGAAAGAAAATAGAAAAGGCCGAAATCCGAACTTTTATGGAGTCTATGCGCAGGAAGCGCCCCAGATGAAATTCCACCATAGAATAATGTCTGTTCTCACACCAAGAGACATATTTCTTCCAGATACAATGGTAATGTTTTGACGTTACCCCCTTCCTGACTTGGATCATAGTCGGGATGACCTTGTCAGGAATACCTCTCCTGGCTAGAATTAGCCGTTCAACGTCCATGCCGTCAAACGTAGCAGTGGTAAGTCTTGATAAACGAACGGGCCCTGCTGCAGTAGATCCTCTCGAAGAGGCAGATGCCACGAATCTTCGTTTAGCATCTTGAGAAGATCCACATACCAGGCCCTTCGCGTTCAGTCCGGAGCAATGAGGATTGCTTGAACTCTTTCCCTTTTTACTCTTTTGAGAACTCTTGGGATCAGAGGAATGGGAGGAAACAAGTACACCAGCCGGTCAACCGCTACAGCCTGTGGGTCCCATGACCTGGAAGAATACCACTTGAGCTTCTACTTGAGGCGAGAGGCCTTCATGTCGATTTGTGGATAACCCCACCAACGTGTAAGCCACTGGAACACCTCCTGGTGGAGCCCCCATTCCCCCGGGTGCAGGTCGTGTCTGCTGAGGAAATCTGCTTCCCAGATGTCTACTCCCGGAATGAAGATCGCCGACAATGCCATGGCGTGTTTTTCTGCCCAGAGGAGAATTCTTGACACCTCTGACATTTCGGCTCTGCTTTTCATTCCGCCCTGTCGGTTTATGTACGTCACAACCGTCACATTGTCCGACTGAACCTGAATGGCCTGATTCTGAAAAGAGGAGGCCTGCAGAAGGGTGTTGTAGATAGCCATGTGCTCCAGGATGTTTATTGGAAGAACGACTGACTTGACCACCTTCCTTGAAACTGCACCCCCTGGGTGACTGCACCCCAATCTCAGAGGCTTGCGTCTGTGGTTAATAGAATCCAATTCTGAATCCCGAACCTTCAAACCTCCACTAGGTGAGAAGTTTGTAGCCACCACAGGAGGGAGATCCTGGCTTTTGGTGACACACAAATCCTCTGATGCATGTGAAGATGCGATCTGGACCATTTATCCAACAGATCCATGAAACCTTCCACTTGTAAGAAGCCACCATTTTCCCCAGAAGGCGGATGCATAGATGTACTGAGATTCGGGTCGGCTTCAAGACAGCCTGAACCACTGACTGGATTACCATCGCCTTTTCCAAGGGATGGAACACTTACGGAGACTCTGTGCCCAGAATCATTCCCAGGAAACGAAGCCTCTGCGTTGGTTCTAGGTGAGATTTTGGTAGGTTCAGAATCCACCCATAATCCAGGAGTAATCTGGTTGTGAGACCATTGTTCTCCAACAACTGCTCCCTGCACACAGCCTTTATCAGAAGATCGTCCAGGTAAGGAATTACATTCACTCCCTGTTTGCGAAGTAGCATCATCATCATCTCCTCCATGACTTTGGTGAACACCCTAGGTGCCGTGGAGAGACCAAATGGCAAGGCCTGGTACTGGTAGTGACGGTCCTGCAGTGCAAACTGTAGATAAGCCTGATGAGGCGGCCAGATCGCAATGTGAAGGTACGCATCCTTGATATCCAGAGACACTAGGTATTCCCCCTTTTCCAGACCTGAGATCACCGCTCTCAGAGACTCCATCTTGAATTTGAACACTCGTATGTATGGGTTCAATGACTTGAGATTCAGAATCAGTCTTACCGAACCGTCTGGTTTCAGAACTACAAACAAGCTGGAATAGTATCCCTTGTTTTGTAGAGGGGTCTGAACTGGAACAATGACCCGGGTTTGTAACAGTTTTTGAGTGGCTTCTTGTAAGGTTACTCTTGCGTCTTGTGAAACCGGTAAGCCTGATTTGAAGAATCTATGAGGTGGGAGATCCTGGAACTCCATCCTGTAGCCCTGGGATGTAAGGTCTATGACCCAAGAATCCTGGCGAGAGCTTGTCCAGGTGTGACTGAAGAAATCTAGCCGGGCTCCCACCTGCCTGTCGCCAAGGCCCACCATCATGCGGAAAGCTTTGAAGAGAAGGAGCTCTGTACTGGCGGCGGCAGAATCACCTCGGCCTTGCACCGAAACTTTGCAGTCTGAAAGGACTGTAAATTGGGTCCTGAGTAGACCTTCCTAGCTGGCGGAGATGCAGAAGGTAGACAGGTCGATTTACCCGCAGTAGCTGGTGAAATCCACTTATCGAGTTGTTCGCCAAATAAGGCCTCATCTGTGAAAGGCAGGCCTTCCTCGCCTTTTTTGGAATCCACGTCAGCAGTCCATTGATGTAGACATAATTCCCTGCGTGCCGACACTGTCATAGCTGTTGTGCGTGCATTAAGCAAACATATCTCCTTAATGGCTTCAGCCATAAAGTTCGCCGAGTCTTGTATGTGTTGCAGGAGTAAAACAATTTCCCCTTGAGGTAAGGTGTCCAACCCCTCAATTAAATTACCAGACCATTTAGCAATGGCTCGCGTAACCCACCCACATGCTATAGTGGGTCTCTGGGCCACCCCTGCAGCTGTATAAAAAGATTTGAGTGTAGTCTCATCTTAGGATCAGCTGTATCCTTTAGGGAGGCTGCACCGGGAACAGGTACTACTATTTCACATGAGAGCCTGGAGACGGACACATCCACTATCGGTAGATTTTCCCATTTTTTCCTATCCTCAGGAGGAAAAGATGATAACCACCTAGTAATTTGAAATTTATTATCTGGATTAACCCACGGTTCTTCAAACAGGGTATTTAGTTCATTTGACACAGGAAAAGTGGCTGAGGATTTTTTCTTCACATTAAAGTAAGATTCCTCACACACCTCTGTCACCTTATCAGGAATATTTTAGGATTTTCCTGATAACGTCTATGAGAGCCTCAACACCTTGCGACAGAGTACCCTCCCCTACCTCTATGTCCACCTCACCTTCCTCCATTTCAGACCATTCATTAACAGAGTCAGAATGCAGGATATGGGCCAAAGTACGTTTTTGCGGACAAATGGTAGAGGACTGAGACGCTGGTCTGAGTACGGAGTCCTTTTGCATAAACTCCGTTATATGTCTTAAGTAATGCGTCTCCTTCTCATTATGAGATAATTTAGTAGAGATGATGGAAATCATCCCCCAAATAAGAGTCCAGCCATGCTGGCTCCGTCTCACTAGCCTGAGAAGGGACACTACACCGAGTACACACTAGTGAACCCCCTGGAGAAGAGGAACACTGTGCCTTGCATGATACACACTCTTTGCCTGACTTACTGCAGCAGTAACAGCACACACAAAGGAAAAGATTAAATGCACAATTAACCCACAAAGAGCCCTTCACGAGACACAGAGAGAACCAGCACACGGCGACCTAATCGCTAAAGCCAAGTTTAGCGGGGTCGCAGACTAAGTATCTAGATTAGGGACTTAGTACAAAAGTATAAAGCTCCCCCTACTATGTCCCCCTGGTACTACTGAGGTAATCTGGGGGTTTTCTGGAGGAGCTGCACGTCCCTGCAGTCAGTGTCTGTGTAGCTGCAGTAGGGTAAAATGGCGCCTGTGAGCTGCTGGATCCGCTCAGTGAAACCCCACCCCTACAATGGCACACGGTCTTCCCACTCTTGTACTGGCTTTATGTGTCCAAGTGCGTAAAATGGATTAAGCCCCCTTTTAAACTGCAATGCCAGTCTGGGTACAGTGTACACAGACTGTGTTCTAAGTCTGGAGTCTCAGTCCGCCCCATTAAAAGCTGTGCGTCTCTGTACCCTAATGCCGCCGTAATGGCCGGCAATCCACTAGCCCGGATACAGGCTTAGTACTCACCACTCTTCTACATTCTGGCTCTGTTAGGGGTGGCGGCGTGCACATTTTTTAAACTGAGTCTGGTAGGAGGGTCATAGAGGGAGGAGCCAGCACACGTTATCAAACTTTTATAGTGCCCATGGCTTCAAGTGGACCCGTCTATATCCCATGGTACTAAATTAATTACCAGTATCCCCTAGGACGTAAGAGAAAAATAAGATTTTACTTACCGGTAAATCTATTTCTCGTAGTCCGTAGTGGATGCTGGGGACTCCGTAAGGACCATGGGAATAGACGGGCTCCGCAGGAGACATGGGCACTTTAAGAAAGAATTTAGATTCTGGTGTGCTCTGGCTCCTCCCTCTATGTCCCTCCTCCAGACCTCAGTTAGAGAAACTGTGCCCAGAAGAGCTGACAGTACAAGGAAAGGATTTTGGTAATCCAGGGCAAGATTCATACCAGCCACACCAATCACACCGTATAACTTGAGATAAACATACCCAGTCAACAGTATGAACAACAACAGAGCAACAGGTCCAACCCTGATGCAACCATAACATAACCCTTATTGAAGCAATAACTATATACAAGCATTGCAGAAGAAGTCCGCACTTGGGACGGGCGCCCAGCATCCACTACGGACTACGAGAAATAGATTTACCGGTAAGTAAAATCTTATTTTCTCTAACGTCCTAGTGGATGCTGGGGACTCCGTAAGCACCATGGGGATTATACCAAAAGCTCCCAAACGGGCGGGAGAGTGCGGATGACTCTGCAGCACCGATTGAGCAAACACAAGGTCCTCCTCAGCCAGGGTATCAAACTTGTAGTACCTTGCAAAAGTGTTTGAACCTGACCTAGTAGCCGCTCGGCAAAGCTGTAATGCCGAGACCCCTCGGGCAGCCGCCCAAGAAGAGCCCACCTTCCTAGTGGAATGGGCCTTAACTGATTTTGGCAGCGGCAATCCAGCCGCAGAATGAGCCTGCTGAATCGTGTTACAGATCCAGCGAGCAATAGTTTGCTTTGAAGCAGGAGCACCAAGCTTGTTGGAAGCATACAGGATAAACACTCTGTTTTCCTGACTCTAGCCGTTCTGGCTACATAAACCTTCAAAGCCCTGACCACATCAAGCAACTCGGAATCCTCCAAGTCAGTAGTAGCCACAGGCACCACAATAGGTTGGTTTATATGAAAGGATGAAACCACTTTCGGCAGAAATTGTGGACGGGTCCGCAATTCTGCTCTAACCGCATGGAAAACCAGATAGGGGCTTTTATGTGACAAAGCCGCCAACTCTGACACACGCCTAGCCGAAGCCAAGGCTAATAGCATGACCACCTTCCACATGAGATATTTCAACTCCACCGTTTTGAGTGGTTCAAACCAGTGGGATTTCAGGAAACTCAACACCACGTTAAGATCCCAAGGTGCCACTGGAGGCACAAAAGGGGGCTGAATATGCAGCACTCCCTTTACAAACGTCTGAACGTCAGGTAGAGAAGTCAACTCCTTTTGAAAGAAAATGGATAGGGCCGAAATTTGGACCTTAATGGAACCCAATTTTAGGCCCAAATTCACTCCTGACTGTAGGAAGTGAAGGAAACGGCCCAGCTGGAATTCCTCCGTAGGGGCATTCCTGGCCTCACACCAAGCAACATATTTTCGCCATATACGGTGATAATGTTGAGCTGTCACGTCCTTCCTAGCCTTTATCAGCGTAGGAATGACCTTCTCCGGAATGCCTTTCTCCGCTAGGATCCGCCGTTCAACCGCCATGCCGTCAAACGCAGCCGCGGTAAGTCTTGGAACAGACAGGGCCCCTGTTGCAACCAGTCCTGTCTTACAGGAAGAGGCCACGGTTCCTCTGTGAGCATTTCTTGCAGATCTGGCCAATCTGGAACAAAGAGTATCGTTCTCACTCCTCATTTTCTTATTATTCTCAACACCTTGGGTATGAGAGGAAGAGGAGGAAATACATAGACCGACTGGAACACCCACGGTGTCACCAGGGCGTCTACAGCTATCGCCTGAGGGTCTCTTGACCTGGCGCAATACCTCTGTAGTTTTTGTTGAGGCGGGATGCCATCATGTCCACCTGTGGCAGTTCCCACCGACCTGCAGTCTGTGCGAAGACTTCCTGATGAAGTCCCCACTCTCCCGGGTGGAGGTCGTGTCCCGGGATGAACACTGCTTACAGTGCGCTTACGTGATTTTCCACCCAGCGAAGAATTCTGGCGGCTACCGCCATCGCTTCCCTGCTCCTTGTGCCGCCTTGTCGGTTTACATGAGCCACTGCGGTGATGGTGTCTGACTGAATCAGAACCGGTTGGTCGCGAAGCAGGGTCTCCGCTTGACGTAGGGCGTTGTATACGGCCCTTAGTTCCAGGATGTTGATGTGAAGGCAAGTCTCCTGACTTGACCACAGACCTTGGAAATTTATTCCCTGTGTGACTGCTCCCCACCCTCGGAGGCTTGCATCCGTGGTCACCAGGACCCAGTCCTGAATGCCGAATCTGCGGCCCTCGAGAAGGTGAGCACTCTGCAGCCACCACAGGAGAGACACCCTGGCCCTGGGGGATAGGGTGATTAACCGATGCATCTGAAGATGTGATCCGGACCACTTGTCCAGTAAGTCCCATTGAAAGGTCCTCGCATGGAACCTGCCGAAGGGAATGGCCTCGTATGATGCCACCATCCTTCCCAGGACTCGAGTGCAGTGATGCACTGACACCTGTTTTGGTTTAAATAGGTTCCTGACCAGTGTCATGAGCTCCTGAGCTCTCTCTATCGGGAGATAAACCCTTTTCTGGTCTGTGTCTAGAATCATGCCTAGGAAAGGCAGACGAGCCGTAGGAACTAACTGCGACTTTGGAATATTTAGAATCCAGCCGTGTTGCCGTTACACTTCCAGAGAAAGTGCTACGCTGATCAGCAACTGCTCTCTTGATCCCGCTTTTATGAGGAGATCGTCCAAGTATGGGATAATGGCGACCCCTTGCTTCCGCAGGAGTACCAACATTTCCGCCATTACCTTGGTAAATATTCTCTGTGCCGTGGAGAGACCAAACGGCAACGTTTAAAATTGGTAATGACAATCCTGTACCACAAATCTGAGGTACGCCTGATGAGGTGGATAAATGGGGACATGAAGGTATGCATCCTTTATGTCCAGAGACACCATAAAATCCCCCCCTTCCAGGCTTGCGACGACCGCTCTCAGCGATTCCATCTTGAACTTGAACCTTTTCAGGTATATGTTCAGGGATTTTAAATTCAATATGGGTCTGACCGAACCGTCTGGTTTCGGGACTACAACATGGTCGAATAATAACCCCCTCCTTGTTGAAGGAGGGCAACCTTGACCACCACCTGTTGAAGATACAATTTGTGAATTGCAGTTAACACTATTTCCCTCTCGTGGGGGGAAGCCGGCAGGGCCGTCGGTGACGGGGCATCTCCTCGAATTCCAGCTTGTAACCCTGAGACACAATATCTATTGCCCAGGGATCCAACAGGGAGTGAACCCACTTGTGGCTGAAATTTCGAAGGCGTGCCCCCACCGGGCCTAGCTCCGCCTGTGGAGCCCCAGTGACATGCGGTGGATTTTGTAGAGGCCGGGGAGGACTTCTGTTCCTGGGAACTAGCTGTGTTGTGCAGCTTCTTTCCTCTGCCCCTGCCTCTGGCAAGAAAGGACGCACCTCGGACTTTCTTGTTTCTTTGTGATCGAAAGGACTGCATTTGATAATGTCGTGCTTTCCTAGGCTGTGCGGGAATATAAGGCAAAAGATCAGAATTACCAGCCATAGCTGTGGAGACCAGGTCCGAGATCCCTTCTCCACATAATCCTCAGCCTTGTAAGGTAAACCTTCCATATGCCTTTTAAGTCGGCATCACCTGTCCATTGCATGTTCCACAGGACACGTCAAGCAGAAATCGACATAGCGTTGACTCTAGAACCCAGTAGACTAATGTCTCTTTGGGCATGTTTTATATATATATATATATATATATATATATATATATATATATATATATCTATCTATATATATATACACATACATACATACATACATACTAGGGTCTCAATCTCTGCTGATAAGGTATCTGTCCACGCTGCTACAGCGCTATAAACCCATGCCGACACAATCGCCGGTCTGAGTAGTGTCCCAGAATGTGTGTAAATGGACTTCAAAGTACTTTTACTGCATGCTATCTGCAGGATCCCTGAGGATAGCTGTTAAGTCAGCGCTACCTTTTGGGCAAACGTGACACCCTAGGGGAAGATTCCCATCGTATCCTGGCCCTAGTAGGGAAAGGATACTCCCTGAGAATTCTTTATGGGAAACTGCAGTCTCTTGTCTGGAGATTCCCGCTCTTTTTCTTCATGAGAGGAGGGAAATTTACCTCAGCTTTCTTCCCCTTAAACATGTGCACCCTTGTGTCAGGGACAGATGAGTCATCAGTGATATGCAAAACATTTTTTATTACAATAATCATATATTGAATACTTTCCTTCCATTTTGGCTGTAATTTTGCATTATTGTAGTCGACACTGGATTTGTGTCGATATCAGTGTCTATTATTTTGGATAGTGATCATTGAGAGACTCTGAAGGTCTCTGCGACATAGGGACAGACATGGGTAGATTCCCTGTCTGTTCTCTAATCTTTTGTGCAGTAAAATTTACCTTAGCACTTAATTTCACATATCCAAACAGGTGTCGGCGTTGTCGACGGAGACACCACTCACACACACATTTGCTCCATCTCCTCCGAACGGGAGCCTTTTACCTAGACATGTCGACACACACGTACCGACACACCACACACTCAGGGAATGCTCATCTGAAGACAATTCCCCCACAAGGCCCTTTGGAGAGACAGAGAGAGAGTATGCCAACACACACCCCAGCACTATAAACCCAGGAATAACACCGTAACTTAATGTTAACCCAGTAGCTGCTGTTTATATTGATTTTTGCGCCTAATTAAGTGCCCCCCCCTCTCTTTTTACCCTCTTCTACCGTGTATCTGCAGGGGAGAGCCTGGGGAGCTTCCTCTCAGCGGAGCTGTGGAGAAAAAATGGCGCAGGTGAGTGCGGAGGAAGAAGCCCCGCCCCCTCGACGGCGGGCTTCTGTCCCGCTTAAATATACTTTTTCTTGGCGGGGGCTCATACATATATACAGTGCCCAACTGTATATATGTGTACTTTTGCCAAAAGAGGTCCATATGCTGCCCAGGGCGCCCCCCCCCCTTGCGCCCTGCACCCTTACAGTGACCGGAGTATGTGAGGTGTGTGGGAGCAATGGCGCACAGCTGCAGTGCTGTGCATTACCTCAGTGAAGAACGGAGTCTTCTGCCGCCGATTTCGAAGTCTTCTTGCTTCTCATACTCACCCGGCTTCTGTCTTCCGGCTCTGCGAGGGGGGCGGCGGCGCCGCTCTGGGATCGGACGACGAGAGTGAGATCCTGTGTACGATCCCTCTGGAGCTAATGGTGTCCAGTAGCCTAAGAAGCAGGACCTAGCTTCAGAGAGTAGGGCTGCTTCTCTTCCCTTTGTCCCACGATGCAGGGAGTCTGTTGCCAGCAGAGCTCCCTGAAAATAAAAAACCTAACAAAATACTTTCTCACAGCAAGCTCAGGAGAGCTCACTGAACAGCACCCAGCTCGTCCGGGCACAGTCTCAAACGGAGGTCTGGAGGAGGGACATAGAGGGAGGAGCCAGAGCACACCAGAATCTAAATTCTTTCTTAAAGTGCCCATGTCTCCTGCGGAGCCCGTCTATCCCCATGGTCCTTACGGAGTAGCCAGCATCCACTAGGACGTTAGAGAAACATACTTTAACCACTACAATTTTTTTTAACGCAGCTGTGAGGCTAATCTTCCTTGCTAAACATTAATCATCTGCTTGGCAAGTCCCTCAATTGCCTACTGGTCTTCTGTGGTATTCAATATAAAATATTTTCTCTTACACATAAGACTATTGGCCAAACCACACTAACATACATCTCTTTGCTTGTCTCAAAATAACTCCCAATCAGACCTCTCCGCTTTGCACAAGATCTGCAGCTTTCATCCACATGTGTTGCTTGCTCCTATTCACTGTTATAAGACTCTGTGGAATGCACTACCATGCACAAGAAGACTCTCCTCTAGTATCCAAACATTCCCTAAAACTCATCTCTTCAGACAAGCTTATCAGATTCTTGACCCACCACATAAGTTTCCTTACATCTTCACTTACAATCTATACAAACGTGTTTTTTCAGTAGAAAAGTTTTGTTTTTTTGTTCAAGCAGCCAAATTGGATTGACCCCCCCCCCCCCCCCCCCCCACCAAAAAAAAAATTAAAAAAAAATTCAGGGGAAACATATGAACGTTCATACGTTTCCCCTGTATTTTTTTTTGGGGGGGGGGCCAATCCAATTTGGCTGCCTGAACAAAAAAACAACAAAACCTTTTCTACTAAAAACACACAGGTTCAGTAAAAATAAGATTTTACTTACCGGTAAATCTATTTCTCGTAGTCCGTAGTGGATGCTGGGGACTCTGTAAGGACCATGGGAAATAGACGGGCTCCGCAGGAGACAGGGCACTTTAAGAAAGAATTTGGATTCTGGTGTGTTCTGGCTCCTCCCTCTATGTCCCTCCTCCAGACCTCAGTTAGAGAAACTGTGCCCGGAAGAGCTGACAGTACAAGGAAAGGATTTTGGAATCCAGGGCAAGACTCATACCAGTCACACCAATCACACCGTATCACTCGTGATAAATTTACCCAGTTAACAGTATGAACAACAACGGAGCATCAGATCAACCCTGATGCAACCAAACAAACCTTATTTAAGCAATAACTATATACAAGTACTGCAGAAGAAGTCCGCACTTGGGACGGGCGCCCAGCATCCACTACTGACTACGAGAAATAGATTTACTGGTAAGTTAAATCTTATTTTCTCTAACGTCCTAGTGGATGCTGGGGACTCCGTAAGGACCATGGGGATTATACCAAAGCTCCCAAACGGGCGGGAGAGTGCGGATGACTCTGCAGCACCGAATGAGCAAACACAAGGTCCTCCTCAGCCAGGGTATCAAACTTGTAGAACTTTGCAAAAGTGTTTGAACCTGACCAAGTAGCTGCTCGGCAAAGCTGTAATGCCGAGACCCCTCGGGCAGCCGCCCAAGAAGAGCCCACCTTCCTTGTGGAGTGGGCTTTTACTGATTTTGGAAGCGGCAATCCAGCCGCAGAATGAGCCTGTGAATCGTGTTACAGATCCAGCGAGCAATAGTTTGCTTTGAAGCAGGAGCACCCAGCTTGTTGGATGCACACAGGATAAACAGCGACTCAGTTTTCCTGACTCTAGCCGTTCTGGCTACATAAACCTTCAAAGCCCTGACCACATCTAGTAACTCGGAATCCTCCAAGTCACGAGTAGCCACAGGCACCACAATAGGTTAGTTTATATGAAAAGATGACACCACTTTCGGCAGAAATTGTGGACGGGTCCGCAATTCTGCCCTGTCCATATGGAAAACCAGGTAGGGGCTTTTATGTGACAAAGCCGCTAATTCTGACACATGCCTAGCCAAAGCCAAGGCTAATAGCATGACCACCTTCCACGCGAGATATTTTAACTCCACCGTTTTGAGTGGCTCAAACCAGTGTGACTTCAGGAAACTGAACACCACGTTAAGATCCCAAGGTGCCACTGGAGGCACAAAAGGGGGCTGAATATGCAGCACTCCCTTTACAAACGTCTGAACTTCAGGAAGAGAAGCCAGTTCTTTTTGAAAGAAAATGGATAGGGCCGAAATCTGGACCTTAATGGAACCCAATTTCAGGCCCAAAGTCACTCCCGACTGTAGGAAGTGAAGGAAACGGCCCAGCTGGAATTCCTCCGTAGGGGCATTCCTGGCCTCACACCAAGCAACATATTTTCGCCATATACAGTGATAATGTTTAGCCGTCACGTCCTTCCTAGCCTTTATCAGCGTAGGAATAACCTCATCCGGAATGCCTTTTTCTGCTAGGATCCGGCGTTCAACCGCCATGCCGTCAAACGCAGCCGCGGTAAGTCTTGGAACAGACAGGGCCCCTATTGCAACAAGTCCTGTCTTAGAGGCAGAGGCCATGGGTCCTCTGTGAGCATTTCTTGCAGATCTGGATACCAAGTCCTTCTTGGCCAATCCGGAACAATGAGTATTGTTCTCACTCCTCTTTTTCTTATGATTCTCAGCACCTTGGGTATGAGAGGAAGAGGAGGAAATACATAAACCGACTGGAACACCCACGGTGTCACTAGTGCGTCTACAGCTATCGCCTGAGGGTCTCTTGACCTGGCGCAATACCTCTATCGCCTGAGGGTCTCTTGACCTGGCGCAATACCTCTGTAGTTTTTTGTTGAGGCGGGATGCCATCATGTCCACCTGTGGCAGTTCCCACCGACTTGCAATCTGCGTGAAGACTTCTTGATGAAGTCCCCACTCTCCCGGATGGAGGTCGTGCCTGCTGAGGAAGTCTGCCTCCCAGTTGTCCACTCCCGGAATGAACACTCCTGACAGTGCTCTTACGTGATTCTCCGCACAGCGAAGAATTCTGGTGGCTTCCGCCATCGCCACCCTGCTCCTTGTGCCACCTTGGCGGTTTACATGAGCCACTGCGGTGATGTTGTCTGACTGAATCAGAACCGGTTGGTCGCGAAGCAGTGTCTCCGCTTGACGTAGGGCGTTGTATATGGCCCTTAGTTCCAGGATATTGATGTGAAGGCAAGTCTCCTGACTTGACTACAGACCTTGGAAATTTCTTCCCTGTGTGACTGCCCCCCACCCTCGGAGGCTTGCATCCGTGGTCACCAGGACCCAGTCCTGAATGCCGAATCTGCGGCCCTCGAGAAGGTGAGCACTCTGCAGCCACCACAGGAGAGACACCCTGGCCCTGGGGGATAGGGTGATTAGCCGATGCATCTGTAGATGTGATCCGGACCACTTGTCCAACAGATCCCATTGAAAGGTCCTCGCATGGAACCTGCCGAAGGGAATGGCCTCGTATGATGCCACCATCTTTCCCAGGACTCGCGTGCAGTGATGCACCGACACCTGTTTTGGTTTTAATAGGTCTCTGACCAGTGTCATGAGCTCCTGAGCCTTCTCCATCGGGAGATAAACCCTCTTCTGGTCTGTGTCCAGAATCATGCCCAGGAAGGGCAGACGAGTCGCAGGAATCAACTGCGACTTTGGAATATTTAGAATCCAGCCGTGCTGTTGTAACACTTCCCGAGAGCGTGCTACGCTGATCAGCAACTGCTCTCTGGACCTCGCCTTTATGAGGAGATCGTCCAAGTATGGGATAATTGTGACCCCTTGCTTTCGCAGGAGCACCATCATCTCCGCCATTACCTTGGTAAATATTCTCGGTGCCGTGGAGAGACCAAACGCCAACGTCTGGAATTGGTAATGACAATCCTGTACCACAAATCTGAGGTACGCCTGATGAGGTGGATAAATGGGGACATGAAGGTATGCATCCTTTATGTCCAGAGACAACATAAAATCCCCCCCTTCCAGGCTTGCGATGACCGCTCTGAGCGATTCCATCTTGAACTTGAACCTTTTCAGGTATATGTTCAGGGATTTTAAATTCAATATGGGTTTGACCGAACCGTCCGGTTTCGGTACCACAAACATGGTCGAATAGTAACCCCTTCCCTGTTGAAGGAGGGGAACTTTTACCACCACCTGCTGAAGATACAATTTGTGAATTGCAGCTAACACTATTTCCCTCTCAAAGGGGGAAGCTGGCAGGGCCGATTTGAGGTAACGGTGAGGGGGCATCTCTTCGAATTCCAGCTTGTATCCCCGAGACACAATCTCTATAGCCCAGGGATCCACCTGGGAGTGAACCCACGTGTGGCTGAAATTTCGGAGACGCGCCCCTACCGGGCCTAGCTCCGCCTGTGGAGCACCAGCGTCATGCGGTGGATTTAGTGGAAGCCGGGGAGGACTTCTGTTCCTGGGAACTAGCTGTATTGTGCAGCTTCTTTCCTCTACCCCTGCCTCTGGCAAGAAAGGACGCACCTTGGACTTTCTTGCCTTTTTGTGATCGAAAGGACTGCATTTGGTAATACGGTGCTTTCTTAGGTTGTGAGGGAACATATGGCAAAAAATTTGACTTTCCAGCCGTAGCTGTGGAGACCAGGTCCGAGAGACCATCCCCAAACAATTCCTCACCCTTGCAAGGTAAAACCTCCATGTGCCTTTTTGAGTCGGCATCACCTGTCCATTGCCGAGTCCACAGGACCCTTCTGGCAGAAATCGACATTGCATTTATTCTAGAGCCCAGTAGGCTAATGTCTCTTTGAGCATCTCTCATATATAGGACAGCGTCTTTTATATGCCCCAGGGTTAGTAATATAGAATCCTTGTCCAAGGTATCAAGTTCCTCAGATAAGGTATCTGTCCATGCTGCTACAGCACTACACATCCAGGCCGACGCAATTGCCGGCCTTAGTAAGGTACCTGAATGTGTATAAATGGACTTCAGGATACCCTCCTGCTTTCTATCCGCAGCATCTTTTAGGGTGGCCGTATCCGGTGACGGCAGGGCTACCCTCTTGGATAAGAGTGTTAAAGCTTTGTCTACCCTAGGGGAGGATTCCCAGCGTAACCTGTCCGTTAGCGGGAAAGGATACGCCATAAGCATCCGTTTGGAAATCTGCAGTTTTCTATCTGGAGATTCCCAAGCCTTTTCACAGAATTCATTTAACTCATGTGACGGGGGGAAAGGTCACCTCCTGCCTTTTTTCCCCTTACATATAAACCCTCTTGTCAGGGACTGGGGTTTCCTCTGTGATGTGCAACACATCTTTCATTGCTATAATCATGTAACGGATGGCTTTAGCCATTTTAGGCTGTAACTTTGCATCATCGCCATCGACACTGGAGTCAGAATCCGTGTCGATATCTGTGTCAACAATTTGGGATAGTGGGCGCTTCTGAGACCCTGACGGCCTCTGCGACATAGGATCAGGCATGGGCTGAGACCCCGGCTGTCCCAAGGCTTCAGTTTTATCCAACCTTTTATGCAAGGAAGTAACATTATCATTTAAAACCTTCCACATATCCATCCAATCGGGTGTCGGCGGCGACCCCACATTCATTTGCTCCCGCTCTGTTTCCACATAGCCTTCCTCGTCAAACATGCCGACACAAGCGTACCGACACACCACACACTCAGGGGATGCTCTATTTGAAGACAGTTCCCCCACAAGGCCTTTTGGAGAGACAGAGAGAGAGTATGCCAGCACACACCACAGCGCTATATGTCCCAGGAATCACACAGTAACTTAGTGTTAACCCAGTAGCTGCTGTATATACTGTTTTTGCGCCAAATATATGTGCCCCCCCCCTCTCTTTTACCCTCTTCTACCGTGATTCTGCAGGGGAGAGCCTGGGGAGCTTCCTCTCAGCGGAGCTGTGGAGAGAAAATGGCGCTGGTGAGTGCTGAGGAAGAAGTTTTCTGTGTAAAAATATGGCGAGGGCCCATGCATATATACAGTGCCCAACTGTATATATGCCCACTTTTGCCAAGAGGTTTCTAATTGCTGCCCAGGCCCCCCCCCCCCCCCCCCCTGCACCCTTCAGTGACCGGAGTATGTGGGTTTAGTGTGGGAGCAATGGCGCACAGCTGCAGTGCTGTGCGCTACCTCATATGAAGACTGGAGTCTTCTGCCGCCGATTTCGAAGTCTTCTTGCTTCTGTCACCGGCTTCTGGCTCTGCGAGGGGGACGGCGGCGCGGCTCCGGGATCGGACGACCAAGGGTGCAATCCTGTGTACGATCCCTCTGGAGCCAATGGTGTCCAGTAGCCTAAGAAGCAGGACCTATCTTCAGTGAGTAGGGCTGCTTCTCTCCCCTCAGTCCACCGTAGCAGAGAGTCTGTTGCCAGCAGATCTCTCTGAAAATAAAGAAACCTAACAAAATACTTTCTTTTTAGCAAGCTCAGGAGAGCTCACTAAGTAGCACCCAGCTCGTCCGAGCACAGTTTCTCTAACTGAGGTCTGGAGGAGGGACATAGAGGAAGGAGCCAGTACACACCAAAATCCAAATTCTTTCTTAAAGTGCCCTGTCTCCTGCGGAGCCCGTCTATTCCCCATGGTCCTTACGGAGTCCCCAGCATCCACTAGGACGTTAGAGAAACGAGATTTATGATAAGAACTTACCGTTGTTAAATCTCTTTCTGCGAGGTACACTGGGCTCCACAAGGATTAACATCGGGGTGTAGAGTAGGTTCTTGGTCCGAGGCACCAACACGCTCAAAGCTTTTGACTGTTCCCAAGATGCACAGCGCCGCCTTCTCTATAACCCCGCCTCCGTGCACAGGAGCTCAGTTTCGTTAACCAGCCCAATGCAGTAGCAGGTACCAGAGACGACAATTGCTCGTAGCCAATTACACCACACACTCACCACAGAAGAGGGTGTCAGCGGCTATGCCAATACCAACCCAAAGAAGCCAAGTGCGTCAGGGTGGGCGCCTTGTGGAGCCCAGTGTACCTCGCAGAAAGAGATTTAACAAAGGTAAGTTCTTACCATAAATCTCGTTTTCTGCTGCGGGGTACACTGGGCTCCACAAAGATTCACGTCGGGGATGTCCCAATGCAGTTCCTTATGGGAGGGGACGCACTGTAGTGGGCACAAGAGCCCGGCGTCCAAAGGAAGCATCCTGGGAAGCAGCGGTATCTAAGGCATAGAACCTTATATAAACGTGTTCCCTGAGGACCACGTTGCCGCCTTGCACAATTGTTCAAGGGTCGCACCACGGTGGGCCGCCCAAGAAGGTCCAACCAACCGAGTAGATTGGGCTTTGATGGTAGCAGGAACCGGACGACCAGCCTGTACATAAGCAAGTGCAATCACCATTCTAATCCATCTGGCCAGAGTCTGCGAAAACCAAACAACATGAAAAGAGAATCAGATTTCCTAATGGAGGATGTTCTCTTCACATAGATACGGAGAGCCCGTACTACATCCAAAGACCGCTCTTTGGAATTAAAGGCCGGAATCACAATCTCCTGATTAAGGTGGAAGGAAGAAACCACCTTGGGTAAATAACCCGGGCGCGTTCTAAGAACCGCCCGGTCACGGTGAAAAATCAAATAGGGAGACTTACAGGATAAGGCACCCAAGTCCGAGACCCTTCTAGCTGAAGCAATAGCCAGCAAGAATAACACCTTAAGGGAAATCCACTTAAGATCAGCAGAGGTAAGAGGTTCAAACAGAGACTCTTGTAAGGCCTCCAAAACCACTGACAGATCCCAAGGGGCCACAGGTGGCACATAAGGAGGCTGAATCCGCAACACACCCTGAGTGAATGTATGGACATCAGGTAGGGTAGCAATCTTTCTCTGAAACCAAACCGACAAGGCAGAGATGTGAACCTTGAGGGAGGCCAGACGCAGGCCTAAGTCCAGGCCCTGTTGTAGAAAGGCCAAAAGTTAGGCCGTACTAAACTTAAAAAAGTCATGATTGTGAGATGCACACAAAGTAAAGTAAGCTTTCCAGACCCTATGGTAGATCCAAACAGAAGCCGGCTTATGGGCCTTCAACATAGTTTGAACGACCACCTCAGAAAAACCCTTGGCCCTCAGGACGGAAGCTTCAGGAGCCCTGCCGGCAAAGCCAGACGGGCCAAGTCCTGGTAAACACAAGGGCCCTGAACGAGGTCGTCTGCACGTTGTGGATGTAGAAGGGGACGATCCAACGAGAGACCCTGTAGATCGGAGAACCAGTGCCGCCTGGACCACGCTGGAGCGACCAGAAGAAGGTTTCCTCCTTCTTGCTTGAACTTCCGTATTACTCTGGGCAGGAGTGACACCGGAGGGAACACATACGGCAGCTGAAAGTTCCATGGAATTGCCAGAGCGTCCATGAACGCAGCTTGAGGATCCCTTGTCCTTGCTCTGAAGACCGGAACCTTGTGATTGTGTCGAGACGCCATCAGATCAACATCTGGAAGGCCCCACGTGTCCACGAGAAGTTGAAACACCTCCGGATGGAGGCTCCACTCTCCGACGTGTACGTCCTGACGACTGAGATAGTCTGCTTCCCAGTTCAGAACGCCAAGAATGAACAAAACGGATATGGCCGGCAGATGGCGCTCTACCCACTGAAGAATCAATGATACTTTCATAATTGCCATGTGGCTTCGATTGCCACCTTGATGATTGATGTATGCCACCGTAGTGGCGTTGTCCGATTGTACTTGAACAGGTCTGTTCTGTATCAGATGCTGGGCCATTGTCAACGCATTGAACACTGCCCGCAATTCCAGAATGTTTTTAGGGAGTAGTGACTCCTCCTCGGTCCACTGACCCTGGAGAGAGTGTTGTTCCAACACCGCGCCCCAACCTCTCAAACTGGCATCCGTCGTTAGCAGGACCCAGTTGAATATCCAGAAAGGATGGCCCCTGCTCAATCGTTGGTCCTGAAGCCACCAGCTCAGTGACAGGCAGACCTCTGGAGACAAGGAGATCATGTGAGATCTGATCCGGTGAGGCAGGCCGTCCCACTTGGACAGAATTTGAGCATACTCCACCATTTCGAAAGCCGACACCATGAGACCTAGCACTTGCATTGCCGAATGAATCGACACATGCGGATGAGATAGGAAGCATCGAATTTTCAGGACTTTCTCCTGAGACAGAAATAACCGCTGGTTGTGAGAGTGTCCAATAACACTCCCAGGTGTATCATGCTCCGAGCAGGAACCAGGGAGGATTTCTTCCAGTTGTTCAGCTACCTGTGAGCTTTCATGCACTGGACCATCAGATCGATATAACACAGGGGAAGTTCTGGGGAATTCTCCAGGATCAACAAATCATCCAAATACGGTAGGATCCTGACCCCTTGACGGCGGAGTGTAGCCGTCATGACCGCCATAACTTTGGTGAAAATTTGGGGAGCCGTTCTCAAACCAAAGGGTAACGGCCGAAATTGGTAATGAAGGTTGCCCACCGCAAACCGCAGGTACTGCTGATGAGATACCGCAATAGGAATATGTAGGTAGGCATCATGTATGTCCAGAGAGACCGTAAAGTCTCCAGGCTCCAAGGCTAGAACAATAGAGCGCAGAGTTTCCATACGAAACTTGGAGACCCGCACATGCTTGTTCAAGGACTTCAGATTGAGAATGGGCCGTGAGGACCCGTTCGGTTTCGGGTCTAGGAACACCGGTGAATAGTATCCCTTGCCTCTCTGAGCTAGAGGCACCTGTACCACCACTCCTGTGGTCAGGAGGGAATGTACCACAGAGTGCAAAGTGTTTGCTTTTCCCGGATCCAGAGATACATCTGTCAGGCAAAGTCTATGAGGGGGACAATTCTTGAAGGGTATGGCGTAACCTCGAGTGACGACTTCCCTTACACAGGTATCTGAAGTGGTCTTTAATCATTCCTAGGCAAAACCTAGAAGTCGGCCCCCCACCCTGGGATCCCCCAGAGGGAGGCCCGCCCAGTCATGCGGCAGGCTTGCCGGTTTTGGAAGCAGGCTGACAGGCAGCCCAGGCACGCTTCGGTCTGGGCTTTGCAGGTCTGGAAGCATGAGCTTGCTTTGGGTACGCCTGACCTTTTGCTTTACCTGGAGGATGAAAGGGCGGAGGGAAAGTACTTTTAGCCTTCTGTGCGGAAGGAGCCGTACCAGGTAGGCAAGCTATTTTAGCAGTAGCCAGATCAGCCAGAATCTTATTGAGGTCTTCTCCAAAGAGAATGTCTCCCTTGAAAGGAAGCACCTCCAGGGTTTTCTTGGAATCCACATCCACCGACCAGGATCTCAACCACAGGATACGTCTAGCCAAGACGGACGTAGTAGCAGCCTTGGCCGCCAGCACCCAGGCATCGAAGACCGCCTCCTTAAGGTACAAAGAAGCCGTGGTAATATATGAGAGACATTGTCGAGTATGCTCAGATGCGCTGGAAGGCAGTTCCGCCTCAAGCTCCTGAGCCCATGCCTCAACAGCTTCAGCAGCCCATGTCGCTGCAAATGTGGCCTATGCACAGCCCCTGGTAGGGTGTAAATTGCTTTCAAACAACCCTCCACGCGTCTATCCGTCGGTTCCTTCAGAGAGGCGACAGTAGTTACTGGCAGAGCAGAGGAAACTACCATGCGCGCCACATGAGAATCTATAGGCGGAGGAGTTTCCCAATTCTTACATATCTCCGCAGAGAGGATAGCGAGCCAACAGTCTCTTACTCGGTGCAAATTTTGTCCCCGGATTTTTCCAGGATTCCTGACGTATGTCAACCAGGTGTTCAGAATGAGGTAAAACTTGTTTAAACCACCTTCTTACGTTTAAACCTATCCGTTTTCTTAGAGACAGCCTCAGGCTCAGGATAATCAGACACCTGAATAATGAGCCTAATTGCCTCAATCAAATCTGGGACATCCACCATAGATTTCCCTTCCCCATCAGAAACATCTGAGTCAGTGTCTGTGGGATCAGTATATGCACCATCCTCCTCAGAGGACGTGTCTGGGATAGCAGTGGATTGGGAGGAGGTAATGGCCCATTTAGAAGACAGATTAGTCTTAGGCGGGCGAGAGTGACACTGAGATTTGGACATTGACCGGTTTAAATGCTGTAACTGGGTGGAGATTTGATCTGCCCATGGCAGATTAATAGCAGGGACCATAACCTGCTGCACTGGCACAGGGGGTCCCACATTGGGTGGCAATTTAGTCACAAGCATGTTTAACAGCGTGGAAAAGGTAGCCCAAGGTGGGTCCTGTGATGCCCAGGTGCTACAGACCCACAGGAGGGTAAAGAACCCCCTGAACCTGAACTCTCAGCTGCCATATTCTCCTCCATCACGTCTGTGGCCTCACTACCACGCAATGTGGGAGAAGCCCCAGCGTCGTTGCCACAATAATGTGCACAATATCGGGCAACCTGGTACAAGCGTAAGCAGAGATGTACCTAGCAAGAACTCCTAGTGAAGTGCGACTATGACAGCACAACCGGGAGTTCAAGAGATTTTATATATATAGATTATATATATATATATAGATTATATATATATATATATATATATATATATATATACACACACACACACACACACACACGGTGACTATAAATCACAAGTAAAAATAATAAGCAGGTATAACTTGTGATACAAATCCTATATCATTCAGAAGATAGGATTTTAATAACCTGCCGGTAAATCCTTTTCTCGTAGAACGTAGAGGATGCTGGGGTCCATTTTAGTACCATGGGGTATATACGGTTCCGCAGGAGCCTTCAGCACTTTAAGACTTTTCAACAGTGTGTACTGCTCCTCCCTCTATGCCCCTCCTCCAGACCTCAGTATAGTAATTGTGCTAGAGGAGACGGACATTCTCGAGAGAGGAATTACTATTAAACTTGTGGCGAGATTCACACCAGCTCACACCATCCATAAACAACATGTCGGCTAACATGGCCTTAAACATAAGTCATGCCAACCAGCATGCATAACGCAACAGCAACAGCTGTTAACATCTGAACACATGAAAAAATGTGCAGAAAAATAAAACGTAATCAGCAGGAAAAATGAGCACTGGGCGGGCGCCCAGTATCCTCTACGGACTACGAGAAAAAAAATTTCCGGCAGGTAATTAAAATTTTCTCTTACGTCCTAGAGGATGCTGGGGTCCATTTTAGTACCATGGGGATATACCAAAGCTCCCAGTACGGGCGGGAAAGTGCTAATGTTCCTGCAGAACTGACTGACGAAATTGAAGGTCGTAAGCAGCCAAGGGGGTATATTTACTAAAAATCGTATTTTCCCGAATGAGGTTAAAGTTCAATCACGAATGACATCGAAAGTGTAAAACTGCAACTTTTTGAATTTATTACGACTAATTTACTAAGCTGTCGTATTCTGCATTTTCGTATTTACCGATGTCATTCGTATTTTTTGGCAGTGTTTTACGGGAGCGAATTGTAAAACACTGCCGACTTTAACATAATGAATCTCGGGCGGATCTGTGAGATCCGTGCTGGGCTTCATTGTGCACCTTTCGTAAAAAATTAAACATTGTTAACAATCTAAAAAAAAAAAAATGCGTGGGGTCCCCCCTCCTAAGCAAAACCAGCCTCGGGCTCTTTGAGCCGGTCCTGGTTGAAAAAATATGGGAAAAAAAGTGACCGGGGTTCCCCCATATTTAATCAACCAGCACCGGGCTCTGCGCCTGGTCCTGGTTCCAAAAATACGGGGGACAAAAAGCGTAGGGGTCCCCCGTATTTCTGAAACCAGCACCGGGCTCCACTAGCTAGATACATAATGCCACAGCCGGGGGACACTTTTATATTGATCCCTGCGGCCCTGGCATTACATACCCAACTAGTCACCCCTGGCCGGGGTACCCTGGAGGAGTGGGGACCCCTTCAATCAAGGGGTCCCCCCCCTCCAGCCACCCAAGGGCCAGGGGTGAAGCCCGAGGCTGTCCCCTCCATCCAAGGGCGGCGGATGGGGGGCTGATAGCCTTTTTGTCAAAATTTGAATATTGTTTTTAGTAGCAGTACTACAAGTCCCAGCAAGTCTCCCCCGCAAGCTGGTACTTGGAGAACCACAAGTACCAGCATTCGGTGGAAAACCGGGCCCGCTGGTACCTGTAGTACTACTACTAAAAAAATACCCTAATAAAAACAGAAGACACACACCTTGAAAGTAAAAGTTTAATTCATACATCCACACCTCCAAACATACATACTTACCTATGTTCACACGAGGGTCGGTCCTCTTCTCCATGTAGAATCCATGGTGTACCTGTTGGAAAAATTATACTCACAAAATCCAGTGTAGATGGGTCCTCCTCTGTTCGATTTGTAATCCACGTACTTTGCAAAATAAAAAAACGGATACACGACCACGCACTGAAAGGGGCCCCATGTTTTCACATGGGACCCCTTTCCCCGACTGCCAGGAACCCCCCCTGACTTCTGTCTAAGAGGGTTCCTTCAGCCAATAAGGGAGCGCCACGTTGTGGCACCCTCCTGATTGGCTGTGTGCTCCTGTAGTGTATGTCAGGCAGCACACGGCAGTGATACAATGTAGCGCCTATGCGCTCCATTGTAACCAATGGTGGGAATTTTGTGGTCAGCGGTGAGGTTACTTTCGGTCAACCGCTGACCACAAAGTTCCCACCACTGGATACAATGGAGCGCATAGGAGCTACATTGTATCACTGCCGTGTGCTGCCTGACATACACTACAGGAAGGAGCACACAGCCAATCAGGAGGGTGCCACAACGTGGCGCTCCCTGATTGGCTGAAGGAACCCTCTTAGACAGAAGTCGGGGGGGGGGGGGGGGGTTCCTGGCAGGCGGGGAAAGGGGTCCCATGTGAAAACATGGGGCCCCTTTCAGTGCGTGGTCGTGTATCCGTTTTTTTATTTTGCAAAGTACGTGGATTACAAATCGAACAGAGGAGGACCCATCTACACTGGATTTTGTGAGTATAATTTTTCCAACAGGTACCCCATGGATTCTACATGGAGAAGAGGACCGACCCTCGTGTGAACATAGGTAAGTATGTGTGTATGGAGGTGTGGATGTATGTATTAAACTTTTACTTTCAAGGTGTGTGTCTTCTGTTTTTATTGGGGTATTTTTTTAGTAGTAGTACTACAGGTACCAGTGGGCCCGGTTTTCCACCGCATGCTGGTACTTGTGGTTTTCGAAGTACCAGCTTGCGGGGGAGGCTTGCTGGGACTTGTAGTACTGCTACTAAAAACAATATTCAAATTTTGACAAAAAGGCTATCAGCCCCCCATCCGCCGCCCTTGGATGGGGGGGGACAGCCTCGGGCTTCACCCCTGGCCCTTGGGTGGCTGGGGGGGGGACCCCTTGATTGAAGGGGTCCCCACTCCTCAAGGGTACCCCGGCCAGGGGTGACTAGTTGGGTATGCAATGCCAGGGCCGCAGGGACCAAGTGTCCCCCGGCTGTGGCATTATGTATCTGGCTAGTGGAGCCCGGTGCTGGTTTCAGAAATACGGGGGACCCCTACGCTTTTTGTCCCCCGTATTTTTGGAACCAGGACCAGGCGCAGAGCCCGGTGCTGGTTGTTTAAATATGGGGGAACCCCGGTCACTTTGTTTCCCATATTTTTACAACCAGGACCGGCTCAAAGAGCCCGAGGCTGGTTTTGCTTAGGAGGGGGGACCCCACGCATTTTTTTTTTTTAAATTAACACTTTCCCACCCCTTCCCACTGAAAAACATGCACGGATCTCATGGATCCGTGCATGCCTATCCGAACACGGTAAAAAAAAGCAGGTCTGTTTTATTTTAGCACTTTTTCACGATTTGTACTTTTTCACGGCAGTGTTTGGCTATTGTCGGCAGTGTTTGTGAATTGCACTTTTTAGTAAATGACCGATTTCTACCAAATTCCAGGCGTATTTGACCGATGGTGTATTCATTCGTATTTTTTTCCTAGGACTTCCAAAAAAATACGAATGCCCTCATCACTGCCGTGATTTGAGCTTAGTAAATTCCCAAGATGACACTTTGAAGAAAAAACACCATCTCGGTCAAAATTGGGACCTTAGTAAATATACCCCAAGGTGTCAAACTTATAAAACTTATCAAATGTGTTTGCACTCAACCAAGTAGCAGCTCGGCAGATTTGCAAAGCAGAGACCCCCCCCGGGCAGCCGCCCAGGACGAACCCACTTTCCTTGTAGAGTGGGCTTTTACCAAAGTTGGTAACTGCAATCCTGCCGTGGAATGAGCGTGCTGAATGGTACCCCTGATCCAGCGCGCAATAGTCTGGTTAGAAGCAGGAACCTCAATCTTGTTGGGGTCATAGAAGACAGACAGAGATTCTGTTTTCCTTATCCGAGCCGTTCTTGCAACATAAGTGCTCAGCGCTCTGACGACATCCAAGAACTTTGAGACGGCTGAGGTGTCAGAAGCTACTGGCACCACCAGTGGTTGGTTGATACGAAAAGAAGACACAGCCTTCGGAAGAAAGTGCTGATGTGTTCTCAGTTCAGCCCTATCTTCATGAAATATCAAATAAGGACTCTGTGACAGAGCTCCTAACTCAGACACTTGTCTGCCTGAAGCCAAGGCCAACAGCATGACCACTTTTCAAGTGAGAACTTTAACTCCAGCTCTTGCAGAGGTTCAAAACAGTCCGATTTAAGGAACTGCCACGCCACATTAAGATCCCATGGTGCCACAGGAGGCACAAAGGGAGGTTAGATGCGCAGAACCCCTTTCACGAACGTCTGGACCTCAGGTAGAGAAGCCAATTGTTTCTGAAAGAAAACTAACAAGGTCGAAATTTGAACCTTGATAGATCCTAATCTCAATCCAGCATCCACAACTGCCTGTAGAAATAGGAGAAGTCGTCCTAATTGAAACTCCACCGCAGGAAACTTCTTGGATACACACCAAGATACATATTTTCTCCAAATAAGTGGTAATGTTTGGACGTTACCCCTTTCCTGGCCAGAATAAGAGTGGGAATGACTTCATTGGGAATACCCTTACGGGCTAGGATCTGGCGCTCAACAGCCATGCCGTTAAACGCAACCGCGGTAAGTCCTGATAAACTAACTGCCCCTGCTGAAACAGGTCCTCGCGAAGAGGAAAAGGCAGAGGATCTTCCATTAATAACTCTTGAAGATCTGGATACCAAGCCCTCCTTGGTCAGTCCAGAGCAATGAGTATTGCTTGAACTCCTGGTCTTCTGATGATCTTGAGAAATTTTGGAATAAGTGGAAGTGGAGGGAACAGATACACCGACCGAAACACCCACTGGGTCACCAGTGCATCTATCGCTATAGCTTGTGGGTCTCTTGACCTGGAACAATATTTCTGAAGCTTCTTGTTGAGGAGTGATGCCATCATATCCACTTGAGAAACACCCCAACAACTTGCCACCACCGCAAAGACTTCTGGATGAAGATCGTGTCCGCTGATGAAGTCTGCTTCCCAGTTGTCCACTCCCGGAATGAAAATTGCTGACAGAGTTTTGCATGTCTTTCTGCCCAGAGGAGTATCTTTGTCACCTCTGCCATTGTTGCTCTGCTTTTTGTTCCGCCTCGGCGGTTTATGTAAGCTACTGCCGTCACATTGTCTGACTGGATCTGTATGGGACGGCCTTGAAGAAGGTGTGCTGTTTGATGAAGACTGTTGTACACAGCTCTCAACTCCAGAATGTTTATGTGAAGGCGAGTTTCTTAACTTGACCATCTTCCTTGGAAGCTTTCGCCTTGCGTGACTGCTCCCCATCCTCGGAGACTTGCATCAGTGGTCTCCAGGATCCAGACCTGAATCCTGAACCTGCATCCCTCCAGGAAGTGAGAAATTTGTAGCCACCAAAGGAGCGAAATTCTGGCTTTCGCTGAAAAGGTTATCATTTGATGCATGTGGAGATGCGACCCGGATCACTTGTCCAGTAGGTCCCACTGGAAGACCCTGGCATGGAATCGGCCATATTGTAGCGCTTCGTAAGCTGCTACCATTTTCCCCAACAGGCGAATACACTGATGAATTGATACTGTTCTTGGTCTCAAACGTTGTTTGACCATGCTCTGGATCTCCTGAGCCTTTTTCACTGGTAGAAATACTCACTGTATCTCAGTGTCCAGTATCATTCCCAAAAATGATAATCTCATTGTCGGTTCCAACTGCGATTTTGGAAAGTTGATGATCCAACCGTGCTGTTAAAGCAACTTCGGGGACAATGCTATGTTCTGGAGTAGCTTGTCCCTGGATCTCGCTTTTATGAGGAGATCGTCCAATTATGGAATTATGTTGACTCCTTGTTTGCGAAGGAGAACCATCATCTCTGCCATCACCTTGGTGAATATTCTTGGAGCCGTGGAGAGCCCGAACGGTAATGTCTGGAATTGGTAGTGGCAATCCTGAACCGCAAACCTCAGGTATGCTTGATGTGGCAAGTAAATGGGGACATGCAAGTAAGCATCCTTGATGTCCACTGACACCAGAAATTCCTGTTCCTCCAAGCTTGAAATCACCGCTCTCAAGGATATCATCTTGAATTTGAACTTTTTCGGTTTAAAAATCGGTCTGACCGAGCTATCCGGCTTCGGCACCACCACAGGCTTGAATAAAAACCTTGGGTTTCTTTGTTCGGCAGGAACCAAGGCAATTATTTTGTCTTGACATAATTTGTGTATTGTGTTCAGGACATTTGTGCCGTCCTGAGCAGAAACTGGCAAGGCTGATTTGAAAAATCGTCATGGGGGAAGTGCTTGAAATTCCAACATGTAACCTTGGGATACTATCTGTAATATCCAAGGATCCCGGTCTGAGCGAAGCCAAATCTGGCTGAAATATATTAGACGTGTCCCCACCCGATTGCACTCCCACAGAGGAGCCCCAGCGTCATGCTGTGGCTTTTGCAGAAGTAGTTGCTGACTTCTGCTCCTGGGAGCTTGACGGTGTTGTAGATTTTCTACCTTTTCCTGTGACAAAAGGGGTACTCTTAGGCTTTTTGTACTTGTTGGGCCGAAAGGACTGCATAGCATGAGAATGATATGCTTTTTTTTTTTTTTTTTTTTAGCCGGTGTAGCTGCAGACGGCAGAAATGCTGACTTGCCAGATGTAGTAGTTGATATCATGGCATCTAGTTTCCTAAGAGGGCCTCAGCATTGTAGGGGAGTGCCCAACATTTCTTTTGGATTCAGCGTCAGCATTCCATTGGCGGATCCAGACTGCCCTGCGGCTGAACTCGCCATAGTAGAATACCTTGAGCCCAGTAAGCCTATGTCCTTCATAGCCTCTACCAAGTAACCTGCAGATTCTTTGATATGACCTAGAATTTGCAGCATATCATCTTTATCGACCGTGTCAATATTAACAATTAAATTGTCTGCCCACTTTACAACTGCGTTACCTACCCACGCAGAAGCAATCGCGGGCCTGAGTAACGTACCCGTAGCAACATAGATGGACTTTAAAATAGTCTCTAATTTGCGGTCAGCAGGTTCTTTTAATGAAGCTGACCCTGGGGCAGGTAAAATAATTTTCGTTGACAACCTAGAAACTGAGGTGTCTATCATTGGGGGTGACTCCCACTTACGCCTATCCTCTTCAGGGAAAGGGTCCTTAGACGGAGGAAAAGTCACCACCTGTTTTTTTATTTAATTTAAAATAATTTTTCCTCAGATGGAGGTGTTGTGTCAGGAAATTCCAACACCTCTTTTATAGCGACTATCATACATTGAATGCTCTTAGCCAGTTTGGGATCTACCCGCCTCAAATCTCCAGTGTCGACTTCAGTGTCGGAATCTGTGTCAGTGTCCCTTTGCATAATTTGGGTCACAGACCTTTTCTGGGAACAGGAGGGGTACCGAGTGGGTGACGTGGTGGAATCAGAGCATCCTCCACAGACTGTCATGCTTTGTCTGTTGTTCAGACTCAGAGAATTTACATATTACTCTGCAGCTTTCTCAGAACACTCTTGTGCCTCCAAAATGGTTTCCTCTGGGGAAGAACTTTCTCTAGACATCTTACACACGTGTACAGTTACACCACTCACACACACAGGGGAGCTATTGGGGACAGATCTACCTAAAGTCTGTCAGAGAGACCCAGAGGGGATTGCCAGTCCACACCACGCGCCCTATATGTATTACATACAATGAATATACATATACAGTATACCAAAACAGCGCTTTTTATCCAATGTGAAGCCCGCAGACTTCAATAAATTATGTGCTCCCCTCCCCTTCTATAACACCCTGGTACTTGTATCAGCGATGTGTGAGGAGAAGTAGCCTGTAGGATCAGCGCTCCGGCGTCTCTGTGAGTAGAAAATGGCGCCAAATGAGTGTTACAAACAATTCTGAGGTGAAGCCCCGCCCCCTGTAATGGCGCGGTTCAGCCACAGTAATATTTATACTGGCAGGGGTAGTGTACATCAGCGGCTCACATGTATGTACATTTTGCCAGTGAGAGTAAGGATTTATCATGTCCCTCAGAGCGAAACACCCCCCCGCCCCTGCGCTGAGAGACATGTTGCTGCGCAGCGTCCCGCGCTGCACTGGTACCTTTATGCCATGATGACCGGAGGGTCCCTCTCTGCAGGTCTCCGGTTAATACTCACCAGCCTTCTGACTTCTGGCTCTGTTAGGGGGTGGCGGCAGCACTGTGGGAGTGAGCAGCAGCCAGGCAAGTGCTGTGTTCAGTACCCTTCAGGAGCTAATGGTATCCTGTCAGCGGAAGCAGAGCCATTAAACTGAGAAGTTGGTTCCTACTTCCCCCCCTAAGTCCCACGGAGCAGGGAAACTGTTGCCAGCAGCTTCCCTGTAAAATAAAAAACCTAACAAAGTCTCTTTCAGCAAAACTCAGTAGAGCTTCACTGATGTGCAGCCAGTCTCCCGGGCACATTTTCTAAATGGAGGTCTGGAGGAGGGGCATAGAGGGAGGATCCAGTTCACACTGTTGAAAAGTCTTAAAGTGCCGAAGGCTCCTGCGGAACAGTCTATACCCCATGGCACTAAAATGGACCCCAGCATCCTCTAGGACGTAAGAGAAAAGCCAGATACACTTAGCCCCCTCAGGTATAGCAATATAGGAGTAGCCCACTGAGTGAAATACCCTTTAATAAGGCAGCCACGCAGAAGCTACATGCACACACACGTATATAGTCACAAGCGTACCATGCAGAAATTATGCACCATAAAACTGCACTGGACTAGCAATACAAAGTAATACTCAGTATGGCTATATGTGTCAACAATAGATATAACAAAATACAGTAGGTACTGGATGTATATCACAGGGTGGTTGTACCACACAACCCTGAATGTATGCACTCTTTCTTAACTAACACTGTCCCAATGACAGGTAGAATACTTAAGTGTCCTGTATGAGGCACAGCACTGGCAATCAGGCGGCTCTACAGAGGAGGATTTGCCCCAGCATTCCCAGGAACAGCTCAGCTCTGTCTGTGATGGCTGCTGACCAGGAGTGAAGGAGGGAAACGCAGCTCCAGGGCGGGAACATATGTAGAAATGGCGCCCTGGGGCTGGGGTAGGGGGCCACAGGTCAGACCTGCTCCCCCTGCTGGCATCCCCACCAGGCGCTGAGGGCAGTGAAAAACGGGGTGGTTTAACTTAAAAAACCCCAGACCTGTGCCCTGTAATTGTCCCTGGTGGCTAGTGGAGTGGCTACCCAATAACAGTGTCCACGGCCGCGCTGGATCGCTGTCAAGTGCGGCCAAAGAGACCCCTTACCTCCCCCTTGTCTGCGGCCCCACGATCCGGGAGGACAACGGCGTGTGTGTGACTGAAGAGTAGAAAAGAACCGGAGCCTCTGCTGCAGTTACCCGGCAACCAGGGCGCGGGAGTATACAGCGCCACTGGGGGTGATGGAGCTGCAGTCAGAAAAGTCTAATAGACTTTTGCTGCTGCAGCCCTTGAAGTCTTGTAAGAAAAATCTTCTTCTTTTCTTTCAATTAAGCTATCAATAGGCTGCTTCAGGCAGCCCTCCTGTTAAGTGACTGTTTACTGCATGGCACCAACTTACAAACTGAGCTCCTGTGCAGGGAGGCGGGGTTAGAGGAGGCGGCGCTGTGCATCTTGGGAACAGTCATAAGATTTGAGCCTGTTGGTGCCTCGAATCAAGATCCTACTCTACACCCCGATGTTAATCCTTGTGGAGCCCAGTGTACCTTGCAGCAGAAAACCTGTGTATTTTCGTGAGAAACAGACCCGTTTCTCTGCCTGAGGCATGAGAGACATAATACCAATTAAGACGAGGCTCGTGCTGGCTTATCGGGGATAACTGAATAGCCCCGAGTGTGACCATTACCCGCAGTCACTGACCGTAGATAATTGAATTCCCAATTATCCTAACATTTTCTCCTTACCCTTGGCCAACATTCCTGTGTGACTATATCATACAGCCTTTTAAAGAACCTCTGCACACTGGTTGGACCATTATGCAATAGATAGCACCTATCCTTATGTATCAATGCGTATTTCCCTACAGATTGTGAGCAGGGCCTTCCTACCTCTATGTTATGTTTGTTAATACCTAGTTTTGTTGTATTAGGGTTGTTTCCAATTGTAAAGAGCAACGGAATATGATGCGCTATGTAAGAAACTTAATACATTTTAGAAGTGGAGATGTTGCCATAGCAACCAATCAGATTTCACTTAACATGTATCTAACTACTTATAGAAGATAATAGCTAGAATCTGATTGGTTGCTATGGGCAACATCTCCACTCCTAAAAAAACTCACAACTTAATAAATATACCCCACAGAAGCATTTACAAATGTTTGCCTTGGGGCTACAATACTGAATATCTAGTTATGCCCCTGCTCATTGTAATGTGGTATAAAATGAACAGGAGAACAATGCACTGTTACATAATATGAAGTGGGGCACTGCAATGTGGCACAATATTAAGTGTAGATACTATAATTTGGCATCATATATTAATTGTATTTGTATAGTGTGCTTTCTCCAACAGGACTCAAGGTTGATGGGCATTGTATTGTGGCATAATATGAACTGGAGACACTGAGGCAGATTCAGTTGTTGCCGGTGCCCCCTGCTGGGCGTCTATGCTAATGGGTATCTAAAGATGGAGTCACGCTCCATCTTGAATTTTCTGCTGCGCCTAGGCACACCATGGGTTATTAGCATAAGCCTTTCATCTATTGTTCTCAGCTGCAATACAGAGAGAACAATACATCAAGGGGGACATGTACTAAGCAGTGATAAAAGTGGAGAAGTGAGCCAGTGGAGAAGCTGACCATGGCAACCAATCAGCACTGACATAACATTTAGAATTTGCATACTATAAACGTATACAGAGCAGTTGATTGGTTGCCATGGGCAGCTTCTCCACTGGCTCACTTCTCCACTTTTATCACTGCTTAGTACATGTCCCCCTAAATCATTACAGCAGGGGATTAAATCCGACTGCCCTGGCTCAATTAATCCTATTAAAGGCCAAGATAAAGATGGCTCCATCTGTATCTGAGCTATTCAATTGTTTTTCTAACAAGCTGTCCATCAGCAGCAGCACTCAACATTTTTTCAAGCAGCCTCCGGAGGTGCGAGAAAAAAATGTGTTAAGAAGTCCGTAGTTTGGATGGCCAATTCAGCGCCAGAACTGTCAGACGCGTTAACGAATGGGTGTCTCTATGAGAGAAACAATTGAATAACTCCGATAGACACCCAGCAGGGTGAGCCAGCAACATTTGAATCAGCCCCTGTACGTCATTATGTGAATTGGGGGTACTGTGTTTCATAATGTGTACTGGCAGCCCTACAATGTGACATATTGTGAAGTAGGGAACTACTATGGTTCAGAAAATAAACTAGTACACTATTATTGGGCATAAAATTAACAATTGATTTAGAGAGGAGAAGCACTATAGGCAGTACGGATGGTGTAATGGTTAGCTCCGTGTACTCCTGTTTGCTCCCACAATCCAAAAATAAACAGGTAGGTTAATTGGCTTTCGACAAAAAATAAATAAGTTGCCCTAGTGTGTAAGTATTTACATGTACACGTGTTTAGGGCAGACTAGATGGGTCTTACCTGACATCAAAATCTATGGGGGCTATTTAATTGTTTTTGGGCGTGGATGCACATCACGCCTGTTAGCCGCATAATACGGCTAAATCTGCATTAAAATCCTGCTTTGGGAACCCCAAACTCCTGCCCAATTGAATTGTTCGGTTTTGCGACCCCTCTAAAGGCCGCTGTGAGGCAAAACAATTGAATCGCCCCCAATGTTTCTGTTACAATTGTCCTAATCCCCTTCTTTGAGAAGGCTATTGGGAAACCGTTACTTCTGTGGTACATAAGGTCAATCCCTACCAGTAATGCATGATCACCAGGGTTGGGTTCGATATGCTGGTGGTCAAAATACAAACCGCGGCATCCCGATGTTGAGTACAATGTGTACTCACAGCCTAAATAAACCCCGCCCCCCTCCCCTACGCAGCCTAACCCTATCCCTCCCCGGTGGTGCCTAAACCAAACACCCCCCACTATTCTGGAGCCTAAACCTAACCCCCCCCTCTCACCGCAACCTAAGCCTTCCCCTGCAGGATTAACCTAACCTCCACCCCCCACATGGCTTACCTGCCCGGCAGCCCTTCAAACACTCGATCGGGATCCTGGCGGTCGAGATTCTGGTGTTGGGATTGTGTTCCTAACCAGGATGCTGGCACTGGCATTCTAAGCAGTGTCAGGATTCCAGCGTCAGTATTTTAACTGCCGGGATCCCGACAGCCAGGTTCCTGACCAGATCCCAATCACAGAGCATTGTGGGGGGGAATTCAATTGTTTATCTCCATGGCTGCCACTAGATGGCACCCAACGGAGCAATTAAATTGTTGTCCCCCTGTTCTGGAGCAAATAAGGAGAGTTATGGTAGACTTCCCATGGTCAACTCTCTTTCTGGGTTCCACAGGGAAAATAATGGGGTGTAGAGCTGGATTTTGTTTCAGAGGTACCATCAGGCAAAGCTTTGACTGTCCAAGGATGCATTGGGGCCTCCTCTATAACCCTGCCTCCAGGCATAGAGCTCAGTTTCGTTAACCAGTCCAATGCAGGAGCAGGTAAAAGAGAAGGCAGAAGTTAGTCACATACGTTAGAACCACAATCTCATACAGGAGAGGGTACCAGCGGCTAATGCCATACAACCCAAAGAGGCTAGGTATGTCAGAGTGGGCGACCTGTGGAACCCAGTGTACCTCGCAGAAAACGAGATTTATGGTAAGAACTTACCATTGTTAAATCTCTTTCTGCGAGGTACACTGGGTTCCACAGGGAATAACATCGGGGTGTAGAGTAGGATCTTGATCCGAGGCACCAACAGGCTAAAAGCTTTGACTGTTCCAAGATGCTCAGCGTCGCCTCCTCTGTAACCCTGCCTCCATACACAGGAGCTCAGTTCAGTCAACCAGTCCAATGCAGTGGCAGGTAAAAGACGACAGCCGTTAGTAGCCAGTTACACCACATTCTCACAACAGGAGAATGTCTCACAACAGGAGTGCGTCAGGGTGGGCGTCTTGTGGAACCCAGTGTACCTCGCAGAAAGATTTAACAACGGCATAAATATCGTTTTCTGCAGCAGCGTACACTGGGTTCCGCAGGGAATAACATCGGCGATGTCCTAAAGCAGTTCCTCAAGAGAGGGGATGCAATGTAGTGGGCACAAGAACCCAGCGTCCAAAGGAAGCATCCTGGGAGGCAGATGTATCGAAGGCATAGACCCTTATGAACGTGTTCACTGAGGACCACGTAGCCGCCTTGCACAATTGTTCAAGTGTCGCCCCACGTCGGGCTGCCCAAGAAGGTCCAACAGACCGAGTAGTATGGGCCTTGATAGCAGCAGGAACTGGACGACCAGCCTGTACATAAGCATGTGCAATCACCATTCTAATCCATCTGGCCAGGGTTTACTCGTGAGCAGGCCAGCCACGTTTGTGAAAACCAAACAGTACAAAGAGAGAATAAGACTTCCTAATGGAAGCTGTCCTCTTTACATAGATACGGAGAGCCCGTACCACATCCAAAGACCACTCTCTGGAAGACAATTCAGGAGAGACAAAGGCCAGAACCACAATATCCTGATTAAGGTGGAAAGAAGACACCACCTTAGGTAGGTACCCGAGACGTGTCCCAAGAACCGCCCGGTCACAGTGAAAAATCAGATAGGGGAACCTACAGGACAAGGCACCCAAATCCGACACCCGTCTAGCAGAGGCAATAGCCAGTAGAAACAATATCTTAAGAGAAAGCCACTTAAGGACTGCTGATTCAAGAGGCTCAAATGGAGACCCTTGTAATGCCTCCAGAACCACCGACAACTCCCAAGGAGCCATAGGCAGGACGTAAGGAGGTTGAACCCATTACACACCCGGAGTGAATGTATGAACATCAGGTAAGGTTGCAATGTTTCTCCGAAACCAAACCGACAAGGCAGAAATATGAACCTTGATGGATGCCAAAGGCCCAAGTCCAGGCCCTGTTGCAGAAAGGCCAAATGTTTGGCCGTACTAAACTTGTAAGCGACATGATTGTTAGATGCGCACCAAGCAAAGTAAGAATGCCACACCCTATGATAAATCCGGGCAGAAGCCGGTTTCTGGGCCTTCAACATAGTTTAAATGATCGCCTCAGAAAAACCTTTGGCCCTCAGGACCGAAGCTTCAAGAGCCACGCCGTCAAAGCCAACCGGGCCAAATCCTGACATACACAAGAGCCCTGAAGGAGGAGATCTGGGTGCTGCGGAAGTAGAAGGGGACGCTCTATCGAGAGATCCTGAAGGTCTGAGAACAAATGCCGTCTGGGCCACGCTGGGGCAACCAGAAGTAGGAGTCCTCCTTCTTGCTTGAACTTCCTTATTACCCTGGGCAGAAGTGACACCGGAGGGAACATGAACGGCAGCTGAAAGTTCCATGGAATTGCCAGTGCGTCCACGAACGCTGCTTGGAGGATCCCTTGTTCTTGCTCCGAAGACCGAAACCTTGTGATTGTGTTGAGACGCCATCAGGTCCACATCTGGGAGGCCCCACTTGTCCACTAGGAGTTGAAATAATTCTGGATGGAGGCTCCACTCTCCGGAGTGTACGTTCTGACGACTGAGGAAGCCCGCTTCCCAGTTTAGGACCCCCAGAATGAACACTGCCGATATGGCCGGTAGATGGTGTTCCGCCCATTGAAGAATCCTAAATACTCCCCTCATTGCCATGCGGCTTCGAGTGCCGCCTTGATGATTTATGTACGCCACTGTGGTGGCGTTGTCCGATTGTACTTGAACAGGCCTGTTCTGTATGAAAGGCAGTGCCAGTGTCAACGCATTGAACAATGCCCGCAATTCCAGAATGTTTAATCGGGAGGAGAGACTCCTCCCTGGTCCACCTACCCTGAAGGGAGTGTTCCTCCAGCACCGCGTCCCAACCTCTCAGACTGGCATCCGTCGTCAGAAGGACCCAGAAGGGACGACACCTGCTCAAACGTTGGTCCTGCAGCCACCAACTAAGTGACAGACGGACCTCCGGAGATAAGGAGATCATGTGAGTCCTGATCCAGTGAGGCAGGCCGTCCCACTTGGCAAGAATCAGTTTCTGCAGAGGGCGGGAATGGAATTGAGCGTACTCCACCATGTCAAAAGCCGACACCATGAGACCTAGCACTTGCATTGATGAATGTATCGACACTTGTGGACGAGATAGGAAGCATCGAATCCTGTCCTGACGTTTGAGGACCTTCTCCTGAGACAACCACCACCGCTGTTTGTGAGAGAGTGTCCAACAACGCCCCCAGGTGCACCATACTCTGAGCAGGGACCAGGGAAGATTTCTTCCAGTTGATGAGCCACCCGTGAACTTGCAGAAACTGGAGCGTCAAATCCAGATGACTAAGGAGAATTTCTGGGGAATTTGCCAGGATCAACAAGTCGTCCAGATACGGGAAAATCCTGACCCCTTGACGGCGGAGTACAGCCGTCATTACCGCCATGGCAAACCAAAAGGTAAAGCCCGAAATTGAAAATGGAGGTTGCCCACAGCAAACCTCAGGTACTGCTGATGCGACATTGCAATAGGAATATGCAGGTAAGCATCCTGTATGTCCAGGGAAACCATATAATCCCCGGGCTCCAAGGCAAGAACAATAGAGCGTAGAGTTTCCATACGAAACTGAGACTCTCACAGATTTGTTCAAGAACTTGAGAATGGGCCGAGAGGACCCATTCAGTTTCGGGACTAGGAACAGCGGTGAATAGTACCCATTGCCTCTCTGAGCTAAAGGCACCTGTACTACCACTCCTGTGTCCAGGAGAGACTGTACCACCGAATGAAGAGTTTTTGCTTTCACTTGATCTGAAGGGACGTCTGTCAGGCAATATCGATGAAGGGGACGATTCTTGAAGGATATGGCGTAACCTTGAGTGACGACTTCCTGTACCCAGGCGTCGGAAGTGGTCTTCAACCATTCCTGGGTAAACCCTAGAAGTCAGCCTCCCACCCTGGGATCCCCCAGGTGGAGGCCCGCCCCATCATGCAGCAGGCTTGTCAGGTTTTGGAAGCTGGCTGATGGGCAGCCCAGGCACGTTTAGGTTTGGGCTTAGTGGTTTTGGAAGCTTAAGCCACTTTCGGGTATGCCTGACCTTTTGCTTTACCTGAAAGACGAAAGGAGCGAAAGGAAGCACTCTTAACCTTCTGCACCGAAGGAGCAGTACTAGGTAGACACGCTGTTTTAGCAGAAGCTAAGTCAGCCACTATTTTGTTGAGGTCCTCTCCAAAAAGAATGTCTCCCTTAAAAGGGAGCACCTCCAGGGTTTTCTTAGAATCCAGATCCACAGACCAGGACCGTAACCATAGAATCCGGCGAGCCAAAATGGATGTAGAAGAAGCCTGGGCCGCCAGAATACCGGCATCAGAAGCCGCCTCCTTAATGTAATGAGAGGCTGTAACAATATACGAGAGACGTCTAGTATTATCAGAAAAGTTGCAAGGCAGCTCCGCTTCCACCTCCTGAACCCACGCCTCAATAGCTTCTGCAGCCCAAGTAGCTGCAATAGTGGGCCGATGCACACCTCCTGCTAGGGTGTAAATCGCCTTTAAGCAACCGTCCACACGCTTATCCGTCGTCTCTTTCAGAGAAGTGACGGTAGTTACAGGTAGAGCTGAGGAAACAACCAGCCGCGCCACTTGTGAATCCACAGGCGGGGGTGTTTGCCAATTTTTACTTAGTTCCGCTGCGAGGGGATAGCGAGCCAGCATTTTCTTTTAGGTGTGAATTTCTTTCCCGGATTTTCCCAGGATTCCTGACGTATGTCAACTAAATAGTCAGAGTGAGGTAAAACTTGTTTAACAACCTTCTGACGTTTAAGTCTGTCCGGTTTCTTAGAAGTAGCATCAGGCTCTGGGTCACCAGTAATTTGAAGAAATAGTCCGACAGCCTCCAATAAGTCAGGAACATCCACCTGTGAGACAGACTCCCCATCAGAAGTATCCGGATCAGTATCTGTGCGCCATCCTCATCAGGTGAAGTGTCAGGGACGTGGGGGGATTGTGAGGAAGTAATGGCCCGCTTAGAGGACCCCTTGGTCTTAGGCGGGCGAGAGTTAGATTTCTGTTTTGTTAGTTTTGTTCAATTGCTGTAACTGAGTGGACAGGTGATCTGCCCATGGCGGATTAACCACCGGGACAATATGCGGTTGTACCGGCACGCGAGGTCCCATAAGGGGGCTTAAGTCTACTTACCAGCGTACTTCGTAACGTTGAGAAAGTAGCCCGAGGAGGGTCATTATGAACCCCCGTTTCTACAGTGCCACTGGGAAGGGAACCCCCAGAACCTGAACACTCTGCTGCTGTTTTCCTCTAACGTGTTTGCAGCATCACCACCACACAATGTGGGATCAGTCACAGCTCCGTCACCCCTTGTAGCTGACATACATGTAAGCTCAAACCACGGGCAACTCAGTACAATATCAGCAGTCTAATAAATTGTCAAGAACCCCCTGTGACGTGTATTAGCACAAACAGAGAATTGGTGACTGAAAATCAGAGAAAAATACTCAATAAGTATATCCTGTGAAACACCTATATAAAATAATAGCCCTGGTGCACTTCACCCCCTCAGGGTACAGAATATAGGGATAGCAATCTAAGTGAGATACACAGAATGGAAGTCACGCAGCAGCTGTATATATGCACACACACAGTCACATGTACAATGCAGAAATTATGACATGCAATAAAACTGCACTAGACTAGCAATACTAAGTACAGCTATACAATCAAAAGATATATCAATGCACAGTAAATAGTGGATGTATATCACAGGGTACTTGTACTACATAACCCTTACTAAATGCACTGTTTCTTAACAAACACTGTCAACAGACATGTAGAATACTTAAGTGTCCTGTAAAATGCACAGCGATGACAGGCAGGCGGCTTTACAGAGGAGGTTTTGGGGGTCTTTGTTTTTAGCAGCCGTGCAAACGCTATGCTGCCGCCCACTGGGAGTGTATTTTAGCTTAGCAGAAGTGCTAACGAATGTATCGCAGAGCGCATGCAAAACATTTTTGTGTAGTTTCAGAGTAGCTCAAAACCTACTACTTGCGATCACTTCAGCCTATTCAGTTCCGGATTTGACGTCACACACCCGCCCATCGTTCGCCCAGCCACGCCTGCGTTTCTTCTCGCACGCCTGCGTTTTTCGGAACACTCCCTGAAAACGGTTAGTTGCCACCCAGAAACACCCACTTCATGTCAATCACTCTGAGGCAACCAGTGCGACTGAAATGCATCGCTAGACCCTGTGCAAAACGTCATCATTCGTTGTGCCCGTATGTCGCGCGTGCGCATTGCGCCGCATGCTCAGAACTTAAGTTTTTTTTTGCCTGATCGCTAGCTGCATTTGTTTGCATCGCAGCGATCAACTCGGAATGACCTCCTTTGCCCAAACAGTCCCAGGACCAGCTCAGTATGTGAAAATGGCGCCGAAACGCTGACAGGGAGTGAGGGAGAGAGATGCAGCTCCAGGGCGGGAACATTTACCCTAAATGGCGCCCAGGGGCTGGAGGCTGGGCTACAGGTCAGAGACTTATCCCCTTGCTGGACTTCACCACCGGGTACTGTGGGCCATATAAAAACGTTTTTTAGTAAAACAGACCTGTGCCCCTGCCCTGGTGGTCTAGTGGGGTCCCTGTACTGCCACAGTGTCCACGCCTCCCACCGGCCGCGCCGGACAGCGGTTTCCAACGGGTCCCGCCTGGGGGACCTTCTTACCTCCTCCCTAAGTGCAGCCACGCGATCCCGAAGAGCTACGGTGGTGTGTGTGCTTGACTGAAGAAAACCGGAGCCTCCGCTGTAAGTACCTGGTAACTAGGACACAGATACAGAGCTGCTGGGGAAGGTGATGGAGCTACAGCAGGAGATGTCAGAGTGACATCTAACACTCAGTGTCTCTGCTGCAGCCCTTGAATTCTTCAAAATTCACTTATAAAAGCTCTTCTGATGGCTACTGTAGCAGCCCTGCCTGTTGTATGCCTGCACTGCATGGCACAGACTACAAAACTGAGCTCCTGTGCACGGAGGCGGGGTTATGCAGGAGGCCGTGCTGAGCATCTTGGGAACAGTCAAAGCTTTTACCTTGTTGGTGCCTCGGATCAAGATCCTACTCTACACCCCAATGTTATTCCCTGTGGAACCCAGTGTACCCCGCTGCAGAAAGAGGTAACCATGGTAAGTTTACCATAACTCTCCTTTTTTGCAGCGGTGTACACTGTGTTCTACAGGGAAAACATTGGGGATGACCCAAAGCAGTTCCTCAAGGGAAGGGACACACTTTAGCGGGTAAAAGTACCTGGCGTCCAAAGGAAGCATCCTAGGAGGCGGAAGTATCAAAGGCATAGAACCTAATGAACGTGTTCACTGAGGACCACGTAGCCACCTTGCACAATTGTTCTGGGTACGCGGCGCGTAGAATGGGCTTTAACTGCAGCAGGAGCTGGAAGTCCACACTGCGCATAGGCTTGTGCAACCACCATTCTAATCCATCTGGCCAAAGTTTGTGAAAACCAAACAAAACAAAAAGGGAATCTGACCTCCTGATAGAGGCAGTCCTCTCCACACAGATATGGAGAGCCTTAACCACATCCAAAGAACGTTCTTTGGGAGTAAAATCCGAAGAGAAAAGCCGGAACTACAATCTCTTGGTTAAGGTGAAAAGATGACACCAACTTAGGCAGATAACCTGGGCGAATTCGAAGAACTGCCCAGTGTCGGTGGAATATGAGAAAGGCGCTTTGTCCTGTCGTCCACCCTAAGTCAGACACCCGTCTTGCAGAGGCAATGGCCTGCAAGAAGAGGACCTTGGCTGTGAGCCATTTAAGGTCCACCAATTCAAGAGGTTCAAATGGAGACTCTTACAGAGCACTCAGCACAACAGACAAATCCCATGGAGCCACAGGTGGGACATAGGGAGGCTGAATCCGAATAACGCCCTGAATGAACGTCTGAACATCAGGTATAGAGGCAATTTTTCTCTGAAACCAAACCGACAAGGCAGATATATGAACCTTGAGGGAGGCCAGACGAAGACGTAAGTCCAGGCCTCTTTGCAGAAAAGCCAGTATTCTGGAAGTTCTGAATCTATAAACATCGTAATTCTTCTCAGCACAACAGGATAAGTAAGAATTCCAAACCCTGTAATAAATTCGTGCAGAGGCAGGTTTGTACGAAAATCCGTTGGCTCTCAGGAGTGATGCTTCAAGAGCCACACCGTCAAAGCCAGTCTGGGTAGAGACAAGGGCCCTGCACGAGGAGGTCTGGTCGTTGAAGGGGATGCCCCATCGACAGACCCTGCAGTTCTGAGAACCAATGTAAGGCAGCCGAAAGTCCTATGGAATTGCCAGTGCGTCCACGAACACTGCTTGAGGATCCCTAGTCCTTGATCCGAAGACCGGAACCTTGTGATTGTGTCAAGACGCCATTACGTCAACATCCGGTAGACCCCACCTGTCTAGGAGTTGAAAGACTTCTGGATGAAGACTCCACTCTCCGGCGTGTACGTCTTGGCGACTAAGGTAGTCCGCTTACCAGTTCAGGACACCCGGAATGAACACGGCCGATATACTTTGCAGCTGGCGTTCTGTCCAACAAAGGATTTTTGACACTTCCTTCACAGCCATGCGGCTTCGAATGCCGCCTTGATGGTTTATGTATGCCAGTGTCGTGGCGTTGTCTGACAGTACTTAAACCGGTCTGTTCCAAACCAGAGGCAGGGCGAGTAATAATGCACTGAACACTGCCCTCAGCTCTAGGATGTTTATTGGGAGGAGTGATTCTTCCTTGTTCCACTGACCCTGAAAAGACTTGCTCCAACACCGCTCCCCATCCCCTCAAACTGGCATCCGTCGTCTGAGGACCCAGTCGGGGATCCAGTAGGGACGGTCACTGCTTAATTGCTGGTCTGGAGCGACCAAGTCAACGTCAAACGAACCTCCGAAGTCAACAAGATCACTTGGGATCTGATCCGATGAGGTAGGCCATCCCACTTGGCAAGAATTAAACGTTGCAGAGGGCGGGAATGAAATTGAGCGTACTCCACCATGCCGAACATTGACACCATCAGGCCAAATACCTGCATCGCTGAGTGACCCGACACTCTGGGGTGACGGATGTAGTGTCTTATCCTGCGCTGGATTTCCAGGACCTTGTCTGGAGACAGGAACAGTCTCTGACTGTGTGTCCAGAAGCGCCACTAGGTGCACCATGCTCTGAGCTGGGACCAGCGAGGACTTCTTCCAATTGATCAGCCATCCGTGGGCTTGAAAGCAACTCACCATCAATTGTAGATGACTGAGGAGGACATCATGGGAACTCGCCAGAATCAGCAGGTCATCCAAGTACGGCAGGATTCTGACTCCCTGGCAACGGAGGTGCGCCGTCATCATGGTCATAACCTTGGTGAAGATTCGAGGAGCCGTGTCCAGTCCGAACGGCAGAGCCTGGAATTGGTACTGACTGTTGCCAACAGCAAACCACAGGAACTGCTGATGCGATATGGCAATATGAATATGCAGATAAGCATCCTGTATATCCAGGGATATCATGTAATCTCCGGGTTCCATCGCCAGCACAATAGAGCGCAATGTTTCCATACGAAACTTGGCAGCCCTCACCAATTTGTTCATTGGGTTTCTGCACAAGAAACAGGGTTGAATAATAGCCTCTGCCATGCTGGGATTGAGGTACCGGCACAACCACTACTGTACTCAGGAGAGACCCTACCACCGTTTGTAGAGCCTACGCCTTCAACGGATCCAAAGGGAGTACCATAGTGCGGAACTGGTGAGGGGGGGCATCTCTTGAAGGAGACAGCGTACCCGTGAGAGAACTTCAAGTACCCAAGCGCCTGAAGTGGTCTTTAACCAGACATGGGCGAAATTTAGAAGTCGGCCTCCCACCCTCGGGTCCCCCAGGGGGAGGCCTGCCCCGTCATGTGGCAGGTTGGTCTTGTTTCAAAGCAGGCTGATGGGCTGCCCAGGACTGTTTCGTCTTGGGCTTGGTGGTCTTGGGAGCACAAGACTGCGTGGGGTAAGACTGACCCTTGGCTTTCCCTTGAGGTCGAAATGAACGAACAGTGGTAGTCTTCACCTTCTGTGTAGGATTAGTAGGAGGAAGAAAAGCAGTCTTAGTAGCTGCTAATTCAGGCACTATTTTATTTAGGTCCTCTCCAAATAAAATGTCCCCAGTAAAGGGAAGTACCTCCAAGGTCTTCTTGGAGTCCACATCCACTTTCCACGACCTTAATCACAGTATGCGGTGAGCCAAGACAGACGTGGATGATGCTTTGGCTACCCCCTCCTCAGAGGACGCCTCCTGAATGTAATAGTGCATATGTGAGAGAGGTATTGTCTGACTTTGTCAGAAATATCCTCGGGCAGCACATCCTCTAATGCCTGAACCCACGCCTCAATATCTTTTACGGCCTAAGAGGCAGCTATGGTGGGCCCCTGTGAGGGAATATATAGATTTCAAGCATCCCTCCACACGCTTATCTGTCGGTTCCTTCAGGGAGTTGACAGGCAGAGTAGATGACACCATGAGACGGGCGACATGAGAATCCACCGGCAGTGGGTTTTCCCATTTACCAGATAACTCTGCACGGAGAGGATAGCGAGCCAAAGCCCGTTTAGGAAGCCGGAATTTCTTACCTGGGTTCCTTCCTGATGTCCACAAGATGATAAGAATGGGCTAATAGGATTTTAATTACCTACCGGTAAATCCTTTTCTCATAGTCCGTAGAGGATGCTGGGGTTCCATTTAGTACCATGGGGTATAGACGGGTCCCATGGGCACTTTAAGAGCCTAATAGTGTGGGCTGGCTCCTCCCTCTATGACCCTCCTACCAGACTCAGTCTAGAAACTGTGCCCGAGGAGACAGACATACTTCGAGAGAAGGAATATACAGATAGTGGTGAGAATCACACCAGCTCACACCGAATTGAAAAACCATGCTGACCAGCATGCAACATGGAGAAACCATGCCAACCAGCATGAAACATGAAGAAACCATGCCAACCCACATGAAACACGAAGAAACCATGCCAACCAGCATGCAACATGAAGAAACTATGTTAACCAACATGAAACATGAAGAAACCATGTTAACCAGCATGCAACTAACCAGCAGGAACTACTGTAGAAGAAACCCTGCTAACCAGTATGAAATAGTACCAGCAACGGCTGAACCAATACTGAACCAAGCAACAATGCAGGAAAACGAAGCACTGGGCGGGCGCCCAGCATCCTCTACGGACTACGAGAAAAGGATTTACCGGTAGGTAATTAAAATCCTATTTTCTCTTACGTCCTAGAGGATACTGGGGTTCCATTTAGTACCATGGGGATGTACCAAAGCTCCCAGTACGGGAGGGAGAGAGCTGAGGCACCTGCAGAACAGATTAACCAAACTTTAGGTCCTCAGAGGCCAAAGTACCGAACTTGTAGAACTTAGCAAACGTGTTCGACACTGACTAAGTAGCTGCTCAGCAAAGCTGTAAAGCTGAGACACCCTAAGCAGCCGCCCAGGATGAACCCACTTTACGAGTAGAGTGGGCCTTAACAGATTTTGGACACGGCAAGCCTGCTGTAGAATAAGCATGCTGGATAGAAAACCCGATCCAGTGAGAAATTGTCTGCTTAGAAGCAGGACACCCAACCTTGTTGGGATCATAAAAGACAAACAGAGCGTCCGACTTTCTGTGACGAGAAGTTCTCTTCACATATATTTTCAAAGCCCTCACAACATCCAAGGACTTTGAGTAACTGAGGTGTCAGTAGCTACTGGCACCACAATAGGTCGGTTGATATGAAAAGCCGACACAACCTTTGGAAGAAAACGCTGAAGCGTTCTGAGCTCAGCTCTATCCTCATGGAAAATCAAGTAAGGGCTCTTGTGCGACATTGCCCCCTGTGACAGCCTTCCAAGTAAGAAACTTTACGTTCACCGCCAGGCAAAGGTTCGAACCAATCCGATTTCAGGGACTGCAACACCACATTAAGATCCCAAGGTGCCGTAGGAGGCACAAAGGGTGGTTGGATGTGCAGAACTCCTTTCAATAATGTCTGAACCTCAGGGAGGGCAGCCAATTGTTTCTGGAAGAAAATTGACAAGGCTGAAATCTGGACTTTTATGGAGCCCAAGCATAGGTCCACATTCACACCTGCTTGCAGAAAGAGAAAACGTCCCAGATGAAACTCCACCGTAGGAAACTTCTTGGATTCACACCAGTTTTCCACTCCCGGAATGAAGATTGCTGGCAGCGCCAGTCTTTCTGCCCAGAGGAGGATTCTCGTTACCTCTGACATTGCAGCTCTGCTCTTCGTTCTGTCTTGCCTGTTTATGTAGGGCACTGCCCTGACGTTGCCCAACTGAACTTGAATGGCTTGTTCTTTCAGAAGATGTGCCGCTTGTAGAAGGCCGTTGTATATGGGCCTTAGTTCCAGAATGTTTACCAGAAGTAGAGCTTACTGACTTGACCACTTTCCTTGGAAGTCCTCCCCTTGGGTGACTGCTCCCAACCTCTGAGACTTGCATCCGTGGTTAGAAGAATCCAATTCTGAATCCCGAACCTGCAGCCCTCGAGTAGGTGAGAAGTTTGCAGCCACCAGAGGAGTGAATTTCTGGCTTTTAGCGACAAGCGTATCCACTGGTGCATGTGAAGATGTGATCCAGACCATTTGTCCAGGAGAGCCAGTTAGAAGAACCGTGCATGGAATCTTCCATACTGTAAAGCCTCATAGGAGGCTACCATCTTCCCCAGAAGGCGAATGCACTGACGAACAAATACTCGAGCTGGCTTCAAGACATCCCGGACCATTGATTGGATCACCGTTGCTTTCTGTCGGCTACAAATGTGACCTTGGAAGGTTCAGGATCCACCCAAGATCCTGGAGTTTGCTGTGAAGAGGCCAAATGGAAGTGCCTGGAATGGATAGTGACAGCCCAGCAGCTCAAATCTTAGAGAAGCCTGGTGAGGTGGCCAGATCGGAAGGTTAAGGTACGCATCCTTGATATCCAGGGATACTAGGAATTCCCCCTCCACCAGACCCGAGATCACCGCTCTCAGAGACTCTATCTTGAATTAGAATTTTCTCAAGTAGGGTTTAATTTTTTAGGCGTAATATTGGCCTTACCGAACCGTCCGGTTTTGGTACCACAAACAGATTTGAGTAATAACCCTTGTGTTGTAGGCAAGGTGGAACTGGAAAAATGACATTTGTTTGGCAAATGTTTGAATAGCTTCCAGCAGTAGTGTACTTCTTGTCCGAGAAGCTAGTAATAATCTGTGAGGCGGGAATACTAGAAACTCCAGTCTGCACCCCTGGGCAACCTAACTGTTTCCAGGGGTCTAGGCAGGATATCGCCCAGATATTTAACTGAAATCTCTTTAGTCTCCCTCCCACCTGCCTTATCCCCAGGCAGGCAGGTTCACCGACAGGGTTTGAGAAGGCAGAATCCAAAATCCGTCCCTGGGAACCTGGCGGTGCAGGTTTTCTGGATTTTCCCCAACGTCCTCTAAAGCAAATGGAAAAACCCATGGACTCATGTTTAAACCTTGCTGTTCGAAGGGATTGCAGTGTAGGATATAATTTCCTGGTCTGTGCTGCTGTGGAAAGATGATATGTCGACTTACCCGCAGTTGGCATGGACATTCACATATGCAGTGCGTCCCAACAGGGCCTCACCTGTGAAGAGTGGACCCGCTGTACCTTCCTTGGATTCTGTATCTGCAGTCCACTGGTGTAGTCACCATCCCCTGCTTGTCTAAACTGCCAGAGTAGTGGCCCCTGCGTGACGCAGGCCAATCTCCTTCATGGCCTCCAGCCGTGAAGCCTGTAGAATCCTGTAAGTGACATAGAAACAAGCAAATGTCACTTCAATACATAGAATCTAAATCATCAAGAAAGGAGCCTGACCGCGTAACTATAGCCCCAGAGATCTACGCAAGCGAGGGTCACTGAGCCACACCTGTAGCAGTGCACAGTATTAGAGAGTAGTCTCAATCTGCGATCAGTCTAATCCTTTATGGAGGTTGTACCAGGGACAGGTAACACAACCTTCTTTGACAATTTAGACACTCTTTAGGGATGTGGATCATCACTCTGGGTGTAATCAGGTTTTCCCAAATAAGAAGATTAACGCTCTAAAAAAAAATGCCTTCCCACTATTTAGATATAAATAGGCTAATAGGGATAAGGAATATATATATATTCCTCACCCCTATTAGCCTATTTATATATAAAAAAAATGCCTTCCCACTATTTATATATAAATAGGCTAATAGGGATGAGGAATAAATTATATATATATATATATTCCTCATCCCTATTAGCCTCAAACTGTATGTTGCACCCCTTATATGTTAGTTGCATTATATGGACAGTGTACGCTTTTCAGGGTACATACAGTAGTTAGTGTGAGAGGCACAGCTGTGGGATTTGACTCCCCAGACATCTCAAACTGTGGCTTCTTCCCAGCATGGGACATATTTGAAGAAATATATGTGAAAATACACCTTATGGAGGCCACCCCAGGGGGATCTGCCACCGAAGCCTGAGAATTTGTACAGTTTTGAGCATTGTATAGATTTCCCAGAAGAAGCTGGCACAGGACGCCCCTCACAGTGCCGTACACAGTGTCCTGCTGAGCCTTCCGGAGCACAGCCTGTCAGAGCTTCGCTCCCGCCCTTGTGCCGCCGGCGACCCGCTGTCTGGGCCGCCGGCGCTGTACTTACCACTCTTCTTTCTTCTGGCTCTGTTAGGGGGTGGCAGCTGTGCCTCAGGAGCTCAGTGTCCTGTCAGCGGAGATAGAGAACCATTAACTTCTAAAGTTGGTTCCTACTCCCCCCTCTAAGTCCCACGAAGCAGGTAGGCTGTTGCCAGCAGCCTAACTGTACCTAACTAAACTCAGAAAATAATAAAACTAGAAAAACTCTTATGGAGCTCCCCTAGCTGTGACCGGCTCCTCCGGGCACATTTTCTAAACTGAGTCTGTTAGGAGGGGCATAGAGGGAGGAGCCAGCCCACACTATTAAGCTTGTAAAGTGCCCATGGCTCCCAAGGGACCCGTCTATACCCCATGGTACTAAATGGAACCCCAGCATCCTCTAGGACGTAAGAGAAATAGTCTTAACCACCTACTGTTGTTTAAAAATATCAGTTTTCTTGGCCACTGTAGTGGAATCCTCATCCTCAGTGATTTGAAGGCTCTACTAGCATCCACCAGGGCAGGGACATGAACCTGTAAGGTAGAAACCCCGTTAGTAACAAATAATTCAGAGTCTCACAGGACCGTATGCTCCCCCCTCCTCGTCAGATGAAACATCAGAGGTTAGTGGATTGTGAGGAGGACCCAGAGACACGGGAGTTACCTGGAGTAGATTTCTGTCTAACCAAAGACTGATTTAACTGTTGCAGCTCTGTAGACAAATTTTCCGCCCAAGGCGGATTTACTGTAGGGACAATTTGTGGTGGCAGTGACGCCGAAGGTCCCATGGGGGGGACTAAACGATCCACCAGAGTCCCCAGGAGTTCGGTGAACATGGTCCAGGGTGGCTCTATTGTAGTTACAGGAGCTGCAGGCTGACTGGGAGGTGTATGACATTTAGCACACAGATCATCACACAATAATGCCCCCTCAGGTAAACATCTGGAACATAGCTTGCAACATACAGGAGCTTCCAGAGTTTTACTGCCCTTATTGTTAGACATTGTCATAAAGCAACAATTAGGCTAATAGTATGATGAAGCCAGACAGAGTACACAACTTGTGGACAAAGTACACAACCAGCGTCAGAATACACAAACTTGTGATCTAAATCCCGGTGCACGCGACTGTAAAACAGAAAAATATCCGTATAGCGATAAGTACGGTGTACACTATATTAGACGACCCTGACGCACCTAGTCCCTTCAGGTATAGAATATAGTGATAGCTACCTTAGATGGGATACACGATAGTGAAACCATACACGATAGTGAAACCATACAGCAGGTACAGGCACACACAGTCACAGGCAATGCAGAGATTATTTTATTTTAAACACAATAAAACTGCACGGAACTGACATACACACACACACACACATATATATATATATATATATATATATATATATATATATATATAGCAAAGACGATGTAGGCGGCACACGGAATATACTGCAGTATATTGTGAGTGCCGCCTACATTGTCTTTGCTGTATTGGACCCGCTGCTACATATATATATATATATATATATATATATATATATATATATATATATATATAATAAGATTTTACTTACCGATAAATCTATTTCTCGTAGTCCGTAGTGGATGCTGGGGACTCCGTCAGGACCATGGGGATAGCGGCTCCGCAGGAGACAGGGCACAAAAGTAAAAGCTTTAGGATCAGGTGGTGTGCACTGGCTCCTCCCCCTATGACCCTCCTCCAAGCCTCAGTTAGGATACTGTGCCCGGACGAGCGTACACAATAAGGAAGGATTTTGAATCCCGGGTAAGACTCATACCAGCCACACCAATCACACTGTACAACCTGTGATCTGAACCCAGTTAACAGCATGATAACAGCGGAGCCTCTGAAAAGATGGCTCACAACAATAATAACCCGATTTTTGTACCAATAACTATGTACAAGTATTTGCAGACAATCTGCACTTGGGATGGGCGCCCAGCATCCACTACGGACTACGAGAAATAGATTTATCGGTAAGTAAAATCTTATTTTCTCTAACGTCCTAGTGGATGCTGGGGTACTCCGTCAGGACCATGGGGATTATACCAAAGCTCCCAAACGGGCGGGAGAGTGCGGATGACTCTGCAGCACCGAATGAGAGAACTCCAGGTCCTCTTTAGCCAGGGTATCAAATTTGTAGAATTTTACAAACGTGTTCTCCCCCCGACCACGTAGCTGCTCGGCAGAGTTGTAATGCCGAGACCCCTCGGCAGCCGCCCAGGATGAGCCCACCTTCCTTGTGGAATGGGCATTTACATATTTTGGCTGTGGCAGGCCTGCCACAGAATGTGCAAGCTGAATTGTACTACACATCCAACTAGCAATCGTCTGCTTAGAAGCAAGAGCACCCAGTTTGTTGGGTGCATACAGGATAACAGCAAGTCAGTTTTCCTGACTCCAGCCGTCCTGGAAACCGATCTTTTCAGGGCCCTGACAACATCTAGCAACTTGGAGTCCTCCAAGTCCCTAGTAGCCGCAGGTACCACAATAAGCTGGTTCAGGTGAAACGCTGACACCACCTTAGGGAGAAACTGGGGACGAGTCCGCAGCTCTGCCCTGTCCGAATGGACAATCAGATATGGGCTTTTGTGAGACAAAGCCGCCAATTCTGACACTCGCCTGGCCGAGGCCAGGGCCAACATCATGGTCACTTTCCATGTGAGATATTTCAAATCCACAGATTTGAGCGGTTTAAACCAATGTGATTTGAGGAATCCCAGAACTACGTTGAGATCCCACAGTGCCACTGGAGGCACAAAAGGGGGTTGTATATGCAGTACTCCCTTGACAAACTTCTGGACTTCAGGAACTGAAGCCAATTCTTTCTGGAAGAAAATCGACAGGGCCGAAATTTGAACCTTAATGGACCCCAATCTGAGGCCCATAGACACTCCTGTTTGCAGGAAATGCAGGAATCGACCGAGTTGAAATTTCTTCGTGGAGCCTTCCTGGCCTCACACCACGCAACATATTTTCGCCACATGTGGTGATAATGTTGTGCGGTCACGTCCTTCCTGGCTTTGACCAGGGTAGGAATGACCTCTTCCGGAATGCCTTTTTCCCTTAGGATCCGGCGTTCAACCGCCATGCCGTCAAACGCAGCCGCGGTAAGTCTTGGAACAGACATGGTACGTGCTGAAGCAAGTCCCTTCTTAACGGCAGAGGTCATGAGTCCTCTGTGAGTATCTCTTGAAGTTCCGGGTACCAAGTCCTTCTTGGCCAATCCGGAGCCACGAGTATAGTTCTTACTCCTCTACGTCTTATAATTCTCAATACCTTGGGTATGAGAAGCAGAGGAGGGAACACATACACCGACTGGTACGCCCACGGTGTTACCAGAACGTCCACAGCTATTGCCTGAAAGTCTCTTGACCTGGCGCAATACCTGTCCAGTTTTTTGTTCAGGCGGGACGCCATCATGTACACCTTTGGTCTTTCCCAACGGTTCACAATCATGTGGAAAACTTCCCGATGAAGTCCCCACTCTCCCGGGTGGAGGTCGTGCCTGCTGAGGAAGTCTGCTTCCCAGTTGTCCACTCCCGGAATGAACACTGCTGACAGTGCTATCACATGATTTTCCGCCCAGCGAAGAATCCTTGTAGTTTTTGCCATTGCCCTCCTGCTTCTTGTGCCGCCCTGTCTGTTTACGTGGGCGACTGCCGTGATGTTGTCCCACTGGATCAATACCGGCTGACCTTGAAGCAGAGGTCTTGCTAAGCTTAGAGCATTATAAATTGCCCTTAGCTCCAGTATATTTATGTGGAGAAAAGTCTCCAGACTTAATCACACTCCCTGGAAATTTTTTCCCTGTGTGACTGCTCCCCAGCCTCTCAGGCTGGCCTCCGTGGTCACCAGCATCCAATCCTGAATGCCGAATCTGCGGCCCTCTAGAAGATGAGCACTCTGTAACCACCACAGGAGAGACACCCTTGTCCTTGGAGATAGGGTTATCCGCTGATGCATCTGAAGATGCGATCCGGACCATTTGTCCAGCAGATCCCACTGAAAAGTTCTTGCGTGGAATCTGCCGAATGGAATCGCTTCGTAATAAGCCACCATTTTTCCCAGGACTCTTGTGCAATGATGCACTGACACTTTTCCTGGTTTTAGGAGGTTCGTGACTAGCTCGGATAACTCCCTGGCTTTCTCCTCCGGGAGAAACACCTTTTTCTGGACTGTGTCCAGTCCCTAGGAACAGCAGACGTGTCGTCGGAAACAACTGCGGTTTTGGAATATTTAGAATCCACCCGTGCTGTCGTAGAACTACTTGAGATAGTGCTACTCCGACCTCCAACTGTTCTCTGGACCTTGCTCTTATCAGGAGGTCGTCCATTTTCTTCGAAGAAGAATCATCATTTCGGGCATTACCTTGGTAAAGACCCGGAGTGCCGTGGACAATCCAAACGGCAGCGTCTGAAACGGATAGTGACGGTTCTGTACCACGAACCCGAGATACCCTTGGTGAGAAGGGCAAATTGGGACATGGAGGTAAGCATCCCTGATGTCCCGGGACACCATATAGTCCCCTTCTTCCTGGTTCGCTATCACTGCTCTGAGTGACTCCATCTTGATTTGAACCTTTGTAAGTGTTCAAATATTTCAGATTTAGAATAGGTCTCACCGAGCCTTCTGGTTTCAGTACCACAATATAGTGTGGAATAATACCCCTTTCCTTGTTGTAGGAGGGGTACTTTGATTATCACCTGCTGGGAATACAGCTTGTGAATTGTTTCCAATACTGCCTCCCTGTCGGAGGGAGACGTTGGTAAAGCAGACTTCAGGAACCTGCGAGGGGAAACGTCTCGACTTTCCAATCTGTACCCCTGGGATACTACTTGTAGGATCCAGGGGTCCTGTACGGCCCCAGCGTCATGCTGAGAACTTGGCAGAAGCGGTGGAAGGCTTCTGTTCCTGGGAATGGGCTGCCTGCTGCAGTCTTCTTCCCTTTCCTCTATCCCTGGGCAGATATGCTTATGGGGACGAAAGGACTGAGGCTGAAAAGACGGTGTCTTTTTCTGCATAGATGTGACTTAGGGTAAAAACGGTGGATTTCCCAGCAGTTGCCGTGGCCACCAGGTCCGATGGACCGACCCCCAAATAACTCCTCCCCTTTATACGGCAATACATCTTTGTGCCGTTTGGAATCTGCATCACCTGACCACTGTCGTGTCCATAAACATCTTTTGGCAGATATGGACATCGCACTTACTCTTGATGCCAGAGTGCAAATATCCCTCTGTGTATCTCGCATATATAGAAATGCATTCTTTAAATGCTCTATAGTAAATAAAATACTGTCCCTGTCAAGGGTATCAATATTTTCAGTCAGGGAATCCGACCAAGCCACCCCCGCGCTGCACATCCAGGCTGAGGCGATCGCTGGTCGCAGTATAACACCAGTATGTGTGTATATACTTTTTAGGATATTTTCCAGCCTCCTATCAGCTGGCTCCTTGAGGGCGGCCGTATCTGGAGACGGTACCGCCACTTGTTTTGATAAGCGTGTGAGCGCCTTATCCACCCCTAAGGGGTGTTTCCCAACGCGCCCTAACTTCTGGCGGGAAAGGGTATACCGCCAATAATTTTCTATCGGGGGAACCCCGCGCCTCATCACACACTTCATTTAATTTATCTGATTCAGGAAAAACTATAGGTAGTTTTTCCACACCCCACATAATACCCTTTTTTGTGGTACTTGTAGTATCAGAAATATGTAACACCTCCTTCATTGCCCTTAACAAGTAACGTGTGGCCCTAAAGGAAAATACGTTTGTTTCTTCACCGTCGACACTTGAGTCAGTGTCCGTGTCTGTGTCGACCGACTGAGGTAAAATGGGCATTATAACGTCCCTGACGGTGTTTAAGACGCCTGGACAGATACTAATATGTTTGCCAGCCGTCTCATGTCGTCAACCGACTTGCAGCGTGTTGACATTATCACGTAATTCCTAAAATAAGCCATCTATTCCGGTGTCGACTCCCTAGAGAGTGACATCACCATTACAGGCAATTTGCTCCGCCTCCCAACATCGTCCTCATACATGTCGACACACACGTACCGACACACAGCACACACACAGGGAATGCTCTGATAGAGGACAGGACCTACTAGCCCTTTGGGGAGACAGAGGGAGAGTTTGCCAGCACACACCAAAAACGCTATAATTATACAGGGACAACCTTTATAGAAGTGCTTTTCCCTTATAGCATTTTAATATATGTAGTCATATCGCCAAATCAGTGCCCCCCCTCTCTGTTTTAACCCTGTTTCTGTAGTGCAGTGCAGGGGAGAGCCTGGGAGCCTTCCCACCAGCATTTCTGTGAGGGAAAATGGCGCTGTGTGCTGAGGAGAATAGGCCCCGCCCCCTTTTCGGCGGGCTTCTTCTCCCGTTTTTCTGAGACCTGGCAGGGGTTAAATACATCCATATAGCCCCCAGGGGCTATATGTGATGTATTTTTAGCCAGAATAAGGTACTATCATTGCTGCCCAGGGCGCCCCCCCCAGCACCCTGCACCCTCAGTGACCGCTGTTATGAAGTGTGCTGACAACAATGGCGCACAGCTGCAGTGCTGTGCGCTACCTTATGAAGACTGAAAAGTCTTCTGCCGCCGGTTTCTGGACCTCTTCACTTTTCGGCATCTGCAAGGGGGTCGGCGGCGCGGCTCCGGGACGAACCCCAGGGTGAGACCTGTGTTCCGACTCCCTCTGGAGCTAATGGTGTCCAGTAGCCTAAGAAGCCAATCCATCCTGCACGCAGGTGAGTTCACTTCTCTCCCCTAAGTCCCTCGATGCAGTGAGCCTGTTGCCAGCAGGACTCACTGAAAATAAAAAACCTAACAAAACTTTTACTCTAAGCAGCTCTTTAGGAGAGCCACCTAGATTGCACCCTTCTCGGCCGGGCACAAAAATCTAACTGAGGCTTGGAGGAGGGTCATTGGGGGAGGAGCCAGTGCATACCACCTGATCCTAAAGCTTTTACTTTTGTGCCCTGTCTCCTGCGGAGCCGCTATCCCCATGGTCCTGACGGAGTCCCCAGCATCCACTAGGACGTTAGAGAAATATATATATATATATATATATATATATATATATATATATGTAGCTGTGTGGCAAACAGCGGCACTCAGAGACTGACAAAGCCAAATGAAAGTAAAGTGCTGGTGCTATTTATTCCATAAAGCAGGCTAAGTATTAGCCTGCTTTATGGAATAAATAGCACCAGCACTTTACTTTCATTTGGCTTTGACAGTCTCTGAGTGCCGCTGTTTGCCACACAGCTACTCATCTGCATGAATTTTTCCAGAAGGCACCTGAGCAATTCATTCCACATCCAGGAGAGTGCCGATCCGATACCAGCTGCTATATATATATATATATATATATATATATATATATATATATATATAATAAGAATTTACTTACCGATAATTCTATTTCTCGGAGTCCGTAGTGGATGCTGGGGTTCCTGAAAGGACCATGGGGAATAGCGGCTCCGCAGGAGACAGGGCACAAAAAAGTAAAGCTTTTACCAGATCAGGTGGTGTGCACTGGCTCCTCCCCCTATGACCCTCCTCCAGACTCCAGTTAGGTACTGTGCCCGGACGAGCGTACACAATAAGGGAGGCAATTTGAATCCCGGGTAAGACTCATACCAGCCACACCAATCACACCGTACAACTTGTGATCTAAACCCAGTTAACAGTATGATAACAGAAAGAGCCTCTTAAAGATGGCTCCTTAACAATATAACCCGAATTTGTTAACAATAACTATGTACAGTATTGCAGATAATCCGCACTTGGGATGGGCGCCCAGCATCCACTACGGACTCCGAGAAATAGAATTATCGGTAAGTAAATTCTTATTTTCTCTATCGTCCTAAGTGGATGCTGGGGTTCCTGAAAGGACCATGGGGATTATACCAAAGCTCCCAAACGGGCGGGAGAGTGCGGATGACTCTGCAGCACCGAATGAGAGAATTCCAAGTCCTCTTTTGCCAGGGTATCAAATTTGTAGAATTTTACAAACGTGTTTTCCCCCGACCACGTAGCTGCTCGGCAGAATTGTAATGCCGAGACCCCTCGGGCAGCCGCCCAAGATGAGCCCACCTTCCTTGTGGAATGGGCCTTAACAGATTTAGGCTGTGGCAGGCCTGCCACAGAATGAGCAAGTTGAATTGTGTTACAAATCCAACGAGCAATCGTCTGCTTAGAAGCAGGGGCACCCAACTTGTTGGGTGCATATAGTATCAACAGCGAGTCAGATTTTCTGACTTCAGCCGTCCTTGAAATGTATATTTTTAAGGCTCTGACAACGTCCAACAACTTGGAGTCCTCCAAGTCGCCAGAGGCCGCAGGCACCACAATAGGTTGGTTCAGGTGAAACGCTGATACCACCTTAGGGAGAAAATGCGGACGAGTCCTCAGTTCTGCCCTATCCGAATGGAAGATTAGATAAGGGCTTTTATAAGATAAAGCCGCCAATTCAGATACTCTCCTGGCGGAAGCCAGGGCCAGTAACATAGTCACTTTCCATGTGAGATATTTAAAATCCACCTTTTTCAATGGTTCAAACCAATGGGATTTGAGGAAATCTAAAACTACATTTAGATCCCACGGTGCCACCGGAGGCACCACAGGAGGCTGTATATGCAGTACTCCTTTAACAAAAGTCTGTACCTCAGGAACGGAGGCCAATTCTTTTTGGAAGAATATTGACAGGGCCGAAATTTGAACCTTAATAGATCTCAATTTGAGACCCCTAGACAATCCTGATTGTAGGAAATGTAGGAAACGACCCAGTTGAAATTCCTCCGTCGGAACACTCCGATCCTCGCACCACGCGACATATTTTCGCCAAATGCGGTGATAATGTTTCGCGGTGACTTCCTTCCTTTCCTTAATCAAGGTAGGAATGACTTCTTCTGGAATGCCTTTCCCTTTTAGGATCTGGCGTTCAACCGCCATGCCGTCAAACGCAGCCGCGGTAAGTCTTGAAAGAGACAGGGACCCTGTTGTAGCAGGTCCCTTCTCAGAAGTAGAGGGCACGGGTCGTCCGTGACCAACTCTTGAAGTTCCGGGTACCAAGTCCTTCTTGGCCAATCCGGAGCCACTAGTATTTCTTACTCCTCCTCACCGTATAATCTTCAATACCTTTGGTATGAGAGGCAGAGGAGGAAACACATATACTGATTTGTACACCCAAGGTGTTACCAGTGCGTCCACAGCTATTGCCTGTGGATCTCTTGACCTGGCGCAATACTTGTCCAGTTTCTTGTTGAGGCGAGACGCCATCATGTCTACCATTGGTCTTTCCCAACAGTTTATTAGCATGTGGAAGACTTCTGGATGAAGACCCCCCTCTCCCGGGTGTATATCGTGTCTGCTGAGGAAGTCTGCTTCCCAGTTGTCCACGCCCGGGAAGAACACTGCTGACAGTGCTATTACGTGATTCTCCGCCCAGCGAAGAATCTTGGCAGCTTCTGCCATTGCACTCCTGCTTCTTGTGCCGCCCTGTCTGTTTACATGGGCGACCGCCGTGATGTTGTCCGACTGAATCAACACCGGTTTTCCTTGCAGGAGTGGTTCCGCCTGGCTTAGAGCATTTTAGATTGCTCTTAGTACCAGAATGTTTATGTGAATAGACTTTTCCAGGTTCGTCCATACCCCCTGGAAGTTTCTTCCTTGTGTGACTGCTCCCCAACCTCTCAGGCTGGCGTCCGTGGTCACCAGGATCAAATCCTGTATGCCGAATCTGCGGCCCTCCAATAGATGAGCCTTTTGCAACCACCACAGAAGATATACCCTTGTCCTTGGCGACAGGGTTATTCGCAGGTGCATCTGAGGATGCGACCCTGACCATTTGTCCAACAGATCCCTTTGGAAAATTCTTGCATGGAATCTGCCGAATGGAATTGCTTCGTAAAAAGCCACCATTTTTCCCAGGACTCTTGTGCATTGATGTACAGACACCTTTCCTGGTTTTAGGAGGTTCCTGACAGGTCGGATAACTCCTTGGCTTTTTCCTCGGGAAGAAAAACCTTTTTCTGAACCGTGTCCAGAATCATCCCTAGGAACAGCAGACGTATCGTCGGAAAACAGCTGCGATTCTTGGAATATTTAGAATCCAGTCGTGCCGTCGAAGAACTACTTTAGATAGTGCTCTTCCGACCTCCAACTGTTCTCTGGAACTTGCCCTTTTTAGGTCGTGCAAGTAAGGGATAATTTAGATGCCTTTTTTCTTTGAAGAAACATCTTGTCGGCCATTACCTTGGTAAAAAGGCCCGGGGTGCCGTGGATAATTCAAACGGCATCGTCTGAAACTGATATTGACAGTTCTGTACCACGAACCAGAGGTACCCTTGATGAGAAGGACAAATTTTGGACATGGAGGTAATCCTTGATGTCCAGGGACACCATATAGTCCCCTTTTTTCCGGTTCGCTATCACTGCTCTGAGTGACTTTATCTCGATTTGAACCTTTTATGTAAGTGTTCAAAACATTTTAGATTTAGACTATGTGTCACCAAGCCGTCTGGCTTCAGTACCACAATATAGTGTGGAAAAATAATACCCTTTTCCTTGTCGTAGGAGGGGTACTTTGATTATCACCTGCTGGATATACAGCTTGTGAATTGTTTCCAATGCTGCCTCCCTGTCGGAGGGAGCCGTTGGTAAAGCAGACTTCAGGAAGCTGCGAGGAGAAGATGTCTCGACTCTCCAATCTTTACCCCTGGGATAATACTCGTACGATCTAGGGGTCAACTTGCGAGTGATCCCACTGCGCCCTGAGACTCTTGAGACTACCCCCCCACCTTGAGTCCGCTTGCACGGCCCCAGCGTCATGCTGAGGACTTGGCAGACGCGGTGGAGGGCTCCTTTTCCTGGGAAAGGGCTGCCTGCTGCAGTCTACTTCCCTTACCTCTATGTCTGGGCAGATATGACTGGCCTTTTGCCTGCATGCCCTCATGGGAAAGGAAAGATTGAGGCTGAAAAGACGGTGTCTTTTTTAGCTGAGATGTAACTTGGGGTAAAAAAGGTTGGATTTCCCAGCTGTTGCTGTGGTCCCCAGGTCCGATGGACCGACCCCCAAATAACTCCTTCCCTTTATACAGCAATACTTCCATCTGCCGTATGGGATCTGTATCACCTGACCACTGTCGTGTCCCTGACATCTTCTGGGAGATATGGACAACGCACTTATCTTGATGCCAGAGAGCAAATATCCCTCTGTGCATCTCACATACATATATATAGAATGCATCCTATTAAATGCTCTACATGAATAAAATATTTTCAGTCAGGGAATCCGACCAAGCCAACCCAGCACTGCATCTCCAGGCTGATGGCGATCGCTGGTCGCAGTATAACCACCGTATGTGTGTATATACTTTTTAGGATATTTTTCCAGCTTCCTATCAGCTGGCTCCTTGAGGGCGGCCGTATCTGGAGACGGTAACGCCACTTGATAAGCGTGTGAGCGCCTTATCACCCTAAGGGGTGTTTCCCAACGTACCCTAATTTCTGGCGGGAAAGGGTATAACGCCAATATTTGCTATCGGGGTAACCCTACGCATCATCACACACTTCATTTTATTTTATCTGATTCAGGAAAAACTACAGGTAGTTTTTTCACTCCCACATAATACCCTTTCTTGTGGTACTTGTAGTATCAGAAACACGTAACACCTCCTTCATTGCCCTTAACGTGTGGCCCTAATGAGAAATACGTTTGTTTATTCACCGTCGACACTGTATTCAGTGTCCGTGTCTGTGTCTGTGTCGACCGACTGAGGTAAATGGGCGTTTTTAAAACCCCTGACGGTGTTTCTGAGACGCCTGGACCGGTCCTAATAGATTGTCGGCCGTCTCATGTCGTCAACCGACCTTGCAGCGTGTTGACATTCTCACGTAATTCTCTAAATAAGCCATCCATTCCGGTGTCGACTCCCTAGAGAGTGACATCACCATTACAGGCAATTTCTCCGCCTCCTCACCAACATCGTCCTCATACATGTCGACACACACGTACCGACACACAGCACACACACCGGGAATGCTCTGACAGAGGACAGGACCCACTAGCCCTTTGGGGAGACAGAGGGAGAGTCTGCCAGCACACACCAAAAACGCTATAATTATATAGGGACAACCTTATATAAGTGTTTCTCCCTTATAGCATCTTTTATATATATACAATATCGCCAAAATCAGTGCCCCCCCTCTCTGTTTTAACCCTGTTTCTGTAGTGCAGTGCAGGGGAGAGCCTGGGAGCCTTCTCTCCAGCTTTTCTGTGAGAGAAAATGGCGCTGTGTGCTGAGGAGATAGGCCCCGCCCCTTTTTCGGCGGCCTCGTCTCCCGCTATTTTTGAAGTTAGGCAGGGGTTAAATATCTCCATATAGCCTCTGTGGGCTATATGTGAGGTATTTTTTGCCTCTAATAAGGTTTTTATTTGCCTCTCAGAGCGCCCCCCCCCAGCGCTCTGCACCCTCAGTGACTGTTGTGTGAAGTGTGCTGAGAGGAAAATGGCGCACAGCTGCAGTGCTGTGCGCTACCTTTATGAAGACTCAGGAGTCTTCAGCCGCCGATTTTGGACCTCTTCTCTCTTCAGCGTCTGCAAGGGGGCCGGCGGCGCGGCTCCGGTAACCATCCAGGCTGTACCTGTGATCGTCCCTCTGGAGCTAGTGTCCAGTAGCCAAGCAGCAAATCCACTCTGCACGCAGGTGAGTTCACTACTTCTCCCCTAAGTCCCTCGTTGCAGTGATCCTGTTGCCAGCAGGACTCACTGTAAAGTAAAAAACCTAAGCTAAACTTTCTCTAAGCAGCTCTTTAGGAGAGCCACCTAGATTGCACCCTTCTCGTTCGGGCACAAAATCTAACTGGAGTCTGGAGGAGGGTCATAGGGGGAGGAGCCAGTGCACACCACCTGATCTGGTAAAAGCTTTACTTTTTTGTGCCCTGTCTCCTGCGGAGCCGCTATTCCCCATGGTCCTTTCAGGAACCCCAGCATCCACTTAGGACGATAGAGAAATATATATATATATATATATACACACATACATACATACATACATAAATACACACACACACACACACACACACACACACACACAAAAAACAGATATATAAAACACAGTGCGGCCCTACACCGAAGGTATATATCAGAATACTCGTACAATATATTATGCAATAGGTACACTCCTTCTTAACCAACGCTGCCTGTAACCAACGCTGCCTGTAATAAGACATGTACAATACTCAAGTGTCTGTAAAGTCTTGGCGTTGTTGACAGGCGGCTTTACAGGGGAGACCTTGCCCTGCTATCCCAGAGACCAGTAGCAGCTATGCTCAGAAGATGGCGCCCAGCATCTCTGTCAGGAACTGAGGGATAGTGTGAGGCAGCTCCAGGGCGGGAAATCTGCGATTAGGTGGCGCCCTGGGCCGGGGCTACAGGTCAAGCGCCGGCTCCCCTATGCTGGTCCTCACCGCCAGTAGTACGGAGCCTTACCAATAGGGGCATTAGTACACCCGACCTGTACTCCTATGCCCTGGCGGATATAGTGGGGTCCCTGCTTGGTGACTGTACACGCCAGCGTCGCAGTCCATCTCCATAGACTGTGACCCGGAACGCAATTTAGCAGCGGGTCCTGCCTGGGGGACCCTCTTACCGCCTCCCTTTGTAGCAGCCACGCAAACCAGGAGAGCGTCTGCGACCGTGTGCCTAAACGTCTCCGCCGAAAGTACCCGGGATCTGAACTGCAGGTGTATGCGACGCCGCTTGGGAGGTGATGGAGACACAGCACTGAATGTCACCCTGACAAAACAGTGCTGCGGCCCTTGAAGTCTTCTTTTAGCTTTTTCAGGGCTGCCCAGTGCAGCACGCCTGTTAGGGGAGCTGCTGCCTGCAGGCACCACTTGAAACTGAGCTCTCAGTGCCTGGAGGCGGTGTTATAGAGGAGGTCCCAATGCATCCTGGGACAGTCAAAGCATTGCCTGATGGTGCCTTTGGATCAAGATCCCGCTCTACACCCCAATGTTTTCCCTATGGAACACAGTGTACCCCGCTGCAAAAAGTGACATTTTAGCTCGTATCCACGTAAGGTAGCAAGCTGAAATGTGCGGTAAGGCGCTACTTTGGGCGCCCGTACTAGAGTTTGATCACTCAAAGCAGTACTTTAGATGAGTTTAGCGCTTTGTGCAGCTAAAACTGGCACACTAATGGGCGCGCACATCCGGCACTCGCACCTGTTGATGGGGGGGGGGGGGGGGGGGGGGACAATTGAATTGCTTTGATGGGCACCCATTACGTTTGGGTGCAAACATAACTGAATTACCACCTGTGTTTTATAACTTGATCAACCATTTTCTTGCTGCAACGCCTATCCTAACCATCCCAACTTTTTACACACAAGATGTAATGAGCAGTACCCATCCTACACTCCATCATAAATATTAGCACAATCAACTCTATTCAACACCATACAAGACCAAATATGTAACAGTGGTCCACCCTGCCCCTTTTTCTTTTGAATACATTCTTTCATTTATATAAAATTGTATACTTTGAGCATTATACTTATCCCAACGCCCCTTGTCACAACAATATGTAGATTTATTACTAGTATCTAACTACAGAAACCATATACTGTAAAGCTAATATACTGTATAAAAATGAAAATCTGTCATTCTGCCCTTCTGTCTTTCTATACAAATCCACAGTTTACAAGCGAAGATCGTGAAATACATACGACCGTATTAAAACATGGCGGAGGTAGCTAAAACAATTTGAAATCCCTAGCAGCCCTATGGGGGCAGACAGCAGCACAGAGTATATCAGGAGACAGCATAACTACGGAATTCCTGGAGCAATGTACTCAGAAATTGGTACACATATGCCTTAAAATCTGGCAACAAACACTGTGGGAGGAAGACACCCCTAGCGCCCTTAGGGGTGAGGCAGCAGCACTGAGTATTTCAGCAGACAGCATAACTCTGTAATGCCTACAGAAATTTACAAAAAACTTGGTACACATATGACTTACACGCTTGGAAACAAACACTATGGGGGTCAGACACCCGAGCACCCCTAGGGGTGGGACAGCAGCACAGAGTATGTCAGCAGCCAGCAAAACTGTGGAAGTCCTGGAGCAATTTACACCAAACTTGGTACACATCTCACTTACAATCTGGAAACAAACTCTGTGGGGGTTAGACAACCCTAGCATCCCTAGGGGTGGGACAGCGGCTGAGTATTTCAGGAGACAGCATAAATCCCGAATGGCTAGACGAATTTGCAACAAACTGGGTACACATATGACTTAAGGTGGGTACACACTAGTAGATATATCTGCAGATCAATTATCTGCAGATATATCTATGGACGGATCGGGCAGTGTGCTGTGCATACACACTACACGATCCGTCGGGGACTGACGTCATGAACTGAGCGGGCGTGTACACACGCCCGCCCAGTTCAGCTGTCAATCACCGCCGGCCGCAGCAGGATATGTACGGGCGGTCGGCCGACCGCCCCGTACAGACACAGCGACGCGCCAATATATCGGTAGATATATTGCCAGTCGGCTGTGCTGCGCGGCCGACGCGATACGTCCGTGGACGACGGAGTTCACCGACGTATTGGCCATACACACTGGCCGACGGTCCCACAATATATCGGCCGTTCAAGAGAACGGCCGATATATCGACCAATGTGTACGGGCCTTTACACTCGGGAAACAATGTGGGGGTCAGACACCCCTAGCGGTGGGACAGCAGCACAGAGTATGTCAGCAGACAGCATAACTGCGGAAGGCATGGAGCAATTTACACCAAACTTGGTACACATCTAACTTAAAATCTGGGAGCAAACTCTGTGGGGGTTAGACATCCCTAGCGGTGGGACAGCAGCACAGAGAATTTCAGGAGACAGCATCACTCCAGAATGCCTAGACCAATTTACAACAAACTTGGTACATATATGACTTACAAGCTGGGAACAAACACTGTGGGGGTAAGACACCCCTAGCACCCCTAGGTTTGAGGCAGCAACACAGAGTTTTTCAGCAGACTGCATAACTCTGGAATGCCTGGAGCAATTTACACCAAACTTGCTACACATATTACTTACACTCTGGGAACAAACACTGTGGGGGTAACACACCACAAGCACCCCTAGCGGTGGGCCAGCAGCACAGACTATATCAGGACATGCATGATATGTCAATGATGACAGGGTTGCATGTGACAGGGGCAGTGACATGATGTGAGGAGGGGAATGGAGGTAGCACGAACCCACACACAGAGTTATACAGTGGAAGTAGCACAGTCCCCCAGCAGCACATTGGGTTTTCATTTTATTGATGTGTATAACATTTTACATGCTTTTTTTATACTATGTTATTTATACTGTGTGTTTAATATTTAATTTAATTTTTGTAAACAAACATTCTTAAAATCCCGGGGAAACCCCGGGTACTCCAGCTAGTTTTTAATCAATTCCAGCCCGGACTGCCTGTATAAAATATTACTTACAGTCACATTCTGTTCTAAATGTACCTATCCACTAGGACAGTGGTTCTCAAACTCTGTCCTCAGGACCCTAAACAGGTCACGTTTTCCAGGTCACCTGGGAGATGTACTGTGCATCACCAACTGTCACAATTTAAAGATCCACAGCTGACCGGGAAAACATGAACTATGTGGGGACCTGAGGACAGAGAGTTTGAGAACCACTGCACTAGGGGCCTAATCTAGACCTTGATTGCAGCAGCAAATTTGTTCTCTAATGGGCAAATCCATATGCACTGCAAGGAGGGGGCGGCAGATATAACATGTGCAGAGAGAGTTAGATTTGGGTGGGTTATATTGTTTCTGTGCAGGTTAAGTACTGGTGCTTTATTTTTACACTGCAATTTAGATTTCAGTTTGAACATACCCCAACCAAATCTAACTCTCTAGGCACATGTTATATATCTAACCCCCCCACCCCACCCCCCCTGCAGTGCACATGGTTTTGCCCAACTGCTAACAAATTTGCTAATGCAATCAGGTCTGAATTAGGGCCTAGGACAGCGGTTCACAAACTGTGCGCCGCGGCTCCCTGGGGTGCCGCAGCGCTGTCACAGGGGTGCCGCAGCCTAGTAGCCACATCTTGTCTTTTTTTTATTTTTATTGTGTGTGTGAGCGGCCGGCGTCGGGAGGATGTGGAGTGCGGACTGGAGTGACCTGAGCGCAAGGGCAGTGTGAAGCTAGCCGGCGCCAGGGAAGAGGGTGGGGTACGGAGGGTAGAGTGTGTGCGGGAGGAGCAGCCGGGCTGAGTGAGTAGCGGGGGGGGGGGGCGGGCGGCCGGAGCAGCCAGGCAGTGAGTAGCAGGGACGGGGGTGGGGGGGGGGGTGGGGGAGAGTGAGGGCAGCAGGAGCGGCCACCAGTGAGTGGTTAGCTGGGGGGAGTGCGGCCGCCCGGAGCAGCCACCTGTGTGTAGCTGGGAGGGGGGGGGGGGGGGGGGGGGGGGGGGGGGGAGTGCGGGCGGCCGGTGCAGCAAGGTAGTGAGTATCCTGGGGGGGAGAGTGCGGGCAGCAGGAGCGGCCACCAGTGTGTGGTTATCCGCGGGGACGGAATGGGACAGCAGCGGACACGCAGTGAGTAGCTGGGGGGGGGGGAGAGTGCGGCCAGCGGTGCGGGGGAGAAAGAGTGCGGGATGTGTAAGAGCTGCTGGTGGCTGTGCCCAAAGTCAGCCAGCGGCTCGGGATGTCACTTGCCATGTAGTCACCTGGCGGAGGTGGGATGTTTTGCTCGGCTCAGGTGCAGGGGTGGGGGGGTAGTAACCAGTGACTGGAGTCACCTGGCAGGGAAGGGATGGTGCTGTGCGGGATGTGTGGGAACCTGTGACTGGAATCAGTGGAGGGTGCAGGTGTAAGCAGGCTGGAGTGGCAAAGGAGTGCGCTGGGCAAGGATCCTGACGGCTTATTGAAGTCCTGGCCGCCGTGACATAGGAGCTGGCTGAAAAAGTGAGTATTGAAATATTAATACATGATACTGTATGCGAGATGCCGCATAGGGAAGTTTATAGGAGAGGGGTGCCTGCTGTGACTTAAGGGCCCTACACACTAGACGACCCACCGCCGAGCTGCCAGACGCCCGATACGGCCGTCAAACGACCTGACGGCGGAGATGGGGGACGGGAGGAGTGGTCACCCGGCGCCATAGCCCTGCATGCTAATATGGACGAGATTGTCCATATTGGCCTGCAGGTATGAACAAGCCAGCACCAACGATGAACGAGCGCGGGGTCGCGCATCGTTCATTGGTGGTGCCTCCACACTGAAAGATATGAACGAGTTCTCATTTATTAATGAACAAGAACATTCATATCGTTCAGTAAAATCTTTAAGTGTGTATGTAGGGCCCTTTATATGAGGACAAGCTGGTAAGCAGGTGGGGGGCTGGTCTTGGTGCATGGATGCACAGGAACCTTTTTAGATTGATTTATTTGACTGCAAAAAGAACCTGTTATTTTATATAAAGCCTGTGTTTTTTTTTTTTTATGGATGTAGGTGACCAGTATTGCGCTGCAAAAAAACATGTGGGGTCATTCCGACCTGATCGCACGCAGCGATCAAGTAAGAATGGGGCAGATCTACGGTTGCACCGCAATGCGCAGGTGCGTCGTACGAGTACAAAGCGGGTCATTGCACAGCGAAGGATTCTACGACGAATCTGTTCGCACAGAGATTGACAGGAAGAAGGCGTTTATGGGTGTCAACTGACCATTTTCCAGGAGTGATTGGGCAAACGCAGGCGTGTCCAGGCAAACGCAGGGCAGGTGTCTGACGTCTATTCCGGGACTGAATTAAATTATCTAAATACTGATAGCATTGTTTTGACCCAACTACTTTAAAAAAGGGACACTTCAGTAATTATTTTGGCGAAAGGGTGCCTTGAAAAAGTCAGGGAGACCCAAAGGGTGCCTTGGACTAAAAAAGTTTGGGAACCACTGGCCTAGGACAACTGAATATCGCACCTCACTCTGTGGTAAATGGATGATACTGGTACATATCGTGACTCTATCACTCTTCCCACTCCGCCTCTTTACAGGATAACTAGCACCGAGATGCATTAACATGTCGGCTGCCTGACAGGTAGCGTGAAAACAGCAGCCGCAGCAGCTTAGTGCTGATGCGCTATGTCCCCCATCAAACCCCCTCCCCCTGTTGGCACACTGGACATGCGCTAGATCTCGCAGCAAAATCCCACATGCAGACCAAAGCCACCTCAGACAGAGCAGTCTCTGCTGTGGTGATGGGTGCAACAACACCTGCAGCTATCGAAATCGATGGCTGGAGGTGTCGGAACAGTCAGTACCACTGACTGTTCTTACATTGGCCTGTGTAACAGCGCATTCTCTTTTAAATGGCAGCGTAGATATAGATAGGGGCTCATGTAGAGCACATCAGTGCTGTAATACATGAGGGAGAAGCAGTATCAGTGAACATAACGTGTGCTGATACCACTTCTCCCCCATATCGCTCATACAGCTACCCGTCTGTTTTGAAGGTCAGTGTTAGACCCATGGTTTCAATGGATAGTTACTTCCTGCAATCAAGTCAGTTCATTGTAAGCAGTCACTGATAACTGGTCAACATACCTGTAAATCTGACTTAAATTATTACTCTTTGTTCAGAGCAGGTTACATATATAATGCCATAACTGGAGGACACAAGCCTGACAGTATCGTCATAATGTCGTCATGTCTCCTCTTGTTTTCCCTCAATGCTCATATTGATTCCTTCCTTGTCAAGGGATATGTTTTTTCCAAGATGGTTGGTTACCATAGTTACTCTCTCTCCAAACAGACGCAATCAATTTTAGCATTTTCCATTGGCTTAAGACACCTGCCAATCAAACACAGAAAAACTGATTCGCTCCTACCTCCAGCTGTCTGGAATCAGGTTTTCAACCTGTGGCCATCAAGCTGTTGTGGAACTACACATCCCAGCATGCCCTGCCTTAATAGCAAAACTGTAGCAGGGCATGCTGGGATGCGTAGTTCCACAGGCTGAAGACCCATGTTCTACAGTATGTCACAGATTCTTTTGCAAATCAAGACTCAACACCATCCAGCATAAATATCTGGTTTAAACAGACAGAAATATCCCTTTTCCACTGTCTTTAAAATCACAGTTATGGCACATGAACACAAATCACCCCAGGATTTTTGTCTATGGAAAAAGGGTCCGACACGGATTGGACTGAATGATAGACCTTGCAATATCATGGGTCTGCAGGGGAAAAACAAGTTTTATGGTAAGAACTTACCTTTGTTAAAACTCTTTCTGCGAGGTACAGTGGGCTCCACAAGGATAGACATTGGGGTGTAGAGTAGGATCTTGATCCGAGGCACCAACAGGCTCAAAAGCTTTGACTGTTCCAAAGATGCATAGCGCCGCCTCCTCTATAACCCCGCCTCCCTGCACAGGAGCTCAGTTTTTAGTTAACCAGCCCAATGCAGTAGCAGGAAAAGAGACGACAACAGTTAGTAGCCCCAAACACCACATTTTCACGACAGGAGAAGTGTCAGCGGCTAATGCCATACCAACCCAAAGAAGCTAAGTGTGTCAGGGTGGGTGCCTTGTGGAGCCTAGTGTACCTCACAGAAAGAGTTTTAACAAAGGTAAGTTCTTACTATAAAACTCGTTTTCTGCTGCGGGGTACACTGAGCTCCACAAGGATAGACACTGGGGATGTCCTAAAGCAGTTCCTTATGGGAGGGGACGCACTGTAGCGGGCACAAGAACCCGGCATCCAAAGGAAGCATCCTGGGAAGCGGTAGTATCGAAGGCATAGAACCTTATGTATGTGTTCACTGAGGACCACGTAGCCGCCATGCACAATTGTTCAAGGGTCGCACCACGGCGGGCCGCCCAAGAAGGTCCAACGGACAGAGTAGAATGGGTCGTAATATGAGCAGGAGCTGACAGACCAGCCTTCATTTAAACATGTGCAATCACCATTCTAATCCATCTGGCCAAAGTCTGCTTGTGAGCAGGCCAGCCCCGTTTGTGAAACCCAAACAGAACAAAGAGAGAATCAGATTTCCAAATAGAAGCAGTTCTCTTCACATAGATACGAAGAGCCCGTACCACATCCAAAGACCACTCTTTGGGAGACAGATCAGGAGAAACAAGTGCCAGAACCACAATCTCCTGATTAAGGTGGAACGAAGAAACCACCTTAGGTAAATATCCGGGACGAGTCCTAAGAACCGCCCGGTCACAGTGAAATATCAGATATGGGGAACTACAAGACAAGGCACCCAAATCCGACACTCTTCTAGCTGAGACAATAGCCAGCGAAAACACCACCTTAAGGGAAAGCCACTTAAGATCAGCTGAACCAAGAGGTTCAAACGGAGACTCTTGTAATGCCTCCAAAACCACCGACAAGTCCCAAGGAGCCACAGGCGGGACATAGGGAGGTTGGATACGCAACATACCCTGAGTAAAGGTATGCACATCAGGTAAGGTCGCAATTTTTCTCTGAAACCACACCGACAAGGCAAAAATTTGAACCTTGAGGGAGGCCAGACGCAGGCCTAAGTCCAGGCCCTGCTGAAGAAAAGCCAACAACTTGGCTGTACTAAACTTGGAAGCGTCATAATGGCTAGATGCGCATCAAATAAAGTAAGAATGCCAGACCCTATGGTAAATCCGAGCAGAAGCCGGTTTCCGGGCCCGCAACATAGTTTGAATGACCGCCTCAGAAAACCCTTTAGCCCTCAAGACGGAAGTTTCAAGAGCCACGCCGTCAAAGCCAACCGGGCCAAATCCTGACATACACAAGAGCTCTGAAGGAGGAGATCTGGGTGCTGCGGAAGTAGAAGGGGACGCTCTATCGAGAGATCCTGAAGGTCTGAGAACAAATGCCGTCTGGGCCACGCTGGGGCAAACAGAAGCAGGAGTCCTCCTTCTTGCTTGAACTTCCTTATTACCCTGGGCAGAAGTGACACCGGAGGGAACATGTACGGCAGCCGAAACCTCCACGGCACCGCCAGCGCATCCACGAATGCTGCTTGAGGATCCCTTGTCCTTGATCCGAAGACCGGAACCTTGTGGTTGTGTCGAGACGCCATCAGATCCACGTCTGGAAGACCCCACCTTTCCACTAGGAGTTGAAACACTTCTGGATGGAGGCCCCACTCTCCGGCGTGTACGTCTTGACGACTGAGAAAGTCTGCTTCCTAATTCAGGACTCCCGGAATGAATATCGCCGATATGGCCGGTAGATGGCGTTCCGCCCATTGCAGAATCCGTGAGACTTCCTTCATTGCCAAACAGCTTTGAGTGCCGCCTTGATGATTTATGTAAGCCACTGTGGTGGCGCTGTCCGACTGTACTTGAACAGGACGGTTCTGAAGTAAATACTGGGCCAGGTTCAATGAGTTGAAGACCGCCCGCAATTCCAGAATGTTGATCGGGAGGAGAGAGAGACTCCTCCTTGGTCCACCGACCCTGAAGGGAGTGTTGCTCCAGCACCGCACCCCAAACCCTTAGACTGGAATCTGTCGTCAACAGGACCCAGTCGGATATCCAGAAGGGACGGCCCCTGCACAATCGTTGGTCCTGGAGCCACCAGTACAGAGACAGACGTACCTCCGGAGTCAATGAGATCATGTGAGATCTGATCCGGTGAGGCAGGCCGTCCCACTTGGCCAGAATCAGCCTCTGGAGGGGGCGAGAATGGAATTGAGCATACTCCACCATGTCGAATGCTGACACCATGAGGCCCAGCACCTGCATCGCCGAATGTATCGACACTTGCGGACGAGAAAGGAAGCAACGAATCCTGTCATGAAGCTTCAGGACCTTCTCCTGAGACAAGAACAACAGCTGGTTGTGAGTGTCCAATAGCGCTCCCAGGTGCACCATGCTCTGAGCAGGGACCAGGGAGGATTTCTTCCAGTTGATGAGCCACCCGTGGGCTTGCAGAAACCGGACAGTCAGATCTAGATGACGTAGGAGAAATTCTGGGAAATTTGCCAGGATCAATAAGTCGTCCAGATACGGTAGGATCCTGACCCCTTGACGGCGGAGTACCACCGTCATCACCGCCATAACTTTGGTGAAGACTCGCGGAGCCGTAGTTAAACCAAAAGGTAACGCCCAAAACTGGTAATGGAGGTTGCCAATCGCAAACCTTAGGTATTGCTGATGCGACACTGCTATAGGAATGTGCAGGTAAGCATCCTGTATATCCAGGGAGACCATATAATCCTCAGGTTCCAAGGCCAGAACTACAGAGCGAAGGGTTTCCATACGGAACTTGGAGACTTTCACAAACCTGTTCAATGCCTTGAGGTTGAGAATGGGCCGGGAGGACCCATTTGGTTTAGGGACTAGAAATAGCGGAGAATAGTACCCCCGGCCTCTCTGAGCAAGAGGCACCTGTACTACCACTCCTGTGTCCAGGAGGGTTGTACCACCGAATGTAGAGTTTTTGCCTTTGTCTGGTCCAAAGGGACGTCTGTCAGGCAAAATCGATGAGTGGGACGGTTTTTGAAGGCTATGGCGTAACCTCGAGTGACGACTTCCCGTACCCAGGCATCTGAAGTGGTCTTCAACCATTCCTGGGTATACCCTAGAAGCCGGCCCCCCACCCTGGGATCCCCCGGGGGAGGCACGCCCCGTCATGTGGCAGGCTTATCGGTCTTGGAAGCTGGCTGACAGGCAGCCCAGGCTCTTTTGGGCTTTGGCTTACCAGGTTTGGAAGTGCGGGCCTGATTGTGGTATGCCTAACCTTTTGCTTTACCTGAAGGACGAAAGGAAGTACCTTTAGCCTTCGACACAGAAGGAGCGGTACTTGGCAGACAGGCAGTTTTGGCAGTAGCCAAATCAGCCACTATCTTATTTAAATCCTCCCCAAACAGAATATCTCCTTTGAAAGGGAGTACCTCCAGGGTTTTTTCTAGAATCCAGATCCACGGACCAGGATCTCAGCCACAATATCCGGCGAGCCTGGACTGACTTAGTAGAGGCCTTGGCTGCTAGAATACCGGCATCAAAAGCCGCCTCTTTAATATAGTGAGAAGCTGTGACAATATATGACAAGCATTGTCAAGCATGGTCAGAAGAGATTTCAGCTTCCAACTCTAGGGCCCATGCTTCAATAGCCTCTGCAGCCCCTGTTGCTGCAATAGTGGGCCTTTGTGCAGCACCCGTGAGGGTGTAAATCGTTTTCAGACAACCCTCCACACTTTTATCCGTAGGCTCTTTCAGAGATGTGACGGTAGTGACAGGTAGAGCTGAGGAAACCACCATCCTAGCCACATGCGAGTCCACTGGAGGAGGCGTTTCACAATTTTTAGACAGCTCTGGCGCGAGGGGATAGCGAGCCAACATCTTCTTTTGAGGCACAAACTTCTTCCCTGGATTTTCCCAGGATTCCTGACGTATATCCACCAGGTGATCAGAGTGAGGTAAAACTTGTTTAACCACCTTCTGACGCTTGAACCTATCTGGCTTTTTAGGAGGGACGGATGGCTCGGGATTATCCGTAATCTGTAGAATCAACTTAATAGCCTCCAAAAGATCAGGAACATCCACATGTGAAGTACCCTCCCCATCAGCAGTATCTGTGTCAGAATCTGTGGGGTCAGTGTAAGCGCCATCTTCATCAGACGAGGCGTCAGTGACAGCAGTGGATTGTGAGGAGGTAAGAGCTCGCTTAGAGGACCCCTTGGTCTTAGGCGAGCGAGGGTCAGACTTTTTAGTAGTCAAGGACTGGTTCAATTTCTTCAATTGAGCAGACAAGTTATCTGCCCACGGCGGGTTAGCCGCAGGGAGCGCGGACCACATACTGTTGAACCGGCATAGGAGGACCCATAGGGGGTGTTTGTTTAGTAACTAGCGTATTCAGAAGTGTGGAGAAAGTAGCCCACGGCGGGTCATTATGGACCCCCGTTGCCACAGTCCCACTGGGGGTCAAGGAGCCCCCAGAACCAGAGCCCGCAGCTGCTATATTCTCCTCATAGGGATCTGTGGCTCAGCAACACCTATAGTGTGTTCAGCCCCAGAACCGTTACCCTCAGAAGCAGACATGATATAACTTGCAATATTAGGTAACACAGTACAATTGTCAGCAGCACAATACCTCGCCCAAACCCCTGCGCAGTGTAGTCAGCACAAGCAGGGATACAGGAGAGATACGGTGACTAAAATCACAGAGAAAAATACAATAAGAGTATATCTTGTGAATATCCTATATTATATTATTATAAACCTGACGCACCAAGCCCCGTCAGGTTATAGAATTTAGGGAAAGCAAGTTGAGTGAAAATCACCCAGCAAGCTAATGCACACATATAGTCACAGTTATACAATGCAGAAGTTATTACCAACAATAATACTGCACTGGACTAGCTTATATATATATATATATATATATATAGCTATGTAGTCAATAGATATAACACTGCACAGTAAGAACTGGATGTATATCACAGGGTACTTGTACCAGAGAACCCTGACTAAATGCACTCTCTCTTAACTATCACTGTCTAAATGACATGTAGAATACTTAAGTGTCTTGTAAAGTCACAGCGCTGACTACCAGGCGGCTTTACAAAGGAGGATTTGCCCAAGCAGTCCCAGGAACAGTGTAGCTGAGAGAAATGGCGCCCAAACACTGACAGGGAGTGAGGGAGAGACAGATATGCAGCTCCAGGGCAGGAACATTTACTGGGAATGGCGCCCTGGGGCTGGGGGAGGGGCTCCAGGTCTAAGCCTTATCACCTCTGCTGGCAAAACCACCTGGTACTGCGGGCTAGAAATAAAAAGGTTTAGAGAGAAAACCTGACCTGCACCCACGCCCTGCTGATCTAGTGGGATCGCCTGTACTGCCACAGTGTCCACCGCCAGCGCGCACGGCCCGCCTCCCACCGGCCACGCCGGATCGCGATACAGCACGGGTCCCACGAGCGGGACCCACTCACCACCTCCCGAAGCGCAGCCACGCGATCCGGGAGAGCCCCAGTCGTGTGTGCCTGACCAGAAGAAAACCGGAGCCTCCCGCTGTAGTTACCCGGCAACCAGGGTGCGGGAGTGTACAGCGCCGCTAGGGAGAGATGGAGCTGCAGCAGTGAATGTCTCCTGACATCTACACACTGCTGCAGCCCTTGAAGTCTTCACTTTACTTCATAAAAAGCTCTTCTTAGGGCTGCCTGGAGCAGCCCCTCTGTTACGTGCCTGCTATCTGCAGCACCAACTATAAAACTGAGCTCCTGTGCAGGGAGGCGGGGTTATAGAGGAGGCGGCGCTATGCATCTTGGGAACAGTCAAAGCTTTTGAGCCTGTTGGTGCCTCAGATCAAGATCCTACTCTACACCCCAATGTCTATCCTTGTGGAGACCAGTGTACCCCGCAGCAGAAAGAGGTATGAGTTGACTTGTGATCTAGTCTCTCATACAAAATAAATACTTTCACCTCCATGGGATATGTGTGGTGCACAAGTAGGACACCACCTGCACCAACGTTTAGATCTACCTCTGACTGATACACACGTTTCCAAGTACTTTTCTTTATAGACACTCATTAAGATACAGAGGGGTATATGCAATTAGCGGCGAATCGCGGCAATTTTTCGGCCATTTTTTAATTCGACACAATTCGACCGTCTAATTTCGGCAAGTGGGTGCCGAAATTGACCATATTCAATAAAAAACGGATTCGACAGTCCCGCTGACGAAAAATGGCCGATTTGACGGATTTTGTTCCGATTTTTTAAAAACGGGAAAAAACATTGCGTGGGGTCCCCCCTCCAAAGCATAACCAGCCTCTGGCTCTTCGAGCCGGTCCTGGTTCTAAAAATCCGGGGGGAAAAATGTCATGGGATCCGCCGTATTTTTAAAACCAGCACCGGGCTCTGCGCCTGGTGCAAAAAATATGGGGGACAAAAAGAGTAGGGGTCCCCCATATTTTTTAGACCAGCATCGGGCTCCACTAGCTGGACAGATAATGCCACAGCCGGGGGTCACTTTTATACAGCGCCCTGCGGACGTGGCATTAAATATCCAACTAGTCACCCCTGGCCGGGGTACCCTGGGGGAGTGGGGACCCCTTCAATCAAGAGGTCCCCCCCCCAGCCACCCAAGGGCCAGGGGTGAAGCCCGAGGCTGTCCCCCCCATCCAAGGGCTGCGGATGGGGGGCTGATAGCCTTTGGAAAAATGAAAGAATATTGTTTTTCCAGTAGTACTACAAGTCCCAGCAAGCCTCCCCCGCAAGCTGGTACTTGGAGAACCACAAGTACCAGCATGCGGGAGAAAAACGGGCCCGCTGGTACCTGTAGTTCTACTGGAAAAAAAATACTCAAATAAAAACAGGACACACACACCGTGAAAGTAAAACTTTATTTCATACATGCCGACACACACATACTTACCTATGTTGACCCGCCGACTGCCACGCCCCCCTCGTCACTGAAGAATCCGGGGTACCTGTGAATAAAATTATACTCACCTCAATCCAGTGTCCAGGTTATATCCACGTACTTGGCAAAACAACAACCCGGACCAAACGGACTGAAAGGGGTCCCATGTTTACACATGGGACCCCTTTCCACGAATGCCGGGACCCCACGTGACTGCTGTCACAGAAGGTCCCTTCAGCCAATCAGGAAGCGCTACTTCGTGGCACTCACCTGATTGGCTGTATGCGCGTCTGCTGTCAGACAGCGCATCGCACAGCTCCCTCCATTAGTTTCAATGGTGGGAACTTTGCGGGTAGCGGTGGGGTTACCCGCGGTCAGCCGCTGACCGCGGGTGACCTCACCGCTGACGCAAAGTTCCCACCATTGAATATAATGGAGAGGCTTTGCGATGCGCTGTCTGACAGCAGACGCGCATACAGCCAATCAGCAGAGTGCCAGGACATTGCGCTCGCTGATTGGCTGAAGAGACCTTTCTGTGACAGCAGTCACGAGGGGGGGGGGGGGTGTCTCTGCATTCGTGGAAAGGGGTCCCATGTGTAAACATGGGACCCCTTTCAGTCCGTTTGGTCCGGGTTGCCGTTTTGTCAAGTACGTGGATTATAACCTGGACACTGGATCAGGTGAGTATAATTTTATTCACAGGTACCCCGGGGATTCTACTTGGACAAGTGGACCGAACGTCGTGTCAACATAGGTAAGTATGTGTGTGTCGGCAGGTGTGAAATAAAGTTGTACTTTCAAGGTGTGCGTGTCCTGTTTTTATTTGGGTATTTTTTCCCCAGTAGAACTATAGGTACCAGCGGGCCCGTTTTTCTCCCGCATGCTGGTACTTGTGGTTCTCCAAGTACCAGCTTGCGGGGGAGGCTTGCTGGGACTTGTAGTACTACTGGAAAAAACAATATTATTTCATTTTTCCAAAGGCTATCAGCCCCCCATCCGCAGCCCTTGGATGGGGAGGGGGGACAGCCTCGGGCTTCACCCCTGGCCCTTGGGTGGCTGGGGGGGGGGGACCCCTTGATTGAAGGGGTCCCCACTCCCCCAGGGTACCCCGGCCAGGGGTGACTAGTTGGATATTTAATGCCACAGCCGCAGGGCGCTGTATAAAAGTGACCCCCGGCTGTGGCATTATCTGTCCAGCTAGTGGAGCCCGATGCTGGTGTAAAAAATACGGGGGACCCCTACTCTTTTTGTCCCCCGTATTTTTAGCACCAGCACCAGGCGCAGAGCCCGGTGCTGGTTTTAAAAATACGGGGGATCCCATGACATTTCCCCCCCCGCATTTTTAGAACCAGGACCGGCTCGAAGAGCCCGAGGCTGGTTATGGGGGACCCCACGCCATTTTTTTTCCGGGATTTTACCATTCCATTTAAAAAATAATAATAATAATATTTTAAAAAATATATAAATAATACTTGTGCCTCCAAAATAGACAAACCAAGTACCTAATCCCTTCTAATATAAATAGATATGCTATTATCAATAAAAAAAAACACCAAAAAAAACATGTTTTAATTTTTTTTTATTAGATTCCCCCACCAAAGTGTGGCGGATTGAAAATGACGAATTTACTGTCTAAAAGCACTGTTGTCGAATTTCCAAACTTCAATTGAATATACTTTTGGCGAATTGCCGCATTTGTACCATTGCAGAAATGTCGAATTTGACAAATGTCGAATTTCAAAAAGTCGAATTTTGAAAGTCCGTTTTTTTGACGGAAAGTACTGAATTGCATTGTCGATTTTTTTTTTTTTGGCGAAAAAGTCCAGTTTTTCGACAATTTCGGGAATTCGACCGCAATTGCATATACCCCAGAACCTCTGTGAACCCCTGCTCTGATTTCAACAGCATTAAATGTCAGAGATACTGAGCCAACAGTAGCAGTAACATTCTCTACTTGTGAGTTATGTATGCTCTTCCAGTTTCATGCATATTTGTAAGAATGGAACATATACGTAATCCCGCCGGGAGTGATGCAAACTGTCAGTATACCAACTGCGGCATCCCGCCTGGCAGAATGCCGGCAGCGTGGCGAGCGGTACGAGTCCCCTTGCGGGCTTTGTGGCGAGCTGTACTCGCTACAGGTTTTATTCCCACTTTATGGGTGTCGTGGACACCCACAAGTGGAAATAGCCCCTGTGCGCCGGTATTCCGGCTGGTGGCATTGTCGACTATCGGGATTCCGGCGTTGCGATCCTGACCGCCGGGATCCCGACAGGCTCCAAACTGAATGGATCCCGTAAGAACACATCTCATTTTACCTCACTGATTCAAACAGAAAATAGGATTTATGGGGGTAATTCCAAGTTGATCGCAGCAGGAATTTAGTTAGCAATTGGGCAAAACCATGTGCACTGCAGGGGAGGCAGATTTAACATGTGAGGAGAGTTAGATTTGGGTGGGGTGTGTTCAATCGGCAATTTGCAGTGTAAAAATAAAGCAGCCAGTATTTACCCTGCACAGAAATAAAATAACCCACCCAAATCTAACTCTCTCTGCAAATGTTATATCTGCCTCCCCTGCAGTGCACAAGGTTTTGCCCAATTGCTAACTAAATTCCTGCTGCGATCAACTTGGAATTACCCCCTTAGTACCTACCGGTAAATCCATTTCTCTTAGTCCGTAGAGGATGCTGGGGACTCCAAAAGGACCGTGGAGTATAGACGGGATCCGCAGGAGCTTGGGCACACTAAAGAGACTTTGACTGGGTGTGAGCTGGCTCCTCCCTCTATGCCCCTCCCCCAGACCTCAGTTATAGGAACTGTGCCCAGGAGAGACGGACATTTCGAGGAAAGAATTTATTGTTTAAACACGGTGAGTGTCATACCAGCTCACACCACGAACATACCGCCAAACGTGGCGTTCAATAGAATACCAACCAACGGCATGAAAAAATACACAGCCACATGCTGAGAGAATATGTAACACAACCTGAGTGTCAACACAACCTATAACAAAAACACCGCATGCTATGGCATGAACGTCAGCAACAGCCTGACAGAAAGAAACACCACCAGAGTGTAACCATAACCAATAACTGCAGACACAGTACGCACTGGGACGGGCGCCCAGCATCCTTTACGGACTAAGAGAAAAGGATTTACCGGTAGGTACTAAAATCCTATTTTCTCATACGTCCTAGAGGATGCTGGGGACTCCAAAAGGACCATGGGGTTTATACCAAAGCTCCAGACCGGGCGGGAGAGTGCGGACGACTCTGCAGCACCGATTGAGCAAACATGGGGTCCCCATCAGCCAGGGTATCAAACTTGTAGAGCTTAGCAAAAGTGTTTGAACCCGACCAAGTAGCCGCTCAGCAAAGTTGAACCGCCGAGACTTCTCGGGCATCCGCCCAATAAGAGCCCATCTTCCAATTAGAATGGGTCTCCACCGACTTCGGTAACGGCAATCCAGCCATAGAACGAGCACGCCGAATCGTATCACAGATCCAGCGTGTAACAGACTGCATAAACGCAGGTGCCCCAATCATGCCGGGAGCATACCGGACAAACAGAACCTCTGTTTACCCAATCTGAGCCAAATTGGCGACATAAATATTCAAAGCCCTGACTACCTCGAGAGACTTTGAATCAGCCCATGCTTAAGTAACCACAGGCATCAAAGTAGGCTGGTTTCTGCGAAAAACAGAGACCACTTTTGGCAGAACTATTATCCGGGTTCTCAATTCCGCTCTATCCATCTGAAAGAGCAAACAGGGGCTCTTGTGAGACAAAGCCGCTACTTCCGACACCCGCCTTGCGGACGCCAAAGCCAATAGCATGACCACTTTCCAAGAGAGAAATTTTAACACAACCCTTCATAAAGGTTCCAATCAGAGTGACACCAGAAAACGCACCACGTTAAGGTTCCACGGTGCCAATGGGGCACAAATGGAGGTTGGATGTGCAGTACTCCTTTCACGAAAGTCTGAACTTCCGGAAAGGTGGTCAATTCTTTTTTTAAATAAAATCTATAAGGTCAAAACTGCACTGAAATGGAGCCTAACTTTAGGCCAGCATCCACACCTGCTTGCAAAGAATGGAGAAGAACGACCCAGCTGAAAGTCTTCTGTAGGAGCCTTCTTGGATTCACACCAAGACACATATTTACTCCAAATACGGTGGTAAGGCTTTGCCGTTACTTCTTTTCTAGCCTGAAGAAGGGTGGAAATGACTTCACTGGGAATACCCTTTCGGGCTAGGATATGGCATTCAACCGCCACGCCGTCAAACGCAGCCGCGGTAAGTCTTGATACAAGCCCGGATCTTGCTGTAACAGTTCCTCACGTAGAGGAAGAGGCCAGGGATCTTCCATGAGTAAATCTTGAAGAACTGGATACCATGCCCTCCTTGGCTAGACCGGAACAATGAGGAGCGCCTGAACCTTTGTTCTTCTTACATTTATCACCTTCAGAAAGAGTGAAAGCGGAGGGGACACCTAGACCGACTGAAAACACCCAAGGTGTCAAGAGGGCGTCAACTGCTATAGTTTGAGTGTCCCTTGACCTGGAACAATATCCCTGAGGTCTCTCGTTGAGGCGAGTCGCCAACATGTCCAATTGAGGCACTCCTTAAAGACTTGTCACTTCTGTGAAAACTTCTCAATGACGACTGTATTTCTCCCGGATGAAGAACGCATCTGCAGAGGAATCTATTTCTCGGTCGTTCACCTCCGGAAAGAAGACTGCTAATATAGCGTTTATCAGTCCTTTCGCCCAGCGGAAAACTTTTACGGCATCTGCCATTGCCACTTTGCTCCTCCGCCCTAGCGGCTCACTTACACCACTGCTGTCAAGTCATCCAACAGAATCAACACGGGCAGATCACTAAGAATATATTCACTGAAAATAGCTCTTAATCCAAGAAAGCTCATTGCAGACAAGCTTCCCAGCTTGACCTTTTCCACTGGAAATACTTCCCTTGCAAGGACTGCTCCCCAGTCTCGGAGATCTGCATGCATGGACACCAGTAACTCCACCTGGATTCCGGACCTTCGTCCCTCTAGGAGTTGAGAATTGAGCAGACACCCCAGGAGCGATATCCGTGCCCTTAGGATTATATTCTGGCGCATGTGCAGGTGAGACCCGGACCGCATTTCCAACTGTCTTTGTGAGAAACACTCTGGCATTCGACCTGCTCACTGAAAAACCTCTTAGGCCACACCATCTTCTTCATCAATGGAACATATTGCTGTATTGTCACTGCAAAACTGATCCGACTCTGGATCCTCAGACCCTATTTCCACAGGAAACCAGAGAACCTCAACCGTTCAGTATCTACTCTGATACCCACCTCCGACATCTGCGTCATTGGGAACAACAGCCATTCCCTGTGTTGAAGCACAGTCAGAGAACCAACGACTTGCACCACTTGTTTCTTGACCTCGCCGTGATCAGGAGAGCGTCTCAGTACAGAATAACCATGGCACTTACTATTGAAAGAAACCCATGATACTGACATCACTCCTGTGAAATGGCAAAGATAATCGTGGACATCAACCCAGGTAAGCCGAATGCGGAGAAAAACGCATTTAACCCCTTTTCTACCTTTCCATGCTGGAGCACCCTTCGTAAGTAGAATTTTTTTTAATTTTTTTTTTAGGGACAGCAGGACGATGTCCTAAACCTGACGCGACTCTGGTATGGCGTCGCGTACCGCCTCCCCTTCTAGAGGGGAATCCCTAAGATCTATTCAAACACTCAGTGAGGGGAATCATCTGAAAACTCCAGCATGTCCCCTTTTGGACTCCATTAGAAACTCACAGGTTCAAGGCCCTTCCCGGACTGACCGAACAATAATAGACGAGTTTCCACCAGAGTGGGCACCAGCCAGATAGACCCAACGACATGCTGTGGATGTGGTAGAACAGAAACCAACATCCGCTTCTGCGAACCTAACAAGGCTGCAGAACTCTTACCTTGTCACCTTCCACAGTCTGCACCGAGAAGGAAAAAAGAAAGGTATCTAACCGGTTAAAATGACCGCATCGCACAACCAAATGCGTCACCAGCCCTTGTGAGGGAATCTAACTCACGAAGTTAGACTTACCCGCCGAGATTAACTGAACTGAGGCCTCCCCAACAGCTGTACACCGTCCCAGGGAAACACTCCAGTATCTCTGATTCAGCCTCAGCATTTCTCCTGCAGTCGTATAGCAACCTGCCTCCATGTTATAGAGAAGGATCAACCTAAGGAACATCCCCTCCCTCTATTTATGTGCCCCCCCTCTCTTTTTACCCTCTTCTACCGTGAATCTGCAGGGGAGAGCCTGGGGAGCTTCCTCTCAGCGGAGCTGTGGAGAGAAAATGGCGCTGGTGAGTGCTGAGGAAGAAGCCCCGCCCCCTCAGCGGCGGGCTTCTGTCCCGCGTTTCTGTACACCCCCCCCCCCCCCCTGCGCCCTACAGTGACCGGAGTATGTGGGTGTAGTGTGGGAGCAATGGCGCACAGCTGCAGTGCTGTGCGCTACCTCAGTGAAGACTGGAGTCTTCTGCCGCCGATTTCGAAGTCTTCTTGCTTCTTTCACCCGGCTTCTGTCTTCCGGCTCTGCGAGGGGGACGGCGGCGTGGCTCCGGGATCGGACGACAAAGGGTGAGATCCTGTGTACGATCCCCCTGGAGCTAATGGTGTCCAGTAGCCTAAGAAGCAGGACCTATCTTCAGAGAGTAGGGCTGCTTCTCTCCCCTCAGTCCCACGATGCAGGGAGCCTGTTGCCAGCAGATCTCCCTGAAAATAAAAAAACCTAACAAAATACTTTTATAGCAAGCTCAGGAGAGATCACTAAATAGCACCCAGCTCGTCCGGGCACAGATTCAAACTGGAGGAGGGACATAGAGGGAGGAGCCAGAGCACACCAGAATCCAAATTCTTTCTTAAAGTGCCCATGTCTCCTGCGGAGCCCGTCTATTCCCCATGGTCCTTACGGAGTCCCCAGCATCCACTAGGACGTTAGAGAAAAGAATAAAATATCACTTCGCTTCCTGTATACGATCCTTTTTGACCGGGCCCCGTGTCGCCCAGGAGTTGACCTTCACAGTATTCTATCCACATCGGGAAAAGAATAACCATTCGGATTCCTTGAGGATCTGAGACCAACTCTCCACGGCCGACCAGCACATGAGAAGGAATACTATTATTTCGGCATTCATTAGCAATCATAATATGATTATACATAATGTAATACACAATTACACACATATCCTAAAATATATATATATATATATATATATATATATATATATATATACACATACATACACACACATATACACACACATATAATCGGATTATCTGGAACCCACGGGTCCCTAGTGACATTAATGTGCTCTGAATGTGTATGACCATGTACTGAATGCCCCATTTGTGGATCTACCAGGAAACATTATGGTCGACAGAAAACTTAGTATTCGTCGACAGCAGGGAGTGGCAACCAGGTAAAATAACAGTCTTGTAACTCCGAGGGAAGTATACATAAATAAGTACAATAACACTGCCCCACATATACTACCATGTCTGCGCTCGAGCTACAGGCCCATGGAACCATACCATACATATAAACATATATACAGGCATAAGGTAGTTACCGCATGTTAATTTACACCCAGTAATAACAGTTGGTGCCGACAGAGTCACCCACATACTACTGTGTCTCCCATACAGTGTTTACTTTTGATAAGTATACAACTACCAACGTGCTGACACTGCATCTACAGAATCCATTACCAACCACAGTCGCGATGCCGACTGTGATCCCCATAAGTGACAGAGCACTCACTCCTGTCGACCCATGTCGACTAAAGCTAAAGCTGGTATTTGACAGGGAACACACAGATATGTATATATATTCATAATTCACAGATTACATGCCCAATTTGTCTAAAATAGTGCTATAATGTACACCATATAGCACTAAACATCGTGCCCCCTCATGCTTTTGGCGGGGACCTGTAGAAAATGGCGCTGTAACCTGAAGTGAGGGCTAAGCCCCGCCCCTTCTCGGCACGCTTCAGCGCGCTAATAATATAGCATTATGTATGGTATTGGGGGTCCCTATACAGCGTCTTCCCACTGTATAGCTCTGTTGTCACCCACAAATAGGTATATTGCCGCCCAGGGTGCTCCCCCCTAGCGCCCTGCACCCTGTACAAACCGTTGGTGTTTGGGAGCAATGGCGCGCAGAGTGACCGCTGCGATATCTGGCAGGGGAATCGTAAACGGTGCCCAGGCACCTAACTTGTACTTATGCCAGTGTTAAAACTTACAGTAACTTGCTGCCCAGGGCGCTCCCCCCCCCCCAACGCCCTGCACCCTGTGAGTGCCGTTGGTGTGTGGGAGCATGGAGCGCAGCGCGACCGCTGCGTGTTACCTCCGTTATTGAAGTCTTCTGCCGTCACTGAAGTCTTCTTTTCTGCCAATACTCACACGGCTTCTTTCTTCTGGCTTCTGTGAGGGGGGTGACGGCGCGGCTCCGGGAACAAGCATCTAGGCGAACCATGTGATCGAACCCTCTGGAGCTAATGGTGTCCAGTAGCCTAAGAAGCAGAGCCTTTAATTAAGTAGAAGTAGGTCTGACTTCTCTCCCCTCAGTCCCACGATGCAGGGAGCCTGTAGCCAGCAGGTCTCCCTGAAAAAACCTAACAAAGTCTTTTAGAGAAACTCATTAGAGTTCCCCTAGTGTGTGTCCAGTCACTCCTGGGCACAAAGTCTAACTGAGGTCTGGGGTAGGGGCATAGAGGGAGGAGCCAGTTCACACCCAGTCAAAGTCTTTTTAGTGTGCCCAAGCTCCTGCGGATCCAGTCTATACCCCATGGTCCTTTTGGAGTCCCCAGCATCCCCTAGGACGTATGAGAAATTAATGAATAAGTTTATCCCTTTCTCCTGAGGTAACATCACTGTGTCGTTCTCCATCTTCGAGATCTCATCACTGCAAACATTTTTTTTTTCTTCTAACCATAGGACAATAAAAAAAAACATTGGTTAAATATTGAAATATAACGTGTTTCTGTTTGCAGCTCTTAAATAAACTTTTAAAAAGTGTTTTAATGAAAAAAAGTCTGAATATAATGCAAGGCATCAAGTAATGCCCACCTCAGTGAAGATGCTGTAAAAAGTTATTTTCCATAAAATATTGCTCCCTAAAAAATAGGATTTCAGTACCTACCGGTAAATCCTTTTCTCTTAGTCCGTAGAAGATGCTGGGGACTCCAAAAGGACCATGGGGTATAGACGGATCCGCAGGAGCCTGGGCACACTATAAAGACTTAAACTGGGTGAGAACTGGCTCCTCCCTCTATGCCCCTCCTCCAGACCTCAGTTAGAAAACGGTGCCCAGGAGAGATGGACAATTTTGAGGAAAGAATTTAATGTTATAAACACGGAGAGTGTCCTACCAGCTCACACCTCAAACGTGGCATTCAGTAGAATACCAGCCCACGGCATGAACAAAACACAGCCACATGATGAGATAATATGTGACACAACCCGTGTGTCCCCCGAAGCAAAAATAAGACCCCTCATGCCATGTCATGAACAACGGTAGCAACCGCCAGACAGAGAAGACACCACCAGGGTGTAACCAAAAGCAATAACTGCAGACACCGTACGCACTGGGACGGGCGCCCAGCATCCTCTACGGACTAAGAGAAAAGGATTTACCGGTAGGTACTAAAATCCTATTTTCTCATACGTCCTAGAGGATGCTGGGGACTCCAAAAGGACCATGGGGATTATACCAAAGCTCCAAAACGGGCGGGAGAGTGCGGACGACTCTGTAGCACCGAATGAGCAAACATAAGGTCCCCAAAAATCAGGGTATCAAAACTGTAAAGCATAGCAAAACCATTTTACCCCGACCACGAATCCTCTCGACCAAGTTGACCGCCGAGACTCCTCAGGCATCCGCCCAAGAAAAAACCCATCTTCCCGAAAGAAGGAACCTCTACCGACTTCGGTGACGGCAAATCAGCCGTAGAACCACATGCCCAACAGCATCACCGATTCAGCCTGTAACAGACTGCATAACGCAGCCTCCCAACCTAAGCTGGGAACATACCAGACAAACAGGGCTTCCGTTTCTCCAAACTGAGCCAAATTGATGACCTACATACTCAAATCCCTGGCTAGATCAAGTGAATTTGAACCAGCGAATGCTTAAGTAACCCCCGGCATCAAAATAGGTCGATTTCTGCGAAACCCAGAACCACTCTTGGTAGAACTACCAACCGAGTACTCAATTCCTCTCTATCCACCTGAAAGATCAAACAAGGCTCTTGTGAGACAAAACCACCACTTCCGACACCCGCCTTGCGGACGTCAAAGTCAATAGCCTGACCACTTTCCAAGAGAGAAATTTCGCAAAGAAACTTATCAGGCTTGCCTCCACATCGGCTTGTAAAGTATGGATAAGCACGACCTAGCTGAAAGTCCTCCATAGGAACCTTCCCGGATACCCACCGAGACACAGAAACACTGCAACAACGGTGGTTATGCTGTGCCGTTAGTGCTTTCCTAACCGGAAGAATTGAAGAAACGACTTCCCTGGGAACTCCCGTTCGGCTTAGGATATGACATTCAACCGTCCCACCGTCAGATGCAGCCGCGGTACGTCTAGATACACGCCCTGACCTTGTTGTAACATTACCTCACGTAAAGGAAGAGGGCAGTAATTTTCTATGAGTAAACCATGAAAAACTGGATAGCCAACCCTCGCTGGCTAGACCGGATTTAAGAAGATCTTCGGAACCTTCGATTACCTTACGCTTACCACTGTCAGAAAAGTGAAAGCGGAGAGGTCACCTAGACCGACTAAAAACACCCACGGTGTCACCCGGATGTCCACTGCTAAATCTTGAATGTCCCTCGACCTGGAACAATCTCCCCGAGGCCTCTTGTTGAGGAGAGACTCCAACATGTCCAATTGCGACACTTCCTCAAAGATTTGCCACGTCTGAGAAAACTTCTCGATGACAGAATTTTCCCCGGCTGGATATCGTGTCCGTAGAGGAAATCTATTTCTCCGACGTTTATCTCCGAAACGAAGACTGCTAATATAGCGTTCACCAGACTTCCCACTCGACTGCAAACTGTACATCTTCTGCCATTGCCGCTCTGTCCTTGTTCCGCCCTAGCGGCTTACTTACGCCATTGCTGACAAGTCTGGCAGAAATAACACGGGCAGAACACGAAGAATACGTTCGTCTAAAAATAATATTTTACTTACCGTTAAATCTATTTCTCGTAGTCCGTAGTGGATGCTGGGGACTCCGTAAGGACCATGGGGAATAGACGGGCTCCGCAGGAGACTGGGCACTCTAAGAAAGATTTAGCACTACTGGTGTGCACTGGCTCCTCCCTCTATGCCCCTTCTCCAGACCTCAGTTAAGGAAACTGTGCCCGGAAGAGCTGATAGTACAAGGAAAGGATTTTGGAATCCAGGGTAAGACTCATACCAGCCACACCAATCACACCGTATAACTCGTGATAAACTTACCCAGTTAACAGTATGAACAACAACAGAGCACCAGATAAACCTGATGCAACCATAACATAACCCTTATTTAAGCAATAACTATATACAAGTATTGCAGAAGAAGTCCGTACTTGGGACGGGCGCCCAGCATCCACTACAGACTACGAGAAATAGATTTACCGGTAAGTAAAATCTTATTTTCTCTAACGTCCTAGTGGATGCTGGGGACTCTGTAAGGACCATGGGGATTATACCAAAGCTCCCCAACAGGCGGGAGAGTGCGGATGACTCTGCAGCACCGAATGAGCAAACACAAGGTCCTCCTCAGCCAGGGTATCAAACTTGTAGAACTTTGCAAAAGTGTTTGAACCCGACAAAGTAGCTGCTCGGCAAAGCTGTAATGCCGAGACCCCTCGGGCAGCCGCCCAAGAGCCCACCTTCCTTGTGTAATGGGCTTTTACTGATTTTGGAGGCGGCAATCCAGCCGCAGAATGAGCCTGCTGAATCGTGTTACAGATCCAGCGAGCAATAGTTTGCTTTGAAGCAGGAGCACCCAGCTTGTTGGATGCATACAGGATAAACAGCGACTCAGTTTTCCCAACTCCAGCCGTTCTGGCTACATAAACCTTCAAAGCCCTGACTACATCTAGTAACTTGGAATCCTCCAAGTCACAAATAGCCGCAGGCACCACAATAGGTTGGTTCAAATGAAAAGAGGACACCACTTTTGGCAGAAATTGCGGACGAGTCCGTAATTCTGCCCTGTCCATATGGAAAACCAGATAGGGGCTTTTATGTGACAAAGCCGCCAATTCTGACACACGCCTAGCCGAAGCTAAGGCCAATAGCATGACCACCTTCCACGTGAGATATTTTAACTCCACGGTTTTAAGTGGCTCAAACCAGTGTGATTTCAGGAAACTCAACACCACGTTAAGATCCCAAGGTGCCACTGGTGGCACAAAAGGGGGCTGAATATGCAGCACTCCCTTTACAAATGTCTGAACTTCAGGAAGAGAAGCCAGTTCCTTTTGAAAGAAAATGGACAGGGCTGAAATCTGGACCTTAATGGACCCCAATTTTAAGCCCAAAGTCACTCCCGACTGTAGGAAGTGAAGGAAACGGCCCAGCTGGAATTCCTCTGTAGGGGCATTCCTGGCCTCACACCAAGCAACATATTTTCGCCATATACGGTGATAATGTTTAGCAGTCACGTCCTTCCTAGCCTTTATTAGCGTAGGAATAACCTCATCCGGAATGCCTTTTTCTGCTAGGATCCGGCGTTCAACCGCCATGCTGTCAAACGCAGCCGCGGTAAGTCTTGGAACAGACAGGGCCCCTGTTGCAACAGATCCTGTCTGAGAGGCAGAGGCCATGGGGCCTCTGTGAGCATTTCTTGTAGTTCCGGATACAAAGTCCTTCTTGGGCAATCCGGAACAACGAGTATTGTTCTCACTCCTCTTTTTCTTACGATGCTCAGCACCTTGGGTATGAGAGGAAGAGGAGGAAACACATAAACCGACTGGAACACCCACGGTGTCACTAGTGCGTCCACAGCTATCGCCTGAGGGTCTCTTGACCTGGCGCAATACATTTGTAGCTTTTTGTTGAGGCGGGATGCCATCATGTCCACCTGTGGCAGTTCCCATTGATTTGTAATCTGTGTGAAGACTTCTTGATGAAGTCCCCACTCTCCCGGGTGGAGGTCGTGCCTGCTGAGGAAGTCTGCTTTCCAGTTGTCCACTCCCGGAATGAACACTGCTGACAGTGCTTGCACGTGATTCTCCGCCCAGCGAAGAATTCTGGTGGCTTCTGCCATCGCCACCCTGCTCCTTGTGCCGCCTTGGCGGTTTACATGAGCCACTGCGGTGATGTTGTCTGACTGAATCAGCACCGGTTGGTTGCGAAGCAGAGGTTCCGCTTGACTTAGGGCGTTGTATAAGGCCCTTAGTTCCAGGATATTGATGTGCAGACAAGTCTCCTGACTTGACCACAGACCCTGGAAATTTCTTCCCTGTGTGACTGCCCCCCACCCTCGGAGGCTTGCATCCGTGGTCACCAGGACCCAGTCCTGAATGCCGAACCTGCGACCCTCGAGAAGGTGAGCACTCTGCAGCCACCACAAAAGAGACACCCTGGCCCTGGGGGATAGGGTGATCAGCCGATTCATCTGAAGAGGCGATCCGGACCACTTGTCCAACAGATCCCACTGAAAGGCCCTTGCATGGAACCTGCCGAAGGGAATGGCCTCGTATGACGCCACCATCTTTCCCAGGACTCGCGTGCAGTGATGCACCGACACCTGTTTTGGTTTTAAGAGGTCTCTGACCAGAGTCACGAGCTCCTGAGCCTTCTCCGTCGGGAGAAAAACCTTCTTCTGGTCTGTGTCCAGAATCATGCCCAGGAAGGGCAGACGCGTCGTAGGAATCAGCTGCGACTTTGGAATATTCAGAATCCAGCCGTGCTGTTGCAACACTTCCCGAGAGTGTGCTACGCTGATCAGCAACTGCTCTCTGGACCTCGCCTTTATGAGGAGATCGTCCAAGTATGGGATAATTGTGACTCCTTGCTTTCGCAGGAGCACCATCATTTTTGCCATTACCTTGGTAAATATTCTCGGTGCTGTGGACAGACCAAACGGCAACGTCTGGAATTGGTAATGACAGTCCTGTACCACAAATCTGAGTTACTCCTGATGAGGTGGATAAATGGGGACATGCAGGTAAGCATCCTTTATGTCCAGAGACACCATAAAATCCCCCTCTTCCAGGCTTGCAATGACCTTGCAATGACCTGAGCGATTCCATCTTGAACTTGAACAGTTTCAGGTAACTGTTCAGGGATTTTAAATTCAATATGGGTCTGACCGAACCGTCCGGTTTCGGTACCACAAACATTGTTGAATAGTAACCCCTTCCCTGTTGAAGGAGGGGAACCTTTACCACCACCTGCTGGAGATATAATTTGTGAATTGCCGCTAACACTATTTTCCTCTCTATGGGGGAAGCTGGCAGGGCCGATTTGAGGTAACGGTGAGGGGGCATCACTTCGAATTCCAGCTTGTATCCCTGAGATACAATCTGTATAGCCCAGGGATCCACCCGTGAGCGAACCCAGTGGTGGCTGAAATTTCGAAATCGCGCCCCCACCGATCCTGGCTCCACCTGTGGAGCCCCAGCGTCATGCGGTGGATTTAGTGGAAGCCGGGGAGGACTTCTGTTCCTGGGAACTAGCTGTATTGTGCAGCTTCTTCCCTCTACCCCTGCCTCTGGCAAGAAAGGACGCACCTCGGACTCTCTTGCCTCTTTGTGATCGAAAGGACTGCATTTGGTAATAAGGTGCTTTCTTAGGTTGTGAGGGAATATATGGCAAATAATTTGACTTCCTAGCCGTAGCTGTGGAAACTAGGTCCGAGAGACCGTCCCCAAACAATTCCTCACCCTTGTAAGGGAAAACCTCCATGTGCCTTTTTGAGTCGGCATCACCTGTCCATTGCCGAGTCCACAGGACCCTTCTGGCAGAAATCGACATTGCATTTATTCTAGAGCCCAGTAGGCTAATGTCTCTCTGGGCATCTCTCATATATAGGGCCGCGTCTTTTATATGCCCCAGGGTCAGTAATATAGTATCCTTGTCCAAGGTATCAAGTTCCTCAGATAAAGTATCTGTCCATGCTGCTACAGCACTACACATCCAGACCGACGCAATTGCCGGCCTTAATAGGGTACCTGAATGTGTATAAATGGACTTCAGGATACCTTCCTGCTTTCTATCCGCAGGATCTTTTAGGGTGGCCTTATCCTGTGACGGCAGGGCTACCTTCTTAGATAAGCGTGTCAAAGCTTTGTCTACCCTAGGGGAGGATTCCCAGCGTAACCTGTCCGTTGGCGGGAAAGGATACGCCATAAGCAACAGTTTGGAAATCTGCATTTTTCTATCTGGAGATTCCCAAGCTGTTTCACATAACTCATGTGAAGGGGGAAAGGTCACCTCATGCCTTTTTCCCCCAAACATATAAACCCTCTTGTCAGGGACTGGGTTTTCCTCTGAGATGTGCAATACATCCTTCATTGCTATAATCATGTAGCGGATGGCTTTAGCCATTTTAGGCTGCAACTTTGCATCATCGCCATTGACACTGGAGTCAGAATCTGTGTCGATATCTGTGTCAACAATTTGGGATAGTGGGCGCTTCTGAGACCCTGACGGCCTCTGCGACATCGGATCAGGCATGGGTTGAGACCCTGACTGTCCTAAGGTTTCAGCTTTATCCAACCTTTTATGCAAGGAATTAACATTATCATTTAAAACCTTCCACATATCCATACAATCGGGCGTCGGCGGCGATCCCACATTCAATTGTACCTGCTCTGCTTCCACATAGCCTTCCTCGTCAAACATGCCGACACAAGCGTACCGACACACCACACACACAGGGGATGCTCTATTTGAGGACAGAACCCCCACAAGGCCTTTTGGAGAGAGAGAGGGAGTATGCCAGCACACACCCCAGCGCTATATGTCCCAGGAATTACACAGTAACTTAGTGTTTACCCAGTAGCTGCTGTATATACTGATTTTGCGCTAAATTTATGTGCCCCCCCTCTCTTTTTACCCTCTTTCTACCGTGAATCTGCAGGGGAGAGCCTGGGGAGCTTCCTCTCAGCGGAGCTGTGGAGAGAAAATGGTGCTGGTGAGTACTGAGGAAGAAGCCCCGCCCCCTCAGCGGCGGGCTTCTGTCCCGCGATTTTGTGTAAAATAATGGCGGGGGCTCATGCATATATACAGTGCCCAACTGTATATATGCCCACTTTGCCAAGAGGTCTCTAATTGCTGCCCAGGGCGCCCCCCCCCTGCGCCCTGCACCCTACAGTGACCGGAGTGTGTGGGTTTAATGTGGGAGCAATGGCGCACAGCTGCAGTGCTGTGCGCTACCTCATATGAAGACTGGAGTCTTCTGCCGCCGCTTTTGAAGTCTTCTTGCTTCTCACGCCGGCTTCTGGCTCTGCGAGGGGGACGGCGGCGCGGCTCTGGGATCGGACGACCAAGGGTGCGTTCCTGTGTTCGATCCCTCTGGAGCTAATGGTGTCCAGTAGCCTAAGAAGCATGACCTATCCACAGTGAGTAGGGCTGCTTCTCTCCCCTCAGTCCCACGTAGCAGAGAGTCTGTTGCCAGCAGACCTCTCTGAAAATACAAAAATCCTAACAAAATACTTTCTATTCAGCAAGCTCAGGAGAGCTCACTAAAGTGCACCCAGCTCGTCCGGGCACAGATTCAAACTGGGGTCTGGAGGAGGGACAGAGGGAGGAGCCAGTGCACACCAGTATTCCTAATTCTTTCTTAAAGTGCCCTGTCTCCTGCGGAGCCCGTCTATTCCCCATGGTCCTTACGGAGTCCCCAGCATCCACTAGGACGTTAGAGAAATAGCTCTTAATTCAAGAAAGCTAACAGCAGACAAGTTTCCCAACTTGACCTCATCCTCTGGAACACGTCCCCTGCCAAGGACTGCTCCCCAGCTTCGGAGATCTGTATGCACGGACACCAAGATCTAAACCTGGATCCCTAACCTTCATTCCTCTATAAGGAAAGAACCGAGCAGACACCACAGGAGCGATGTCCTGGCCGTTTTGATTATATTCCGGTGCATGCTCAGGTGAGACCCGGACCACATTTCCAACTGGTCCCATGAAAACCAATCTGGTATTAAACCTGCTCACCGAAAAAGGCCTCTTATGCCGTTTGTCTTATTAATGGAACCCATTGAAGAGGTGTCACCTCAAAGCCGATCCAACTCTGGATCCTCAGACCTCGTTCCACAGGAAAAAACACAGAATCTTAACCGGTCAGTATCTACTCTGAAACCCCCTTTTGACATCAGCGTCGTTGGGAACGACAGCCAATCCCTGCGCCGAAGAACAGTCAGAGATAAACCACGATAAGCACCTTTAAGCAGGGACAACCAGACAATGTCCTGAACCTGACGCTCCATAGGGGAAAGGCAAGATCTAGTAGAAAAAACAGCAAGGTGAAACAACCGTAACACAGAATGTTCCCCTTTGGCTTCTATAAATAACTCACAGGTCCTAGTCTATTCCTGGACTAACTGAAAAATTAGTTGACAAGTGGTCACCGGATTGGGCACCCGCCAGATAGACTCAGCGACAAGTGGTATATGTAGTGGAAACAGAACACTACGTCCACTTCTGCGAACCTAACAAGGCTGCAGAACACTTACCTTTTCAACTTCCACTGTCTACACAGAAAAGGAAAATAGAACGGTATCGAACCAGTTAAAACGACTGCATCCCACGAACGAATGCGTCCCCAACCGTTGTGAAAGAGGCTAACTCACGAATTCAGACTTACTAGCGGAAACCGCCGAGATTAACTGAACCGAGGCCACACCAAACAGCTGTATAACTCTCACCAGCAACTCCCGGAGACCTCCTCCGCATTTTTCCGGTCACACCACCTGCTGTCACGTGGCAGCCTGCTGTAATGTTATAAGGAAACATAAACATAGGCAAGCCTACACACTCTGGGTAGGATAGTTCTATCGGATGCCTACCCGACTACAACACTCCCTCAAGTGCATACAAGGTCAAAGTATAGAAATAAAAATTTCATTTAGCTGCCTGATCCCTTGCAACCGGGCTCTGCGTCGACCAGGAGATGACTGTCATAATTTTCTCTCCGCGTTGTGAAGAGAATAATATTCGGACTCCCTGAGAGGACCGAAACCAACTCGTCCCGACCAATCTAGAGCTTAATCAACAGAGCGATCAGCACATGATAAGAATACCATTATTTCAGCATTCATGGATAAACATCATGTAATACACAATAAAACACATACATCTTAAACCTGCGTATATAAACATATATCTACATATACACCCATATAGATATAACCTATACGCAAGTGGATTGTCCAGACCTGTGAGGTCCATAGTGACTGTAATGTGTTGTAAACGTGTATGAACATGTACCGATATCAACCAGGAAGGTTAAGGTCGACATAGAACATAGCAAATGTCGACCGGCAGGAATATTAAGTGACAAAATTAATACAAATAATAATCTTGGGAGCCCGAGGGGTCTGGGGAAAGCATACCAAACAATTTGATAAAACTCCCCCTACATATCCCTATAAATATACATATATACATATACAGGTATAGGGCAATAACAGCCTGATAATTTTTTTACACGGGAAATACCGGTGATGCAGACAGGACATCCACCAACGACTGTATCTTCGCTATCGTGTTTTATGTTCAAGACATGCGAAATGCTACTACTTAATTTCCCGAGTTAAGCTTCGCCATGCCCTGCGAAACCGACAGCTAACCCCACAGCAGCTCATGACCAAGCCCTCACCTCTGCCGACTTATGTCGACCAACCGATAGTGGGTTAACAAACAGGGAGAATATGCATTACTACAAGGAATATGTATCCAATCTCACACTTAATGCTATATGCCACCCCTATAGCATTAAAACTGTGCCCCCCTTCCATCTTCTTTTACAGCAAGTTCTGGCGGGGATCTTGAAGAAAATGGCGCTGACGCCTCAGAGAAAGCTAAACTCGGCCCCTTCCCGATGCCTTACCGCCCCTTATCAGTATATTATCTGGCCCCATATATATTCTAACAATGTCCCTCAGGGCGCTCCCCCCTTGCGCCCTGCAACCGAGAAATTCGTTGGCGTGTGGGAGCACCGGAGCGGGACCGCAGCTATGGGGGAGAAAAAAGGCGCACAGTGGCCTAACCCGCACCGTCGAGGGTCCGGGACACGGAACCCCGGGCCGCGCCAATCGTCCGTTCAGGGCGCTCACCCCTCCGCGCGCTGCACCCGTGGGAAGCAGCGGCGGGGAGGAGAAAGCGCGTCGCACACAACACGCGCTGTCGGGGGTCCGGGACACGGAGCCCCCGGGTAATAAGCTGCTCAGGGCGCTCCCTCCCCAGCGCCCTGCACCCGAGGGAGGCAGCGACGGGGGAGAGAGGCGCGCAGTGCGCAACCACGCGCTGGCGGGGGTCCGGGACAGGGATCCCCCGGCAGGGTCAAATAACGTCCTGCACGAGCCCAACAGTAACAAGTTACACAGGGCGCTCCCCCCCCCCCCTTGTATGTCGTCGGCCGGGGGTAAATGGCGCGTAGCGCGCTTTTCAATGCTGGCGGGGGAATCAGACACGGTGATCCCAGCACCTAACACATTTTTAATGCCAGACTAAATCAAACCTCAGTAATCTGCCGCCCAGGGCGCTCCCCCCCAGCGCCCTGCACCCAGTGAGTGCTGTTGAGTGGGAGCATGGAGCGCAGCGCGACCGCTGTACCTCCGTTACTGAAGTCTTCTGCCGTCACTGAAGTCTTCTGTTCTTCTAATACTCACCCGACTTCTTTATTCTGGCTTCTCTGAGGGGGTGATGGCATGGCTCCGGGAACAAGCAGCTAGGCGCACCAAGTGATCGAACCCTCTGGAGCTAATGGTGTCCAGTAGCCGAGAAGCAGAGCCTTGAAACTCACAGAAGTAGGTCCTGCTTCTCTCCCCTCAGTCCCACGCTGCAGGGAGCCTGTAGCCAGCAGGTCTGCCTGAAAATAAAAAACCTAACAAAGTCTTTCAGAGAAACTCAGTAGAGCTCCCCTAGTGTGTGACCCATCACTCCTGGGCACAAAGTCTAACTGAGGTATGGAGGAGGGGCATAGAGGGAGGAGCCAGTTCACACCCAGTTTAAGTCTTTTTAGTGTGCCCAGGCTCCTGCGGATCCGTCTATACCCCATGGCCCTTTTGGAGTCCCCAGCATCCTCTAGGACGTATGAGAAAAGTGTTTTTTTTCCCCCGGGTATTTTCTCTTTAAAGCAGATTTATTCGTGTTATAATGTGAGACGGAGATGGTTGTGTATTACAAATTTTTAGAGCATATATCATAGTTTAGAATTTACAACTGCTTTTGACAGAACGGCATAAAGAAAAAGCAGTAGTGGGTGCATCTGATGCAAACTAAGAGGTGTGATCCCTCACAGGAATTGACAAATATGGTAGAGTATACATATGATAAAAGAGGAACATAAATCAAACAAACCATATAAGAAATATACGGTTGGTTAAACTTAGAGATGAGGTCACTTAGACGCTGGGTGGTGGGCTAGTATTTTTTGTCCAAAAAGTATACCAAGAACCTCGTCGAGTGTGCACCAGCACTATACTTTCTTTCTTTGTGGACTACAAGTCCCAGCATTGTCACACCTTCTGATATATATGTAACTACGGTGTGCAGTCCTGGATCCCCCTCCTCCATACATTAGGGATGGGCATCGACCATTGATGATTTAAAATCATCGATTGTCTATGACCGATGTCAAATACTTTTACCATCGATGGGGGTGAACCAGATGATTTCCCACCATCGATGGTTCAGCGCTACCGATTTTTTTCTCTCCCCCTCATAGTGTCAGGTCACAGAGCTCAGCCTCGCTCCCTGACACCGCAAAGTCACGCCCCCAGGCTCTGATTGGCCCATACTTCAGTTAACAGTAAAACCATCAATGGTTCCTTTACAGATGGTTTTACGCCATCAAGGTTATCCATCAATGGTACCATCGATGGTGACCATCAATGGATAACCTACCGATGGCCATCCCTACCATACATTCAATACTATGTACCCAGTACACATCAAGGGTGGGACTCCTTCATTTAGAATAGCACCCTTCCCAATTGCCCATATTGAGTTTAACTAGCATGGGCCTCTGGGGTATGCAGTTAACATACTGCGTGTCGGGATCCTGGCTGTCTCAATACCGCCGCCGGGACCCTGACAGGGTAACATATCGCTGCCGGAATACCGGCAAGGTAGGTGATTCCCCCTCTATGGATATCCAAGATACCTACAGAGGAAGAACGTTGCGCCCGCCCCCCTGCCGGCATTCTAGCGCCAGGAATGTCGTAAGTATACAGACGTTCAGCATCCCGTGCAGCAGGATCACATACCCGCTATTACATCTCACCTACTGTATGCCTTCAACTCTGTTTCACTTTGGAAATCAAGCAGAATGGCACAGGGCGCAAATGACCTTCAGTTTTTCACAAGTGGTTTCAGTGAAGTTACATTCTATTTAAAACAGCAAAAAAAGCGCTCACACAATCGAAGTATAATGTGTGATTATTCATACTGACAGCTACAATAGCACTGTACACATTTGGCCAAACAGATTTAGGGGGGTATTTATGAAAGCTTGGAGACAAAATTGTGAGAGATAAAGTACTAGCTAATCAGCTTCTTCATTACATTTTACAGGCCGTGTTTGAAAAATGACAGAAGCTGATTGTGAGAAATAAAGTATAAACCAATTTTATCTCTGAGATAAACCCCCCCACAACCCAAACCTTGGAATATAAGAGACAGATGACCTGTAAATATGGCTACCCAGAATGTTATACTTATTTCATCACTGTTCATACTGAACTTCTGACATGTCTTGACAATTAATGTGAAACAGAGAACCCATCACCCTTTATCCAAATTTGCCAATTTACTAGTAAGTATATACTGTAAAAGGATTTTAATACCTACCGGTATATCCTTTTCTCTTAGTCCGTAGAGGATGCTGGGGACACCATTAGAACCATGGGGTATAGACGGGATCTGCAGGAGACATGGGCACTTTAAGACTTTCAAAAGGGGTGTGCACTGGCTCCTCCCTCTATGCCCGTCCTCCAGACTCCATTTATAGAAACTGTGCCCAGGGAGACGGACATATTTTGAGGAAAGGATTTATTCTTAAACTAAGGTGAGATTCATACCAGCACACACCTCAAGCATGCCGCACAACGTGGCATTCAACAGAACACAAGCCAACGGCATGAACAATTGCAGCAACATGCTGACAATAAATGTAACACAACATGTGTGTAACCACAACTAATAACTGCAGATACAGTACGCACTGGAACGAGCGCCCAGCATCCTCTACGGACTAAATCCTATTTTCTACGTTCTAGAGGATGCTGGGGACACCATTAGAACCATGGGGCTATACCAAAGCTCTAGAACGGGCGGGAGTGTGCGGATGACTCTGCAGCACCGATTGACCAAACTTGAGGTCGTCAAACTTGTAAAACTTCGCAAAAGTGTTTGAACCCGACCAAGTAGCAGCACGGCAAAGTTGCAATGCCGAGACCCCCCAGGACGAGCCCACCTCTCTAGTAGAATAGGCCTTCACCGATTTCGGCAACGTCAATCCAGCAGTGGAATGAGCATGCTGTATCGTGTTACAGATCCAGCGTACAATGGTCTGTTTGGAAGCAGGACACCCAATCTTGTTGGGAGCATACAGGACAAACAGAGCCTCAGTTTTCCTAACCTGAGCCGTTCTGGTGACAGATTTTTCAGAGCTCTGACCACATCCAGAGACTTTGACTCAACGAAAGAGTCAGTAGCCACTGGCACCACAATAGGCTGGTTCATGTGGAAAGATGAAACCACCTTCGGCAAAAAATGCTGACGAGTCCTCAACTCTGCTCTATCTTCATGAAAGATTAAATAAGGACTCTTGTGAGACAAGGCAGCTAACTCAGACACCCGCCTTGCAGATGCCAAAGCCAACAGGATGACCACTTTCCAAGTGAGAAACTTCAACTCCACCTTCTGTAAAGGTTCGAACCAATGTGATTGAAGTGACTGCAACACCACATTAATATCCCATGGTGCCACTGGGGGCACAAATGGAGGTTGGATGTGCAACACACCTTTCACGAAAGTCTGAACTTCTGGTAGGGAGGCCAATTGTTTTTGAAAGAAAACCGGTAAGGCGGAAATCTGTACCTTAATTGAGCCCAACTTTAGGCCCGCCTCGACACCTGCTTGTAGAAAATGGAGAAAACGTCCTAGCTGGAACTCTTCCGCAGGAGCCTTCTTGGATTCACACCAAGACACATATTTTCTCCAAATGCAGTGGTAATGTCTAGACTTTACTCCCTTCCTGGCCTGAATAAGTGTGGAAATTACTTCAATGGGAATACCTTTTCTGGCTAGGATTTGGCGTTCAACCGCCATGCCGTCAAATGCAGCCGCTGTAAGTCTTGGTATACGCACGGCCCCTGTTGTAACAGGCCCTCACGTAGAGGAAGAGGACAGGGATCTCCTATGAGTAATTCCTGAAGATCTGGATACCAAGCCCTCCTTGGCCAGTCCAGGACAATGGGGATCGCTTGAACCTTTGTTCTTCTTATGATCTTTAGAACTTTTGGAATGAGAGGCAGCGGCGGGAATACATACACCAACGGAAACACCATGGTGTCACCAGTGCATCCACTGCTATTGCTTGAGGGTCCCTCGACCTGGAACAATATCTCTGAAGCGTCTTGTTGAGACGAGACGCCATCATGTCTATTTGAGGAATTCCCCAATGACTTGTCACTTCTGTGAAGACCTCCTGCTGGAGGCTCCACTCTCCTGGATGGAGATCGTGTCTGCTGAGGAAGTCTGCTTCCCAGTTGTCCACTCCTGGAATGAAGAGCTGACAGTGCACTTGTATGCTTTTCCGCCCAGCGGAGAACCTTTGTGACTTCTGCCAATGCCGCTCTGCTTTTTGTTCCGCCCTGGCGGTTTATGTATGCTACCTCTGTAACATTGTCTGACTGGCTCAGTACGGGCAGATTGCGAAGAAGATGTTCCGCCTGCACAAGGCAGTTGTAAATGGCCCTTAACTCCAGAACGTTTATGTGGAGACAAGTTTCCTGGCTTGACCATCTTCCTTGGAAGTTTTCCCCCTGAGTGACTGCTCCCCCTCCTCGGAGACTTGCATCCGTGGTTACTAGGATCCAGCCCTGGATCCCGAACCTGCGCCCCTCTAGGAGGTGAGAACTGTGTAGCCACCACAGGAGTGATATTCTGGGCTTGGAAGACAGGATTATCCTCCGGTGCATGTGCAGGTGGGATCCAGACCACTTGTCCAATAGGTCCCACTGAAACACCCTGGCATGGAATCTGCCAAACTGAATGGCCTCATAGGCCGCAACCATCTTCCCCAGCAACCGAGTGCATAGATGGATTGACACTCTTGCCGGTTTCAGAATTTGTTTGACCAGAGTCTGAAGCTCCTGAGCCTTTTCCACTGGAAGAAAAACTCTGTAGTTCTGTGACCAGTATCATTCCTAAAAATGACAACCGCGTCGCCGGAATCAACTGTGATTTTGGCAAGTTTAGGAGCCAACCATGTTGTCGAAGAACTGACAGGGACAGTGTAATGTTTCTCACCAACTGGTCCCTGGATCTCTCCTTTATCAGGAGATCGTCCAAGTACGGGATAATCGTGACTCCTTGTTTGCGAAGGAGAACCATCATTTCCGCCATCACTTAGGTGAAAATCCTCGGAGCCGTGGAGAGACCAAATGGCAACGTCTGAAATTGGTAATGACAATCTTGAATTGCAAACCTCAGGTAAGCCTGATGCGGAGGATAAATGGGAACATGTAAGTATGCATCCTTTATGTCCACCGACACCATAAAATCCCCTTCCTTCAGACTGGAGATCACCACTCGGAGACTCCATCTTGAATTTGAATTTTTTCAGGTAGAAATTGAGGGATTTCAGGTTTAGGATTGGTCTAACCGAGCCATCCGGCTTCGGGACCACAAACATGCTTGAATAAAAGCCTTCTCCCTGTTGTGACTGGGGAACCTTGACGATGACCTGATTTTGACAGAACTTTTGTATTGCGTCGCAAACTACCTCCCTGTCCGGAAGAGAAGCTGGTACGGCCGATTTGAAAAATCGGAGAGGGGGAACGTCTTGAAACTCCAGTTTGTACCCTTGGGATACTATTTGTAAAACCCATGGGTCCAGGTCCGAACGAACCCAGAACTGACTGAAAAGTTTGAGGAGATGTGCCCCCACCGGTGCGGACTCCCGCAGAGGAGCTCCAGCGTCATGCGCTGGATTTGGCAGAAGTCAGGGAGGACTTCTGCTCCTGGGAACCCGCCACGGCTGGTGATCTTTTACCCTTTCCCCTTTCTCTATTAGCAAGGAAGAACCTCACCCTTTCTTGTATTTATTGGGCCGAAAGGACTGCATTTGATAGTGGTGTGTTTTCTTTTGTTGTGAAGGCACATAAGGTAAAAATTACTTACCCGCGGTAGCCGTAGATACCAAATCAGCGAGGCCGTCACCAAACAAGACACCACCTTTATATGGTAGAGATTCCATATTTTTCTTGGAGTCAGCATCAGCATTCCATTGATGAATCCACAATGCTCGCCTAGCTGAGACTGCCATGGCATTGGCCTTTGATCCCAAAAGGCCAATATCTCTCGCAGTTTCCTTTAGATAAGCTGCAGCTTCCTTGATATAACCCAGCGTCAAGAGGATGCAATTCCTATCTAGGGTATCTATATCAGATGACAAGTTATCTGCCCACTTTTCGATATCACTACTCACCCGCGCAGATGCAATGACCGGTCTGAGTAGCGTACTTGTGGCCGTATAAATGGATTTTAACGTATTTTCCTGCTTACGATCCGCAGGGTCTTTAAGGGCTGCCTTGCCAGGTGACGGAAGAGCCACCTTTTTAGACAAACGCGATAGGGCCTTGTCTACAATTGGGGGTGACTCCCACTTTTCCCTATCCCCAGAGGGAAATGGATAAGCCACCGGAATCCTTTTGGGAATCTGAAACTTTCTGTCAGGACTTTCCCAGACTTTTTCAAATAGAGTGTTCAGTTCATGAGAGGGAGGAAACGTTATCTCAGGTTTCTTTTCCTTATATATACAGACCCTTTTATCAGGAACAGCAGGGTCCTCAGTGATATGTAATACCTCTTTAACCACCACAATCATGTACTGAATGCTCTCTGCCAAATTGGGATCTAATCTGGAATCGATATAGTCGACACTGGAATCGGTGTCCGTGTCGGTATCAGTGTCTGCCAACTGGGCAAACGTAGGTTTCTGTGACTCCGAGGAGCCCTGGACTTGTAATAACACATCCTCCACAGATTTCTTCCATGCCTGGGTCTAAGACTCAAACTTGTCTAATCTCTTACTAATACTAGCCACATTACCATTCAAAACATTTACCCAATCAGGAGTCGGCAGTGCCGACAGGGCCACCCCCACAGCCTTTTGTGTCTCTAATACAGCCTCCTCCTGGGAAGAGCACTCAGCCTCAGACATGTCGACACACGTGTACCAAACACCCACAGACACACCGGGCCAATAGGGGACAGACCCACAGTAAAGTCCGTCAGAGAGAGACAGAGGGAATTTGCCAGCTCACAACCCAGCGCCAAATCAACGGGTCTGAAGCGACTAATAAAAATGCACCAGACCTGTAGCGCTTTTAATATCAAGTATATTGCACCAAATTATCCTGTGCGCGCCCCCCCCCCCCCCCATTTTGCACCCTGATACTTGTCAGCAGTGTGAGGAAGGACCAGCGTCTCTGCAGCTTGTGTAGAGGAAATGGCACTGAGTGAGCTGTGAGGAAGAAGCTCCGCCCCCTTAATGGCGCACTTCTGTCCCGCTTATTTTAATAAATAATCATGCTGGCGGGGGTTAGGACAGTGCCTTGGCACTAATGTCCCCTCTTGCCAGTGGAAATTAGGTTTTTACATGCTGCCCCCCCCCCCGCACCCTATAGTGCTGTGTGTGTGAGCTTGGCGCGCAGTGTCCGTTCGCTGCACGGTACCTCAGAAATGCAGTCACTGAAGTCTTCTTTTCTTCTGCTATTCACCTGTCTTTTGGCTCTATAAGGGGGTGACGGCCAGCTGTGGGAGTGAGCATCTAGGCGTACCCAGCGATCAGCATCCTCAGGAGCTAATGGTGTCCTGTAGCCAGAAGCAGAGCCATTGAACTCACTGGAAGTTGGTCATACTTCTCTCCCCTAAGTCCCACGAAGCAGGGAGACTGTTGCCAGCAGCCTCCCTGAACATAAAAAAACCTAACCTAAATCTTTTTCAGAGAAACTCAGTAGAGCTCCCCTGTAGTGCGTCCAGTCTCACTGGGCACAATTCTAAAACTGGAGTCTGGAGGAGGGGCATAGAGGGAGGAGCCAGTGCACACCCCTTTTGAAAGTCTTAAAGTGCCCATGTGTCCTGCGGATCCGGTCTATACCCCATGGTTCTAATGGTGTCCCCAGCATCCTCTAGGACGTATGAGAAAAATACATTATTCTAAGCTATCGATTTTATAGGCTAGGTTTCTTACCAATACCACCGACTTTATATAACTGCCATTATTTGTAAAGAAGATCAACAAAATGATTTTTACAATAAGATTTTACTCACCGGTAAATCTATTTCTCGTAGTCCGTAGTGGATGCTGGGAACTCCGTAAGGACCATGGGGATTAGACGGGCTCCGCAGGAGACTGGGCACTCTAAAAGAAAGATTAGGTACTATCTGGTGTGCACTGGCTCCTCCCTCTATGCCCCTCCTCCAGACCTCAGTTAGGATACTGTGCTTGGAAGAGCTGACACAATAAGGAAGGATTTTGAATCCCGGGTAAGACTCATACCAGCCACACCAATCACACCGTATAACTCGTGATACTATACCCAGTTAACAGTATGAAATATAACTGAGCCTCTCAACAGATGGCTCAACAATAACCCTTTAGTTAGGCAATAACTATATACAAATATTGTAGACAATCCGCACTTGGGATGGGCGCCCAGCATCCACTACGGACTACGAGAAATAGATTTACCGGTGAGTAAAATCTTATTTTCTCTGACGTCCTAGTGGATGCTGGGAACTCCGTAAGGACCATGGGGATTATACCAAAGCTCCCAAACGGGCGGGAGTGTGTGGATGACTCTGCAGCACCGAATGAGAGAACTCAAGGTCCTCCTCAGCCAGGGTATCAAATTTGTAGAATTTAGCAAACGTGTTTGCCCCTGACCAAGTTGCAGCTCGGCAAAGTTGTAAAGCCGAGACCCCTCGGGCAGCCGCCCAAGATGAGCCCACTTTCCTCGTGGAATGGGCTGTTACTGATTTAGGATGCGGCAATCCAGCCGCAGAATGCTCCAGCTGAATTGTGCTACAAATTCAGCGAGCAATAGTCTGCTTAGAAGCAGGAGCACCTATTTTGTTGGGTGCCTACAGGATAAAAAACGAGTCAGTTTTCCTGACCCCAGCCGTCCTGGAAATATAAATTTTTAAGGCCCTGACTACGTCCAGTAACTTGGAATCTTCCAAGTCCCTAGTAGCCGCAGGCACTACAATAGGTTGGTTCAAGTGAAAAGCTGATACCACCTTAGGGAGAAACTGGGGACGAGTCCTCAATTCTGCCCTATCCATATGGAAAATCAGATAAGGGCTTTTTCACGACAAAGCCGCCAATTCTGACACACGCCTGGCCGAAGCCAAGGCCAATAACATGACCACTTTCCACGTGAGATATTTCAAATCCACAGTTTTAAGTGGCTCAAACCAATGTGATTTTAAGAAACTCAACACCACGTTGAGATCCCAAGGTGCCACAGAAGGCACAAAAAAGGGGCTGAATATGTAGCACTCCCTTTACAAATGTCTGAACTCCAGGCAGTGAAGCCAGTTCTTTCTGGAAGAAAATCGACAGAGCCGAAATCTGGACCTTACTGGAACCCAAATTTAGGCCCATAGTCACTCCTGACTGTAGGAAGTGCAGAAAACGACCCAGCTGAAATTCCTCTGTTGGGGCCTTCCTGGCCTCACACCACGCAACATATTTTCGCCAAATACGGTGATAATGGTTTGCGGTTACTTCTTTCCTGGCTTTTATCAGCGTAGGAATGACTTCCTCCGGAATGCCCTTTTGCTTTAGGATCTGGAATTCAACCGCCATGCCGTCCAACGCAGCCGCGGTAAGTCTTGGAACAGACAGGGCCCCTGCTGTAGCAGATCCTGTCTGAGCGGTAGAGGCCATGGGTCCTCTGATATTATTTCTTGAAGTTCTGGGTACCAAGCTCTTCTTGGCCCATCCGGAACCACGAGTATCGTTCTTACTCCTCGTTTTCTTATTATTCTCAGTACCTTTGGTATGAGAGGCAGAGGAGGGAATACATAAACCGACTGGTACACCCACGGTGTCACTAGAGCGTCCACAGCTATTGCCTGAGGGTCCCTTGACCTGGCGCAATATCTATTTTTTTGTTTAGGCGGGACGCCATCATGTCCACCTGTGGCCTTTCCCAACGGTTTACCAACAGTTGGAAGACTTCTGGATGAAGACCCCACTCTCCCGGGTGTCGGTCGTGTCTGCTGAGGAAGTCTGCTTCCCAGTTGTCCACTCCCGGAATGAACACTGCTGACAGTGCTAAGACATGATTTTCCGCCCATCGGTGAATCCTTGTGGCTTCTGCCATCACCATCCTGCTTCTTGTGCCGCCCTGTCGGTTTACATGGGCGACTGCCGTGATGTTGTCTGATTGGATCAGTACCGGCTGGTTTTGAAGCAGAGGCCTTGCCTGACTTAGGGCATTGTAAATGGCCCTCAGTTCCAGAATATTTATGTGTAGGGACGACTCCTGACTTGACCAAAGTCCTTGGAAATTTCTTCCCTGTGTGACTGCCCCCCAGCCTCGAAGGCTGGCATCCGTGGTTACCAGGACCCAGTCCTGTATGCCGAATCTGCGGCCCTCTTGAAGATGAGCACTCTGCAGCCACCACAGTAGAGATACCCTGGTCCTTGGAGACAGGGTTATCAGCCGATGCATCTGAAGATGCGATTCCGACCACTTGTCCAAGAGGTCCCACTGAAAGGTTCTTGCATGGAACCTGCCAAATGGAATTTTGCTTCGTAAGAAGCTACCATTTTTCCCAGGACTCGTGTGCAGTGATGCACCGATACCTGTTTTGGTTTCAGGAGGTCTCTGACTAGAGATGACAGCTCCTTGGCTTTCTCCTGCGGGAGAAACACTTTTTTCTGTTCTGTGTCCAGAACCATCCCCAGGAACAGCAGGCGTGTGGTAGGAACCAGCTGTGACTTTGGAATGTATAGAATCCATCCGTGCAGTTGTAGCACTTCCCGAGATAGTGCTACTCCGACCAACAACTGCTCCATGGACCTCGCCTTTATAAGGAGATCGTCCAAGTACGGGATAATTAAAAACTCCCTTTTTTCGAAGGAGTATCATCATTTCTGCCATTACCTTGGTAAAGACCCTCGGTGCCGTGGACAGTCCAAACGGCAGTGTTTGGAATTGGTAATGGCAATCCTGTACCACAAATCTGAGGTACTCCTGGTGAGGATGGTAAATGGGGACATGTAGGTACGCATCCTTGATGTCCAGGGATACCATGTAATCCCCCTCCTCCAGGCTTGCAATAACCGCCCTGAGCGATTCCATCTTGAACTTGAATTTTTTTATGTATGTGTTCAAGGACTTCAAATTTAAAATGGGTCTCACCGAACCGTCCGGTTTCGGTACCACAAACAGTGTGGAATAGTAACCCCGTCCTTGTTGAAGTAGGGGCACCTTGACTATCACCTGCTGGGAATACAGCTTGTGAATTGCCTCTAGCACAGCCTCCCTGCCTGAGGGAGTTGTCGGCAAGGCAGATTTGAGGAAACGGCGGGGGGGAGACGCCTCAAATTCCAGCCTGTACCCCTGAGATACTACTTGAAGGATCTAGGGATCCACCTGTGAGCGAGCCCACTGATCGCTGAAATTTTTGAGGCGGCCCCCCACCGTACCTGGCTACGCCTGTGGAGCCCCCGCGTCATGCGGTGGACTCAGAGGAAGCAGGGGAAGAATTTTGATTCTGGGAACTGGCTGACTGGTGCAGCTTTTTCCCTCTTCCCTCGTCTCTGTGCAGAAAGGAAGCGCCTTTGACCCGCTTGCTTTTCTGAAGCCCAAAGGACTGTACCTGATAATACAGTGCTTTCTTAGGCTGTGAGGAAACCCGAGGTAAAAATTTTTCTTCCCAGCTGTTGCTGTGGATACGAGGTCCCAGAGACCATCCCCAAACAATTCCTCAACCTTATAAGGCTCTATGTGCCTTTTAAAGTCAGCATCACCTGTCCAGTGTCGGGTCTCTAATACCCTCCTGACAGAATGGACATTGCATTAATTCTGGATGCCAGCCGGCAAAATATCCCTCTGTGCATCCCTCATATATAAGACGACGTCTTATGTTCGCAAAATAGTATCCCTGTTTGACAGGGTTACAGACCACGCTGCAGCAGCACTATCTGCAGGTCTCAGTCTAGTACCTGAGTGTGTAAATACAGACTTCAGGATAGCCTCCTGCTTTTTATCAGCAGGTACCTTCAAAGTGGCCGTATCCTAAGACGGCAGTGCCACCTTTTTTGACAAACGTGTGAGCGCCTTATCCACCCTAGGGGATATCTCCCAGCGTAACTTATCCTCTGGCGGGAAAAGGTACGCCATCAGTAACTTTTTAGAAAATAAGAATTTACTTACCGATAATTCTATTTCTCATAGTCCGTAGTGGATGCTGGGGACTCCGAAAGGACCATGGGGAATAGCGGCTCCGCAGGAGACTGGGCACAAAAGTAAAAGCTTTAGGACTACCTGGTGTGCACTGGCTCCTCCCCCTATGACCCTCCTCCAAGCCTCAGTTAGGATACTGTGCCCGGACGAGCGTACACAATAAGGAAGGATTTTGAATCCCGGGTAAGACTCATACCAGCCACACCAATCATACCGTACAACTTGTGATCTGAACCCAGTTAACAGCATGATAACAGAGGAGCCTCTGAAAAGATGGCTCACAACAATAATAACCCGATTTTTGTAACAATAATTATGTACAAGTATTGCAGACAATCCGCACTTGGGATGGGCGCCCAGCATCCACTACGGACTATGAGAAATAGAATTATCGGTAAGTAAATTCTTATTTTCTCTGACGTCCTAGTGGATGCTGGGGACTCCGAAAGGACCATGGGGATTATACCAAAGCTCCCAAACGGGCGGGAGAGTGCGGATGACTCTGCAGCACCGAATGAGAGAACTCCAGGTCCTCCTCAGCCAGGGTATCAAATTTGTAGAATTTAGCAAACGTGTTTGCCCCTGACCAAGTAGCTGCTCGGCAAAGTTGTAAAGCCGAGACCCCTCGGGCAGCCGCCCAAGATGAGCCCACTTTCCTTGTGGAATGGGCTTTTACAGATTTTGGCTGTGGCAGGCCTGCCACAGAATGTGCAAGCTGAATTGTACTACAAATCCAACGAGCAATAGTCTGCTTAGAAGCAGGAGCACCCAGCTTGTTGGGTGCATACAGGATAAACAGCGAGTCAGATTTTCTGACTCCAGCCGTCCTGGAAACATATTTTCAGGGCCCTGACTACGTCCAGCAACTTGGAATCCTCCAAGTCCCTAGTAGCCGCAGGCACCACAATAGGCTGGTTTAAGTGAAATGCTGAAACCACCTTAGGGAGAAATTGAGGACGAGTCCTCAATTCTGCCCTGTCCGTATGAAAAATTAGGTAAGGGCTTTTATAGGATAAAGCCGCCAATTCTGAGACACGCCTGGCTGAAGCCAGGGCTAACAGCATTACCACTTTCCATGTGAGATATTTTAAGTCCACAGTGGTGAGTGGTTCAAACCAATGTGATTTTAGGAACCCCAAAACTACATTGAGATCCCAAGGTGCCACTGGAGGCACAAAAGGAGGCTGTATATGCAGTACTCCCTTGACAAACGTCTGAACTTCAGGAACTGAAGCTAGTTCTTTTTGGAAGAATATTGACAGGGCCGAAATTTGAACCTTAATGGACCCTAATTTTAGGCCCATAGACAGTCCTGTTTGCAGGAAATGCAGGAAACGACCCAGTTGAAATTCCTCTGTAGGGGCCTTCCTGGCCTCACACCACGCAACATATTTACGCCAAATACGGTGATAATGTTGCACAGTTACATCCTTCCTGGCTTTGATCAGGGTAGGGATGACTTCATCCGGAATGCCTTTTTCCTTCAGGATCCGGCGTTCAACCGCCATGCCGTCAAACGCAGCCGCGGTAAGTCTTGGAACAGACATGGTCCCTGCTGGAGCAGGTCCTTTCTTAGAGGTAGAGGCCACGGGTCTTCCGTGAGCATCTCTTGAAGTTCTGGGTACCAAGTCCTTCTTGGCCAATCCGGAGCCACGAGTATAGTCCTTACTCCTCTCCTTCTTATGATTCTCAGTACCTTGGGTATGAGAGGCAGAGGAGGGAACACATACACTGACTGGTACACCCACGGTGTTACCAGAGCGTCCACAGCTATTGCCTGAGGGTCCCTTGACCTGGCGCAATATCTGTCCAGTTTTTTGTTGAGGCGGGACGCCATCATGTCCACCTTTGGTTTTTCCCAACGGTTCACAATCATGTGGAAGACTTCTGGGTGAAGTCCCCACTCCCCCGGGTGGAGGTCGTGTCTGCTGAGGAAGTCTGCTTCCCAGTTGTCCACTCCCGGAATGAACACTGCTGACAGTGCTATCACATGATTTTCCGCCCAGCGAAGAATCCTTGCAACTTCCGTCATTGCCATCCTGCTTCTTGTGCCGCCCTGTCTGTTTACGTGGGCGACTGCCGTGATGTTGTCCGACTGGATCAACACCGGCTGACCCTGAAGCAGAGGCCTTGCCTGACTTAGGGCATTGTAAATGGCCCTTAGTTCCAGGATATTTATGTGAAGTGACGTTTCCATGCTTGACCACAAGCCCTGGAAATTTCTTCCCTGTGTGACTGCTCCCCAGCCTCTCAGGCTGGCATCCGTGGTCACCAGGACCCAGTCCTGAATGCCGAATCTGCGGCCCTCTAGAAGATGAGCACTCTGTAACCACCACAGGAGAGACACCCTTGTCCTTGGAGACAGGGTTATCCGCTGATGCATTTGAAGATGCGATCCGGACCATTTGTCCAGCAGATCCCACTGAAAAGTTCTTGCGTGGAATCTGCCGAATGGAATCGCTTCGTAAGAAGCCACCATTTTTCCCAGGACCCTTGTGCATTGATGCACTGACACTTGGCCTGGTTTTAGGAGGTTCCTGACTAGGTCGGATAACTCCCTGGCTTTCTCCTCCGGGAGAAACACCTTTTTCTGTACTGTGTCCAGAATCATCCCTAGGAACAGCAGACGTGTCGTCGGAATCAGCTGCGATTTTGGAATATTTAGAATCCATCTGTGCTGTCGTAGTACTACTTGAGATAGTGCTACTCCGACCTCTAACTGTTCTCTGGACCTTGCCCTTATCAGGAGATCGTCCAAGTAAGGGATAATTAAGACGCCTTTTCTTCGAAGAAGAATCATCATTTCGGCCATTACCTTGGTAAAGACCCGGGGTGCCGTGGACAATCCAAACGGCAGCGTCTGAAACTGATAGTGACAGTTCTGTACCACAAACCTGAGGTACCCTTGGTGAGAAGGGCAAATTGGGATATGGAGGTAAGCATCCTTGATGTCCAGAGACACCATATAGTCCCCTTTTTCCAGGTTCGCTATCACTGCTCTGAGTGATTCCATCTTGAATTTGAACCTTTGTATGTAAGTGTTCAAGGATTTCAGATTTAAAATAGGTCTCACCGAGCCGTCCGGCTTCGGTACCACAAACAGCGTGGAATAATACCCCTTTCCCTGTTGTAGGAGGGGTACCTTGATTATCACCTGCTGGGAATACAGCTTGTGAATGGCTTCCAATACTGCCTCCCTGTCGGGGGGAGACGTTGGTAAAGCAGACTTCAGGAACCGGCGAGGGGGAGACGTCTCGAATTCCAATTTGTACCCCTGAGATACTACCTGCAGGATCCAGGGGTCCACTTGCGAGTGAGCCCACTGCGCGCTGAAATTCTTGAGACGGGCCCCCACCGTGCCTGAGTCCGCTTGTAAGGCCCCAGCGTCATGCTGAGGACTTGGCAGAAGCGGGGGAGGGCTTCTGTTCGTGGGAAGAGGCTGTCTGCTGCAGTCTTTTTCCCCTTCCTCTGCCCCGGGGCAGATATGAGTGGCCTTTTGCCCGCTTGCCCTTATGGGGACGAAAGGACTGAGCCTGAAAAGACGGTGTCTTTTTCTGCTGAGAGGTGACCTGGGGTAAAAAGGTGGATTTCCCAGCCGTTGCCGTGGCCACCAGGTCCGATAGACCGACCCCAAATAACTCCTCCCCTTTATACGGCAATACTTCCATATGCCGTTTGGAATCCGCATCACCTGACCACTGTCGCGTCCATAACCCTCTTCTGGCAGAAACGGACAGCGCACTTACTCTTGATGCCAGAGTGCAAATATCCCTCTGTGCATCTCGCATATATAGAAATGCATCCTTTAAATGCTCTATAGTCAATAATATATTGTCCCTGTCCAGGGTATCAATATTTTCAGTCAGGGAATCCGACCAAGCCACCCCAGCACTGCACATCCAGGCTGAGGCGATTGCTGGTCGCAGTATAATACCAGTATGTGTGTATATACTTTTTAGGATATTTTCCAGCTTCCTATCAGCTGGTTCCTTGAGGGCGGCCGTATCAGGAGACGGTAACGCCACTTGTTTTGATAAGCGTGTGAGCGCCTTATCTACCCTAGGGGGTGTTTCCCAACGCGCCCTAACCTCTGGCTGGAAAGGGTATAATGCCAATAATTTTTTAGAAATTAGCAGTTTTTTATCGGGGGAAACCCACGCTTCATCACACACCTCATTTAATTCATCTGATTCAGGAAAAACTACGGGTAGTTTTTTCACACCCCACATAATACCCTTTTTTGTGGTACTTGTAGTATCAGAAATGTTCAAAACCTCCTTCATTGCCGTGATCATGTAACGTGTGGCCCTACTGGAAAATACGTTTGTTTCCTCACCGTCGACACTGGAGTCAGTGTCTGTGTCGACCATCTGAGGTAACGGGCGCTTTAGAGCCCCTGACGGTGTTTGAGACGCCTGTACAGGTATTAACTGATTTGCCGGCTGTCTCATGTCGTCAACAGTCTTTTGTAAAGTGCTGACACTATCACGTAATTCCTTCCATAAGACCATCCAGTCAGGTGTCGACTCCCTAGGGGGTGACATCACTAATACAGGCAATTGCTCCGCCTCCATACCATTTTCCTCCTCATACATGTCGACACAACGTACCGACACACAGCACACACACAGGGAATGCTCTGATAGAGGACAGGACCCCACTAGCCCTTTGGGGAGACAGAGGGAGAGTTTGCCAGCACACACCAGAGCGCTTTATAGCTATATATATATATATATATATATATATATATATATATATATATATATATATATATATATATATATATATACAGGGATAACCTTATATAAGTGTTTCTCCCTGATATAGCTGCTGTATATATTTATCTGCCAAATTAGTGCCCCCCCTCTCTTGTTTTACCCTGTTTCTGTAGTGCAGGACTGCAGGGGAGAGTCAGGGAGCTTCCCTCCAACGGAGCTGTGAGGAAAAAATGGCGCCAGTGTGCTGAGGAGATAGGCCGCCGAGAAGGGGGCGGAGCCTTTCTCCCGCTTTTTTATGGAAAAATTGGCAGGGGTTAAATGCATCCATATAGCCCAGGAGCTATATGTGATGTATTTTTTGCCATATAAGGTGTTTTTATTGCGTCTCAGGGCGCCCCCCCCAGCGCCCTGCACCCTCAGTGACCGGAGTGTGAAGTGTGCTGAGAGCAATGGCGCACAGCTGCGGTGCTGTGCGCTACCTTATTGAAGACAGGACGTCTTCTGCCGCCGATTTTCCGGACCTCTTCAGTCTTCTGGCTCTGTAAGGGGGCCGGCGGCGCGGCTCTGGGACCCATCCATGGCTGGGCCTGTGATCGTCCCTCTGGAGCTAATGTCCAGTAGCCTAAGAAGCCCAATCCACTCTGCACGCAAGTGAGTTCGCTTCTTCTCCCCTTAGTCCCTCGGTGCAGTGAGCCTGTTGCCAGCAGGTCTCACTGAAAATAAAAAACCTACTTTAAACTTTTACTCTAAGCAGCTCAGGAGAGCCCCTTAGTATGCACCCTTCTCGTTCGGGCACAAAAATCTAACTGAGGCTTGGAGGAGGGTCATAGGGGGAGGAGCCAGTGCACACCAGGTAGTCCTAAAGCTTTTACTTTTGTGCCCAGTCTCCTGCGGAGCCGCTATTCCCCATGGTCCTTTCGGAGTCCCCAGCATCCACTAGGACGTCAGAGAAATTACCAGTTTCTTATCGGGGGAACCCACGCTTTTTCACACTTCATTCACTCATTTGATGGGGGAACAAAACACTGCCTGCTTTTTCTCCCCAAACATAAAACCCTTTTTTAGTGGTACTTGGGTTAATGTCAGAAATGTGTAACACCTTTTTTATTGCCGGGATCATGTAACGGATGTTCCTAGTGGATTGTGTATATGTCTCAACCTCGTCGACACTGGAGTCAGACTCCGTGTCGACATCTGTGTCTGCCATCTGAGGGAGCGGGCGTTTTTGGGCCCCTGATGGCCTTTGAGACGCCTGGGCAGGCGCGGGCTGAGAAGCCGGCTGTCCCATAGCTGTTACGTCATCCATCCTTTTATGTAAGGAGTTGACACTGTCGGTTAATACCTTCCACCTATCCATCCACTCTGGTGTCGGCCCACAGGGGGCGACATCCCATTTATCGGCATCTGCTCCGCCTCCACATAAGCCTCCTCATCAAACATGTCGACACAGCCGTACCGACACACCGCACACACACAGGTAATGCTCTGACTGAGGACAGGATCCCACACAGCCCTTTGGGGAGACAGAGAGAGAGTATGCCAGCACACACCAGAGCGCTATATAATGTAGGGATAAACACTATCACTGAGTGAATTTTCCCCAATAGCTGCTTGTATAAACAATATTACGCCTAAATTTAGTGCCCCCCCTCTCTTTTTAACCCTTTGAGCCTGAAAACTACAGGGGAGAGCCTGGGGAGCTGTCTTCCAGCTACACTGTGAATAGAAAATGGCGCCAGTGTGCCGAGGGAGATAGCTCCGCCCCTTTTTCGCTGACTTTTCTCCCGCTTTTTTTATGGATTCTGGCAGGGGTAATTATCACATATATAGCCTCTGGGGCTATATATTGTGATTATTTTGCCAGCCAAGGTGTCTTTATTGCTGCTCAGGGCGCCCCCCCCCAGCGCCCTGCACCCTCAGTGACCGGAGTGTGAAGTGTGTATGAGGAGCAATGGCGCACAGCTGCAGTGCTGTGCGCTACCTTGGTGAAGACCGAAGTCTTCTGCCGCCGATTTTCCGGACCATCTTCATGCTTCTGGCTCTGTAAGGGGGACGGCGGCGCGGCTCCGGGAACGAACACCAAGGACGGGTCCTGCGGTCGATCCCTCTGGAGCTAATGGTGTCCAGTAGCCTAAGAAGCCCAAGCTAGCTGCAAGCAGGTAGGTTCGCTTCTTCTCCCCTTAGTCCCTCGTTGCAGTGAGCCTGTTGCCAGCAGGTCTCACTGTAAAATAAAAAACCTAACATATACTTTCTTTCTAGGAGCTCAGGAGAGCCCCTAGTGTGCATCCAGCTCGGCCGGGCACAGAAATCTAACTGAGGTCTGGAGGAGGGGCATAGAGGGAGGAGCCAGTGCACACCAGATAGTACCTAATATTTCTTTTAGAGTGCCCAGTCTCCTGCGGAGCCCGTCTAATCCCCATGGTCCTTACGGAGTTCCCAGCATCCACTAGGACGTCAGAGAAAGTTAATTTATGGTATTCTTTTTTTCAAATCTATTTAGTAAAGAACTTTTAGTGGGGTATTTATCAAAGCTTGAAGAGAAATAAAATTGTGAGAGATAAAGTACTAATCAATCAGCTTCTAATTTACATTTTACATGCTGTGGCCGGTATCCTATTAGGTGCGATTCATTTCCGAATGATAAAAACAGCCTGATAGCTTAATCTTAGACCGATGGTCATTATCGCGCTATACAATTATAGGCCGTTTTTATCGCCAGATAAAGGACCCGTGATCGTGCGATAATATATGGGATTCGGTAAAAACTCCAGATCCCATGTGTTATTGCAGATTATGCGTCTGGTGCCTGAGGTAGCTGAAGCACAATCCTGATAAATGTATATATCGGGGCTAACTGGATAACCCCAGCCAAATCCATTAGCTGCAGTACATTACCGCAGCCAATTGGATACAGTCAGGTGTTCGAAAAATGACAGGAGCCGATTGGTTGGTTCTTTATCTCTTGCCAAGCTATGATAAATACCTCCCTTAAACACATCAATATAGTTAAAGGTGAAAATTACCAGTTTAGTTTAAAATGAGTAAAATTGGGTTACACCAATAAGAGACTGCAAAAGTACAATTAAAGAATAACCATGTTTAAAAAGAGAATACTTGGGAAACACAAGGTCTTACTAGAATTTCTGAGCTCCATTTTGCAGCAGGGAAGCTGTCTAGTAGAAGTCTCTTCTTCTGCCTGCTGATCCACACTAGGTTCTGGAAGCGGCTTCTTCATCACGTTTGAAACATTGCTTACGTTAGAGTGCTGCTGAGTAGCCTGTAATTTCTTGCGAATAAGTGGACCTGGTTTTCTCCCTCTCTTGTTTTTGCCTGGCTCCTTTACATCACTAGTACACCCCACCACCTGCCCTCGTTTACTTGAGCCACTTTTAGGTATGGCTTCACTGACACACGACTCAGAAACTTCACACTGAATCAATGACTGATTCAATGGCTTTCTGCCTCGCTTTCTTACTTCTGTTTGCTTGGTTGATGTGCTACTTTGACTGCAACTTGACTTTTTGACATCATTTAAAAGAACAGATAGATTAGAAACTGTAAATCCTCTCTTCCTTCTTACATCGCTTTTTTCCCCCAACACAGCAGATACATATTGTTTTCTCTCACTTGTTTTGATTATCTGCGATTCACTTTTCTGACACTTTGGCTTTCGCCCCTTTTTCTTGGGCAGTTTTTTATCATGTGAAACAGTAGGAACGTCATTACATGAAATCTGACCACAACAACATTGCGGCTTAGTCCCCCTCTTTCTTGGGAGTCTTTGTATAGCATTGTCACTGGTAATGTTACCTACAGGAAGATCAACTGATTTCCCAATTTCTTTTATCAAACCTGTTTGCTTCCCATTAATCTCATCTATAACACACCCAACTGGTGTTCTACTCTTTGGCTTTCTACCTCTCTTCCGAACAACCACCCTTTCATCACTGCAGCTCCCAAGCACCTGCTGGCTAGGCTGCGGTAAGGATGGTACAATGCAACTCTCCTCTGCGCCATGCTCAGAAGCATCCGCATTACAAGGGCCTGGGTGATCAGAGCCACTTGTGGGTAAATGGGCACCGGGCCGTTTCCGTGGGCGTAATTGAACCATTATCTACTTATGTGGAAGGGGAGGAAAAATGCAAGAAAAACAACTGTTCACATTCTAAAAAATAAATAAAAATAAACACTCATTTCTCAAACTACCTTTTTTGTCAAAGGTACTGTTATACTGAAGAGCACACACAATACATAAACATAAAATTAAATATTTCAGCATTGATTATTTATAGACACATAGCAATTATAATCAGGTTCTGGATTGTTTTAAAAATCAAGAAATAAACTGTAGGGACTCCCTGCCTCCTACATATAGCATACCAAAATATGTGGTAATTCAGCACCACCATGTGGCTTTAACAGGTAACACACACTGGTGACAGTCCTATAGGTAACAGCAGGAAGCTGCGAGCACAGCGCGGGCTGGTAACAGCACTAGGTTCCAGAGAGCCCGGAGCAGCGTGCGGTGTACGTGACACTACTACCCCTATCCTCCACTCCACTGATGCAATACAACGCCGGCCTATAGCTGACTCTGCTGCCTGCTGACACTCGGCTACCCTCACACGTGCTCCCTCCACCTGCACTGCTCTCACAGCCTAGTAAACAAAGCCATTGTCAATTCACAGCAGATGCAACAAACAGAACTGTCAAATTCACGTGTGTGTACGAGGGCGGAAGTGACGCCATCCCTGGTGCCCGGCAGGGGACAGGACTTGCCTGGCGGTTGCGTCACATCCTGTTTCCGCGCGCGGGGTGATCTCTGTTTGTGTGGCAGACCGTGCAGTCCCGGCTCCCATAAGCCATGTTCTATTCTGTGATTATAAGATGTACAGGCAGCAAGACTATGTCATTCATATGTGATATTACATAAAAGTATGAGCTACTTACCGTCTGCAGACAATTAAGCAGCTGCCATGTCCAGTCTTACTAGAGACTTGTAAGACGGAATATGGCCCGGGTGCGGCTGGTGTCACAGGTTTTGTTGTTAGGGCAGCAGCAGTATATTACTGTTAGCTTATATATGTGGGTAAAGATAGCCACCAGTTCCTTATTGCGCAGTTGCAAGCTGCTGTGAGGCTTGTGTCTATCTATACCTGGTCTTCCTGGCAGGGAAGTGACTAGAAAAGTGTGTGATCCCCTAGTAACATGTCTGGGCTGCCATGTGCTGCACAATGGTGTAAAACACACACACACACACACAAGGTTTTGATACGGTATGTCCTGCCAAGCTGTGGCCCACACTGCATCTGCACCCATGCAAGTTGTGCCCTTAGTTTTTTGTTTGACCTTTCCCATTTTAAATATAAACATTATGAAGTTTACATTTCTGATTGCTAAAAGGTGGTGAAAAAAATAGTAGCAATCTAAGTCGGTAGTAAAGGTCCATACACACTTAACGATATAATGAGCGACGTCGCTCATTATATCATTAAGTGTGTATGCCGCCAGCAACGATCGATGCGCGGCCCCGCGGGTCGGCAACGATCGTCGCTGTCGGTAGGGCATGCATGAAGGATGTGGACTGTCGTCCACGACCTTCATGCAGGGCTGGCGGGGGCGTGACGTCACTGAGCGATATGAGCGGTCATATCGCTCAGTGCGTACAGGCGGCTGCCGACCGGCCGGCCGGCCCGGGAGGGGGAAACGTTAGACGATGTCGCTCACAGAGCGACATCGTCTAATGTGTATGGGCCTTTAGGTTTACTATCCCTTTAAACTGGGACAATAATGGATTTACACAGGTTCTTTTATTGGCTTAATTCAAGCCTGCAGTTCAGCTAGTTTTAAATCAGCCATAGAATTTGTCTAATCCATGAGCATCCTGATTTAAAGGGATAGTATGGTAAACATAACAATAAATAAAATATGTATTATTATTACCTTCATTTATATAAAATAATGAATGTTTCATTACTTGTAACGCCACCCTGCTAAAGAGGAATTTGAGAAAGTTTTTTTGAGCAATTCCACTAATCGTGTACTAAGAGAAAAACATGGGCAAAAATGTCGTAGTGGACTGTATATGCAATATACTCCATATAGGAGGTGCATTAAATGTAGTATTGCATGGTTTTCCATGTGTGTGCTAAGTATTAACAGCATATTAGCTCGCTTTTTAGTTATATTTTAAAATCGCACGTGTCTGGAACTGGCAGAATTACATGGTTTCAAATGTCAAAAAAACAGGTCTCTCTAATGAGATTACTTCTTTTTTTTTTTTTTTTCAATTTTTTATCTAATGTACCAAAGCCTAGAAGACTGTTACCACCAACATTTGGATTCTTTAAGAAATGTTTGATTACAATTAAATTCAAATATTTATTATCATGACAAAGCATCAAATGCAATGAGGTGAAATTGCAGAACAGTCATACAACAATATAATAGTAAAGGGCCCCATACACTACAACGATATGCCCTGAGGCTGCAGTCGGCGGCGATTTGCCTTGAATTCTCCCGGGAGTGGTTCCATACGATTTGGTACATTTTGCATGCGATCCTAGCCATGCCTGCGGGAACCGACATATCACAAGTGCAGCACTAACGATCGGAAACACCACCAAAATGCCCGATATATCGGCCCGAATTTGGATGAAATCGGGCATTATCGTTCTAGGGTATGGGACCCTTAACACATATTAAAAACTGTTTACTTCAAATTATAATCTAAAAATGAAGACAGAAACTATTCTAGAACCTGTTTGGGCATGTATTGTTCCTTAATTGTTTAAATGTAAAAGCTCAAAAAAGCTTACTACATGGATGGCTACTGTCTATGGTTATTTTATTTGCCTTTGTCACACTCCTTTTTAACAAGAAATGAAAGATATACCGTTGCACTCATGCACTACATTTTAAAAGTTGAGTGTTATTTTTGTCAGGAAGCAATGGATGCAATAGAACACAGTTTCTCAAACTAAGGGCCTAATTCAGACCTGATCGCTGTTGTGCGAAATCGCACAGCGAGTGATTATCGATTGACTGCACATGCTTGCAGATCATAATGTGCAGGCGCGAGGCCAAGCTGCGAAAAAATCCTGCATTTATTTTGATTGCTAGGCAAACACAGGCTGATTGACAGGAAGCGGGCGTTTGGGGGTGGTAACTAGCCATTTTCTGGGAGTGTCAGGAAAAACGCAGGCGTGTCCAAGCGTTTTCTGGGAGGGTGTGTGACGTCAGCTCTGGCCCCGAACAGCCTGTTTGTATCGCACTATAGGTATAAGTCCTGGGCTACTCATAGACTGGAAAAATCAATTGATGGTGAGTGATTTGCGAACGGATTTGCAGATGTCCGCTGTCCGGCAAAGTTTTTGCATGGCGTACGCATGCATTCGCACACTTGCATGGGGCTGATTTTCACTTTCTGTGGGCGGCGGCTATCTGATTGCAGCCCTCTGCAAAATTGCAAAGGAGCGATCAAGACTGAATTAGGCCCTCAGGACCCCACACAGTGCTTGTTTTGCAGGTCTCCTCACAGAATCGCAAGTGAAATAATTAGCTTCACCTGTGGATCTTTTAAAATGTGTCAAGGAGTAATTAATACACCTGTGCACCTGCTGGGTTACCTGCAAAACCTGCTCTGTGTGGGGTCCTGAGGGCCGAGTTTGAGAACCTGTGCAATAAGATTATAATTAGAATTAGAAAATGAATGTAAATAGCACACATAAATACACAATTTATAAATATAAAATATATGTAAAGAGTTGATATTCACCAACAGTAAAAAAAAAAAATCCATTCAGTGAACAGTACTGATAAAGTATACTTGGAGCAATACTCCTAAATAGATATTTTGTCTGATAGGAGTGGTACTACAGTATGAACAAAAAGTCCTGAATAAAATATTTACCCCATTACCAGCTGGTTTTTGATAATAGGGGTTTTGTGTTCTCCAATAAATATTTAGTCCTTTAGCATGCAAGATTCCTGGAAATGTAAAGATGTGCTTAATAAGGGACAATTGCAGTAAGGATTCTCTGTTGAGCGCAAGATGTGAGGCAGTGCTTCTTATACTGTATGGAATGCTGTTTTTATCTGATACAAAAGGTGAACCCTGCCCTCTAGAGAAAGTTTTTGGCTTTATAATCTGATTTGTTGAACCCTACCACATGCTCCTTGTGTCGACATTGCTCCTTCAGGCCAAATACTAATGTGATCAACTGCTGTTTTTTTTTTTTTTAAACATATTTTTATTGGATTTTCTTACAGGATAACAACAATAATAATCATTACAGAAGAAGAGAGAAGGTCAAAGCTAGTGATAAGGCAATATAATGTAACATGTACAATTACCACCAAAATTTGTCCAGACATCTGATGTATAGAATTATCATCGAACAATAAGAAGCAGTTTGTGACTTCTATATACAAGTGTCGTATAATGATAATAAAGCGCGAACAAACAATTAGTGTGCCTGTCGTCTTTAGCATATCCATAGGTTTACAATATCAGTTGTAATTCTCTCTCTCGCAATAACTTAGCATATTAACTAATCAATGGAGGGGTGGGACAATATTCCGCTAAAGAGAGGTACTGCATCTCGAGGAGATATTTAAATGTAAAAAAAAAAAAAAAATAGGATGTCACAATCAGTATAGTCATTTTAAGACCAAGTAAAAAGGGAGGAGGAAAGGAGGGGATTCAGGTTAGAGGAATAGGTAAACAAAGTACCTTGCAGTTTGACCCAGGGGAATACACTAATTAGGTGAGGTCTTCCAATCGTTTATAATGCCACCAATCAGTGTTCTCATAGAGCTGGAATATCTTGGATCGTGTCACCTCATCAAGTGTATTAATGTATATGCCCCATTTTCTATAAAAGCGGACCACCCCCCTTTCCAAGTCAGGAATTGTCGAATAGAGGATCTTGAGGAGTAGGGCTTTCACTTCACATAGTTGACGAAATCCAATGTCTCATAATCTTTTTCGCTACAGATACCAGTATCGTGAGAAAAGGGATCATGTTTGGTAATATGCCCTGTTGTATCCAAGGTTTAAAGTTAGCAAAAAGACAAGGGATTGGGTCTAGTCTAAGTTGCAATTTTAAAGTAGTATTAATAAAACATACAGTCTTATTCCAAAACCTTCAGATTTTGTGGCAATGCCATACATATAGTATGAATGTCGCCGATGCCGTAGAGCAATTCATGCAGCATTTGAGTTCAGAGGGTATATAGTGCTGGCGTTGCGTTTGTGTGATGTAGACCCTATGTATCATCTTGGTATGAACTCTTGTTATAAGGAGGATCTTAGTAGTTTCATAGAACGGTCGTAATGTTGAAATATTGTAGCAGATGATTCTATCAAAGGGAGATCTATAGACCATTGGGATACTATGGAGGACAGATCTTATCTTTGTATAATGTCAGCAAAGGAAGATAGAGAAATTTCAATCTGTAGGTATGCTGATTTAGGAAATGTAGGAGTGAATCTATATCATCGGGGGTGGAGTCGGACGGTGCAAAGTGGGATAAGGAGGAAACAAAGTGTTGAATTTGCATGTAGGGGTAAATATGCTGCGAGGTGAGTCCAAACTTTTCCTGGATGGCGGGAAAGGTGTACAATTTGCCCCCTGGGTCAAATACATCTGAGGTAGCTCGGATTCCCTTCAAGTAGAGTGTGAAAAATGGAGGAGTCTCTTCCCGGCTCAAAAAGGGGATTTCCCCATAAGGAAATATGTTTGGTGTATCGATGGTCGCGTTTAAACTTTGTATTAATAGCCAGCCATTATATGTACGTGTCTTTAAAGAGTGGGTTGAGGAGTACCTTAGGGGGTAGTTTTGCTCTCGGGGTGTGGAGGAGGGCGTTAGGTGATAGTGGGTGTAGTAGCGCAGAGTCTAAGTTATACTCAGTGAACACGCTTTTTTCCCAAGAGCCAATCAGAGGCATATCTGAAAAGAATCAAATGGGTATAGACCAGTAGGTCAGGGAGGCCTAGGCCGCCGTGTTTATGTGACATTTGTAGTTTCTTCCGTGCAATGCGGGATTTCCCTCTCAATATGTGGATAGGTTGTGATAGATATCCATTACATGATAGTTGGGAGGTAGATGAAATATATAGAGTTTTAATCTTAATAAAGCTGTCTGGGAAGCCAAATCTGGTCATAGTGGAAAAGAGATGATCCCAGAGCACCATGTCGAAGGCCTTCTCGACATCCAAGGAGAGTATTGCACTAGGTATTGGTGAGGCCGTTTGGGAGACCGAGAAGATAGCCGAGAAGACCTTTCGAACATTAGTGACGGAGTGTCGTCCAGCAACAAATCCAGATTGATCTGTGTGGATTATAGAAGGAAGGAAAATTTTTAGTCTGTCAGCTAGGATTTTCGTCAGGATTTTATAATCCTGGTTGAGGAGTGATATTGGTTTGTAAAATGAGGGGTTGCTAAGGTCTCTTCCTGGTTTCGGGATTAGCTTAATTATAGCTGAGTTGTAATATCTTGGGAGGGTATGTGTGGAGATAATTTGGTTGTATAGAGCTGTCAAAATAAGGACAATGGAAGGAGCTAGGAGTTTGTAATATTCGGTCGTCAGACCATCGGGTCCCGGTGCCTTCCCTGATATGAAATTAGAAATCGTGGTTTTGACTTCCATCTCTGTTATTGGAGCTGTCAGTAAGTCAGAGACCGTTGATGGGAGCGTTGGAACAATTAGTTCATCCCAAAGGGGTCGTCAGTCTGAGTGTCATTTGTGGGGGTTGAGTACAATGAAATATAGAAATCTGTCATGATGTCAACTATATGTGCACTACGAGATTCCAAAGAGCCATCTGGGAGCCTCAATGGGTGAATCACCATTGGTGGGGATTGACTGCGTAGAAGATTTGTCAATAGTTTGCCCACCTTGTTACTGAACCGAAAGAATAGATGATCCTTGCGGAAAGAGTACGTAGATTCTAATTTATTAAGCAAAGCATCAAAGTGGGTCTTTGCGAGGGAGTAAGTCGATTTATTAACGGGGGAGGGGTCAGACATGTAGAGCTGATAAGAGGTATGTCAGGTCCGGGTGTTTTTGTGAATCCGTTAAACCGGGACCAACCACAGGTGTAGGTGCTGGGGTATGAAGAAAGCAGGGAGGACGAAGAAAGTTCCGTTTCATATATTTATTAAAAATAACAATTCAGTAAAGAGTTAAATGACAAGTTGTTAATCATCATATTATACTGAAGTATTGCAGGAAGGGCAGAAATAATATGCAGGATAAATCTCAAAGACAAATAAAAGAAATGTTCATGGAACTGTATATAAAACAAGCTGATGAATAAATGTTGAATTGTCCAAATATAAACAAGCTTTGATGCTGAACTGCAGAATGTGTTTAACTGGGTAATGCAGACATGAAGAAATAACTGTAAGGATTTGCAATGAAGTTTTGAGAGTTAACTGAGAAGCTGTGAAGAATTATCCTTGTTATGGTAACATAGAAAATAAAAGTACTGAATTGGGTTACTTGCGGGTTCCGGAGATCACTGTGAAAACTGTAGCAGATGACAAGGTGATGAACGGGTTAAATGCAGAGTAGAACAAACAAACAGCTGAGAGTAGTGGAATCCTCCAAACTTTGTATGGTTGAAGGCAGGCAGACAAGGTAACCTCATGCAAGACTCTGGGAATCCAACTGTTTCCAGTAGGTGTGCAATTAACTGACAACACAGCGGAGAGCCGGTGGATCTTTAGCAGTGAAGGCTGCAGACGGACCTCTGGGAACGGAGGCGATATCTGGACCACGGGAATCACACAGGAATGCACGGAGAGAGCTCAGAGCTAGAGCACAGCGTTGATACAACAAAGCACTGGCCCAGAGTAACATAATCCCAGCCTACTTAAAGGCAGCACAAGCACAGGATTGGCTTACACCTGCCCACATGTGTTTTCACAAGTGCTCTGTATTACCTATTTGGTCTCCAACATGGCCACCTCCTATACAGCAGACACACCGCAGTGCCTTAGGCCATTTGGTCCCCGCACTCTCAGTTCCCAGAATCTGCATTACCTGTGCCACTGATCACGCCGCGTCCCCACACGGGCGCATAGCACCGCGAGCAACCGCACTGGCAACGGACGAACCCCAGAACCCGCAGAGGTGAGAGACCGGTTCGTGACAGTACCCCCTCTTCTAAGGGTGGTCTCCGAACACCTTTGAACCTTATCAGGATTTTTGGGGAAGTATTTCTGTACCAGTCTTGGAGCATGAACATCTTCAGAAAAAACCCAGGATCTCTCCTCCGGACCGTAACCCTTCCAGTCGACCAAAAACTGTAAACGTCCATATCGGGAACGTGAGTCCACAATCTCTTTAACTTCAAATTCCTCATCCTGCAAAGAGTGAACTTTAGGAGATTTGGACTGGGTAGTACGGAATTTATTGAGAATCAAAGGTTTCAATAAAGATGTATGAAAGGCGTTAGGAATTCTCAAAGACGGTGGCAACTTGACTTTGTATGACACAGGGTTGAGTACCTTTACAATGGGAAATGGACCAATAAACTTGGGAGCAAATTTCTTAGAAGGAACTTAGAACCTGAGATTGCGCGTAGAAATCCAAACTTGGTCTCCCACCTTGTAATTCGGTACAGCTTTACGTTTTCTATCTGCAAAAGATTTATAACGAGCGGAAGTTTTGACCAACGACTTACGCACACAACTCCAGATTCTAGATAGACATTGAAGCTCTTGATCTGCTGCTGGAACCTCTAGGGCTGGCAATGGATGGAACTCTGGCATACGAGGATGAAAGCCGAAGTTAATATAAAAGGGCGTAGATTCTGAAGACGAATGGAAGAGATTATTATGAGCAAATTCTGCCAATGGAAGATAATCAACCCAGTCATCCTGTGAGGACGATATATATAGCCGGAGAAATGTTTCAAGGTCTTGGTTTACTCTCTCAGTTTGTCCATCTGTCTGAGGATGATATGCAGAAGAAAAATTCAACTTGACATTTAAAGATGAACAAAGCGACCTCCAAAACTTGGCCACAAACTGTGTTCCCCGATCAGAGATGATCTCTCGAGGAAGGCCATGCAACTTGAAGATTTCAGAGATGAACAATCTGGCTAGTAAAGGGGCTGATGGTAACCCAGTTAATGGAATGAAATGTGCCATTTTCGAAAATCGATCCATCACCCAAATGGTATTTCGCCCTTTTGATGGAGGTAGATCGGTCACGAAATCCATTGAGATATGAGTCCATGGTTGTTTGGGTATGGATAATGGATGTAATAAACCTGGTGGAGAACTTCTTGGACTCTTATGTTGGGCACATTTAGGACATGCTGCTATAAACTCTTGGACATCGGCTTTGAGACGTGGCCACCAATAAGACTGTTGAATAAATTTGAGAGTCTTTAGAACCCCAGGATGACCCATGAAGGAAGAGGAGTGAGCCCAGGTAAGCAGCCGTTTTCGAAGATTTGTGGCGACAAAGGTCTTGCCAGGCGGAGGAACTGGAGAGGTTCGAGTCATTAAAAAGGACGTAGGATTCACAATGGCTTGATTCGTGGTAGCATCATTTAATTCAGAAGAAGCAAAGGACCGAGAAAGGGCATCTGCCTTTTTGTTCTGAGACCCTGGTCGATAGGTGAGCTTGAAATTGAATCGTGTGAAGAAAAGCGCCCATCTAGCTTGTCGTGGATTCAAGCACTGAGCTGACTGCAGATATAGAAGATTCTTATGATCAGTATAAACTGTTATGCGATGTTGTGCTCCTTCTAGAAGGTATCTCCACTCCTCAAATGCCAACTTGATGGCAAGTAATTCTTGCTCACCGATTGCATAATTACGTTCGGCCGGGAGGAACTTACGGGAGAAATATCCGCAGGGATGGACCTTTTTATCTTCAAAGACTTGTGACAACACAGCTCCTACTGCTTCTGTAGATGCATCCACCTCTAGTAGAAAGGGACGATTCAAATCAGGCTGTCGAAGAATGGGGGCTGACACAAAGGCTTGCTTTAAATCAGAGAAGGCTTTGATTGCTTCAGAAGACCAGTTCGTAGGATTTGCTCCCTTGCGAGTTAGGGCTGTAATGGGAGCAGCTAACGTAGAATAATTCTTAATGAATCTCCTATAGAAATTAGCAAAGCCAAGAAATCGCTGAATCCCCTTGAGAGTTGTAGGAGTGGACCAATCTCGGATAGCTTGTACCTTACCGGGATCCATACATAGCTCTGATCCAGAAATGATGTAACCAAGGAACGGTATGGAAGATACTTCAAAGGTGCACTTCTCTAACTTACAATAAAGTTGATTTTTCCTCAGACGTGTCAGTACCTCTTTAACTTGGTGACGGTGAGACTTTAGATCCTTAGAGAATATTAGGATATCATCCAGGTACACTACTAGACACTTGTAGAGAAGATCACGAAAAAGTTCATTCAGATAGCTTTGAAAAACTGCAGGTGCATTACAAAGACCAAAAGGCATTACAAGGTATTCGTAATGCCCATCCCGGGTATTAAAAGCAGTCTTCCACTCGTCCCCTGCCCGGATGCGGATTAAATTGTAGGCCCCTCGGAGATCCAATTTTGTAAACACAGTAGCTCCCTTTACCCGATCAAATAATTCTGGAATTAAGGGTAATGGGTACTTGTTTTTCACAGTGATCTCATTGAGTCCACGGTAATCTATGCATGGTCGTAACCCACCGTCCTTCTTCTTAAAAAAGAATCCGGCTCCTGCAGGTGAAGAAGATGGTCTGATAAATCCTTTGGTTAGATTTTCCTGTATATAATCAGACATAGCTTGCGTCTCTGGGATGGATAGCGGATAAATTCGTCCCCTAGGAGGGGTTTTGCCCGGAACCAGGACGATTGGGCAGTCCCATTCGCGATGAGGAGGTAGAGAGTCTGCTGCTTGTTTACTGAAAACATCCACAAAGGATTGATAAACCGGAGGTAGGTCGGGAAGGCTAATTGACCGGAGAGGTACAATTGAGGCTAAACAGTCCTTGGTACAAGATTTACCCCACGAAAGGACTTCCATGGTTTGCCAATTAAGTTGAGGATTATGTTTCTGCAGCCAAGGTAAACCAAGTATCACATCTTGAGAGGCTTTGTGAATCACGTAGAAGGAGATGTATTCGGAATGGAGCACACCAACCTTCATCTTGAGACATACGGTTCGATGAGTAATTATACCATCTGGAATTCGACTTCCATCCACTGCTGTAACAGCAACTGCTGCTTCCAGAGGCATGGTTTGAACTTTAGACCGTAAGACAAAGGCTGAGGAGATGAAGTTCTCGGCTGCCCCGGAATCTAGGAGAGCTGAAACTTTCACTGTAGAACTTGGAACTTCTAATTGAATAGACAAGGTCGGCTCTTTCCCAGAACGTGATTCTAAAGTAACTCCTAGCTTAACCTCTCTTGAATAAGCTAGGAGCGAGAGTTTCCCGGTCGGAGTTTGCAGAATTTAACTAAGGGTTCGGAAAACCCAGAGTACATGCAGAGGTTACCCTGTCGACGACGAAGTCGTTCCTCCTCTGTGAGGCGAGAGCGCCCAATCTGCATAGGTTCTTCTGTCGTTACCGGAGACTGTGATGAAGAATCTTGTCGAGGCCTAGGATGATAACGTGGACTGGATCGCTCTGCCCTGGATTTCTCTAAACATCGCTCTCTGTAGCGTAGGTCAAGTTTGTTACAGAGAGAAATCAATTCATCCAGTTTAGTTGGCACATCCCGGATAGTTAAATCATCCTTGATTCTCTCTGAAAGTCCATTCCAAAACGCGGCGATCAGGGCCTCCTCATTCCAGTTTAACTCTGAAGACAACGTGCAAAACTGAATAATATATTGACTGACAGGACGTAAACCTTGACGTAGACGGAGAATCTCCAAAGATGCTGAGGTGGTCCTGCCTGGTTCGTCAAAGATTCTCCGGAAGGATGATACGAACTCCTTGTAATTAGAGAGGATAGGATCACCTCTTTCCCATAATGGTGATGCCCACTCCAGAGCCTGACCGGAGAGGAGGGCAATAATATATGCAACCTTAGAACGAGCTGATGGGAAACTGGCGGACAACAGTTCGAACTGGATCTCGCATTGATTCAGGAATCCTCTGCAAAGTTTTGGAGTTCCGTCAAACTTACTCGGAGAGGGTAACTGCAAGCGGGACGTAGGCAGCGTCACAGGAGAAGCTGTAGTGGTAACTGGGACAACCGGAGTTGGAATCTGGACTTGAGACGTTTTAATAGCCGTTTTAAGAGTCTCTAAACGGTCTGCCATAGTTTGCATAAACTGCACTATTTGTGTCTGTATAGACTCCTGGTTTTCCAGACGGGAAAGGATATCTGACGTAGCACCGCCTCCTGCGAATTGGTCACTTGACGGATCCATGTGGCCAGTGCTTACTGTCAGGTCCGGGTGTTTTTGTGAATCCGTTAACCCGGGACCAACCACAGCTGTAGGTGCTGGGGTATGAAGAAAGCAGGGAGGACGAAGAAAGTTCCGTTTCATATATTTATTAAAAATAACAATTCAGTAAAGAGTTAAATGACAAGTTGTTAATCATCATATTATACTGAAGTATTGCAGGAAGGGCAGAAATAATATGCAGGATAAATCTCAAAGACAAATAAAAGAAATGTTCATGGAACTGTATATAAAACAAGCTGATGAATAAATGTTGAATTGTCCAAATATAAACAAGCTTTGATGCTGAACTGCAGAATGTGTTTAACTGGGTAATGCAGACATGAAGAAATAACTGTAAGGATTTGCAATGAAGTTTTGAGAGTTAACTGAGAAGCTGTGAAGAATTATCCTTGTTATGGTAACATAGAAAATAAAAGTACTGAATTGGGTTACTTGCGGGTTCCGGAGATCACTGTGAAAACTGTAGCAGATGACAAGGTGATGAACGGGTTAAATGCAGAGTAGAACAAACGAACAGTAGTGGAATCCTCCAAACTTTGTATGGTTGAAGGCAGGCAGACAAGGTAACCTCATGCAAGACTCTGGGAATCCAACTGTTTCCAGTAGGTGTGCAATTAACTGACAACACAGCGGAGAGCCGGTGGATCTTTAGCAGTGAAGGCTGCAGACGGACCTCTGGGAACGGAGGCGATATCTGGACCACGGGAATCACACAGGAATGCACGGAGAGAGCTCAGAGCTAGAGCACAGCGTTGATACAACAAAGCACTGGCCCAGAGTAACATAATCCCAGCCTACTTAAAGGCAGCACAAGCACGGGATTGGCTTACACCTGCCCACAGGTGTTTTCACAAGTGCTCTGTATTACCTATTTGGTCTCCAACATGGCCACCTCCTATACAGCAGACACACCGCAGTGCCTTAGGCCATTTGGTCCCCGCACTCTCAGTTCCCAGAATCTGCATTACCTGTGCCACTGATCACGCCGCGTCCCCACACGGGCGCACAGCACCGCGAGCAACCGCACTGGCAACGGACGAACCCCAGAACCCGCAGAGGTGAGAGACCGGTTCGTGACAAGGTAGTGAGATTAGATTGTTGAGAGAGATAGTCAGTTGCCAGTTTCTTTTTAAAGGAATGGGTGTAAGATATAGTTGTTCCTCTAAGTACCGACTTGGATGCCTGCCAAAATAATGAAGGGTCAATAGATAATGATTCTGTGTTGAGTAGTTCATAATCTGCCCGAATAGCTTGGACTTTGCTACGAAATTTAATAGACGTGGCAATGGAAGTGGGGTAGCGCCATTGAATGTAGGGGCCTTGGTCTATAGTGGTGCGTAGTTTTAGCCAGACCATGGCATGGTCAGATATGCAAATGGGAGATATTTCCACCTCCTCTATCTTAGAGAACAGAGAGGGCGAAACTAAAATGTAGTCGATTCTGGATAGGGAACTGTGGGCTGCCGATAGGCATGTATATACCTTGTCAGTCGGGTGGTGCGTTCTCCAGCTATGAAATAGCTGAAGTTTGTCTATCAGCATGGGTATGCCATATTTCTGAGCCGGGTGAGATTTGTTAGAAGTACCCTGTTTATCTAAGTGTGGGGAAATGTACATATTAAAATCGCCACAAACAAGCATAGGTAAATGAGTGTGTTGTTGAAGTAAGGTGAGAATAGTAGCATATAATTTTTTGGGAGAAACATTGGGTGCATATAAGTTACAAAAAACATAGACTGTTATTAACCTCTATTAAAACAAAGCGCCCATCGGGGTCTGTCGAAGATGACAGGAGTTCGATGGGAACGGTTCTTTTAGCTAAGATGACTACACCTCTTTTCTTTGATGTTTATGAAGCAGAGTGTAGTACTCGCCAGCCAAGGATTTGTAACCGGAGAACGTTATCAGGTAGGAGGTCTGTCTCCAGAAGGAAGGCTATATCAATGTGTTGTTTAGTCAAATATAGCAAGAGTTTCCTTCTTTTTGAAGGTGAATTTACTCCTCCTACATTTAACGAACCAATTTTAAGTAACGACATCATCTATCAACATAAATATACTGCATGAGGACATCATTATTCAGCATATAAGAGAAGAATAAAAGCAATGATATCACCTCGATAGCAAGAATTTGGAGGCAAATAAGCGTGAGGGGGGGGGGGGGGGCAGGCCAGGAATAAATTGGTTCCTGAAAACAACAAAATACAAACATACAAGACATAGAATACATAAAAACACACAATACCAAATGCATCAAGCAGAGATTGGGTCCCCGACTCGTACCTTTCCGAGTCAGGATTGACCGTCTCTGTGGAAACTTGGGAAGTTAGACTTCCAATGGGTGGTAACCTGAAATGTAACAGGGAGCATGAGAACAGCTCCGCAACACCGCGCAGGCGTCCTTAAGGAATATCTAAAAGACTAGATTATTATTGCCAACCGGGGGGGGCATGGGAAAGCAGGTGTAGACCCAATGCGGACTGAGTCACTGCACTAATCCTGTAAAAGAAAGATCAAATGAATTAAACGAACAAATAGTGCCTTAAAGTAAGGAACTGTGCACATAGTTATGTATGAATGAATATGCACCAATGTGCAGGAAAGTGTTTGGGGAACCTTCGTAGTAGACAGTCACTTCAATCATCGTCGTGCCCACATTGGGCATTCATATCAGTGTGCAGTTCTTCTAAGTACTGTTGATCATCGGCCACTGAGGTAAAATCTACGTGTGAGGATCCATTGTAAATACGGAGCCGTGCCGGGTATAATAAGGCAAATTTTATCCCTTTCTTGATCAGGTATGAACAAACTGGGGAAACTTTTCTAGCAGCTGTCAGCTCCGCCGAATAGTCTTGAAATAGGAGCAGTCTATTTCCATTCCACTGCAGGGAACCGAGCTTACGGGAGGCCACCCATAGTAAGTTTTTGTGTGCGTAATTGAGGATACGGAAGATGACTACACGAGGGCGTGGCCCCGTCTGGTTGCGTAACGGTCCTAGTCGATGTGCCCGCTCAATAACCATATCATGGCATTGATCTGAGATTTGAAGTAATTCTGGGAGAGTGAGCCGTATAAAATCATAAAGGGCAGGACCTTTTTACGTCTTCAAGGACCCCAACAACCCGTAAATTATTCCTGCGCGATCTGTTCTCCAAATCTTGCAGTTTGTTAATGATCGAGTGTTGCAGCTTCCTCTGTTTAGTAGAAGAGGTCTGTAAATCTGCCACATCAGAAAATATAGCCCCCAATTTCTGTTCAGTGTCCTGGACTCTGAGTGAGTTTATCCAGCTGCTGCGTGATACTAGCCGTTTGTGCAGTGATAAGGGGGCCTATGGCGTCCCTGATTGCAGCCACCATGTCCCTGTAAGTCACAGGGGAGTCTAGTTGTGCAGCTTCTGTATTGAAAGTATGCCCAGAGGGGGATTGGGGAGGTAGCTCACCTCTGCTATGCGGCACAGTGGTTATCGCTGGCACATGTGCTGGAGAGTCCGTCCAGTCAGCTCCGGGCGCCATCTTGGATGGGGCGTCCCTGGCTCCTTTACTCTTACTGCGGGGCATCAGGGGGAGAAGGTAGCGGTCCATGCACCACAGTGTTGTCAGGGGGGTAGCGGGTGCGGGTCCTGGCGGCGTGGAGGCTGTGAGAACAGCCGTGATAGCGGGAGCCTGGCGGCGGTATCGGAGCTGCACTAGCGTGCGGCTCTCACAAGCGGGGCCGGAAGCGGAAGCTTCCAACTGCTGGTTTTAATCAGTTTGACCAGCGGACGTTATTTAGGAATCAAAAACAAGGAACATTTGTCTGACTGACCAAAAGGGGGCACAAAGTGAGCTTATGCTTTCTTCATATTTTAATTTATGGTCAAGACTATTATAGGCTCATAAGATATTTACACATTCTTGTTTAATTTTGGGAACACAGACTTCGTTTTGGCCTTGTTAAAATACCCAGCCACAATCAATGCTCCATCTGGATGGGCAGTCTGTTGGATGGAGATAGCTTCAAGTAACCCATTCAGAACCATTATAGTATTCGCTTGGGTAAGGGGGGATATAAACTACAACCAAAAATACCATAGTAAACTCCTGAGACTGATAAAATGGCCTACAATATAAAATTTAAAACTCTAAATGAACGTAATAATGGGTTCCAATTAACGTTTGTTCACCATGCATAATCTTTATGATTTGTGTGCATTTTTCCAGTTTTGTAATCCAGCAACTCTACTGCACTTTTTAATTTATTTAAAATTAACTTGTTTTTGTGTTTGAATTTATCATCAGTAAATGTGCTCAAAATGATCATCAATTAGTAGTATAAATCTGTATTGTGCTCTAGAGGTGTCTGCTGAGGGCAGTGTTGTATAACATTTGTGTAACAAAAGCTGTTTGTTTTTTTTGTTTTCTTTTATGTCTTAGAGCAGAGGTTCTCAAACTCGGTCCTCGGGGGCCCACACAGTGCATGTTTTGCAGGTCTCCTCACAGAATCGCAAGTGAAATAATTAGCTCCACCTGTGGACCTTTTAAAATGTGTCAGTGAGTAATTAATACACCTGTGCACCTGCTGGGTTACCTGCAAAACATGCACTGTGTGGGCTCCCGAGGACCGAGTTTGAGAACCTCTGTCCTAGAGGATGCTGGGGTCCACATTAGTACCATGAGGTATAGACGGGTCCACCAGGAGCCATGGGCACTTTAAGAGTTTAATAGTGTGGGCTGGCTCCTCCCTCTATGCCCCTCCTACCAGACTCAGTTTAGAAAATGTGCCAGAAGGAGCTGGTCACAGCTATGGGAGCTCCATAGGAGTTTTTCTAGTTTTATTATTTTTCTTAGCGTTAGGCAAAGGGAGCGTGTTTGTAACAGCCTCCCTGCTTCGTGGGACTTAGGGCGGGAGTAGTGTCCAACCCTAAGAGGTTAATGGCCACTATCTCCGCTGACAGGGACACTGAGCTCCTGAGGGTGTGGATCGTTAGCTGCCCAATGCGACCGCTCACTCCCGCAGCATGCTGTCACCCCCTAACAGAGTCAGAAGATTCTGGTGGCGAGTGAGTCACCGGCGACCCGACAAGCAGGGAGCCGGTGTGAATGGCGGCAACAGGGTAGAAGCGCAGTACAAACTGCGCTCCGGAGAGCTCAGCGGTACACAGTGCGGTGCTATGAGGGGCGCTCTGAGCCAGCGCAAATACCCTACACTGGTCACTCAAGGCTATCAGGACGTCAGTAACGCTGCTAGCAAAATCCTCAGGCCAGTATAAAAATTTTAACGTTCGGGAAGACGCGCCATGGAGTAGATCCAGCAGCATTCAGTGCCATTTTCTACCTTGGGGTACATCTACAGAGACGCTGACAGGGAGTGCTGTTCCTCCACACGACTCCAGCTATCCTGTGCGGTACCAGGGGGTTGTAGAAGGGGGGAGGCTGTGTATTACTGTGTAGTCTATTAAGGGTACATTACCTACCTAATTGAGCGCTGTGTGTGCTGGCTCCAAGCTCTGTGTTTCTCTGAAGGTACTTGGCGGGGTAACTGTCTGACATTTCCTGTGTATATGTGGGTGTATGTTTTCTCACATAGCCATGTCCAGGGACTCTGTGTCTTATGCTGCAGATGACGTTTCTTCTCCAGAGGAATCCATTCCATGTACCCAGGAATGCAATGTCTTGTCTCAGATTCCTATTACTGAGCCAGAATGGCTGACTTCTATTAAGGGAATGATCTCTCAGATCTCTACTAGGGTAGCTCATACTGAGACTGAAACTCAGGTTTTAAAGAATTCTATGGTAGTTTGGTCAGGTTTTGTTCCTTTTTCTGCTGCGGGGTACGCTGGGCTCCACAAGGATTAACATCGGGGTGTAGAGTAGGATCTTGATCCGAGGCGCCAACAGGCTCAAAGCTTTGACCTTCTCCCAAGATGCATAGCGCCGCCTTCTATATCACTCCGCCTCCGTGCACAGGAGCTCAGTTTTGTAGTTGGTGCCATGCAGTAAGCAGGCACTTAACAGGGGGGCTACTCCATCAGCCACAAGAGAAGCTTTTAAAGAATATTGAAGACTTCAAGGGCTGCAGCAGAGACACTGACTGTGTTAGATGTCAGTCAGACATCTCCTGCTGCAGCTCAATCACCTCCCCCAGTGGCGCTGTACACTCCCGCTCCCTGGTTGCCGGGTACCTACAGCGGAGGCTCCGGGTTTCTTCCATGTTTGTCACACACACGACCGCACTTAGGGAGGAGGGAAGGGGTACCCTTGACGGGTCCCGCTGTAAATCGTGATCCAGCGCGGCCGGTGGGAGGCGGGCCACGCACGCTGGCGTGGACACTGTGGTAGTACAGGGACCCCACTAGACCACCAGGGCATGGGCACTGGTCGGTCTTCTCTCATAAAACCGTTTTATTAAGCCCCCAGTTCCCGGTGGTGAAGTCCAGCAGGGAGATAAGGCTTTGACCTGTAGCCCATCCCCAGGGCGCCATTTAGAGTAAATGTTCCCGCCCTGGAGCTGCATATCTCTCCCTCACTCCCTGTCAGCGTTTGGGCACCATTATAGCAAGCAGAGCTGATCCTGGGACTGTTTGGGCAAATCCTCCTCTGTAAAGCCGCCTGCCTGTCAGCGCTGTGCATTTTACAGGACACTTAAGTATTCTATATGTCTGCTGACAGTGTTAGTTATGAAAAAGTGCATTTAGTCAGGGTTATTTAGTACAAGTACCCTGTGATATACATCCAGTCTTTACTGTGCATTGTTATATCTATTAAGTGTATCGCTATACATAGTACTACTCTGTCTTGCTAGTCCAGTGCAGTTTTATTGCATGTCATAATTTCTGCATTGTACAAACTGTGACTCTGTGTGTGTGCATATAGCTGCTGTGTGACCTCCATTTCCTGTCTCTCACTCAGATTGCTATCCCTATATTCTATTACCTGAGGGGGCTAAGTGTGTCAGGTTTATCATAATATAGGCAGTTCACAGGATATACTCAGTGTGTATTTTTCTCTGTGATTTTTAGTCACCATATAACTCTTGAATTCCCTGTTTGTCCTGATACACAGGGTTCTTGTCAGGTATTGTGCTGCTGATACTTTACTGTGTTGCCTTGCATTGAGCTTTTGATTATGTCAGCTACAAAGGGCAACGGAGCTGGGGCTGATCCCACATTGCGTGGTGTTGACGCTGCAGACACATTTGAGGATAATATAGCAGCTTAGGGTTCAGGTTCTGGGGGTTCCTTGCTTCCCAGTGGGACTGTAGCAACGGGGGTGCAAAATGACCCACCTTGGGCTACCTTCTCCACACTATTGAATACGCTGGTAACTAGACTAAAGCCCCCTATGGGCAAGAGAAATGGCTGCGCTGTGTGTCGGCAGTTATATGAAAAGAGAGCAAACGTGTGATAAACAGATGTTATAATTTAATAGTGAAAATACGAATATAAATTGACATTAAAACAATACTAACACACCTATATCTGACTTAGGTGATTATTGGCTAATTTAGCCATGAGAGAGTTCATATTCCATAGTTCAAGAGGAAAAGAGATTGAATATCGTGCAATTCCAAATAATTATCTCATAGACGTCACCGTGTAAATGGTTGTGAGCATATAATACCTCTTCCAATTGGGCTGGTGTAGAGTAGCCGAGCGTCCCCGGCTAAACAGTCCTGCGTTGCCCAGTGTACTGCACAGCGGAGAGGAAATCTGGATGCTGCCTGTTGATAGACACTCGCCGCAATGGAGAGGTGAACGGCAGCCTCCTGCAGCTGTAAAAGTTGTTCCATGGTTGTCACCTAATTGCAGCGGTGAAGTAAGCAGCAGTCTGCTAAGACGGTGAGCCGGTCAGTGTTGGTAATGGCGAGACCGGTATGGATTGCACGAGAGTGTATCACCTGGACCATGCGACCTCCTGTGCCGGTACAACCGTTTATGGTCCCCGCGGTTAACCCGCCATGGGCAGATCAACTGTCCAATCAGTTACAGCAATTAAACAAATCACTGACTGCTCAAAAGTCTAACCCTCGCCTGCCTAAGACCAAGGGGTCCTCTAAGCGGGCCATTACTTCCTCACAATCCACCAACGTCCCAGACACCTCGTCTGATGAGGATGGCGTTTATATGGACCCCACAGATTCTGATCCTGATGCTTCCGATGGGGAAGTTGTTTTGCAGGTGGGTCTTCCTGACTTGTTAGAGGCTATCAGGCTCATTCTTCAGGTTCACAAAAATTGAATAGCCCTGCACCAGTCCTAATATACTCTCCTATATATATATATAGATTAGATATACTGTGGTGTTTTCTGCTTTACTCAAGAAGTATCTTTGGTCTTTAACCATGTATATATTCTTGTTTGCAGGTGCTCTCCTAATGCTTATGGGTCCCAGACCCGCATTCAAATACCAAAACCAGAAAGAGAAAAAAGAAGCATTTTTGTTGGACGCACTAAACCACAATTCCTTTTTTAGAATTAAAATAACTGTTCTATATTAGATATGCATTAAAATAATTTTGGGAATTGGTGAAATATTAAAATATAGTGTAAGAAAAACAAAGTGTGATATTAAAACTACTTTTCTCTGACGTCCTAGTGGATGCTGGGACTCCGTCAGGACCATGGGGATTAGCGGCTCCGCAGGAGACAGGGCACAAAAATAAAGCTTTAGGATCAGGTGGTGTGCACTGGCTCCTCCCCCTATGACCCTCCTCCAAGCCTCAGTTAGGTTTTTGTGCCCGTCCGAGCAGGGTGCAATCTAGGTGGCTCTCCTAAAGAGCTGCTTAGAAAAAGTTTTTAGGTTTTTTATTTTCAGTGAGTCCTGCTGGCAACAGGCTCACTGCATCGAGGGACTTAGGGGAGAGAAGTGAACTCACCTGCGTGCAGGATGGATTGGCTTCTTAGGCTACTGGACACCATTAGCTCCAGAGGGATCGAACACAGGCCCAGCCATGGAGTCCGGTCCCGGAGCCGCGCCGCCGACCCCCCTTGCAGATGCCGAAGATTGAAGAGGTCCAGAAACAGGCGGCAGAAGACTTTTCAGTCTTCATGAGGTAGCGCACAGCACTGCAGCTGTGCGCCATTGTTGTCAGCACACTTCACACAGCGGTCACTAAGGGTGCAGGGCGCTGGGGGGGGCGCCCTGGGCAGCAATGTATAATACCTTTTTTATGGCTAAAAATACATCACATATAGCCCTTGAGGCTATATGGATGTATTTAACCCCTGCCAGATCTCACAAACTCCGGGAGAAGAGCCCGCCGAAATAGGGGGCGGGGCTTATTCTCCTCAGCACACAGCGCCATTTTCCTGCTCAGCTCCGCTGTGAGGAAGGCTCCCAGGACTCTCCCCTGCACTGCACTACAGAAACAGGGTAAAACAGAGAGGGGGGGCACTTTTTGGGCGATATTACTATATTTAAGCTGCTATAAGGATACAACACTTATATAGGGTTGTTCCCATATATATTATAGCGCTTGGGTGTGTGCTGGCAAACTCTCCCTCTGTCTCTCCAAAGGGCTAGTGGGGTCCTGTCTTCAATAGAGCATTCCCTGTGTGTCTGCTGTGTGTCGGTACGTGTGTGTCGACATGTATGAGGACGATGTTGGTGTGGAGGCAGAGCAATTGCCGGTAATGGTGATGTCACCCCCCAGGGAGTCGACACCGGAATGGATGGCTTTGTTTATGGAATTACGTGATAATGTCAGCACATTACAAAAATCAGTTGACGACATGAGACGGCCGGCAAACCAGTTAGTACCTGCCCAGGCGTCTCAGACACCGTCAGGGGCTGTAAAACGCCCTTTACCTCAGTCGGTCGACACAGACCCAGACACGGACACTGAATCTAGTGTCGAAGGTGAAGAAACAAACGTATTTTCCAGTAGGGCCACACGTTATATGATCACGGCAATGAAGGAGAATTTACATATCTCTGATACTGCAAGTACCACAAAAAGGGGTATTATGTGGGGTGTGAAAAAACTACCTGTAGTTTTTCCTGAATCAGAGGAATTGAATGATGTATGTGATGAAGCGTGGGTTAACCCAGATAGAAAAGTGCTAATTTCAAAAAAGTTATTGGCATTATACCCTTTCCCGCCAGAGGTTAGGGCGCGCTGGGAAACACCCCCTAGGGTGGATAAGGCGCTCACACGCTTATCAAAACAAGTGGCGTTACCGTCTCCTGATACGGCCGCCCTCAAGGATCCAGCTGATAGGAGGCTGGAAACTACACTAAAAAGTATATACACACATACTGGTGTTATACGGCGACCAGCCATCGCCTCAGCCTGGATGTGCAGTGCTGGGGTGGTCTGGTCGGATTCCCTGACTGAAAATATTGATACCCTGGATAGGGACAGTATTTTATTGACTTTAGAGCAATTAAAGGATGCTTTTCTTTATATGCGAGATGCTCAGAGGGATATTTGCACTCTGGCATCGAGAGTAAGTGCGATGTCCATATCTGCCAGAAGAAGTTTATGGACGCGACAGTGGTCAGGTGATGCGGATTCCAAACGGCATATGGAAGTATTGCCGTATAAAGGGGAGGAATTATTTGGCGTCGGTCTATCGGATCTGGTGGCCACGGCAACTGCCGGAAAATCCACCTTTTTACCTCAGACCCCCTCCCAACAGAAAAAGACACCGTCTTTTCAGCCGCAGTCCTTTCGGTCCTATAAGAACAAGCGGGCAAAAGGACAGTCATATCTGCCCCGAGGCAGAGGAAAGGGTAAGAGAGGGCAGCAAGCAGCTCCTTCCCAGGAACAGAAGCCCGCCCCGGGTTCTGCAAAGCCCTCAGCATGACGCTGGGGCTTTACAAGCGGACTCAGGAGCGGTGGGGGGTCGACTCAAGAATTTCAGCGCGCAGTGGGCTTGCTCACAGGTGGACCCCTGGATCCTGCAGGTAGTATCTCAGGGTTACAGGTTGGAATTCGAGAAGTCTCCCCCTCGCCGGTTCCTAAAGTCTGCTTTGCCAACGTCTCCCTCAGACAGGGCGACGGTATTGGAAGCCATTCACAAGCTGTTTTCTCAGCAGGTGATAGTCAAGGTACCCCTCCTACAACAGGGAAAGGGGTATTACTCCACACTTTGTGGTACCGAAGCCGGACGGCTCGGTAAGACCTATTCTAAATCTGAAATCTTTGAACCTGTACATACAAAAATTCAAGTTCAAGATGGAGTCACTCAGAGCAGTGATAGCGAATCTGGAAGAAGGGGACTTTATGGTGTCCCTGGACATAAAAGATGCTTACCTGCATGTCCCAATTTGCCCTTCACATCAAGGGTACCTCAGGTTCGCGGTGCAAAACTGTCATTATCAGTTTCAGACGCTGCCGTTTGGATTGTCCACGGCACCTCGGGTCTTTACCAAGGTAATGGCCGAAATGATGATTCTTCTGCGAAGAAGAGGCGTATTAATTATCCCTTACTTGGACGATCTCCTGATAAGGGCAAGGTCCAGAGAACAGCTGGAGGACGGAGTAGCACTAACCCAAGTAGTGCTGCAACAACACGGGTGGATTCTGAATTTTCCAACAACCCCGACAACACGTCTGCTGTTCCTGGGAATGATTCTGGACACGGTTCAGAAAAAGGTGTTTCTTCCGGAGGAGAAAGCCAAGGAGTTATCCGAACTTGTCAGGAACCTCCTAAAACCAGGAAAAGTGTCTGTGCATCAATGCACAAGAGTCCTGGGAAAGATGGTGGCTTCTTACGAAACGATTCCATTCGGCAGATTCCACGCACGAACTTTTCAGTGGGATCTGCTGGACAAATGGTCCGGATCGCATCTGCAGATGCAGCAGCGGATAACCTTATCGCCACGGACAAGGGTGTCTCTTCTGTGGTGGTTGCAGAGTGCTCATCTGTTAGAGGGCCGCAGATTCGGCATACAGGACTGGGTCCTGGTGACCACGGATGCCAGTCTGAGAGGCTGGGGAGCGGTCACACAGGGAAGAAACTTCCAGGGAGTATGGTCAAACCTGGAGATGTCTCTTCACATAAATATACTGGAGCTAAGAGCGATTTACAATGCTCTAAGCCTGGCAAAACCCCTGCTTCAGGGTCAGCCGGTGTTGATCCAGTCGGACAACATCACGGCAGTCGCCCACGTAAACAGACAGGGCGGCACAAGAAGCAGGAGAGCAATGGCAGAAGCTGCAAGGATTCTTCGCTGGGCGGAAGATCATGTGATAGCACTGTCAGCAGTGTTCATTCCGGGAGTGGACAACTGGGAAGCAGACTTCCTCAGCAGACACGATCTACACCCGGGAGAGTGGGGACTTCATCCAGAAGTTTTCCACATGATTGTGAACCGTTGGGAAAAACCAAAGGTGGATATGATGGCGTCTCGCCTCAACAAAAAACTGGACAGGTATTGCGCCAGGTCAAGAGACCCTCAGGCAATAGCTGTGGACGCTCTGGTAACACCGTGGGTGTTCCAGTCAGTGTATGTGTTTCCTCCTCTGCCTCTCATACCAAAAGTACTGAGAATTATACGGCAAAGGGGAGTAATAACGATACTCGTGGCTCCGGATTGGCCAAGAAGAACTTGGTACCCGGAACTTCAGGAGATGCTCACGGAAGATCCGTGGCCTCTACCTCTAAGACGGGACCTGCTTCAGCAGGGACCGTGTCTATTCCAAGACTTACCGCGGCTGCGTTTGACGGCATGGCGGTTGAACGCCGAATTCTAAGGGAAAAAGGCATTCCGGAAGAGGTCATTCCTACACTGGTAAAAGCCAGGAAGGAGGTGACTGCACAACATTATCACCGCATTTGGAGAAAATATGTTGCGTGGTGTGAGGCCAGGAAGGCCCCCACGGAGGAATTTCAACTGGGTCGATTCCTACATTTCCTGCAAACAGGATTGTCTATGGGCCTCAAATTGGGGTCCATTAAGGTTCAAATTTCGGCCCTGTCGATTTTCTTCCAGAAAGAATTGGCTTCAGTTCCTGAAGTCCAGACTTTTGTGAAAGGAGTACTACATATACAGCCCCCGGTTGTGCCCCCAGTGGCTCCGTGGGACCTTAATGTAGTTTTGGATTTTCTCAAATCACATTGGTTTGAGCCACTCAAATCGGTAGATTTGAAATATCTTACGTGGAAAGTAACCATGCTACTGGCCCTGGCTTCGGCCAGGAGAGTATCAGAATTGGCGGCTTTATCGTATAAAAGCCCATATCTGATTTTCCATTCGGACAGGGCAGAACTGCGGACGCGTCCTCAGTTTCTGCCTAAGGTGGTGTCAGCGTTTCACCTGAACCAGCCTATTGTGGTGCCTGCGGCTACTAGCGATTTGGAGGATTCCAAGTTGCTGGACGTTGTCCGGGCATTGAAAATATATATTTCAAGGACGGCTGGAGTCAGAAAATCTGACTCGCTGTTTATACTGTATGCACCCAACAAGCTGGGTGCTCCTGCTTCTAAGCAGACGATTGCTCGTTGGATTTGTAGCACAATTCAACTTGCACATTCTGTGGCAGGCCTGCCACAGCCTAAATCTGTCAAGGCCCATTCCACAAGGAAGGTGGGCTCATCCTGGGCGGCTGCCCGAGGGGTCTCGGCATTACAACTCTGCCGAGCAGCTACGTGGTCGGGGGAGAACACGTTTGTAAAATTCTACAAATTTGATACCCTGGCTAAAGAGGACCTGGAGTTCTCTCATTCGGTGCTGCAGAGTCATCCGCACTCTCCCGCCCGTTTGGGAGCTTTGGTATAATCCCCATGGTCCTGACGGAGTCCCAGCATCCACTAGGACGTCAGAGAAAATAAGATTTTACTTACCGATAAATCTATTTCTCGTAGTCCGTAGTGGATGCTGGGCGCCCATCCCAAGTGCGGATTGTCTGCAATACTTGTACATAGTTATTGTTACAAAAAAATCGGGTTGTTGTGAGCCGTCTGTTCAGAGGCTTCTACGTTTATCATACTGTTAACTGGGTTCAGATCACAGGTTGTACGGTGTGATTGGTGTGGCTGGTATGAGTCTTACCCGGGATTCAAGATCCTTCCTTATTGTGTACGCTCGTCCGGGCACAGTATCCTAACTGAGGCTTGGAGGAGGGTCATAGGGGGAGGAGCCAGTGCACACCACCTGATCCTAAAGCTTTATTTTTGTGCCCTGTCTCCTGCGGAGCCGCTAATCCCCATGGTCCTGATGGAGTCCCAGCATCCACTACGGACTACGAGAAATAGATTTATCGGTAAGTAAAATCTTATTATTTCCAATCAGTGATCCTTCAAAGTGAAAAACACAATAAAAGGCTACTTTGCCTATAAATAATTCAGTGTTCGTGTCTTATTTATGTTGTCCTATATTGCTCTCTTGATTACTATGACAGGCTTACAATGTGAGTTAATTCCTTCTTGTACTGAAAGGATGAATTTGCAACACTTGCAGAATACCTCAGTAAACTGTAGCTACTTGTACTGTTACCAAATGTGATTCAACAATGTATCACTATTCTCCATACAGAAAGAGATGATTCACCCACTGACTGCCTGTAAGTATCACACTGGTATTGCTGATAGTTTCTGTTTAGGGATGGGTTTCCCATAGAGATGAGCGGGTTTGGTTTTTAGAGAACCGAACCCTACCGGACTTTGCCTTCCGAGTCCGGATCCGAGCACAGCTCGGGTTGTCCCGCCAGACTCGGAAAAGCGAACACGGCAAAACGTCATCATCCCGCTGTCGGATTCTCGCGGGATTTGGATTCCATATAAGGAGCCGCACGTCGCGCCCATTTTCACTCCAGTCTCGGAGAGTGTATAAAGAGGACGTGTCCTCAGTGTTCAGTGTCTGTGTGTTGGGGCGGGAAAGTGGGGTGGCAAGTGTTGTCCAGTCCAGTGTAGTCACTCAGTGTATTGTGCTGAATCAGTCCAGGCAGTCACAGTGTTGGTGTTCTCTGCTGCCATATATCCAGTGTAGCTGTATAAGTGGTGCTGTGGTGTGCAGACCAGTCCAGTGTAGTCAGTGTATTGTGCTGCATCAGTCCAGCCATTCACAGTTGGTGTTCTATGCTGCCATATATCCAGTGTAGCTGTATAAAGTGGTGCTGTGTTGTGCAGACCAGTGGTAGTGTCCTGTGTCATCAGTAATTCCAGTGACGATATACGCTGCTGCTATATGTACACTGCTGCAGTATAATAATTATAACAACAACGTGTTGTGCTGCATCAGACCAGTGGTAGTGTCCTGTGTCATCAGTAATTCCAGTGACGATATACGCTGCTGCTATATGTCCACTGCTGCAGTATAACAATTATAACAACAACCTGTTGTGCTGCATCAGACCAGTGGTAGTGTCCTGTGTCATCAGTAATTCCAGTCATTCCTGTGACGCATATTGTCTCATATAACTCCCAAAAAATAATGGAGAACAAAAATTTTGAGGAGAAAGATCAAGAAGAACCACTTCCTCCTAGTGCTGAAGCTGCTGCCACTAGCCATGACATAGACGATGAAATGCCATCAACGTCGTCTGCCAAGGCCGATGCTCAATGTGATAGAGGGCGTGTAAAATCCAAAAAGCCAAAGTTCAGTAAAAAGAACCAAAAAAAGAAATTTAAATCGTCTGAGGAGAAACGTAAACTTGCCAATATGCCATTTACGTCACGGAGTGCCAAGGAACGGCTGAGGCCCTGGCCTATGTTCACGGCTAGTGGTTCAGCTTCACATGACGATGGAAGCCCTCATCCTCCCGCTAGAAAAATGAAAAGAGTTAAGCTGGAAAGAGCACAGAAAAGAACTGTGCGCTCTGAGATGGTATCACAAATCCCCAAGGAGAGTCCAAGTGTGTCGGCGGTTGCAATGCCTGACCTTCCCAACACTGGACGGGAAGAGGTGGCTCCTTCCATCATTTGCACGCCCCCTGCAAGTGCTGGAAGGAGCACCCACAGTCCAGTTCCTGATATTCAAATTGAAGATGTCACTGTTAAAGTAGACCAAGATGAGGATATGGGTGTTGCTGGCGCTGAGGAGGAAGTTGACGATGAGGATTCTGATGGTGATGTGGTTTATTTAAGTCAGGCACCGGGGGAGACACCTGTTGTCCTTGGGACGAAGAAGCCCATTGTGATGCCTGGGCAAACTACCACAAAAGCCACCTCTTCGGTGTGGAATTATTTCTCCACAAATCCGGACAACAGGTGTCAAGCCATCTGTTGCCTCTGTCAATCTGTAATAAGTAGGGGTAAGGATGTTATCCATCTAGGAACATCCTCCCTTACACGTCACCTGCTGCGCATTCATCAGAAGTCACTGTCAAATTCAGAAACTGGGTAAGAGCGTAAGCAGTCCACTGACACCTAAAGCCCTTCTTCATCCTGTACCCAAGCTCCTGCAAGCCACACCAACTCCCTCAACGTTAACTTCCTCCTCAGTCAGGAACGTCCGTAGTCCTGCAGGCCATGTCACTGTCAAGACTGAGGAGTCCTCTCCTAACCGGGATTCCTCCGTAGGATCCTTGAGTGTTACGCCTGCTGTGTTGCTGCCGGTGCTGTTGTTGCTGCTGGAAGTCGATCGTCATCCCAGAGGGGAAGTCGGAAGACCACTTGTACTACTTCCAGTAAGTAATTGACTGTCCAACAGTCCTTTGTGAGGAAGATGAAATATGACAGCAGTCATCCTTTTGCAAAGCGGATAACTGAGACCTTGACAGCTATGTTGGTGTTAGAGGTGCGTCTGGTATCCACCATTTGTTCAGTGTCACTTAGAGATTTGATGGAGATAGTGTGTCCCCGGTATCAAATCCCATCTAGGTTCCACTTCTCTAGGCAGGCGATACCGAGAATGTATACAGACGTCAGAAAAAGAGTCACCAGTGTCCTACAAAATGCGGTTGTATCCAGTGTCCACTTAACTACGGACATGTGGACAAGTGGTACAGGGCAGACTAAGGACTATATGACTGTGACAGCCCACTGGGTGCATGTATGGCCTCCCGCAGCGGCACCAGTAGCAGCATCTTGCAAACGCCAACTCGTTCCTAGGCAGGCTACGCTATGTATCACCGCTTTCTATAAGAGGCACACAGCTGACAACCTCTTACGGAAACTGAGGAACATCATCGCAGAATGGCTTACCCCAATTGGACTCTCCTGGGGATTTGTGATATCAGACAACACCACAAATATTGTGCGTGCATTACATCTGGGCAAATTCCAGCATGTCCCATGTTTTGCACATACAATTAATTTGGAGGTGCAGAATTTTTTGAAAAATGAGAGGGGTGTGCAGGAGATGCTGTCGGTGGCCCGAAAAATTGCGGACCACTTTCGGCATTCTGCCACTGCGTGCCGTAGACTGGAGCGCCAACAAACACTCCTGAACCTGCCCCGCCATCAACTGAAGCAAGAGGTGGTAACGAGGTGGAATTCAACACAAGTATGCAGAGGTGCAAAGACCTGCTGGTTAGTAAATTGTCAACTCAAGCGGAACGTGACCCTTCATCAGCTCCTTCAATTTCTCCCGCCACTGGGGCTGCAAGGAAAAGGATAACATTTCCTAGCCACCCGCTGGCGGTGATGCAGGGCAGTCAGGAGCGAAAGCTGACATCTGGTCCGGACTGAAGGACCTGCCAACGATTACTGACATGTCTACTGTCACTGCATATGATTCTTTCACCATTGAAAGAATGGTGAAGGATTATATGAGTGACAGCATCCAAGTAGGCATGTCAAGACAGTCCGTACGTACGCATACTGGCAGGAAAAAGAGGCAATTTGGAGTCCCTTGCACAAACTTGCTTTATTTTACCTAAGTTGCTCCCCCTCCAGTGTGTACTCTGAAAGAGTGTTTAGTGCAGCCGGTAAGCTTGTCAGCGATCGGCGTAGAAGGCTACTTCCAATAAATGTGGAGAAGATGATGTTCATCAAAATGAATTATAAAGTCCTCCGGGAAGATGTTTACCAGCAATTGCCTCCAGAAAGTACACAGGGACCTGAGATGGTGAATTCCAGTGGGGATGAATTAATACTCAGTGAGGAGGATGTACACAGTGAAAGGGGTGAGGAATCGGAGGATGATGATGAGGTGGACATCTTGCCTCTGTAGAGCCAGTTGCTTCTTTTCTGGTGGGGGCCCAAACCAACCAGTCATTTCAGCCACAGTCGTGTGGCAGACCCTGTCGCTGAAATTATTGGTTTGTTAAAGTGTGCATGTCCTGTTTATACAACATAAGGGTGGGTGGGAGGGCCCAAGGACAATTCCATCTTGCACCTCTTTTTCTTCTTTGCATCCTGTACTGTTTGGGGACTAGTTTTTTTTAAGTGCCATCCTGTATGTAACTGCAGTTCCACTCCTAGATGGGCCAGGTGTTTGTGCTGCCCACTTGTGGTGCTTAGCTTAGTCATACAGCTACCTCATTGCACCTCTTTTTCTTCTTTGCATCATGTGCTGTTTGGTGCCTATTTTTTAAATCTGCCATCCTGTCTGTAACTGCAGTTCCACTCCTAGATGGGCCAGGTGTTTGTGCCGCACACTTGTGTCGCTTAGCTTGGCCATCCAGCTGCCTAATTGCACCTCTTTTTATTCTTTGCATCATGTGCTGTTTGGGGACTAGTTTTTGAATAGTGCCATCTTGTCTGCAACTGCAGTGCCACTCCTAGATGGGCCAGGTGTTTGTGCCGCACACTTGTGTTGCTTAGCTTAGTCATACAGCCACCTCGGTGCAACTTTTAGGCCTAAAAACAATATTGTGAGGTGTTCAGAATAGACTGGAAATGAGTGGAAATGATTGTTATTGAGGTTAATAATACCGTAGGAGCAAAATTACCCCCAAATTCTTTGATTTTAGTTGTTTTTCAAAAATCATCCAGATCCAAAACCAAACCACAAAAGGGTGGTTTTGGCAAAACCAAACCAAAACACGAAACTGGAATTAGAAACAAAACACGAAAAGTGCCTGCCGCACATCTCTAGTTTCCCACTATATCTATTATTATGTATGTCTAATTTATCTTCTAGGAATCACTAATTTTACTGTACTGCTGGTTATGCAGTAGGCTTATCTACCATGAAACCCCCCCCCCCCCTCCCCCCAGGATGTATTGGTGTACATGTTGTCAGTTGGTAATGGTTCAGATCTCATCACACAGTATATAGCCATGTCCGTTGGGCAATTTAACATAACACCGCCCCTTGATTGCATTTATACAGCGCTGCATCACCCAGAATTGCACACATTCAAATTAATGCTTTTATTATTATTTGTATTTAGGAATGCAATCAGAGGGGTGATCTATCATATTGCCACCCTGCTCTCGCTATTAGTACCGCTATCTCAGCGCTAAAACCTCCCAAATCTGCATATGTTATTATCCATACTGTTAGTACTTAATGCTAAGTGTGCAGACAGGAGGGCGACAACACGCGTTCCCACTCGGCTGTGTTAATACCGCTAGCTCATTGCTGAGCCTAGCGTGTATGTGGTCTGAAGCTGGGATTCACCTGCTCTCTCCCTCCCTCCTCTCTCCGTCTGACGGCTTCCACGCGTGAAGCCGCTGCCGGCAACGGAGATCGTAGGGGAAAGCGCTCACTCCAGCTGAGTATAGCTTGGCTCACTAGGACAAATTTAGCAGTTATTGACACATTAAACACAGTTAGTATTCACTTTGAGTTTCTATCCACTGGTCGGAAGCAGCCCTCGGCCATTCCACCTTAGGCTTCCTCAGGGCTCTAACCAGAGGCAGAGTTTCCATTTCCATGTATTCCCTATGTCTAGTCCCGATTGGATAGGAGACCTGTCAATCACTCTTCCGTTTGTTCAATGGAGATATATTGTAGTTATAATGAAAGATATTGTTACTGATACAATGGTATCCACTATATCCATTTATAACATCCATTACTTGATCTAGTGGTACACTAATATTTTTCGTTATTGCAATTTGAGAAAATCAAATAAATTGGTTATTACTGTTAAATGCATATTACAATATGCAGAATATTGACATATTCATAAAGATAGGGATATATTCCTTATATGTCATTTTTTCTGTATAGTTGGTTAGTTCCTTTATACAATGTTTATTGTTAATGGGGTTTTTATTTTAATAATCCACTCTCTTTTATTTCATATTTATTATGTACCATTTGGTGATCAATTCATTAATTAAATGTTTTAATAATTTTTTATATAGAGATATGTAGCTTTTAATTTAATGGTTAACCCTAATTGTATTGTTTCTTATCTATCTATTTAACAATCAATTCCTATGACAGTTATTTATGATCTTAACTCACTCCTTATTTTAATATTATTTAATATTTTATATATGGTTTTAATTTAATAGTCAACCCTGTTTAAATTACTTGTATTTGGTGGATGTATTCCATCCATCTACTCAGCAATCACTTGATATGTCAATTTTTTTCTCTTATCTCAGGTCAAAAATACCATAATGGTTACCACCATTTTTATTTCTTCATCTTAATGATGCAGACCTACGGTTTGATAACCAATATCAATGTGATCTTTTACCTGGTGATAAATACTTAATAAATACTGTGAAATTAGGTGCACAATTTTGACCTAAAACGTGTACTACTGGGTTTTGTTCAATTTTAAATGGTGACTAGCCTATCTCCCCCTTGTGATGAATAGATACTCTGAACAAATCTCTAAACATCTCTACTGATCCATATCAAAAATGTTAACGTGACAAGACGTACAGTATGACCTATTTTATGTTATTTTCAGTGACTCCCTTATACTAATCCCTTATTCTTAAATTAATATTATTTATTACCTTACCAGTAGTGTTTTTGTGATAAAAATATAATAAATCTCAAAAGGTGCTCAAAAACCAATTTATCACTCCACACGTGCCACACTGTGCTTGTTAACCCTTGGTTTATTCATTCCATGGTATGCATCTACCTTTTATTTTTTTGACATAATAATGTATCCTGAATTATCTACTATTATATTAATTGTCTTGGATTGACATCCAATCTGCTGTGTATTTTTTCTTTTTTGATATAAAATGAATCTAAACTTGTCACACTATCGATCTCATTTTTATATTCATCCATTACATTATACACATGTAGAAAGGGGGATAGGGATACAAGTGATTTTGGTCAGGAGTAGAATAAATGTCTTACTGATTTAACGATTTTCTTTCTTTATCACTCCTTTTCTATCTGACTTCCTAGATTCTACAGATAAGTATATTGTTCCCTCCTATTTTCTTACTTTCTCTATCTTCTCAACTTTCTACATATGTCCCTATTTTCTTCTTTTTTTAGGCAGTAAATTATCATAAAGATTCAAATTTGGGTGTTTTTTTCACATTCTACTTTCCAACCATGCAGTTTTATATTAGACCAATGAATAATAGTGGATAGAGTGTTCAGAGAAAAAAGTCATTACAATTTCTAATAATCTCATATCCCTGAACAAATTTATAAAAAGGATGAGTAATGATTATATTCATTCATCCCATACAGATCATCCATGAGGAATATCCACCTCGTCTCCTTCCTCAGGAGTTCCTTTGTTGTATCCCCACTTCTAATACCAAGATATATCTGCTCTATCCACTAGTATTCATTTGTTATAATATAAAACTGCATGGTTGTAAAGTTGGAAAGCGGCTGGAGACCACAATAGACGGCTTGGTAGCAGGAGCGGCAGGAGACCACAGTGAGCGGCACACAAGCAAAAGCGCCAGGAGCGTTTGAACTGAATAGTTTGATTTGGGCGGTACTCCAACAAGAGGTGACGTCAACGCCTTTCGTCCCGTCAATTCTCTGGACTTTCTCAAGAACCACCCAATTCAAACACTTCAGTTCAAAAGCTCCTGCCGCTTTTGCTGGTGTGCCGCTCACTGTGGTCTCCTGCTACCGAGCCGTCTATTGTGGTCTACAGCCGCTCCCACTGCTGTGCCGCCCGCTGATTGGAAGCCTACAACCGCACCCTCCAGGACAAAGATCCCTGCACTAGTGCTAAAGTGCCGATGATGGAAATACACACCTAGAGGGGGGAACTATTGATTACAACATAAATCCCGCTTGATCGGGTAAAAATCCCATTGGGAACTCATCCTGCACTGGGACGCCAGTGACAGGTAAATTTGAGACTATATCCCCTCTGTAGCTGTGAGACTATATTGTTCTTCATTACAGGCACTAACCTATACGCTGCGGGTAACAGCGACTGTTTCAAGCGACACAGAGCATTGATATTGAGAGCTAATTTCCTTTATAAATTGAATACTATTGCATTAAATCATCTGCCAATATAACTAGTATTTTATGGAGTTTTTTGTGGCATATTTATGCTAATATATGTTCTTGATCTTTGTGTGTTAATTGTGGCTGCTACATTTGTTTCAGTATTTTATTAAATTGTGACTATGTATGTGCTTTAGTAAATATTTGGATTTTAAACAAGTCTCTTGGAGTTTATGAGTGAAAGCAAACACTTGTTATCCATTTACTTTAGTCTGATTCACATAGCGCACTCACCCTTTGTGTTATATAGTGTTTTTAACTTTAAGGCTCTTGCAAACTCTCTATGCAGCTGGTGAACTCTGAACAAAGTGAAAACAAATTATTGACTATTGCGCTGGGAGTATTGGTGGTATATCCACCTTATTATTAATAAGTGGAATATCTCAACAATTGATTTCCCATCGTACTGTATTGTGTCGTTGCGTTACTATCCTTTAAAGCTGCATTATGGGCTTCACTGGGGTCCACTATACGTTTTAAATAGATTATTATCCAACTAGGTTTGTTTCCATATTGCAAAATATTGTGATTCCGTCAACAAGAAGTTATTGTCCGTCTGCGTGTGAATTTGATCAGGTTTTGTTTAGCCTCCTTAAATTTATGTTTGTTGCCTGGAGTAGGTGACACTAACATTTTGGAAGGTTGAAGTAAGGGACGCGTAAGCCTCTAAATGTGGTAACAAAGGCAATAATATCTCCTCTCAAAACAGCCTTAGCAGATTGCCAATATAAGGCACGATCTGACTCATGAGCTATGTTATAAACATGGGAGTCACATGACGCCTCCAACATATTTTGAAACTTCTTAGATGCTGATACCTTGGCAGGAAATATCCCGTGGAAGCAGGAGCCAAGTGTGATTTTGCTCTGCACGGTTAAGTCAATAGGCGCATGATCTGAAATAGGAATAAGGTCAATAGCACAATCATCGACCCTGGCAGACAGAGTTGAGAAATAAAAAAAGAATCCAGTCTTAAAAATGTATTATGTGTGTGAGAGAAACACGTATACTCTAACTCGATAGGATTACGAATTCTCCAGATATCAATTAGACCTAATTGGTCAGTCACATACTGTAAATTCACGTTTAGAAGACATGGTGTCAGGCCCGGGTGTTTTTGTGAATCCGTTAACCCGGGACCAACCACAGGTGTAGGTGCTGGGGTATGAAGAAAGCAGGGAGGACGAAGAAAGTTCCGTTTCATATATTTATTAAAAATAACAATTCAGTAAAGAGTTAAATGACAATTTGTTAATCATCATATTATACTGAAGTATTGTAGGAATGGCAGAAATAATATGCAGAATGAATCTCAAAGACAAATAAAAGAAATGTTCATGGAACTGTATATGAAACAAGCTGATGAATAAATGTTGAATTGTCCAAATATAAACAAGCTTTGATGCTGAACGGCAGAATGTGTTTAACTGGGTAATGCAGACATGAAGAAATAACTGTAAGGATTTGCAATGAAGTTTTGAGAGTTTAACTGAGAGGCTGTGAAGAATTATCCTTGTTATGGTAACATAGAAAATAAAAGTACTTAATTGGGTTACTTGCGGGTTCCGGAGATCACTGTGAAAACTGTAGCAGATGACAAGGTGATGAACGGGTTAAATGCAGAGTAGAACAAACGAACAGCTGAGGGTAGTGGAATCCTCCAAACTTTGTATGGTTGAAGACAGGCAGACAAGGTAACCTCATGCAGGACTCTGGGAATCCAACTATTTCCAGTAGGTGTGCAATTAACTGATAGCACAGCGGAGAGCCGATGGATCTTTAGCAGTGAAGGCTGCAGACGAACCTCTGGGAACGGAGGCGATATCTGGACCACGAGAATCACACAGGAATGCACGGAGAGAGCTCAGAGCTAGAGCACAGCGTTGATACAACAAAGCACTGGCCCAGAGTAACATAATCCCAGCCTACTTATAGGCAGCACAAGCACGGGATTGGCTTACACCTGCCCACAGGTGTTTTCACAAGTGCTCTGTATTACCTATTTGGTCTCCAACATGGCCACCTCCTATACAGCAGACACACCGCAGTGCCTTAGGCCATTTGGTCCCCGCACTCACAGTTCCCAGACTCTGCATTACCTGTGCCACTGATCACGCCGCGTCCCCACACGGGCGCACAGCACCGCGAGCAACCGCACTGGCAACGGATGAACCCCAGAACCCGCAAAGGTGAGAGACCGGTTCGTGACAGTACCCCCTCTTCTACGGGTGGTCTCCGAACACCTTTGAACCTTGTCAGGATTTTTGGAGAAGTATTTCTGTACCAGTCTTGGAGCATGAACATCTTCAGAGAAAACCCATGATCTCTCCTCCGGACCGTAACCCTTCCAGTCGACCAGAAACTGTAAACGTCCATATCGGGAACGTGAGTCCACAATCTCTTTAACTTCAAATTCCTCATTCTGCAAAGAGTGAACTTTAGGAGATTTGGACTGGGTAGTACGGAACTTATTGAGAATCAAAGGCTTCAGTAAAGATGTATGAAAGGCGTTAGGAATTCTCAAAGACGGTGGCAACTTGACTTTGTATGACACAGGGTTGAGTACCTTTATAATGGGAAATGGACCAATAAACTTGGGAGCAAATTTCTTAGAAGGAACTTTGAACCTGAGATTGCGCGTAGAAATCCAAACTTGGTCTCCCACTTTGTAATTCGGTACAGCTTTACGTTTTCTATCTGCAAAAGATTTATAACGAGCGGAAGTTTTAACCAAGGACTTACGTACACAACTCCAGATTCTAGATAGACGTTGAAGCTCTTGATCTACCGCTGAAACCTCTAGGGCTGGCAATGGATGGAACTCTGGCACACGAGGATGAAAGCCGAAGTTAATATAAAAGGGCGTAGATTCTGAAGATGAATGGAAGAGATTATTATGAGCAAATTCTGCCAATGGAAGGTAGTCAACCCAGTCATCCTGTGAGGACGATATATATAGCCGGAGAAATGTTTCAAGGTCTTGGTTGACTCTCTCAGTTTGTCCATCTGTCTGAGGATGATATGCAGAAGAAAAATTCAACTTGACATTTAAAGATGAACAAAGCGACCTCCAAAACTTGGCTACAAACTGTGTTCCCCGATCAAAGATAATCTCTCGAGGAAGTCCATGCAACTTGAAGATTTCAGAGATGAACAATCTGGCTAGTAAAGGGGCTGATGGTAACCCAGTTAATGGAATGAAATGTGCCATTTTCGAAAATCGATCCACTATCACCCAAATGGTATTTCGCCCTTTTGATGGAGGTAGATCGGTCACGAAATCCATTGAGATATGAGTCCATGGTTGTTTGGGTATGGATAATGGATGTAATAAACCTGGTGGAGAACTTCTTGGACTCTTATGTTGGGCACATTTAGGACATGCTGCTATAAACTCTTGGACATCGGCTTTGAGACGTGGCCACCAATAAGACTGTTGAATAAATTTGAGAGTCTTTAGAACCCCAGGATGACCCATGAAGGAAGAGGAGTGAGCCCAGGTAAGCAGCCGTTTTCGAAGACTTGTGGCGACAAAGGTCTTGCCAGGCGGAGGAACTGGAGAGGTTCGAGTCATTAAAAAGGACGTAGGATTCACAATGGCTTGATTCGTGGTAGCATCATTTAATTCAGAAGAAGCAAAGGACCGGGAAAGGGCATCTGCCTTTTTGTTCTGAGACCCTGGACGATAGGTGAGCTTGAAATCAAATCGTGTAAAGAAAAGCGCCCATCGAGCTTGTCGTGGATTCAAACACTGAGCTGACTGCAGATACAGAAGATTCTTATGATCAGTATAAACTGTAATGCGATGTTGTGCTCCTTCTAGAAGGTATCTCCACTCCTCAAATGCCAACTTGATGGCAAGTAATTCTTGCTCACCGATTGCATAATTACGTTCTGCCGGGAGGAACTTACGGGAGAAATATCCGCAGGGATGGACCTTTTTATCTTCAAAGACTTGTGATAACACAGCTCCTACTGCTTCTGTAGATGCATCCACCTCTAGTAGAAAGGGACGATTCAAATCAGGCTGTCGAAGAATGGGAGCTGACCCAAAGGCTTGCTTTAAATCAGAGAAGGCTTTGATTGCTTCAGAAGACCAGTTCGTAGGATTTGCTCCCCTGCGAGTTAGGGCTGTGATGGGAGCAGCTAACGAAGAATAATTCTTAATGAATCTCCTATAGAAATTAGCAAAGCCAAGAAATCGCTGAATCCCCTTGAGAGTTGTAGGAGTGGACCAATCTCGGATAGCTTGTACCTTACCGGGATCCATACATAGCTCTGATCCAGAAATGATGTAACCAAGGAACGGTATGGAAGATACTTCAAAAGTGCACTTCTAGCTTACAATAAAGTTGATTTTTCCTCAGACGTGTCAGTACCTCTTTAACTTGGTGACGGTGAGCCTTTAGATCCTTAGAGAATATTAGGATATCATCCAAGTACACTACTAGACACTTGTAGAGAAGATCACGAAAAAGTTCATTCACATAGCTTTGAAAAACTGCAGGTGCATTACAAAGACCAAAAGGCATTACAAGGTATTCGTAATGCCCATCCCGGGTATTAAAAGCAGTCTTCCACTCGTCCCCTGCCCGGATGCGGATTAAATTGTAGGCCCCTCGGAGATCCAATTTTGTAAACACAGTAGCTCCCTTTACCCGGTCAAATAATTCTGGAATTAAGGGTAATGGGTACTTGTTTTTCACAGTGATCTCATTGAGTCCACGGTAATCTATGCATGGTCGTAACGCACCGTCCTTCTTCTTAACGAAGAAGAATCCGGCTCCTGCAGGTGAAGAAGATGGTCTGATAAATCCTTTGGTTAGATTTTCCTGTATATAATCAGACATAGCTTGCGTCTCTGGGATGGATAGCGGATAAATTCGTCCCCTAGGAGGTGTTTTACCCGGAACCAGGACGATTGGGCAGTCCCATTCGCGATGAGGAGGTAGAGAGTCTGCTGCTTGTTTACTGAAAACATCCGCAAAAGATTGATACACCGGAGGTAGGTCGGGAAGGCTAATTGACCGGAGAGGTACAATTGAGGCTAAACAGTCCTTGGTACAAGATTTACCCCACGAAAGGACTTCCATGGTTTGCCAATTAAGTTGAGGATTATGCTTCTGCAGCCAAGGTAAACCAAGTATCACATCTTGAGAGGCTTTGGGAATCACGTAGAAGGAGACGTATTCGGAATGGAGCACACCAACTTTCATCTTGAGACATACAGTTCGATGAGTAATTATACCATCTGGAATTCGACTTCCATCCACTGCTGTAACAGCAACTGCTGCTTCCAGAGGCATGGTTTGAACTTTAGACCGTAAGACAAAGGCTGAGGAGATGAAGTTCTCGGCTGCCCCGGAATCTAGGAGAGCTGAAACTTTCACTGTAGAACTTGGAACTTCTAATTGAATAGACAAGGTCGGCTCTTTCCCAGAACGTGATTCTAAAGTAACTCCTAGCTTAACCTCTCTTGAATAAGCTAGGAGCGAGAGTTTCCCGGTCGGAGTTTGCAGAATTTAACTAAGTGTTCGGAGGACCCGCAGTACATGCAGAGGTTACCCTGTCGACGACTAAGTCGTTCCTCCTCTGTGAGGCGAGAGCGCCCAATCTGCATAGGTTCTTCTGTCGTTACCTGAGACTGTGATGAAGAATCTTGTCGAGGCCTAGGGTGATAATGTGGACTGGATCGCTCTGCCCTGGATTTCTCTAAACATCGCTCCCTGTAGCGTAGGTCAAGTTTGTTACAGAGAGAAATCAATTCATCCAGTTTAGTTGGCACATCCCGGATAGTTAAATCATCCTTGATTTTCTCTGAAAGTCCATTCCAAAACGCGGCGATCAGGGCCTCCTCATTCCAGTTTAACTCTGAAGACAACGTGCGAAACTGAATAATATATTGACTGACAGGACGTAAACCTTGACGTAGACGGAGAATCTCCAAAGATGCTGAGGTGGTCCTGCATGGTTCGTCAAAGATTCTCCGGAAGGATGATACAAACTCCTTGTAATTAGAGAGGATAGAATCACCTCTTTCCCATAATGGTGATGCCCACTCCAGAGCCTGACCGGAAAGGAGGGCAATAATATATGCAACCTTAGAACGAGCTGATGGGAAACTGGCGGACAACAGTTCGAACTGGATCTCGCATTGATTCAGGAATCCTCTGCAAAGTTTTGGAGTTCCGTCAAACTTACTCGGAGAAGGTAACTGCAAGCGGGACGTAGGCAGCGTCACAGGAGAAGCTGTAGTGGTAACTGGGACAACCGGAGTTGGAATCAGGACTTGAGACGTTTTAATAGCCGTATGAAGAGTCTCTAAACGGTCTGCCATAGTTTGCATAAACTGTACTATTTGTGTCTGTATAGACTCCTGGTTTTCCAGACGGGAAAGGATATCTGACGTAGCACCGCCTCCTGCGAATTGGTCACTTGACGGATCCATGTGGCCAGTGCTTACTGTCAGGTCCGGGTGTTTTTGTGAATCCGTTAACCCGGGACCAACCACAGGTGTAGGTGCTGGGGTATGAAGAAAGCAGGGAGGATGAAGAAAGTTCCGTTTCATATATTTATTAAAAATAACAATTCAGTAAAGAGTTAAATGACAAGTTGTTAATCATCATATTATACTGAAGTATTGCAGGAATGGCAGAAATAATATGCAGAATGAATCTCAAAGACAAATAAAAGAAATGTTCATGGAACTGTATATGAAACAAGCTGATGAATAAATGTTGAATTGTCCAAATATAAACAAGCTTTGATGCTGAACGGCAGAATGTGTTTAACTGGGTAATGCAGACATGAAGAAATAACTGTAAGGATTTGCAATGAAGTTTTGAGAGTTTAACTGAGAGGCTGTGAAGAATTATCCTTGTTATGGTAACATAGAAAATAAAAGTACTTAATTGGGTTACTTGCGGGTTCCGGAGATCACTGTGAAAACTGTAGCAGATGACAAGGTGATGAACGGGTTAAATGCAGAGTAGAACAAACGAACAGCTGAGGGTAGTGGAATCCTCCAAACTTTGTATGGTTGAAGACAGGCAGACAAGGTAACCTCATGCAGGACTCTGGGAATCCAACTATTTCCAGTAGGTGTGCAATTAACTGATAGCACAGCGGAGAGCCGATGGATCTTTAGCAGTGAAGGCTGCAGACGAACCTCTGGGAACGGAGGCGATATCTGGACCACGGGAATCACACAGGAATGCACGGAGAGAGCTCAGAGCTAGAGCACAGCGTTGATACAACAAAGCACTGGCCCAGAGTAACATAATCCCAGCCTACTTATAGGCAGCACAAGCACGGGATTGGCTTACACCTGCCCACAGGTGTTTTCACAAGTGCTCTGTATTACCTATTTGGTCTCCAACATGGCCACCTCCTATACAGCAGACACACCGCAGTGCCTTAGGCCATTTGGTCCCCGCACTCACAGTTCCCAGACTCTGCATTACCTGTGCCACTGATCACGCCGCGTCCCCACACGGGCGCACAACACCGCGAGCAACCGCACTGGCAACGGATGAACCCCAGAACCCGCAAAGGTGAGAGACCGGTTCGTGACACATGGTAATTGAGCAGCTTGGCCTTTTCTGTCTAGTATCATAGAGGAAGCCAAGTTCATGTCACCTCCTACAATAAGGGATGACTTGGCTAATGGCCTTAGTAGTTCAATGTAAAATAATTTATCGTAAATCGCAGGAGCATAAACATTACATAAAGTGTATCTAGAGCCATCAAAAGTAATATCTAAAATAAGGCATCTGCCTTATTTATCAATGATTTGATGATGGATGTCATAAGTAATCCCTTTGTGTATATGTACTCCCCTCGCCTTAGACTTACTATGCTACTCCCCTCGCCTTAGAGTTATAAGAAGATGAGGCTATTAGTTGATGACAAAGCATACTAAATTTAGTATGTACTTCGTGTGTAAAGTGAGTTTCCTGCAAAAGGGTAACATCTGCATGGAGTATATTTGACTTTGTCTATGTGTAATAGAGGAATTAATTCCCTGGACATTCCATGAATATAATTTAATCTGAGACATTATGCAACAAAAAGGAGAAAAAAAGATATAAAAAAGGCTGGATATACTACTGTAGGTGTGAATCCCAAGAATAAGCACAAGAATAAGCACAAGTATGCATCCCATATACCATATCCATAATCTTGTTGACATCCATCATTAGGTCACACATGCCCCTTACAACAATAACATGTTTAGGTATTGCCATAGGCATTAATAATTCTGCTCTTCCTATCACAGGGAGTCATCATCTTCAGAGACGAGAGAGGAGAAAAAGACGAAGAGAAGGGGTGAAAATAGAGAGGACAGGAGAGGACATGGGAATAACAAAGCACAAAATAATACCATCTATACTCTGTTCTAATACAGCAGCCGTAATCGTAAAGCATAGTAGAGTATATTAAAATACCAAAACTATATAATTTGCTATAGAAGTAATAGCCTGAGCAACAATCCTATATAACATTAAACCTATTAGTTTACTACAGTAGTTAACAGTAACCCTATCAGGCAATAATAATCCACCTATCAAAAAAGGAGAAAAGAGAATGCAAAGTAGATATTTATACATCTCAGATGTAAGGTGAAGTCAATCGCGTATATGAGATGTAAAACATTTAAAAATAAGGATATGGTTGGTGATTTGCATTTAGTCATTCTGATCCATATTTTTTGGCCTGGATGATTCCTCCTCTTCAAGAAAAGATTTAGCCTCTGCAACGGACGTAAAGTACTTCTGAGGTAAATAAACGTAGCCTCGCTGGATATACTGTAGGAGGGCAAATTTCCTATCTGCTCGCACCAATTGAGTGCAGATCGAAGTCATTTCTCGACGCTCTCCAGAAACCTTGTCAGAATAATCTTGAAAGTTGAAAAGTTTTTGGCATTCCTATTGGAGGGTTCCTTTGCTTCTAGCGGTTGACTATTTCAATTCCTTGTGTTGAAAATGTAAACATTTTAATATGACTGTAAACATTTTAATATGACAGCTCGAGGCGAGATTGAGCTGATCCACGCGATGGACCCAGTCTATGTGCCCTTTCATTTTCTAAAGACGATAGTTCTTCTGGAATGCCGAGTAAAACTGGTAAATCGGATAATAGAAATATAAGAAGATCAGAGCCCTTGAGGGATTCTTTAAGACGTACTGTACAATCCTCAGGTTGTTCCGTCTTGATCTGTTTTCGAGATTGTCTAGTTTGGACAGCATAGATTGTTGTCATGAATTGAGAAAGGTTACTTGTTGTTTGAGATCCTCAATTACCTGAAAGTTAGCTCTGATTAAATTCTCATTTACCGAAATACGACAAGACATAGAGCCAAGTTCCGATTTTAAATCTGAAACTGCCGCCATAAATTTACCAGCCTGAGCTTGCAGCAGTGGCTCCACTGTTTCTTTGATGGCCTTAACGATTTCTGCATAAGAAGGTGGAGATGGAGGGGCTTTGGGCGGCATGATCTCAGTAGAGTTGGGTACCGAGGCAGAAGAATAGGTGCTAATAGACTCAGGTGTGAACACTCAGGACAAGCTTCAGCACATTTACAATCACTCCGAATACGTTGAGTTTTTGGGATAGAAGAGGCAAGGAATTTGTCAATAACACTTTAAGATAATGCAGATGACAATATGTGAATATATCAATATTTGTGCAGTATTGGAGACTGTATCATTCTATGATTACAGCTGCATCAAAATTTAGAGTCATTCTTTGGTTAGATGTATAGATTCAGAAGAAATGTATTGCTTGCAGTTGTGGAAAGCTTTAAGAGTTATCTTTAAGATGATGAAGTATACCTTAACAACTCCAATATATGTGTTGAGGAGTTGTATAGTGGAATAAGATTAATGAAGAAAAGAGTAAGTAAACTCTCTATTACTAATTTTTATACAATGGTCTGACCTGCAGCTCCACCAGAGCAATTGTGTTTTGGTTAGAGAGATAAAGTAAAGACACTACACACTTCCCATGTTTTGGGTAATAGGGGGTACAGCAGATGGAATTTACTCTGGTAAGTGGCCGGCAAAGTAGCTGAATGGAAGTTGTTATTGCTGCTGATTTAGGTGCACACTGCACTTTGATATAACTTTAATGACATCAGGATAGGCCATAAATGTTTAGAGAAATTCTGAACTCTGGGACTGTGTCTGTGACCAAAATTGTTGAAGTAATGTTTACCTTCTTTGGTTAAATTAGAAAGGCTGAGTGCAGGGAGAATCACAGTATCTTTTCCAAACCACACTCAGTTCCAAATACATCCCACAATTTTATTCCAAATATCTCATTACCTTAAAGGCAGCTGTCAGGGCTGGTAAAATTATAAGGTAGAGACTCTGTCATGTGGGGGAGAACAACACAGTCCCCCTGAGTACTACAGGATTACAGAAAGGGTTCTCACCGCAGCCAAGGTAGGTGGACACAGCTCCCCACACGCTGACAATCTCCGTTTCTGTAGGTCTCCCGATCACTTTATGTCCACCTCTTTTAAGACAGTGAGTCTGGGCAGTCATGGGGTCCCACAGGGTCCCCGGCGGTATACAGCAGGGAGGGATAGCAGATCGACATAGCGGGACAGGCCATATTTGCCGCATCTGTAACTTGAGGTTTCCTCCTGGAACAGGCTACTTCTCATAAGGGCTGTAAACGCGGGATAGGAAAATGCTGGGCTGTGGCTACAGGTATCTGAAATTGTCAGGTGACTGTGTTGCTGGGTTGGGAGCAGGTAAAGCCTCCAGAGGCGCCTTGAAAACATCAGGGGAGCTGGAGCTATAGTGTTGCACGTCCTCTCCCTTAGCCGGCCTGGCCAAGCCCAACAGATTCTTTTTTTATATTACTTTTTGAATGTTAGTAAATGTGTGTTTTAGCCCTGAAAGTGCAACGTAGATTTAAACCATTTTTTAATTATTGTTAATATGTATATCTATCTGATTTTTTTGTTTTTTCAAATCAAGCAACACCGGCTTTTTACTATCATACAGTTGCACCTCTTATTTCTCTAACGTCCTAGTGGATGCTGGGGACTCCGTAAGGACCATGGGGAATAGACGGGCTCCGCAGGAGACTGGGCACTCTAAGAAAGATTTAGTACTACTGGTGTGCACTGGCTCCTTCCTCTATGCCCCTCCTCAAGACCTCAGTTAGAATCTGTGCCCGGCCAGAGCTGGGTGCTTTTAGTGGGCTCTCCTGAGCTTGCTAATAAGAAAGTATTTTAGTTAGGTTTTTTATTTTCAGAGAGCTTCTGCTGGCAACAGACTCTCTGCTACGAGGGACTGAGGGGAGAGAAGCAAACCTACTAACTGCGGCTAGGTTGCGCTTCTTAGGCTACTGGACACCATTAGCTCCAGAGGGATCGAACACAGGACCTGACCTTGTCGTCCGTTTCCGGAGCCGCGCCGCCGTCCCCCTCGCAGAGCCAGAAGACACAAGCCGGCAGAAGCAAGAAGACATCGAAATCGGCGGCAGAAGACTCCTGTCTTCACATGAGGTAGCGCACAGCACTGCAGATTTGCGCCATTGCTCCCGCATTACACCCACACACGCCGGTCACTGTAGGGCGCAGGGGGCGGCGCCCTGGGCAGCAATTAAGTACCTCCTGGCAAAAGCAGCATATATACAGTTGGACACTGTTATATGCATGAGCCCCCGCCATTAATTTTACACAAAATCGCGGGAGAAGCCCGCCGCTGAGAGGGCGGGGCCTTCTTCCTCAGCACTCACCAGCGCCATTTTCTCTCCACAGATCCGCTGAGAGGTAGCTCCCCAGGCTCTCCCCTGCACGATAGAGAGGGTGTAAAAGAGAGGGGGGGCACATAAATTTGGCGTAAAAACAATATATACAGCAGCTACTGGGTTAACACTAAGTTACTGTGTGATTCCTGTGTCATATAGCGCTGGGGTGTGTGCTGGCATACTCTCTCTGTCTCTCCAAAGGCCTTATGGGGGAACTGTCTTCAAATAGAGCATCCCCTGGGTGTGTGGTGTGTCGGTACGTGTGTGTCGACATGTCTGAGGTAAAAGGCTCCCCTAAGGAGGAGATAGAGCAAATATGTGTGTGAGAGGGTGTCTCCGTCGACAACGCCGACACCTGTTTGGATATGTGTAAGAGCTGAGGTGAATTTATTGCACAAAAGATTAGAGAACAGACAGGAAATCTACCCTTGTCTGTCCCTATGTCACAGAGACCTTCAGAGTCTCACAATGCTCACTATCCAAAATAATAAACACTGATATCGACACGGAGTTTGACTCCAGTGTCGACTACGATAATGCAAAGTTACAGCCAAGATGGCTGAAAGGTATTCAAAATATGATTATTGTAATAAAAGATGATTTGCATATCACTAATGACTCATTTGTCCCTGGCACAAGGGTACACAGGTTAAGGGGAAGAAAGCTGAGGTAAATTTCCCTCCTCTCATGAGGAAAAAGAGCGGGAAACTCCAGACAAGAGACTGCAGCTTCCCACAAAAAATTCTCAAGCAGTATCCTTTCCCCACTAGGGCCAGGATGTGATGGGAATCTTCCCCTAGGGTGTCCCGTTTGCCCAGAAGGTAGCACTAGCTATTCTCAGGGATCCTGCAGATAGCGTGCACATTCTAGTATACTACTCAGACCGGCGATTGTGTCGGCATGGGTTTATAGCGCTGTGGCAGCGTGGATAGGTACCTTATCAGCAGAGATTGAGACCCTAGTATGCATATAAATATATATATATATAGATATATATATATATAGAAATATATATATATATATTAAAGATGCTGTCTTAAGTGATAGGTATATATATATATATATATTAAACATGCCCAAAGAGACATGAGTATACTGGGTCCTAGAGTCAAAGCTATGTCGATTTCTGCTTGACGTGTCCTGTAGAATATGCAATGGACAGATGATGCCGACTTAAGAGGCATGTGGAAGGCTGAGGATTGTGTGGAGAAGGGTTCTCGGACCTGGTCTCCACAGCTATAGCTGGTAATTCTGATATTTTGCCTTATATTCCTGCACAGCCTAGGAAAGCACGACATTATCAAATGCAGCCTTTTGAATAAAGAAACAAGAAAGTCCGAGGTGCGTCCTTTCTTGCCAGAGGCGGGGGCAGAGGAAAGAAGCAGCACAACACGGCTAGTTCCCAGGAACAGAAGTCCTCCCCGGCCTCTACAAAAATCCACCGCATGTCGCTGGGGCTCCACAGGCAGAGCTAGGCCCGGTGGGGGCACGCCTTCGTAAGTTCAGCCACAAGTGGGTTCACTCCCTGTTAGATCCCTGGGCAATAGATATTGTGTCTCAGGGATACAAGCTGGACTTTGAGAAGATGCCCCCTCACCGACGGCCTTGCCGGCTTCCCCCCACGAGAGGGAAACAGTGTTAACTGCAATTCATAAATTGTATCTTCAACAGGTGGTGGTCAAGGTTCCCCTCCTTCAACAAGGAGTGGGTTATTATTCGACCATGTTGTAGTCCCGAAACCAGACGGTTCGGTCGGACCCATATTGAATTTAAAATCCCTGAACATATACCTGAAAGGGTTCAAGTTCAAGATGGAATCGCTAAGAGCGGTTATTGCAAGCCTGAAAGGGGGAGATTTTATGGTGACTCGGGACATAAAGGATGCATTCCTTCATGTCCCCATTTATCCACCTCATCAGGCGTACCTCAGAATTGCGGTACGGGATGGTCATTACCAATTTCAAACGTTGCCGTTTGGTCTCTCCACGGCCTTGAGAATATTCACCAAGGTAATGGCGGAAATGATGGTGCTCCTGCGGAAGCAAGGTGTCACTATTATCACGTACTTGGACGATCTCCTCATAAAAGCGAGATCAAGAGAGCAGTTGCTGAACAGCGTATCGCTTTCTCCGGAAGTGAAACGGCAACATGGCTGAATTTTATATATTCCGAAGTCGCAGTTGGTTCTTACAGCTCATCTGCCTCTCCTAGGCATGATCCTAGACACAGACCAGAAAAAGGTTTATCTCCCGATAGAGCTCAGGAGCTCGTGACACTGGTCAGGAATCTATTAAAACTAAAACAGGTGTCAGTGCATCACTGCACTCGAGTCCTGGGAAGGAGGGTGGCATCATACGAGGCCATTCTCTTCGGCAGGTTCCATACCTTCCAATGGGACTTACTGGACAAGTGGTCCGGTTCACATCTTCGGATGCATCGGTTAATCACCTGACAATGTTAAATTCCTTTGTCGTATAAACAACCCTTAATGAAGTCTAAGAACACAGTACGCTGTTTACTTAAGAAGTACCGTAAAGGTACGCTAGTTGCGTAACGATCGCTCAGCCGTAGGCGAGACGCTCAAGCGTCACGTTCGCTCACGGCCCAGAGATCACAGGACAGCACGTTATTGGCTATGATTAGAGTAATGATTCGCTACGGCGTAGCGGACGCTCGAGACCACGAGGAGATCACCAGCGGCGCAGACGCTCACAACGCTATACCTTTATGTCTAAACCTTTTATCAATGTAATACACAGAATACCTTAATGTGAATACAGGGTGTAAGTGCAACTTTGTGTACCCTGTCTAACTACAAAGCTGCTTGAGCGTCACTGACGCTCAAGTGAACACAACACTATGAGAAAATACACAGATACTGGTTTAGGGTCCAAAGCCTATTATCTGTATTATATCTAATATACTTGTAAAAGAGAATCACAGTACAAATGATACACTACAATATAACAGAGACTTCCTAACCAAAATAGCTACACTAGAAATACAATACAATACCAATCTAATACAATACAATACAATACTAGTCAAGGGGAGATATGGGAGAAAAGAGAAGGGAGAGAGAGAGAGAGAGAGAGATGAGAGAAATGGCTCACAGTAAGACAACATGATTGCAGAGAAGCTTACACATGTGAGGAACAATCGCTGCGCAGTTAGTCAATGCTGATGAAATACTTGGGCTTACTCATACTGGCTGTCCCTATATCATGGGACAGAAGCTAGACTCCATTTTGGGAAACCTCCACTTGATTCCAAAGACCACACCACATGGCTGAAAGGGGGAGGGGAAGACATCCAGCAGCAGCCATTTTAGATTTGCAGGTCCAAACACATGGCACTCTCTACTACACCACAATCACATAGCAGGAGACACAAGACTCCATGTTATTCCAAAATGTCCAAGCCTCAAAACAATGCATATGTTCTGATTTTACAATTCCAAACCATCTAAATCACCTTTCACAATGTAATCCAACTTCCTAGAACCATCTCATAATTTCACATCCCAAACAACTTCAGTATCTCAATAACCAGAGCATATTCATCACAAGACCAGATCACAATGTAATTAACACAAACGTAACTGCATGGTGGTATTTATGATTAACAGGATATATATATTATAACTAACCAGCACAATCTATTTTAAATCTCCATAGGCAAACAAATACCACAAATACTATGCTACAGATGGTATACTGTTCCAATTCATCACAGACTTCACAGAGTATCCACAAACACCCAACAATCACACAACCAAGTTACAATATCCTATTTAAACCAGAAAGCAATCTGTCTGTTTCCTTATCTAGCCATGTGAAGTTCAATACTTAGCCTTTAGTTTGGAGGATGTCCTGGGGATTTAGCCGCCATGCTGCTGGGTGCCAGGTAGCTGTGTGTGTGTGTGTGAGTGTAGCTACATTACATCTGTTCTCTGAGGCCACACCTGACCACTACCTTCCTGTTTGACCAGTACCTGGGGGAGGGGTCTTTCTTTCTCCTTTGTATTGAGTCACTATTCTCTTTGTATATGCTAATCAGGTTCAGCCCTGAAAACTTAGTAAAAGGTTGTCTTGAGCATCCATTGTTCTAACAATATGATCTTAGCTTTTATACATATAATCATATCTATCTGCTGCAATGTCCCACAACTTCACAACCAGCATCAAACTAACCCACACATCATTCTGCTTGCTTCAATACCAAACATGATGGGAACATCTGGTTCTGTTCAAATGATACGTATTCATGACATCAATTCATCAGCCAATTCTAAATCTCCATGATGTCTGGTGCTTGACATTATTATAACCATGTACTGTATGAAACAAGCGCCGAATCCATCTCAGTGCCATGTCCGAGCAAATGCGTGTGTTTCCATATATTGCTGTGCTCGCTGCGCATATTTGCAAGTATAGCGACTTATATGTGTGCAGTTTATATGGTCTCTCTATGTAATATTTTTGACTTTGACAGTCCACCCTTTGGCAGTCACCAATAACTGCCACTTCCTAAAACATTTCAAAAAGAGAAAAATATATGTCAGGGGTTAATACATTTCCATGGTTGGGTAAGGGAGGAGAGAGGAGAAGGTGTGAAGAGGGTATGACCTAGTGAGATAGCAGAAGCATGTGTGTATGAATCCATGTTTGGGGGGTCATGTATCATCGTGCCGTACGTGTTGTACATCAAGCTTCGAGGTATTGCGAAGTATACATTTGAATTCCTTCTTATCCCGTACTAAGGGTCTGTGGATGGGCTGTCAAACTTTACCGAGCTCATTTCGGCTGTGGTTGTAACAAAATGGGGGAGCACATTTTAGTTGATGATACATGAATGGGGGAGGTATGTGGTTGCTGATATCTGTGCCTGTATTCCCTATCGACTATGTGTGTCATTACCTGAGGGTTGTAGAGATGAAGATAAAGAACACTTATGGAAAATGCAATGATATTCTATGTCAGGGAAATGTACATCTGTTGTTGAAGTTTTGTTCGGTATCTGTTGAGAGTCGTCTTCTTTGCGCTGTATTGCTCTTTGGGCATGAGCAAATAGCTTTGTCAGTGCCATCAGATTTACAAAAAAAATGTTGGGCTAGCGTGAGTTTAAAATACTAGGGAAACTGGGGATCCATGGCAAAGTTCATCAAGTGTCCATATCATAGGTCGTCAAAACTTCATCTTTGGTTCTTGTCTGTTGTCTGTATAGCGTCTCGTTAACTTCCTCGTCCAAGGGGTCTTTGTATCTTGGAGAAAGCAGAAAAACAGGTGAAAGAAACGGACCGTATAATCGCATTTTCATCACATCATGGTTTCTATCATTGGGTCATATACCAAATCCAGGTTAATTACAGTTTCCTCACTCCTTAGACTCATTACCTCAGGTAGTACTTTTCCAATACAACACAATCCTTCAGAGTTTGGGGCAAGCCGCTCATACGCCTTTCTCCCGCATATGAAATATGCATCATCGGGGAGAACATATGGGACGGAATATGTCATTACCATGTTACACATTTTCCATGTGAACTCTCCTAACCCTAATTCTCCCATCTGTTTAGTACACGTATCAGTTTGTACGATATGTGCACAGTATCCTGGTGATACTTCTCCAACTCTCGTAATCCTATTTCCTAAGGTATACCTATACCGGAAAGATTTTCCTCTACTGGCTATGTGGCGTACAAGCTCTGTATCTGTAGGCATTCTATCTGCTCTATGCGAAAAGGTCATGGTTTGGTTGCTCCATGACACTTCCCAATTTCCCGGCTTTCGGGGATTGGAGATGTTAAAACATAATAGGGACCTATCCACATGGTATTGGTGGAGCTTCAAACTAGGAGGGCTGGAGATATTAAACCTCCTGTCCACCGGTCTCCCACCCTTTAGCTCAAGTACCTCCCCTACCGTTAAAGGAAATGGTACTAGCCCTGATTTACTATGACCCTGAGGTACTTGAGAGCATACCCAACAATCTGTTTTATTTAACACACTACCCACTAAGGAGTGATAGTCACTCAATGGATGCCGGTCCATATGGATATTAAAACTGGATTGGCATTTCTTTATGCATCCATCCTCTACCAGATTGTCACAGAGCCTACAGATACAATTTTCTTTTTGAACTAACAATCCTTCACAATTGTTTACAAATAACATGGTTGTTAGATCGTGCCCGGTACTCGCCTTTGCTTGGTGATTGGGTTGCTATTGGAAATTTACACCTCCGTCTCAGTCATCAGGACCTTTCTGGATCCTTTCTCGACCTCGCTGGTACTCTCACCGAAACAGACTGCTCTGGTCAACATCATGGTCAACAGGAAAATCCATATCACAGTCTCTTGGGGCAAGTCCATCTTACAGGAGGAGAAAAGAAGAAATTTGTAAAGGGGGTATAAGAAATCAGTTTGAGGGGGAGAGAACTTGTTACGATAATAAGTTCTCTCGTCTTGTTGTTCTTCTTGTTCTGCTGTCCTCTCAAAGGTGCTGTCTCTCAGTCTTCCAAACGAACATTCTGGTGATGCAATATTCCTTCCTAACCGGCGATCTTTCTGTAAGGAGCAAAAATCTGGCATTACCATTGGTCCAACTGAGGGGTGACATACCATCTTTAAGCCATGAAAACATGAGTGAGAAGAGAGAGAAAACAAAAAAAAAAACCAAAAGAGATAGAGAACAATTCATATGCATATATATATTACATAACTCGACATTAACCATCAATAGGAAAAGAGAATCAAAGCATTTTTTTTTAAACATTGTTCAGCATTAGGAAAACATTGTCAGATTATCAGGCTGTCATATCTACGTGTCTAATGGTCTCCTTGAGCAGTCCCTCCCCACCAGCACCTGCATTACTCCACTGTCTGTATCTGGCCAGAAATACATTGTGGCGGAGGTCATGCTGGGGTTTGGTAGACTTCTGCAAGGACCAAGTGGATATGCAATGTGTGAATTCTTACCAATACTCGTCAGAGATGGGGATAGAGAGAGAGAGAAAAAAAAAACATTTCACAGATACATTTACAACGTTTCACCTGGTCATTCCTGTGTCTTCAGGGAATGACCTCCCAATTTATTAACCGTTACCTCAGGCTTACCATCAGTCCTAATGATCACCTTTCCTGACTATATATTATGGGTGTGGCCCAAAATTCTTCCTATATGATCCCTGATTATAATTTGGTGTGTCATAACTTTTGCTCATTTTCATGTCTAGGGGGTCTGATTTTATGTGGGCTGTTGCAGTTACTGGCATAATGCCCTTCTCTTTTGCACAGATCACAAATCCTTAAGTTCCTCCATGTGCCAATGGCCTGGGGTTTTGGTTGATTTGATGCCTCCTCAAACGCTTGGATGCTCATCACCATCAACCGCTTTCCCTGTACCTACCTGATTCCTTGGATACCATGATTATGTCGTTGTCTAGGGAGTTGATATACCTTCTGTGAATCTTTGATCATACAGTTAGATCTTTCCTAGGATCTGGGTAATCAGACATGATTGATCTCAATTCTGTCCGGGACCAGGGATGGCGCATTGCACTGTCCTTGACGGGAATGGTTCCCTGATCATCAGTCTTCCCATTGGGGACTGTGATCACCCTGACAGGACTAAACTCAATCACATCACCTTGTTTTGGTCTTACAATATGGGGTACATTTGTTTGTGCGTGATATAAAACATTGTACGTACCTGTGGACACGACCTCACCTGACCCTCCGTTAGGGGGTTTGATTATTGCCTTTACCAATTTGGTCGCGTCCACCTGGATGTCTTGTAGGATGGCTTCTGGAAGAGGTGCCGACATCGTTCTGGGCTCACTTTCTTGTTGGTAATCCTGAGGGAAGTTTAACATGGGGTGCGACTTGCACAGGTTAACATTTGTAATTTTTACACTTTCATTTTCATAAACATTATTACATTTAACACTTTCATTCTTAATACAGTTACTAAGTGCATTTTTATCGTACAACATTGTGCCATTTCTCTGCAACCATAATCCTCTTCAATGCCATGTCTCTCCTCTCAAGATGAAAGTTAGATATGTAAGTTACATTTCTTTGCATTTCACTTTCCTGTTGCCATAACTGCAAACAATCATCATGTTTAACTCGTTGTTTCCAGGATTTTATGAGACTGATCCTTTGCCTTAAATTATGCAACACCTCTAAGTCAAAACTACCTATCCCGGGAAATGGTGCCTTATCCCCTGCAGTCATTCGTGTCCATTCATCACAAAAGGTCTCAGTGTGGGGACCATACCTCCTCCACATTACTAACCGAGCAGACCCTCGGGGTCTACAAGCCTCTGGAGTCTGAATCCTGACCTCCGACCGTCTCTGTGTTGTGCACTTGGCTGCCATTGTGGACCTTTTTAACACAGAAAAACTTCCTAAAATGCACCAAACACAGAACTTCGTTGGAAATCCTTAAAGCTCTTCCACTGAACTTCTTCTGCTCCGGGTATCCCCGTTCCGCCTTCTAGCAGACACGTGTAGCCGTTGCAGGCCCTATCTCTAGAGATTTTCCTGAGAAAATTCCCTTCCTTTTTCTTTTACACAAATCACGCTTGCATGTGCTCCCTACAACACGTATGAGGGCAAGATTTACGCATGGATATACGACCTCATATCACGTTGCGTTATTGGTCACACATACAACCGTGCGGTCCAATCGTACCACTTATAGACACTTGTTGCCCATAAATGGTAGGATCATTGGAGTCTCCCTACTGTGCTCCAAAACAGCCAGAGCGTAATACAACGAAAACTTTATCACACTCTGTTGCACGTTTTCACTCAGATCGTGCTCATCACGTTCCACATAGATCACACAGATCACAAAGTCCACAAAGCGGAATTCAATACCGTTTTATCACATAGATCACAAAGTCCACAAAGCGGGATTCAATACACTCATACCGTTTTCAACCCACTATCATTCTTATAGTTTTCTGATCAGAAAAATCATTTCCCGTAGTCTGATAGCTCTCCCCAGAGGCGTTACAGTAAAGTAAGGTATTTAAACTAAATTTTGGAAACTGAACAAATGTGTGCTATTGTCTTGTGGCTTCTGTATCGCCTTACTATAAGCGATATTTCACTATATAAACGCTTACCAAACACCACACAGTATCTTCTATGCTGTGTGCTTGTTTTTTTTTTTTTCAGTTACTCCCTTACCTTTTTTTTTTTTATAGCAGCAAATTTTCTCAGCACGTTATCAATGCAAATGGCAAACAGGAAGGTGAGATGTGAAACTTACACAGATGAAAATGCAATTCTAAATTTAATCTAATAACATACATTGATGTAAGCACACGCATATAGATATTACATATAAGTACCAATCACTATTACTTATGATTGACTATGATATAGATTAAATAAATGCATAAAAAAAAAAACTCATTAAATGATGATTTCTTTTTGACAGTGGATGGCTGATTGTTTCCTGAGTCAACGGAAAACCAGCCGCTCAGAAAAAAAAATAAAAATTTGACCTTCCCAAAATGGCCGCTGCTCCTCCCCCTTCCACCTCCATGAGGGTCACACAAAATGGTGGACAGACCATGCGGCCTCTTGTCACAAAGAAAGTCATCATTCAAAACTCCTAAAGTTATTCTAGGCCTGAGTGTGTAGTTGGCACCAAATTGAAATAAAAACCAGATTTTCAAAGACAATAGCGTACTGTTCTTACCTCCGGTCCCGGATTCCCTCAGCACCCTTTACTAAGCGAAACAGACGCTTATCCAATCAGCACTGCAAGGAATATGATCCCGCCCTTTGCTGATGGATAATGTCTGCTGATATTACCTAGCAGAGATATGTGAAGGACAGGACGAGTCCCCCAATTGACAATGTTAAATTCCTTTGTCGTATAAACAACCCTTAATGAAGTCTAAGAACACAGTACGCTGTTTACTTAAGAAGTACCGTAAAGGTACGCTAGTTGCGTAACGATCGCTCAGCCGTAGGCGAGACGCTCAAGCGTCACGTTCGCTCACGGCCCAGAGATCACAGGACAGCACGTTATTGGCTATGATTAGAGTAATGATTCGCTACGGCGTAGCGGACGCTCGAGACCACGAGGAGATCACCAGCGGCGCAGACGCTCACAACGCTATACCTTTATGTCTAAACCTTTTATCAATGTAATACACAGAATACCTTAATGTGAATACAGGGTGTAAGTGCAACTTTGTGTACCCTGTCTAACTACAAAGCTGCTTGAGCGTCACTGACGCTCAAGTGAACACAACACTATGAGAAAATACACAGATACTGGTTTAGGGTCCAAAGCCTATTATCTGTATTATATCTAATATACTTGTAAAAGAGAATCACAGTACAAATGATACACTACAATATAACAGAGACTTCCTAACCAAAATAGCTACACTAGAAATACAATACAATACAATACCAATCTAATACAATACAATACAATACTAGTCAAGGGGAGATATGGGAGAAAAGAGAAGGGAGAGAGAGAGAGAGAGAGATGAGAGAAATGGCTCACAGTAAGACAACATGATTGCAGAGAAGCTTACACATGTGAGGAACAATCGCTGCGCAGTTAGTCAATGCTGATGAAATACTTGGGCTTACTCATACTGGCTGTCCCTATATCATGGGACAGAAGCTAGACTCCATTTTGGGAAACCTCCACTTGATTCCAAAGACCACACCACATGGCTGAAAGGGGGAGGGGAAGACATCCAGCAGCAGCCATTTTAGATTTGCAGGTCCAAACACATGGCACTCTCTACTACACCACAATCACATAGCAGGAGACACAAGACTCCATGTTATTCCAAAATGTCCAAGCCTCAAAACAATGCATATGTTCTGATTTTACAATTCCAAACCATCTAAATCACCTTTCACAATGTAATCCAACTTCCTAGAACCATCTCATAATTTCACATCCCAAACAACTTCAGTATCTCAATAACCAGAGCATATTCATCACAAGACCAGATCACAATGTAATTAACACAAACGTAACTGCATGGTGGTATTTATGATTAACAGGATATATATATTATAACTAACCAGCACAATCTATTTTAAATCTCCATAGGCAAACAAATACCACAAATACTATGCTACAGATGGTATACTGTTCCAATTCATCACAGACTTCACAGAGTATCCACAAACACCCAACAATCACACAACCAAGTTACAATATCCTATTTAAACCAGAAAGCAATCTGTCTGTTTCCTTATCTAGCCATGTGAAGTTCAATACTTAGCCTTTAGTTTGGAGGATGTCCTGGGGATTTAGCCGCCATGCTGCTGGGTGCCAGGTAGCTGTGTGTGTGTGTGTGAGTGTAGCTACATTACATCTGTTCTCTGAGGCCACACCTGACCACTACCTTCCTGTTTGACCAGTACCTGGGGGAGGGGTCTTTCTTTCTCCTTTGTATTGAGTCACTATTCTCTTTGTATATGCTAATCAGGTTCAGCCCTGAAAACTTAGTAAAAGGTTGTCTTGAGCATCCATTGTTCTAACAATATGATCTTAGCTTTTATACATATAATCATATCTATCTGCTGCAATGTCCCACAACTTCACAACCAGCATCAAACTAACCCACACATCATTCTGCTTGCTTCAATACCAAACATGATGGGCACATCTGGTTCTGTTCAAATGATACGTATTCATGACATCAATTCATCAGCCAATTCTAAATCTCCATGATGTCTGGTGCTTGACATTATTATAACCATGTACTGTATGAAACAAGCGCCGAATCCATCTCAGTGCCATGTCCGAGCAAATGCGTGTGTTTCCATATATTGCTGTGCTCGCTGCGCATATTTGCAAGTATAGCGACTTATATGTGTGCAGTTTATATGGTCTCTCTATGTAATATTTTTGACTTTGACACACCCTATCCCCCAGAGCAAGGGTGTCTCTCCTGTGGTGACTGCAGAGTGCTCACCTTCTCGAAGGTCGCAGATTCGGCATTCAGGACTGGGTCCTGGTGACCACGGATGCAAGCCTCCGAGGGTGGGGGGCAGTCACACAGGGAAGAAATTTCCAAGGGCCTTCACATCAATATCCTGGAACTAAGGGCCATATACAACGCCCTAAGTCAAGCGGAGACCCTGCTTCGCGACCAACCGGTTCTGATCCAGTCAGACAATATCACCGCAGTGGCTCATGTAAACCGCCAAGGCGGCACAAGGAGCAGGGTGGCGATGGTAGAAGCCACCAGAATTCTTCGCTGGGCGGAGAATCACGTAAGCACACTGTCAGCAGTGTTCATTCCGGGAGTGGACAACTGGGAAGCAGACTTCCTCAGCAGGCACGACCTCCACCCGGGAGAGTGGGGACTTCACCAAGAAGTCTTCACGCAGATTACAAATCGACGGGAACTGCCACAGGTGGACATGATAGCGTCCCGCCTCGACAAAAAGCTAAAAAGGTATTGCGCCAGGTCAAGGGACCCTCAGGCGATAGCTGTGGACGCACTAGTAACAGCGTGGGTGTTCCAGTCGGTCTATGTGTTTCCTCCTCTTCCTCTCATACCAAAGGTGCTGAGAATTGTAAGAAAAAGAGGAGTGAGAACAATACTCATTGTTCCGGATTGGCAATGAAGGACTTAGTACCCGGAACTGCAAGAAATGCTCACAGAGGACCCATGGCCTCTGCCTCTCAGACAGGACCTGTTGCAACAAGGGCCCTGTCTGTTCCAAGACTTACCGCGGCTGCGTTTGACGGCATGGCGGTTGAACGCCGGATCCTAGCGGAAAAAGGCATTCCGGATGAAGTTATTCCTACGCTGATAAAGGCTAGGAAGGACGTGACAGCAAAGCATTATCACCGTATATGGCGAAAATATGTTGCTTGGTGTGAGGCCAGAAAGGCCCTACAGAAGAATTCCAGCTGGGTCGATTCCTGCACTTCCTACAGTCAGGAGTGACTATGGGCCTAAAATTAGGGTCCGTAAAGGTCCAGATTTCGGCCCTATCCATTTTCTTTCAAAAAGAACTGGCTTCACTGCCTGAGGTTCAGACGTTTGTTAAGGGAGTGCTGCATATTCAGCCCCCTTTTGTGCCACCAGTGGCACCTTGGGATCTTAACGTGGTGTTGGGTTTCCTGAAATCCCACTGGTTTGAGCCACTTAAGACTGTGGAGCTAAAGTATCTCACGTGGAAAGTGGTCATGCTGTTGGCCTTAGCTTCGGCTAGGCGTGTGTCAGAATTGGCGGCTTTGTCATGTAAAAGCCCCTATCTGGTTTTCCAGATGGACAGGGCAGAATTGCGGACTCGTCCGCAATTTCTGCCAAAGGTGGTGTCATCTTTTCATTTGAACCAACCTATTATGGTGCCTGCGGCTACTTGTGACTTGGAGGATTCCAAGTTGCTTGACGTAGTTCGGGCTTTGAAGATTTATGTAACCAGAACGGCTGGAGTCAGGAAGACTGACTCGCTGTTTATCCTGTATGCATCCAACAAACTGGGTGCTCCTGCTTCAAAGCAAACTATTGCTCGCTGGATCTGTAACACGATTCAGTAGGCTCATTCTGCGGCTGGATTGCCGCATCCAAAATCAATGAAAGCCCATTCCACACGGAGTCCCCAGCATCCACTAGGACGCTAGAGAAAATAAGATTTTACTCACCGGTAAATCTATTTCTCGTAGTCCGTAGTGGATGCTGGGCGCCCGTCCCAAGTGCGGACTTTCTGCAATACGTGTATATAGTTATTGCTTAATAAAGGGTTATGTTATGTTGGCATCCATTGGTTGATGCTCTGTTGTTTGTTCATACTGTTAACTGGGTAAGTTTATCACAAGTTATACGGTGTGATTGGTGTGGCTGGTATGAGTCTTACCCTGGATTCCAAAATCCTTTCCTTGTAATGTCAGCTCTTCCGGGCACAGTTTCCTTAACTGAGGTCTGGAGGAGGGGCATAGAGGGAGGAGCCAGTGCACACCAGTAGTACTAAATCTTTCTTAGAGTGCCCAGTCTTCCTGCGGAGCCCGTCTATTCCCCATGGTCCTTACGGAGTCCCCAGCATCCACTACGTACTACGAGAAATAGATTTACCGGTGAGTAAAATCTTATTTTTGCATCCAGGTGACCCATAAATTGAAACTCCATAGGATTAGAGCCCCTATCTTAAAAAGGTAGCATTAAGAAGTCTCATTAAATCTTCATGTCAGAGTCACAGACTAAATATCCACTACCATCTTTGGCTCAATGTTGTACAGTTACCAAAAATGCACTCTGTTTTGTATTATTTCCAACATAATTGTCTAATTTTTTAATAGTTACGACCACAGTATGCTCTGCTTTGTAACTAGCCACACTAGAAGGTCTGCATTGCAGTCACCCGGAAAAATGCTAAAGCAGACAGAGGTCCTGTCTATCCATAGGTTGTGTGTGTGCCCAAATTGTTTGATAGTGTTTAGTACCAAAACTTCCTTCCTAGCAACTTCCAATGATTATTTTAATGTTTAACATTTTTACTCATTGTACAGATTAACACAGTGGTGGCCAGACTTTTGGAGTCGTCGCTCTACTTTGAAAGCTGAAAATCTTTTGTGATCTACCTAGGTGGGATAATAGCGTGGCATAACAAAAAGTGGGCGTGGTATAACAAAAAAGTGGGCGTGGTATAACAAAAAAAGGGACATAGCATAACAAAAAAAGAGATGTAGCCTTGCTGCACAGAGTGTAATGACTCTCGCACAAAATAACACATTGGCCCCCACAGGTTAAAACCTCAAACACATGTGCCAGATACACATGCCCCCACAGTGCCATGTGCCCAAAGTGCAAGATATGCCCCCACAGTGCAGGATATTATGACCCCACAGTGCCAGATATGCCCCCACAGTGCCAGATACAGATATGCCCCCACAGTGCCAGATACAGATATGCCCCCACAGTGCCACATTCAGATATTCCTGCACAGTGCCAGATATGCCACCACAGTGCCAGATATGACCCCACAGTGCTAGATATGCCCCCACAGTGCCAGATATGCCCCCACAGTGCCAGATATGCCCCCACAGTGCAGGATATTATGACCGCACAGTGCAGGATATTATGACCGCACAGTGCTAGATATGCCCCCACAGTGCCAGATACAGATATGCTCCCACAGTGCCAGATACAGATATGCCCCCACAGTGCCAGATATGACCCCACAGTGCTAGATATGATCCCACAGTGCCAGATACAGATATGATCCCACAGTGCCAGATAGATATGCCCCCACAGTGCCATGTGCCCACAGTGCCAGATATGCCCCCACAGTGCCAGATAAGCCCCCACAGTGCCAGATACAGATATGCCCCCACAGTGCCAGATATGCCCCCACAGTGCCAGATACAGATATGCCCCCACAGTGCCAGATGCAGATTTGCCCCCACAGTGCCAGATATGACCCCACAGTGCCAGATATGCCCCCACAGTGCCAGATACAGATATGCCCCCACAGTGTCATGTGCCCACAGTGCCATGTGCCCACAGTGCCAGATATGCCCCCACAGTGCCAGATATGCCCCCACAGTGCCACATATGACCCCACAGTGCCACATATGACTCCACAGTGCAAGATACAGATATGCCCCCACAGTGCCATGTGCCCACAGTGCTAGATTTGCCCCCACAGTGCCAGATACAGATATGCCCCCACAGTGCTAGATTTGCCCCCACAGTGCCACATATGCCCCCACAGTGCTAGATTTGCCCCCACAGTGCTAGATTTGCCCCCACAGTGCCAGATATGCCCCCCACAGTGCCAGATCTGCCCCCCACAGTGCCAGATCTGCCCCGACAGTGCTGCTCACCGCTGTGTAGAGAGCGCCGCACGTGCTTCTCTTGGCTGCCGCCCTGCCTCTCAGTCTGGTCTCCGGCGGTGACGGCAGCATGTATATCTCAAATCAGGCGCCTGTCTGCGAGCTTTCATTGGCTAACGAACCGGCACCTGATTTGAGCTTTACACTCCGCCGTCACTGCCGGAGACCAGACTGAGGGGCAGGGCGGCAGGCAGGAGAAGCGCGCGCTGCGCTCGCCTCGGGTGGATGATCGACTGTTTGGCCACCCCTTTATTAACATATTGTCTTACTTTTATTCTAATATTCAACAAAACTTTCATAAACTTTTAGTCTAAGAAGCACAGAAATATTTGATTCTTAACTGTGGCCTTAGAAGAGAATCGGTTTTCTGCAAAGTACCTTAATAATAGACTCATTTTGTAGTTAAATTGCAGCTTTGGTTTTTTCTAAACTGTAATAGTACTGTCTTTTCTCTATGTAATGGCAAATAAAATGTATTGCATTTTTTTTAAACCTATTAATTCTATTATGTGTATTATAAGACAGTATGCTAAGTATGTAGAATTCAATATGTGTAATTTAATGCAGTCACATATTCCTAAAAGTATAAAGAAACATTGCTGAGACTGGGATAAAAGTGTTATAATTTGTCATTTTTATTGAATTGGCTTGCCTTTTTGTTTTTTATCAGCCAACTGCAGATCATACTGTCTAGAAGATGTAAAAAGATTGTACTTTTGCTGTCTAACTTTATTTGCAATTAGTTTCAGGGAATATGGTGTGCTACTGAGCAATTTAAAATGCCAATTTCTAGTTTAGTGGCATTACACATTGGAGTTGCCTGTCTCCATGGTAACACAGATGAAGCATGCGCTAGTATTTTGCAATTTTGCTTTTCTCATTAACAGTTGACATGGTACAGTAAATGGAAAAAAATCTGAAAGAGACATAGTTTTAGATAAAATAATGAAAAATAGTATGTGTGCACAAAATGTCAAAATGATTAACATTCTCCCTTTACAATATATTTCAGGGACCAGACTAACTTAAAGGGGTATTATGGTTTAGAAATGTTTAACAAGTAGGATTTTTTTGTGTGTTAGAAATAATTTTCTTGGATTCTATTAAGCAATAACCTAAATTGATAACCAAAAAACTTAGTTATTTTTGGTAAATCTCTGTAGAACATTAATTGAGAACATGCGCATGCTATCAAATTACTGCTAGAGACGCTCAAACCATGTAATTGAACTTCAAATTTAATGTATCATCTTATTCATTTAATGGAATGTACAGTATAATGTAGAGGTGAAACTGTAACCTGGAAAACCAAGTGTTCTGCATGAAACAGTGTAGTTTGCTAATGTTGCAGGTTTGATCCATTAGTTTTTTGGGTTTGTTTTTTATTTAAAAAGAAAAACAGCACTATTTAATTTACTAACATTACTTAGAGGTATTACTATTATCAGTTTCTTATATAGCGCAGTATATTGTGTTGCGATTTGCAATTGGAACAACAGAAAGAGAACAAAACACAGAGGTAGGAAGGCCCTGCTCATAAGCTTGCAATTTATATGGAAATAGACATTGATACACATGGATTGGTGATACCTATTGCATAATGGTCTGGCAAAATTGCAAAGTGCTGTATCATATGGTCACCCAGCAAAATGTTGGCCAAGGGGTCAGGAGGATGTGAAAGTGAAGAAAGACAAAATATGTGAGATTATGTGTGGACTGGACAGAAGGGATGTAATTAGATAGGGAGGCATTAAAGGTTATGTGGGTGGGTCCAAAATTTGATAAGCTTGTCTGAAGAGGTGAGTTTTCAGATAATGCTTGCATGCTTGGAGACTAGAGGAGCGTCTTATCGTGCACGGGAGAACATTCCACAGAGTGAGTGCAGCCCGTAAAAAATCTTGAGTGGGTGCGAGTAATGCGTGTGAATGAGAGACGCAAATCTTGTGCAGAGCAGAGAGTTTGGGTAGGGAGATATTTTGAGATGAACGAAGAGATATATTTTTGTGGAGTTTTGTAAATAGCCTTGTATGTAAGTAAAAGTATTTTATATTGAATACGGTAGAATTCCGGTAACCAATGGAGGGACTAACAGAGTGGATCAGTAGACAAGGAACGGTTGGCATGGAAGATCATTGTTGCAGCCGCATTCAAAATGGATTGTAGTGGTTAGAGCATATATTAGGGAATACCAGTAAGGAGACTATTGCAATAATCAGTGTTGGAGATAATGGGGTAAATTTACTAAGATGGGAGTTCTATTTAAGATGTGATGTTACCCATAGCAACCAATCAGATTCTACTTCTCATTTATCTAGCACCTTCTAGAAGATAATACCTGGAATCTGATTGGTTGGGTAAGGGTAAGACGAGGGTTGGCGTACAGGTAAGTCGGTTTGTAAGCTGGAGCATTTATACGATTTTGAGCAATTTTTGGGGGAGTTGACATTAAGCAAGGTTCGCCAGAATCAGCGCGGCATATTCACGTGTGGTCTTAAATGCAAGCCACGGATACCAGGTCAATGTATAAGTGGAGTGCTTTTCTAGAGCATTGTGGTAGATATCCTCCATGTGCATGTAAAAGTCCGTTCTTTGACACCATTCCCAAATCGTAGGTGCTGCTATTGAGCGCCAGTGTACTGGTATCACCGCTCTCGCTGCATTACTTAAATGTTTCAGTAGTGAGTGTTTATAACTGTTAGAAGGGATATGGGAGTGTGAAAGCAGCCAAAAGTCAAGTCCGCTGGGCACGGCACTTCCTACTATTTTGGATGTCAGTTTTAGAATTTCGTGCCAAAACGGGGTTATCAGGGAGCAGTCCCACAAAATATGCATTAAAGTACCTCTGTCCCTTCCACATCTCCAGCATAGAGGAGATACAGACGGATAGCATTTATGGAGTAGGGTGGGGCACCTATATCACCTTGTTAATAGCTTGTACTGAGTTTCACTGACTTCCAGGCTGGTGGAACTTTGTGTTATCAGAGCACATTGTTTTGTCCAGTCGATACATATCCCTCTATGGATAAGATCATTATCCCAAGCCGTGCAAAAAGAGGGGGTATCAGGAAATGTGCCACCCAGGACCATCTGATAGACCTTGGAAATTACATGAGTAGGAGTCGAAACCGGTGTGCATAGTTTCTCAAAAGGTGTCAGTTCCCTATTGAGATTCAGGTCCTTTCCCTGTGAGTGGACAAATTGTCAGAGTTGTAGGTAGAACCAAAAGTCCTTGGGGGGGGGGGGGCACACCCTCCGAATCACATATATCTGAAAAGGATCTAAGTGTGCCTCGATTATACATCTCATGCGCCCGGACTAGGCCAATATTTTTCCATCTGGTGGCTATCTCCCCCGACAACCCTGGAGAAAATGCAGGGTTACCAAGAATGGGAAAGAGAGGGGACTTATTGGTTGTAAGGGCATATTTAGACCTAATAGATTTCCAAATATCTAGGGTAGGGCCCACTGTGGGGTGAATGATTTTCTTGAATTTAGGTAGCCATGGAATGTATCTGAGATTCTTTTGTGTTGTGTAGGATTCTAGTGTTACCCACTGCTTCCTGTTTGATTCCGGGCGTGTCCAATCTAGGATTCTATAAAGTACGGAGGCTTGGTACTAGGCTGAGACCAAGGGTAATTATTGGCCCCCTTGTGATTTACTTCTAGATAGGTAGTTTTATTTAAATCTGGGTCTCCTCCCCCCAGACAAAGTGGCTGATTGCCTTGTGGGTATCAATCAAGAAACGATGAAGTTTAAGGGGAATTGTCTGGAAGATATATAACAGTCTGGGCAACACATTTATTTTAATTATGTTCATGTGGCCGAACCATGAAAATCTCTGCGTGAGCTACTGTGCCATCTAACGTTTAATCTTTTTCATAATGGAAAAAGAAAAGAGGGGTGTTCCGCACTAGTAAAAAATAGCAGACAAAACCTTATTACAAGGTAAAATGTCCGTAAACGACCTTGGAAATATAACACTAATGTGTAGATGAAACCGTCGGTGGTGCTCCCAGTCAATGGGGTTACATTGAAAAAATCAAGAAGGGAAAAGAAAGACTCTATGCTGGGGCACTCTTATTGAGAAAATGAGACAGAAAATGTAACCTTTATTATGGATCACTTAAAATATAGTATGACAGACAAGATAAGGTATTCCAAACACAAATATAAATACCAAGGTAATTTCAAATTAATAAACAGTAAATACCGCAAAAGATGAAAATGTATTAAATAATCGCAGGAGTAGCTTAACATATGTCCACTATCAACAGGTGGATAGCTGGTGTCTCCTGTGATGATATCCCATGAGTTAATCTAAGCACCATTGGATTGAAAAGTTAGTTTGTTGCCTAGTATGGTGTTGAACCACCTTCTGTATCAATGTCTGACGGTAGTGTCACCATAGGCATTTTAATGCAGCGGATTAGACAGGAGTGTATAATCTGAGTTAACGAAAAATTAATTAATGATAACCAACAAATAGTGGATTGGATCATAAAAAAGTGATTTTACAGAGACAGCAGATTTGTGAAAAGATATGGACATTCATATATGAAGCATATAATAATAAATCTGTTCTTTCTATTGAAAGGAGAAAAAGAATATTAGAGGAATGTTCCTGCTGCTTTCCAACCAAGTTTACTGCACCTGGTGTTCCTTGGCAGTCTCCCAAACAAGTACTGACCAGGCCTTCCAGAGCTTTCCTTCCAAGATCTGATGAGATTAGGCGTCTCCTGTGAAGTATGGCCGTAAACGGTTGGATGAGTGAGTACTTATTCCTGGTAAACAGAAATGTGCTTCTGCTGTCCAGAATGGGGGCTTCCACAAACATTAATCACCACCACCATGGTGAGAGGAACTGGATGAGAGAGCACATCGGTGCAAGAGTGCAAGGAAAGAAAAAATGATAGCAATAAATGCCAATAAGGCATGAATTGGGTATAGAAGAAAAGGGAGAAGACAAAAACTTGTAAATATATGTACAGCGACCAGATGCGGCTAATTGAAATCAATCAAATACAATTAATTATAATGAGGATTGTAGTTAGTTTTTAAGCTGAGTCAGGTTAGTAAATTGGTCCTAAAAGCAGATTCACTATTTATAGACATAATTTAGCACCATCAATATTGAAAATTAATAATCTCTTCAAACAGAGGGGAAAGACAAATATAGCAAAATAACCCTTTTAGTGTCAGCTGTTTCAATTAGTATTAAATGCTGTTCAAACTACGTAAAGTGTGTAAATTTGTCCTGAAAACAAATCAGCTGTGCAATCACAGTATAGGTATAGCTTGCAGAGAAAACATTAGAAGGCAATCTCTTGAACCAAAAGAAAGGAACATATGTGTCAAAACAAACACATTATGAGCCTAATTTGCAGCATGAGCATAGAAAGACAGTCTCTTAGAAGAAAGTAACAAGTATGTCAGAGTAATCTCTTAAAAAGTTTAAAGTGAATGGTGCACAAAAAGATTGTCAAAGTGAGCAGTTAATACTGCACAGCGACCAGGTGCGGCTGATTGAAATCAATCAAATACAATTGATTATGGAGAGGATTGTAGTTGGTTTTAAAGCTTTAGCACCATCAGTATTGAAAAATAGTCTCTTCAAACAGGAGGGAAAGACAAATATAGCAAAACAACCCTTTTAGTATCAGCTGTTTCAATTTGTATTAATGCTGTTCAAACTACAGTATGTAAAGTGTATAAACGGACCGTTTCACCTTTTACAGGCTTGTTCACTTGACCAGTGAAGAAGCCTGTAAAAGGTAAAACGGTCCGTTTGGTCAGTGGAGATAATTTGGTGATATCCCGGTCATGTAAGCGCCCACTTGGGCAAAATTACACCAGTACTAACTGCTCACTTTGATAATCTTTTTGTGCACCACTCACTTTAAACTTTTTAAGAGATTACTCTGACATACTTGTTACTTTTTTTCCATGAGACTGTCTTTTTATGCTTATGCTGCAAATTAGGCTCATAATGTGTTTATTTTGACACATATGTTCCTTTCTCTTGGTTCAAGAGATTGCCTTCTAATGTTTTTTTCTGCAAGCTATACCTATACTCATACTTGCCTACCTCACCCTCTCCATGAGGGAGAAAATGCTGTTCCTGGACTTTCCTGGTAATGTATGATTGCCATCACCTGTGGTGAAACACCTTTCTTATCCATTAACTAGCTCACCACAGGAGATGGCAATCATACATTACCAGGAAAGTCCAGGAACAGAGCATTTTCTCCCTCATGGAGAGGGTCAGGTAGGCAAGTATGCCTATACTGTGATTGCACAGCTGTTTTGTTTTTAGGACAAATTTATACACTTTATATAGTTTGAACAGCATTAATACAAATTGAAACAGCTGATACTAAAAGGGTTGTTTTGCTATATTTGTCTTTCCCTTCTGTTTGAAGAGATTATTTTTCAATACTGATGGTGCTAAAGCTTCAAAACCAACTACAATCCTCTCCATAATCAATTGTATTTGATTGATTTCAATCAGCCGCACCTGGTCGCTGTGCAGTATTAACTGCTCACTTTGACAATCTTTTTGTGCACCATTCACTTTAAACTTTTTAAGAGATTACTCTGACATACTTGTTACTTCTAAGAGACTGTCTTTCTATGCTCATGCTGCAAATTAGGCTCATAATGTGTTTGTTTTGACACATATGTTCCTTTCTTTTGGTTCAAGAGATTGCCTTCTAATGTTTTCTCTGCAAGCTATACCTATACTGTGATTGCACAGCTGATTTGTTTTCAGGACAAATGTATACACTTTACGTAGTTTGAACAGCATTTAATACTAATTGAAACAGCTGACACTAAAAGGGTTATTTTGCTATATTTGTCTTTCCCCTCTGTTTGAAGAGATTATTATTTTTCAATATTGATGGTGCTAAATTATGTCTATAAATAAATAGAGAATCTGCTTTTAGGACCAATTTACTAACCTGACTCAGCTTAAAAACTAACTACAATCCTCATTATAATTAATTGTATTTGATTGATTTCAATTAGCCGCATCTGGTCGCTGTACATATATTTACAAGTTTTTGTCTTCTCCCTTTTCTTTTCTCCTATACCCAATTCATGCCTTATTGGCATTTATTGCTATAATTTTTTCTTTCCTTGCACCTCTGTACCGATGTGCTCTCTCATCCAGTTCCTCTCACCACGGTGGTGGTGATTAATGTTTGTGGAAGCCCCCATTCTGGACAGCAGAAGCACATTTCTGTTTACCAGGAATAAGTACTCACTCATCCAACCGTTTACGGCCATACTCCACAGGAGACGCCTAATCTTGTTAGATCTTGGAAGCAAAGCTCTGGAAGGCCTGGTCAGTACTTGTTTGGGAGACTGCCAAGGAACACCAGGTGCAGTAAACTTGGTTGGAAAGCAGCAGGAACATTCCTCTAATATTCTTTTTCTCCTTTCAATAGAAAGAACAGATTTATTATTATATGCTTCATATATGAATGTCCATATCTTTTCACAAATCTGCTGTCTCTGTAAAATCACTTTTTTATGATCCAATCCACTATTTGTTGGTTATCATTAATTAATTTTTCGTTAACTCAGATTATACACTCCTGTCTAATCCGCTGCATTAAAATGCCTATGGTGACACTACCGTCAGACATTGATACAGAAGGTAATTCAACACCATACTAGGCAACAAACTTTTCAATCCAATGGTGTTTAGATTAACTCACGGGATATCATCACAGGAGACTCCAGCTATCCACCTGTCGATAGTGGATAATAATAAATTTTCATCTTTTGCGGTATTTACTGTTTATTAATTTGAAATTACCTTGGTATTTATATTTGTGTTTGGAATACCTTATCTTGTCTGTCACACTATATTTTAAATGATCCATAATAAAGGTTAAATTTTACTGTCTCATTTTCTCAATAAGAGTGCCTCAGCATAGAGTCTTTCTTTTCCCTTCTTGATTTGTTTAATCTTTTTCAGTAAAGGGTCATGATTGATGGTGGTTGTTCGCTGGAGGGAAGAGGAAATTAGTACACCGAGGTATTTGACATGGTATGGGTGGCACTCAAAGGGGAAGGAAACTTAGGGCCGAAGCTACCCCTGTCGAGAGGGATATATTTAGGGCCGTGGACTTAGTGAAATTGATTTTAAAATTGGATATCTTAATAAAGTGATCAAATTCTTTCATAAGAGTCGGAAGAGATGTCATCGGGTTTGTCAGGATTGCAAGTAAATCAGCAAATAGGGCTAAACGATTGTCTACATTTCTGATCTGCAGGCCCGAAATAGCAGGATTCTGTCTGATTGACCGTGCCAGGGCTTCCATGCCCAGGACAAATAGCAGGGGTGAGAGCGAACACCCCTGTCGGGTTCCAAAATGTAAGAGACCTCTGCTCGGAGTGCCCGGGCCAGGAGCTTCCCTGGCTTATTTCCCCACCGGTGATATTTATGACTGCTCCATGTGATGGCTCGATGTGTACCATCATCAAGTAATTTATTTAAAGATGCCCGCGCCTTTTGAAGTTCCACCAGTGTGTCGTTAGCTAGCGAAGCTTTATGTGTTTGTTCCAGTGTCTGTATTTTGGCTAGCAGAGCTAAACGGCACTCGTTCTTTTTAATATACGCACCCATCTGGATGCATTTACCCCTTAAAACAAATTTATGGGCTTCCCAAATAGTTACCGGTAAACAGTCGTCTGTAGTGTTAAGGGAAATATACTCCTCTATAGCTGCCTCTAGTTGGGTTCTACAGTCGGGGTCCCGAAGGAGCTGCTCATTAAATCGCCATTGCCACTGTGACAGTGGTGAATTCTGTAGAGATAGCGTGAGTGTGATAGGGGAGTGGTCCGAGCCTACTATTTGGCCAATGGTAGCGTCCAACAAAATGCCTGTGGCTCACGCAGAGATAGTCAATCCGAGAATATGAGTTGTGGGGATTCGAATAGAAGGTAAAATCCCTATCCGTTGGGTGGAGAAGACGCCATGAATCTATCAATTGGAAATCGTGCAAGATTGACCTAAAATGCCTAGCTTGTTTCTGTGAAGTCCTAGATGTACCAGCGGAGGAGTCAATCGCTGGTTCTAGTGTCCAATTAAAATCCCCTCCCACTATCAGGACACCCTCTATGCAATCCTCGATGGATTCCAAGCTAAGTCTGAAAAACTGTATCTGGTTTTGGTTAGGAAAATAAAGATTAATAAACGTAAACACCTGTTGATCTATGGTGGCCTTAATCATCAATCCTCTACCGTCTCCTAACGATCTTTCTGTGACATCACTGATCCTAAGGTGCTTAGCAAATAGGATAGCTGTCCCCCTTGATTTCGTGCCTGAATAGTTATTAAAAAAGCCTAGTGGGAAATGGCGGGAGCATAGACTAGTAGATACCTCTTTTTTAAAATGTCTTTCTTGGAGAAATGCCACCTCAGCTCTCTCCGTGTGTAGTGTGTGCAACAGTTGTGATCTCTTCTCAGGTATGTTTAAACCCTTCACATTATAAGACAATATTTTCAATTGCGCCATAGTTGTATAACGTGTGTCGTCTGTATAATGATATAGCTCCTGTCCCAAACTGGGCACAGAACCAATGGTCCCGTCGATGGTACCTGAATGGGTAAGGCGAGGGGGGGAGGGTGGACAAGGAAAACACAGAAGGGAAACAGAAACAAATATAGGTAGGTCTAGACAATTATTAGTAAACATAGCAGATAAAGTGACCCGACAGTCCGACCTGTTATGGTCAGTAAATGCATAGCAGGAAAACAAAAATAGCAACAGTGCTAATATAAAACAATTATACTCTGCATTTAGAGCCATGGGCACATAAAAATGGCCCACAGTCACAAAAATTTACAGCAGAGCCGGGGTAAGAGGGGGGTAGTGAGTATGACATCACTACAGAATATCTTAAGAATTTAGAAAAATAAAGGTTAACTATAGTCGAACAGCCATTGCAACAGGTATAAAGGCGCGGTCATAATAGGGATTAAGCCTATCTAACCAGTACAGAGAATAATCAACAAAAATATTAGAACTGAATGATATCAGCTCCTAGCATGGCCACCAGATCCCCATTTGGTGGTCATCATGAAAAAAGAGAACAATAAATAGGCTAATAAACATGTAACCTTCGATATGGCTCACACAAATATGGTTGTGTATTCAAAGGTGAATTCAAGCAACTCAAGTATCCTCACGTGATGACCTAGTCAGGTTCATTCTTGAACGTCTTCGCGAGTGACCCGCTTTTTTCCAGGCCTCTCTCTGTGGTTGGGCCGATGAAAGAGATGTGAGGGGATCTAGCCAATTCGGCAAATTAATCACCGAGAGACTGCAAGAGTTTTACAGAAATAGGGGGCACCGTCATATTCCTGTAATGTGACACGGGTGCCTTCATGTGTCACCTGGATACTTAATGGAAAGCCCCACCGGAATCTAATCTCTCGTTTCCAAAGGGCATCAGTAAGAGATTGCAGGGGGTGCCATGATAGGTCTTGGAAAAAAGTCAATGGTAGATACCTGTCTAGATTGTCGCAAAATATCTTCTTTTTCATGGAAATAGTGTAACCGACAGATGACGTCGCGAGGTCTCTCCGAGGGGGGGCCTCTCGGGCGGAGAGCACGGTGGGCCCTATCAAATAGGATTTGTGAGTCTGTTGAGTCGTCCAGTATCTCATTAAATGTTGTTGTTAAAGTGTCAATGATGCCTTGGGGAGGTATATCCTCTGGGATGCCTTTAATTCGGAGATTATTTCGACGACCCATATCCGTGAGTCTGCGTGTAACATCTGTAAGAGAGCGGGATTGACGCAATATCAGGTCATGTAGATCAGCGATTTTGGATTCAATACGGTCGGTACATTCTTCCAGCGTTTCCACTCTGTCGCCTACTTGTGTTATATCCGTTTGTATGGTCGAAATACTGGACTGGATAGAATCTTGAATTAGTTTCTCCATTAACTGTAAATCCTGTTGAATGTCGTGTCGGGAGAAAACGTAATTGTGCCAGGATGGTCAGTGGTGTCAGCTCCGGAGGGTTTCATTGGAGCGGATGGACGCTGTTTCTTCACAGTGCCACCTTTCATGTGGGCAACTGTTGCAGTGGTGGTCTCAGGCAGAAGCGGATTTTGACCACTGATAGAAGTCTTGAATAGAGAGTGAAACGCTGTAATTCGTGAAGATTGGGGTGAGCATCTAGTATTTTTCCTTGAGTTGCGTCGCTTCGGCATGAGTCGGGTCAAGCAGGACCGGTATCAGGCGAGCATTAATGGTATAGGAGAAATGGCTGAATGCAGTTAAGGTAGGGTCACACAACACATTCCCCTCTGCGTGGTAAGGCTAAATCATGATCATGGTGGGAGCAGTGTCATTGGATGAAGATGATGCAGCCGCATCTGAAAACAGAACATTTCGTATCCACGGCGTCCACTAGGGAGTCTTGTGGGCCATTATTGGAAACAAGAAACCTAGCTGCGGGTATGCACCATGTGAGGAAGCTCTGCAGTCAGAGAAATCACAGCCCTGAAATGTGCCTAAGCAATAATATTTCTGAGTATGCAATATTCCCAATGGGCCACAAGAGGGAGAGCCAGGCTCAATTTCTCTAACGTCCTTGAGGATGCTGGGACTCCGTAAGGACCATGGGGAATAGACGGGCTCCACAGGAGATAGGGCACTTTAATAAAGCTTTGGACTCTGGGTGTGCACTGGCTCCTCCCTCTATGCCCCTCCTCCAGACCTCAGTTTTACACTGTGCCCAGAGCAAGATGGGTGCACTGCAGAGAGCTCTCCAGAGTTCTCTGCATAGAAGCATTTTTGTTTGGATTTTTTTCTACCTTTTACTACTTTTTCACAGGGAGCACTGTTGGCAACAGGCTCCCTGCATCGAGGGACTGAGGAGAGAGGAGCAGACCTTCTTGTCAAAGATAGGATCTGCTTCCTCGGCTACTGGACACCATTAGCTCCAGAGGGGGTGAACGCAGGTTCTTACTGGGCGTCCACCCCCGGAGCCGCGCCGCCGTTCTCCTCACACAGCTAGAAGTACAGAAGACAGAAGTCGTCAGGCGGCAGAAGCCTTCAGCTTCACTGAGGTAACGCACAGCACTGCAGCTGTGCGTCATTGTTCCTATACACCTCACATACTCCGGTCACTGTAAGGGTGCAGGGCCCTGGGCAGCAATTTAAACCTCTGCATGGCAAAAAGACTATATACATGTACAGGTGGGCTCTGTACATGTATATAAAAGAGCCCCCGCCATATTTTACTAAGTTTGAGCGGGACAGAAGCCCGCCGCCGAGGGTGCGGGGCTTCTCCCTCAGCACTCACCAGCTCCATTTTCTCTCCACAGCACTGCTGAGAGGAAGCTCCCCGGACTCTCCCCTGCTTTCACACGGTGAAAGGGTGCTTAAAAGAGAGGGGGGGGGCACATAATTGGCGATTTACATATTATACAGCGCTGCTGGGGAAAAACATTTTGTGTTGGTCTCCAGGGTCATTGCGCTGGGGTGTGTGCTGGCATACTCTCTCTCTGTCTCTCCAAAGGGCCTTGACAGGGATACTGTCTTCAGGAAAGGGGTTCCCTGTGTGTGTGGGAAGTGTGTCGGTACGCGTGTGTCGGTTCGCGTGTGTCGGTTCGCGTGTGTCGGTTCGCGTGTGTCGACATGTTTGACGAGGAAGGCTCGCTTAATGTGGAGGGGGAGTGCTTGAATGTCAGGTCGCCGTCGGCAACGCCGACACCAGAATGGGTGGATATGCTGAATGTCTTGAATGCAAATGTCAATCTATTGCATGAAAGGTTAGACAAGGCAGAAGCTAGGGATCAGTCAGGTAGCCAGTCCATGCCTGTCCCTGGGGCACCAGGTCCTTCGGGGTCTCAGAAGCGCACCATATCCCAGATCGATGACACAGATAACGACACAGATACTGACTCTAGTGTCGACTATGAAGATGCAAAATTACAGCCGAAGGTGGCAAAGGGTATACGGTACATGATTATTGCCATTAAAGAGGTTTTGCATATTACTGAGGAACCCTCTGTCCCTGACACGAGGGTACACATGTATAAAGGGAAAAAGCCTGAAGTCACTTTTCCATCCTCATTAAGCTTGGGAATCTCCGGATAGGAGACCACAAGTTCCCAAAAGGATTCTCATGGCGTATCCTTTTCCACAAACTGATAGGATACGCTGGGAATCTTCGCCAAAAGTTGACAAGGCGCTGACACGATTGTCCAAAAAGGTGGCACTGCCTTCTCAGGATACGGCTTCCCTCAAGGAACCTGCTGATCGCAGGCAGGAAATTACCTTAAAGCACATTTACAATCATTCCGGTACTATTGCTCGACCGGCTATGGCGTCGGCCTGGGTTTATAGTGCGGTTGTGGCATGGGCAGATTCCTTATCTACGGAAATTGACACCTTAGATAGGGATGCCATTCATATGACCATAGAGCATATCAGAGATGCTGCCTTGTATATGAGGGATGCTCAGAGAGACATTTGTTTATTAAGCTCCAGAATAAATGCTATGTCTATTTCTGCTAGGCCGCTCTTGTGGACCCGACAGTGGACGGGAGATGCCGATTCAAAGCGGCATATGAAGTCCTTGCCTTACAAAGGGGTGGAGTTGTTTGGAGACGGCCTCTCGGATCTTGTCGCTACGGCTGGTAAGTCAAATTTCTTACCTTATGTCCCCCCGCAGCATACAAAAAAGGCACCTCATTATCAGCAGTCCTTTCGTTCCAATAAAAACAAGAAGGTACGGGGATCATCCTTTGTTGCCAGTGGGAAAGGCAGGGGAAAAAAGCTGCACACAGCTAGTTCCCAAGAGCAGAAGTCCTCCCCTGCATCTGCAAAGTCCACCGCATGACGCTGGGGCTTCCCGAGGGGAGGCAGATCTGGTGGGGGCTCGTCTTCGGGTTTTCAGCCACGTCTGGGTTCACTCGCAGGTGGATCCCTGGGCGTTAGAGATTATTTCTCAGGGATACAGGCTGTAATTCGAAGACTTGCCTCCTCTGCGATTTTTCAAATCGGCTCTGCCGGCTTCCCCATCAGAGAGGGAGCTAGTGTTGGCAGCAATCCAAAAATTGTGTATTCAACAGGTGATTGTCACAGTTCCTCATCTCCAGCAAGGAGAGGGATATTACTCAACCTTTTTGTGGTCCCGAAACCGGACGGTTCGGTCAGACCCATTTTAAACCTGAAATCTCTGAACCTGTACTTGAAGAGGTTCAAGTTCAAAATGGAATTACTCAGGGCGGTCATCGCCAGCCTGGAGGGGGGGGATTGGATGGTGTCCCTGGACATGAAGGATGCTTACCTTCATGTTCCGATATTCCCCCCGCATCAGGCGTTCCTGAGATTTGCAGTGCAGGACTGTCACTACCAATTTCAGACCTTGCCGTTTGGGCTTTCCACGGCCCCTAGAATTTTCACCAAGGTAATGGCGGAAATGATGGTACTCCTGCGCAGGCAGGGGGTCACAATTATCCCATACTTGGACGATCTCCTCATAAAGGCGAGATCTCGGGAGAGGTTGCTGGACAGCGTGTCTCTGTCCATTAAGACGTTGCAGCTACACGGCTGGATTCTCAATATACCGAAATCCCAGCTAGTCCCTACAACGCGTCTGGCCTTTTTGGGGCTGATTCTAGACACAGACCAGAAAAAGGTTTTTCTTCCGATCGAAAAGGTTCAGGGACTCATAGCCATGGTCAGGAACCTATTAAAACCAAAAAAGGTTTCAGTGCATCAGTGCACGCGGGTCCTGGGGAAGATTGTGGCTTCCTACGAGGCCATCCCTTTCGGCAGGTTCCATGCGAGGACTTTTCAATGGGACCTCTTGGACAAGTGTTACGGGTCCCATTTACAAATGCATCAAAGGATCACCCTGTCTCCCAGGACCAGGTTATCTCTCCTGTGGTGGCTGAACAGTGCTCACCTACTAGAAGGTCGCAGGTTCGGCATTCAGGACTGGGTCCTGGTGACCACGGACGCAAGCCTCCGAGGCTGGGGAGCAGTGACACTGGGAAGAAATTTCCAAGGTCTCTGGTCAAGCCTAGAGTCTTGTCTCCACATCAACGTCCTGGAGTTGAGGGCCATATACAACGCCCTGCGTCAAGCGGAGGAATTGCTTCGGAGAAGACCGGTTCTGATTCAGTCAGACAATGTCACGGCAGTGGCTCATATAAACCGCCAAGGCGAAACAAGGAGCAGAATGGCCGTGGCAGAAGCGACCAGGATTCTACGCTGGGCGGAAGGCCGTGTAAGCGCGATATCAGCGGTGTTTATCCTGGGGGTGGACAACTGGGAGATGGACTTCCTCAGCAGGCACGACCTGCATCCGGGAGAGTGGGGACTTCATCAAGAAGTCTTCGCACAGATCACGGATCGTTGGGTACTGCCTCAAATCGACATGATGGCATCCCGTCTCAACAAAAATCTAAAGCGGTATTGCGCCAGGTCAAGGGACCCTCAGGCGGTAGCGGTAGACGCTCTGGTGACACCTTGGGTGTTCAGATCGGTCTATGTGTTTCCTCCTCTTCCTCTCATACCCAAGGTGTTGAGAATAATACGAAGAAGCAGGGTCAGAACAATACTCATTGTTCCGGATTGGCCACGGAGGACTTGGTATCCGGAGCTGCAAGAGTTGCTCGCAGGGGATCCGTGGCCTCTTCCTCTAAGGCAGGACCTGCTGCGGCAGGGGCCCTGTCTGTTCCAAGACTTACCGCGGCTGCGTTTGACGGCATGGCGGTTGAACGCCGGATCCTAGCGGAAAAAGGGATTCCAGAGGAAGTCATTCCTACCCTGATCAAGGCTAGGAAAGACGTGACGTTAAAACATCACCTTATATGGCGGAAATATGTTTCTTGGTGTGAGGCCAGAGCTGCTCCTACGGAGGAGTTCCATTTGGGCCGTCTACTTCACTTCCTTCAAACAGGAGTGACTTTGGGCCTAAAATTAGGGTCCATAAAGTTCCAGATTTCGGCCTTATCCATTTTCTTTCAAAGAGAATTGGCCTCTATTCCTGAAGTACAGACCTTTGTGAAGGGGGTGCTACATATTCAGCCTCCCTCTTTGTGCCTCCGGGGGCGCCTTGGGATCTTAACGCGGTGTTGCGTTTCCTCAAGTCACCTTCGTTTGAACCACTCAAAACTGTGGAGTTGAAATACCTCACGTGGAAAGTGGTCATGTTGTTGGCGTTAGCTGCGGCAAGACGTGTTTCCGAACTGGCGGCTTTATCACATAAAAGCCCATACTATGTTTTTCACGTGGATAGGGCAGAGTTGAGGACTCGCCCTCACTTTCTGCCAAAAGTGGTCTCATCTTTTCATGTGAACCAACCTATTGTCGTGCCTGTGGCTACACGGGACTTGGAGGATTCCGAGTCCTTGGATGTAGTCAGGGCTTTGAAGATTTATGTGACCAGAACGGCTAGAATCAGGAAGACTGAAGCTTTGTTCGTTCTTGCGGCCAACAAGGTTGGCGCTCCTGCTTCAAAGCAGACTATTGCTTGCTGGATCTGTAACACGATTCAGTAGGCGCATTCTACGGCAGGATTGCCGTTACCGAAATCGGTTAAGGCCCACTCCACTAGGAAAGTGGGCTCTTCTTGGGCGGCTGCCCGAGGGGTCTCGGCATTACAGTTGTGCCGAGCAGCTACTTGGTCGGGGACAAACACCTTTGCAAAGTTCTATAAGTTTGATACCCTGGCTGAGGAGGACCTCCTGTTTGCTCAATCGGTGCTGCAGAGTCATCCGCACTCTCCCGCCCGTTTGGGAGCTTTGGTATAATCCCCATGGTCCTTACGGAGTCCCAGCATCCTCAAGGACGTTAGAGAAAATAAGATTTTACTTACCGGTAAATCTATTTCTCGTAGTCCGTAGAGGATGCTGGGCGCCCTTCCCAAGTGCGGATTTTTTCTGCAAGACTTGAATATAGTTATTGCTTACATAAGGGTTATGTTATAGTTTTTCGGTTGAACCGTGGCTATGTTGTTGTTCATACTGTTAACTGTGTAAGTTTATCACAAGTTATATGGTGTGATTGGTGTGGCTGGTATGGATCTCGCCCTTAGATTTACAAAAATCCTTCCTCGTACTGTCCATCTCCTCTGGGCACAGTTTCCCTAACTGAGGTCTGGAGGAGGGGCATAGAGGGATGAGCCAGTGCACACCCAGAGTCCAAAGCTTTCTTAAAGTGCCCTATCTCCTGCGGAGCCAGTCTATTCCCCATGTTCCTTACGGAGTCTCAGCATCCTCTACGGACTACGAGAAATAGATTTACCGGTAAGTAAAATCTTATTTATTCCTCTTCAGCAGTCTGTTACAGGTTTCACAGAGAGGGTGTGAGCAGGTATGGAAAATGCAATGTAAATATTGTGCAGAAGGGGAGATTCCTCCTGTGTGGGTAGCAGCTTATTGGGGTTACAGAAAGGTAGCAGGAAATGCAGGGAGATCAGAGATATTGTACAGACTACCAGTGAGTTTTACCTGCACAGCATTAGGCATAGAGCAAGTTCTTCCACAACCAAGATGGCCACCGGGAGCTGCTGCTGCAGATAGGGAGCTTCTCCATGTGTCTCTAGCTCCACGTAGAAGCCACCAGACACCTCTCTCCCCTTGCCAGATGCTGTGCTCAGCGGCAGGTGGGTATTGCTGAAGCGCCACGCCCGCAGCCGTGCCTCTGCTTCCGGTCTGCAACTTCTGGAAGTCCGTCCCAGCCACAACAGTAAATTGAGCCCCCGGCTTTAGAGGGATAGGTAGGCCCCCGTGCTGTGGAGAGGGCCGGAAACGGCCCTAAGTTGCCTGCCACACACCCTGCGTCCCCGGACAGCTAGTAGTAGCAGGGGCACTATAAATATTTCCCGTGGGTGCAGAGAGGTGGGCTATTTTCAGATAGTGCCTCAGGAGCTCAGCCAGCACACGTCCCTTTCCAGTGCCTGCCAAGCCACGCCCCCCAGTAGTTCAGCACACATGCACAGTAGCACAATTACTTCACAGAGGAAGCTGTGTAAACACCTACATTTGTTCTCCACACAAAGATACAGTGATATAAGCAGCTCTGCATCTTGTTGAGAGAGTATGGTACACAGTTTTTCTTGTGCATCATACACTAGAATTGTCTTTTGCATGTTTTGTTGGTACGAAAGAAACTGTTATTTGTCTTTAACTACTACATGAACCAGTGAATTTGGGTACACCCCATCTTACTCAGCTTGCGTCTAGTATACCTTGGTGGACAATTCCACACCAAATAATTTGATTTGTGACATACTACACCATGATGTCTCCTTATTTTAAATGTTATATAATTAGGGCAAAGATATCCTACATTCTCTATCTCTTCATCTCTCCCTTCTAAGACCTTCCTTCCTATTACTCTCCTTTGCATATAGTCCACCTATCAATACGTGATAGAGTCTATGGGCCAGATTCAAATGTTCCGTCCGCATGCGATCACGCCCGCCGGCAGCTATTCTAATGTTGCTGCCGAAGGGCGCAACAAGTTCATGTCAGCTCGCTACCCTCTGGGGTAACGAGATGAAATGCTGGTATACGTGCTGCCTGCAGCTCTGTTCGGTCTCTTTCATTGCTGTAGCAGCTGCATGGGGTTAGTGATATTTGGAGGCTTGGCTGCAGGAGTCTGTTGACTGGCTCCTGTTTCCTTTATCTCCTGAATCTGCCTTGCACTCTTTGCTGGTCATAGAGCTTAGTTGCAGCGGGAGCCCTTGTCCCTTTGTATCAGGTCCTAGTTCTTTTGGAATACTGCCTTCCACAGCTGCAGCTCTGCAGAATCCCTGTTGATTGCTCCTGCAACCAGTCTATCGTTTGTGCCCGTTTCATGTGCTGTCTGTAGGAGTACATTGTATTGTTCATTGGATACTAAACAGCAAACACCACCTGAGTGCCTAGCACTCCTGCTATGCTGTAATCATCTAACTGTAGTATTGCTCCTTAGTGTCGGTTACTGCAGTTGCCAGTAGTAACATCCACTGACCTGGAGCATTCTGTGTTGTGTATCTGTTCTTTTCTCCCTGTTTGTACTCCATTATTTACTTCTGTTGTTGCCAGTAGTTACTACTGCTGGTACAGAGCATTCCTAGTTATTTATGTACCAGTTGATATATGTTCCTTATCTGTCTCTTTAATCAGATTAGTTACTCGGTTATTGCCATCTCTCCAGACTTCTTCCTTGTTATTATCATTGGTGCACCACTCTTTCTGTATCTCTCAATACCCAGGTATCGCGTTAGTACCTTTCCCCTATTACTATTCTTTGTTATTAATTCATTGTACCCTTGTCTGGTTTTTGTATTCTTGGTCTTGTCTTTGTTGTCTTTTTACCGGCATTTATCCAGGTCACTCAGCGTTAAGCTCGTACTACCGCCAGCGGTGTAAGACCTGGCGGCATCCCAGTACCAATTTGCACGTTCTACCTTATGGGAATTGCGGCTGTTATAGGCAAGAAGACCAGCTGGTAAATTCTGCGAGTCTCAACCCTGGGTGTACACGGGTCACTGCCCAAAAGATCCTCGGCAAGCCCATCCAGTTTGGAACGGAGAATCTACAGTTGTAACAAATGCTTGTAAGGAAACCTGTTTGGGCACCCAAATAGATCTTTTCACACTTGCACCCATAGCTTTAGTCGGGTTTAGGTGCTTTGCGCACCTAAATCCAGTGTAATGGGTGCGATAAGTGTGGGCATTTAAATATCGCTACACAATCTCCTGTCACTTTAGACTAGAGTTTGGGGTTGCAATATCATTTGAATTCCCCCCAATATGTCTTTTAACTGGTATTCATGACTCACCCTGTTTGCTAATATGAATATTTTGTAATAAATATTTTCAGATGTTGCAGTTATCCCAAATCTGTCCTGTGATTAATAAAAATTATCTCTTCCTGATAGGATATTCTCTGTCTACCCAATATCTTCAAATGAGGATGTTAATGTTAGTTAATATATATTAATTCTTAGCACATTATTTTGCTATTGTATAAAAGGATTTTCCCATGATCTCATACTTATTTCTAGTTAGAGGAGGAAAGAAAACTGATTGTACTCATTTATTCCCTAGGATCCGTGCTATCTATTGGGAATATCCATTTTGTCCATTTTTCGTAAGTAATTCTTGCATTCTATACCCGATTTCCTAGTGTTTCCATTAGGTCAGTTGTTGGGGCTATACAATGGTTTTGGAGGATATTTTGTATTTCCCTCCATTCTGCACAGTAGTTGCCCACAAATCTTACTTTTTCTTCCGTATTGTTTTTGCAAATTCATGTCTCTATATTTGTGTTGGTTGCTGCTTTATATCCTTTTATGATTGTTTTCTCACTGTATATCCTTCGTTCTAGTCTTAGGCTTAATTCTAGGGGAGATGTGCACTTTCAGAATGAAAGATACTATTAGTAGCAGTGGATTTTCTGAAGAGATCTGTAGTAATTCTACCATCGTACAAGTGACTAACATTTGTCTCATTTCAGATGTCAGCCTTAAGTTCAGGGAGTTGTCATTCAGGATACCCAGGTAGTCTTTAAGTATCTTATATTCACCTTCCCGTGATATCGATCATCAATGTATTTGAACTAACACAGAATGTGATTAGTATAGTACTCATTGTCATCCAAGAAGACCAGTTTCTTCTTCCACCACCCGAACTACAGATTAGCATTTGTGGGTGCAAATTGCTGCCCATCGCTGTACCTTGGGTCTGTTGAACACAAAATGGTGTCTACAAGGTCTAGTAGTTGGAGGATAAAATTTTCAAATTAGTCCATCCCTTTCATTTTGAGGAAGTATTCTATGGATTTCTTTCTTATAGTATGGTCTACACTTGTGCAAAGCGATTCGATATTGCATATACAGAGCCATGTGTTAGGTGCTAGTAACATCCTCAAGTTTACCCAAGATATCAAGTTTCTCCCTTTTGTATGATGGCAATTGGAGGACATTTTACGTATTTGTTTATCAATGAAAGTACTTGCTTTTTTGTTAAGTCCCCCAATTCTCCACACAATCGGTCTCCCTGGAGGTCTTTCTATATTTTTTGTATCTTGAGTAGGGCATAAAATGTGGATATTTTAGGGTGTTCTACCCACAAATAGTCTCTTTCTCTTTTTGTGATGATACTGTCCTTAAAATTTTCTTCAATCATATTTTTACATTTCTCCAGGAAATTTGCCGTAACATCTCACCTTCTGAAGTCTCAAAGCCAGATGTTGAATATTTTTGTTCCCTTCTCCTATCAGTTTTATGATTATTTTTCACATTACATTTAAATATATTTCCTTGGAGATGGTCATTTTTGTCCCTAATAAACTTTTGTTGTTTGAGCTCTATGATGTTTTTTTTTTCAGTATTATCAACTTCACTTTTGTAACTAGTTACGTCTTTTGAAAGAATTCAACATTCTCATATTTTTTCAGGTATTCACCTATCCTTGAGCTATCATCCTGTATAGAATTTTACTTTAATTTCATCATGCTTAATTAGAACATTAATATTTTTTGAACATGCACGTAATGTTTCTTCCCACCCTTTTTTTATATTGTCTTCCAAGTTAAATGTAGGGAAAATTTTGTGTCATAGGCCCCTAGGTGTTAGATTGTTTTGTTTTTTTATATAAATGTCAAACATTGTTCTATTCCAGAATGTTTTTGTCTGTTTTAACAACAAATTTTTCAATTCTAACAGGCCACTGGACCAACTGGTACCTAACCTTTCATTCCCATCCATTAGTACCTCTCCAAAAGTGGTAGCCATGTTTGCCTGCCATTTCTCTTGCCTGCTAATTAGGTCCTGATTAAGATTAAAGATGCTATAATAGTAAGTAAATTATAACAATCAGATTTTTCTAATTTATAGTAAGTGAATATACACTTAGTGAATGCTTGTAGTTAACTGTGCATGGATTATAAGGACTGGCATAGCACCACCTGAAAAGACCACCCAAATTAGCAGAACAAGGATAAATCCCACACCAGTACATTTCTGTCTCTCAAATTATAGTTATCAAGTGCTCGCTTTCAGTGTAACTTTTCTATAGCAGTTTTATCTACCATAAGAATTATTAAGCCAGCACAACCTAGTTGTATAAGAACAACGAGACGACAGCTAGTTTTGGATTCTTATTTAATAGCGCTTATTTATCTCTTTTTCACTATCCTTTATTTTATATTTTAACAGACATAATAAAATTAAAGTACATTTTAATATATACCAATAAAGTATATAACTTATTATGATTAATTGATGTCCCTATGCACCCTGAAGAAATACTTTATTTTTCTCACTTTTTCAGTACTTTCTTTTATCACACCATCCTGACACTTGGCCAACGTTGCTGGGCGACCATATCATACAGCCTATTAAAAACCTTTGCAATCTAGTATACCATTATGCAGTAGGTAGCATCTATCCTTGTGTTTCAATGCCTATTTCCCTATAGATTGTAAGTTTGCGAGCAGGGTCTTCATACCGCTGTCTGTTTTTAGTTTTGTTCTATTTTCCAATTGTAAAGTGCAACAGAAAATGCTGCGCTATATAAGAAACTGTCAATAAATACAGTAAATAATGTTTTTTCTTTTTTGATTGTGATGTTTATACTGCTTAAGTAGTGGGTAGCACCTCACAATGGATCTGTGAGCCTACGGTACATAAACCTGTTATAGAAAGGATTTACTGAGAGGACACTTGATAACTATATAATTTGAGAGACAGAAAAATACTGGTGCGGAATTTATCCTTGTTCTGCTGATTTAGAGAAAAATATTACTGTCTTAGCAGCTTTTTAAATTTTGTGTGAGGTGGAGAGTGCTCACACTTTTCATTTATTTTTTGGGGCTAAAAGCAATTATTTATTAACAAGGTCTTGTCTACTTAAATTCATATTTAAATTGCCCAAGGGCTATATGTACTAACAATCATGGAATTGACATGATCTTTTTCATTGTACCTTATATCACAATGGGAATAATAATTTTCATTATTTTTGCAGCTATGTAGCATCAAGGAAAAGCAGTTGTAATAACCGCTGTCCTTACGAGTTACATATTGAGTCTTTCTACATTTTGATATGTAAATAAAAGTGTGTAAATATTCCCTTAATAAACATAATTAGTGGAAAGTATGTTACATTTGAAATGTTCATGCTCACATGCAATATAATCCCTGATGCATCCAATGATTGATCCTTGTCAGACTCTTGAGTATTTGTTGGACCTTGGTCTGATCCTTGTCAGACTCTGAGGATCTGTTGGACCAGTGGTCACCTTTTAAGAGTGTCCACTGGGCACAACTTTGCCTTATGAGGAAATCTGTAGTGGAATCTCTTGATGAGAAGATAAGCATGTACATCTTCCACCCACGATCTCTCCTCTGGTCCGTAACCTCTCCTCAATGAGATATTGTAATCGATCATACTTTGAACGACAATCCAGAATCTCCTCTATTTCAAATTCCTTGCCTCTTATGGTTTGAACCTTTGGACCCTTGGGACTTGTGACTGAAACCGATTTAACACTAATGGCTTGAGAAGAGAGATATGAAAGGTGTTGGAGATTCGTAAATACTGTATAATAGTAGATTCAACTGGAAAGCAACCAGATTAATAACTTTAGAGATGATGAAGGGCCCAATATAGCAAGGAGTGAACTTCATGAAAGAGACTCGATGGTACAAGTTCCTGGTTGACAGCCATACTTTGTCCCCAACCTTGATGTGTGGTACCGCAGTATGCGTTTTGTCAGCATAAACTTTGTGTTGATGAGAGGATTTTTTCAGCATAAGATGTACTTCCTTCCATACCTTACAGAAGTCTTATACAGCAGATTGTGCAGCCAGAACATCTGTGGAAGGGAAAGAAGAGAATTCTGGTACCTTTGGATGATAACTGTATACCACAAAGAAAGGTGTAGACTCAGATGAAAATGGAACGAATTGTTATGAGCAAACTCCGTACATGGAAGTAAATCTGACCAATCATCTTGAGATGAAGAGATATAGAGAAGCAGAAAATTCTCCAAATTCTGATTGATGCGTTCTGTCTGGCCATTACTCTGCGGGTGATATGCAGTTGATTACTTAAGTTGGATCAGGAAAGTTTTGTGAAAAGCAACTTTTTATAATCAGTGAAAACTGTAACTGGGGTTTAGCTTCTTCCAACTCCTCAAAAGCCAATTTAATGGCCAGCAGCTCCTTTTCACAGATGGTATAATTCTTATCCACGGATAAAAATTTGCGTGAGACGAAAGCACAAGGATGAATCTTGTTGTTGGACCGTTGGGACAGAACGGCTCCCACCCCTTCAGATGAAGCATCAATCTCTACGATGAAAGGATGACTGGTATCTGGCTGTAGCAGGACTGGAGCTGATATAAAAGCGTGTTTGAGGTTCTGAAAAGCTATACTTGCTCCAGGAGGCCAATAAGTTGGTTCTGCCGGTGGAAAATCCGTGAATAAACTTCCTGTAATATTTTGTAAATCCCAGGTACCACTGAGTATCTTTCAGAGAGGCAGGTTCAGACCAAGTAGTAATTGCCTTTAATTTTTCAGGATCCATCTGGACATTGGTCCCGGAAATTATGTATTCCAGAAAGCAGATGGTCGGTACCTCAAAGGTGCATTTCTCAAGTTTACAGAATAAACAATTGCTCCTAAAATGACGAGAGTACTTGATAATCTTGCTGACGTTGAGAATGCAGATCGGAATGAATAAATTAGAATGTCATCCAGATAGACTACAACAGAATGATAGAGAAGGTACTTGAAGATCTCGTTAACAAAATGCTGGAAAATGGCATTTTTTAAACCAAAGGCCATGACAGGGTATTAGTAATGACCTTCCCTTGTGTTGAACACTTTTCCATTCATCTCTGGACCGGATCTGAATGAGATTGTAGGCTCCTCCAAGATCAAGTTCAGTGAAGATCTTTACCCCTTTGACATTGTCGAACAAATCCGTGATTGGCGAGAGTGGATTTTACCATGATGTCATTCAATCCCCTGTAATTGATGCATGGCCTCAAACCTCCATCCTTCTTTTTTACGAAGAATAAAACCCGCCCCCACTGCCGATAAAGAGGGGAGGATAAATCCCTTAGCCAAATTCTCCTTTATATATTCAGACATGGCCGCAGTTTCTGGGAGAGACAGAGGATAGGTACGACCCCTGGGTGGAATTTTCACAGGATTTGAATTAATGGGTCAGTCCCACTCATGATGAGGAGGAAATAGTTCAGCACCTCCCTTGCTAAAAACGTCCTGGAACTGGTGATACTGTACAGGAATGTTGATGGTTTCAGAAGAGCAACACAGAAAAACTTTCTGAAGACAGGAGGACCTTCCTCTGGGAAGCCGTGGATGATACGGGGCTTTGGACATTAAATTTACAAGTTCATTAGGAATGTTCCGAGAAACGAACTTGTCTTTCATTTTCTCAGATAATCCATGCCAGAAGGCTGCAGTGAGAGCTTCCTCGTTCCATTGTAACTCAGCAGCAAGTGTTTGGAATTGAATTATGTATTTTCTCATTGTCCTGCTCCCCTGGTGAATCATATCAATATCAATAGAGGCTGAATATGAGCATCCAGACTTGTCTATGATTTTGTGGAACATCTTGATTAATCACCCAGCAAGGGATCCGAACGTTCCCAGAGAGGAGAAATCCAATCCAGGGTTTGTCCGGAAAGAAGGGAGACAGAATGTAGGCCACTTTAGTTCTTGCTGTGGGAAAGCTTGTAGCTTGAAGGGTAAAATGCACTTTGCATTGGTTGAGAAACCCTCAACATAACTTTTGAGAGCCGTCAAACTTGTTTTGCGCTGGTAGTTTAATAGTAGCAGAAGCTGCCGAATTAGTGGAGAAATCACCAGGAGCAGTGACTGCAGTAGCAGGAATAATATTTGACTGTAGTGTGTCCTGTTGTTTCGATAGATCATGTAGACATATCACCAGCTGCCATTGAGTTTCCTCCAGACGTTCTAGCTGAGCTGCCATTAGCTGGAGCACATCAGTCCGTATTCATTGATTCCCTGCTGAATCCAAAGCTGAGATATCCAGGACACGGCTTGATGCTTGACCGCAGGTGCAGTGCAGGGTAGCTGGATAGCTGAGATAGTCGGGACACTGCTTGATGTTTGACCACAGGTGCACAGCGGCGCAGGATAGCTAGAAAGTCAGCCGATGCACGGAAACTGGTAACACCAGAATCTCTATGCAGATGTCCGTTGAGTATTCTGATGGAGCAAGCTGCAGACCTGCAATTACAATAAAGCACTGACATTGGAGAGACCTCACCTCCTTTCTACCCTGGAGTGTCTGTGAATTGGCTGGACATTTCACATGATTGCAAGAGAGCTCTGATTCACAAAGAGTCTGGTCAGCTAATCAAAGTGTCATGGCTGCATCCATGAATTAGACTGGCTTGATAGTCAGCATGCAGAGGACAAAAATCTGGCAATGGTGGCTGGCAGACTTAGGGCTGTAACACACTTCCCGGTTTTGGCTGGCCAGCAAAAAGCCGGACAAAAGCTGTCCGTTTTGTTGCCGGCCGGCAGAGCCTTTCACATGCAACAGCTTTTAGCCGGTTTTAATGCTGTGGTTATAAATTTGAATGAAATAGGCATGTGCAACAGCAGCTGCATTTCACAGTGTGTGTGACTGAACACCATTATCACATGGATCACAAATGTATTATTGCTATGTGGTTGTTATTAGTGATGAGCGGATTCGGTTTTACTCGGTTTTACTCGGTTCTCAAAACCGAATCTTATTGGCTATCCAAAACACGTGACATCAGTGAGCCAATAAGATTCGGTTTTGAGAACCGAGTAAAACCGAGTAAAACCGAATCCGCTCATCACTAGTTGTTATATCGTCGCCGACGAGCCCAGAGGCATAAGCGGCTTTATTGGGTTCACCCAATAAACTTAAGAAGAGATGAATTGAATACATGCAACTCACTATTTCAAGACCTACGAGCAGATGAGAATAAATTCATCAATTATTTCTGCATGTCCTTGTCATCCTTTGACGAATTACATATGCGGCTGAGAGACCATATTCAACATGAGAACTCTAAAATGCGAAATTGTATTCAACCTGTTCAAATGTTAGCAGTTGCACTGAGGTAAGTAAATCGGAGACATTTGAAAGTATAATGTTTTTATTTCACATTGGAAATGTACATATTTTAAGTATGAACAATATTTGCAATGAAGTTATAATCAAAACATTAGGTAACAAATGTAAGAAACTGGCAATGGTCGTAATTAAATTTCATGTGTGAAGCACCATGTGTGTGATTTTTGTAAGAATTTGGATGAATGCGGCCTAGATTGCTGTTTATAATGGGTGCAGTGATGAAAAGTCCACGGAACTGTATGAACCAGTAGACGGTGCTGGGGATGGAGTCTGAGAAGGACAACTTTGAGGGCTATTTATTGGAGGCATGTTTACAAAATGGGTACAATTGAGATGTTAGCGGAGGTTGTGTTTGTTGCATAGGACTTTGAACATAAGGTTGTTGTAGCGGCATTGCTTGCGACAGTGTTTGGTGCATTGGCATAGACTAAGGCAGGGGCGAAGGCTGCAAGGATCTCTGCTTTTTCTGATTTATATTTGAAATAAGTTGAAAACCCCCCATTTGGAATTGTAAGATTTCATCTTCATCTAATTTCTCGAAAGCAGGCATCGTCCCCTGAAAAAACGATAATTGTCGATTTGGTTTTTCAGGTTCCAGAGCCTTTAGCATTTTTAATTCTATTTCATCCGGCGTGTTTGTTGCCGAAAACCCTGACTGCTGGTGTTGGGGGAGCAACTGTTGTGTTTTCAGCCTCATTTTCAGGAATTGAGTTTTCCCTAACAGCATCTTCAACTGGGTTATCTTGTATAACATCCTGAGGGAATTTTTCTTCTGTATCCCTAGACACATACAATTTTTTTAAGAATTGCATCTGGTCATGAAACACATATTTCCTATACTTCACTGCCCCAGCTCCAGATCTCTTGCTTTCTTCTATTTTTTTGAACGACTTTGCAAAGGAGTCTCGGATATTGGCCCTCATTCCGAGTTGTTCGCTCGCAAGCTGCTTTTAGCAGCTTTGCACACGCTAAGCCGCCGCCTACTGGGAGTGAATCTTAGCTTATCAAAATTGCGAACGAAAGATTAGCAAAACTGCGAATAGACACTTCTTAGCAGTTTCTGAGTAGCTCCAGACTTACTCGGCAACTGCGATCAGTTCAGTCAGTTTCGTTCCTGGTTTGACGTCACAAACACTCCCAGCGTTCGCCCAGACACTCCCCCGTTTCTCCAGCCACTCCCGCGTTTTTCCCAGAAACTGTAGCGTTTTTTCGCACACACCCATAAAACGGCCAGTTTCCGCCCAGAAACACCCACTTCCTGTCAATCACATTACGATCACCAGAACGAAGAAAAAACCTCGTAATGCCGTGAGTAAAATACTTAACTGCATAGCAAATTTACTTGGCGCAGTCGCACTGCGGACATTGCGCATTAGCGACTAATCGCTCCGTTGCGAGAAAAATATAACGAGCGAACAACTCGGAATGACCCCCATTGATCCAGCTTTTCATGACTTCTTTACCTAGAACAATATGATTCAATAACAATATAAATGTTTTTCATTTTGTAATGTTTAACAAAGACCTACTGAACAATTACTCATAGTTTGGATTTGTTCTTTTCAGATATCTGCCAAGTGTGTGCACTTTTACTGATCTTCACTATGCTTATCGAATTGTAATTTCAACTGCAAATCAGATCATTAAAGAAGTTTGCCAAGCAATTTGGTCAGTCATGCAATCGGAATGTCTACTTACACCTACAAAAGAACACTGGCAATCTATAGCAGCTGATTTTGAGAAAAACGCAAACTTCCCACATTGCATAGGGGCATTAAATGGGAATTTAATTTGTCCATCCAGTTGCTGCTCAATGTACTTCAATTACAAAGATTACTATTCTGTAGTGTTTTAAAATGCTATTCCAGACTCCAAATACCGCTTTGTCTACATGAATATAGGAAGTTTTGGTAAAGACTGCGACTGCTATCTGGAAAAGATCTAGTCTGTGGAGGTCAAATGTAACAAACACACACTAACTGCCAGACGAGAAATGTCTACCAGGAACAGAAAGTACTAAAGTGCCATATGTGTTTGTGGGTGACAAAGCATTTGCACTTCATAAGCATCTACTCCGACCTTATGGTGGGCCAAACCTGACGCAAGAAAAAAATAATTTTTAACTACCGCCTGAGTAGAGCCCGTGATATGTGGAATGCTCGTTTGGCATTCTAACTAATAAGTGGAGAATTTTCCATAGACCAAATAATGTCAAGCCCGATTTTGCAGTTGACATTGTCAAGGCTTGTATAATTCTCCAAAATTTTGATAGGGCTAGAGATGGTTTTCAGATTGAGGATAAGACAACAATAACAGACTTGGAAGATTTCCAGGGAGAACCCACAGCACGAGGAGGCATGACAGCAAACAACGTCAGACAAATATTTGCCAATTACTTTGTAACAGACATTGGAGCTGTGTCCTGGCAAATGTCCAAAATCTGACTGTAGGTACTTTCATTAAACTGTGCTAAAAATGTAAACACCGCAGGAAATTTACGGTCAGCTGGTCCACCGTCGTGTTTCGCACAGTCCTCCCGCACCTTCATTGCCGACGTTCACCTCTCACATCAATGACCCGTGGTGCTCCCTAGTTTTTGGTTTGGTTACGCACAATGTCAGCAACAAGTGATATGTGTGCAAATGGACTGTCGCATATATACCTTATATACTTGCCAAGCCACTGTACAACATGTGCGGAACTTTATGCGCAATGTGCTGGCACCTTAAAATTTTGAAAGTTGGCATAACAATGTCGCTCATCCATGTAGTTTATATGTTGTGCTTTTGTTAAATAAATCCTGAAGATGTTGCGTTGTGCACCTAAACATTGACGTGCTGCATCATGTTACTTTGTGAATAAATTACTTTGTGTTCCCAAAAGCCTCTGAGTGCCATCACTTCTACAATTGTTCTCTTTTCTTGCCTAGCCCATTCTGGACCAGGGCAGGACAACAGGGTAACTTGCGTGCATTTGAGTACCAAACTACGTGTAAGTGTATATATATATAAACTACTGTGTATATATATTTAAACTAAAATATATATATATATAAAAGCAAGGATTGATACTGCGCCACATGTGAGATGAAACAAATATGTTGTGTATTGGCAATCCTATACGACACTCCCCTATGCGGCTAATGGGGCGTCAGCTGTTTCCCTCAATAAATACAGGGGTGGTAATTCCCTGAGCGTAATGTAGGAAATAGGAGGGGATGAGGGATAAGTAGCTACCACGGTGTCAATAGAATAAAAATTGCCAGTTAAAATTATATTAAAAAGCTATTTATTAACATAAAAATTAACATAAAAGACACATAAAAAAATAGGGACAATATATACACAACTGAACTAAAAGCACTAAATGAATTTATATACTACAGTAAGAACAAATAAAATTTTCCTTATCTTAAAATTTTCCTTATCTTAGAATGAGGTAGGTACAGGTCACCCAACGCATTTCGTCTGATGAGACTTCTTCAAGGGGTAGAGACAGAGTGAGACTGTATATCCTTTTATAGCCATAGTACTTAGTGGGAGGGTTATGACATCATAGGGAGTCATGTGATGCAATTACATGGTATATGCTTTAAAACTACTCATGTGTAAGTTTAAAATTAGCAGGCTACTAGGGACTTAATACAAGTAAAAACGAGTGTATTCACAAGGTTAAAAACACTAAAAGTTCTCAAACAGTGAAAAAGCGGAATTTCCGCCACACTTCCGGTGACGGCGGACGCGACGCGTCACTTCTGCCCTACTTCCAGTTCTTATTGCGCATGCACCCGCCGCGATTCTGTGCTTCCAGATGGTCCTCTGCACGTGTGTCCATTACTTGTTATTGGTGGCTACAGTTCACAGGGGGATAAACCAGGCTTAGTTATGTCCATACGGCAGTGGCCATTTTCAATGTGATTATGTCCATACATCTCCAGATTGCGGCGGCCATTTTCTAGTAGTTCATCTGACATATATACTTGTCAGATACCCCGGTGTCCATGGTAATGATTCAATATAAAAAAAAGTAAAGTAAATGAGAGTATCAGGAACATATCATTGTTTATAAACATCTAGTCTAATTTATCATAAATTAGCTATAGGATGCAAATAAGAATGGCTGAAAAAGATAATGATGAAAAAAACGCTTTTATGCATATTTTATTTTACTGCGGGCATTATATAATTAATAAACCATGAATATATAGTATAGATATCAGGTTTGGTGTATAAATTAGTGACTCAGGGTGAAGTGGGAGTAATTTACAGCTTAATCATGTATACACACATATGCAAGTATGTAAGACCTAATATATATATATATATACAAAAATATATAAATGTATATAAATATAAAGAGGTCATCCCAAGGTGGGCGTGATTAGAGTTGATTTTACATAGTGGGTGTGGTTATGAAATATCGTGCATGTGCACTATTAGGCCCTGTGTTAATAGAGTTTAACAGATATATATATATATAAGATAAATAATAAATGAAAAATACGTAACAAATCGAAAGTAAATAGCGAATGTGTTCAATGTGACTTTGTGAATTTATATTCACACGGAGTATGTTCCTTTCTCAGGCCCCTATTCAAATCCGTTCTATACAGTACCTGATCTTCCCAGGTGGTCCCCCCTACTGGTACTGATCAGGCCCGACGCTGCTTGGCTTCCAAGATCGGACGTGTTTGGGCATTTCAAGCGTGGTTTGACTGTAACAACGTTGTGCCTTCTAGGTCATCACTCCAGTATTATAAATTAAGTTTAGATTTTAAACCAGTGTGAGTAATTACGAGAGGCAAAGTGAAAAGTAGAAAATCGGGGCAAGTATAGTGGTGGTGGGGAAAGGATGGGGAGTGGGGGGGGAGAAGAGAGGTGGTGGTGTGTGTTGGGTATAGAGGGGGGGGGTCGCGCACAAAAATGGGTTGATGAAAGGTTATCGAGTAATTTGGTACCGTGTTTCATAGAAAGGGAGCGATCTCGTAATTGTCGTTAAATCCTTTCGGCTGTAATGTCTGTAATTGGAATATCCAAAACATCTCACGACGTGACAACTTATTGGCGAGATTCCCTCCTCTGTCTCCTAATTTCACCAGTGCGATGGCTTTAAAAGTCAGGGCCTCCGGATTCGAGTTATGCGTAGAAATGAAATGTTTGGAGACAGCATGGCTCTCCACTTTGTTTCTGATGTTTCTCACGTGTTCTTGTATCCTCATCTTCAAGGGTCTCTTCGTCTTCCCGATGTACTGTTTGCCGCAATCACATTCCAGGAGATATTCGACCGATTGCGTATTGCAGTTCATGTAATCTTTGATTTTGTATTCCTTTTTCTTTTCCACATCTGTAAAGGTCTTCCTATTGGGGTGTAAGTATCTACATACATTGCATCGCCCGCATTTATAGGAACCCACACATTTAGACCATGTGTGGTCCCTTTCTTGATTGGTCTTCAGCATGCTTGGGGCTAGAAGGTCCTTGAGGTTCCGTGATTTTTTAAAAATGATTTCAGGGCGAGGAGGGAGGATTTAAGGATGGGATCCATGAGTAAGATCCTCCAATGGTTTCTAAATGATTCTCGGATGGATTTTTCGTGCCGGTTGAAGGTTGTTATGAATGCTGTGGAGTCTTTTGATTTCTCCCTTGTTTTGTATTCTAACAACTTGGATCTCTCAGCTTCATTGGTTCTGGTGATGGCTTCTTTCAGAATGGTATCCGGATATTCCTTTTGTTTGAATCTGTCCCTGTACATTTCCAGCTGCACCTGGCAGTTCTCTGGTTTACTACAATTTCTTTTAATTCTGCTGAATTGGGAGAATGGAATTTTCTTCTTCCAACTTTTAAGATTATTGCTCTTGTAGTGGAGATAACTATTGGTGTCCACCTGTTTAACGAAATTCTTTGTTGTAATCCTTCCATTCTGTCCTGTAAGAACCAAATCCAGGAACTCAATGTGCTCTCTACTCGTGTTAGATGTAAAAGCAAGATTCATTGTAGTGCTGAGGTGTTTGTTTAAAACATTCCATGTCACTATCCCAGATTATTAAAATATCATCTATGTACCTCCGATAAAAAATTATATTGCTGTTAAAAACGTGATGGTCATGAATAAAAACCTTTTCCCAACAACCCATAAAAAGATTTGCAAAACTGGGCGCTAAAATCGTGCCCATCGCGGTGCCGCACTGTTGTAGGTAAAACTGATCCAAAAACTTAAAATAATTATGATGGAGTATAAAATACATGATGTCACAAATAAAATCTTTGTGGTTCGCTGTTTATGTGGTGTCATTATCCAGATATTCCTTGCAGGCTGTTACTCCCTTCACATGCTCAATACACGTGTAGAGCGATTGAACGTCTATTGTAACCCACATGTATGAATCCTTCCACTCATTATCTTTTAGAAGGTTCAATACCGACGTATCTTTGAGGTATGATGGGAGATCCTTTACATATGGTTTTAAAAAGACATCAGCATATTCGGACAAATTAGAGGTGAGTCTATGCCCGCCACAATCGGTCTTCCGGGCGGGTTGTCTAAGCTCTTATGAATTTTCGGTAGGAAATAAAAAATGGGGGTAGTGGCGTCTGATCTCATTAAAAATTGGTACTCATCTTTAGTGATGATGCCTGTTCTTAGACCATGTAATAAAAGTGTCCTTAATTCTTCGATATAGTCATCCTTCGGGTCTTTTGTTAGTTTTTTGTAAGATTCTTCATCTGATAGCAGTCTTTCTGCCTCTGCGATGTATTTATCCCGATCCATGATGACCAGCCCCCCTCCCCTTAGTCAGCTTGTTTTATAATAATCCCTTTGTTTTTTTGTAGATTTTTCAGGGCCTCACTTTCTCTATTGGTAATGTTCTCTTTTATCTTCTCTTGGTCCATATCACAAAGGTCTTTCTTCACTAATTCATAAAACATACTAAAGTTACTCCCTTTCGATTCCAAGGGGTAGTACTTGGAAATAGGTTTTTAAACCTGATGTAGAGCGATTCTCATAGTTAGCTATGACTGCATCTTTTTTTTTTTAGGAAGTGCCTTTTTAACGTTAATTTCCTTACGAATTTGTTAAGATCAATGAATGTCTCGAACTTGTTAAGGCCTCCTGTTGGTGCAAAGGAAAGTCCTTTGTCTAAAAGGGATATTTCTGGTTCTGTTAGAGTGTGTTGGGATAAGTTAAAAATTCCTATTTCTCTTGGATCAGCTGTTTTTGTTACAATGTTCTTTTTTTGTATTCCCTCCCTCCTGCCTCCTCGAAATCCTCTTCTTCTGTAAATCTCCTTTTTAGGGGCGATGCATGCCGTATGTCTTCTTTCACTGAGTACCTCAAGGTGTTCTTTGGTCTTGCGCCCGTTCTTTGGGATAAAAAATCCTGGTCACTATTAGATCCACATCTCTGTAAGGTCATGAATCTGTTTGACGTCTTTATGCTGTTGGTTGGGGTGTCCTTGGTTCTGTTCTGTGTAGTATTAGTCCTTGTAGTTCCTGACTTCCAAATCCCCCCATCTGAATTCTGATTAAAATGTCCATTTGGTCTGAGCCTGCTCCAACTCTTCACTCTCCCTTGTTCGTAATCATTCTTGTCCCTTAAGAATTTCTTTTCCTTCCCTTTTACCACCTCTTCCTCGATATGTGCCATTTTCTTATTCAAGACTTTTTCGTTAACTTTGTAGTCCTCCTTGTCCCTAAAGGGTTCCAACTCTCTCTCCTTTAGTTTGATTTCCGTCTCTATGGATGAGAGGGATTTTTTCTTTTCATCGACAAGGAGTTTCATTAAGTCTATAGAACAGGTGTGCAATATTTTGTCCCATTTTTCTATGAATGTCCCTTCCTGATTACCAAATGTGGGTTGTTTAAAAGACTCAAATCAAATGACTCCACAGCATTCATAACAACCTTCAACCGGCACGAAAAATCCATCTGAGAATCATTTAGAAACCATTGGAGGATCTTACTCATGGATCCCATCCTTAAAGAAATCCTCCCTCCTCGCCCTGAAATAATTTTCAAAAAATCACGGAACCTCAAGTACCTTCTAGCCCCAAGCATGCTGAAGACCAATCAAGAAAGGGACCACACATGGCCTAAATGTATGGGTTCCTATAAATGCGGGCGATGCAATGTATGTAGATACTTACACCCCAATAGGAAGACCTTTACAGATGTGGAAAAGAAAAAGGAATACAGAATCAAAGATTACATGAACTGCAATACCCAATCGATCGTATATCTCCTGGAATGTGATTGCGGCAAACAGTACATCGGGAAGACAAAGAGACCCTTGAAGATGAGGATACAAGAACACGTGAGAAACATCAGGAACAAAGTGGAGAGCCATGCTGTCTCCAAACATTTCATTTCTACGCATAACTCGAATCCGGAGGCCCTGACTTTTAAAGCCTTCGCACTGGTGACATTAGGAGACAGAAGAGGGGATCTCGACAATAAGTTGTCATGTTATGAGATGTTTTAGATATTCCAATTACAGACATTACAGCTGAAAGGATTTAGCGACAATTACGAGATCGCTCCCTTTCTATGAAACACGGTACCAAATTACTCGATAACCTTTCATCAGCCCATTTTTGTGTGCGAAACCCCCCCTTCCCCCTCCATACCCAACACACACCACCACTACCCCCACTCCCCATCCTTTCCCCACCACCACTATACTTGCCCCGATTTTCTACTTTTCACTTTGCCTCTTGTAATTACTCACACACTGGTTTAAAATCTAAAGTTAATTTATAATACTGGAGTGATGACCTAGAAGGCACAACGTTGTTACAGTCAAACCACACTGGAAATGCCCAAACACGTCCGATCTTGGAAGCCAAGCAGCGTCGGGCCTGATCAGTACCAGTAGGGGTGACCACCTGGGAAGATCAGGTACTGTATAGAACGGATTTGAATAGGGGCCTGAGAAAGGAACATACTCCGTGTGAATATAAATTCACAAAGTCACATTGAACACATTCGCTATTTACTTTCGATTTGTTACGTATTTTTCATTTATTATTTATCTTATATATATCTGTTAATCTCTATTAACACAGGGCTTAATAGTGCACATGCACAATATCTCATAACCACACCCACTCCGTAAAATCAACTCTAATCACGCCCACCTTGGGATCACCTATTTATATTTATTTATATTTTTGTATATATATATATATATATATTAGGTCTTACATACTTGCGTATGTGTGTATAGATGATTAAGCTGTAAATTTCTCCCACTTCACCCTGAGTCACTAATTTATACACCAAACCTTATATCTATACTATATATCCATGGTTTATTTAATTATATAATGCCCGCATATATCTCTTTTTAAAATGTGCATAAAAGCATTTTTTTCATCATAATCTTTTTTACCCATTCTTCTTATTTGCATCCTTTAGCTAATTTATGATAAATTAGACTAGATGTTTATAAACAATGATATGTTCCTGATACTCTCATTTACTTTTTTTTTTATATTGAATCAATACCATGGACACCGGGGTATCTGACAAGTATATATGTCAGATGAACTACTAGAAAATGGCCGCCGTAATCTGGAGATGTATGGACATACTGACATTGAAAATGGCCACTGCCGTATGGACATAACTAAGCCTGGTTTATCCCCCTGTGAACTGTAGCCACCAATAACAAGTAATGGACACACGTGCAGAGGACCATCTGAAAGCACAGAATCGCCGCGGGTGCATGCGCAATAAGAACCGGAAGTGGGGTGGAAGTGACGCGTCGCGTCCGCCGTCACCGGAAGTGTGGCGAAAATTCCGCCTTTTCACTGTTTGAGAACTTTTAAAGTGTTTATAACCTTGTGAATACACTCGTTTTTACTTGTATTAAGTCCCTAGTAACCTGCTAATTATTAACTTACACATATGAGTAGTTTTAAAGCATATACCATGTAATTGCATCACATGACTCCCTATGATGTCAGAACCCTCCCACTAAGTACTATGGCTATAAAAGGATATACAGTCTCACTCTGTCCCTACCCCTTGAAAAAGTCTCATCAGACGAAACGCGTTGGATGACCTGTACCTACCTCATTCTAAGATAAGGAAAATTTTATTTGTTCTTACTGTAGTATATATATTCATTTAGTGCTTTTAGTTCAGTGTCGCTTTTATGTTAATTTTTATGGTAATAAATAGCTTTTTAATATCATTTCAACTGGCAATTTTTATTTTATTGACACCGTGGTCACTACTTATCCCTCATCCCCTCCTTTTTCCTAAAAAAATAAATAAATATATATATATATATATTTATATACAGTATGTTATGGTGTACATTGTGGACTCATTTACTAAGAGCAGAGACAAGAGGGGAACACATTTTTAGTCAGTGTTGGAACTATGGCATAGTTTACAATCCACGGGGACTATGATTGCGAATAGTAACGTGTGGCGCCCGCTGCAGAAGCGGTGCGAGCCCCCTTGCCCAAAGCATGGTGAGCAAAAAGAGCCATGTGAAGGGATATGGTGCACGGTCACTTGACGAAGAAAACGACACAAAAAAAGTATGGGGAGGACTTGCAGAAACAACCTTGATCCCTGCAAAGTGATTTTACAATATATTCCCAGTTTTGCCCTATACAAAGTTCATTTTAAAAATCCGTAAAGTACACAAACACACACACATATATATATATATATATATATATATATATATATACATACACGCATCCTGACAAAGGTCCAAGTGAGGACCGAAACGTCGATTACTCTGTCTGATATGAAATTATAAATTAAAACTCTGCTTAAATGAAGACTGGTGAGTGCTCCCATTTTTTGCCTGTGTATTGTACTGGTGACTTCTAATAGGTCTCCAGTCTTGGACGGCACCCCAGCATAAAACCTTGAAACGTGAGTGTGGACCCAACGCTTGGTATATACACACATATATATATATATATATATACACATATACATATATATAAATGACACAACTGTATTATAAATCTAAACAATAAAACAAATACTAACCAAATAGCTCTTTATCGTTCACAGCAAAGCTCTTGCCAAGCCTTTCGGGTGGCATTTCTGTCTTTATAAATCTCAAGGGTTTTATCCCACAAAACTGGTCTGAGTTCTACTAGTGATATGAGTCTATCAGTATCTATATCAAGCTCTGCCATTTTCACAAAACTGCACCTGCACTGATGTGGTGAAGAAATGGGGGCGGGGAGTACTGTAGCTGTCAATCAAGCATGTGATGTATGGGCGGGGAGAAGCTCATAGTTTCTGGGCAAAAAATGTGTGTGGAAGGACTCATTGAAAGTGCTTCTACACTGCCTTGGACAGATGGCACGGACACAGGCCGGCAGCCGGACTATTCAGTGGTTAATCCTGGCTGCAACCTAGCAGCAGGGCCGGGACCGTCCCGTGTGTAAGGACACATTGCGCTGCATGTGTCTCTGCAGCACGGCAGCAGTAAAAAGCCGGGCGGGATTTTGCCAGGCGGCGGGAGCCGGCGAGTGTGTTTCAGCCCTTAGAAGTTAATCACAATGGCCAGCGGTAATCACAAGCCTGGCAGTGCAAGTCCATCTCCGGAGGGTGCGGGAACCGTGGAACAAATGAAACAGGATGCGGCCAGGAAGGTTTATTGTGAACCCGTTTTGTAACAATCCTTTTTCTCGTTCACATAATGATATAGTATGTGGATCCTCTCTTATATTGATCTCTTGGTCCAAAGGTAGATTGTGTTGTATTCCAATGTTATACAGATGATGAATAGTTTACATTTTTCACAGCTGAGTATTGCAAAGCACCTCCTGAATGGTTCGAACATCTAAAGGGACTTTTCTAGTCCAAATTCCACTGCATTTTATTGGTTCATGGTTTGATATATGTGCACAGTCTGTTCTTCAGGTGGAGTATGTGGCTTAAATAAAGGAGTTATGAGCCAGAGTCTTGACCCATATCCTCAGTCACCTAGAAATAATGCAAATGAGTAAATTGCCTAAAAAATATAGAAAGCCAAAAAGTTAGAATGTCATAACCATCCACCCTGCATAATTGTTTTCTCAAAATTGTGGAAAACCCTAGAACAATGAAAACTTACAAGATTGTAGGAGGCATCTGCAGATACATAAAGAAATGTAATTGGTGGAAGAAAAGAATATCGTCACCCGGTTCAAACACATCCTTTATGAACATATTCCCTTTATAATACTAATTTTTATGTCATTATCTAAAAAGGGGAGAACGATCAGGTTACCTCTTAAGCATCGTAAGTATCCAAAAAATATTATGAAGAGTATATGGAGCTGTGATCTAGGGGTGTGAAGCAATGATAAGGGAAGTATAGGAAAAAGAAAGCTTCTTCCACGGCAGTTTTAGCAAAGTTGTCTGTGTGTACAGTACTGTATAAGCCAGTAAGACATATATTGAAAGATAGCTGACTTTGTAAGTGCCAAAACATTAGGTATACTCAAACCACACTTTTTATTTGGGAGGTAGGTTTATGATGTCTATTCATCTGAGTCTTTTTGTTGCACCAGATAAACCTAGCAGACATTTGCATAAACGAAGAGCATCTGTTTTTGTGATCATAAGGAGAACCATCTGGAGGATGTAGGAAAAACACTTTTTTAGTTATAGTAACTACACTTGTAATGGCAATTTAATATTTTTCCAATGTTATTTATTGCGCATAGGGCCTAATTCAGAGTTGATCGCAGCAGCAAATTTGTTAGCAGTTGGGCAAAACCATGTGCACTGCAGAGGGGGCAGATATAACATGTGCAGAGAGAATTAGATTTGGGTGGGGTGTGTTCAAACTAAAATCTAAATTGCTGTGTAAAAATAAAGCAGTCAGTATTTACCCTGCACAGAAACAAAATAACCCACCCAAATCTTACTCTCTCTGCAAATGTTATATTTGCCACATCTGCAGTGCACATGGTTTTGCCCAACTGCTAACAAATGTTGCTGCTGCGGTCAACTCTGAATTACCCCCATAGTTGGAGGTATAAAACTGTGATAAATTTGATGGGAGATAAATCCAAAGATATTTAAATTTGTGTGGGGTTATCATAAAACCATAGGCTATATGTGTATGTTGGGTTAGAAATGTTGGTTCTACTAAGGTAAGTTCAGCTTTACTAACATGCGATAGCCAGCAAAAGAACAAAACACATTTTTAAATTGCTGACAATAGAGGTCAGGGGCTTACAGATACATAGTAGCATATTGTCAGCAGAAAGTGTCAACTTGGTTTAACAATTTCCAGTGAAAGTGAGCTTCTGACGCAGTGCCACCACCATAGGCTTGTGCAACACATTACATTTAAACACCACCGGAGAAACATTTCTGGCTCTGCTTATGGGTCTATTACCAGTCAGGGTGTGATTCTAGCATTATTTTAATGTTGTCGATCCACTTCTTACCAATCATTAAAATATCATGTCTCACACAATATTCCCTCATCACCCTATCTTGCTTCCCCATGACCTTGAGGCTGACTCCAGCTTTCTACTACTGAAACAACTGTGCACGCTTTGTATCTTCATCAAATGCTTTGTTTTTTCAACTTTGCCTCTGATGAAATCAAAAGCTAAATTTGAAGTAATGCTGAAGGCTGTTAAGCAGGCATTGCTGATCTTTAAGATACACACTTGAGGATTGCATTTGAGTTAAGAACCAATGCAGTTATTGTGGTCCCTTTTTATTTTGTCTTCATCTTCCTTGTTCTACAGAATGAGATGTCACCCACCAGTTATTAATGACTTAAGTTCCTCAATCACATCATTATAATTAACTGTACCTTTCAAACCCTATTCTTGTTCAATGTATAACCTAAGTAAATCAAGGTTTGGTGGGACATTATACTTCTTAGTTTATTAGGTTTTGAAAATGCTCTTTCACATGAGCAGTTAGAAACCGGTAGGACAGCAAACTATTGAATAGTTATATAAAAGGTCAGAAACATTGAAGAGCAATGTGATTCCTTTAGCCAATCCACCCACTCTTTTGTATTTATAGTACCACCTTTAGAAACACTGATGTCATAGCCCTGAAGCAACTTCACTTTTGCTTCCAATTCATCTGTGGACATTTTTAGATTATTGGCAATGATTTTAAGCTCATCCCGGCCAATGTTTAAACTTAACAGAATTCCCATTGTAGTTATTAATACACAAGTTTTGTATGTACAAGTTTCGCTGGTCAGTGTCAGCAATCATAAATTCAAGGAGTGGATAAAAGGAAATTATTCTCTCATTCCTTTTGAATTGAAGTTATGCTGGTTTTTAAAAGTGTTATCAATATGAGTGGATAGTTTTCTTAACAAACAGCATTGCGATAGTGTATCGTTTTTCTAAACATGCTGTTAAATATTCTTGATAAGTGTAAATATTCTGGGCCACTTATCACAGCTAATGGGCTAGGCAAGCTTTTCACCGCAGCCATTGCTTAAGAAAGTTGCGTTCTGCGTCTTGAAGAGACTTTAGTCACTTTTATAACCATTTGAAGAATAAGGTGCATCATGTGAAGTTCAAAGATGAAGTCAACTGACTTAAGTCACACAGATAGGACTTCTGGTTTTTATTTTAATGTCTTGAAGTCAAGTTGCTTGAATTACCTCATCTAAAACTGATTTCAAAGTCTTCATTTGGGATCCTACATCTTGCTAAAATGTCCTCCATTATAGCATGTTTAACTGAACTGCGCTCCATGAAGTTAAAGAGTCTGAATAAAAATAAGATTTAAAAAAATCAAAAACAGTTATGTTCTGTCTACATAAGATTTATACCGTTGATGGTTTATAAAACTTTAACTAGTCTTATGCCAGTTTCTGAATCCCTTACTAATAAATGCTAAATCAGTGTGACCTTGCTTGCTGCATCATTAGCGGGGAAGAAATGGCAGTAAAAAGCAAAATAATGCATCGTCTGATGGGCTGTATTTTAACAATCTATACTTTTCATAACAATCAAAATGAAAAATGGTTTAGATCCTATTTTAATTCTACAATATATGTGCTCATTCTGTGCTGAAAGGGACATCTAGTTATTCAAAATTGGCATTCTAATCTGTTTTTAGAATAACACAGACCGAGTCATCAGATGGAATATGTGTAAGCATTGAATAGTAACTACATTGACTTAAACTAGGAGACAAAGATGTTTGTTGTTGGTCAGAAGTACATGCACTATAACTGGTGCCTGCATTAGGTGATTGCAATACTATAAGCACTGTCAGTAAAATTATTTTTCTAATCTTAACAATCTTGTTTTGTTTCGCTTATACTAAAATTATGTTTCAATTGACATCTACTAAGGTGGCCTTCAACTTTCTCGGGGACTGGCAACATAAAAGAAACAAAGAAAAGAGAAGTATGTAGGTTGCTAATTTAAATAAAAGTGGGGAAAAAAAATCACAAAATGTGTAGTTGTATTCACTTGAATATTAAGAAATTGGTCTTCCAAACAGCTGCCATGGTGCCTTCAGAAATGTAGATCATTTACAGTACTTAGCAGTGAAATGCTTTTATTCCTTTGATCATACTGTCTTTGGGAGTTTATTTAATAAGAGTAGGGTTGTAAAACCCGTCATTTGGATCATGTTTCTGCCCAATATTTAAAAGGGCAATGCTTCTACTAGCAAGACATGACTAGTGAAAGCTTGCCCTTTTAACCCTTAATATACCAAGCCTACCTCGTCAACGTTACTCAACCAAGCCTACCTCGTCAACGTGCCTCACCAAGCTGGACCCCTCCGATGACCCCATGGTTTTTTGTCTAAATTCTCAACTGTTTGATGCGGTAAATTACTAAAATTATGTTTTTTGGGTTTCTGAAGGGATACGTTCTAGCAAGGGTACGACAGCTTAAAATATTTTGTTTATTTCAAGAGTAGTTAACCAATAAAATTAATATATTCTACATTACAGTGTGTACATTTTTACATCCAATTGGATACTGTATGTTCTTGTAAAAAGGTTATATCATTTTACTACGGTAACAATACATCACTATTCATGTGTTGCCATCGCTACAGTCCTTAGCACATGTCACAGTGATGGTTGTTTTCCTGTGTTTCTCACATATAAAACGTTCTGCATTTGTAACGTATACCAAGCGGGGTCCTGGTGGGACCCCAGTGGTGTTTTTTATTATTTACTTTTTTTGAAAGAACATTTTATAAGCCTAATTACATAGTATTTATCTTAATCCGAAGCGGGACACAGAAAAATCAGGAGAAAAATAATTGTTATAGATACGACAGGATCACAAAAAATAACATTCTGGTGTCTTCAGAAGACCCCCCTTGGTTTACTAAGGGTTAAATATTGGACAGAAACACAATCTGAAGGACAGGTTTTACAACTGGACTTTTTATAAATAATGTGGATAGAGGGTCTGGACTGCACACCCTAGCTTCTTATAATGGGATGTGCTACCTTGCTGGGACTTAGCGCTACAATATAGGACTAAGAGTGCAGGTGCACCATACACCATTAAAATTATAAACAACCATCATATCTGAGGTTCTTGGCATATATTGGCCAATATATGAGCCTGCCCACCTTCTTGTTCCTCTCTTTATAAATAAACCTCCTAGACTCAATACAATGTCAATATTAAGGAGTAGAGTATATGCAATTATGCTAATAGCTCCATTACATATTCTTATATTTTCTATTTTATGATTGATTTGGACAATCACAGACACTCATGGTGCATTGTATCACAATTGCTGTCACTTGACACAGAACTAGTACTTTGGATTATTTTTAAAATGAGTCCAATTTAAATCGCATTAACTACACTGTAAAGAGTATGTAAAATGAGTATCGGTCCCTGTAGCATTGGAGCAGCTCCATTGATACAGGGATTGATTTGTATTCCACTGCATATAATAGTTTAAATTCTCTCAGAAACACTGTGTCCATTTTGACAGCAGATCACTTACCTGAATATTTATGATCTGTAGGAAGAAACCATATTTTTTGGAAGAATCACATAAACACATTGAAAAAAAAACAAGTTGCACACAGAGTGGAAAGTGTCCCTGGTTGATATTAAAATGAGGAAACATTTATATTCTAACATCATTTAAAACTTCTTTATATATCTTAAAATCAACTGCTTTTTACAGTTTGGTGTGAGCTGTAAGGCTATTTTGCAACTCTCCTATAGACAATGGGAAAAAAACAAATGCTATGTAGAATTGGTGCTATAACCCAAAGAGGATGTACTTAATATACCCCTCCACAATGTTCAGGTGACAATATTGCACTGATATAGTGGTATTTACTGCACCATAGAACAAACGGATGAGTAGTGAATATATTAAAAAACCTGCGTACATAGAATATCTTAAAAACATGTTATCATATAGAGTGAATGGTGAAGACAGCCGTTCACAAACAGGATGGTGAATGTTTCAGAGGGAATTGGCTTCTCTCCCAGAAGTCCAGACGTTTGTGAAGGGAGTGCTGCACATCCAGCCTCCCTTTGTGCCCCCAGTGGCACCGTGGGACCTTGACGTGGTGTTAAGTTTCCTGAAATCTCACTGGTTTGAACCTCTTCAAACAGTTGAATTAAATTTTCTCACGTGGAAGGTGGTCATGTTGTTGGCCTTGGCATCTGCAAGGCGGGTGTCCGAATTGGCGGCCTTGTCCCACAAGAGCCCCTATTTGATTTTCCATGTGGATAGAGCAGAGTTGAGGACGCGTCCTCACTTTTTACCTAAGGTGGTTTCTTCATTTCATATGAACCAACCTATTGTGGTGCCTGTGGCTACGGGGGACTGGGAGGACCCTGGATGTAGTCAGGGCCTTAAAGATTTATGTAGCCAGGATGGCTAGGGTTAGGAAAACAGAGGCTCTGTTTGTCCTGTATGCAGCCAACAAGGTTGGCGCTCCTGCTTCTAAACAGACTATTGCTCGCTGGATCTGTAACACGATTCAGCAGGCTCATTCTACAGCTGGATTGCCGTTACCAAATTCAGTAAAGGCTCATTCCACTAGGAAGGTGGGCTCTTCTTGGGCGGCTGCCCGAGACGTCTCGGCATTACAGCTTTGCAGAGCAGCTACTTGGTCGGGTTCAAACACTTTTGCAAAATTCTACAAGTTTGATACCCTGGCTGATGAGGACCTTGCGTTTGCTCAGTCGGTGCTGCAGAGTCATCCGCACTCTCCCGCCCGGTTTGGAGCTTTGGTATAAACCCCATGGTCCTTACGGAGTCACCAGCATCCTCTAGGACGTAAGAGAAAATAAGATTTTAAACCTACCGGTAAATCTTTTTCTCCTAGTCCGTAGAGGATGCTGGGCGCCCGTCCCAGTGCGGACTAAATCTGCAAGACTTGTATGTAGTTGTTGCGTTCATAAGGGTAATGTTACAGTTAAAATCGGTCTTTGATACTGTTTTTTGTTCATACTGTTAACTGGTTGCGTATATTACAGGTTATATGGTATGATTGGTGTGGGCTGGTATGAATCTTGCCCTTAGATTAACAAAATCCTTTCCTCATATTGGGGGTAATTCCAAGTTGATCGCAGAAGGAATTTTTTTAGCAGTTGGGCAAAACCATGGGGGTAATTCCAAGTTGATCGCAGCAGGATATTTTGTAGCAGTTGGGCAAAACCATGTGCACTGCAGGGGAGGCAGGTATAACATGTGCAGAGAGAGTTAGATGTGGGTGGGTTATTTTGTTTCTGTGCAGGGTAAATACTGGCTGCTTTATTTTTACACTGCAATTTAGATTGCAGATTGAACTCACCACACCCAAATCTATCTCTCTCTGCACATGTTATATCTGCCCCCCCTGCAGTGCACATGGTTTTGCCCAACTGCTAAAAAATGTCCTGCTGCTATCAACTTGGAATTACCCCCCATGTGCACTGCAGGGGGGGCAGATATAACATGTGCAGAGAGAGTTAGATTTGGGTGTGTTATTTTGTTTCTGTGCAGGGTAAATACTGGCTGCTTTATTTTTACACTGCAATTTAGATTGCAGATTGAACACACCCCACCCAAATCTAACTCTCTCTGCACATGTTAAATCTGTCTCCCCTGCAGTGCACATGGTTTTGTCCAATTGCTACCAAAATTCCTGCTGCGATCAACTTGGAATTACCCCCATTGTCCATCTCCTCTGGGCACAGTTCTCTAACTGAGATCTGGAGGAGGGGCATAGAGGGAGGAGGCAGTGTACACCCATACTAAAAGTTCTTTATAGTGCCCATGTCTCCTGCGGAGCCCATCTATACCCCCATGGTCCGTACAGAGTCCCCAGCATCCTCTACGGACTAGGAGAAAAAGATTTACCGTTAGGTTTAAAATCTTATTTATTTATTTTTATTTCACCATATGTTTTGATAGAATAATTTAAATTGTGATACAATAAAGATTATGGTTTATGGTAGTAGCCTCCTGGGTGCCTCAATGTCACTCTTTTAATCACTACAGTATGTGATAATCACTACAGTATGTGATTCAAACTAACAGCTGTATTTGGTGCACAATTCCACAATAAAATATTACTTATTATTTTTATAAAATAAATTTCTCTAACGTCCTAGTGGATGCTGGGGACTCCGAAAGGACCATGGGGAATAGCGGCTCCGCAGGAGACTGGGCACAAAAGTAAAAAGCTTTAGGACTACCTGGTGTGCACTGGCTCCTCCCCCTATGACCCTCCTCCAAGCCTCAGTTAAGATTTTGTGCCCGAACGAGAAGGGTGCAATCTAGGTGGCTCTCCTGAGCTGCTTAGAGTAAAAGTTTAAATAGTTTTTTTTATTTTCAGTGAGACCTGCTGGCAACAGGCTCACTGCATCGAGGGACTAAGGGGAGAAGAAGCGAACTCACCTGCGTGCAGAGTGGATTGGGCTTCTTAGGCTACTGGACATTAGCTCCAGAGGGACGATCACAGGCCCAGCCATGGATGGGTCCCGGAGCCGCGCCGCCGTCCCCCTTACAGAGCCAGAAGACTGAAGAGGTCCGGAAAATCGGCGGCAGAAGACGTCCTGTCTTCACTAAGATAGCGCACAGCACCGCAGCTGTGCGCCATTGCAATAAAAACACCTTTTTGGCAAAAAATACATCACATATAGCTCCTGGGCTATATGGATGTATTTAACCCCTGCCTATTTTTACATAAAAAAGCGGGAGAAAGGCCGCCGAAAAAGGGGCGGAGCCTATCTCCTCAGCACACTGGCGCCATTTTTTCCTCACAGCTCCGTTGGAGGAAGGCTCCCTGACTCTCCCCTGCAGTCCTGCACTACAGAAACAGGGTAAAACAAGAGAGGGGGGGCACTAAATTGGCATATAAATATATACAGCAGCTATATTAGGGAAAAACACTTATATAAGGTTATCCCTGTATATATATAGCGCTCTGGTGTGTGCTGGCAAACTCTCCCTCTGTCTCCCCAAAGGGCTAGTGGGGTCCTGTCCTCTATCAGAGCATTCCCTGTGTGTGTGCTGTGTGTCGGTACGTTGTGTCGACATGTATGAGGAGGAAAATGGTGTGGAGGCGGAGCAATTGCCTGTGTTAGTGATGTCACCCCCTAGGGAGTCGACACCTGACTGGATGGTCTTATGGAAAGAATTACGTGATAGTGTCAGCACTTTACAAAAGACTGTTGACGATATGAGACAGCCGGCAAATCAGTTAATACCTGTACAGGCGTCTCAAACACCGTCAGGGGCTCTAAAGCGCCCGTTACCTCAGGTCGATACAGACACGGACACTGACTCCAGTGTCGACGGTGAGGAAACAAACGTATTTTCCAGTAGGGCCACACGTTACATGATCACGGCAATGAAGGAGGTTTTGAACATTTCTGATACTACAAGTACCACAAAAAAGGGTATTATGTGGGGTACCCGTAGTTTTTCCCGAATCAGATGAATTAAATGAGGTGTGTGATGAAGCGTGGGTTTCCCCCGATAAAAAACTGCTAATTTCTAAAAAGTTATTGGCATTATACACTTTCCCGCCAGAGGTTAGGGCGCGTTGGGAAACACCCCCTAGCGTAGATAAGGCGCTCACACGCTTATCAAAACAAGTGGCGTTACCGTCCCCTGATACGGCCGCCCTCAAGGAACCAGCTGATAGAAAGCTGGAAAATATCCTTAAAAGTATATACACACATACTGGTATTATACTGCGACCAGCAATCGCCTCAGCCTGGATGTGCAGTGCTGGGGTGGCTTGGTCGGATTCCCTGACTGAAAATATTGATACCCTGGACAGGGACAATATATTATTGACTATAGAGCATTTAAAGGATGCATTTCTATATATGCGAGATGCACAGAGGGATATTTGCACTCTGGCATCAAGAGTAAGTGCGATGTCCATTTCTGCCAGAAGAGGATTATGGACGCGACAGTGGTCAGGGGATGCGGATTCCAAACGGCATATGGAAGTATTGCCGTATAAAGGGGAGGAGTTATTTGGGGTCGGTCTATCGGACCTGGTGGCCACGACAACGGCTGGAAAATCCACCTTTTTACCCCAAGTCACCTCGCAGCAGAAAAAGATACCGTCTTTTCAGGCTCAGTCCTTTCGTCCCCATAAGGGCAAGCGGGCAAAAGGCCACTCATATCTGCCCCGGGGCAGAGGAAGGGGAAAAAGACTGCAGCAGACAGCCTCTTCCCACGAACAGAAGCCCTCCCCCGCTTCTGCCAAGTCCTCAGCATGACGCTGGGGCCTTACAAGCGGACTCAGGCACGGTGGGGGCCCGTCTCAAGAATTTCAGCGCGCAGTGGGCTCACTCGCAAGTGGACCCCTGGATCCTGCAGGTAGTATCTCAGGGGTACAAATTGGAATTCGAGACGTCTCCCCCTCGCCGGTTCCTGAAGTCTGCTTTACCAACGTCTCCCCCCGACAGGGAGGCGGTATTGGAAGCCATTCACAAGCTGTATTCCCAGCAGGTGATAATCAAGGTACCCCTCCTACAACAGGGAAAGGGGTATTATTCCACGCTGTTTGTGGTACCGAAGCCGGACGGCTCGGTGAGACCCATTTTAAATCTGAAATCCTTGAACACTTACATAAAAAGGTTCAAGTTCAAGATGGAGTCACTCAGAGCAGTGATAGCGAACCTGGAAGAAGGGGACTATATGGTGTCTCTGGACATCAAGGATGCTTACCTCCATGTCCCAATTTGCCCTTCTCACCAAGGGTACCTCAGGTTTGTGGTACAGAACAGTCACTATCAGTTTCAGACGCTGCCGTTTGGATTGTCCACGGCACCCTGGGTCTTTACCAAGGTAATGGCCGAAATGATGATTCTTCTTCGAAGAAAAGGCGTCTTAATTATCCCTTACTTGGACGATCTCCTGATAAGGGCAAGGTCCAGAGAACAGTTAGAGGTCGGAGTAGCACTATCTCAAGTAGTACTACGACAGCACGGATGGATTCTAAATATTCCAAAATCGCAGCTGATTCCGACGACACGTCTGCTGTTCCTAGGGATGATTCTGGACACAGTACAGAAAAAGGTGTTTCTCCCGGAGGAGAAGGCCAAGGAGGTATCCGACCTAGTCAGGAACCTCCTAAGACCAGGCCAAGTGTCAGTACATCAATGCACAAAGGTCCTGGGAAAGATGGTGGCTTCTTACGAAGCGATTCCATTCGGCAGATTCCACGCAAGAACTTTTCAGTGGGATCTGCTGGACAAATGGTCCGGATCGCATCTTCAAATGCATCAGCGGATAACCCTGTCTCCAAGGACAAGGGTGTCTCTCCTGTGGTGGTTACAGAGTGCTCATCTCCTAGAGGGCCGCAGATTCGGCATTCAGGATTGGGTCCTGGTGACCACGGATGCCAGCCTGAGAGGCTGGGGAGCAGTCACACAGGGAAGAAATTTCCAGGGCTTGTGGTCAAGCATGGAAACGTCACTTCACATAAATATCCTGGAACTAAGGGCCATTTACAATGCCCTAAGTCAGGCAAGACCTCTGCTTCAGGGTCAGCCGGTGTTGATCCAGTCGGACAACATCACGGCAGTCGCCCACGTAAACAGACAGGGCGGCACAAGAAGCAGGAGGGCAATGATGGAAGTGGCAAGGATTCTTCGCTGGGCGGAGAATCATGTGATAGCACTGTCAGCAGTGTTCATTCCAGGAGTGGACAACTGGGAAGCAGACTTCCTCAGCAGACACGATCTTCACCCGGGGGAGTGGGGACTTCACCCAGAAGTCTTCCACATGATTGTGAACCGTTAGGAAAAACCAAAGGTGGACATGATGGCGTCCCGCCTCAACAAAAAACTGGACAGATATTGCGCCAGGTCAAGGGACCCTCAGGCAATAGCTGTGGACGCTCTGGTAACACCGTGGGTGTACCGGTCAGTGTATGTGTTCCCTCCTCTTCCTCTCATACCAAAAGTACTGAGAATCATAAGAAGGAGAGGAGTAAAGACTATACTCGTGGCTCCGGATTGGCCAAGAAGGACTTGGTACCCGGAAATTCAAGAGATGCTCACGGAAGACCCGTGGCCTCTACCTCTAAGAAAGGACCTGCTCCAGCAGGGACCATGTCTGTTCCAAGACTTACCGCGGCTGCGTTTGACGGCATGGCGGTTGAACGCCGGATCCTGAAGGAAAAAGGCATTCCGGATGAAGTCATCCCTACCCTGATCAAAGCCAGGAAGGATGTAACCGTACAACATTATCACCGTATTTGGTGTAAATATGTTGCGTGGTGCGAGGCCAGGAAGGCCCCTACAGAGGAATTTCAACTGGGTCGTTTCCTGCATTTCCTGCAAACAGGAATGTCTATGGGCCTTAAATTGGGGTCCATTAAGGTTCAAATTTCGGCCCTGTCAATATTCTTCCAAAAAGAACTGGCTTCTGTTCCTGAAGTTCAGACGTTTGTCAAGGGAGTACTGCATATACAGCCTCCTTTTGTGCCTCCAGTGGCACCTTGGGATCTCAATGTAGTTTTGGGATTCCTAAAATCACATTGGTTTGAACCACTCACCACTGTGGACTTAAAATATCTCACATGGAAAGTGGTAATGCTGTTAGCCCTGGCTTCAGCCAGGCGTGTCTCAGAATTGGCGGCTTTATCCTATAAAAGCCCTTACCTAATTTTTCATACGGACAGGGCAGAATTGAGGACTCGTCCTCAATTTCTCCCTAGGGTGGTTTCAGCTTTTCACTTAAACCAGCCTATTGTGGTGCCTGCGGCTACTAGGGACTTGGAGGATTCCAAGTTGCTGGACGTAGTCAGTGCCATGAAAATATATGTTTCCAGGACGGCTGGAGTCAGAAAATCTGATTCGCTGTTTATCCTGTATGCACCCAACAAGCTGGGTGCTCCTGCTTCTAAGCAGACGATTGCTCGTTGGATTTGTAGTACAATTCAGCTTGCACATTCTGTGGCAGGCCTGCCACAGCCAAAATCTGTAAAAGCCTATTCCACACGGAAAGTGGGCTCATCTTGGGCGGCTGCCCGAGGGGTCTCGGCTTTACAACTTTGCCGAGCAGCTACTTGGTCAGGGGCAAACACGTTTGCTAAATTCTACAAATTTGATACCCTGGCTGAGGAGGACCTGGAGTTCTCTCATTCGGTGCTGCAGAGTCATCCGCACTCTCCCGCCCGTTTGGGAGCTTTGGTATAATCCCCATGGTCCTTTCGGAGTCCCCAGCATCCACTAGGACGTTAGAGAAAATAAGAATTTACTTACCGATAATTCTATTTCTCATAGTCCGTAGTGGATGCTGGGCGCCCATCCCAAGTGCGGATTGTCTGCATTACTTGTACATAGTTATTGTTACAAAAATCGGGTTATTGTTGTTGTGAGCCATCTTTTCAGAGGCTCCTTCTGTTATCATGCTGTTAACTGGGTTCAGATCACAAGTTGTACGGTGTGATTGGTGTGGCTGGTATGAGTCTTACCCGGGATTCAAAATCCTTCCTTATTGTGTACGCTCGTCCGGGCACAGTATCCTAACTGAGGCTTGGAGGAGGGTCATAGGGGGAGGAGCCAGTGCACACCAGGTAGTCCTAAAGCTTTTTACTTTTGTGCCCAGTCTCCTGCGGAGCCGCTATTCCCCATGGTCCTTTCGGAGTCCCCAGCATCCACTACGGACTATGAGAAATAGAATTATCGGTAAGTAAATTCTTATTTTGTGATTTTAAAAAAAGCAGCAAAGTAATGGTCAAAAAATAATGTGTATAGAAGAAAATATGTGAATAAAAATCATTTAGCAGCTGTACAGTATGTCTCAATGTGACTTAATAACCTGCTATGTGTCTTATTATTTATAATGTTTATGATGCTTTTGAGTTTGCCTTATACAATATATAGGTATATAAATTATTTTAGCGCCCAAGCTCAAGTCCTGTAGTTTTTATGAGTATAAGCTTGGATGTTGTTTACACAGAATTTCTGATATTTGTCAGAACATAGTTCATAACACTGACGGAGAGCTCACATTCAACGCTGTATATTATTAGTGTGTTTAACACATCCACTAATGTTTTGAGTCTCTCAGGTATTGTGTTATTTTTGATAAGTCGTTGATATACTCTCAAAATCCTCCTTCTCCATGGTTTTCTGGAATTTTGAAGAGAGCAAAAAGGCAATTGATTAAATTGTCTCCAAAACAAATTTGTGCTTTTTTCACTTATCAAGCACTTCCATATGTTCTTTAGGTTTACATCAAGAACTGCTTGCCGAAACATTAAAAAGTGATTTCCAGGATTTTTTTTTTACATGGATTTGAAAACCAGGCGCTTTTCACAGTTAACCTGTGAGCATGCATAAGTCTAATAGATCGCCTCTTGTTTCAAGGAAAGCACTTCTAATTCAACCAGTGTACCTACTGTAAGTTCAATGGAAATGAGATGTCAGAGAAACAATCTTTGAGCCCTTTGTTCTTTCAAGTCTTGACTCTGGATGTCAGAGAAACAATCTTTGAGCCCTTTGTTCTTTTAAGTCTTGACTCTGTTTTTTTTCAAAATGGTTAACTAAAACTGCATAATTTTGCCAAACAGCACATTCAGATCTTGTGCTAGAAGATACCCAATGAGTTCAAAGTATCCGCTGGCAGCATTTAATCATAGATACAAGGCATTGCCACATTCCTGAAGTTCAACTTGGTTTCTGGAGGGAACGGAGTATTAACTATATAGTTTTTCAAACAATGATTTCATGTCATATGTTTCACTCACTTCATATACAACAACTGCACCTATTATTTCAAGTCGGTGGTTACTGCAGTGACATATTATGATATCTGGATACATGCCCAACAGCAGAGATGCTATTCCAGATTTTCTTCCTAGTATATTAAAAATTTCCATCCTTAGCAAATGATACTAAAATCTGTAAAATAAACTCACGATTATATTATCATTTAGTATACTTAAAAAGTTATCCAGTATTGCATTAGCTTTGGTATCAGGCAGTTGTGCTATGTCAAAGAACATGCTGCAAGTATCATCACAGTTTGGTAAAACTACTTTCATGCAGATGACTACAGCGACTTTATTACTTGTTGTAGTAGAGTCATCAATCATGAAACCAATTTTATGATCCCTAATGATTACTAAATCAACTATCTTTCATCTCATATATTTTTATCAAGCTGAGATTGCATCCTAGTGGTGATGGTGTCTCCTCTCAGATGTCACATCATAATGTCAGCTTATGGCTTATATACTGGCCGCCGAGCAGAACGCTGTGGGAGGACCTGATCGGCATCCATCAGGATTATTGGCTAGTGCAACTGCCTATCTATAAACAGCATACTGTAGGTGCAGCTGCTGACCCTGCATGTTGGGGGGTTATCTGATTGTCACGGCTCGTATTTCCCTCCTAGTGGAGCAGGCCAGTTGGCTATTATTCAGGCTGCAAACAGTGGCCTATCTGCTGATCTGGCACGTGGGTGGGGTGCCTGTCATTAGTGTACACAACAGTGGACATCTCTGGTAAGTGCCACGTAGTATAAAAAATTAAGGCGAGAGAAATTTATTGGTCAAAAAATGTGTGGTACAATCAGCAAAAGTCTCATACAGGTTGTCCCAGATAACCAAGCTACACAGATTTGGTATGATTTACCACTGTTCGGGATGCTGATTGTCAGTATGTCAACATCGGCATCCCGAGCGGTGGAAGTTCGGCAGGGGGGCGAGTGCAGCTAAGCCCCTTGCGGGCTCGATGGCAAACTTCGCTCGCTACAGGTTCTAGTCTACCACTATGGGTGTAGTGGCCACCCATATAGGAGGAATCACCTACCTTTGCTTGTATACCGGTGGCGGTATGGTGCCCCAGTCGGGATCCCAGCATCTGTAATGTGACCAACTCGATCCTAACTGACGGTATGCTAACCGCTTACCTTTTCAGCAGTGGGGGACAAAAGGATCCTGTGAGTCACCTGTGGCTAGAGACAGCATGTCTGTAAAAACCTTGCGGTTATTAGTCACACCACTGCGAACCCATATAAAAACAGTTTCATATGGGTGAAAAACTGAAGGAAGAACCTTTGTGAACAGTTTATAGTCTACATTAAGAAGTCATATGGTTCTATTTAAGGATTGTAAAAGTGGATCGCCAGTTTGGGCAAAACATTTACAATGGCCGAATCAAAGTGTATGGGGTAAAATGAATAAATTGGTAAGTGTGTCTATGAAACGCGGCTGTTTCAACTTAAAAAAATTGCCATCAGGGCCTGGGGACTTCATTGGCAGAAGATTTTTTTATGGCTTCAGTTACTTAAGAGGTATTGATTGGATGCAGGAGAGCTTTCGATTGGTAAATACTAGTATGCAAAGGAAAAAAGGCAAACTCATAAGTTTAATACAAAGATGAGATGTATAAATCGTAACTTTTAATTGGATACCATTATAAAAAGTACACTAAGTGTGCTAGGTTATTATTAAAATGATATTAAATGGTTGTGATAATCATGTAATAAATGCAAAGTGCATACAAGATAAGGGGAATATTTACAACTCCAGTATATTAAAATATAATTTGTGATATAGTATGTGTATATATATATATATATATATGTAATACCTGACAAAGAACATGGCACTCCATTATTTTTCTAAGAATGTATTGTTAAGGAAAACGGTTACTAAACATAATGGTTAAAAATACATACAATGCAACTCATATAACTTGGAATTCCTCTGGAGTTCAACGTTTCTGGTTCATGCTGGACCCCGTCATCAGGACCGAGGAGTTAGAGCAGAGTACAGCAATGATATAACCATTTCAGCAAACTGTAAATATAAGCAGCTTACCTTATAAGTCCTCTCATCATGAGAAGCCTGTCCCGGAGTGCAGTGGCAGAAGTGCTCCGGAGCCTGAAGTTGCGGACACGGTGACGTCAAACTGGCACTGCCCAGCTGTAACCATGGCAGCCAAAGCCGCTGCCTGTCACTCCGGAAGCAGCTAATAAAAAAAATATTGAAAGCACGTCAATTAAATTAACCATGCATGAGCCAAACATATTTACTTTTCACAAGTGCTCCTATAGAGGCAAACTTGCTGATAAAAAATTAGAAAAGAGTTAATTGATGCTGTGTCAGAGCCAACGTGTAACTGATTAAATGTTTATACTTGAGTACCCCAGAACTAATTTAAGTAGGCTATCATTATAAATGTGCCCAGTATTAATAAATGTAATCTATATAGTGGGGTGCTACAATAAGCTTTTGATATAAATGACTATCTAATGTGCTTAATAGCTGTATGTACTGTATTTAACCTTCATGTTGTTATTAAGCATAAGATAGTTGATGGTCTCTGATTGCATTAAAGTGACTATAAGACATGTCAATAGCTTAGTGCTTGGCTTGTAAGATCCTGAGCTTATTTAGGAGAGACCTAAGTGCATGACTCAATAGACTAAGGGATGTTGCAATATAAGCAAAGGAAAAGAAGAAAGAAAATGTGTCAACAAAGGCAATCAAAGAGAGTAATCATAATATAAAATACGTTATACAGACTAAAGAGTATTCCAATTGATTTTTCCATTCAATCCATGAGGGTATATAGTACCCAATTTGAAAATCCATCTTGATTCCAATTTTTATAAGACAGCTTGTTTATCTCCTCCTTTAGGCATAGGTGGTTTCTGGACAATTATTTGATAACATAAGGAAGCTAACGTGTGTTTGCAAAAATGCCTATCTACCAGCTGATACATAACTTGTTCAGCTAGGACCTTAGAGATGGTTGATTGATGGAGCGCCATGCACTCCTTGAATATACGGCTTGTCATTCCTACATAATAAAGTCCGCATGGGCAAACTATATAGTGTATAGCATGTCCTTGTAAGGATGCTTAAATTGTGAACCTGTTATGAGATAATTGCAGGTAGTGCACGAGGGGCAGCGATAGCAGCCTGGTTTCTTGTTTGCTCAAATAGTCCCACTGGTGGCTTGTAGTCCGCTATATATCTGTTTTTACGAGGTAATCCATCAAGTTACGTCCTCTTTTGTAGCACATAGTGGGTTTAGTGTCATGAAAGATAGTGAGCTACGGATCCGTTTTTACTAAAGGTCACAATGCCTTGCTTGTTCGTGGGATGATGGGGCTTGCTGTGGTGAAGTCTGTGGTCCAAATGAACCTTGAGTCTTCCTGGTCCTTCGTATGTGATTGAAGCAAAGTTGCTCTGTTGATGCCAAGTACCATTCCTTTATTGGATTCCAATAAGTTGCGTGGATAACCTCTCTGTGAGAACTTTGTCACCTCTTGATCCAGGGCTTCAAGCAATTCCTTCAGGTCACTTGTAATGCATGCCACTCTCAGCATCTGAGTGATTTCGGGTGGTGACTACTAGAATCCAACAGGGTATTACGGTCTTTTGGTTTATAAAAAAAACTTTTTAATTTACCCTCTTGTCTGTGTACTGTGATGTCCAGAAAATGAATGTATATTACTCGATTGATATGTAAATTTAATTGGAAAAAACAGGTGGTTAATTCCTTCCATCATTTGTATAAAAAGTGATTTGCCCTCATTCCATAGCATTAAACAATTGTCAATTTAATGGATATACCAGACAATGTGCTGGTGGAAATCAGGTTTCCAAAAGTCTACTAAAGTTTCTTTCACCACTAGTAACTGTAATTGGTATAGTGAGTAAGATTCTTAGTGTCACCCATTACATTTGGAAATAAACCTTGTGTCTCTAGTAAATGTGCTGCAGAACATCTAGAGGTGTTGAAATTTTTTTTTCGACTAGTAGGCTGAATATATATCTTAGTTCTTCGGAAAACTGAAAGCCATCAATATCTGAGTCTTGTGTCAATTTGTTATTATTGTTCAGGATTTGCTTCAAGTCATTGCATAGTTTAAACAGGTCTTCTTTTTCAAGTAACATCTTTATGTTGTAGAAAACATGTTTTGTTGTGTTTAGCCAGTTGAATACACGCCTTTCAAATGAAGTAATCATTTTGTCAATTAGTGGGTAAAATATTGTTGCCTTGAAACATTCTTCTTCATCTTGAGGTGTTTTGTCATGGGCCTCTTACGCAAACATTCTTTTCTTTATTCTCTGCCTTTTGTGCATTTTTATTCTTGGCTCAATCCCTAATACTGAGGCTATTTCTTTTGCAGTAATTAGGGTAGATACAGTATGTAGCCAGAAATGTGATATTCTTTCACAAAGCTAACGAAGACCTGAACTAGGTTATTGCAATGTGGCAGATTAATAGATCCAGACTGCATGGATTGGTGTGCAAATTTCACTTGGAAAAGAAGTTCGTGCCATATGAGAGTAAGAATAAAATCTGGAGTCTTAAGGGGGGTACTCACGGAGCGATATTCTAAGCAATCTGACTAGATTGCTTAGAATATCGGCAGGATCGCTCCGTGTGTAGCCCCCTCGGCGATAGCGATGCGCGGCCCCGCACATCGCTATCGCCGCTGCTAGATTGGCCTGCATGCAGGCCAATCTAGCGGGTCGCTCACTTCACCCGCTGGGTGAAGTGAGCGGCCCCCCCGTCTCCCCCCGCACGCTCAGCACAGATCGCGCTGTGCTGAGCGGCAGGAGAGATGTGTGCTGAGCGGTTCGCTCAGCACGCATCTCTCCTTGATCGGCCCGTGAGTACTGGGCTTTACAAATGTAAAGTAAGTGATTTGTCCTTTGATGATAATGATAGATTATCAATCTTTTCTTCCATGTCCAAGAAAGGCTCATTTATCTCTGTTAACTGATAATGGACTGCTTTTAATTCTGCATTCCCATAGTGTTTCACAGACTTTTTATAACAAAATATTTTTTTACAAATTCCTTCAGAATGCTCCATCCTTTTGTAAATGATGCAAACAAATTAAACAGTCTGTGAAGTGCTCCTAAAAGCCTACTGATTTTTTAAGTCATCACCGATCACCAAATTCTGTGACAACTACATGGATTGAGAAATGCTTCATGATATTTCTCTAACGTCCTAAGTGGATGCTGGGGACTCCGTAAGGACCATGGGGAATAGCGGCTCCGCAGGAGACTGGGCACATCTAAAGAAAGCTTTAGGACTAACTGCTGTGCACTGGCTCCTCCCCCTATGACCCTCCTCCAAGCCTCAGTTAGATTTCTGTGCCCGACGAGAAGGGTGCACACTAGGGGCTCTCCTGAGCTTCTTAGTGAAAGTTTTAGTTTAGGTTTGTTATTTTCAGTGAGACCTGCTGGCAACAGGCTCACTGCATCGAGGGACTAAGGGGAGAAGAAGCGAACTCACCTGCGTGCAGAGTGGATTGGGCTTCTTGGCTACTGGACATTAGCTCCAGAGGGACGATCACAGGTTCAGCCTGGATGGGTCCCGGAGCCGCGCCGCCGGCCCCCTTACAGAGCCAGAAGAGCGAAGAGGTCCGGAAAAATCGGCGGCAGAAGACGTTCCTGTCTTCAATAAGGTAGCGCACAGCACTGCAGCTGTGCGCCATTGCTCTCAGCACACTTCATACTCCGGTCACTGAGGGTGCAGGGCGCTGGGGGGGGCGCCCTGAGACGCAATAAAACACGATAAAAATACCTTACATGGCAAAAAATGCATCACATATAGCTCCTGGGCTATATGGATTCATTTAACCCCTGCCAGAATATACAGAAAAACGGGTGATAAGGCCGCCGAAAAGGGGGCGGAGCCTATCTCCTCAGCACACTGGCGCCATTTTCCCTCACAGCTCAGTTGGAGGGAAGCTCCCTGGCTCTTCCCTGCACTACAGAAAGGGTTAAATAAAAAGAGAGGGGGGCACTAATTAGGCGCAGTATTAAAACATACAGCAGCTATAAGGGGAAAAACACTTATATAAGGTTATCCCTGTATATATATATATAGCGCTCTGGTGTGTGCTGGCATACTCTCCCTCTGTCTCACCAAAGGGCTAGTGGGGTCCTGTCCTCTATCAGAGCATTCCCTGTGTGTGTGCTGTGTGTCGGTACGTTTGTGTCGACATGTATGAGGAGAAAAATGATGTGGAGACGGAGCAGAGTGTCTGTAACAGTGATGTCACCACCTAGGGGGTCGACACCTGAGTGGATGTACTGTTGAAAATTACGTGACAGTGTCAGCTCTGTATAAAAAACAGTGGTTGACATGAGACAGCCGGCTACTCAGCTTGTGCCTGTCCAGACGTCTCATAGGCCGTCAGGGGCTCTAAAGCGCCCGTTACCTCAGATGGCAGATACAGACGCCGACACGGATACTGACTCCTGTGTCGACGGTGAAGAGACAACCGTGATTTCCAGTAGGGCCACACGTTACATGATTGAGACAATGAAAAATGTTTTATACATTTCTGATAATACGAGTACCACCAAAAAGGGGTATTATGGTGAGGGAAAAACTACCTGTAGTTTTCCTGAATCTGAAAAATAAAATGAGGTGTGTGATGATATGTATACCCTTTCCCGCCAGAGGTTAGGGTGCGTTGGGAAACACCCCCTAGGGGGGATAAGGCGCTCACACGCGTGTAAGAACAAGGGCTTTACCTTCTCATGAGATGGCCGCCCTTAAGGATCCTGCTGATAGAAAGCAGGAGGGTATCCAAAAATGTATTCACACACATACTGGTGTTATACTGCGACCAGCAATCGCCTCAGCCTGGAGGTGCAGTGCTGGGTTGGCATGGTCGGATTCCCTGACTGGAAATATTGATATCCTAGATAAGGATAGTATATTATTGCCTATAGAGCATTTAAAAGATGCATTTCTATATATGTATGATGCACAGCGGAATATTTGCCGACTGGCATCAAGTATAAGTGCGTTGTCCAATTCTACCAGTAAAATGGTCAGGTGATGCGGATTCCAAACGGCATTTGGAAGTATTGCCTTTAAAAGGGGACATTTGGGGTCGGTCTTTTAGACCTGGTGGCCACGGCAACAACTGGGAAATCCATGTTTGTACCCCAGGTCGCCTCTCAAAATAAGACGCCGTATTATCAGGCGCAGTCCTTTGTTGGCAAGCGGACAAAAGGTTCCTCTTTTCTGCTCGTGACAGAGGGAGAGGAAAAAGGCTGAAGAGATTACCCAGTTCGCAGGAACAGAAATCCTTTCCCGTCTCTGCAAAAGCCCTCAGTATGACGCTAGGGCCTTACAAACTCAGGCACGGTGGGGGCCCGTTCTCAATGAATTTCAGTGCGCAGTGGGCTCACTCGCAAGTAGACCCCTGGATCCTTCAGGTAATATCTCAAGGGTACATATTGAAATTCGAGACGTCTCCCCCTCGCCGTTTCCAAGAGTCGGCTTTACCGACGTCTCCCTCTGACAGGGAGGCAGTTTTGGAAGCCATTCACCCAGCAGGTGATAATCAAGGTACCCCTCCTGCAACAGGGAACGGGGTATTATTCCACACTATTGTGGTACCGAAGCCAGACGGCCCGGTGAAACCGATTCTAAATCTAAAATCTTTGAACACTTACATACAGAGGTTCAAATTCAAGATTGAGTCACTCAGAGCAGTGATTGCGAACCTGGAAGAAGGGGACTACATGATGTCGCGGAACATCAAGGATGCTTACCTTCATGTCAAAATTTACCCTTCTCACCAAGGGTACCTCAGGTTATGGTACAGAACTGTCACTATCAGTTCAGACGCTGCCGTAGGGATGGTCCACGGCACCCCGGGTCTTTACCAAGGTAATGGCCGAAATGATATCCCTTCGAAGGAAGGGAATTTTAGTTATCCCTTACTTGGACGATTCCCTGATAAGGGTAAGATCCAGGGAACAGTTGGAAGTCGGTGTAGCACTATCTCAGGTAGTGTTGCGGCAGCACGATTGGATTCTCAATATTCCAAAATCGCAGCTGGTTCCGACGACTTGTCTTCTGTTTCCTAGGGATGTTCCTGGACACAGTCCAGAAAAAAGGTGTTTCTCCCGGAAGAGAAAACCAGGGAGTTATCCGAGCTAGTCAGGAACCTCCTAAAACCGAACCAAGTCTCAGTGCATCAATGCACAAGGGTTCTGGGTAAAAATGGTGGCTTCCTACGAAGCAATCCCATTCGTTAGATTCCACGCAAGAACTTTCCAGTGGAACCTACTGGACAAATGGTCCGGGTCGCATTTTCAGATGCATCAGCGGATAACCCTGTCACCAAGGACAAGGGTATCCATCATGTGGTGGTTGCAGAGTGCTCATCTTCTAGAGGGCCGCAGATTCGGCATTCAGGACTGGGTCCTGGTGACCACGGATGCCAGCTTGCGAGGCTGGGGAGCAGTCACACAGGGAAGGAATATCCAGGGCTTAGGGTCAAGCCTGGATACATCACTTCACATAAATATCCTGAAGCTAAGGGCCATTTACAATGCTCTAAGCTTAGCAAGACCTCTGCTTCAAGGTCAGCCGGTGTTGATCCAGTCGGACAACATCATGGCAGTCACCCACGTAAACAGACAGGGTGGCACAAGAAGCAGGAGGGCAATGGCAGAAGCTGCAGGGATTCTTCGCTGGGCGGAAAATCATGTGATAGCACTGTCAACAGTATTCATTCCGGGAGTGGACAACTGGGAAGCAGACTTCCTCAGCACGACCTCCACCCGGGAGAGTGGTGACTTCACCCAGAAGTCGTCCACATGATTAAAAAACTCGACAGGTATTGCGCCAGGTCAAGAGACCCTCAGGCAATAGTTGTAGACGCTCTGGTAACACCATGGGTGTACCAGTCAGTGTATGTGTTCCCTCCTCTGCCTCTCATACCCAAGGTACTGAGATTGATAAGATGGAGAGGAGAAAGCACTATATTCGTGGCTCCGGATTGGCCAAGAAGGACTTGGTAACCGGAACTTCAAGAGATGCTCACGGAGGATCCGTGGCCTCTACCTCTAAGAAGGGACCTGCTCCAGCAAGGACCCTGTCTGTTCCAAGACTTACCGCGGCTGCGTTTGACGGCATGGCGGTTGAACGCCGGATCCTGAAGGAAAAAAGGCTTTCCGGATGAAGTCATCCCTATCCTGATCAAAGCCAGGAAGGTTGTAACCGCAAAAACATCACCGCAATTGGCGAAAATATGTTGCGTGGTGCGAGGCCAGTAAGGCCCGACGGAGGAAATTCAACTGGGTCGATTCCTACATTTCCTGAAAACAGGAGTGTCTATGGGCCTGAAATTGGGGTCCATTAAGGTTCAAATTTCGGCCCTGTCAATTTTCTTCCAAAAAGAACTAGCTTCAGTCCCTGAAGTTCAGACGTTTGTAAAAGGGGTACTGCATATACAGCCTCCTTTTGTGCCTCCAGTGGCACTTTGGGATCTCAATGTAGTTTTGGGTTCCAAAAGTCACATTGGTTTGAACCACTTAAATCTGTGGAGTTAAAATATCTCACATGGAAAGTGGTCATGCTGTTGGCCCTGGCCTGGGCCAGGCGCGTGTCAGAATTGGCGGCTTTATCCTGAAAAAGCCCTTATCTGATTTTCCATTCGGACAGGGCGGAATTGAGGACTCGTCCTCAGTTTCTCCCCAAGGTGGTTTCAGCGTCTCACCTGAACCAACCTATTGGTGGTGCCTGCGGCTACTAGGGACTTGGAGGCCTCCAAGTTGCTAGACGTTGTCAGTGCCCTGAAAATATATGTTTCCAGGACGGCTGGAGTCAGGAAATCTGACTCGCTGTTTATCCTGTGTGCACCCAACAAGCTGGGTGCTCCTGCTTCTAAGCAGACTATTGCTCGTTGGATTTGTAGTACAATTCAGCTTGCACATTCTGTGGCAGGCCTGCCACAACCAAAAATCTGTAAATGCCCACTCCACAAGGAAGGTGGGCTCATCTTGGGCGGCTGCCCGAGGGGTCTCGGCTTTACAACTTTGCCGAGCAGCTACTTGGTCAGGAGCAAATACGTTTGTAAAATTCTACAAAATTAATATCCTGGCTGAGGAGGACCTGGAGTTCTCTCATTTGGTGCTGCCGAGTCATCCGCACTCTCCCGCCCGTTTGGGAGCTTTGGTATAATCCCCATGGTCCTTACGGAGTCCCCAGCATCCACTTAGGACGTTAGAGAAAATAAGAATTTACTAACCGATAATTCTATTTCTCATAGTCCGTAGTGGATGCTGGGCGCCCATCCCAAGTGCGGATTGTCTGCAATACTTGTACATAGTTATTGTTACAAAAATCGGGTTATTATTGTTGTGAGCCATCTTTCAGAGGCTCCTCTGTTATCATACTGTTAACTGGGTTCAGATCACAGGTTATACGGTGTGATTGGTGTGGCTGGTATGAGTCTTACCCGGGATTCAAAATCCTTCCTTATTGTGTACGCTCGTCCGGGCACAGTATCCTAACTGAGGCTTGGAGGAGGGTCATAGGGGGAGGAGCCAGTTCACACCAGTTAGTCCTAAAGCTTTCTTTAGATGTGCCCAGTCTCATGCGGAGCCGCTATTCCCCATGGTCCTTACGGAGTCCCCAGCATCCACTACGGACTATGAGAAATAGAATTATCGGTAAGTTAATTCTTATTTTCTCTAGAACTCTCTTTTGAACACCTATGTTTATTCCTCGCATTTTGGCTCTGATATCATACCCCGGGCCATGGCAATTGTCCATATTACGACTGCATTCTGCCATTTCACTGTAAAGAAGTTCAACAAGTCCTTTGCCAGAAGTGTCATTTGCAGGCTGATAAGATAAAAAGTGTTCTTTAACAGAGATGACTTCTCGAGCAATATACACAAATCGGAAGGTCAGTGACAACTGTTCTGTATGGCTAACATCTGAAGTACAATCCAAAACAAGTAAAAATCATTTTGCTTTCTTTGCCTTATCAAGAATTGCACTTTTCACTTGTTTCCCCATTACACAGATGAGTTCATTCTGAATTGGATGTAAATGATCCAACATTTTTGAGTCAAATTTACCCAATAGCTCCATCAGGCTTAAAAGGTTTCCATTATTGTATGTAAATAACAAATTTGAATTGTCACAAAAAGCTATATAAAAGAAATACCACAACTGCCTTGATTCTCTCCAGTACACCCTTCGAACCACTGGTCTCCAATTGTATTAGAGCTTGCCTGTCTCTATGCCTTTGTTCCTCTTCAGGCATCTTTTGGAAGAAAGCCACTTTTAACGGGTTTTAAAATGTTCTGGAGATCCATCATGAATTTTCAAATATGCATCAATATGTTGCTAGTTATTAATGCCATCACTTTCAAGTCTAGATTTTAGATTAGGATCAAACAACATGCAGCGAAAGCATCATACTATGTCAAACAAAATTGAATATTGTAGCCATCGCCTGGTTACTCTTTCTTTAGTTGGTAGTATGCAGATTACATAAGAAGAGGAAAAGTGCCTATTTTTGTTTTCCTTAAGTTAACAATATTTTGAAGATGGCAGAGGTTGTGGTCCTTCCAAAACAATGTAATAACGTATATTGTAAATTATCGATTTAGCCCATAAAAAGATATCTTTGTATTTCTTTACAAATTGGTCTTCATTTATCAATTCCACTTAACTACCTGAGACTTGGGGTTCAATCAACACATACAATTCAGCTTCCTCAGTAATGTCTGATACATCATCTTCACCAGGTCATTGGCTACCTGAGGCTTGGGGTTCAATCAGCACATTCAACTTAGCTTCCACAGTAGTGTCTGCTACATCATCTTCACCATGTAATGGCTACTTGATACTTGTGGCTCAATTGGCACATTCAACTCCACTTCCACAGTAGTGTCTGCTACATCATCTCCACCGTGTAATTGGCTACCCAAGACTTGGGGGGAAATGTGATAGGGTATAAGGATCATAAAGTGAGAGATTTTGGGAGAATTCTCCTGTTTTTTTAAAGTAACAGTCATTTACATGGCAAAACCAGGTTGATTTTTCTATGTAACTGATTGCCACTTTAAAAAACCCAGGAGATTTCTCCCAAAATCTCTCACTTTCTGATTTTCACACCCTATTACATTCCCTACTGGGGGTTTAATTGACACATTCAACTCAGCTTCCTCACTAATGTCTGCTACATGCTGTCTGCCAAGTAATTATTGTTGCAGTTTCACTATTTTTTCTTTCTTAAGAACAAAGCAATTTGTTTTGCATTGTGAATGTCTTTGGCTTCTGCTTAATTGTTCTTAATCGATTTGTGCTCCATATGATTATTTTTTTTTAGTTGACATTTCATGAGTGACACACCTGCTAAAAAAAAGATTTATATGAGGTTACCAGTCTAAACATAGCCTCATGCACATTTATATATATATATAAATTTGGTATACATTAAGGTGTAATAATAGATATGGATAACTTACATTTTAGCAGCAAGACATCAGATACAACAAATTAATAAATAAAAAAAACTTGCAGATTTAGGATGTTTAGGTTCTAGACGCTCCACAGAAAATGTTCAAACAATTCAGAAAGTATGACAAATAATAAGATTTTACTTACCGATAAATCTATTTCTCGGAGTCCGTAGTGGATGCTGGGGTTCCTGAAAGGACCATGGGGAATAGCGGCTCCGCAGGAGACAGGGCACAAAAAGTAAAGCTTTTTCCGATCAGGTGGTGTGCACTGGCTCCTCCCCCTATGACCCTCCTCCAGACTCCAGTTAGGTACTGTGCCCGGACGAGCGTACACAATAAGGGAGGATTTTGAATCCCGGGTAAGACTCATACCAGCCACACCAATCACACCGTACAACTTGTGATCTAAACCCAGTTAACAGTATGATAACAGCGGAGCCTCTGAAAGATGGCTTCCTACAACAATAACCCGAATAAGTTAACAATAACTATGTACAATTTATGCAGATAATCCGCACTTGGGATGGGCGCCCAGCATCCACTACGGACTCCGAGAAATAGATTTATCGGTAAGTAAAATCTTATTTTCTCTATCGTCCTAGTGGATGCTGGGGTTCCTGAAAGGACCATGGGGATTATACCAAAGCTCCCAAACGGGCGGGAGAGTGCGGATGACTCTGCAGCACCGAATGAGAGAACTCCAGGTCCTCCTTAGCCAGAGTATCAAATTTGTAAAATTTTACAAACGTGTTCTCCCCTGACCACGTAGCTGCTCGGCAAAGTTGTAATGCCGAGACCCCTCGGGCAGCCGCCCAAGATGAGCCCACCTTCCTTGTGGAGTGGGCCTTTACAGATTTAGGCTGTGGCAGGCCTGCCACAGAATGTGCCAGTTGGATTGTGCTACAGATCCAACGAGCAATCGTCTGCTTAGACGCAGGAGCACCCATCTTGTTGGGTGCATACAATATAAACAACGAGTCAGATTTTCTGACTCCAGCTGTTCTTGCAATATATATTTTTAATGCTCTGACAACGTCCAGTAACTTGGAGTCCTCCAAGTCACTTGTAGCCGCAGGCACTACAATAGGCTGGTTCAGATGAAATGCTGACACCACCTTAGGGAGAAAATGCGGACGAGTCCGCAGTTCTGCCCTGTCCGAATGGAAAATCAGATATGGGCTTTTGTAAGATAAAGCTGCCAATTCTGACACTCTCCTGGCAGAAGCCAGGGCTAGAAGCATGGTCACTTTCCAAGTGAGATATTTCAAATCCACCTTATTTAGTGGTTCAAACCAATGAGATTTTAGAAAATCCAAAACTACATTGAGATCCCACGGTGCCACTGGAGGCACCACAGGAGGCTGTATATGCAGCACTCCCTTCACAAAGGTCTGGACTTCAGGGACTGAAGCCAATTCTTTTTGAAAGAAAATCGACAGGGCCGAAATTTGATTCTTAATAGATCCCAATTTGAGACCCATAGACAATCCTGATTGCAGGAAATGTAGGAATCGACCCAGTTGAAATTCCTCCGTCGGAGCACTCCGATCTTCGCACCACGCAACATATTTTCGCCAAATTCGGTGATAATGTTGCACGGTTACTTCTTTCCTTGCTTTAATCAAAGTAGGAATGACTTCTTCCGGCATGCCTTTTTCCATTAGGATCCGGCGTTCAACCGCCATGCCGTCAAACGCAGCCGCGGTAAGTCTTGAAACAGACAGGGACCCTGCTGAAGCAAGTCCCTCCTTAGAGGTAGAGGCCACGGATCTTCCGTGATCATCTCTTGAAGTTCCGGGTACCAAGCCCTTCTTGGCCAATCCGGAACCACTAGTATCGTTCTTACGCCTCTTTGCCGTATAATTCTCAATACTTTTGGTATGAGAGGCAGAGGAGGAAACACATACACCGACTGGTACACCCAAGGCGTTACCAGCGCGTCCACAGCTATTGCCTGCGGATCTCTTGACCTGGCGCAATACCTGTCCAGTTTTTTGTTGAGGCGAGACGCCATCATGTCCACCATTGGTCTTTCCCAACGGGTTACCAGCATGTGGAAGACTTCTGGATGAAGTCCCCACTCTCCCGGGTGAAGATCGTGTCTGCTGAGGAAGTCTGCTTCCCAGTTGTCCACTCCCGGGATGAACACTGCTGATAGCGCTATCACATGATTCTCTGCCCAGCGAAGAATCCTTGCAGCTTCTGCCATTGCACTCCTGCTTCTTGTGCCGCCCTGTCTGTTCACATGGGCGACTGCCGTGATGTTGTCCGACTGGATCAACACCGGTTTTCCCTGAAGCAGAGGTTCTGCCTGGCTTAGAGCATTGTATATTGCTCTTAGTTCCAGAATGTTTAAGTGAAGAGACGTTTCCAGGCTCGTCCATACTCCCTGGAAGTTTCTTCCTTGTGTGACTGCTCCCCAGCCTCTCAGGCTGGCGTCCGTGGTCACCAGGATCCAATCCTGTATGCCGAATCTGCGGCCCTCCAATAGATGAGGACTCTGCAACCACCACAGAAGAGACACCCTTGTCCTTGGAGACAGGGTTATCCGTAGGTGCATCTGAAGATGCGACCCTGACCATTTGTCCAACAGATCCCTTTGGAAAATTCTTGCGTGGAATCTGCCGAATGGAATTGCTTCGTAAGAAGCTACCATTTTTCCCAGGACTCTTGTGCATTGATGTACAGACACCTTTCCTGGTTTTAGGAGGTTCCTGACAAGCTCGGATAACTCCTTGGCTTTTTCCTCCGGGAGAAAAACCTTTTTCTGAACCGTGTCCAGAATCATCCCTAGGAACAGCAGACGAGTTGTCGGCATTAACTGGGATTTTGGAATATTCAGAATCCACCCGTGCTGTTTTAGCACTTCTTGAGACAGTGCTAATTCCATCTCTAGCTGTTCTCTGGACCTCGCCCTTATTAGGAGATCGTCCAAGTATGGGATAATTAATACGCCTTTTCTTCGAAGAAGAATCATCATCTCGGCCATTACCTTTGTAAAGATCCGAGGTGCCGTGGACAATCCGAACGGCAGCGTCTGAAACTGATAGTGACAGTTTTGTACAACGAACCTGAGGTACCCCTGGTGTGAGGGGTAAATTGGAACGTGGAGATACGCATCCTTGATGTCCAAGGATACCATAAAGTCCCCCTCTTCCAGGTTCGCTATCACTGCTCTGAGTGACTCCATTTTAAACTTGAACTTCTTTATGTACAGGTTCAAGGACTTCAGATTTAGAATAGGCCTTACCGAGCCATCCGGCTTCGGTACCACAAAAAGAGTGGAATAATACCCCTTCCCTTGTTGTAGAAGAGGTACCTTGACTATCACCTGCTGAGAGTACAGCTTGTGAATGGCTTCCAAAACCGTCTCCCTTTCGGAGGGGGACGTTGGTAAAGCAGACTTCAGGAAACGGCGAGGTGGATCCGTCTCTAATTCCAACCTGTACCCTTGAGATATTATCTGCAGGATCCAGGGATCTACCTGCGAGTGAGCCCACTGCGCGCTGTAATTTTTGAGACGACCGCCCACCATCCCCGAGTCCGCTTGAGGAGCCCCAGCGTCATGCTGAGGCTTTTGTAGAAGCCGGGGAGGGCTTCTGTTCCTGGGAAGGAGCTGCGTGTTGCTGTCTCTTCCCTCGACCTTTGCCTCGTGGCAGATATGAATAGCCCTTTGCTCTCTTATTTTTAAAGGAACGAAAGGGCTGCGGTTGAAAAGTCGGTGCCTTTTTCTGTGGGGGAGTGACTTGAGGTAGAAAGGTGGATTTCCCGGCTGTAGCCGTGGCCACCAAATCTGATAGACCGACTCCAAATAACTCCTCCCCTTTATACGGCAAAACTTCCATATGCCGTTTTGAATCCGCATCACCTGACCACTGTCGCGTCCATAAAGCTCTTCTGGCCGAAATGGACATAGCACTTACCCGTGATGCCAGTGTGCAGATATCCCTCTGTGCATCACGCATATAAAGAAATGCATCCTTTATTTGTTCTAACGACAGTAAAATATTGTCCCTGTCCAGGGTATCAATATTTTCAATCAGGGACTCTGACCAAACTACCCCAGCACTGCCCATCCAGGCAGTCGCTACAGCTGGTCGTAGTATAACACCTGCATGTGTGTATATACTTTTTTGGATATTTTCCATCCTCCTATCTGATGGATCTTTAAGTGCGGCCGTCTCAGGAGAGGGTAACGCCACTTGTTTAGATAAGCGTGTTAGCGCCTTGTCCACCCTAGGAGGTGTTTCCCAGCGCTCCCTAACCTCTGGCGGGAAAGGGTATAATGCCAATAATTTCTTTGAAATTATCAGTTTTTTATCAGGGGCAACCCACGCTTCATTACACACGTCATTTAATTCTTCTGATTCAGGAAAAACTATAGGTAGTTTTTTCATACCCCACATAATACCCTGTTTAGTGGTACCTGTAGTATCAGCTAAATGTAACGCCTCCTTCATTGCCAAAATCATATAACGTGTGGCCCTACTGGAAAATACGGTTGATTCGTCACCGTCACCACTGGAGTCATCGCCTGTGTCTGGGTCTGTGTCGACCGACTGAGGCAAAGGGCGTTTCACAGCCCCTGACGGTGTTTGAGTCGCCTGGACAGGCACTAATTGATTGTCCGGCCGCCTCATGTCGTCAAACGACTGCTTTAGCGTGTTGACACTATCCCGTAGTTCCATAAATAAAGGCATCCATTCCGGTGTCGACTCCCTAGGGGGTGACATCCTCATATTTGGCAATTGCTCCGCCTCCACACCAATATCGTCCTCATACATGTCGACACACACGTACCGACACACAGCAGACACACAGGGAATGCTCCTAACAAAGACAGGACCCACTAGCCCTTTGGGGAGACAGAGGGAGAGTTTGCCAGCACACACCAAAAGCGCTATATATATATCAGGGATAGCCTTATAATAAGTGCTCCCTTATAGCTGCTTTGTTATATCAAATTATCGCCATAAATGTGCCCCCCCCTCTCTGTTTTACCCTGTTTCTGTAGTGCAGTGCAGGGGAGAGACTTGGGAGCCGTCCTGACCAGCGGAACTGTGAGAGGAAATGGCGCCGTGTGCTGAGGAGATAGGCCCCGCCCCTTTTCTGGCGGGCTCGTCTCCCGCTATTTAGAGAAATTAGGCAGGGGTTAAATATCTCCATATAGCCTCTAGGGCTATATGTGAGGTATTTTTAGCCTTTATAGGTAATCATTTTGCCTCCCAGGGCGCCCCCCTCCCAGCGCCCTGCACCCTCAGTGACTGCCGTGTGAAGTGTGCTGAGAGGAAAATGGCGCACAGCTGCAGTGCTGTGCGCTACCTTTTGAAGACTGCAGGAGTCTTCAGCCGCCGATTCTGGACCTCTTCTGTCTTCAGCATCTGCAAGGGGGCCGGCGGCGTGGCTCCGGTGACCATCCAGGCTGTACCCGTGATCGTCCCTCTGGAGCTTGATGTCCAGTAGCCAAGAAGCCAATCCATCCTGCACGCAGGTGAGTTGACTCCTTCTCCCCTCAGTCCCTCGCTGCAGTGATCCTGTTGCCAGCAGGAATCACTGTAAAATAAAAAACCTAGCTAAACTTTTTCTAAGCAGCTCTTTAGGAGAGCCACCTAGATTGCACCCTTCTCGGCCGGGCACAAAATCTAACTGGAGTCTGGAGGAGGGTCATAGGGGGAGGAGCCAGTGCACACCACCTGATCGGAAAAAGCTTTACTTTTTGTGCCCTGTCTCCTGCGGAGCCGCTATTCCCCATGGTCCTTTCAGGAACCCCAGCATCCACTAGGACGATAGAGAAATATGGGATGTGGGATTCAATTGTTGTTTGGGTGCCTGTTCAAAATTGGTACCCACCAGAAGCTATTCAGTTGTCCTGCATAATTTCTGCTTGCAACCTTCTATGGTGGTGAGCACAAATATGTGAGCAGTTTAGGTGCTCTAGCCCCAGAAGTTTGCACATAGTTTGCCATTTCACACGGCAAAACCTGGTGCTTGATAAGTAATGGGTGTCTGCATCACTCAGGGATGAATAAAGCAACAACTGAAATGCTCAATCGGTCGCCTACGAATTACAGCACTCAAAAAAGCAATTGTTAAAGCACTCTTTATACTCTATGATGATGCAATCTTATACAAATCTACTGGGGGGGAAAAAGTTCTCAGCACCAACACTACTATTATGGATTATATTTAGTCTAATTAAAGATTATTTAAAGCAGTGCCTGGGGTGAATACTCACAGTATGGAAGGCTCAGAATAGATGCTAGAATCCTCAAGGCTGTTCTGCTCTCTTCTGAATATGCAGACTTTTGGTAATGTAGCAAAGCGAGATACAGTACAACATTGGTGGTCATTCCGAGTTGTTCACTCATTGCCGATTTTCGCTATATTGCGATTTGTCGCTTACTGCTCATGCGCAAGGTTCGCAGAGTGCATGCGCTTAGTTATTTTACACAAAAGTTAGGTATTTTACTCACGGCATAACGAGGATTTTTCATTGTTTTGGTGATCGGAGTGTGATTGACAGGAAGTGGGTGTTTCTGGGCGGAAACTGGACGTTTTCTGAGCGTGTGCGAAAAAACGCAGGCGTTTCTGGGAAAAACGCGGGAGTGTCTGAAGAAACGGGGGAGTGTCTGGGCGAACGCTGGGTGTGTTTGTGACGCCAAACCAGGAACGAAACTGACTGAACTGATCGCAATGGCTGAGTAAGTCTCGAGCTACTCAGAAACTGCTAAGAAATTTTTATTCGCAATTCTGCTAATCTTTCGTTCGCAATTCTGCTAAGCTAAGATACACTCCCAGAGGGCAGCGGCCTAGCGTTTGCAATGCTGCTAAAAGCAGCTAGCGAGCGAACAACTCGGAATGAGGGCCATTGTTGTGTAAAATCCTCCCACTATTTATTTACTATACCACAGTAGGGGATGCAGTCAATTTACCTCCAATCAAAATCCCGACTGTCGAAATCCCGATAGCAATTGACCGACGGTTAAAATCCCGACATGGTCAAAATACCGACAGGTCAAAATGCCGACATGAGTTTTTACTGATTTTTTTCCATTGAAACCGACTTGTTCATACTTTACCATCCCAGTGGACCTGGAGGGGGATATAATAGTGTGCCGAAGCATGGCGAGCGCAGCGGTACACTTATATGGTGTCCATGTCGACATATGTCGACATACACTCAAACCAATAAACGCATGTCGGTATTTTGACCTGACGACATTTTACATGTTGGTATTTTGACCTTGTCGGTATTTTAAATGTCTGTGTTTTGTCCATGTCGGGATTTTGACCGTCGGTCAATTGCTGTCGGGATTTCGTCCGTCAGGATTTTGATTGGAGGCATTTCATACCGATCCCCACAGTAGGCCTTACAAATTACAATACATTTTATAATTTATTAAATTCCATTGCACAATTTACAATTGTGAGCAAACTAGCAATAAGATGAACATGGCTAATAACAGACACAGAGCAGAGGTAAGAATGCCTAGCTAATAAAATTTCATTATAAGACACTTACTGTATCAGGAAAGCCATCTGTCAAATTCTACATTATACATACTGTATGTCAAATTATACTGCACATGACTATGGTGTATTTTCTACACTGCATTATTATTATGAATCTGGTACATTAGGCATGGATTAGCTGTATATATATTTATCAAGGGGCCTTGACCATGCACTCTTTATTTCTTAGGCAAGCCACTGTGGTGGCTGTCCATATCCCTAAGCATGGGCCAATCACTGCATCCCCCTGGTGAGCTTTTTATGCTCCAGTCTGACACTGGGCTGGATTAAGGGTCACATACTGTATAACTGTGGCTGGAAAATGATCAAGAGTCTATCTTGAGATGTGGTGAAGGAGTGACTTGTACTGTGTGGGTGTGTACAATCCCTACACTATCAGCACCAATGTCTTCCTATACTCTGTATGTAAAAGTAGAAAAATGGCATCATCTTGTAATTAATATTGATATACAATATTAATACTTTACTTCTAATTAATGGCCAGCTCGGTGCCTGGTCATCATCATGCTGGTATGAGATTTATGATTGATGGCGGAGGGCCATTTTTTATGTGGAGGCTTGGAACTGTAGTCTCATCTGCTCCATAATTAATCTGTCTCTGATCCCGACCTATACCCTTGTGTTCTGACACTTTTATTCTTTTCTGAACATTTGAAAAATAGTTTAATTAATAATGGAATAATAGTTGAGATGTGGTATTGGTGGAATAAAAAATTCTCCATAGTTTCTCAGCCATATCTATCTCTAATAATTAGAGTCTAATTAGAATGTATATTACAAAAGACCACCACTGCAGTCTTGCAGATAACTGGCTTACCTTATACACCCAGGTGGGCAGCACAGGTCATTCTTCCCCCTCTTTAAAAAAAAAAAGCCCACACAGACACAGCAGGCTCACCGTACCCCCTTTAAAAAACAAATGAAGGCTCACACAGCAGGCTGCACAGATCAAACTCCCCCCCCCCCCCCCCCATTTTTGTTTTTTTTAAAGCCCACACACAGTAACGCAGCAGGCTCATCCCTTCTGTTAAAAAATACAGGCACGCAGGTCAGGCTGCACAGGCCTAACATCCCCACACACACACACTTTTTTTTTTAAAGCCCATGCACAGTGACTTAGCAGGCTCCCCCCCCCCCCTCCCCTCCTTGAATAATACATGTAGGCCCACAACAGGCTGCACAGATGGATCAAACACCACCACCACCACCACCATTTCTTCCTAAATAATAGACTCACAAACCACCCCATCTTCATCAGTACAATGGTGAAAAGGTACAGGGACGGTATAAATACTGTACCTTTTCACCAATGTCCTGATGAAGGGGCTCTGCATGGCCCGGTAACGCTGCGTTGATAATGCTTGAATAGAGAAGATCTACATGAATATATAAAATTACATTTCATGTTCTGGAGTGCCTTGCGTGTGTTCTTGGACAAAGCAATCCTACTTTATGGAAGATTTGCATGCTTGTAGGAAAGGCACACAGGCACACATATACAGTTCAAAGGAGTGCCGGATTGTTTGTCTAATTCCAGTCCTAGTTTTGTTGAGCAGAACCATCCAATAAGTCTTAACCTCAAGCATCTGAATCTTCTAGGTATGCAATATATTGAAGTTTCACAATTGTGACAATAGTATTGAAACAAATTTTATTAATAAAGCAAGCTCACGTGCATCATGTCAATACTTCAGGATTTTCTGGATCCAGAGTTGGACCCAAGGGTGATGTGAGCTGGTAATCACGTTCAGGAAGCTGGGAGGCCTTATCATGTTTCTATGTAAAAGGATAAATTGGTGGACCCTGAGGTCTCATCAGATACAACACTGGCTAGTACCAGATATGCAGATATAGCCATACTCATCTAGTCTGCAGCTTGCCATATTCGCAGCAAGCCAGGCATGCAAGTGTGCCCGGGACTAGGAAATGCACATGCATCTAAGTACATGTACCAATAGGAATACATGGGTAGCCTACTAAATCACAGCTCGATGTACTAAGGTACAGGCATGCCACAGCTCATGTGCCTGTGTGTCAGTGTTGCAGGCTGGATAAGCGTAGCTACTGTACATCAGTATTGTAGTTTCAGGAAGTACCTGGACTAAAGATGTGGAATGGATTAGTGCTGTAGTATGGCATGATTGTAACCAGAGTTTAGCTGGGTATGGACTGGGACTGTAGTATAGCAGATTTGGACCCAGACTGCAACCAGAACATAGGTGGCTTAGAACCGTATAGAAATTGGAGTATAGCAGATTTGGACCTAATATAGAGGGAATTTTCTGCACAAGGTTACTGGAGCTTTGAGCAGAGATAGCTGCTACTGGAGCTTAGGGAGTAGGAACTACTGAGCTCAGAGGACATGGCGTGTTGCTGAGTTAGGAGGGTATCTGCAGGAGCGACGTTGTACTGGCAGTTGTCTAGAGCATTTTTTTTTAATAAAGTATTTTTAATGAGCAGTAATTAGCGAATTTTACACATGATATAACTCAAATATATGTAACAGAAAGTAATATAGTAGAACAGAGCAATATATATATATAGATATATTTACAGATAGAGCCACGCGGCACGTCTAACGACTATAGCATCTCCGGGTGAGCGCACCAGAATGGGAGAGAGTCTCCATCCGGGGAGCGTTCGTGACAGAGACGCACCCCGCATACCACACAGACTGGGACTATCAGACAATTCTGTGAACACTCCAAACTCCATTGAACTAATTCACCGTTTCTCCAATTAAAGACTGGGTTATGCGTCTTAAGCCAGTGAAGCCCCACACGACAGGAGTCAGTGGACATTGGATAAGAAGGAAGGACATATTTTCCGAATGCAAGGAACTCACTGATAAGGACAGGTGTCCTAAAGTTTGCTTGGCCGTTAAGGAGCAGATTTTTATTTTTATCCAGACCACACACTGATATTGATGACTAGATTTTCCTTGGAGATTTCCCATGAACGGGCAAACTTTAGATTAAGTTCCTACGGCACCAGTCTCCAGGAATGCCTGAACTTAAATCACTACCTGTTGAGTTGCTAACTTAATGGGTAGAAATATAGAATTGTTAGCAGAAACGGATGATAGGCCTAAGAAAACCCCTACACCTTTACTCAGGCCTCCCACCTTCTGTGGACAGGTGCTCGCCAGATGTCCCTTGCCTCCACAATACAGGCACAGAACAAAGTTGCGTTTCCTGTCCTTCTCCTGGGGCATCAAGCGGAAGGCCCCAATCTGTATTGGCTCCACACCATCCTCAAAAGACTCGGACATGGCCCACCGGGACGATAGCAAGGGTATATCCTCCATCCAGCATTCACAGATATGTCTGTCTATCCTGATCGTCAGCTGCATGAGGGTGTCAAGTGTTCTGTGGGTTGGATACTGCACCAAATGATCTTTGATGTGTTCGGTGAGGCCTAGCCGAAACTGATTTCGGAGAGAGGGGTCATTACAGCCACATTCGTTAGTCCAGTGTCAAAATTGGTGCAGTAAATCTCTGCAGACTTTATCCCCTGTTTTAATGAGTACAGGTGCACCTCTGCGGACGTTGCCCAATCTGGGTCAGCATACTGTAAAGCACTCCCAGGGCTGCGAAGAAGTCATCCACAGTGCAAAGACTAGAATGATTCAAAGGAAGGCCCGACAGCCCAGGACTGCGGGTCGGCTTGAAGGAGGGGGATAACGATTACCACATGCTGATTCTCGGACCCGGAAGAATGGGGTTTAAGCCGAAAGTAGAGTTTGCAACTCTCCCGGAATTTCAGGAACTGATTTTGGTCTCCAGAGAACCGGTCAGGGAGGTTGAGTTTTGGTTCCTGTACCGCTGGGGAAGCGTTGGATCTCCTAACCTCCTCTTGGAAGGTAACATGATGGGTAAGATCATGTAGCTGTTGGTTCAGACCCTGGATCTAGTTAGCAAAAATGTGAGCGGTGTTTTGCTTTTTTCGTTCCATCCTCATCAGCTGAACCACCCAACTACAGTTTGTAGGCTAGTTATATTAGGAACCTCAAAGTGCTTGGACTTGAGAGACGTACTGACACTTGGACTTGATAAACGTACTGATACTTGGACTTGATGAATGTACAGATACTTGGACTTGCAAGACATTGTAGGGAGCTCCAGAACTATCAGGGTGAGACTCCTAAAGCCCTCAATAGGGTTTTCAGCCAATAACAACCCTCCGCTATTCCCTTAATACAGGATGCGTACATTGGTAATTAGGGGGCCGCCTGGACTTAATACCTCCATCAGTAGGAGCTCACACTATAGTCTGAAGACCCCGAGTAATACTGAACGGCTGCTGATAGGTACCTGGCTATTGAAGTGTGAGGCATGAGCTGGATAAGTCTTTGTATAGGCATGTGTTAACAATGCAGATGGAACACAGGCTCTTAGACAGGGACGCTATGGTTGGCATATGGTGAACGCTTCACCAAGCCTGAGTAATGGCAGGAAAAGCAAGAAACCAGACGCAGACAGGTAGTGATTCCTTCAGAGTATCCACAGGAACATGATACAGTGCAGAGAACAGGGACCAGCAGTTACACGGCATGGGTAAACTATTCAGCACTGAGGAAGTAGTGTGGAGAGGATAAATAAAATAACTGCACCAATTGGCTACCAGCGAGAAAGAGAGACCATAATTATCAAAAGACGTGTAGCTGTGCTGTTGCACGTTCAGCCCAGCAGACTGCGTCTGCTCCTCCCATTGCCCAGCAACCAGGATTGCCATCTGCATTTAGTGTCCCGGTTGCTAGGTCCTTGTCGACTCCCAGAATGCAATGCAGTTGCCACGCCAGACTTCGGGAGAGACGCTGAGTCCTGATCGCCTGGCAACGACCTGGACCTGTACCCGCCTGCCAGGACATTACGTAAGGGCTGTACATGAGATATGGATCAAACATTCTCATATTTGGAGCTAGCCCAGCAGGTCATATACATATATCGTTTGTGGTCTATAGTGGCATTCACTAAGGCTTTCCAAGCAGAAAAGTCAGGCCCAGTCTGAGTCATCCAATGAGCGGGTTATGCTGACCTTTGCTAGAGCACAGATATTTATAATATATTGTATATCACAATTGCTAAGTACTTCATCCTCCCAAGCCCCTAGTACACAAAAGATATGAGTAGCTCGATAGGAATACTAATGGCCACCATTGCTGTTATTATCTGGGACCAGAAAACTTGAATTACGGGACACACCAAAATAAGATACCAGAAGGTTCCTCGAGAACCTGTACATTCAGGAAAGTCGTCAGTCACCCGACCGACAAATTTCACCAATCTTGCATGGGTCAGATATTGTAGGTTCTATGTAATCTAAATATTTTTACCTGTTGAAACCTTATAGAGATCCCATTCCTCGTCACTAAAGGGGCCCAATTCACCTTCCCAACACTCGCATAATTGAGGGAGACCGTCTATATAATGTTTAGTCAATAAAAAGGAGTAGGCAAGAGAAACAGATTTTACCCGTCCCAAATTGGTTATGAAGATTTTTACTGGGGAAGAGGCAATGACTGTAGAGTTATCCTTAAACTAAACTTGTAAAGCATTAGACATTTATAGTATATCTGCTCAACTGTTGTAATGCTCTTGGTGCCCCACACCTGTCTCCCAGGGAAGGTGCCTAATTTTGGGAGCCAACAAGAGTGCCACAGGGGAGTATGATGGTCAGTGTCATCAAACCGGACCAAAGTTCATACCTCATGCCATATTTTGATGGCCTGAGAAAAAAAAATGGAAGGACTGTGCAGAAAGGAATTCCGGATACTCTCCGCTGGAGCGCACAGCTTCACCCAGAAGCGCGGATACAATCTCCCCTGTCCGCTGTCACTTTCTAACAAAGTTTGTTACTTTTAACTATTTGATATCTTTTTATAATACGTTATTAAAATCCCTGTTGGGAACTTTTTAATCTTCCATTGTTGTTTGGTGTCTGGATGGCTGCCGATATGATGAATCGGGTCTCCTCTCCGTGCAAGCATAGCTGAAAGACTGGGGGAATTGAAAAGATACCTTTTGACGAATGTCACAAATGGTTTAAAAGTAAGTGTCAGCCCATAGGGAAAGAGCGAGACACTTCCATTTGTTGGGAACCATCTGAGGCTATTTATTCCTGATATTACGGAGATCGTGATATACATTTGAAGTTTAACATTTAAATACTTAATTTCCATTGTAAAGTTCAGCGCTGGGAGCTCAACCTCATTTGTTCTATTTGTTTGGGATTGGTGCAGTTGTACACCACGAGGGAGAGACAAGCTGCTGACTTACAGGCGCTGTGAAAGGGAATACTCTTTGTATAATACCAACCCCGCATAATGGCAAGGAGATCTCCGGGTCAGTAGGAGGAGATCTCAACAACGGCATTACGGGAGATTTGTTTTAGTTGGTGGTAAGGCTAGAATATCTACTAAATTCTCCCATGGTACTCGGAACTGCGGGCATAGTCACTCTATCATCTCGCAAAAACAGAAGATCATCTGCATGTACGGCAAACGTATCAGTCCTGTGACCAACCAGTATGTCAGGGTGAGCCCTAAAAATACACACCAGTAGCTCAATGGCGAGTGCGAATAGTACATGTGATAAAGGGCAGCCCTGCCTAATTCCCCCGGGTCAGAGGAAAGGAGGAGAACACAAAACCATTATCAGAGATTCTGGTGCTTGGTTGATAATATAAGAGTTTAACCCACTTTAAGAAAATGGGGCCGATACCCATGCAACACATGACCTCCGACAGGAAGGACCACTCAACAGAATTGAGAAATAATGACTGAATCAGATTCCCCCTCATGTGAGGCCTGCAGGTGAGTATATAGCTGCCTAAGACAAACCAAGCATAATGCCAGACATACTGTAGTGGACATACCAGGCATAAAGCCAAACTGATCTGGGTGCACTATGGAGGTGATAACATCATTAATACAAACAGCCAGGATCTTTGCTAAGATCTTGGCATCTGTACGGATCAGTGACATAGGCCTATATGAGTCAGGGAACTTAGGGTCCTTTCCATGTTTTGGCAACACAACAATGATGGCTTCTGACATAGAGGATGGAAATCAAACACCAACCAACCTCAAATAAATAATGAAATAATTGAACAATGTCAACAATCTAGGGTCAAATACTCTTGCAAGAGCTTTTTTATACAGTAGTTCTGTTGGTATGCCATTTGTTCCTAGAACCTTACCACCCTAAGTGCGGCATCCACCTTATCAATTCTAAAAGGGGCGTCCACTAGGTCCCTAGCTTTTGCTGCCAGTTTAGGTAAACTGATCAAGGCAACAAATTGCTGCAATTCCATCGAGGTGCAGCTTAAGCAAGACTAATAAATACAAATATAAAAGGAAAATATCAGTAATAGTTGGTGTTTAGTAGTCACTGTACCAGTTGAACCAATGAGTTGTGCAACAGTGGCCGCAGGGCAATCGATATGTACTAGGTGAACCAAGTAGGTTGTCTCTAAGATATTAGTTTTCCAACCTGTTATAATCAGACACCAGCTCACCCTCTTTCTTACTATAAAATAATTTTAAGGCAACAATTTGCTGTATTAGTGTACCTCTCATGTAAGCTGTAAAGGAGTTCCATACAACTGAGGCTGAGCCCATGTTATCTACAAAATATTCAGCCCACAAAGCTTCGAGATCAGAACTTGCCTTCAGCTGAAGTAGCCAAGATGGTTTGAGTTTCCAAAACACCTGTCCCCTCTGGTACTCCACGTCAATTGTGAAAGTAAGGGAAGAGTGGTCAGACACTCCCCTAGCTTAACATAAGAACATAGAAAATGACAGCAAAGCTAAAAAATGAATTGTCTGGTAAAAAAGGAAGTATTTAATGAATAATAAGACCATATATAATTTAAAAAAAATAACTTTAATATGGCCACTTAAGTTTGTTACTCCCACATTCCATCAGAGTTCCATATTAAAGTGACTTGTTCCTTATCCACTTCTAGTATGGGACTTTATAAATACCATCTGAAAAAGCTCATTTACGTCAGCATAAGTTAGTTACCCTTTTAAACACAGCTGAAGGATAAGTTGCAAAGTCCTTTGCTCAGTCCTAGATGGGTCCTCACTGTTACGCGATGTCAAGCAAGCTGATACACAAAGCCAAGGTTTTAAAATTCCAGTCCCGTGAAAAAAACGGTGGTTAGGATCTAGTCCAAGTCACAGTAGGTCTTTTGTGCAGCGGATGGTAGTTGGAATCTGACGCGTTTCACTATAGCCATACGTGATCGCATGTCCAGATTACTGGCTTCTATAGCAGTAATGCATATGATCACATGATCTGATTGTTTACATTGCTCTATTGTACTTATTTGGGTTACTATTATAACTTTAAGTATTTCAGTTAGACATACAGTATATATTACATACACTGCTCAAAAAAATAAAGGGAACACTAAAATAACACATCCTAGATCTGAATTAATGAAATATTCTTATTAAATACTTTGTTCTTTACATAGTTGAATGTGCTGACAACAAAATCACACAAAAATTATCAATGGAAATCAAATTTATTAACCCATGGAGGTCTGGATTTGGAGTCACCCTCAAAATGAAAGTGGAAAAACACACTACAGGCTGATCCAATTTTGATGTAATGTCTTAAAACAAGTCAAAATGAGGCTCAGTAGTGTCTGTGGCCTCCTCGTGCCTGTATGACCTCCCTACAGGCTTGATCTTTCTGTTTAAGCTCTAATACTTAAGTTATCTCTTTGTTAGGAGTATCCTTAGATCACTGTATTCCTTTCAACTGAGTCATTCAGACCTGCTGGAAAGATTGTGTTCATTTTAAACATCCAGTATACTTCTTGTCTACAAAGATTCCTATATTTATCACCTCCACATTTAGTATTAGGGATAAACGCTAATCTTACGAGTTGATAAACTCTAATCTTGCGAGTTTGAGGTATTTTGGGTCTGCATCATGAACCTCACTGTAATGTCTGGACACTGTCCAGATATTATAGTGAGGTTCATTATGCAGATCCAAAATACCTTAAACTTGTAGATTATTAATGTAACTTTGCCAGTAACTTTTTCAAAATGTTACTACGATGCTCTAAAAAATTTATTTTAAGGCTTTGAGTCGTCCTTCCTATATATTTTAGATTACAGCTACATGTTAATATGAAAATGAAAGTGTCACAATTTATAAAGCTTTTTATGCTGTATAATTGGTTCCCTTATAGGGTGACAGTTGTTATATGTGGAAATAAAAGCCACCTCCCTATTTTCATCTTCATTGTCTGATTCCTTTTTTCCTTGATCTGAAAAGGAATCCATCATTGACGTGGCTTGTGTCTCAAAAGAGATTAAATCTGAACAGTTGCATATGAGTCGCAATACAGTAGTTGACCTTTCAGAATATTTTTAATCCAAGAAGAGTGATGGGCACTATTAAAATGGAGATTAAAATTTATACCTACCTCCTTACAATAGTTAGATGTACTGATTTCATTATTATCAACTTCTAAAGCAGTATCTAAGAAGTTCATTTCGGTGGAGATGCATGAGTAAGTAAAACTTAAATAAAAAGTAATAGAATTTAAAATGAAAACTAAAGACTGTGCTGATGAAAGATCCTCATGCCAAATTATAAAAAGATCATCTATATAACGGCCATAGAGGACCAGGCCTGCGCCATGTCCACCTCACCACACAAGCTGGTTTTTTACCACACCCATGTAGAGATTGCCCTAACTAGGTGCGAACCTGGTCCCCATGGCCATTCCCATCACCTGTAAGTAAAACGTTTCCAGAAAAAGAAGGAAGGAAAGAATAAACTCCCTGTGTCTCCGTGAGATGCCCATTTGTCTCTAACTTTTGTGCAATAGTTCAAATTCCCAACTCATGTAGGATGTTGGAATAGAGACTTTTTCACATCTAGTGTAAGAAAGACAGAAGTGTCCTTCCACAGTACATCTTTGATTAAGTTTAGGAAGAGAGTTGTGTCTTTAATGTTTGATCTCAATGAAGAGAGACTGGGTTGGAGAAAAGAGTCACCGTAAAAAGAGAGATTAGAAGTGAGAGAATTACAACCAGAAATAATAGTGTACCCAGGGGGTGAAGTGAGTGATTTATGGATTTTCGGGGGGTGGTAATAAATGGGTACAGTGGGATGTGGAAAAAGTGAAACTTATCTCGTGAAATTACCTCATCCAGTAAGGCTTCCTCTAGTAAATTCCTTAGTTCTCTTAGAAAAATTTGTGTTGGATCTTTGAGTAAGATTCTGTAAAACTCTAAAATACTTAATTGTCTAGTTGCTTCCAGAATGTAATCTGATCGATTTTTAATGATCAGACCCACCCCCCTTATCTGCCTCTTTGAATATGATAGAGGTATCTTTCATCAAATTGTTTAGTGCCTTCTCCCATTTATACAAATTAGTCCTTTCCTTAAAGGATAGAGTGGTATCTGTACATAATTTTTTTTTTTTTTTTTTTTGAGAAAAAGTTTTATTGAGTTTTAGCTTTCAACAAGATATTCGTAAGGTATGAATTACAGGTATCACATAATGGCACATAACGCAGTCAATAGTTACAAGACAGTAACAAAATATCAACTTAGGTATGACAGCTGGTGTGTGGTAGGTCAAACAAATATGTATGCCTATGTATGGAGCACCACCAGAAGGTGGTGTTGCGCATCAGTTGTGTACCATAGTCAAGGGTGAAGGAATATCTCTAAGTGAAACAATATAGCTTATAAAAGAAGAACAAGAAGTAAACATAACGATGGAAGAGAGGGCGGAAGAGAAAAAGGGGGGGGGGAGTTAGGGAGTGGGGGAGGGGGGGGGTGGTCGGCCGGTCCCAGCCGCCTGTGCAATGCGTCAGGTGGTTGAATCGGGTATCATGATGACTTATATTATCTTATATGGTAGTCAACGGGGGTTCAGCACCATAAAATGTTGTCCAGGGTGACCACGTGGTGGTAAAGTTGTCTGGGGTGTCACGGAGAACCGCAGTAATACGTTCTAGTCTATAGGTTTGCCATATAGCATTTATGGTAGCAGGTATTGTAGGGGGTGACATGGATTTCCAGTTGGCCGCAATTTGGCATTTGGCCGTATTTAGAATGTGTTTAGTTAGTTTCTGTTGGTGGCGAGGGGTGTGAGGGATTGGGCGAGAGAGCAGGGAATAGAAAGGTGACCTCGGGACCGTCAAACCAAGGACGTTAAAGATAAGTCTATGGACCCTAGTCCAGTATCCCCTAATCTGCGGGCAGTTCCACCAAATGTGCAGCAGGGTTCCACGTTGGCCACATTGACGCCAACATCTATCTGAGCAGGAAGGATAGATTGAATGGAGACGCGATGGCACCAGATACCAACGATAGTATAATTTATAGGCGTTTTCCTTAATTCGGACTGAAATGGAGCTCGTGGAGATTTCTTGCCTGATCTCAGACCACTCATCTGGCGTCAAGTCCTCACCTACTTCCCGCTCCCAAGCCGCTTCATGGGATTCTTTCGGGGGCGAATTGTGAGCTAGCAAAATTTGATATATGGCTGAGAGCAAGCCTTTAGTTGATCGGCAAGTGCGACACAGGGATTCAAAGCTCGACTTACCTCCCGTGGGTGGCGAGCTGGGGATAGAGTTAAAAAAGTGACGTATCTGTAGGAATTGGTAAAAGGTTGAGCGTGGGAGGGAGAAGCGGGATTGCAGATCAGCATATGTGGGGAACGTGTGTAGTGGGGCGATGTCCAGAAGGAAGAGTACATTATGACTGGTCCATGACTCAAAAGCCAGATGATTCTCCCCTGGTGGGAAGTCGGGATTGTTCCACAGAGGGGTAAGCAGAGGATGGGAGGAGCGTAATCGATAGAGTCGTGAGCAAAGATCCCAGATGGAAAGAGTAAAGCGCACTGTGGGCAACAGTGAGGAGGCGGGGGGGCGACTATTCGGTCGACACCAGAGCAGGCTATAGGGGGAATATCTCTGTAGCGTGGTAGCTTCCAGATGTGTCCAGGCTCTGTGTCCAGGGTTATCGTGCCAAAGGACACACGTGGTTAAGTGGGCGGCTCTATAGTATTTAAGGAGGTCAGGAACTCCCAGGCCCCCCTCTAAACGGTGTTTTTGAAGAATTCGCATCCTTACTCTGGGCTTCCGCCCGGCCCAAATGAATCTGGTAAGGTCTGCTTGGAGATTTTTGAGGATGGAGGTGGGAACGTGTACGGGGAGAGTTTGCCATAGATATAACAGACGGGGTAATAGTGTCATCTTGACGGCCGTCATTCGTCCAAACCAGGACAGGATGTATTTGTTCCACTTGGTCATTTCCTGTTTAATGGAGGATAATAATCTGGGAAAGTTGGCAGCATAAAGTCCAGAGTAGGACTTAGTTAAATAGATGCCCAGGTATTTGAGTTTGTCTGCTTGCCAGGTACATGGGAAGGCGGCCTGTAAGAGCCGAAGATCCGGGTCTGCGACATGCAAGGCTAGGATTTCGGTTTTGTCCGAGTTAATGTTGTAGTTTGACAACCGACTGTACGTATCTATCTCCTCTATCACGTGTGGGAGGGAGGCAGACGGGTCGGTCAGGGTGAGGATGACGTCGTCGGCATATAGTGCTATTTTGTTATTTTGGGTTCCCGATGTGATACCCGATATGTTACGGTTCAACCTGATCTTGGCTGCCAATGGTTCCATAATGAGGGCAAAAAGCAGGGGGGAAAGGGGACAGCCCTGTCGGGTGCCGTTACGTATGGGCAGGGGGTCAGAGGAGAGGCCATTAATTAAGATTGAGGCTGAGGGATTCTGATATAGCGATGTAACGCCTTTATAAAAGGCGCCGTGCAGGCCCATATTGAGAAGTGTCTGCTGTAGGAATGGCCAGGCTACCCTATCGAAGGCCTTTTCTGCGTCGAGGGCCATGACTAGGGTCGGGAGAGACTTATCTTGTGCCAGCTGGATGAGGTCGATGAGACGCCTGGTGTTATCTGCGGCTTGTCTAGAGGGGATAAAGCCGACTTGGTCGGGGTGAATGAGTGAGGGCAGCAATGGAGCCAGTCTGTTTGCCAAAATTTTGGCAAAGAGCTTTAGGTCGACATTTAGGAGCGAAATAGGTCGGTAGTTCTTCATCTCCAGCGGGTCTCTATCTGGTTTTGGAATGAGGATGAGGTTGGCCCTAGTGGTGGCTGCATCGAATGAGCCTCCGTCCAGGACTGAGTTAAACAGAGATTGAAGCATGGGGAGTAAAGGGGTTGTAAATTTTTTATAATACAAAGCTGTAAAGCCATCGGGACCAGGGGCTGCGGTGCGACGTAGCTGTTGAATTGCCACTGAAATTTCTTCTGCGGAAATGGGGGCATTGAGTGTCGACACGTCCACGTCGGAAAGTTTAGGGAGTTTACAAGTGGATAGATATTCTTGGATCTTAGAGACGTGGCAGGAATCGGTATCCAAGGTGGAGGGGAGGTTGTACAGTGATGTGTAATAATCCCGAAATTGGGAAGCCATTCGTGTCGGGTCAAATGTAGTGGAACCATCCGCACAGCGTAGCGAAACAATACGGTTTTGAGTACGTTTCGCTCTAAGTTTCTGGGCTAGTAGCGTGTCAGCCTTGTCTGATTTCTCATAGAACCTCTGACGCGCCCACAAGAGCGCCTTAACTGCCTTTTTAGAAAGGATCTGGGACAGTTGACCCTTAACTGCTAGGAGTTTGGAATATGTTTTCTTTCTGGGGCGGCGTTGATGCAGGAGGGTCAGGGCGGCAAGTTCTGATTCTAAGACTTGGATCCGTTGTGCTTCGATTTTCTTTTGGGCAGCCGAGAGGCTTATAAGGTAGCCACGAATGGTGGCCTTGTGTGCTTCCCATATCAGGGAGGGAGGGATATCTGGGGTCGCATTGTCAGCATAATAATTAGCTAATGCGGTGGCAATGTCAGCAATAGTGCATTTCTTAAGTAGGAGAGATTCATTCAGACGCCAGAAGCGGGTGGTGGGGGGTGAGGAAGATGAAATCTCAAGCAAAACAGCTGAGTGGTCCGACCAGGAGATGGGGATCGTCTGGGCGCTAAGGAGTTTGCGGGTAGTATCCCGATCGATGAACACATAGTCTATGCGGGTATAGAGGTCGTGAGGTGGGGAGTAGTGAGTAAATCCTCTCGCTGAGGGATACAATGTTCTCCAACCGTCATACAAGTTATGCAGTGATAAATGTGCTTGTAGACGCTTGGCCAGTTTGGCGGGGGCAGAAGCCGCAGGGCCGGGGCGAGACCTGTCGTGGAAGGGGTCCAAGGTGACATTGCAATCTCCACCAATTATAGTCATGCTCGTGGGGAGGCGGGAAAGGCTGTCAAAAAAGGCTGTAAAAAGAGAACCCTGCTGCGCATTAGGGGCATAAATGGAAGCCAGAATCAGAGGAGCTTGGTTATAGGAGCATGAGAGGATGACGTAGCGACCCTGAGGGTCCAAGACAGTATCATGAACAATTAGAGGGAGGCCTCGACGGATCATGATAGCGGTACCCCTGCGTTTGGCAGGCATATTTGAATAATAGACGTGTGGGAATTGTTTGCAGGACATGGAGGGGTGCGGGGGTTTAAAGTGGGTCTCTTGGATCAATACTATATCTGACTTTTGTCTATTGAAGAATTGGATGGCCATGGCTCGTTTAGTAGGGGAGTTCAGGCCGTTGGCATTAACCGAGATAATTTTCAAAGTCATGGTGGGGTGAAATGTGAGCGACGCAAAGTGAGGGGCAGGACGGGACCAGACCGACCAGGGGGTTGGAGGGGAGAAAAGGATGGAAAGAGAGAGAGAAGGTGGGAAAAGATGTCTGTATGAGGATACAGAGGGGAAAAACCCTTTCCTATAATAGGGCCGGGTATGACACAAAAAGGATAGACGCCGTCCTGGCGCATCCTTCGGGGGAGGACGTGGACTTGTGATAGAACAAAAAGTAGGGTGAATGGAAGCATAGGGAGGGAGAGGGTATAATGGAAGCGACCAAGTGACAGGGGGAGTAAGGGAGGCTAACAGAATTGCATTATTGAGAGATATGAATAGTGTGAATGATAGAAACCGAATGAGGGGACGAGAAAGAGCATGTAAAAGAGCAGTCACTAAACATGTAACAGTCTTACCAGAAAGTTGTGGTTAGTAACAAATAAACCCCATGTTAGTCATGGACAAACATAAACACGATCTTTAGAAATAAAAAGCTACTTGATTCTCACGTGTAATCTAGCGGACCGCATCGCCCATGGCGGCACAGCCACCAGGCCACGCGGAGAGCCTGAGGAACAAATGTGAACATAAAGTAAACCGCAATATTAAAGTATTCAGAAACCACATAGATCATACGTAACAAGGGTCATGTCACGTAGTGTCTGAAGACGTTCAGATGGAGGACCATTCCGGGGCCGGGGCCCTTGAGCTTGAAATTGGGGATGCTGCCTGGTCTCGAATCGACTCAGGGAGATCTTCAAAAATGCCAAAAGTTTTAAGTAAATCGGCTCCTTGCGATGGGGTCTTGACTGTGAAGGTCTTCCCGTTTTGCGTAATCTGCAGTTGGAAGGGGAATCCCCACTTGTATTTAATGGAATGGGCTCGGAGCACCTTGGTTACGTGAGCAAGATCCCTGCGCTTTTTGAGGGTGGAGGGAGCCAAGTCCTGGAACAGTTGTAACTGGGAGCCGGCATAAGAGACCACTGGTAGCCCTCTGGTCGCCAGCATGATTCGCTCTTTGGTGGCGTAGTAGTGGAAGCGAATAATTACGTCGCGTGGCGGTTGAGTCGGGGGCGGTCTAGGTCGGAGGGCCCTGTGGGCTCGATCCAACTGGAGAAGAGCTTCGGGGACATCTGGGGTCAATTGTAAGAAAAGGTTCTCCAGATACTCGGGGAGAGAGCTCGAGGGCACACTTTCAGGGATGTTGCGGACTCGGATATTGTTCCGACGATTGCGGTTGTCCATATCTTCTAAGTGGTCCTTGTACGCTTCCATATCTGCCCGAATATCCAGAAGTTCCTGTTCAACTACCGTTTGAAATTGGCAGACGTCATCAACTTTGCGCTCCAGTGCATCCGTGCGAGAGCCCAAGTCGGCTATTTCGGACCTGAACTCAGTCAAAACCGATCTCATTTCTGATTGGATCGTTTTTGTAACGATAGCCACTATGTCCTGGGTGGATAGTGGACTGTTGGAGGTGGCAACGTCAGTGGGGTCAGTGGAATGTTCCGTAGACGGCGAGTTCCGGGTGGAGGATCCAGCCTTCTCCCAAGCTCGCAGGATACTGGGTTTAGGTGTCTGAGAGTTCTTGCGATTCTTTTGTGACATTTTAGATATAGCGCTTTGTATCAACGCAGTAGAATAATGCAGTAAAGAAGGCAGGGCCCCCCGTCACTTCGTGGTCGTTATGCTTAGGGAGCCATAAGCTCCATGTGGCTCACCGAGCGGCGAGAGAGGAATGGATTGGTAATAGCATGCAGGTCACCCTCGCAGTGGACTGGCAGGGTAGGGGCGATCCTCGCACCGGTGATGTGGGTCTGTAGCTGTCTCCGTCGCTATCCGCTGGGCCCAGGGCAGTCGAGTGGGCGCAGGCACCCGAGGAGCATGCACCGTAGTGGGTGCGGGAGGCAGACAGATGTGTATGATGTGAGTCGGGCCCCTGGCTCGTTTCGGTGGCCCGCAGGAATCAGGGGGATGCAACCCGAGCAACGGGGGGTATCTGGGGTTGATAGGGACCTTTGCAGCAGGCTGGATAGGGGAGAGGTTATGAGTGTGTTTCAGTGGTGGAGATCTCCTTTCCCCTGGCCTCAGTTGCAATTAAGCAAGGAGAGCCTGATATTGTGCACAGCGGGATCCCAGTGGGAGCAGAGGGCCCGGGATGTAATGCTAGGGGAGGTATGGAGGGCAGGTGACTCCGTGCCGTTAGGTTGTGGGGGTCTCCCAAACGTCCGGCCCGTGTCACGGAAGGTATGGGAGTCACCAGCCGCCAGCTCCGTTAGGCTGCAACTCGCGGGGTTAAAGTATGGGGAGCGCGGGTCCCGTGACAGGCAGCGGGCCGCGTGAGGACTCACCCGCTTGATTTGTAGGCGCCCAGCAGTGGCTCCGGCAGACGTACGGCGGAGGAGGCGGCTGGAGGCCCCGAGAGGATCCAGCAAGATGGCCGCCGCGTGTCCGCTCCGTCGGGCTCGCCGGCCGTGAACTGTCCTCCTCTGGGTCTGTACTCAGGGCTGGGATGTCAGCAGCTCTCCCAGGCAATGCCCACGGCAGCAGGGGGTCCAGCGGGTGTTATCAGCGGTCGGAGGGTCCATCCACTTCCCTGGGGCTCGGCGTCAGCAGTGGTTATAAATTGAGTCCCCGGGCTGGGAGGAACGAGTGGGCCGCAATCCGCAGGAGCTCCAGGCCTGCTCCCCGATTCCGCAGCACGCACCCGATCGGCTCAGAGAGGGGTAAAGGGGCTCCAGATACCCTCTGGGAACAGGAGAGCACAGGAAAAAGGTGTTTTTAATGCTTATACAGCAGGAGCTTTTCTCATGTACCTCCACTCTCCTCAGTAGTTAGGCCACGCCCCCCACATAATTTTTTTTAATCATCTAGAGTGGTCTTGTAGAAGCTGTCCAAGCTATTTCCTTGGATTTTATAATGTAAAACTCAGACATACATTTGAATCTTTTCTTTTCACTATTTATATCAAAGATGGGGAGTATTTTAGTGAAAGAGCCCTCATTATTCTCCTCGAATAGTTGCTTCAACATCTCTAACATAGGTAAGTCACCGTTATCCAAAAGGATAGGCTATGCTGATTCCTCTTGTTTAGAGTCTGTGTAGCAAAATACTCCCTCCTACATAAAGATCTTATGAACCTATTAAGTTCCACGAATAAGTCAAAAATATTAGGGGCGGACGTTGGAGAAAATTTGAGGCCCTTATTTAAAGCCTGAAATTCATTTCTACTTAGTTTTTTAGATGACAAATTGAGTATACTTTTTATCTTCCATTCAGTTCTATCCTTTTTTTAACTTCTAAAGTTTCTGTTTCTTCCTCCCCTTCTCCCTCAAGGCTTGAATTTCTTTTTTTCTTTTTTTGAGGTTCTTTTGAATGTTCCTTGTCTTGGTATTGATCCCTTGGGAGTCTCCGTTTTCGTTGTTCTAAAAATAAAATCCTTCCTGGGGAGTTGTGAAGTTTCATAGTTGTACTGTATCTCTTTCTAGATTTTGTGTCTCTATCATTGTACTGAGTACATAGATTGGAGTGGACCCTCTGTCTCGACATCTGATTCCTATCATCATAATACCTCCAAGGGGATCTTGAATTTCAGATCTCCTTATTCTAGGTTCAAACCTGCTGTATGTTCCGTAAGACCTGCATCCATATTATGTTTTTTTTTAATCTGTTTGTGTGATCTTATATATCCTGAGCTATAATCCTCTAGATCCCTTTTGAATTTCTTACATTTGTTTTCCATTAATTGTTCTTCAAATCTTGTTATTTTTTTCTGTTATATAGATATTGTATGGATAAATTGTTCCATTCTAATTCAGAGGGTCTCTAATTCAGATTTAATTTCAGTATTATCCTGAAAAAAATATGGTTTAAACAACCTTAGCCCCCTAGGGATGATGTTTCTATCAACATATTTTTTGTAAATTAACACTGTCTAGCCAGTGTTTAGTTTCTGATTAAAAAAAATCTTCTCTAAGTTAACCTCCTACCTCATTACTATTTCTTTCTATAGGGCTTTCCCATTTTATAGATATGTCTGCCGTCTTTCCTTTCATTAAAATTAGAGAAACATCCCATTTTAGCAGACCAAGTAGAATATATGTGGTTGCAAAATCACTGTTTCTTACTATAAAATAATTTTAAGGCAACTATATGCTGTATAGTGTACTTCTCATGTAAGCTTTGAAGGAGTCCCATACAACTGACACTGAGCCCACGCTATCTACAAAATATCCAGCTCACAAAGCCTCTAGATCAGAATTTGCCTGCAGCTGAAGGAGCCAAGATGGGTGGAGTTTCCAAAACACCTGTTCCCTCTGGCACTCCATATCAAATGTTAAAGAAAGGGGAAAGTGAACATACACAATGGAGGTCATTCCGATTTGATCGCTCGCTAGCAGTTTTTAGCAGTCGTACAAACGCATAGTTGCCGCCCACTGGGGAGTGTATTTTTGCTTTGCAGAAGTGCGAACGCCTGTGCAGCAGAGCGCCTGCAAAAACATTTTGAGTAAAACAAGACCAGCCCTGTAGTTACTCTTCGTGTGCATTGATTCTAATGTTGGAGGGTTGGCTTTTGACGTCACACGCCTGCCCAGCGTTTGCCCAGCCACGCCTGCCCAGCGTTTGCCCAGCCACGCCTGCATTTTCCCTGGCATGCCTGCAGTTTTCTAAGCACCCCCTAAAAACGGTCAGTTGACACCCAGAAACGCCCCTTTCCTGTCAATCTTCTTGCGGCCGCCAGTGCGAATGAAAACGTTGCTAGAACCTGTGCAAAACCACAAAGGCCTTTGTACCCGTACATTGCGCGTGCGCATTGCGGTGCCTACGCATGCACAGAAATGTCGATTTTTAGCCTAATCGCTGCGAACAACGGCAGCTAGCGATCAACTCGGAATGACCCCCAAGATCAATATCTCAGGGCATTATAGCATGGAACACGAAGACTATGACAATTTGGTAGAAGGGATGAGTACTGCCTCACTAATGGATATCTGACTCTCCAAACATCTAACCAACCCAGCCCATCAACAAAGTTAGCAAAACCTGTAGGGCCACTCTTTGGGTCTCCTTCCATTTATCAATGGAGTGGTCCATCAGTTTATTGATGTCCCCCATACATAAAAATTTAGTGCTCTATAAAAGTAGAAGCCTGTTTCAACATCTCAGGAGAAAAGGGGGTATATATATCGCTATGATAAAAAAAAAGTCAGACAGTGAATTTCACAGTCTATAAATATGTATCTGTCGTATGGTTCAGTTTTTACCAAGGTAAACACAGATTATATAGATTTTTTAATAAGAATTAATACACCTCTAGAGTGAGAAGTATGTAAAGCATGATAAGCCCATCCCACCCATGGTTTTCAGAGAGGTAGCATTTTATTGCCCTTTAAATGAGTCTCAATAAGACACACCACATCCTAACTGTATTGCCCAATGAGTTTCAGGACAAGTGATTGTTTTCTTTCTATCATTCACACCATGGACATTCCACGTGAGAAAGTTCAGTCGAGTCATACCAAAGTGTGATTGACAAAAATACTAAGTGTTACGCCATCTAGCTCGCCAATCTTAGCACCCATTGCAATCATAATCAGTAAACAAGTATGGTCATACATCAGCATTGTAAATAATAACAAAAATTTCATGAGAAATAAAGGGGAATACAGAAAAAAACAAGACTACAGATAACAATCCCCCACCCCGTACACCTCCCCCAACAATGGCATGCTTGAATCCCTAACTGTAATGAAGATCAACACAAACTAGTCAGTAGAGATCAGCGGTGCAGTAATGAGTAGCACATTACATAAAAAACCTTAAAACTATAAAGAGAAAACTGAGGCAATGGATTATTAGAACCTCCATTGCGAGGGAACACCCCCCCTCCTTCCCACCCACGCGGTTACACAGAATGTGCAACCGGTTCCCGTTTATCAGGATACCCCATAAGCATAGCATAGTGCATCAATAGCAGCTAATAGTAGGTAGAGAGACCAAAACTCAGGCATCCCTTTTAACAATATAGTAAATTGAACCAAATACTATAAGGGAATGAAAGAAAGCATGTAGTATGTATAACAAAAGTTAAAGTACTCAGCGGTCGGTTAGTTCGGAACCATCTGCCAACCATCAGGAGCATAATGATCCAGCCATGCAGCCGCCTCCACGTGGAGTGCTAAAATATATTGAATCTCCATCCGCCACAATGCGGAGTATAGACGGAAACAACATAGCGTAAGGAAGGTTCAGATCAGAGAGCCTATATTTCATGGGCTCAAATTCCGACCTATCTTTTTGGAAATCTGCAGCGAAATTAAGAAAAGTAGAAATCTTCACCCCATTTCTAGTCAAGGGGCCTTTAGTGTGTCCCAATTGCAGAGCAGTGTTGCAATATTTGTAGTTTAAGAATTTTCTCATGAAAGTGTGATGGGGGTCACCAGGAGGCAGAAGGGGCACCAGGAGGCAGTAAGTATCCGATGTGCCAGTTCTATTGCAAATTGAGGGGTATAGGAGTCTTTATTGGCCAGGAATACTTGCGTATACTAGGAATTTGTCTTCGGTTTGCTATACAACAGCCAAGTAGGTAACAGATAAGAAGGTGGGGGAGCAAGTAAAGTCATACAGATATGTATACCGTAGGGACACAAGTAAGTTACATGTACGTCTAGTCAGTCAATGTTCAGGAATTCAGCAGGCGGACTGCTTGGGGAAAGAAACTTTTGAGGCTTCTGGTGGACCCGGCGGGGATGGCCCTGTTACGCCTGCCTGAAGGAAGCAAGTTAAACATGCTGTGGCCAAGGTGTAGCTGGGAAAGGTCCTTTCTCTTTTTCCGGGAGGCTAACGACACGGATATTATTTCTTCTTATAATATATTTAGCATAATGGATACTTGTTGATACAAAGAAGAGACATTGCCTTTTTGTGGGCCTTTCGAATCTTCAGTTAATATACGAGTTTCCTCCTCTCTGACCCGTTCACGTATATGCTGAACATCCTGTTTCAGTAACGATAAATCACATTGTATCTTATCAGAGAGCCATTTCTCACTGCTTGCTATGACCTCCGCCACTTGTTGTATAGATGCCTTAGGAGGAAATACAGTAGCAGAATCTTGTGAATCATCAGAAGCACCTTGAATAGGCTGTTCACTTGTTACAGGGGATGAAGAATTCTGTGCTGCCAAGTTCCTAGCAAACTTATCAAGCTTAGCTGCTGCAGCAGGGTGGTGATGCTTCACTATGATCAGTCAAGTATATATTTAGTAATAATATGAGACTGTATGAGTCAAGTGCACTCTGTATGCAAGGTACACTGAGCAGGCAGCAGGAATATAGAAAAATGGCCTCCGAATATACAGACTATGCCCCCTTCATGTACTCCCAGTCAGGAGAAAGGGAAAGGAACAGGGCGGCTGGAGAGGGGAGAATGGAGTCACAGGTCTCTCAAGCAGCTGCTCCGTCCGGGTCCGTCTTGTGAGCTGAGTAGCGCAGGCTTGCTGGGTGCAAGGTGCAGAGGAGTGATGATGCTCCGGAGTGTAATGGTGGCCCCAGGGCGGGCATGCTGCATGCAGGAACGGGCAACCACAGCAGCGGTCACTAGCAGGAACGGTTTTGGAGGACACCTCCAATGTCAGAAGAAATGGGACCATCCGTGCAGAGGATGAGAGAAGCGGGATTTGGGCTCAGGATAGTAAAATGAGGATGTGCGATCGGGGAGCTCACAGAACCCGCATCATAAGTACTTACCAGCGTGGCCACGCTCCAGTCTAGAGCATGTTTACATAGGGTCTACTTTCTCCTGATTGGATGCTGAGCTTAGCTGAAAGAAAGGAGCAACCGGATTGTAGAGATGTTAATCAGCTGATAATCTAAAATGGCAGCACCCATCTGGTGGTGCTGATGGCATCTAATTAGGTGAGCTGACCATAGGGATGTTAATCGGCTGATAATCCAAAATGGCAGCACCCATCTGGTGGTGCTGGTGACATATAATTACCTGCTACCTGCTGACCATATGGGCTACAGCAGGTAGTGCAACAGAAAGCAGAGCACCAGAGGACATCATGGGGTGATGTAAGCTGCAGTTCTGCAGTGAGTAGCAGGGTTTGTGGCACATCAAGAATAGCCGTACCAAACGTGACAAACTGTTAAGTTCTGGTCTCTGCTCAGACAAGTGTCTCCGGACCACACTGGGCAGCAGATGTACTGTTTTCACTCAGTTTCTGGAGCAATCTCAGGCCACTGGAAATGTCAGATGACATCACAATGACCTACACATTTCTTCACTATTACCAACATTGTGTTAAAAAAAAATCAGTATGTACAAATTTTTAAAAAATATTAATAATTAAAACTGTACATATACAAAATAAATAAATATACTAATAATTAGAAATATACATTTACACAATAAATAATTATATTACATTTTGTTGTATTCAGTTTGAAGTCTCATACATTAGTTGTCTTTTTATTGGCATCCATTACTTCATATAAAATGTAATATTAAGAATGGGTAAAAATATTTAAAAATATAAACTTTAACAGTATGTTTTATCACTACTTTGATTACTCTATGCTGTATTTAGTAAATAGACTGCAAGGGCTACCCCTCCCCCAAATGGATAGATCTTCAATATTTTTTCTAGTAACACTAACTGTAATCATTTATTGGGTAAATAATTCAGATTGGATAGAGTAGCAGCCAGCATGATAGGTATATATAGTATAGTGATATAGTACAGTATAATATCGTATATCTGGATGTTTAAGATTACATAAAAGACACACATACTGGTCCTACCATATGTAATTAAGCACAACCTTAAAACACATTAAATATATATTAATCTTTTGGAAAAAAAATAAAATATAAAAATATGAATACAAAAAAAATTCAAATAAAGTTACCTGTAAACTCATGTAATGTTTCTGTATCCAGTCCACTCCAAATAGTGCAGCAGGAGTTAACATTTCTTGAATACCTTTCTCACATTTTTTAAATACAATTTTTAAATGTGATCCATTGCCAGTTCCACGTGCATGATTATTTATCTGACAATTTTTTTCTAATGTTACTCCAATGGGCAAATTCATTTGGGAGCAAGGTAAAAAAAATCCTTGCTTAGCTCGCGCCCAATTTTGGATTACTATGGGTATGCGTGCTCCTAATACCCACAGTGTACAATACAAAAAAAGTGATCAAAGGATTTTCAGTGCAACACATAAAAAATAAAAATTATACTCACCTGTCCGGATGTCTCCGATGTTCTCCCCTCCATCTTCTGACTGGGGAGGGGGGGGGGGCTCCTGGGAGTCCCATGGACTGCTGGGAGGTGCTACAGAGGACTGGCTGTCGACATTGGAAGAAGACAGTGCTTCGGAAGGTGAGTACTAACTGACTAGTTAAGCTAATTGTAAACTTCCAGTTGTTTAATTAGTCCCAAGGGGGGTGCCACAGGTGCTCCAGAGCAAGTCCCGGTTATTTTTCCTAAAATCAACAATTTTAGGAAAAATCAGACTTGCTTTTGAGGTGCAAGAAAAAAGATGCAGTGATTTCTATAGATCTCACTGTGTCCCATTTTCTGTCCAGCAGTTGAATACTAAAACCCCTTGACTGTGTTTTTTTATTTTTTTTATTTCAAGCTGGCAATTGGATTCCTCCCTAATCAGTCAGTGATTCCCAAATGTTTTCACTTCACTGCACCCATAGTGTCTCTTTTGTTTATTCGTGGCACCACTAGATCAAAAGAAAATACCTAACTTAATATCCCAGCTCCTAAGAATAATCTAAATATATAATTTTAATACAGTAAAATGTGCAAATACAAATGTGCAAATACAAGCAGTAACTGCCATTAAAAATGTGAACAGATACAGCAATTAGCAAGCAGTGAGCATCACAATTTTAGCATAAAAAATAGTGGTAATACATTTAGTTCCTATATGTACCTCACAAATAAACAAATGCCTGCAAACTACATATTCAATAAATAATGTAAATCAATTTTTAATTAGACACAATAAATAGGATGGATGTGCCTGCTGGGCACAGCACAGCTTCTCAAACCTTGGAATCAGACTGAATACTATACCCCCCCCCCCCCCCCCCTTCCTCCAGTATTTCTTGTTCCATATACAGTTGTGCTCATAAATTTACATACCCTAGCAGAATTTGTGATTTTCTGTTACATAGATTGGTAATCCTGAGCATATATACCATTAAAATATTAAGACCCAAGCAGGGATCCGGTCAAGATGCCGCCGGACGGAATCCCGGCGGTCGAAATACCGACGCCGGAATCCCGACATATTCTCCCTCCGTGGGTGTCCACGACACCCATAGAGGGAGAATATAATAGTGTGCCGAGCGTAGCGAGGCACCGTGCCCGCAGCGTGGCGAGTGAAGCGAGCCCACAAGGGGCTGCGTTCCGCTCGCCACCCCTGTCGGGATTGTGTGGTCGGGATTCCGGTGTCGGTATTTCGACCGCCGGGATTCCGACCACCGGCATTTAGTACTGATCCCCCCAAGCAGTCTACTTAAACATTAATAGAGACTGTTTTATGTATGTCCCAAATAAAAAAAGTAGTTGTCCATAATGCTTAATTTTGTTAGTATGTGTTTCTTGGCTACAGAAAATGTATAATAGCAGATACAGTACTTGTTAAATAGTCTTCTCCATGGGATTGCCACTGTCAGTTAAGGCTGGCGAATCATACCGCTTACACACACACTCACAAAAATCAGTTTTCGCAGGATAAAGCATGGCATGACAAATTGAATAAACCACAGTTGTGCTCATAAGTTTACATACCCTAGCAGAATTTGTGATTTTCTGGCCATTTGTCAGAGAATATTAATGATAACTCACAAACTTTTCTTTCACTCATGGTTAGTGGTTGGGTGAAGCCATTTATTGTCAAACAACTGTGTTTACTCTTTTTAAATCATAATGACAACAGAAACTACCCAAATGACCCTGATCAAAAGTTTACATACCCCAGTTCTTAATACCGTGTATTGCCCCCTTTAACATCAATGACAGCTTGAAGTCGTTTGTGGTAGTTGTGGATGAGGCTCTTTATTTTCTCAGATGGTAAAGCTGCCCATTCTTCTTGGCAAAAAGCCTCCAGTTCCTGTAAATTCTTGGGCTGTCTTGCATGAACTGCACGTTTGAGATCTCCCCAGAGTGGCTCAATGATATTGAGGTCAGGAGACTGAGATGGCCACTCCAGAACCTCCACTTTATTCTGCTGTAGCCAATGACAGGTCGACTTGGCCTTGTGTTTTGGATCATTGTCATGTTGGAACGTCCAAGTACGTCCCATGCACAGCTTCCGGGCTGATGAGTGCAAATTTTGCTCCAGTATTTTCTGATAACATACTGCATTCATCTTGCCATCAATTTTGATCAAGTTTCCAGTGCCTTTGTAGCTCACACATCCCCAAAACATCAGCGATCCACCTCCGTGTTTCACAGTAGGAATGGTGTACCTTTCATCATAGGCCTTGTTGACTCCTCTCCAAATGTAACGTTTATGGTTGTGGCCAAAAAGTTAAATTTTGGTCTCATCACTCCAAATGACTTTGTTCCAGAAGTTTTGAGGCTTGTCTCTGTGCTGTTTGGAGTATTGTGAGCGGGATGCTTTGTGGCATTTGTGTAGTAATGGCTTTCTTCTGGCGACTCGACCATGCTGCCCATTTTTCTTCAGTACCATGGGGTATAGACGGTTCCGCAGGAGCCATGGGCACTTTAAGACTTTTCAAGCGTGTGAACTGGCTCCTCTCGCTATGCCCCTCCTCCAGACCTCAGTTTAGAAAATGTGCCCAGGCAGACTGGATGCACTCCAGGGGAGCTCTACTGAGTTTCTCTGAAAGACTTTATGGTAGGTTTTTTATTTTCAGGGAGGACTGCTGGCAACAGTCTCCCTGCTTTGTGGGACTTAAAAGGCAGAAGTACGAACCAACTTCCTGAATAGTTCCATGGCTCTGATTCTGGCTGACAGGACACCATTAGCTCCTGAAGAGTACTGAATGCTAGCTGCGGCTATGTGCTCACTTCCACGGCGCGCCGTCAACCCCCTTGCAGAGCCAGTAGTCAGAAGACAGGTGAGTGTACAAGAAGAAGGATCTTCATCGTGACGGCTAAAAGGTACAGCGCAACGGGCGGGAACGCTGCGCGCCATGCTATCCAGTAACACAGCACGGTGGGGGTGGGGGGGCCCTGGGCAGCATGTAACCTACTCAAAACTGGCAGATAAGGGGACATAAGATGCTGAGGCACAGTCCTACCCCCACCAGTATAAAAAATTGTATTATAAAATCTGAGAGGAAACGCGCCATTACGGGGGCTTCTTCCTCATTACGGGGGCGGGGCTTTTTCCTCAGGCAGCCAGCACACTGCTCAGCCCCATTTTTTCTCCTAGCAAACTGCAGAGAAGAACGCTGGTCCTCCTCCACTTCTGAACCAAGTATCAGGATGCAAAATTGGGGGCACATTGAAATTTGGTGCTATATTGTGTATTTATCAGCGCTATAGGTTTGTGGGCATTTTGTGTTTCACAGGAATTTTATAACTGGCGCTGGGTTGTGAACTGGCAAATCCTATCTGTGTCCTTCTGACTGATTTTACTGTGGGTCTGTCCCCTATATGTCCCGGAGTGTCTGTGGTGTGGTTGTGCACGTGTGTGACATGTCTGAGGCAGGGAGCTCTTCCCCTGAGGGAGCCATTTTAGGGACACAGAGTTGTAATGTGGTGGCGCTGCTGGCATACCACGAGCCTGAATGGGTGAAAGAATTACGTGATAGTGTGAATCATATCAGTAAGAGATTGGATAAGTCTGAGTCTCATGCAGAAAGCTGGAGAAAATCAGTGGAAGATGTGATATTTCATAGTTCTGCCTTTTCATCCACAGGAGACAACTCTGGGTCACATAAAAGACCATTTGCACAAATAGTACAAACTGATACCGACACGGACTCTGATTCCTGTGTTGACACTAGTGATTCCAGGAGAATAGATCCTAAATTGGCAAAAAGCATTCAATACATGATTGTTGCTATAAAGGAGATCTTGGAAGTTACGGAAGCCCCTCTTGTACCTCATGAGAAGGTTTATTTTTATAAAGAAATTAAATGTAACTTTCCCTCCTTCTCACAAACTAAATACTCTCTTTGAGGGAGTTTGGGCAAACCCTGAAAAGAAATGTCAGTTTCCCAAAAGAATTCAGATTGCTTATCCCTTCCCGGCAGAGAACAGGAAAAGGTGGGAGTCACCCCCAGTTTTAGACAGTGCCCTGTCACGATTAACTAAAAAGGTGAATCTCCCTGCGCCTGGGACGGCTTCACTAAAAGAGCCGGCAGACCGCAAGTTGGAGACTATGTTAAAATCTATTTATGTGACCAATGGTACGCTACTCAGATCCACCATTTCTTGTGCGTGGGTGAGTACTGCTATCGAAAAATGGTCAGATAACTTGTCATCTGAAATTGACATGAGAGATAAAGACGAGATGCTCCTAACGTAAGGTCATATCAAAGACGCTGCTGCATATATGCTAGAAGCCATGAAAGATATTGGACTCTTAGGTTCAAAAGCCGCTACCATGGCAATCTCAGCTCGGAGGGCGTTGTGGATTCGCCAATGGAATGCTGACGCAGATTCCAAAAGAAATTTGGAGGCTCTCCCGTATAAAGGTGAGGCCTTGTTTGGAGATGGGCTGGATGCGTTAGTCTCTGCGGCTACCGCTGGTAAGTCGACATTCTTGCCTTATGCTCCTGCGCTGGCGAAAAAGACACATCACTCTCAGATGCAGTCCTTTCGGCCCAACAGATACAAAAAGGGTAAAGGTTCCCCTTTCTTTGCAAGTAGAGGGAGGGGAAGAGGAAAAAAGTCCAGAGCGTCCCTAGGATCACAGGAGCAGAAATCAACCCCTGCTTCTGCCAAATCTGCAGCATGACGCTGGGGCTCCCTTGCGGGAGTCCGCTCCGGTGGGAGCACGTCTGAAACTTTTCAGTCAGATCTGGGTTCAATTTGTCCTGGACCCATGGGTCTTGCAAATAGTGTCCCCTGGATACAAACTGGAGTTTCAAGACATCCCCGCATGCCGATTTTTCAAATTGACCTTGCCAGCTTCTCTCCCGGACAGAGAAGTAGTAACAGCTGCAATTCAAAAATTATGTCAGGTTCAAGTCATTGTCCTGGTGCCCTTGTCACAACAGGGAGAAGGTTTTTATTCAAGCCTCTTCGTAGTCCCGACCAATTTTAAACCTGAAATCTCTGAAACCTCAGACCAATTTTAAACCTGAATCTCTACCTGAAAAGGTTCAAGTTCAAGATGGAATCAGGGGACTTCATGGTGTCAGTGGACATAAAAGATGCTTTCTTACATGTCCCCATTTATCCTCCTCATCAAGCTTATCTGAGATTCGCAGTACAGGATTGACATTACCAGTTCCAGACGTTGCCGTTCGGATTCTCCACGGCACCGAGGGTATTCACCAAGGTGATGGCAGAGATGATGGTCCTCCTTCGACAGTAAGGAGTCAATATAATCCCTTACCTGGACGATCTCCTGATAAAAGCGAGATCCAGGGAACGGTTAGTGCAGAACATTGCACTCTCCCTGTCCATACTCCAACAACACGGTTGAATCATGAATTTTCCAAAGTCGCAGTTGGAACCGACGACAAGATTGTCCTTTCTGGGGATGATACTGGACACAGAAGTACAGAGGGTATTCCTTCCAGTAGAAAAGGCTCTGGAAATCCAGAGAGTGGTCAAACAAATTTTGAAACCAACAAGAGTGTCGATCCATCAATGCATTCGGTTGTTGGGAAAGATGGTAGCGGCCTACGAGGCCATGCAGTTTGGCCGATTCCATGCCAGAGTATTCCAGTGGGACCTCTTGGACAAATGGTCCGGATCCCACCTCCACATGCACCAGAAGATAATCCTGTCTTCCAGAGCCAGGATTTCGCTCCTGTGGTGGCTACACAGTTCTCATCTACTAGAGCGACGCAGGTTCGGGATTCAGGACTGGGTCCTAGTAACCACGGATGCAAGTCTCCGAGGTTGGGGAGCAGTCACACAGGGACAAAGCTTTCAAGGAAAATGGTCAAGTCAGGAAACCTGTCTTCACATAAACGTTTTGGAATTGAGAGCCATTTAAAACGGCCTTCTACAAGCGGTGCATCTTCTTCAAGATCAACCCGTGCAGATCCAGTCGGACAATGTAACAGCAGTCACGTACATAAACCGTCAAAGTGGAACGAAAAGCAGAGCGGCAATGGCAGAGGTCACAAAGATTCTCCTCTGGGCAGAAAGACATGTAAGAGCTCTGTCAGCAATTTTCATTCCGGGAGTGGACAACTGGGAAGCAGACTTTCTCAGCAGATACGATCTCCATCCAGGAGAGTGGGGCCTCCACCAAGAAGTCTTCACAGAGGTGACTAGTCTTTGGGGAGTTCCTCAAGTAGACATGATGGCATCTCGTCTCAACAAAAAGCTTCAGAGATATTGTTCCTGGTCGAGAGACCCTCAAGCAATAACAGTAGATGCACTGGTGACCCAGTGGGTGTTTCGGTCGGTATATGTCTTCCCTCCACTTCCACTAATACCAAAGGTTCTCAAAATAACAAGAAGAGCAAGGGAATTGAGCAATCCTCATTGCACCAGACTGGCCAAGGAGGGCTTGGTATCCAGATCTTCAGGAGCTGCTCATAGAAGATCCTCGGCCTCTTCCTCCTCGCGAGGACCTGCTGCAGCAGGGGCCGTACGTGTATCAAGACTTACCGCGGCTACGTTTGGGCGGCATGGCTGTTGAGCACCGGATCCTAACCCGAAAGGGTATTCCCAAGGAAGTCATTCCCACTCTTTTTCAGGCCAGGAAAGGAGTAACGTCTAAACATTACCAACGTATTTGGAGAAAATATGTGTCTTGGTGTGAATCCAAGAAGGCTACTACGGTAGAGTTTCATTTAGGACGTTTTCTCCATTTTCTGCAGGCTGGTGTGGATGCGGGACTAAGATTGGGTTCAATCAAGGTCCAGATTTCGGCCTTGTCAGTTTTCTTTCAAAAACAATTGGCCTCCCTTCCAGAAGTTCAGATAGTCGTGAAAGGGGTGCTGCACATCCAACCTCCCTTTGTGCCTCCAGTGGCACCATGGGACCTTAATGTGGTGTTGCAGTTCCTTCAATCAGCTTGGTTTGAACCTCTGCAGGAGATAGAATTGAAGTTTCTCACTTGGAAAGTGGTGATGCTCTTGGCCTTGGCATCCGCAAGGAGAGTGTCTGAATTGGAGGCCTTGTCTCACAAGTGCCCTTACCTGATCTTCCATGAAGATAGGGCAGAGTTGAGAACTCGCCAACAATTTCTTGCAAAGGTGGTTTCGTCTTTCCATATTAACCAACCTATTGTGGTGCCAGTGGCTACTGATACCTTCGCTGCTTCAAAGTTTCTTGATGTGGTTAGAGCTTAGAAAATTTATGTCGCAAGAACAGCTCGGATACGGAAAACAGAGGCTCTGTTTGTCCTGTATGCTCCCAACAAGATTGGGTGTCCTGCTTCTAAGCAGACCATTGCGCGCTGGATCAGGGGGACAATTCAGCACGCTCATTCCACGGCAGGATTGCTGATACCGAAGTGGGTAAATGTCCATTCTACTAGAAAGGTGGGCTCATCCTGGGCGGCTGCCCGGGGGGTCCCGGCATTACAACTTTGCCAAGCAGCTACTTGGTCAGGGGCAAACACGTTTTCAAAGTTTTACAAGTTTGACACCTTGGCCGATGAGGACCTCAAGTTTGCTTAATTGGTGCTGCAGGGTCATCCGCACTCTCCCGCCCGTACTGGAGCGTTGGTATAACCCATGGTACTGAAGTGGACCCCAGCATCCTCTAGGACGTATGAGAAAACAGGATTTTAATACTTACCGGTAAATCCCTCTCTCCTAGTCCGTAGAGGATGCTGGGCTCCCGTCCCAGTACGTACTTTACCTGCAGTTGTTAGTTTGTAGTTCCACAAGTGTTGTGTTACGGTTATTTTTACAGCGTGTTGCTGAAAATTGTTCATGCCCATTGGCATGTGTTATGTTGAATGCCATGTTGTGCGGCATGGTTGAGGTGTGAGCTGGTATGAATTTCACAGTTAAATTAAAAGTAAATCCTTTCCTTGAAATGTCCGTCTCCCTTGTTACAGTTCCTATACTGAGGTCTGGAGGAGGGGCATAGAGGGAGGAGCCAATTCACACCCTTGAAAAGTCTTAAAGTGCCCATGGCTCCTGCGGAACCGTCTATACCCCATGGTACTGAAGTGGACCCCAGCATCTTCTACGGACTAGGAGAAAAGGATTTAACGGTAGGTATTAAAATCCTGTTTTTCCACTTCTTAATTAGAGTTTGAACACTGCTGATTGGCATTCTCAATAGCTTGGATATCTTTTTATATCCCTTTCCTGTTTTATACAGTTCAATTACCTTTTCCCGCAGATCCTTTGACAATTCTTTTGCTTTCCCCATGACTCAGAATCCAGACACGTCAGTGCAGCACTGGATGAAAGATGCAAGGGTCTTTCAGGAGTCCAGAAACTCACTGACCTTTTATACACACACTCTGATTACAAACAAACAGATCACAGGTGAGGATGGTTACCTTTAGTAGCCATTCAAACCTGTTTGTGTCAACCTGTGTGCATGTTATCAGGCCAAAATCTCCAGGGTATGTAAACTTTTGATCATGGTCATTTGTGTAGTTTCTGTTGAAATTATGATTTAAAAAGAGTAATCACAGATGTTTGACAATAAATGGCTTCACCCAACCACTAACCATGAGTGAAAGAAAAGTTTGTGAGTAATCATTCATATTCTCTGACAAATGGGCAGAAAATCACAAATTCTGCTAGGGTATGTAAACTTATGAGCACAACTGTGTATATATATATATATATATATATATACTGTACATATATATATAGAAATATAGATAGATATATGAAATGTAGCAATATTCAGCTCTGTTACTATAATCAAATACCAGCTTGCCTTCCTTGAAGCAATAAATAGCTGGTATTACACGTAAGCTAAGCCATATATGTGTGTCTGTGTGTGTAATTGATAGTCTCTGCTCAAGCTGTTCATACAAAATCCAAACTTTTGCTTTCTCCTATCTATCCCCCAAGTGCAGCTGCATCCCACTCCAGGCCAGTGGAGTATAAGTACTGGTGCTAAAACTAATTGGAGAGCGCACTCGTGAATTACTGTTGGTTATAATCAAATTTTATATACAGTAGTAAAACAGTATCCACATACATGTAAGTTTGAAATCTCGTGTATAGGCAATGCACACGCCAAAGAGTAAAACCGTCAGTGCTGTGATCTGTCTGGCCGAGTCTCTTATGCTGGCTCTGGGCCAAGCAGGTGCGCTCACAGCATCCACATAGTGTAGCCACACCCAGTTCATTTTGTCCAATCAAGGACTTCGTCAGGGGTATATATCTAAAAGCGCTGAAATGACCAAATCCTTTGGAACTACTTAGACCCAATTGGATTAATGAATGTCCCTATGGGAGTCGGCTGCAATCCCCAAGACAGGTCCTTTGCCAGTAGAAGAGCAGTGGAACTGGATACAAGAATGGTGTGTGGAGTGCCCAAATTGGCTGTTAATGTCCACAAAATAGTTTTAAGTGTTCTTAGATCTTTTTTCAAATCTCTTAGAAGGAAGGAATTTTTTGGGTAGTGGTCAGAATGATCTAAAACAAAAACCCTCATACCTGAGTACTCACAAAATAACAAAATTTTATTGTTTTATATTATTGATAAAAGTTTTTTTTAAATCAAATTGGTCTTACATCACACAATTCATATTTCTCTTGACCTTTGTGGGCTTGATGTTAACATTAGCACTCGCTGTCTATCCCACCTGGGGAAGAGCTCACTGACAGCTTATTCCCACTACTTGGGTCAAAATGATATCACCCAATGCGTTTCATCAATCAAGACTTCCTCAGGGCTGTTCATTTAATGTGTGCGAGATCCCCTCTATTAATGGGCTTTAAAACTCTAACTGTATGGGTTTTTAATGAAAGTTAAAAAAAACTTCAAGAATATGGGAACCATTTCTAAAGATAGTGTGTAGCTCTTTGGATAAGCTGTGAACAGTGTGGGTGGTCCCAGTGCTGGTCAGGCTGTAACTAATTGCATTATATGCCGAATGTCGGGATCCCGGCGCACAGAATACCGGCGCCGGGATCCCGACACCCAGCATACCGACAGCTATTCTCCCTCGTGGGGGTCCACGACCCCCCTGGAGGGAGAATAAAATAGCCCGCCACCGTGCCCACAGCGTAGGGAGCGCAGCGAGCCTGCAAGGGGCTCCTTTGCGCTCGCCACACTGTCGGTATGCCGGCGGTCGGGCTCCCGACGCCGGTATGCTGGTCGCCGGGAGCCCGGCCGCCAGCATACCATACTACACCCATTTAGAGAAATATGCATAGTTGTAGCAGAGAAATATTATTTGTAGGTTTATTTTTGGGAAAATAAAATCTATTTTTAGAATGTGACCAAATAGTCCTGCTTTCACACAGTTTAACAAGACTCTTCTAAATATTATTTTTATACTGAACAAAGACATTCTAGTGAAGATATAATCCCTGTGGCAATCTTTTCATCTTGTTTGTCAGTCAATGTCAAATTTCATAAGACATGAAGTTTTCACCATGGTAAAACTGCAAAACGATGTAAATAGATCTATTTGCATTTTCATGAAATATACAGTACACTGGTGTCAAAGACAGAATCTATGCAATTAGGCTTTGTGAATATATTGTAATATGTCAGTTTTTCAGGAGAAGGCGCCAAATGCAATTTTTTTCCAGAATGATTGTGAAAATAAAATGAATGCATGAATTGAAAGATGTTCCTTCCTGTTCAGAAGAATACAATGAAGTAGCAGTTTAGAACCTGACTATGAATTGACTGGTTTTGAAAGCCTATATTTATACACTTGGAACATTACACAAGTTCTATTTATTTATGATCATCAAAATTAGCCTGGGTACACACTTGGCCAAAGTCGCCACCGACCAATGAAATCAGCGACTATGCAACTGATCTTGGTAAGCATACACAATTACCAATTGGCTGCACATTATTGTCAGCTGTTCCTGCAAGCAGCATGATGTTTTTTTCAGAATGTTGCCCATACACACAGGCAGATGTACCGATATACTGTAGTAGTAGTATTACCAGTAATTTATATAGGGGGTAATTCTGAGTTGATCGCAGCAGGAACTTTGTTAGCAGTTGGGCAAAACCATGTGCACTGCAGGTGGGGCAGATATAACGTGCAGAGAGAGTTAGATTTGGGTGGGTTATTTTGTTTCTGTGCAGGGCAAATACTGGCTGCTTTATTTTTTTATTTTTTAAATTCAGTAATTTTTTATTGATAGTGTTTTACATATACAAACAAAAAAAAAACATACATCAGCTAAACTTAGCTCAACAAACAGGTCAAGTACAAAAAATAGTATATCAAAAACATCAATGACATTGGATTTACAGTATATCTGTTAAACAAGATATGACATGTAGCAGGCAACATATCGCATATATATAGTCAATACAACAATAAGGAGTCATTTCTAAAGCCTCCATGCTTCCCGCATTGCCCCAGAGCAAACAGGCATAATATCACATTCCGTATTAGCTACAGTATACATTACACAGGATACCTTCCCCTTTCCATCACGTCCCACCCAACTCCAATGGCTGACGTATTCCATCTATCCCATTTATTAAAGTATTTAACCAGAATGTCACTAGATCTAAACATTGCTCGTTCATGGCCAGAAACCTCGTTGACCAGAGCCCGCCAATGAGATATATTGGGTAATTCAGGGGACAATCATTTTCTGGCTCAAGACTTTTGCCAGAGTGGTTAAGCATAGTACATAACGATATATGACCAGAGAATGCGTCTCTTCAAGGTCTAACCCGAACAGGCACAATCTAGAGCTCATTACTGGCAGTGATGGTTCTGTAAGGACAATATCATTCCAAACTGCAGCCCAAAATGGTGCCAACCTTGGGCATGACCATAATCGGTGCCAAAAGTCAGCACCCCCCCCATTGCACTTCGGACAGCAGGTATCAGAGCGAAGATGTGCACTATACAACATTACTGGGGTACGATATGTTCTATGTATGGTATAAAAATGTACCTGCTGATATCGGACACACAGGGTGGTATAACGAATGGATCCCAAAATCTGTATCCATTGTTCATTGGAGAGATCGCCAATATTACCTTCCCATTTAAGTTTCAAGGGGTCAAACAGATGAGAAATAACCTGCACATTCAATGCGGCATAAATCAGAGATATGTGTCCCCTGGACCCCAACGAAAGGAGCAATTTCTTGACTGGAGACAACGATATAGTTAAGGGGGCCGTACCCAGCTGCGCCTGTAGTGCATGACGCAGCTGGAGGTAGTGAAAAAAAGCAGTATTAGCAACAGCATAGTCGCCACGTAGCCGCTCAAATGATTTAAGAATACCATTATCATAAAGCTGAGCAAATGTTGTAACTCCCATCCGCCGCCATAAAGTTTCCGAGGATAGGGGCAGTAGCTCCCTATAAGAGGCATTAAACCACAGGGGTGTATCAGTATCAATGTCTTGCCAGTCAAAAAAGGTGTGCGCCAATCGCCAGACCAGAAGAGCCTGTCTAAGAATAGGGGGAAGACCAGAGAGAGTAGAGCCAGATAGCAAAAAATGAAGTAGAGAGAGAGAGGAGACTCCACCCACTCGGCATAGAACCCCAACAATGTGTCCCCACCTGCATCCAGGAGCCAACAAGAAAGGTAAACCAGCTGAGAGGCCAAGTAGTATAGTCTCAAATTAGAGAGGCCAAGACCTCCATCTAACTTGGACTCAACCAGGGCCTTCATAGCCACCCTAGGCGCCCCGCCTCCCCAAACAAAAGAGTTCAATACGCTGTCAATAGAGGAAAAAACTTTTTAGGTATGTACACAGGAGAATGTTGCAGCACATACAGATACCTGGGTTGGATAGACATTTTAAATAAATTAATACGGCCCATCACAGTGAGAGGAAGCTTCTTCCACAGGTGAGCCTTCTTTTTAAAATTACGTGTCACAGGCTCCACATTTAACGCAACATAGTCCTGCGGACAAGGAGAGATCCAAATCCCCAAATATTTAAACTGGAGGGTCCACTGCAGCGGGCAAGAGGAGTCCGTCACATCAGGGAGAACACCAGATATGGGGTAGATATTGGACTTGTTCCAATTTATCTGTAAACCAGAATAAGTTCCAAAATGATTAACTAACTGCAACATAGTGAGTAACGAATTCTCAGAATCATTAAGAAATAAAAGCATATCGTCAGCATATAGTGTGATAGTATCAACATGGCTCCCAACCTTAATGCCTACAATGTCCGGGGACATACGTATGCAACTAGCTAGCGGTTCAAGGGCAAATAGGGCCGGAGAGAGTGGGCAGCCCTGCCTCGTACCCCTCTCCAGTGAAAAGGGTCGTGACACATGACCATTGACTGAAACACGAGCAGCCGGGGAAGAATAGAGCAACTGGACCCACCGAACAAATTTAGGACCGAGCGTCAAAGGCCTTGGCAGCATCCAGGGACACCACCACTGCCCCCGCCTCGGATCTGTCTCATCTCTGCAGATGGCAAAAGAGTCTTCGGAGGTTCTGTACCGTAGACTTCCCCGGCATAAAACCCGTTTGGTCACAGTGGACAATAGATGTAACAACTTTATTTAAATGAACAGCTAAAATTTTAGCCAAAATTTTTACATCTGTAGATAATAGGGAGATACGGCGATAGGAGTCTGGGGAGGTGGGGTCCTTACCCGGCTTAAGAATTACTATTATTATAGCCTCAGACATTGAGGGGGGCAAAGAACCGTAGTCAAACAAAGTGTTAAATAGTTCAACCAAATAAGGGGTATAGAATCTTTAAAGCGTTTGTACAATTCAATGGGTATTCCGTCACACCCGGTAGCCTTATTATTGGGGAACGATGCTGTAGCAGCATCTAATTCCTCAGTGGTGAATGGGGAATCCAAATATTCAACAGATTCCGGAGACAGTTGGGGCAATTGTTTATGCGAGAGATAGTCTCTCAGTTGATCCATTGTATAAGACTCTTTAGACCCGTACAGCGAAGAGTAGTAATCAAAAAATACTTCAGTAATATCAGGGCACGAGTACTTCATAACACCCTAGGGATCACACACCTGTTGGACAGAAATACTACCCCTCTCTTCCCTAGATAGGAAGGCGAGATAACTACCCCCAATCTCCGCCTGTGAGTATAGAGAATGCTTGGAGAACAATAACCGACGCTTGGATTTATCTAAAAGAAACGTCGTCCACTCCCGTCTGGCCATCTCCCAGCTAGCATGCAAGGAGGGGGATTTGTGCAAAATATAGTCGGCTTCTAATTGACAACAAATTTTTTCAAGGCGGGATTCCTCTTCCCTACTAGACCTTTTAATAGCAGCCACCCTTTTAATAAGGGAGCCACGGATAGAGGCTTTAAATGCATCATGCTTAACAGTAGGGGTAGGGCAGGAAGCGTTAAAATCCTGGAAGTCTCGCCAGTCAGCAAGCAAATCAGCTCCATCACCAATTAAGGACAGCCAGAATGGGTTAAGTTTCCAAAACAAGACCCCCTGGGGAGACAAAGGATCTAAGACCAATAAGACAGGTGAATGGTCGGAAATCCCTCTGGGTAAGTATTCAATCTGAGTTACCTTAGGGGTCAAATCTGGTGATATGAGGGCCAGGTCAATACGGGAGAATGTATTAAAAGTAGCCGAATAGCAGGAGTATTAGCTCTCATGGGGAAACCGGACCCTCCAAATATCAATTAATCCCAATTCAGTAGTTAAATTAGAGAAGAGGGTAGGAGAAGGAGATGATAGATCAGTATGGGGGCTCTCTCTCCACCTATCTAAAGATAAGTCCATTACATTATTATAGTCACCAATACAGATGGTGGGAGTAGATGGTGACAATGCAACAAACGACATAGCTTGTCGTAAAACATCATTATTGTAAGGGGGGGAACATATACTGCAAGAATATGTAGAAAGGTAGAGATAACGAAGGCTCTAAGAAAAACAAAGCGACCATACTGATCCACCTGACTATGATCTAAATGAAAATTTACAGATTTTCTGATAAGTACAGACAACCCCCTGGCATTTTGTGAAAAGGTAGAATGAAACAGCCATCCCACCCACGGTTTTTTCAGGGCCATCGTCTTAACACCAACCAAATGAGTCTCCGAAAAGCAAATAATATCCGCCTTATATTTTTTAGCTTGCGACAGGACCAATGCTCTCTTTATTTTATTGTTAAGGCCCCTCATGTTCCAGCCGAGTAGGTGAAGCCCCTCAGATGCTACAAACATTGAAAGACGTTAGACTGGAAAACAGGAGAAAAGGAGAAAAAGGTGAAATGACACAATGACAGAGAATACCTCATCAGAGCACATGTAGATCAGAGCAGCAGGCATACAAATACGCAAAAGAGAGAAGGAGAAAAAGTTCGGAGCAATCGAGAAACAAGGATGCCAAAACACATCCACCATGAGTATAAAGATACATTGCAGCCTTAAATCACCAGCAGTACTTGACCATAACAAAAAATACCAATATTTAAGCAAAAAAACAATAAAACAGCAACAACCCAACCACCCCCCACCCTGTACATCCATCAGGAACCTAGATATCCCCGACCAAACTTCCCGTTACCTAAACTAAAAAAAAAACTAAATAGTAAAGGTCGTAAAAAGGGAACAGTTAGGAGTAGACACCCCCAACTACTATATCACAGCAAGGGCTCCCTGTAAAGGAGAGTGGCCCCCGGTAAAAAGACATACAAATAAACCTTCACATACAATAGTCAACCATATGAACTCTCACATAATTAAAAAAAAAAGAAAAACCTGAGAGAGAGAGAAAAAAACCACAGAATAAACTGGCGGTACAATAGGAGCTCCACTCAGCGAGGTGCACGGGGTCTCTGCTAGCCTCGGCATCTCTCGGAGAGTTGAAGAAATGGGTAGAGTCCTCATATATCACCCGCAGTCTGGCAGGGAACAGCATTGAATACTGAATCTGCCTGTCCCTCAGCTTTCGTTTGACCTGAAGAAATTGGGACCTGGATTTCTGTACGTCCATAGCAAAGTCAGGGAATACAGACACAGAGTGGTTATCAAACTGCAACGGACCGTGCAACCTGGCCAGGCGGAGAATGGCATCCCGATCCTTGAAGTGGAGCATGCGGGCAATAAAGGTGCGCGCTGGGGCACCGGGAGGGGGGGCCTGAAAGGGTAAACGATGTGCGCGCTCCACCGCGAATTGTGCACTAAAATCATCTTTTTTAAACACACTGAGTAGCCAGTCCTCCAAGAATTTTTCTGGATGTGTACCCTGAGCTCGCTCAGGCAGCCCCACAAAGCGTACATTATTTCTTCGTAAGCGGCCCTCCATATCCGAAAACTTGGTTTTAATAGCAGCCATCTGGGATGAAAGGTCAGCGACACTATCCTTGAGTGGTGCAGTCACATCTTCAATGTCAGAGACACGTTGCTCTACACCCCCCACACGCTCACGCAGCCTTTGCATGCATGACGAATAATTGAGATATCAGCCTGAACCTGGCCGATCTTGTCCATCACCCTCGTCTCAGACGTATTGATGGCTTGCAGAATTTGCTGTGTGGATTGCATAACATTAGTAACAGAGGTTTCCTCCGAAGCGTGCTGCGGTGAGGGAGGCGGTGTAGCCTGGGTATGCTGGGATGTCGGCCCGCGTGGATTTCTAGCAAATCTTTCCAAGCGTGCAGCATTGCTGTTTTTTCCCATACTACTGCAGGAGGAATAATCGCTCCAGGAAAAAAAAGAGTAAATAAGCACAAAGAGAGTGGCAAAGTCTTATATAGTGAAGCTTGGAGTACAGTAGCTGCTTCAGGGAATTAAGAAACACAAAATGCACCCCTGAGTGTGATCAAACAGGATCCAAGATAAACAGGACACAGTCCGTATTCATAGAAGGCAGTGCAGCACATCAGAATTGTAATCCAAATATGTTGAGAGAGACTCAGGCAACCAGCCCAATGCTGGGCCCAGGCATAAACATATATACTGCAGCACACTGGGTGGGAAGCAGCAGGCCTCTGTAATTGCCAGCAGCAGTTAATAATGGAGCATGTGTCCCAGCACCACAGAGAGGGGAGGGGAGAGTACCTTGTGCAGGGAGAGGTCACAAGCAGGGCAGAAGGCGCTGCTGCGGGCCGGGGAGGTCCCTCCACAATGTCCAAATCTCTGCAGGTACAAGGCGCACAGCGGCGCCAGACGTCTCAGGGGGTGCAGGAGAGGTTCACACAGCAGCAGATGAGTGTGAATTCCAAAAACACTGGGGTTAAGGATGGGTTCAAGGATGAAGAATAGGGAGCTACAGCAGCCTGCTGCTTACTCCATGCTGTGCCAAGCCACGCCCCACAGTCCAGTGCCGGCTGCTTTATTTTTACCCTGCAATTTAGATTTCATTTTGAACACACTCCACCCAAATCTAACCTGCACATGGTTTTGCCCAACTGCTAACAAATTTGCTGCTGCGATCAACTCTGAATTACCCCCATAGTACATTAATACTTTATTTTTACATCTGGACCTGATTCATAAGACATTTGTAACGTTGCATAACCTCAATAAAACCTTTTTGTTTAAATTTCTGTATCATCAGATGTAACATGTGCAGAGAGAATTAGATTTGGGTGTGGTGTGTTCAATCTGCAATCTAAATTGTAGTGTAAAAATAAAGCAGCCAGTATTTACCCTGCACAGAAACAAAATAACCCACCCAAATCTAACTCTCTCTGCACGTTATATCTGCCTCCCCTGCAGTGCACATGGTTTTGCCCAACTGCTAACAAAGGCCCTCATTCCGAGTTGTTCGCTCGCAAGCTGCTTTTAGCAGCATTGCACACGCTAAGCCGCCGCCTACTGGGAGTGAATCTTAGCTTTGCAAAATTGCGAACGAAAGATTCTCAAAATTGCGAATAGAAATTTCTAAGCAGTTTCTGAGTAGCTCGACACTTACTCTGCCACTACGATCAGTTCAGTCAGTTTCGTTCCTGGTTTGACGTCACAAACACACCCAGCGTTCGCCCAGACACTCCTCCGTTTCACCAGCCACTTCCGCGTTTTTCCCAGAAATGGCAGCGTTTTTTTACACTCACCCATAAAACGTCCAGTTTCCGCCCAGAAACACCCACTTCCTGTCAATCACACAACGATCACCAGAACGAAGAAAAAACCTTGTAATGCCGTGAGTAAAATACCAAACTTCTTAGCAAATTTACTTGGCGCAGTCACAGTGCGAACATTGCGCATGCGCAATTAGCGGAAAATCGCTGCGATGAGAAGAAAATTACCGAGCGAACAACTCGGTATGAGGGCCAAAGTTCCTGCTGCGATCAACTCAGAATTCCAAGTTGATCGCAGCAGGAAATTTTTTAGCAGTTGGGCAAAACCATGTGCACTGCAGGGGAGGCAGATATAACATGTGCAGAGAGAGATAGATTTGGGTGTGTTGTGTTCAATCTGCAATCTAAATTGCAGTGTAAAGATAAAGCAGCCAGTATTTACCCTGCACAGAAACAAAATAACCCACCCAAATCAAACTCTCTCTGCAAATGTTATATCTGCCTCCCCTGCAGTGCACATGGTTTTGCCCAACTGCTAAAAAATTTCCTGCTGCGATCAACTTGGAATTACCCCCATAGTGCACAAATATTATGTAGCACTTTACAGAGAACATTTGGCCATTCACATCAGCACCTTCCCCAGTGGAGCTAACAATCTATATTTTCATATCACATGTACACACAGACATATTCACGCTAGGGTAAATTATGTTGTAATCCAATTAACCTATAAGTATATTTTTGGGTTATGGGAGGAAACCGGAGCACCTGGAGGAAACCCACGCAAGTATGGGTAGAAAATACAAACTCCACACAGTTAGGGCCATGGTGGGAATCAAACTCATTACCTAAGTGCTGTGAGGCAGTAATGCTAACCATTACACCAGATATATCAGCCATGCTGCAGGGCTGACGCAATGTGTCTGTGAACAGCGCCGTTCACAGACATATCAGGTGCACAAATAAACCAATGCACTGTTCATCCATCAGCTGTACAAATGATATACAGTATCATATAGAAATAGAATTTCATGGCTGATAAGAACCACTTGGCCTATCTAGTCTGCCCATGTACACACACACACACACACACACACACACACACACACACACACACACACACACACACTTGTTAATTTTTGTCTGGAGCCAAATTAAACTGCCAGTATATTTTTGGATTGTGGATAAGGAAACCCATGCATGCACTAGGAGAACATATAAACTCAACCCCAGTTAGGGCCATGGTGGGACTCTAACTGCCCTAAAGTGTATCCAGTATTATAGGCCCTACACACTAGGCGATATGAGTGAAAGATATGAACAATCTTGTTCATTAATTAACGAGATACCGTTCATATCTTTCAGTGTGGAAGCCCCGTCGCTTGTGCACGCAGGCCAATATGGACGATCTCGTCCATATTTGCCTGCACTGCTATGGGGCCGGGTGACGTGGGGAGTGAAGAAACTTCACTCCACCGTCACTGCCCCTCTGCCGCCGGGTCGGCCGTATCCGCCTTCGGGCAGCTCGGCGGCGGATCGCGCAATATGTAGGGCCCTTTAGATTGCAAGTCTCTGGGATATATGTTTACTGTACGGCTCTTCCAAATATTTGTAGTAGTTGTATTTATTTGTAGACTACTGAAATTTAAAAGCTTTATTGAAAATTCCCACTTTTTTAGGCTTCAAAAACATTTGAGGGAGGAAAAATAAAACAGTTTAGAACAATTTCTGTGTTTCAAGAGATCTTAGTCAGTTGCAATTGGTAATTTCAATAAATTATATATTTGAACCAGTCTTTTATTACTGACATCTTGCCCGCTCTATCACCAAAGCAACTCACATCTTTCTACTTGCCTTGAAACTTACAATTCAGGAAAAGCTCTAAAATATTGCCAATTTATCTAGCAGACCTTTCAATTTTAAAACATTTAATTTTTATTTTGTCCACATGTTTTTTCAGTTAATTCACATTAACTTATAATTGTTTATTGATTTTGTGATAGCAATAATGAAATACAGTGAAATCACTTTTGCAATGTTTTTATTCTTTTTTTATTCAGACATATTACAGTTGATGCCATAGTACAGAGGTTTTCAAACTCTGCCATAAAAGTTCAGGTTTTTAGAAAATCCATACCTGAGCCCAGATAGTTAAATCAAATTTACTGAGGTACCAGTCAAATTGACTAAATTATGTCACCTGTGCTCAAGTATTGATCTCTTTAAAACTTGGACTATAGTGGTGGAGTTTGAGAACCTCTGCCACAGTAATTGTAATGGGCAGTTGTAATGGGCAGTCTCTTTTTTTCACCCCGAGGTCTTTATGATTTAACTTTTTTCCTATAATATCAACAGAGAATCAAATCTTAATTACTCATGTTGTGTTGGAATTTGTCTGATCTGAGTTTAAAGCAGGTACAGTATATCACATTTAGACCAGGAGCAAAATAGAGCAATCACAGATAAATTTGCTCCTTCTGACAAATTATCTTCCCCTTTCACATCTTGGTGCATGTTAAATTTAATTTTTTTTAATATGTATATTTTTTAAAAAACTTTGAACTTTAAGAAATATAAGATGTGAAGAGGGATTGACCGGTTTACCTGTGGCTGCTTTATTTTTACTTCTGGTCCAAGTAGAGAATGCTCAGTGTATGCAATGTAGTTAAAAACATTGGGCCAAATTCAGAGTTTATCGCAGCAGCAAATTTGTTAGCAGTTAGGCAAAACCATGTGCACTGCAGGGGGGGAAGATATAACGTGCAGAGAGAGTTAGATTTGGGTGGGGTGTGTTCAAACTGAAATCTAAATTGCAGTGCAAAAATAAAGCAGCCAGTATTTACCCTGCACAGAAACAAAATAACCCACCCAAATCTAACTCTCTTTGCAAATGTTATATGTGCCACACCTGCAGTGCACATGGTTTTGCCCAACTACTAACAAATTTGCTGCTGCGATAAACTCTGAATTACCCCCATTGTGTGGTGTGTTTTTTATTTGTGTACATTCCAAATATATAATTTTCTTATGCATTGCTAATGCACATATTTTTTTTATCATATTTTGTGAGCTTGTTCAGGCTAGTTTAAAAAATTTCCAGGTGTTTTTATGGGGACCTGATTTTTTTCTGAAAATGAAATGATGAAGTGCACAATGCATAGTATTTAGACTAGAACATCAAAATTTAGGACATTCAGGTAAGGTGACAAAATTCACATCATATTTTCTAGTAATTTCAAAATAAAGTGACAGTAGAAAAATGTATTACATGATATGTTAGTTTGGATTACTGAGAGTTTTAATTATGGGGAAAAGTAAAGATTTAGATGTCTATTTCAGAAGGGTTGATAACCTTTTGGCCTAGTAGACAAAAAAGATATTTCTTTTTCATCCACTAGGGGTCACTGGAGTACTCTTGGGATATGGACAGTTCTGCAGGAAACAAGGCACTGAATAAATTCAATTTGGAACTACTCCTCCCCTCCATATCCCAGAGTACCCCAGTGTTTTTTCGGTGCTCACAGAGCAACATGGCTGTGTAAAGATTATCCACACTTATTGGATTTTTTTATTTTTCTTCTTTTTAACTTTTCCACATCCCTTCCAATAGGCGTGGGTCCGGGATAGTGGAAGCTGCTACAAGCAGCTGTGGCGTGTTGGGCCTCTCTAAAAAGAGCTCCCTCACAAACCACGTGCAGGACTACCTGCAGGAAAGGCTGGACGGATCTTACAGAAGAAGCCCCGTCACAGCCCCTCACCACATGGTCCAGGTATGTTGGACGGGGCGGTCAGCTCACGCTGCCGCCCCGCTGTGTGGGGACACTGTGATTAGTTGCGAGCCGGCCGCTTCCAGTGCCCGCTATCTGGTGACCGCTAAGGAGAGATGCCTCCCGCCGCTTCCGGAGCCGCGCCGGCCACGATCTCCATGCATAGGCGGCTCTATGCAGCACGCTCCCCGCAACCGCTTCCCGGCCTTCTCTCCAGCTTGAATGTAAGCCCGGCTCTGTGTAATAGAGAGCGATACACGGAGCACGGGGGGGGAGCACACAGCAAGGGGGAGAAGTGTGCTATTAGCAGCAGCGCTGCATGTGTATTAGAATAGGCTATTAAGCCTTTTTTAACATAATTCACTTATAATGTTTTAAGTCTGCACTTTGTGTTATACTGTAAGCATGGGGGCATATTTAACCATGCTTCCTGTTTTTCCTGTTGTGTTTCCTGAATTTCCTGTACTACATCTCTACTCCATTGAAGGCGCAGGGTTGTAGGGGGATTTTGGGGATCAGGTTTCATATTGCTGGCGTGCACTGCACTTGGCCAGATATATATATATATATATAGAGAGAGAGAGACACCTTAGTGCTATTTACTGAGTCGGGCAAGTTGTCTGTCTTGTATTGTTTGTCTGCATAATGAGTAAGACACCAGCTAAAACTAAAAAGCTGTTTCACTGCAAGGTCTGTAACAGTGTGTTACCGGATGGGTCTACCACATGTACAGTATGTTTTGTGACTTCAGCTACAAATATAATTTCCGCTCCGGTTGCAAATCCAGTTTTATCCCCGGACCCTCCATGGGCTATGCTTGCAGATGTTCTGGCTGGATTGCAATCAGAAATGGCCGCCACTCGGCAAGAGCGGGAGGCGGTAAGATCGGAGTCTATGGTGAGACCACTAGAACTACCGGAGGGGTCTCAGCCTTACCAAAAGTCCAAGTCCTCTTTGGGTAGAAGGGATAATTTTCATTTGTCTTATAATTTACCAGTGTCTGCTATGTTGCTTTCTGACGATTCTATGCCAGACCTCACTGCGCAGGATGAGGGTGAGGAGGGCGAAGTAAACCAGCAGTCAGATGGTGACGATTTTGACAGCCCGGGCATTGATAATCTCATCAGAGCAGTGCATCAGTCTCTGAAGTTTACAGAAACTGAGGAGCCTCTGACAAATGATGAGGTCATCTTTACTAAACGACAGAGAACTCCAATGTGTTTTCCTGTTTCGGAATCTCTTAATAAGATGTTGCTAGAAACACGAAAGAATCCGGATAAACGATTTTCTATACCTCGCAGATTTAAGTCTAGTTACCCGTTTCCAGACTCTGTAACAGCTACATGGGAGAATCCACCATTGGTGGATTCATCTGTGTCTAAACTTACAAAGAAATTAACCATACCAGTACCAACTGCTACTACACTTAAGGACCCTTCGGACCGTAAAATAGAAGCTATGCTAAAGTCCATGTATATAGCAGCAGGGGTGTTGCTTAGACCTGGGTTGGTTGGCATTTGGGTAACTAAGGCGCTAATGGTATGGATAACAGAACTCAAGTCTGCCTTAAGTGATGACCACCTTATACTTCTCGCTGATCAAATCGGGGAAGCTGCGGACTATCTATGTACAGCTTCTACTGACATCTGTCAGCTCACTTCTCGCCTTTCATCATCGCTGGTTACAGCACGACGAGCGCTCTGGCTGCGTTCTTGGCAGGCGGAGGTTAAAAAAGGTATAGAGGCGTTACCTTACGGTGGCGAGAAGTTGTTTGGTCCTGAATTGGACAAATGGATTTCTGAGGCCACGGGAGGAAAGTCTGTTTTCTTACCATTGCCTCCAACAGTACCTAGAAGGAGATATTCTGGACCTGCGTTCAAATTCTTTAGACCTCAGTCCTTTCGCGGGCGTGGCAGAGGAACGGCCACACCTGGTAGACGAGGTCGGGGACGTGGTTTCAAACAAATCAACACCACTCGTCAGGACGCTAAGGTCACCGGCAAGCCAGTGGCATGACGGGCTCCCAGCCCATCTCGGATCTCCAATTGTGGGAGCACGCCTTCAGACGTTCCAGTTGGCGTGGTTTCAGACGTCCACAGATGGGTGGATCCGCAATTTAGTGTTAAAAGGTTACAAAATAGAGTTCGACTGTCTCCCGCCAATGCGGTTTTTCAAGACAGGACTGCCTGTGTCGGACGACAAAAAGGCGGTTCTGCAGATTGTTATTCAGTCTCTGCTGGATGCAGCAGTTTTGATTCCGGTCCCTGTACACCAACAGGGTCAGGGTTATTATTCCAGTCTGTTTGTAGTACCCAAGCCGGATGGCTCAGTCAGGCCAATATTGAACTTAAAGTGTCTCAATCAGTACGTCACTTACTACAGATTCAAGATGGAATCTCTGCGTTCAGTAATTGCAGGTCTAGAGCCACAGGAATTCATGATTGCACTGGATCTCAAGGATGCGTACTTACACATTCTGATTTGGCCACCTCATCAGAGGTTCTTGCGATTTGCAATACGGCAGAACCATTACCAGTTTCAGGCTTTACCGTTTTGCCTCTCGTCAGCGCCTCGGGTATTCGCCAAGGTGATGTCTGTGATGATAGCTCATCTCAGATCCCTAGGAGTGATAATAGGACGATTTGCTCATCAAAGCTCCGTCTCAACAAATGCTCCTCCAACAGGCGTTGCTAACATACAATGTACTGGTTCACCACGGTTGGATTGTCAACTTCAAGAAATCACATCTAATTCCGTCTCAACTAATTCAATTCCTAGGTATGATTCTCGATACGGTAAATCAAAGAATTTACCTACCAGAACAGAAAGTACAGGTCATTTGTCATCTGGTACAATTAGTGCTCAAGCCACGCACAGTCTCGGTTCATTTGTGCATTCGCCTCTTATGCACAATGGTGGCAGCTTTCGAAGCGCTTCAGTTTGGAAGATTTCACTCACGTCCTTTTTCAACTGGATGTGCTCGCACAGTGGTCGGGCTCGCATCTGCAGATTCACCGCAGGGTGAGGTTGTCGCCACGGGCCAGAGTGTCTCTACTCTGGTGGCTCAAAGTACAGAATCTAACCACAGGGAAACGGTTCGGCGCCTGGAATTGGATAATTCTCACGGCGGACGCGAGTCTCAGAGGTTGGGGAGCTGTAGTTCAAAATGATCAGCTCCAGGGTCTTTGGGCGGATCACGAAAGATTGCTGTCTATAAATGTCCTGGAACTCCGGGCAATGTACAATGCGCTACGACAAGCAGTGCACATGCTTCGGTCTCAGACTGTTCAGGTGCAGTCAGACAATGCGACGGCGGTCGCATACATCAACAAACAAGGAGGAACGAAAAGCCGCATGGCAATGCGGGAAGTAGCTCGAATCCTCAATTGGGCCGAGTATCACCAAGTGATATTGTCGGCAGTATTCATTCCGGGAGTGGACAACTGGGAGGCGGATTATCTCAGCCGTCGGGATTTTCATCCAGGAGAATGGGCATTAAATCCAGTGGTGTTTCACATGCTGGTCCAGAGGTGGGGTCACCCTCAAGTGGACCTGATGGCATCTCGCCACAATCATCAAACGCCCCAGTACGTGTCCAGAACGAGAGATCCAAAGGCAGTGGCGGTGGATGCTCTCACAATCACGTGGCCATGCAGCCTCGTGTATCTGTTTCCACCGTTCCGCTTGCTCCTCCTGTTGCTAAAACGCATCAAAAGAGAGTCCGTCACAGTCATACTAGTGGCGCCTCGGAGAGCTTGGTTCTCGGATCTCCGCGGACTACTCGCAGACGATCCTTGGCCGCTCCCACTGCGTTCGGACCTGTTACAACAGGGTCCGTTCGGACCTGTTACAACAGGGTCCGTTCCTTTACCCCGATTTAGCGCGGCTGCGTTTAACGGGGTGGCTGTTGAGACCGCCCTCTTAAGAAAAGAGGGCATTCCAGAATCAGTTATACCAACCATGTTACGAGCTAGGAAGCCGGTTACGGCAGCCCATTATTACAGAATTTGGCGTGCCTATATAGGTTGGTGTGAAGCTCGTAAGTTTCCAACTTCATCTTTCAAGTTATCCCGTCTGTTGTTATTTCTACAGATGGGGTTAGATGGAGGTCTGCGTTTATCCACACTAAAAGTGCAGATATCTGCGTTGTCAATTTACTTTCAGAGAAGATTGGCTCTATTGCCGTCGGTACACACTTTTCTGCAAGGTGTCCTCAGAGTACAGCCTCCATTCACTCCACCTACTGCGCCATGGGACTTGAATCTGGTTTTAGATTACTTACAGTCTTTATATTTCGAACCCTTACAACAAGTGTATATTAAGTTTCTCACTTGAAAAAAAAATTTCTCCTAGCCTTGGCTTCGGCAAGGCGTGTTTCAGATTTGGGTGCCTTGTCATGCAAGCCACCGTATTTAGTGTTTCATGATGACAGAGCGGAACTTCGGACGAATCCCGCTTTCCTACCAAAAGTAGTGTCCTCTTTTCACATGAATCAACCAATAGTAGTTCCTGTGTTAACAGGTGATTCTGAAACCTTGGATGTGGTACGCGCACTACGCGTTTATGTATCCCGAACATCTACAGTTCGTAAGACGGATACGTTGTTTGTTCTCTACGATGCTACCAAGATGGATTGGCCAGCTTCTAAGCAGACCTTATCCAGATGGATAAGATTGACCATACGTCAGGCTTACCTTCATGCTAGGATACAGCCACCTACATCAGTAACAGCTCATTCCACACGTTCTGTGGGAACGTCAGGGGCAGCTGGTCGTGGAGCTTCTACGACACAGCTTTGCCGTGCAGCTACATGGTCTTCAGTGCACACGTTTGTGCGCTTTTACAAGTTTGATACTTTTGCGGCATCAGCATCTAGCTTTGGCCGCCTAGTGTTACAGGTGCCAAACAGCTCTCCCGCCCGCGGGGGAAACTTTGGTACGTCCCAAGAGTACTCCAGTGACCCCTATTGGATGAAAAAGAAAATAGGATTTTGGTACTTACCAGGTAAATCCTTTTCTTTAAATCCATAGGGGGCACTGGACGTCCACCCAGAGCAGTTTTTCCTGGTTTGTGGTAAGTTCAGGGGATCTTATGGTAACACACTCTCACCGACTGGTTCAAATTATCAAGTTCTATCGGTTATGGTGTCAACTGTAAGTTGTCAGTAACGTTATGTGTCAACTTTATTGTTGTCCGTTTTGTTATATGTAATTCTCCATTGTCAACCTCTCTATAGCTCCTGTTCGGCTCAGTAAAAAAACACTGAGGTACTCTGGGATATGGAGGGGAGGAGTAGTTCCAAATTTAATTTATTCAGTGCCTTGTTTCATGCGGAACCGTCCATATCCCAAGAGTACTCCAGTGCCCCCTATGGATTCAAAGAAAAGGATTTACCTGGTAAGTACCAAAATCCTATTTTTTCTAATTTACCAAAATCTAAGCCCTGATTTCTCCATTGTAACTTTTTTTTTCCAACATTTAACCAGCACTCCCTACCAAGTGGTTGGCAAAATTGGTTTATGAAGTAGTGATATTGCTAAATTGTAAAACGTATTATATTATTTCCACAATCAGTTTATGAAGCAGTGAATAATTTTGAAATATTGAAAATATTATTAAATTATACAAAATATTATTAGATTGCTTCTACTATACAGTGTATTTATTAAGATATTTTGATATGTTTTAATATATAATTTAAAAAGTATAGTATTATGAACCAGGCATATGAAGGGTTAACTCAGCCCCACTATACTTGTATAATGCTGGACCCCGCACTGCAGGGTTCTCCCATCTCTATCACTGCAGTGAAAGCTGTTGGTAGGGATACGGGCACAACTCTCAATTATTATATAGATCTCAAGTAACCAAATGAAAAGTTTTACTTTTTTTTTATCATAATACAAAAAAATAAGAATATAAAATGTCCAATCACACGAGTTGTTAAATTATATTTCTTCTGCAGATTTCATAGGGTGCCACAGGGAAACATCAGGATTTTAGTTGTGGATGGAGAGTCCGGGCACCAAACAGTTAAAGCTTTTTATTGTAAAATATTAAATACTGTAAGATAATAAATTTGATCTATTATTTACATTTTAATATAAACATTTATAATATATATACTTAAAAATCAGTAAATTGACTGTAAAATACAACTGTATATATCCAATAGGTAAAAAAAAATACTAAATTATAATATGATAATGATTTCCTATATAAGATGCAATATCAAATAATGTATTTATACTTGCGAGAGGACGGAGTTGTGACTGATAACTGTATATTAAGTTATACTTTAATGTCTTTACTTATTTTTTTGTATAACAGTTTAATTGTGACATTGTCAAAGAATCACAAAGTAATAACAAAACATTATATATAATGTTAGTTATCCATAAGACTCTTAAGCAAAGGTCAAACAATAAGAACCAAAAGTCAATGCCAACAAAGAATTTTCTTTTTTGTTAATGGAACAGAAAGAAATAAGATCAGGGTAAGAAATGGTCAGGGATCAAGGGAGGGAATGGGGAAAAGGACAAGGGAAGACTAGAGGTGATACATACTATTATGCACCAGAGTCCACATGAGGTCAATAATAAAGAAGACACTAAAGCATCTTTCTGACAGGTTCAGAATATGAAATAAGTGGAAAGTAAAACAGTGAAGGCCAATATGGGTGTAAGGACCATTAAATATTACAAGGAAATGCAAATCATAACAGCTTAAATGCATACATTACCTACATGCAGGGCTGGCAACAGAAATCTTGGGGCCCAGTACAGTGATATCTCTGGGGCTCCCTCAGATTATATATAAGCCACTTACCATGGTGAAAGACTCACCTGTGCTGCACTCCTTAGTACCTAGACCTGGACAGCAGGTAGCATGCGGCCCTCACACCCCACCAGAAAAGGCCGGCGCAGGGCAACTGACTCCTGGCCAGGGGAGCTGCTGCCATGTCCCATAACTGAGCTGAACCCGGAAGAGCGGGTGCACACTCTCGCCACACAGTTAGTGTGTGTGAGAGGCTCCTGTCACTATGCCTACAGCTCGCTGCCCTATTTGGACAAGACGGCTCACATCACTGCCAGACACTAAGTGGCATATCTTTGGGGCCTCCCTGAGTCTTGGGGATCGGTTCAGATGTCCCCTTTGATCCCACCTGTAGCCGGCACTGCCTACAGGACGAATAAAACAGTCATTAAGTTAGGAGGAGATGAGTCAACGCCACTTTGGTAATTTGGCGCAACAGGAACCATGATGCGGATTCTAATATTTTCACAATATGGGACAGTGTCACAATATATGGATCCCTTTTCTTGTAGAAGCGTTGTACTCCTTTTTGTAGATTAGAAAAGGTATACCTTCAATCATAATAAATTAGATCAAGGAGAATAGCCTTAACATCACTAAGGATGCAGATTTGTCTAACCATTTGCGAAGAATAGCCTTTTATAGCTATTGTGACTATTAGCATTAGGAGGGTGATTAGTTGTGTTATATTAGAGTCAGCTTTCCATCTGAGAAAGTTGGCAAACAGCAGTGGAATCGGATGAAAACATAAACGTAGATTGATTGATTAATAAATAAATACTAAAATCTTGTTCCAAAATCGACGGATCTTAGGGCATGACCACATGTTATGGATAAAATCTGCACGCGAGGCAGTACATTTCTGGCATTGACCAGTCTCCTCCTACAATATGCTGTATGACTTCTTTGAATTTGTGTCACATACTGTATGCCCTATTAATAAATGTATAATGCACCTCTTGCAACATGGAGGAACCTAAAGCTTTCAATATTTTGGCGATTGGAGCTATAATGATTTGAAGATCAGTAATCTCAATGACATCTCTGGCCCAATAATTTATGCAGATCCCTGGCTAGTAAATCTGAGTACAAAAGCCTAATCCAGGAATATGTGCGTAGGTAATGGAGGAGAGAATCAAATTTGTTTACAGCAGTGAGGTTTATAAGCTAACGAGGAGGATGGTTTAGAGGAAGCGTAGTGTCTTAATTGTAAGTACATGTAAAATTGCAAATTTGAAATTTTTCTTGTAGTTGTTGTAAGGAAAGAATATGGCCTCCAGGGTCGAAGACGTCGCAAATAATTTTAATCCCTTTACAGGCCCAATTAAAAAATCTTTGATTATGTAGTGATGGTAAGAATTCTGTGTTTCCCCAGATAGGAATGTAGGGGGAGCTGGTGTGGTTCTTCCTAATCTCTTATGAATCATTTTCCAAGCTGAATACGTATCTTTAAAATAGGCATGATTTATTATGTGAGGAGGAATACAGTAACAAGGCAGCAGGGGCATTGGGCGAGAATAAGGCCTCATACAGAGGAGTATTCATGAAATTGTTATGGTTAAGTAGCCAGTCTGTGGTATATCAGAAAAACGCAGAATATGATAATATTTGAATGTCGGGCAAGGCCATTCCATCGATGGCTTTCGGTTGGGTCAAACGGAAATGAGAAATCTTAGGTTTTTTGGATTGCCATACAAATTTTATAAATGCTCTACTATATAATGCAATATCAGGTTTGGACATTTCAATTGAGAGCATCTGTATGCAATAGAAGAGTTTAGGAAATATTACACTTTTAATCAGCGCAATTCTGCCCAAGAGTGAGAGGGACAAGTGCATCCAGTTTTGTAGTTGAGATAAAATAGATCGTATGATTGGGGAGAAATTTAGATCATACAGGTGTTGAATCTTAGCGGAGATATGTTTTCCCAAATATTTTAAAGATGTGCTGGAGACACGAAATTGTGATAATGCAGACAATGAAAGAAGGCCATCGCAAGTCTGAGACAATAACAGAATCTCGGATTTCTGAATATTAACACGGTATCCTGCAAACAAACTAAATAATGTGATACAATCCATTATAGCCGGTATGGATACAGTTTTATTGGAAATTAATATCATTATATAGTCGGCAAAAAGCGATAATTTCAATTCTATTGAGCCCAGCTTAATATAAGTGTACATAGAGAGATTACTAAGTGCTATAGCCAAAGGTTCTAATGCTAGCGCAAATAGCAGCCGGGGAAAGGGGGCATCCCTGTCTAGTCCCACATTGCATAATAAACAAAGAAAACAGATCTGTTAAGATTTGCGATGATTGTGCGGTGTACAAAGTAAGGATAAGGGTAATGTAGAGAGGAGGGAAGCCAAACTTCTGAAGAGTGTCATAGAGGTGATCCCAGGTTAAGCCATTTCAGCATCCAGCGACAGCAAAAAACTGGGATCACCTCTAGGAGAGTTCCCTGCATAAACAACCGCAGATAAAACTTTATGAATATTTGTTACAGAGTGCCTTTTCCAAATAAAACCAGACAGATCGGTATGTATTACATTAGGAAGAATGAGTTTAAATCATTCTGCCAAAATGTTAGTAAAACATTTGTAGTCTGTATTGAGTAGGGATACTGGCCTATATGAGGAAGGCAATGTGACATCTCGGCCAGGCTTAGGAAGCATTTTAATAAAGGCTGGATTAAAGTGCAAAGGTGAATGATTAGTTTTAATTATGGAGTTATAAAAATCAGTAAGGGAGGATTGAAGATGGGGGAGAAGGATTTTATAGAATTCTGACATAAGGCCATCTGGACTGGGCGCCTTCAGGGGTTTTGCCAACTTAAAAGCTTTTACAACTTCTTCTGCAGATATGGGGGCCAAGAGGGATTTGCATTGAGCTAAAGAAATTTGAGGTAGTGAAATGTTTGTCCAAAATCTGTCTCTATTACTTTTAAAGGTACAGGTATCAGAAAATACAGTGGATCTCCCGGAGATGTCAGTATTCCTAGTGCAGTTTTCAGTGTATGTACCTCACTTGACTGCCGGCCGGCTCGGAGTAAATTAGAGAGATGTCTCGATTTATTACCAAATTTCTGGAACATGTAACTACCTTTGTCGATATATTTCTCACCCAGCTGTGTAAGAATATTGTCATAGTGAGATTTAGCCGATTTGTAGGCCTGGACATTAGCTTCGGAAGAGTACACTTGCATTGTCTGATAAGAGTTTATTACATTTAGTTTTGCCATTAGTAAAAGAGCATTCTAGTCCTTTCTATATTTAGAGGAGTATAAAATAATAGCTCATCTTAAGCATGTCTTGGCCACTTGCCAAAATAGAGTGGGATCATCTGAGTGCATGGCGTTGTTGGCGACATAGTCAACCCAAGCTCAGTTTAGCATGTCTTTACATTTTTGTGATGCTACCCTTAATTTCGGGTTAGAGAATACTATTACCAATAGTTATTATAGCGCCTCCACCCAAACTTTTGTTCTAAGTTTTGTTAACTATAGAAAAGGGATTAGATTGGGACAACCCTAAACCCATAAATTATATTCCCTTTACAGGTCGAGATTCAGGATTACCTTTGTTTCCTTTGAAATCATTCACTTTTAGCCTAGCAATAGGTAAGTAATATGCACAGTAAACGGTAAACCTTATATAATACTCTTTTACAATTAATCACCATATAATAATACAACATAAATTCACTTGTCAACTTTAGTTTATAACAATTCAGATATAGTACAATGAATTAAATAATATATATTTAACATTTGACCCCCATGCAGCAATAATCCCAATATTCCGGTAGTTTTATAATATTGTAATTCACAGTTAACGCAGTAAGTCTTTATGTATATTTATATATATATATATATATATATATATATATATATAGCTAATGTATCCTCTCCTGACATGACCAATGTTAGCGCACTGAATATATATATATGTATATATATTTCTTTTAATTGAGTAGAAATCCTTTGAAAATAAAACTGTTGCCACCAAATAACAGATGAATGGCTACTCTACTGTAACTATTTGTATCCAAAAGTTTCTTTCCCTGCAGAGCCATTGTATCCTTTACTGGTGACTGTATCCAAGTCTTATACAAAGCACTAACCGGTAGTTCTCTTAGTTCCCACTAGGTGTCATTGCTCCCTCACTTTTAGACTCCTTTGACTGAGATGTTAAATACTACAGTGCCCTTGTCAGTATACTGTTGCAGTACTAGCGTTCCTGAGGGGTGGTGTTTAAATACTAATATGAGTAATCCTTTCCTTTTTATTCTTATATTTTAGAGGTCACCTTCCCTCATATCTTCTAAAAGTTACTGCCCTCTGCTCTGGTAAGTATTGGTGAGCATGAAGAGGTCCCTGAGTTCACTCTGTAAAATACCCCTTTAGGAGCTCCTAATAATAGTCTGTTTCTCATGAGCTGGTATATATATGTATATGAGGGATTATATGAAAGAGTCAGAGGGTACTCATAAACTTAGGTCCTTATTAAGCCACCTGGTTATTGAATGTTTCTACAATATTTGTGTGGATGCAGTGCAGGGTATAGCTAACAGACCTGAGACGTCTTCAGCCACTGCTCCGGATAGTGACCAGTCAAGTTCAGGCTCGGCTCCGCCCCCCTGCTCACCGATTGGATGACCTTCTATTCACACCTTGTCCTTATCACACAGCTCTCCCCCGCTCTAGCAATCAGCTAGGAAGCTGGTGATAGAAGCCGCTAGCACCCTCTATTCGCTCCTTGTCCTCATCAACCAGATCTCCCCCGCTTTCGTAATCAGTTAGGCTGGTGACAAATGCCGATGAATAAACGCTGCTCGAATGGACTCTGAACTGTACCACTGTCCTCCTCTGTGGTGCTTTAGCTTGGCGCCGCCTTCCTCTGTCTGTTATAGGCTTTATTTACTCTGGTAACCACGCTGTCTCCGGCGGCCACTGCTTCTGACACTCCCCCGGCCAGTCACGCCGGCGCTTCCTTTAGCCGCGCCTCCAGATCTTCCGGACGCTCCCCCGGCCAGTCACTTCTGTGCCGGCTCTGCCTCCTCCTGTAGTTGCGCCTACAGCTCTCCTCCCGGTCACTCCCCCGGCCAGCCACTTCTGCGCCAGCGCTGCCTCCTCCTGTAGCCGCGCCTTCAGCTCTCCTCAGATCCGCTGGGACCTCTGGCGTCTGCCGCTCTACTCTTCCATGGGCCCTATCAGAGGTAAGCCTCTCCCTCTGATGCCGCAATGTTCACAGCACAGCTCTTTCTGTGCAGCGCAGAGGGGAGAGAGAAGTAGACTCCTCAGCGGCTCCCACACATAACATCGATCAGCGCTAAAACTCCCCCTTTTATAGTCAGTGAAGAGTCCTCGTGAGACTACAGATAATTCCCGCTCACAGCGCGAGGCTCCTCTTGTCAGTTACAGTCTCGTGCCTGGTATAGTGAGGTATAGCCCAGTGTCACTGCAGTAATCAGCCAGCAATACCCTCTTATTACCTCAGATACCCATAAGCTTATTTTGAGGTATAAGATCTGGTCCCCATGTAAATTATTACACATATATACATATTCTTACACAGTATTCACAACATCAATCTTATCCCCACTTATTAAAGAGGACATATACCACAGGGTCACATTTCTCCCCCTGGTGATCTGTAAGATAAGCAAGTATTCCCATCACACAGATCACCACCTGTACAAATTTTTCAATATATCACAATCCTACGGGTGATGGACATTTCTTAATTAAAACCAACAGAATTGCCTATATAACCAAAGTACGGCCAGCTATTTACTACACTAGAGTGAACCATGAGAGGCTCCATTGTGGGACTCCCTAGCTTGTCATACGTAAGAATCCTGGGTGGCCTGCGTATTCTTTGAGGCCTTACATCACCGTTCTCTCCCCCACCTACTGAGGATTCAGTATCAAATTTAATAGAGGAAAGATCATAGGAGTCATTCTCTGGTTGAACTGTCAAAACACTATCACTAGAATCCTTCCCATAATTCTCTCCATTAGCTCTGTCTAGCTCTAAAGGGGTGGATTCCTTTTCTGTTGTGAACAACTGACTTTCTCTTAAAGTGGTGCCAACATGGGGAACATCATAGTCATAAAATATCCCCGATCACCATTGGATTTATCCTCCAAAGCATTGTCTTCTATGGGATGAGGGGGGACTTGAGAGGGTATTAATCTACCTTTCCCTGAGTTATTAGTGATATCTTCCCCTAAGGTAATAATAAACAGATGGTGTCTGTGATAGGTAAGTATAGGTCCTTCTCCATTCTCAGAGGTCAGTCGATATACGGGAATATCTGGTAATTTATCGATTATCCTGTATGGATTCTCACGCCACCTATTAGCAAGTTTTTGACGTTTTGGGAATCCTAGTCGCTTCAGTAAAACTCTATCTCCAGGTAACAGTATTTGTTCTTTGACCTTCTTATCGTAAAGTTGTTTATTCTTTTCTCCCTTTTTCTTGGACATTTTATGAACAATATCATAAGCTTCACACAATTCTTTTCTAAGTTTCTTGACGTATTATGTGTGCATGGGAGGGTTATGATTGCCCATAGTAGTTCCAAGGCAAACATCAATGGGCAATCGTGCTTCCCTCCCAAACATAAGAACATAAGGGGAGTACCCAGTGGCATCATTGATGGTACAATTGTAAGCATGACCCAACTGACATATGACGCCTCCATTGCATCTTATCTTTCATTGACAGTGTTCCAAGCATATTGAGTAATGTTCGATTGAATCTTTCAGGTTGTGGATCACCCTGCAGGTGGTAGGCAGAGGTCCTAGACTTCTTAATGCCACAACACATACACAGTTCTCTGATCAACTTGCTCTCGAAGTCTCGTCCTTGGTCTGAATGAATCCGGGCAGGCAGCCCATAATGCACAAAAATCTTGTCCCACAACGTTTTAGCCACTGTCAGTGCTCTTTGATCAGGGGTTACATACGCCTGCGCATATCTAGTGAAATGATCGGTAACTATTAATATACTGTATTACTTTCTTTACCATTTGGGCCCTCTAAAGACAGAAAATCAATACAGACCAATTCCATGGGTCCTGAACTGTCTATATTAACTAGTGGGGCCGCATGGGTGGGTAAGGACTTCCGGAGGATACAATTTTTACAATACTCCCCAATGTCCTGATTCATAAGAGGCCAATACACTCAAATCAATTGTTGAGTTTTCTCATATCCTAAATGCCCATGGTGGTTATGTAAGGATCTAAGAACCATTGTTACTTATTTGTATGGTACGACAAGTTGGTATTTAACTTCTCCCGATATCTTCTTAGTTTTCCTATAAAGTATCCCTTTCTTGAAATGTAATTTCTTTCACTGTTGTAGCAACACCTTAGCTTTCCGGGATAAAACTCTAGTATTCAGGATGGGACGAGCATAACTCAAATGATCCATTACCATTTTTAAATCAGTGTCTTCACTTTGGTCAGTTCTTATTTGGTCAGTCGACAATATTTCCAACCCTCCAAGTTCGGTTCTCGATACCCAACAATACATTAAAGGTAATACAGCATCAGATGCCCCCAAAGAACTTATCCTGTCTTGTGGGGTATTAAGTAATCCGGTTATTTATGACATAAACTTTGAACCGCTGGAGCTGGAACTTCGATCCATTCATCATTGCTACTACTAATGCAAGTATTTGGTAATCTGGATAGAACATCTGCATCGGTGTTATGTATTCCCAGCCTATACTTCAGACTAAAATGGTCATTTGCTAAAGCAGCCAACCATCGATGCTCAGTGGCGTCTAATTTGGCAGTTGAGTTTATGTAAGTGAGGGGGTTGTTGTCCGTTTGAACGATAAAACTTTCTCCGTAAAGATAATTATGGAATTTTTCAACTACGGTCCATTTTAATGCTAAAAATTCCAGTTTGTGTACTGCATATCGTCTTTCACTGGAAGTTAGTCCTCTACTAACATGACACAGGTTGCAATTGATCGTCTTGCCATTGATACAATACTCTCCCTAATCCTTCAAAGGAAGCGTCAATATGTAACTTGTATGGCAGTTCAGGATTGGCATAGGCTAACACTGGTGTATGAGTTAGACAGTACTTCAAACTTTGAAAAGCTTCCTCACAGGCAGTTGTCCAATGTTCACCAAATTCTTCCTGATGTTTGAAGTATTCCTTGCAATGGCTAGGATACTTTGTCTGATGACATTTGTTATGGGGTGGATATCCTTTGGTCAACTCAGTCAATGGACGGGAAATCTTAGAGTAATTTGGTACAGATCGGCGATAGAAGCCACAAAACCCCAGAAAGGAACGTAAGTCTTTTAACTTATTTGGATGGGGCCAATGCTGTACTGCTGCTACTTTATCCGGGTCTGTAGATACACCTTCTCGACTGACTACATGACCGAGATATCTAACAGTCTGTTGACAGAGTTTACATTTGTCAATGGATAACTTTAATCCTTTTTGTTGTAGCCTATCCAGTACTTTGATCAATCGGGCATTATATTCTGAGAGTGTTCTTCCAAAAACGATAATATTGTCCAAATAAACTAATACCTCTCGGTAGCACATATCCCCGATGGTCTGTTCCTTAGTTCTTTGAAATGTGGCCGGGGCAACTTTCACTCCCTAAGGCATTTTAAGAAATTCAAAAAAACCTATGGGACAAATAAAGGCAGTCTTGGCTCTGTCTTCTGGTTTCATGCGGATTTGATAGTATCCGCACCTCATATCTAAAACCGAGAACCATTGACTGCCTTGTAAACAATCTAAAGCCTCTTCTACTTTGGGCACTGTGTACTGATCGGTTATGGTACGGTTGTTTAAAGTACGATAATCGATAAATAATCTAATATTAACATTTTTCTTTCTGGCCACTACAATAGGGGATGCATAAGGGCTCTCAGAATCGGCTATGACATGGTTCTCAAGCAAAGTTTTTAAGTGCTGTCTCACATCATCAAAATCTGCCGGGGCTAGCCTACGTGACCTCTTCCTGAAAGGAGTAGCATCAGTTAACTTAATTCAATGCTCTACTCCTACTGCAGTACCCAAATCCCACTCTTCCACTGAAAATACAGGTTTTCTAAGATGGAGTTCACCCAACAATTTTTCTTGTCAAGAGAGTTAATATCACTACCATGGAAGCAGTCCATAAGTTTAGATTATAATGCTTCTGTCTCTCTCTGGGATGTTTGATCTATATTACACATATATATGCTGCTGTCTCCCACACTCAATATGTCTTGGGATGACTGAGGTGCACTGTTATACGTTGGGGTAATCATATTATCTTGAGTTAAACACCAATCAGATAAAGTTTTAAAGAGATTGGAGTTGGTTCCCACAATGACGGACACATTGCCTCGATCCCCAGGAGAATCAGGACATACTAAAACAATTAACGGTAAAGGTTCTTTATACCCATAGGGGAACTGAGAAAACTATTTGAGTGGATATGTATCCTAAATAGTGGTATTTTTGGGCACTTAATCCCCATATTACTAATCCATCAAATGGCAATAAAGGCACATCAGATGTTGTCGATACCAACTCTCAAATATGATCGACACTTGGGAACCACTGTCTAACAAAACCATACATGCTTGCCCATTTATCAATGCCTGTACGCTTGGAGCCTTTCCCATCATCCCCTCCGGAATGGGATCAGACCACTGGGCACTCCCCATTGCACACACTATGATAGGTCGGGAGTCGATGCGGGGTACATCGGCTTCTACATTTCTGTCAGTACGGACATTATTGTTCCTTCTATTATATCCATTTTGAGGACACTCAAAAAATCGATGTCCCTGTTGTCCCCACCGGTAACAGGTGATGTTATCCCTATTATCTTGTCTCCTAGCGTACCCTCTACCCCTTCCCATGGGCATCGCAACTGGTCTACTACTTTGTAAAGTAATGAGTTGATCCAATTTTCTATTTTGATCTAATAGCTTATATAATTTGTCATTGGCTGGTGAAACATCAAGAGAGGGTGATATGATTTTTACTCTTTTCAAACTTTTTTCTCTGTTCTCTATCTGGACTTCCTCTAACTTTACTTCTTTGATTAATTCACTCAGTGTAGGAGGGGTGGTTCTGGGCATACTGCATGTTAGTCGTTGAGCTACCGGATTACTAGTCAAAGCCCCTCTTAAGACATGTTTAATGCGTCTTTCATCGATTTCTCTCTGTTCAATCCCTCCTTTGTCTAAAAGTTTATAAAGGATTTTATACAAACGATAAATGTAGTCTGTGATAGTTTCATTTGGTTCTTGGTATGTACGATGGAGTTGAGATAGTATATCCCCTATTTCTTCTATTGTCCCAAAAGAATAATCCAAAGTAGTGAAGTAGTCTTTCAATGTAGCTTGAGAATTGATTCTACGTGTGGCATATATCCCCATAGCTGGACCTCGGAGACTCAACAATCCTGTTTTTTTTATATGTTCAGGGCATCTCCACTCCTCTGAATGCTGCTCAGCTGCTTCTCTCCAAACATCATAACTTTCTTCCCCAGTGGGTACAGGGAGTATCCCCGAAAAAACTCTTAATCTTCTATAACCACCCTCGTAGTGCCACCTCTCAAAGTGACTTACTACCTTATCCATGACTGCTTCTACTTGAGGCTCTATAGGATCATTATTAGGTAAATTAGTTTGTGAAAAGTCACCCATACTCTGGTGACTACTTTGATTTACCTCTACTCCATACTCAGGAGCTTCCGGGGCTTCTTTATCCCCTACAACTACTTGTCTAGGCCATATTATAATCCACCTTCTCCCCGGTGCACTTTCTACTAAAACATTAGGAGAGATTAAAGAAGCATCTAAATAATTTTGATTATTTATCAAAACTGCACAAGTTTCCCCTAGAGCTCCTTTCCACTTATCTATTATAACTGGTAATTTTATCCCACACAATTTGTTCACCTCTTCATCAGATATGTTGGTAAAATTCCCCACTATACCTACACTACTTCTCACATTCACACCTTGGTCTGTACACCAGGTATATATAGATCTTTTACTTATAACTTCCATTGTAAACAGGAGCGTATGATTGGTGCCCATCTCAGCAGTGCCTCCAGATGTAACCCTTAATTTCGGGTTAGAGAATACTATTACCAATAGTTATTATAGTGCCCCCACCCAAACTTTTGTTCTACTGTATGTTTTGTTAACTATAGAAAAGGGATTAGATTGGGACAACCCTAAACCCATATGTTATATTCCCTTTACTGGTCGAGGTTCAGGATTACCTTTGTTTCCTTTGAAATCATTCACTTTTAGCCTAACAATAGGTAAGTAATATGCACAGTAAACGGTAAACTTTATATAAGCATATTTACTCTATTACAATTAGTCACCATATAATAATAATATTACATATATTCACTTATCAACTTCAGTTTATAACAATTCAGATATAGTACAATTAAATAAATAATATATATTTATCATTAGACCCCCATTCAGCAATAATCCCAATATTCCGGTAGTTTTATAATGCAGGAAGTCTTTATGTATATATATGCATATATATAGCTAATGTATCCTCTCCTGACATGACCAATGTTAGCGCACTGAATATATATATATGTATTTATATTTCTTTTAATTGAGTAGAAATCCTTTGAAAATAAAGACTAATACTGTTGCCACCAAATAACAGATGAATGGCTACTCTACTGTATTTGTATCCAAAAGTTTCTTTCCCTGCAGAGCCATTGTATTCTTTACTGGTGACTGTATCCAAGTCTTATACAAAGCACTAACCGGGAGTTCTCTTAGTTCCCACTAGGTGTCACTGCTCTCTCACTTTCAAAAGTTACTGCCCTCCGCTCTGGTAAGTATTGGTGAGCATGAAGAGGTCCCTGAGTTCACTCTGTAAAATACCCCCTTAGAAGCTCCTAATAATAGTCTGTTTCTCATGAGCTGGTATATATATGTATCTGAGGGATTATATGAAAGAGTCAGAGGGTACTCATAAGCTTAGGTCCTTTTTAAGCCACCTGGTTATTGAATGTTGTTTCTACAGTATTTGTGTGGATGCCGTGCAAGGTATAGCTAACAGACCTGAGATGTCTTCAGCCACTGCTCCGGATAGTGACCAGTCAAGTTCAGGCTCAGCTCCGCCCCCCTGCTCACCGATTGGTTGACCTTCTATTCACTCCTTGTCCTTATCACACAGCTCTCCACCACTCTAGCAATCAGCTAGGAGGCTGGTGACAAATGCCGATGAATGAACGCTGCTCGAGGGGACTCTGAACTGTCCTCTGTGGTGCTTTGGCTTAGCTTGGCGCCGCCTTCCTCTGTCTGTTATAGGCTTTATTTACTCTGGTAACCACGCTGTTTCCGGCGGCCACTCCTTCTGACACTCCCCCGGCCAGTCACTACTGCGCCGGCGCCGCCTCTTCCTTTAGCTGTGCCTCCAGATCTCCTCCCGGACGCTCCCCCGGCCAGTCACTTCTGCGCCGGCTCACCTCCTGTAGCCGCTCCTTCAGCTCTCCTCCCTGATGCTCCCCCGTCCAGTCACTTCTGCGTCGGTGCCGCCCCCTTCTGTAGCCATGCCTTCAGCTCTCCTCAGATCCGCTGGGACCTCTGGCGCCTGCCGCTCTACTCTTCCGTGGGCCGTATCAGAGGTTGCCTCTCCCTCTGACGCCGCAATGTTCACAGCAGAGCTCTTGCTGTGCAGCAGAGGGGAGAGAGAAGTAGACTCCTCAGCGGCTCCCACACATAACATCGATCAGCACTAAACCTCCCCCTTTTATAGTCAGTGAAGAGTCCTTGTGAGCCCACAGATAATTCCCGCTCACAGCGCGAGGCTCCTCTTGTCAGTTACAGTCTTGTGCCTGGTATAGTGGGGTATAGCCCAGTGTCAGTGCAGTAATCAGCCAGTAATACCCTCTAATTACCTCAGATACCCATAAGCTTATTTTGAGGTATAGGATCTGGTCCCCATGTAAATTATTACACATATATACATATTCTTACACAGTATTCACAACATCACTCTTATCCCCACTTAGTAAAGAGGACATATACCACAGGGTCACAGTGAATTCACTAAAGAGGCGGGGAAATGCCAGTGTTTGTAGGAGCCTGTATCGCTAAAATCCTGTAGTGATACCCACACTGGGGCGTGGTCGGAGACCAATATGGGATCAATACCAGTGTCCAGCACTTGTGCTTTTAAAGTGGAAGAGACCAATAGGTAGTCTAAGTGGGAGACTGAGAGATGGGGAGATGAGAAACAGCTATACTCCCTATCTGTGGGATGATGTACTCTCCACATATCAGATAGAGATAGTTGATTACAGATGTATTTGATGCCTACCTTGCACGTTCGGGCAGATGCAAGACCTGAAGATTTTCTGTCAAGTGTTAGATGCTACCAAATTAAAATCACCACCTAGGATATGAGTGTGCATGCGGGTACAGGGAGTTAATATGAGACAAAAAATAAAATTTAGAATAGGAGTTAGGAGCTTAAATATTAGCAATAATATATCTGACCAGCTAAAGTGACGTCTAATATAAAAAAGCGCCCCTCTGGGTCTGTGCTAGTGTGATGTAGTTCAGCTGGTAAATCTTTACGAGCCAATATAGCTACACCTCTGGATTAAGATGAGTACGAAGCAAAGGCAAGAACCTATTGACGGAGCATGTTAAGGCATGTTCTATGTCAGCTAAGAGTGTTTCCTGTAACAGGGAAATATCAGCTTTAGCTTTGTTAAGGTACATCAGAGTGCGTTTCCTCTTAATAGGAGAATTGACACCCTTGACGTTCAAGGAACATATCTTAAGGACAGTCATATGTCCAGTAAAAAAAGTGCATGCCATGTGGATATACAGTAAATACTAGTGCAATAGCATGCGGCAGGGGTGGGAGAGGTGGAGAGAGGAAGGAAAGGCAAGGAAGAAAGTAAAAACATAACAATGGCGAACAGAGAAGTATGACCCCCCTAGTGGATTTAAATACAGTAACAAATGTAAAATAAAAGCAAAATTGTGTACGCAAAACATCACTTGTGTATGAGTAAATATATTTGGAGAACAGATCTACCTATATCTGTCTAACGAAATTCAAATGAAACCAACGCACAGGCATGAAGAACATATCTGGGATAATAATTGCAATGGAGCGTGGGTAGGTCCTAATATTCAGCCTGAGTCATCTGCAATTTGCTGGTCATCTGTAGCTGAGCGTTCCATATCATCGTCAATACAGAGGGAGCCGTGCTCATCTGAGGAGGCTCGATTGCAGGCGTGCACTCACGGCATGACTAGGTGATCCGTGTAGGAGAGCATCTCCATTTGTGCATGTGCGCCCGCCCAGATGGAGACGCTCTCCCATTCTACTGAATGGGGTGCATCTCTGTCACAGGCACACGCGCCCATACGGGACGGATATGCCTAGGCACAGATAGGCATAGCTCCATCTGTAAGAAAGTCTTGGTCTTCAGCAGGCGAGAGAAAATCTTTAAACTCCTTGCCATCATAGGGCGCTGGAAGGGAGCTACTCTCAAGTACAAAAGCATGCGGGCGGACTAGCCCTGTGCTGGGCGTCTCCCCACATGTCTGAGTAACTGATCGGCTACGATCAGGTCTGAATTAGGCCCTTAGATACGGAGACGATCAGGGAAGAGGTGAGCAAACTTTATGAACCCTTACGAGTTTCAAACAGATAGGTGCCATTTCAAGGTGGGCTCTGGCAACCTATGCAGAGTAGTCCTGAAACATCAGTAAGGTGAGGTTACGCGATTTCATCCGACCAGCTTGTCTGGCAGCGGACCATAGGATCTTTTGTTGATGGAAGTTAAGGCAACAAAAGATTAGAGATGAGCGGGTTCGGATTAGACGCCAGAATTATCGCAAAATCAGATTTTCTGGAATTTTCTTATTGCTTAACCAAAACACATGATATCCGAGATCCAATATGGAGATTCGAGTAAAACCAAACCCGCTCAACTCTACAAAAGATCACTGCTTGCGTTCTAGATTCTAGACCGGCACAAAAAGGTCTATGTGCTCGTTTTATATCAAATGTAGATAGTTCAGCTTTGACTCCTAATGCTTCAGGTAGATCATTTTGCAGAAAAGACAGAACGGTCGGACCCTTAAAGGTTTCTGTAAGTCCAACCTGTTCTCCAGGTCGTCTAGCTTGTTACTCAATTGGTATTGGATTCCTGTAAGTGGGAAAACGCATCGTTAAGTTCAGAGATATCTTGTAAATTTTCCCCAATACGTTGCTCATTGGCATTTACTTGTTGGGAGGTGCGTTACAATTGCGATTTGAGGTCCTACACCGATGCTTCAAATGTATCCGCTTTTATTTGCATATTATTGCTTGTGACTCGTTTGTGTAAATGTAAGTTTTATTAAATGTGGTTATATTATTGTTAGGGTCTCCTGCCCTGTGCTGCCACGTCGTCATGGCAACCGGGAGACAAGTGCTAGCGGAGTAACCTGAGCGCAGCTGATACTCCGGTTCGGGTCTTTTGCTGTGCAGTGGTTACAGGCTCTGTGCACGGCAGGGGATCCGGTGCTGGTTTTTGTGCTCACAGTCTGTGAGGTCTGAGTGGGGCGTGGACAGCACCTGCTTTATAAGGCCTCTTCTCAGGTTAAGCAGATGCTGCTGAATCTTTGTTGGTTAGTCAGTTCCTGAAAGTTAGCCAGTACTGTGTAGCTTTGTATTTGTTGTTGCTTACTGCAAATAGGCCTGGGGATTTGGTACTACACTCTGCCAATCCAGACCTAGCAGTAAGACTGGAGTCAGTCGTTTAGCTTGCTGGGGTTCTTTTACTACTCTGTGAACTTAGCAAGTTTGCGGCTGTATTCTAAGACTTGCCTGCCTAAATCCTGTCTCACTGTGCAAGGTGTCAGGTGTCAGTTTAGTGGCTGTAAGCTGAACCTGTGCACTGCAAGTGAGAATTAGGATTGTGGAGACTCTCCTTGTGTCTATCATTCCATCTCTGACCAAGGAGTTTACTGCCACACCCGTTGGTAACCCTTTAGGGTTTTGCTGTTGCCCTTAGCAACAGCATTTCGGGTTCTCTACGTATTAAAACACAACATCTTGCTTTTCCCATCTGAGCATTACTAATACTAGGGAGACACCCAGTTCCTTAGCCTCTGGGCTTCTCTGTTCACTTTGTGTGTATTTTGTTACCCTATCACCTTCTGTGTACGTAATGTCATATTCCCCAGTCTGTCTGTGAGTTCATTTGTTTTGCATACCTAACAGTTCAAACACCAGTACATTCCTGCAGGCACTGGAGTGCATAACAGTTCTGACACCAGTACATTCCTGCAGGCACTGGTGTGCATAACATATTCAGCAGCCTATTACTCCTGTTGAAATTTTGTGGGAATATGGAGCATACCCCTCAAATTAAGTTGCAACAGGTGGTCGATCAGGTGCAGGTCCTGACTGGACAATTTAATGATTTGTCCATTAAAATGCACACCTCCCAGGCCGCTGGCGGAGCTCCCGCAGCAGCAGCACCTTCAGGGGTTAAGGAGCCGAAAGTAAATCTCCCGGATCGTTTTTCTGGAGATCGCTCGCAGTTCTTTTGTTTCAAGGAGAGCTGCAAGCTATACTTCCGGCTTAGGCCTCAGTCTTCTGGGTCGGAGATTCAGCGGGTGGGCATAGTGATTTCCTTGCTACAAGGAGACCCACAGGTCTGGGCATATGGGTTGCAGCCTGACTGTCCGTCGCTTAAAAGTGTTGATGCTTTTTTTACGGCACTGGGCATGTTGTATGATGACCCTGACAAGACGGCCCCAGCCGAGGCTCAGATTTCGATCCTTAAGCAAGGGCGAAGGCCAGTTGAGGTTTACTGTACGGAGTTTCGGAGGTTGGCCCATGATACCCAGTGGAATGACCCAGCCCTGAGACACCAGTACCGAAGAGGTCTTTCTAACCAGATAAAGGACCAACTGGTACAATATCCCTTGCCTGATAGCTTGGATCAGCTCATGCAGTTATCCATCCGGGTGGATAGACGGCTGAGAGAGCGTAGGCTTGAAAGGGAGACTGAGGTTTCCTTTTTTCCCAAGGGAACCTCAGACTCTGAGGAATTTTCCGAGGAGCCTATGCAGATTGGGGCTACCTGCCTCTCCTCGCGTGAGAAGACGCGGAGGAGACAGCAGGGGTTGTGTTTGTACTGTGGGAATAAAGGTCATGTGGTAGTATCATGCCCAGAAAAGCCGGAAAACTTCAGGGCCTGAGGGTGATGGGAAATATCCTGTCAGGCCAGAAGTCAGAATTTCCCAAGAAGACTTTTATCATTCCGGTGACCTTGAAGATCCTCGGTCAAACTGTCAAGACTGAGGCCTTTGTGGACAGTGGGGCCGACGGGGTTTTTATGGACCGCCAATTCGCCCTGAAACACTCTGTTCCCTTAGTACCCTTGGCATCGGAAATTGAGATTTGTGGGTTAAACGGGGAACCATTATCCCATGGTAAAATTACCTCTTGCACTAGCCAGATTTCTTTGTTTATTGGAGCCACACACTCTGAAAAATTGTCCTTTTATGTGACTGTCTGTACTTTTGCCCCATTGGTGTTGGGGTTACCCTGGTTAAGGGCCCACAATCCTCAATTTGACTGGGTCTCTGGGGAGATTCTTAGTTGGGGTACTGATTGTTTCAGGAGTTGCTTGAGCCTTCCAGTCAGGCTCTCGCAGCTAAGTTTGCCAGGATTGCCAGGGTGTTATGCAGATTTTGCGGACGTGTTCTCCAAAAAAGTTGCAGAGGTACTACCTCCCCATCGCCCCTATGACTGTGCCATTGATTTGTTGCCAAATGCTAAGCTTCCCAAGAGCAGGTTGTACTCCCTGTCACGTCCTGAGACTCAGGCTATGGCAGAGTACATTCAGGAGAACTTGGCTAAGGGATTTATCAGACCTTCACAGTCTCCAGTTGGGTCGGGGTTCTTCTTCGTGGGTAAAAAGGACGGTTCGTTGCGACCCTGCATCGACTTCAGGGAATTGAACCGTATCACGATTAAAAACTCATACCCACTGCCTCTCATTTCGGTCTTGTTTGACCAGCTTCGTACTGCCACCATTTTTTCTAAGATTGACCTACGCGGTGCGTACAATCTAATCCGAATAAGAGAGGGGGATGAATGGAAGACTGCCTTTAATACCCACTCAGGGCATTATGAATATTTGGTGATGCCTTTTGAGCTCTGTAATGCCCCGGCAGTCTTCCAGGATTTCATGAATAATGTGCTCAGGGAATATTTGGATAGATTCTTAGTTGTATACTTAGATGACACTAATCTTCTCCCATTCCCTGGAGGAACATCGGAAGCATGTACGCTTAGTCCTCCAGAAACTCAGAGACCACCGGCTTGGGGCGAAGCTGGAGAAGTGCGAATTTGAAGTTCAGCAAATCGCATTTCTAGGATATATTATCTCCCCAGAAGGTTTCCAAATGGAGGGTTCCAAGGTACAGGCAGTCCTGGATTGGGTGCAGCCCACCAGTTTGAAGGCGCTTCAGTGTTTCCTGGGCTTTGCAAATTTTTATAGACGATTTATCGCTGGATTTTCGTCTATAGTGGCGCCCTTGGTGGCACTCACTAAGAAAGGGTCGGATGTTGCTCACTGGTCTTGTGAGGCTAAAGCGGCTTTTGCCCGTCTCAAAAGGGCATTTGTATCGGCCAAGGTGCTGCGACACCCAGATCCAGAGCGTCCTTTTGTGGTGGAGGTGGATGCCTCTGAGATGGGTATTGGGGCAGTGCTTTCTCAGATGGGAGTGTCTGATAATCGCCTTCATCCCTGTGCTTACTTTTCCCGTAAATTTTCGCATGCCGAGATGAATTATGACGTGGGTAACTGGGAATTGTTGGCTATTAAGGATGCACTCGAGGAGTGGAGACACTGGCTTGAGGGGGCTAAGTTTGTGGTCTCAATTCTCACCGACCATAAGAATCTGGCATATTTAGAGTCAGCGAAGCGTCTCAATGCCAGGCAGGCACGATGGGCTTTGTTTTTTGCTCGCTTTAATTTTTTGATAACATATCGCCCTGGGTCAAAAAACATCAAGGCTGATGCGCTCTCGCGGAGTTTTGCTCCAATCCAGGAGACCACCGAGGAGCCGTTGCCCATTATGTCCCCATCATGTATTAAAGTGGGCATTACCCAGGACCTCTTATCATTAGTCCTTAGAGCACAGGAGCAGGCTCCTCCAGACCTTCCGGTAGGTCTTTTGTTTGTGCCTCCTAGGTTAAGACAGCGAGTGCTCCTGGAATTCCATGCCAAGAAGTCGGCAGGTCACCCGGGTATTGCCAGAACTCGGGAGTTGCTATCTAGGGCGGTGTGGTGGCCCTCAATGGCTAAGGATGTGGATCAGTGGGTTCGGGCATGTGACATCTGTGCCCGAAATAAGACTCCTAGAGGGGTTCCTGTTGGCCCATTACATCCACTCTCTATCCCATCTAAGCCATGGACCCACATTTCAATGGATTTTGTGGTGGACTTGCCCAAATCCTCGGGGATGACAGCCATCTGGGTTGTCGTTGACAGGTTTTCGAAGATGGCGCACTTCGTTCTACTGGTTGGGCTGCCATCGACCAGGCGCCTGTCTGAATTATTTATGCTGCATGTTGTGCGTCTCCACGGGTTGCCACTTGATGTGGTCTCTGACCGCGGATCCCAGTTTGTGGCCAAATTCTGGAGGGCATTTTGTTCCGATTCCAGATTTCTGTCAGCTTGTCGTCAGGCTACCATCCGCAGTCTAATGGGCAGACTGAAAGGGTGAACCAGTCCTTGGAGCAGTTCCTCAGGTGTTATGTCTCCAAGTGTCAGACTGACTGGGTTGCTCATCTGTCCATGGCGGAGTTTGCCTATAACAACGCGGCTCACTCTGCTACAGGGATCTCTCCCTTCCTTTGTGTGTATGGGCATCATCCTAAGGCCAATTCTTTTGACCCCCTGGACTCCACGCCTGGTGGTTCCTCTGTGGTTTCGGTCCTTAGAGGTATTTGGCGGAAAGTGAAGAAAGCCCTTGTGTCTGTGTCATTAGTGACCAAAAGGGTTTTTGATATGCGGAAAAGACCCTGCAGCTTCAAATTAGGAGACTTCGTCTGGTTGTCTACCAAGAATTTGAAGTTGAGACAGCCATCTCATAAGTTAGGCCCCCGGTTCATCGGCCCTTATAAGATCACCAGGGTTATCAATCCGGTGGCATTTCAGTTAGATCTGCCCCGTTCTTTGGGTATCAATAAAACATTTCATTGTTCCCTTTTAAAACGGGCGATTAGTAATCCTTCTTCCAGTGGAAGACCTTCCCCTCTTCTGATACGTGGCCAGAGGGAGTTTGTTGTTGAAAGGATTCTTGACTCCAAGATGGTTCGGGGTCGGCTGTCATTTTTGGTGCACTGGAAGGGGTATGGCCCGTAGGAGCGGTCGTGGGTGCGCAGTTGTGATCTTCATGCCCCCAGACTGATACGCTCTTTCTTCTCGCAGTTCCCCGATAGACCCGGTGGTAGGGGTTCTTTGACCCCTCGTCAGAGGGGGGGTACTGTTAGGGTCTCCTGCCCTGTGCTGCCACGTCGTCATGGCAACCGGGAGACAAGTGCTAGCGGAGTAACGTGAGCGCAGCTGATACTCCGGTTCGGGTCTTTTGCTGTGCAGTGGTTACAGGCTCTGTGCACGGCAGGGGATCCGGTGCTGGTTTTTGTGCTCACAGTCTGTGAGGTCTGAGTGGGGCGTGGACAGCACCTGCTTTATAAGGCCTCTTCTCAGGTTAAGCAGATGCTGCTGAATCTTTGTTGGTTAGTCAGTTCCTGAAAGTTAGCCAGTACTGTGTAGCTTTGTATTTGTTGTTGCTTACTGCAAATAGGCCTGGGGATTTGGTACTACACTCTGCCAATCCAGACCTAGCAGTAAGACTGGAGTCAGTCGTTTAGCTTGCTGGGGTTCATTTACTACTCTGTGAACTTAGCAAGTTTGCGGCTGTATTCTAAGACTTGCCTGCCTAAATCCTGTCTCACTGTGCAAGGTGTCAGGTGTCAGTTTAGTGGCTGTAAGCTGAACCTGTGCACTGCAAGTGAGAATTAGGATTGTGGAGACTCTCCTTGTGTCTATCATTCCATCTCTGACCAAGGAGTTTACTGCCACACCCGTTGGTAACCCTTTAGGGTTTTGCTGTTGCCCTTAGCAACAGCATTTCGGGTTCTCTACGTATTAAAACACAACATCTTGCTTTTCCCATCTGAGCATTACTAATACTAGGGAGACACCCAGTTCCTTAGCCTCTGGGCTTCTCTGTTCACTTTGTGTGTATTTTGTTACCCTATTACCTTCTGTGTACGTAATGTCATATTCCCCAGTCTGTCTGTGAGTTCATTTGTTTTGCATACCTAACAGTTCAAACACCAGTACATTCCTGCAGGCACTGGAGTGCATAACAGTTCTGACACCAGTACATTCCTGCAGGCACTGGTGTGCATAACAATTATACGGGCCTTCTTAACTATTCTTGATAATTCATACATTTGGAGGACCACTAGTTTTATTAAACAACATTAAATTTAAATACAACATAAAACCTATGAGAAATATGTATGCACCAGCGCAGTAATTACACACTTGTTTCTTTTCTTTGTCTATCAGGGATTCTAACCAAACCCTTAATTACGTGCAGCTCAGGTGGATCATATTGCTCATGAGATTGTGATTAGACACATATTTTATATATATTTCTATATACCAATTTCTAACAGCGCCAGGAGTGGTAGTTTCAATTACTACCAGGTACAATAATATGCATTGGGGACCCCCATATTCCAAATTAGAACAGTGCATGGCAAAGGCATGTGCCCAAAAAATTAAAATGAGCTTCTCATTGAGAAGGGGCATGCGCCCCCAATTCAAACTACGCCAACAGTAACCTTATTCACTTTACACCGAACAGTAGTACTCTTTATGTGATATCCCACTGAAGTGAGTATACATATGGGGCATCACTGTATATAGATATTTTCCCAATGCAGCGGGGCAATTAGGGGTTGGTAGTGTGCTGTGTCAGAACAATGTAACATGTTTCACTCCTCCTGGGGCTTTGTCAGCGATGCTGGGCACAGTCAAAGTTCCGATTTAAATTCCCCGGTCGGCGGTTGGATAATCCTGATTGGTTCACTAAAGATTATGAATATTATATATCCTTTCTGAATTCTCTCTGGGTCCTAAGGCCATCCTCTCTTCCATAAATTGCACTCCCCTCGTAACACAATAATAAAAATGTGTAATGTAGAATATGTATAAATATGAATTTAACGGGATATGTATTCTTATTCCCAGTGCACAAAGAGAGTGCTTTCTTAGTGAACAATATATTTATTATGGATACAAGTCTAAAAACTGGGTCCATGAGGCACGAGGAAAATGCTTTTGAAATGGTAAGTAAAACATCTAATAATATTAATTAGTCACAGGGAACAGATTTTTTATTTTGAGTATGCTGGAGGGCTAAGCTATTGTTGCTATCAATTATTATTATTATCCTTTATTTATATGGCACCACAAGGGATCCGCAGCGCCCATTACACTGTACATAATCAAATGAGCAAACAAGAAAACAGCACTTACAGTTCAAGACAATATAGGACAGGTATAGAAAACCCAGGGTTAGGTACCATCAAAGGGAGTATGGATTATAATATATAGTAGTGTAAGTAAGAAAAGGAAAGGCACACGAGGAAAGAAATCCCTGCTCTTGCAAGCTTACAATCTAAAAGGTGAGGGCCTAACAGATCGGGGTGACACAGAAGGGGTAGACAGTGAGCATAGACAAGAGGGTTAGGTGGAGAGTTGGCTGGGTTTGGTGAAGAAGTGGGTCTTGAGAGCCCGTTTGAAGTTTTGTAGAGAGGAGAGTCGGATGGGGAGAGGTAGAGAATTCCAGAGATAGGGAGCAGCACGTGCAAAATCTTGTATGTAGGAGTGGGAGGAGGTAATCCGTTGACAGGAGACGGCGTGCATTAGCAGAGCGAAGTGGATGGGTGGGAATGTCGAGAGATAAGGTCAGAGATGTAAGAGGGAGAAGAGTGGGTGAGGGCTTTGTAGGTGAGTGAGAAGCTTGATGTCAGGGCCGGGTGTTTTTGTGAATCCGTTAACCCTGGACCAACCAAAGGTGTAGGTGCTGGGGGGTGGTCTTCTGTATGCCGGCGGTCGGGCTACCGGCGCTCAGTATACCGGCGCCGGGAGCCCGACAGCCGGCATACCGACACTTATTTTCCCTCGTGGGGGTCCACGACCCCCATAGAGGGAGAATAAAATAGTGTGGCGCGCGTAGCGAGCCCGCAAGGGGCTCATTTGCGCTCGCCACGCTGTCTGTAAGCCGGCAGTCGGGCTCCCGGCGCCGGGGTGCTGGTTGCCGGGAGCCCGACCGCCGACCAGCCGTAGTGAACCCGGTGCTGGGGTATGATGAAAGCAAGGAGGACGAAGAAAGTTCCGTTTCATATATTTATTGTAAGCAACAATTCCAGTAAGGAGTTAAATGACAAATTATTAATCACCATATATAAACTGACGTATTGCATAAAGTGGTAGAAATGATAAGCAGGAACAATCTTAAAGATACATTGAGGAAATGTTCATAGAACTGAGTTTTAAGCAGGCTTGTGAATGAATGATGAATTGTCCAAAAGAAACAAGATTTGATGCTGAACTGTAAAATGTGTTAACTGGATAATGCAGACATAAATAAGTAACTGTAGAGATTTGTAATGAAGTTTAGAGTTTTAACTGAAAGGCTGTGAAGAATTGTCCTTGATTGTAGCAACACAGAAAATACAGTACTGAAATGGGTTACTTGCGAGTTCTGAAGATCACTGTGAAACTGCAGCAGACGACAATGGTGATGAATGGGTTAAGTTTAGAGCAGAGCAAACGAACAGCTGATGTTAGAATCCTCCAAAGTCTGTGTGGTTGAAGAAGGCAGATAGGGTAACCTCTTGCAAGACTCTGGGAATCCACTTGTTTGCCACTGGGAGAGTGATTCACTGACAGCACAGCAGGGAGCTGGAGGATCTTTAGCAGTGAAGGCTGCAAACGGACCTCTGGGAGCGGAGGCGATATCTGGACCACGGGAATCACACAGGAATGCACGGAGAGAGCACAGAGCTAGGGCATAGAGTAGATACAACAAAGCACTGGCCCAGAGTAGCATAATCCCAGCCTACTTAAAGGCAGCACAAGCACGGGATTGGCTTACACTTACCCACAGGTGTTTTCACAAGTGCTCTGTATTGCTTATTTGGTCTCCAACATGGCCGCCTCCTATACTGCAGACACAGCGGTGCCTTTGGCCATTTTGTCCCCGCACTCCCAACTCCTAGATCCTGCATCACCTGTGCCACTGATCACGCCGCGTCCCCACACGGCCGCACAGCACCGCGAGCAACCGCACCGGCAACGGATGAACCCCAGAACCCGCAGAGGTGAGAGATCGGTTCGTGACAGTACCCCCTCCTTTAAGGGTGGTCTCCGAACACCTTTGAACTTTATCAGGATTCTTGAAATAGAATCTCTGTACCAGTCTTGGAGCATGAACATCTTCGGCAAAAACCCAGGACCTCTCCTCTGGACCATAACCCTTCCAGTCGACCAAAAACTGCAGACGTCCATATCGGCGACGTAAGTCCACAATCTCCTAAACCTCAAATACCTCATCCTGCAAAGAGTGAACTTTAGGAGGTTTGGACAGGGTAGTACGAAACTTATTGAGAATCAAAGGTTTCAATAACGATGTATGAAAGGCGTTAGGAATTTTCAAAGACGGTGGCAACTTGACTTTGTATGACACAGGATTGAGTACCTTTACAATGGGAAATGGGCCAATTAACTTGGGAGCAAATTTCTTAGAAGGAACTTTGAACTTAAGATTGCGAGTAGAAATCCAAACGTGGTCTCCTACCTTGTAGTTTGGTACAGCCTTGCATTTTCTATCTGCGAAAGATTTATAACGAGCAGAAGATTTGACCAACGACTTGCGCACACAACTCCAGATTCTAGATAAACGTTGAAGCTCTTGATCTGCTGCTGGAACCTCTAGGGCTGGCAACGGATGGAACTCTGGCACACGAGGATGAAAACCAAAGTTAGTATAAAATGGCGTAGATTCTGAAGACGAATGAAAGAGATTATTATGAGCGAATTCTGCCAATGGAAGGTAGTCAACCCAATCATCCTGTGAAGACGATATGTATAGCCGGAGAAAGGTTTCAAGATCTTGATTTACTCTCTCAGTTCGTCCATCTGTCTGAGCATGATATGCCGAAGAAAAATTCAACTTAATGTTTAAAGATGAACAAAGCTACCTCCAAAACTTGGCTACAAACTGTGTTCCCCGATCAGAGATGATCTCTCGAGGAAGGCCATGCAACTTGAAGATCTCAGAAATGAACAATCTGGCTAGTGAAGGGGCTGATTGTAATCCAGTTAATGGAATGAAATGCGCCATTTTCGAAAATCGATCCACTATCACCCAAATGGTATTCCGCCCTTTTGATGGAGGTAAATCGGTCACGAAATCCATTGAGATATGAGTCCACGGTTGTTTGGGTATAGATAATGGATGTAACAAACCTGGCGGAGAACCCCTTGGACTCTTATGTTGGGCACATTTAGGGCATGCTACTATAAACTCTTTAACATCGGCTTTAAGACGTGGCCACCAGTAAGACCGTTGAATAAATTTGAGAGTCTTTAGAACTCCAGGATGACCCATGAAGGATGAATAGTGAGCCCAAGTAAGCAGTCGTTTTAGAAGATTTGTGGCGACAAAGGTTTTGCCAGGCGGAGGAACCGGAGAAGTTCGAGTAATTAAAAAGGACGAAGGACTCACAATGGCTTGATGCGTGGTAGCATCATTTAATTCAGAAGAATTGAAGGACCGAGAAAGGGCATCTGCTTTTCTGTTCTGAGACCCTGGACGATAGGTGAGCTTGAAATTAAATCGTGTGAAGAAAAGCGCCCATCGAGCTTGTCGTGGATTCAAACACTGAGCTGACTGCAGATATAGAAGATTCTTATGATCGGTATATACTGTAATGGGATGTTGTGCTCCTTCTAGAAGGTATCTCCACTCCTCAAATGCCAACTTGATAGCAAGTAATTCCTGCTCCCCAATTGCATAATTACGTTCAGCCGGTAGGAACTTACGGGAGAAATATCCGCAGGGATGGACTTTTTTATCTTCAAAGACTTGTGACAACACAGCTCCTACTGCTTCCGTAGATGCGTCCACCTCCAGAAGAAAGGGACGGTTCAAATCTGGCTGTCGAAGAATGGGGGCTGACACAAAGGCTTGTTTTAAAAGGCTTTGATTGCTTCAGAAGACCAGTTCATAGGATTTGCTCCCTTGCGAGTCAAGGCTGTGATGGGAGCGGCCAACGTAGAGTAATTCTTAATGAATCTACTATAGAAATTAGCAAAGCCAAGGAATCGCTGAATCCCCTTGAGAGTCGTAGGAGTGGACCAGTCTCGGATAGCTTGTACCTTTACAGCTCTGATCCGGAAATGATGTAACCAAGGAATGGTATGGAGGATACTTCAAAAGTACACTTCTCCAACTTACAATATAGTCGATTTTCCCTCAGACGTGTCAGTACCTCTTTAACTTGGTGACGGTGAGACTTCAGATCCTTGGAGAATATTAAGATATCATCCAAGTACACTACTAGACACTTGTAGAGAAGATCACGAAAAAGTTCATTCACATAGATTTGGAAAACTGCAGGCGCATTACAAAGACCAAAAGGCATTACAAGGTATTCATAATGCCCATCCCGGGTATTAAAGGCAGTCTTCCATTCGTCCCCTGCACGGATGCGGATTAAATTGTAGGCCCCTCGAAGATCTAATTTTGTAAACACAGTAGCTCCCTTTACCCGGTCAAATAATTCTGGAATTAATGGTAATGGGTACTTGTTTTTCACAGTGATCTCATTAAGTCCACGGTAATCTATGCATGGTCGTAACCCACCATCTTTCTTCTTAACGAAGAAGAATCCGGCTCCTGCAGGTGAAGAAGATGGTCTGATAAATCCTTTGGTTAAATTCTCTTGTATATAATCAACATAGCTTGAGTCTCTGGGATGGATAGCGGATAAATTCGCCCCCTAGGAGGTGTTTTGCCCGGTACCAAATCGATTGGGCAGTCCCATTTGCGATGAGGGGGTAAGGAGTCTGCCGCTTGTTTACTGAAAACATCCACAAATGATTGATAGACTGAGGGTAAGTCGGGAAGACTAACTGACCGGAGAGGTATAATTGAAGCTAAACAGTCCTTGGTACAGGATTTACCCCACGAAAGAACTTCCATGGTTTGCCAATTAAATTGTGGATTATGTTTCTGTAGCCAAGGTAATCCAAGTATCACATCATGAGAGGCTTTGGGAATCACGAAGATGGAAATATATTCGGAATGGAGCACACCTACTTTCATCTTGAGACATACGGTTCGATGAGTAATTATACCATCTGGTATTCGACTTCCATCCACTGCTGTAACAGCAACTGCCGCTCCCAGAGGCATAGTTTGAACTTTAGATCGTATGTCAAAGGCTGAGGTGATGAAGTTCTCGGCTGCACCGGAATCTAGGAGCTGCACCGGAATCTCTTTCCCAGAACGTGATTCCAAAGTAACTCCTAGCTTAACCTCTCTTGAATAAGCTACGAGAGAGAGTTTCCCGGCCGGAGTTTGCAAGACTTAACTAAATGTTCGGAGGACCTGCAGTACATGCAGAGGTTACCCTGTCGACGACGAATTTGTTCCTCCTCTGTGAGGCGAGAGCGCCCGATCTGCATAGGTTCTTCTGTCATTACAGGAGACTGAGATGAAGAATCTTGTCGCGGTCTAGGATGATAGCGCGGACTAGATCGCTCTGCCTTGGATTTCTCTAAACATCGCTACAGATAGAAATCAATTCATCCAGCTTAGTTGGCACATCCCGAATGGTTAAATCATCCTTGATTTTCTCTGAAAGTCCATTCCAAAACGCCGCGATCAGGGCCTCCTCATTCCAGTTTAACTCTGAAGACAACGTGCGAACCTGAATAATATATGGACTGACAGTACGTAAACCTTGACGTAGACGGAGAATCTCCAAAGATGCTGAGGTGGTTCTGCCTGGTTCATCGAAGATTTTCCGGAAGGATAATATGAACTCTTTGTAATTAGAATAGGATCTCCCCTCTCCCATAGTGGCGACGCCCACTCCAAAGCCTGACCGGACAGGAGGGCAATAATATATGCGACCTTAGAACGGGCTGATGGGAAGCTAGCGGACAACAGTTCGAACTGGATCTCGCATTGGTTCAGAAATCCTCTGCAAAGCTTTGGAGTCCCGTCAAACTTACTCGGAGAGGGTAACTGCAAACGGGACATAGGCAGCGTCACAGGAGAAACCGTTGTGGTAGCTGAAACAACCGGAGTTGGGACTTGGACTTGAGACGTCTTTATAGCCGTATGAAGAACCTCCAAACAATCTGCCATAGTTTGCATTAACTGAACTATTTGTGTCTGTATAGACTCCTGATTTTCCAGACGGGAAAGGATGTCTGTCGTAGCACCGCCTCCTGCGAATTGGTTACCTGACGGATCCATGTGGCCAGTGCTTACTGTCAGGGCCGGGTGTTTTTGTGAATCCGTTAACCCTGGACCAACCAAAGGTGTAGGTGCTGGGGTATGATGAAAGCAGGGAGGACGAAGAAAGTTCCGTTTCATATATTTATTGTAAGCAACAATTCCAGTAAGGAGTTGAATGACAACTTATTAATCACCATATATAAACTGACGTATTGCATAAAGTGGTAGAAATGATAAGCAGGAACAATCTTAAAGATACATTGAGGAAATGTTCATAGAACTGAGTTTTAAGCAGGCTTGTGAATGAATGATGAATTGTCCAAAAGAAACAAGATTTGATGCTGAACTGTAAAATGTGTTAACTGAATAATGCAGACATAAATAAGTAACTGTAGAGATTTGTAATGAAGTTTAGAGTTTTAACTGAAAGGCTGTGTTGTCCTTGATTGTAGCAACACAGAAAATACAGTACTGAAATGGGTTACTTGCGAGTTCTGAAGATCACTGTGAAACTGCAGCAGACGACAATGGTGATGAATGGGTTAAGTTTAGAGCAGAGCAAACGAACAGCTGATGTTAGAATCCTCCAAAGTCTGTGTGGTTGAAGCAGGCAGACAGGGTAACCTCTTGCAAGACTCTGGGAATCCACTTGTTTGCCACTGGGAGAGTGATTCACTGACAGCACAGCAGGGAGCTGGAGGATCTTTAGCAGTGAAGGCTGCAAACGGACCTCTGGGAGCGGAGGCGATATATGGACCACGGGAATCACACAGGAATGCACGGAGAGAGCACAGAGCTAGGGCATAGAGTAGATACAACAAAGCACTGGCCCAGAGTAGCATAATCCCAGCCTACTTAAAGGCAGCACAAGCACGGGATTGGCTTACACTTACCCACAGGTGTTTTCACAAGTGCTCTGTATTGCTTATTTGGTCTCCAACATGGCCGCCTCCTATACTGCAGACACACAGCGGTGCCTTTGGCCATTTTGTCCCCGCACTCCCAACTCCTAGATCCTGCATCACCTGTGCCACTGATCACGCCGCGTCCCCACGGCCGCACAGCACCGCGAGCAACCGCACCGGCAACGGATGAACCCCAGAACCCGCAGAGGTGAGAGATCGGTTCGTGACACTTGAATTGGATCCTGAATGGGAAAGATAGCCAGTAAAGGACCTGCAAGAGAGGGGATGTGGATGTAGTACGTTTGGTGAGGAAGATGAGACAGGCAGCAGCATTGAGGATAAATTGTAGTGAAGAGAGGCATTTTTGAAGAAGGCCAGATAGGAGATTGCAGTAGTCCAATCTGTAGATGACCAATGAGTGGATAAGGGTCTTAGTAGCGTCCTGGGTGAGAAAGGGTGTGATCCTGGAGATTTTTTTGAGATGGAAATGGCAGGTTTGTGAGAGGTACTGAATGTGTGGTTTGAAGGAGAGGGAGGAGTCAAGGATTACTCCAAGACATTGCACTTGTTCCATCAATGGATAATTAAAGTGTGGGAGGTGAGGTTATGCAGGAGGGAGGGAAAATGATCAACTCAGTCTAAGACATAGTTTAAGAAAGCGCTGGGACATCCAGGAGGAGATAACAGAGAGACAGTTGGAGATACGAGTGAGGAGAGCAGGGGATAGGTCATGGGAGGTCAGAGGTAGATTTGAGTATCGTCAGCGTGGAGATGATATTTTAAGTCAAAAGAGCTAATGAGCTCACCTAATGAGGATGTGTAGAGAGAGAAAAGGAGAACCAATGAATATGTGAGGTCTTTTTGATGGTTTCTATTGGTTACTTACTGAACAGAGATTTAAAATAACACACTAGAAGAGAAATAGTTTTGAATCCTTATCAGAATTTATAATTTTTGATTTTGTTAATTTTGTTTCTTGTTGCTGTCTCTATTGTGTTTTTTTCATATAAGTTTAGTTTGGGTTCTGTTTTTGTCTTTATCATCCCTATTCTCATTTCCATCTCCATCATCTATTATTCTATTCTTTTTATTGATTATTTATCTAAGTGTAATGGCCAGGTACTGCGGTGTACTTTAATCCTTGTAGCAGCCGACTCCCTTCAGATACACTACCGATGTAAGCACACCATGACGGAGAGGCAAGTGATTGACTTCTGCTTTTTAAGCAGGCACAGAACCACTCGTAACACACAGTCCAACACAATTGTATTGTTTACAATTAATTTGTTGGTGATAGACAACCTCTAGATTTTAAGGAAAACAAAGCATAAATAGTTTGAAATAAAGAAACTGGTGTGTAACAGGAGTAGAAAAGGAAAAATATATATCTCTTGTGCGCTGACACCAAAGTCCCGTAGTATTTATAATTCCTGGTTCACAACTGCAGCTTCACAGTGAGGTCACCACACACCTCATAACAATAAACAGAATAAATAGATATAAATGAAGCTCTGTATGAATCAGGATTAATTAAAAAAAGAAAAAAACATTTAATACATACAATACACCTTAAAACATACAGTCTATTATATACCACACGGGCGGTGATTAAAAAATATTAAAATCACATTTAATTTACATCAGCCACTCCGGAGTTAAGTATTGGGTGCTTTTAGCAGAATGTTAGTAATGCAGGATAAAGCACGTTAGTCTCAGTCATTCCAGCAAGCGAGAGTTAGACAGATTTTAAATGTACAGATGCAGAGGTATTAAGCATGCTTTTATATCCATTCAAATTTCCCTTGTAATAGCTTATTCACAGCTGTTTATGTGACTCATCCAATATACTTAACAGTCCTGCTTGGCCTCGCTTTTTCCTTTTATACACAGCTCCGCGTGTCTTCAGACCAGAATGTTGCTTTAGCAGCTAGGTGACGTCTCACCCCGGTCCTCACGCTGTGAGTGTTTACAGTGATTCCTTTAGTCAGCCAACCAGTCGCGGGTAGCACTCCTTTACGCGTTTCTCCGCATATACAGTTGTCAGCGGCTTCCTCAGAAGGATAAAACAGGTTCAGCTCAGGAATAAACACTTAATTGCAGTAAGCAGTAACATTAGGATCCTAAAACGCAGCACACAGGTGAGACAGTTGAAGCAGGTACACAAGCTATTCTTGGCTTTGACAACACAGTCACTATTAATCAGCGGTAGCAGTTAGGTGCTCACAGGTGAGACAGATGAAACAGCTATACAAGCTGGTCTTGGCTTTGAAAGCACAGGCTTTAGCGATAACAGTTACATAGCATATGGGTGAGACAGATGAAGCAGGTACACTAGCTGGTCTTGGCTTTGAAAACACAGTCACTATTAACCAGCAGTAGCAGTTACATAGCATACTGTTGAAGCATGTACACAAGCTTGTTTTAGCTTTGAGAACACAGTCACTATTAACCAGCGGTAGCAGTTAGGTAATGTAGCATACAGGTGAGACAGATGAAGCAGGTATACAAGCTGGTCTTGGCCTTGAGAACACAGTCGCTATTAATCAGCAATAGCAGTTACATAACACCGAGGTGAGACAGATGAAGCAGGTATACAAGGTGGTCTAGGCTTTGAAAACACAGTCACTATTAACCAGCGGTAGCAGTTAGGTAGCATACAGGTGAGACAGATGAAGCAGGTACACAAGCTGGTTTTAGCTCTGAGAACACAGTCACTATTAACCAGCAGTAGCAGTTAGGTAGCATACAGGTAAGACAGATGAAGCAGGTATACAAGCTGGTTTTGGCTATGAGAACACAGTCACTATTAACCAGCGGTAGCAGTTACAAAACATACAGGTGAGACAGATGAAGCAGGTACACAAGCTGGTCTTGTGAACAGTCACTATTAACCAACAATGGCAGTTACGTAACACCCAGGTGAGACAGATGAAGCAGGTACACAAGCTGTTTTTTGTCTTTGAGAACACAGTCACAATTATCTAGCAAGATTAATTTTGTCTTAAACCACTTGCCTGGCATGGTTGCATCAGATGCGACCACACCAGGCAGTATTTTATCTGACCTGTTCGCACAGGATGCGACCAGTCAGATAAACTGTGTTAGTTATAAATTCCACATAATAATAGAATTCAGAGATCTTCGTTACACATATTTGCGCAAATGTGTGAATAAGCCCCAAAGCTGCATCAAGGCGTCTCTGTATATTTGGGGTCCCTAGCGCTATATCTAGGTGCAGGGTGTGGCACCCCAAAACACCAGCATAAGCCAGAAAGCCCAGCGTAGCATACCAGTGAAAAATCTATAGTGTTAATAAATTAGTATTTAGGAAGCCGAAGCTATAGAGAAAGTGATACAAAAATGAAATGCAATTAAAATAGAGAAATAGTGTTAAAAAGTGAATAAGTGAAAAGTGTTAATAGAATGTAAAGGTTTGCCACACTAAGGCCATCCAGCTCAGCCAGTCCAGAGGCACCACACCTCACACCTCCATTACCCCAATCTGGGTCTAAGATTAACCCGCAAGGAGCCACATGATAATGGCTCCTTACTACAATATGTCTAAGCTAAGAGCTACCTACCTTGGAGCAACCCCATAATGCTCCATGTGGCATGTCAGGGCCTGCATCTCCTCCTAATGCAGGAACCTCTCTGCCTCTCACAACAAACATATATATTGGTAAATGCTCAATTAGCTTAGTTATATCATTTAGGTGCTCGAAAGGGAGGGGTATTTCTAAGCAAGAAAAAAAGGCATTTGTTTCTCCCAGCACCCTGAATGATAACCGTAACCAGATATAAATTCCACATAATAATAGAATTCAGAGATCTTCGTTACACATATTTGCACAAATAAAGTCGTCAATTTAGTGGTTAAGCATAGCACACAGTTCAAATAGAAGAAGTGAATAGCACAGGCCGGCTTGGCTTTGAGTATACAGCCACTAGATACCAGCAATATTAATGGAATCCTTAGGTATAGCCAGTGCCGTTTCTAGCGGCGGGCGAGCCGTGCAACCGCACGGGGCACCCGCCGCAGCACTTTGCGTGTCCTTATCTCCCCCTCTTCCCGAGCACTCCTGCTCGGGGGACGGAGTTTCGAGGAATGACTCGTTTGCGTCGTGATGTCACAACGCAATCGTGTCATTCCGCGAAACCCCGCCCCCCGAGCAGGAGTACTCAAGTGGGAGGAGGAGCAGACAAGCCTGGAAGGAGGAGGCGGCCGGCGTGAGGGAGGTGAGGCGGTCCGACCCGAAGAGCGGGAAGATCTTCTATGTAAGTAGACTCTCTCCTTCTCCCTTCCTCCCCCCCCCCCACTTGACACCTACCTTCCGCACTGTTTAAAATGGGGACACCTGCCTGCCGCACTGTTTAAAATGGGGACACCTTCCTGCCGTACTGTGTAAAATGGGGACACCTGCCTGCCGCACTCTGTAAAATGGGGACACCTGCCTGCCGCACTGTTTAAAATGGGGACACCTGCCTGCCGTACTGTGTAAAATGGGGACACGTGCCTGCCGTGCTGTGTAAAATGGGGACACCTGCCTGCCGCACTGTGTAAAATGAGGACACCTGCCTGCCGTACTGTGTAAAATGGGGACATCTGCCTGCCGTACTGTGTAAAATGGGGACACATGCCTGCCGTGCTATGTAAAATGGGGACACCTGCCTGCCGCGCTGTTTAAAATGGGGACGCCTGCGCACTGTGTAAAATGGGGACACCTGCCTGCCGCACTGTGTAAAATGGGGACACCTGCCTGCCGCACTGTGTAAAATGGGGACACCTGCCTGCCGCACTGTGTAAAATGGGGACACCTGCCTGCCGCACTGTGTAAAATAGGGACACCTGCCTGCCGCACTGTGTAAAATGGGGACACGTGCCTGCCGCACTGTGTAAAATGGGGACACGTGCCTGCCATACTGTGTAAAATGGGGACACTTGCCTGCCGTACTGTGTAAAATGGGGACACTTGCCTGCCATACTGTGTAAAATGGGGACACTTGCCTGCTGTAATGTGTAAAATGGGGACTTTTGATTTTTATTTTTTTCCCCTGTGGTGGCCGTGATTATATCAGATGAGGGCACGCCCACTTTAATGAGACCACACCCATTTTAAGCAGACCACGCCTCTTGTCGGGAGCGCTCGACATCGGCGCACGCATGCTTTTTTTATTGCTATGAGGGGGGTGCATTTTTGTTTTTATAGCAATGAGGGGGGTGCATTTTGAAATCTCGCACTGGGGGCCAAATTGGCTAGAAACAGCCCTGGGTATAGCACACAGTTGGAATAGAAGTACCGAATAGCACAGGTTGTCTCAACTTTAAGAATACAGTCACTAGATACCGTAGCAGCAATATTCATTACGTCCTTAGGAGCTAATGTCTTTACCATTTCATTTAGCATCTATGGACAAACTTCTACATTAACCTGTCAGCTTTCAGACATTCACTTTGACATAAACACATTAGCATTGGATAATATAGGTCTGCATTATCTCACTTAGCATTTAGGAGTACACCTCTGCAAATAATGTGTCAGCATCTGGCGATTCACTTTGACATAAACACATTAGCATTGAACAATGCACAACACCTTTGGAGAATGCAAGGCTACCTAAAGGGGAAGAGAGGTGACAAAAGGGAACCTATCCATGTTAGTTAACACGTCTGGGTAGCAGTTTGCCCCCTCTACAACTGTTACGCAGGAGCACAAACTGGTGGGGAGCCTACCCTCTTTTCTACTTTACTGGGGCAAGATACCAGGCAAGGAGCCAACCCCCTTAATTTTGTCCCCAATAAGCAGAGTTTTGCAGTGGAAGGTGAAACTGGGGCAGAGTATTGCAGCGGAAGGATTACAGCAGTGTCTCACCCCAAGCTGCATTGCTTCTGCCACCTCCGACCGCCTCTTCGCCGTATTCAGCAACGCCCGGGATGCTGTGCACCACACCTGGCTGCACACTTTGTCAAGGAGTCCGCTGTCCTGCTGTCGCCCTGCTCAAACCATCGCCGTCCACTCCGCTGCGGGGTAGGTCCTTCAAGGGTAGAGAAGGCGCTGTCTTCCCGGATGCCTGCGTACAGTCGATTTCCTCAGTCTGGGTCCATCTTGCTTAGGAGGGAAGAAGAGGGGATCTCTGCAATGGACTCCTCAGTCTGCATTCCACCACGTCATCATCCACGCTACTTGTCCCCAGGAGCGTCCTTACTCCCGACGTCTTATGCCTGGACAGGCAGCTGGGGTCCTCCCGTTCCTTCTTTCTCTTGCTTCTTTGGGTCCCATCGCCTGGCACCACTGCGGGGTTGGTCCCATGGTCCTCTGGCCACTGATTCCTCAGTCAGGTGGCACAATCCAGGGTCAGGAGGCAATGTCCACTAAGCTTTCCTGCCGGTGCTCCAATCCTTTCAGTTTAGCGGTCCGGTCCTTTCCAATCCTCCATTCCCTGCTCCTGCGCTGAGGTGCTCTTTAAGTAGGTCCCGGCTCTTCTTGACCACCCCTGTCCTCCGTGGTCACTGGCTCTTGGGGGCCCAGCAGCAGCCTCCCCCTGGCCACTCTGCCTTGCGATCCAGGGGGCTCAATCAGCTGAGGGGTGAATTTCCCAGGCTCTGCTGTTGCTGGCCAGGGTAGAGATATCAACTTCCAAAATCCCTGACAGGGTCACTAGAAGTTCAGCCTATACTCTGCTATAGGGCTGTGTTGGGGCAACACTAGAAATGTGGGGAATAAATATAATAATAATAAAAAAAAACAAGGAGCTCCCCTATATCTTTATAAAAACATAGAGGTACTACATTATTTTATTTCCTACTACAAGAAAAACCCTAGATCGAAGTCCATGTTTAGGCAAAGGGGGTGGAGTGTTTTGAGTTTGTAAACCCATTTAGCATCTTCCATCAAGGCTATATAGTCTCCTCCTACCATGCTCTCGGTACTTTCTGAATTCCAAGAAATTTCAGGACACTGGGATCACCATTGTGAACTTCTGCAAAGTGTTTTGGTACACTGTGGGTATCCAGTTTCTTCTTAATATTTCTGATGTGTTCAGCTCATCTTACGTTAAGTGTTCGGCCTATTTTTTGGAAGCCACAAAGCAACTCCAACATATATACTGGTCCAGTGGCTGACTTGAAAGTACCGGTGGTCCCTGTATTTCTACTTCCTGTGACTTTACATGCCTGACATCTGAGGCAACATATATCCTAGTTTGCGGGTTGTGGTGTCATGATGAGTGCTTAATTGACTTGGGACCAATTTATTCTTTAATTTAGCTGTTCTTTTGTACACTATTTGTGGTTTATCCAATAGCTTTTAATCTTTTAGAAGAAGTGGATAATGTTTTCTAATGATGCTAAAGAAAGTCCTGCAATCGTGAATGGGAGTGAATAAAGAGTGTGGATGAGAGACGTAGATTTTGTGAAGAGCGAAGAGGTTTGGGTTGGGAGATATTTTGAGTGAAGAGATGTACGTAGGTGTAGTTTGGTCAATGACCTTGTGTGTGAGTAAAAGTATTTTAAAAGTATTTTATATTGAATACGGTAGAATACAGGTAACCAATGGAGGGACAGACAGAGAAAATCCGCAGACGAACATCTGGCAAGGAAAATTAGCTTAGCAGCTGCATTCAGAATGGCTTGTAGTGGTAAGAGTCTCTATTTGGTAAGACCAGTAAAAAGGCAATTGCAATAATCAATGCAGAAAATAATGAGAGCATGGATTAGAGTTTTTACAGTCTTTTAGATGCATGTAATATTTTTTGAAACAAATTAAATGTGGGGAACAAAGAACAGTTCAGAGTCAAGGATGACACCTAGGCAGTTAGTTTGTGGGGTAGGATTGTTGTTGAGTTCTCAACAGAGATAGAGATATCAGGTTGGTAACTACAATTGGTCGGTGGAAATACAATCAATTCTGTTTTGGAAATATTAAGCTTAAGGTGGCGAGATGGCAGAAAGGCATTCAGTAGAGGAGGATAGGTACAGTAGATTTGAGTATCATCTGCGTACAGATGATACTGAAATGCAAGAGAACTGATTAGTTTGCCAAGAGATGTGGTATAGATTTAGAAAAGCAAAGGGCCTAAGGCTGTGCCTTGTGGTACTCCAACTGATAGAGGTAGTGAAGAGGAGGTGGCTTCAGAGAATCGAACACTGAAAGAGCGATTGGATATGTAGGAGGGATGCGGTCATATGACTGCCACTCAGGGTTCTGGTGGTCATCATGCCAGGATCCTGAGCGATCAAACGCCCAACAGTCGGCATGCCGTCTAATAGGGACTATTCCCACTCGTTGGTGTCCACAACACTCACAGAGTGGGAATAGAACCTGTGGCAAGTGCAGCGAGCCACCGAGCCTACAAGGGGTTCTGTTGCGCTAAACCCTCCACCCTTCTGGCAGCATTCTGCGGTCGGGATCCCAGGGTCGGTATGCTGACCTCCGGGATCCCAGGGTCGGTATGCTGACCTCCGGGATCCCGACTGCTGGTCTCGCAGCCCCATGCAGGATGAGAACTAAGAAAGAGCAGTGCAGTGTCGGACTGGGTCATGAAGGGCCCACCGGGAAATTGCAGTAGTAGGTGCCCATGTTTAGGGGTGTGGTCAGCCACCCCAGAGATTTTGGCTAGCCATTAAAGAGTACAGGGCCCCTTGATGAATATATATAGTAATTACTGATAGTGCATGCATGATAGACATATGTATAACTCAAGTTCTAGAACTTGATCCCCAGAGGAGAATGAGAGCCCACAGCAGTAGGGCCCACCGGGGGTTTCCCCTGTGGTCCAGTCTGACCCTGGAGCTGTGTCCTTAGACCTAGGGATTGTAGTGTTTGTATGATAAGTCATAATATGGATTCCTTAGGTTTTAAATATTTGATGTCCACCTCGTCTCTTTTTTAAATGAAGACAATGGTTTAATTTTACTCTGAATGTAAATGTTTACTGAAGATAGCAGTCAAATCCATTGTTTTCACCAATGTTTAATATGTCTAGTAATGTTAAATATACAGTAGATATAAACTTGGGAATTGTCTCTTTTAAAGATACTGTAGTACTAATACTTGAAAGCCATATATATATATATATATATATATATAGAATTTGAGGGCATTGTGCATTGCATGATACATGAGCAGAGTCCTGCTAAGTATTTTTTTTAATGTGCCTACCTTCAAAACAAATGGCCATAAAACGAACTGCATTTCCCAATGTTGCATTTTTTTTTTAAATCACTTAACTAGCTAATATTTTTTTCCAAACACCTCAGAAATTGTCTTTTTATAATGAATTAGGTTAATAAACATCTATTTAAAACATCCAAAACTATTTTATTTAAAAAAAAATTGTAATGAACATCGATGGGCGAATAATTGTATCATTAATGCTCAGAACATTGCAACCTTACATTTTCTGACGGCTGCTCCTCTTTACAGTCTCTATGTACACAGGGAAGATAAGGGCAAGTTCTATTACATATGTAGCCACGCTTGTCTATGTCGCAATGCGTACGCACAGGCAGACGCATTGCGGCATAAATGCGAATGCTGTACTCTGCGACTGGCCGCAGGGCGCATTCGCTCCATAGTCTTTAATGGTGAGTGTGTTTGCATGCACGCGCACACTAGCCGCGGCAATTATGGGCATGGCTACATTTGTACATATCCCCAGTGGTTGCTAATGACTGCAATCTCTTCAGTTTAGCGTTCACTGACTCTTCAGAGATTTCTTCTGACAATGAGATGTAGCCTGAATGTAACTTGCAAGGACAGTGTGTTTTGCAACCACTGTCTATGTGAGTTACTTTCTATGTATAGTGTTTATTTTTTGTGTTTTTTTAATCAAAATTTTATATGGTGGATAAAAGGCCATATTCAAAAGACCTATGCAGAGGTCCACAATACGCGAAAGAAGAATTACAATTGAGAACCACATATGGTAAATAAGAATAATTAATGTCTTTTCACATTAAATTTTCACACCAAAAAGTAGACTCATACAATTTCAATGTATAAATTAAGATAGAAAGAAGGGGAGATTGTGTCAAAATATAGAGCAAGATGAGAGAGAACAGGAAATGGGGGAGAGGGGGTGGCCCACTTGGACACATTCTGGGTATCTGTTAAGGCCCCTACACACAGCTCAGACTTGTCTGAGCAACATGTCTGACCTGATTTCCCCGGCAGCTGCCTGGGAGGGCTACATCAGATTTGGCACTGTTCTGTACTTCATTATTTTCTGTACTATATTATGCTATGTATCTGTTAAGTGCCTTGAGTCCTATTGGAGAAAGAGCGCTATATAAATAAAATTATTATTATTACTTTATGTGCCATTTTTTACATGGGATTTGCATCAGATAAATCTCAGCAGATTTATCTGATGTGATAAATCTGATGCAATTTATCTGATTCAAATCGCATGTAAAAATGTATCTGATGGGCTGGCCTTCATTGCTGGGGGGTGGGGTGGCTGGCTAAACAATGCAATAAAAAGCAGCAACCATTTTAAAACTGCACACTTTGCTTTGTGAGTATTGAGGCTGGTTTATACCTTCTGACCATTCCACATAGCTACCATGCTTTAATTTGTTTGGTTTGTCTGAACAAAGTGCTTTCTACCCTATTATGTGATGGATCCTTATCGCTATCACCTTCTGCAAGCCTATGGGTTTCTGAAGTTGAGACGTGAGAGGGATCAGCAACAGAAGAGGGTGAGGTCCTACTGGACCAAAGAGTGATTATTGAAGAGAGAATATATCTCTCACATGTCACTCCTGACTGAGATTAGGGAGAATAACCCCCAGGACTATTGCAACTACAGTACCTTTGAATGGATGATGCTACCTTCCAGAAGTTTCTGGGCCTGGTGACTCCCTACATCGAGAGACGAGACACCAACTGGCGGAGGGCCATCCCTACTGAGGAGCAGCTGGTGGCTACTTTGAGGTTTTTAGCTACAGGGCGCTCACTTGAGGATCTGAAGTTAGGCACTTTCATCTCTACGAAATTATACAAAAGTGCTGCGCTTGAAGTAAGCTAAATTAATTGGTAAAATAAAATATATATAGAAAAATGTGTATAGGAAGTCCCGGGACACGGGACGAAACGCGTTGACGTCACTCCTTCGTTCAGCTCACAGACGCACTGAGTGTTGCCAGTTACCTTCACCCGCAGCGGTGTTAATTGAACTTGCCAATTAGCCGTGGAGAACATTTCACCGGAACGCCAGCTCAGCGTATCATTGCAGCACCATTACCGGCTTGCCAATATCTTCACCTGCACTTTGCTAGTGCCAGCGGCGGACGCACGGTAGCTGCTCCGGTACCTCTTGTGCCGCGATACTGCATCTTCCCGCAGGACGGGTAATTATAACCAGCGGCTTTTCCTCTGTACTGGGACGCCAGTAGCTTAGAGGTACGAGAGCTCTGTTCACCTTTTCTCCAATAGGCTCTATTAACTGTTGTTCATCAGTTTCAATTGATACAAAGAGACCGCAAACAGGTCTATGTGGCAACATTGAAGTGACACTATTTCCAATCCTTTCATTTCAGTGATTTATCTAGCAAATCTATCAGTGTGCTTGAGCTATGTTTTTTAAACATTTGTTTTAATCATCTGTGTCCATTTTTTATTTTTATTCTGTGTGTGTTATTAAATTTGTTTATATTAGCAAGTTCCGTGTAAGTTGCCAATTGATTAAAGCAGACACCTATACACATTTTTCTATACATTTTTCTATATATATTTTATTTTACCAATTAATTTAGCTTACTTCAAGCGCAGCACTTTTGTATATTTTCATTTTTGTCCTTTTGGGGGAACCAGCAGTCCCCCAGTGCTTGCAGCTGTTGTATTGCTTTTTTTTCAAATTTACCCAATCAAGGTGCGCCAGGAGTGAGGGTGTTTATACACTCTCAAAAAACCTTTTTTTTACTTTCATCTCTACGCAGGCTTTGGGGCGTATCATCCCTGAGATGTGCAAGGCTATTGTCAAGGTGCTGCAGAACAAAGTTTTTGAAGGTAAAGAAATACACAACACACATGTTTAGTTAGCTGCTTTATCTCTTTTATGTAGGGTCATTTTTTTTTCTTATATGCCAACATGGCATAAATTATTATAGTTTTAACCTAAACATCAACTGAAATGTTAACTTTATTGCCAACATACAGTAGCACAAAAAAATGAAAGATAAGTAACTAAATTGTGTCCTTTTTAAGTTATATAATTCCCAATAAAAACGATGCAGTATATGTGTACACCTAAACTGGGCGTCAGAAATCCGCAATCAAAACACTGTATTACCCTACTGCACCATATGTATGGGAAATTTAAAGATAATTTTTATTTTTACAATGAAGAATAATCAGGTAGGTCCTCGTCTGCCAACATGGCCCTATATATTGCAGAGCCGCTGGTAGGTAGTGGGGTAAGCTGGGTTGGGCATTAGGAACAGGTAGGGGTTGGGTGTGTGGATCGGACAAAGTGGTCTGAGGAGTGAGTAGACCCATGCGTGCCCAATACATGGATGCAAAATGTATGCGTTCATATTCAAGGGCATGGTCGGGGGCCAGTTTCCTCATCTGATTTGCCATATAAGATCCAAATTGATCAAACCTATCTGGTGGTTTTGATAACGACGGTTTGAGCTGATCATATATGGCGTTCTTTGTTTTCTGCTACGCTTCTGCGCAGAAGAGGTGCACTCTTTAACAAGGAGTGCCACAGAGGGAGCAGATGAGCTGCCTGGTTCAGCTGGTATTGTCACAGGGGTGGTGCAGGAGTACTCCTTCATTAGCATGGATAAATCTGGCGTTGGAGGGACATCGACCTCAGAATTTTCCATCTATGTAAAAAGATATAGTTAAAATGTAATGTTTTAATCATTGTTCTTTTTTATTTTTAGCTCCCTGCAAGCGTTGAAGAGTGGCAAGCCTTGGCAGAAGAGTTTGAAAACAGGTGGCAGTTCCCTAACTGCGGCGGAGCAATAAATGGCAAGCACGTCTACATAAACCCTCCTGTCAGCAGTGGTTCGATGTACTTCAACTACAAGGGATACTTCAGTATCGATCTGATGGCGGTGGTGAATGCCAACTACCATTTTATCGATGTTGGCAAGAATGGATAGGCTTCTGATGGGGGATCTCTTAAGAATACGACTTTCTACGAGAGCCTCACTGCCAAGATCTTAAACTAGCCTACTAGGGAGTCCACAAAGCACGGCTTTAATTTTTTGCGGATGAGTCCTTAAGAACCTTATGAAGGTACTGTATTTCCACAAAGGCACCTGACTAAGGAGAAGCGCATATATAACTACAGACTGTCCAGGGCACGCCATATAGTAGAAAATGCCTTTGGAATTATGAGTAATCGCTTCCGCATATTCCCTACTGCAATCAATATGCAAGTGGAAACATTTGACTGGGTGGTGACAGCTTGTTGTGTCCTTCATAACTTTTTACGCCACAAAGCCAACCAGAATAGAACACTGAGCACATCAGCAGCACCAGGAGACCCCGACCTACCGGAGTAGGATTGCCAGATGTCATCTGTGGAAGCACCTCCGGCGATCACCAGGGGAAACGCTCATCAAAATTGGCAAGGTAGGAATACCTGGCCTATTTTAATGGGGTAGGTGCGGTCCGCTGGCAGAAGAAGGCCATTAGATAAACTGGAGTGGGGGAGTGAAGACTGGACAGTTAGCCTTGGCTGTGATGCAAACTTTACCGTACATTTATAAAAACAAATGCTTGCATTTATTACAAAAACTAATATGTACTTACAGAAGTCACTTCAGGGTCAAGTTCTTGATTTTGGGGGTGAGAGGTGATAATGCTGATTTATCCTTAGGAATGAAAGCTATACCTTAAACACACCTTAAATACACTTTACCATGGAGCCGCTGTGGCCGCTGTACTTAATACACACTCTACGTACTTTGTATGCTATTGTACAAAGTCCCGTACTGTGTACGGACTTAGCGTACAAACGCCGCGCTGACGGTACAAAGTACTCACAGCGCGTACACACCCAGAGATACACTTTAAACCTTTTACAGCAATGCAATGATAATACACTTTAAACCTTAGTAGGGCAATGAAGACACGACACCAGATTGTAATTAAACCGCTGGGTTCCGAAACCACAGCGTATTATTGCTGAAAGGGGTTTACAATACAAATAATACAATACAATATAACAGAGTAAATGGCTACATTCAATGGTACATACGTGAGTGGATTCGCTTGCGCTACCCGGTCCGGTCCTCCGTCATCTGATAGATAACGTTGTGAGTCTTGTGTCTGACCAGGCCTGCAGCAGGCTCTCTTTATACAATTCTTCCAAAAAGCAATACAATAGATACTGTAATCTCTTTGTCCATTGGACACAGGGATGCACATTTACAGTGCAGGAGAGGTCATAGGTCGGTTTGAATAGGTAAGCGATGTCTTTTCCAACTGCTCTTGTGGGTGGTCTCCTCTGGATTCCCGCTGCATACATAATGTACAGTAAATACAGTTTATATCTATATTCTGCTCCTGCACATAACCATCTGCAGGAACATGCGATCTTCCTCAAACCAACACCGGAATGTTACCCTTAAAATACCCTACAGCTGGATACCAAACACCACCTTATAACCTTGTTCTGAAACCATTTAAACTGCTGTTACTTTCTGATGTGGTGCAGGGAGGCTATGTGTACATTGTGCACTATTTGGATTAAATATGTAATGTGTTTTGATAGCTTTCCATGCAGGACCGCGGGAGCGACCATACGCAAATTGCGAATATGTGCACGCACAACAGAACAAGTACACGCGCGGAGGCCATCTGTGTGTAGTTTGTACGTGATGTGTGTACTGCAATATTTTTCGACTTTGACAGAGGAGAAGCCAGTTCTGGAGGGTTCCTGGTTCACCAGAAACTAGAGCTGCTGGAAATACCAGAGAGTGGGCTTGTAAATGTTTGATGTGCCCGCCCCAGATCTCTTAGAATTCTCCATCTTTTTGTGCTCCTTAATGAAGACAGTGCAGAGATTTTGCCACTTTGTTTAACACACTCTGTGGTGCAGAGGCATAGTATGTCTGCTGAACAGGACCAGCTCCTCCAGTCCGGCATTCCACTTTATTTTATTACAGTGGTCACGGGATGTGACCCTTCATAGGCATTAGTGACTTCTGTAGAGGTCCAGAAATACCGTCACAAAATCGATTTCATTATCGAATGACAAGATAAATATTCTCATTCCAATAATTGCTGGCTGGTAAATGATATACATGTTGAAATTTGTCTAAACTAGTTATTTTACCAAACACTAAAATGTTTAGTTATGGTTTAAAAAAATTGTTTCATTTCTTGTTGTTTCTTTTAATTTACATTTAAACACGTGTAATCATTGTGCAAACATACACATTTGGGGGAGTACGGCAGAGGAAAATATGGCCATAAAATATAGCCTTTCAGCCCCAGAACAGTTTATTTTAATTCATTGCTGCTCAGGTATACATTGGTGGACAGTGGGTCTGGCCAGACAAAATTGACAGAAGCATGCGCAGTTCAGTGAGATCTGTGCATGCTTCCGTGTGTAAAAAAGTGTATAAAAATTCAGAAACAAAATGCATAACCAGCCCCGGGCTCTTTGAGCCGGACCTGGTTTCCCAAATACGGTGGAAAAAAGTGATGGTGTCCCCCATTTTTCAGAAACCAGCTCCAAGCCAGTCCTGGTTCCAAAAAAATGGGGGACAAAAAGAGTAGGGGTCCCCTGTATTGCTATGTACATCGCTAGTGAACATGTCGGCATTCATATTTTCTACCCAGATGATATGTTGACATGAACTGTTGATAAACCATCTCTGGGGATCTAGTGGCTACTTACCTTCTCCTGTGGTCAGCGGCAGCGACAGCATCTTCTTACCTGTGATGCTGCAGCTTCTAGAACTTTAAGAGCCTCAGCATGGCTACTGTTGACCATTGGATCACATATGGCTAAAATCATATGCCCATTATTGACTATTTTTTAAACTAGTTTCAATTAGATTAAAGTTGGTAGGAGAACGTGCTGCATGAAGCGTGCCATGTCATTGAGGGGAGTGTTTCATTCACCACTCAGATGCAGTGTCAAGCTATACCTATGGGCATATCTATGCGTAATGATTGTTTATATATAACATCAGCAAGATAATATTTGGGATATTTTGCAAGTATCTTTACTAACATTCAGTGGTGTAACTATAAATTTAGTGCCCTTACTACCACAAAAGTTTCTGCCACCCACCCCCCAAAAAATGGCACTTTGGTAAAAGAGAAAAGGAAACAAAAATTCCACAATCAGCGTATGTGCAAAATCAGATTTTTTTTTTACTTCTGAATGTCCACCTTTAATGAAATTATCAAGGTTAGCAAATCTTCGGCAATTGAGCTTGACAAAAACAATGTTACAATCTTGTTTGCCGACCTTACAACTTCATCTGTCGCCCTCAATAAGTTGGTATGTATAATAATGCTGAAGTTGTCTACAATTACCTTCATACCTTTAAACATATTTTTGAGTTGTTGCATAGAACACGGTAACTCTAAAAGCATCTTTGGGTTCTTTGAAGGGCTCGTATTTGGCCAAATTGTCAGTGTTTTAATATAGCACATGAGCGTGTTTTCTTCATCCACTAGGGGTCTCTGAAGTACTCTTGTTAAGGAAAGACAGCACATGGGGGGTGATTCCGAGTTGTTCGCTCGCTAGCTGCTTTTAGCAGCATTGCACACGCTAAGCCGCCGCCTACTGGGAGTGTATCTTAGCATAGCAGAATTGCTTACGAAAGATTCGCTAATTTTCTCGTAACGATTACCCCGCAGTTTCTGAGTAGCTCCAGACTTACTCAGCCGTTGCGACCAGCTCAGTCCTTTTGGTTCCTGGTTTGACGTCACAAACACACCCAGCGTTCGCCCAGCCACTCCCCCGTTTCTCCAGCCAATCCTGCGTTTTGCAACTCGAACGCCAGCGTTTTTCCGCACACTCCCGTAAAACGTCCAGTTTCCGGCCAGAAACACCCACTTCCTGTCAATCACACTACGATCAGCACAGCGATGAAAAAGCTTCGTTATGCCGTGAGTAAAATACTTAACTTTTGTGTAAAATAACTAAGCGCATGCGCTCTGTGAACCTTGCGCATGCGCAGTAAGCGACTAATCGCAGTATAGCGAAAATCGGCAACGAGCGAACAACTCGGAATGACCCCCATGGTGTGGACACCATTTTATATTAACGTCCTGTTTCTTCCTGCAGGAATTTTGGTGTCGGTCCTACAACATACTGCCACTGGAGAGGGCAGGGCTGTTAGTAGTTTTTCTCTTACGTCCTAGAGGATGTTGGGGTTCATCAAAGAACCATGGGGTATAGACGGGTCCTGTGGAGCCTTGGGCACTGTAAAATTTTAATAGTGTGGGTTAGCTCGTCCCTCTATGCCCCTCCTCCAGACCTCAGTTTAGAAATTGTGCCCGAGAGAGCCGGCAGCACTTCCAGTGAGCTCCTAAGAGGAGTGAAAAAGGAATAGATATTTCTAAGTTTTGCTTACAGGGAAGCTGCTGGCAACAGCTTCCCTGCTTCATGGGACTCAGGGGGGGGGAGCAGGAACCAAGTACCTAAAGACTTCATGGCCCCTGCTCCTGCTGACAGGACATTAATAGCTCCTGAGGGTGTTGATCGCATATCCCCAGATGGCGAACGCTCACTCCCACAGCGCCAGCCGCCACCCCCTGAAATCAGCCAGAAGACGTTGAGTGGTGAGTGGAAAAACACCAGGTATCCATAAGGGATAACTGACATTCAGTGGCGGCTATTAGGGACGGAGCACGGTTGTAACAGGCTGTGCTCCGCTGGCTCACTGAGGTACTCCGCTGGGTACAGACCGCTGGGGGGCGCGTTCTCATAGCTGGCAATAGATTACAATGTCCCTAAAGAACTGGTCACTAGTAAACCAGCGGTCCCGGCCTCACTGCTTACATAATACCCCTGCCAGTATAAATAACTATAACGCGGGAGAATGCCATTTTAGGAGCGGACTTCTCATTTCAGCTCCAGCCCACCAGCGCCATTTTGAGAAGCTGCATCGACCCGCACAGGACACGCTGCAGACAACGCTGACCTCCTTATAACTCTCTCTGGTACCAGGGTATTATAGAAAGGGGGGGGGGGGAGCACATTGGTGAATTAATACGACCTATAAGGTTTATATATTTATATATATAGAGCGCGGAAGGGTAATTAAACACTCTTCTTATAGCGTTGTGAGGGCTGGGCTCATACTTCTGTGTCAATCCAAAGGATCTCAGTGCAGGACCTGTGTGACTGTGTGTGTGTGTTTGTGTGTGTGTGTAAACACATTATTTGTTATTATAACAATGGAGAATTTGGAAGATGCAGAGTGTATTTCAACTGAGGGAGATTTCCTGCCTGATAAGCAGGAATGTGTGTTATTCCCTGATCCTTCTGTGGAAGAACCAGAAGGCTTAGGGAGCATAAAACAAATGATTGCTCAGTTAAATAACAGGTTTATTTAATCTGATAAGGAATTTCAGCATTGGAGGAGGTCTGTAGAAGATGCTTTATATACATGCCTCTCTGCCTCTGCAAAGAGAGCCACTTCAGGTCCCTCAAGACGCTTCTTGGCACGTTTAATGAATGTCGACAGCAGCAGAAGGGTTTCAGGATCAGAAGGCAACTTCTGTTCCAACAGCTAACCCACAATGACACTGGGGCTCCCACGTGGGAGTCCAGTCAGGAGGGAAAATAAGATCAACCACTGAGTTGGATTGCCGTATAAAGGGGGTCATTCCGAGTTGTTCGCACGCAAGCTGCTTTTAGCAGCTTTACACACGCTAAGCCGCCGCCTACTGGGAGTGAATCTTAGCTTCTTAAAATTGCGAACGAAAGATTAGCAGAATTGCGAATAGACACTTCTTAGCAGTTTCTGAGTAGCTTCAAACTTACTCGGCATCTGCGATCAGTTCAGTGCTTGTCGTTCCTGGTTTGACGTCACAAACACACCCAGCGTTCGCCCAGACACTCCTCCGTTTCTCCAGCCACTCCCGCGTTTTTCCCGGAAACGGTAGCGTTTTTTCGCACACTCCCATAAAACGGCCTGTTTCCGCCCATAAACACCCACTTCCTGTGAATCACACTCCGATCACCAGAACGAAGAAAAAACCTCGTAATGCCGTGAGTAAAATTCCTAACTGCATAGCAAATTTACTTGGCGCAGTCGCACTGCGGACATTGCGCGTGCGCATTAGCGACTAATCGCTCCGTTGCGAAAAAAAATACAGAGCGAACAACTCGGAATGACCCCCATAGTTAAAACTCCCTCCTGGCAATATTGTCGCAGACAATTACAGAAAATCCAAAAGGCAATCTATAGGACTAGCAGGATTCTACAGACGGAACTGACCATTCCACAAATTAATCTTCCAGAAGAATCTTCGGATGAAACAAGAACTGAATTGATATCAGTACACCAAGAGGTCGTTCCTTACGAGGAAAAATCCTCCTTTACTACAGGGACACAGGTGCAAGAATCAGACCTGGATCCTCTTCCGCTGAAGGACATCAGAACTGGGGACAAGCTTCCAAGGAAGATTGCAAAAGAAAAGATTGTTTCTTCTCATACGGTGGTTGAGAAAGTGCAGCCTGAGACTACATCTCAAAAGAAGATGTCCACTTCGGGTGGTTCACAGAAATGTAAAAGACTTTTAACTGAATCTTCAAAGAGTCACAAGGCACCTTTACGAAAAGATGATGGTTGGGATACGTTGTTCCAAGTGGTTAATCCCACAAATAGTGGGAGTGATCCTGGGGCTAGCTGTAGCGTAAGGGTCACTGGAGATAAACCATCCAGTTCAAGTATATACAAATCTGACAGACCTCATGGCTATAAAAGGCCTAAAAAGAGGTCAGATTCTCGATCTCAGAATAATGTTCTTTCTTCTTCCAGAGGATCTAAACCTTCAGCAGCCAGTACCTTCCATGGCCTTACTGCTTCTTGGTATGATGGTATGGAGGTCGAGGTACAGATTTTGGCTTGGAAGTGTATTCTGAACAAGGTCATTCCTACTCTGATTCAGGCTAGAAAAGGAGTAACGTCAAAACATTACCATAGAATTTGGAGGAAATATGTCTCTTGGTGTGAATCCAAGAAATTCCCCACGGAAGAATTCCGGTTGGGTCGGTAACTCCTCTTCCTACAGTCAGGGGTGGATGCGGGCCTAAAATTAGGCTCTATCAAGGTCCAAATTTCGGCATTGTCCATTTTTTTCCAGAAACAATTGGCTGCCCGTCCAGAAGTTCAGACTTTCTTGAAAGGGGTTCTGTACATCCAGCCTCCCTTTGTGCCTCCTACGGAGCCATGGGATCTTAATGTGGTGTTTAAGTTCCTGCAATCGGAGTGGTTTGAACCTTTAAGGGAGGCAGACTTAAAGTTTCTTACGTGGAAAGTAGTCACTTTGTTGGCTTTGGCATCCGCAAGGCGGGTGTCAGAATTGGGGGCCTTGTCTCACAAGAGCCCTCACCTGATTTTTCATGAGGATAGGGCTGAGTTAAGAATGCGTTCCTTCTAAAGGTTGTATCATCTTTTCATATCAACCAGCCTATTGGGGTGCCAGTGGCTACTGACACTTCTATTACAGCAAAGTCCTTAGATGTAGTAAGGGCTTTAAAGATATATGTCAAGAGGACGGCTTCTCTTAGAAAGTCAGAAGCTTTGTTCGTGCTTTACGATCCCAATAAAATTGGGTGTCCTGCTTCAAAGCAGACTATTGCCCGCTGGATAAGATGTACTATCCAGCATGCTTACTCTTCGGCAGGATTGGCAAAACCGAAATCGGTAAAGGCTCACTCTACTCGTAAAGTGGGCTCTTCTTGGGCGGCTGCCCAGGGTGTCTCTGTACTTCAACTTTGCTGAGCAGCTATATGGTCAGGATCAAACACATTTGCTAAATTTTACAAGTTTGATACTTTGGCCTCTGATGACCTCCAGTTTGGACATTCAGTTTTGCAGGGAACATCAGCACTTTCCCTCCCCTAGTGGGAGCTTTGCTATCATCACCATGGTTCTTTGATGCACCCCAACATCCTCTAGGATGTAAGAGAAAACAGAATTTCAATAACCTACCGGTAAATCCTTTTCTCGTAGTCCGTAGAGGATGTTGTTCACCCGCCCAGTGCTTCTGTTCCCTGCACAGTTATTACTTGTTCAGTAATGGCGGCTGTTGCTGACACTTTTGGTTCATGTATATTGACATGTTTTCGTTGAGTTACATGTGGTTGCATGTTATAAGGTCAGTGTGAGTTGGTGTGAATCTCGCCACAGAACAATGTAGTATCCTCTCTCGAGGTTGTCCGTCTCCTCGGGCACGGTTCCTAAACTGAGGTCTGGAGGAGGGGCATAGAGGGAGGAGCTAACACACACTATTCAAATTTTATAGTGCCCAAGGCTCCACAGGACCCGTCTATACCCCATGGTTCTTTGATGCACCCCAACATCCTCTACGACTACGAGAAAAGGATTTAAGTTATTAAACTCCTGTTTTTCTTCATTAAATCACATACTTAATAGAAGATAATGTGTACTAGGGTGCAGTGCATTCAGTCTAACACTCTTCAGTTATTATTTACTGAGTCTTGCAGATTTTTGTTTCACTGTATTACTATGTGTATTACTGTCTGTGTGTGTGCATGATAACTGCAGTTGAGGGCTAATATGGCAACGGAATTGTCCGCAGCACGGAATGACTGTAAGTCAGCAAGGTCTGATCCGCGGTCAGTGCCATCCGAGCAGCCAAAGTGGGCTCAGGAAATTTCACGAACCTTACATGGCTTACAAATCTCTATGTATAGGTCTAATTCTAACAGTAGTCATCATGTGTCTCATAATTTACCAATTTCCGTGATTTGACAATCTGACAATTTAATGCTAGACCTGGTATCTCAATAAGAGAAGGAGAAAGGTGAATTGGGCCAGGAGTCAGATAGTAAGGTTACTTATAGTTTATAGCCCGGGCATTGATGATCTCATCCAGCCGGTATACCAGGTGCGAGATTTCACTGAGACAAAGGAACCTCTGTCAAAATAGGAGGTTTTCTTTGCTAACAGAAAAAAATAACAATTCCAGGTCCTGCTGCAACAATGCTTAAAGATCCATCTGAGCGTAGGCTAGAGTCCACTAAAGTTCATTTATACAGCAGCAAGAGTGTTACTTTGAACTCCTTTAGTTGGAGGTTGTCTAACAAGGCTGTAGGAGCCTAGACTAAACAGCTCAGTTTAGGCCTGCAACAAGGTCTTTTCTCCCACCAACTTATACTTCTCACTGATCACATTTGTGAATTGCCTGAGTATTTGGCTACGGCATCTATGGATGTTGGACAAGTCAGTTCTCAGATTTCAGCCTCTATTTTTGCGGCCCATTGGGTGCTTTGGTCACGATCTTGGCAGGCAGAGGCTGAGTTGAAACCAGGCGAGCGGTGTTGCCTTATACTGGCGACATGTAATTTGGTCCTAAATTGGACAAGCTCAAGCTACTGAAAGAAAATCTGTGTTCCTACCATTGGCCACACTAGTACCTCAAACAAAGTACTCTGGACCAGCGTTCAGATCTTTTAGACCTCAGTTCTTTCGTGGCCGTGCACGAGAAATAACAGTACACCTGGTACAGGACGTGGTTTTCAATCCAGTGGCATGATGTGCTTCCAGCCCATCTCAGATCTACAGTGGTGAGAGCACTCCTTCCAACATTTCACAAATGGGTGGTTCCGCAATTTTGTGGGCAAGGTTACAAACTTGACTTCAATTGTCTACCACCAATGCGGTTTTTCAAGACAGGTCTGCCTGTGTCAGAAGTCAAGACGGCGGTTCTGCAGACCGCTATTCAGTCTCTCGTAGATTCAGCAGTTTGATTCAGGTACAAGTAAGGGTTAACGTTATTATTCCATTCTTATTTGTAGTGCCAAAGCCGGTCGGCTAAGTCAGACCAATATTGAACCTAAAGGGGCTCAATCACTACGTCACTTACTGCACAAGAAATCTGGAATCGCTGCAGTCAGTGATTACAAGTTTAAAACCACAATAATTCATAATTTCGCTGGCTCTCAAAGATGTGTACTTACACATTCCATTTTGCAGTAGAACAAACCCATTATCAATTTGAGGCACTGCTGTTTGGCATCTCTTCAGCACCTCCTGTATTCACAAAGGTGACGTCTGTGATGATTGCTCTTCTCAGATCCCTGGCAGTGGTACTAGTTCCGTACTTAGACGATATACTCATCAAGGTTTTCTTCCAACAAATAATACTTCAAAATGCTCTGCTAACGTACAGTACAATGTCCTAGCGCAGCACGATTGGATTGTCAACTTCAAAAAATCAAGCCTTGTCCCATCTCAACGAGTTCAATTTCTGGAAAGGCTTACAGATACGGTAGATCAATGAATTTACCTGCCATAGGTCTAGTACAGTTCGTTCTCAAACCACGGACAGTCCCGGAGCACTTGTGTATTCGACTGTTAGGACAGATGGTGGCGTCTGTCTAAGCACTCAAGCTCGGAAGATTTCACTTGCGTCCTTTTCAGCTACATCCTCTCGCACAGTGGTCAGGGTCTCATCTACAGGTTCATCAAATGGTGCATTTGTCTCCAAGGGCCAGAGTGTCACTGCTCTGGTGGCTCCAAATAAAAGAATCTCACCCCGGTAAAAAGGTTTGGAGTCTGGATTGGATAATTCTCATGACGGATGCAAGTCTCAGAGATTGGGGAGTAATAATCCGACATTGTCTGCTTCAGGGTCTAGGGTCAGTCTAAGAAAGATTACTGTCAATAAATTTCCTGAAACTCAGGGCAATTTTTAACGCTCTGCAACAGGCAGTGCACTTTAGTCTCAGACTGTTCAGGTCCAATCAGACAACACGACGGCTGTTAATAACATCAACAAACAAGGAACTCAAAATTGCATGGTCATGGGAGAAGGGGCTCAAATCCTCAATTGGGCCGTGCATCACAAAGTGATATTGGGGGTAATTCAGAGTTTATCGCAGCAGCAAATTTCTAGCAGTTCGGCAAAACCAAGTGCACTGCAGGTGGGGCAGAGAGAGAGGTAGATTTGGGTGGATTATTTTGTTTCTGTGCAGGGTAAATACTGTCTGCTTTACTTTTACACTGCAATTTAGATTTCAGGTTGAACACACCCCACCCAAATCTAACTCTCTGCACATGTTATATCTGCCACACTGCTTTTAAATTCATGGTACAGTTCTAGAAGAATCCAACGCTTAATGCTTACAGCTAAATAAATTTACAACTTCTGCAAGAGATCAAAGATCTTTTGAACTTCTGGAAATTCTGCTACAGAATGATTCACAACCAAATTCAGATTATGCGGTGCACAGTGGACATATAAAGCATGTTCTTCTACCTCTTTAATCTTATGCTAGACACCATTGTAGATGCCACTCATCGCTGCAGCTCCATCGTACCCTTGGCCAATACATTTGGACACAATGTTTTTTTATTGTAAACCATTCAGAATTTTGTCAGACAGTCTCAAGACAGTTTGATCAGTGATCTGTCAAAATCCAATAAATGTCTCTTTAATCAGTACTTCTGCTGGTCTGCCACTCTTCCTTATTTACAGTTACAGATTTGAAAATTTCACTCATCTGATCACACTTAGAAATATCTTTCATCGTGTCCATAGTAATTGAATAGCATGGTTTTTTAGCAATTTCTTCCACCAATGTCATCTCCAAATGTGAGGAAAGTACCTGAATGAACTCATTTTGAAATTGTGGACTTAGGTATTTCACTTTGTACTTAGCAGCACCAGAATCATTCCTAAAAGTTCCTTCAGAACAAGATCGTATTCAGCCAAGAGCTCAATTGCAAGAAAATTTCCACTGTGCAGCTGCCCAATAACTTCACGATGACCACAGAGTGACAAATTCTAAACTGCCAATATCAATGTTATATTTAGCAGACAATCCCAGACTTTTTTCCAAAAGTTTTTCTAATTTTGTATTCCTCTCTCTAATTCCTTGTCAATTCCTCCATGCAACCTCCCTGATCAAACATGCAACAGGCACTTGTATGTATGGCGCTATGTTCATGAGCCATCACTTTTCGAGACAGTCCCTTCCAATCAGAAATTTGTGATGCCCAGCTTTCTTGGTATCCTTTCCTATTACGTTCATCAAAGAGACAAAAAGGTTCACAGTACACTTTGTTAAGTATTGGTGAATAACATAGCCACATTCTTGGTATTTTCAATCCCACAATCCGACAGTTTCTCATAGTAGAACTCAGTAAGACAACGGTTTTCATTGCGTGGAAATGGCCCCACAGGCCTGCAGGATCCATATTCTATGATGAAAGCTTTAATGTCTAGATCAATAATGTTTACAGGGTAGTGTGCTCTGTCCGTGGGATGTGCTGCAGTAGCTGATCATTGAAAGCCTACATTGTCATCCTGGTGAGGCTGGGTTTGTTTAGAAAGAGACTAACTTCTGTGTTTGTATGGCCATTGACTGGCAGCAACAGAAGGGTGACTTCATTATTAATATTATCTGTGACTAAGGCTGTTGATTCTTCCTCATTTGATCATGACACCAGCATGAACATTGAAAGGTCTTCCTGTACATTCTGTACTTGTCGATTTTTCCACATTTTGCAAACCCGAAGGCGTTTGTACTCATTGAAAAAACCTATCTATTTTGAGTAGTTTTTTTTAACAGCTTCTTGTTCCATCTTGTGTTTTTGTCTATTCTGCGCTCAACTCAGTTTTTTGTTGACGTGCAACATTTTCTATTTGCTATTGCTTGAACCTTGAACTATAATTAACCTTACCATGTGGAAGCTGGATTTATAGCATCGCGAGCCTCCCACGTTGAGCACTGAACCAAGAAAGAGGTCACAAAAATGGAACTCATGGCTGTGTCTTGCCGCAGTGGGGGCCTAAAATTACATGTAAGGGAGCACCCCCAAGACACTGCAGAGTCTGGGTGGACTATTGCTACATCACTGCTAACTTTGGTGCCTGCAACTATCAGAGGAATAGATGTTATCTGCATACTCATCAGTCATTGGAGATACTTTGAGGAATTGTGTTTGAGATCCTGATAGTATATATTTAAACAGGCTACTGTAATAAAATGTCTATCATAGACTGTTCTTTATTCATACGCATACACCAACATCCATAAAAGAAATAACTGACACCAGAATAATGTTTGCCAATAAAATTGTCAGCTTTTATTAAACAAATGGTATGGTGGCAAGGAGGGACGGCCTATTTAAATAAAGTCCCTATTTATTCTAACCTTTTAAAACCTTTTAACTGTGGCTGACCAAAACGCAAGAGGAGGCAAGGGCCCAACTTCAGCCCGGCCTCCATCGCATAACAAAGGGGCTTTAAGGGCCCAATTTCAGCCCAGCCCCCATCACATCACAAGGGGAGGATTTTAATGGCCCAATTTCAGCCCAGCCCCTCTCACATCACAAGGGGCCATAATGGGCCATTTGCCACCCCTTGTGTTACTTGCTCTTTACCGGGAATACCGTGGCCTACTCTCCACTCAAAGTATTCCCCAACTCCAAACCAAGGTGCTCAGGTGTGTACCAACTCCACCGGAGATTGAAGCCCACCTGGTCCGATGGAACTCCGGCCCCGTAATGTACCAAACTCCACCTTCACATCTCCTGAGCACCTATAAAACTCTTTAAATTACAGCCACAATTTCAGGCCGTCCCAACCCGCCACAGTTTCAACGAAACTCATTCACCATACCTCAAACCTTAAAACTCTCCTCTTACTACTCCTCAACTCCTTCTACCTATCAATAAAATTCCTGACTACATCCAGCGAACAACAGATCCTCCATAAAAAATGTCATACCAATCAAATTCAGATGGACACAATCGGCCATGTAAAGATGAGGGGCAGACACTAAAATTGAGGGATGTGGGACCACAAACCCCCAATTTTCACTAACAGCCCTTTCCACCACAGAATTGATCCGGTACCGGTCTGTCCACAACTCTCCAAACCAAAAGTGGGATAATGTCAGACCATCCCACGCTCAGAAAAGACAATCTGTTCTGCAAGCTAACTAAGTCCCTAACTATAGTTTTGCGAAGATCCAGACCCGTCCTTCTGGTCAAATAATTTCCACCAGCATGGAACACCACCCTCAGCAGGTATCCCGACCTCTCCGACTGTTGCCAAAATAGGGACATGACTTGCTCCCAGCGAAGTCCCCTCACACCGATCCATCTGATAAGATTAGCTTCAGGGGACTGAAGGCACTCCACACCAGACCTCTCGCCATGGTAAACATATGAGTGCCCAATAACCCATATCGGACACTCGTCCAAACGCAAATCTGAAAATACAAAAAACCATATTCACAGAACCTTAACATACAAAAAACCCATAACACAAAATTCTTGAAACAACATTACCCAAAAAACATCCCATTATAACCTTACTAAAATAGTTTTTTTTAACTAGTTTAATTTGGCCTCTAAGGTGAAATTTTATGAAGCAGGGGTGAGAAGGGGGATGGGTATGAGGGATCAGACTTGACAAGAGGTGAAAAACATACCTGCCAAGCGGGTATGAACCCCAAGGCTTAAGGCACTTGACAGGATAAAAAAATTCCTCAAGACCCCCAAATATGGCGAGTGGCTGAAACCTCAAGTCTGATTTTTAATCCACCAGGTCAAAACCTGATATATTTCCGAAATACATCAGACTTCCACCTCCCCAGAGCTCTAATTTGCCCGCTCGAACAGCCTTCAGCGGCTGCTGCTGTCGCCGCACCTATACGAAACGAATGGGTAACGTATCTCGATACCGGCAAACCCATTGTGCAAATACAACGTTCCAGCACACATCTAAATTGAAATTGAGTAACCGGCATACCATCCATATGCTGCAACCATGGACCTGGCATATCAGCCCTTGTTCTCAAACCTTCGCCAAGGACACCGGACAAATCTTGTCGTCCACACATCTCAAAACAACCCAACAACCTTTACTTAATTGGTCCGTTTTGGAACGTTGTACTTTGCACCATAAGCCTCCATCTTCCAGTGACACATGTTCACGAAACATAGGTGACATCGCTGTTTTCGAAGCTGACACCAGTTCACTGACTCTAAAGGCCCCGAAAAAGGCCATGGCGAAACACAATTTAAATAAGAGTGCTTCGTAATCAGATGCACAGACCTCATGCCACACGACTGCCATGCGCCGCAATATTGAAATGGTTATTGGCCTTCGTGCATCTTGTACAGGGGGCATCACTCGAGCCCACCCTTTAAGTATCCTTGCTAAAAGGAAAGATTTAGTAAAATCATGCCTGCCTTCAAGTCTCAAGAAATAAGAAAGAGCAGACAGTAAACGTGTTACAAACCCTCTTGACCTGCCTGCTCTAAAACATTCCCAAACATAATCCAATAACATTGTATAATTATGTGTAAAGAAAAAAGCAATATTCTATAGGCGCCAACTATATGGAAAGAATTGATATACGTTCCTTAATAAGTCTTGAAATAGGGCAAAATCTCAGGGTGTGTGGTCTTTCTTCTTCCTCCTTTACAGCATTCATCAAGCCGTCCCCATCAGAAGAAATCCTCCCAATGTACCGTGTTTTAGAATGACAGGAAAAAATCGTATAGTGTAATACAATTTATTTAAAGTAGGCTCAATTTCTTAATATAAAACACAATCCTCCTCAGGAAATCCTGGGTGGAGAGTTCAAAACAATTACCAGCTAAAATTATGAAATGTGCATGTAAAATCTTTTAAAAATATGTAATTTGTACCTTCCTACTTTAAAATGTAATGGATGAACCTCACCCTGTGAGAACTATCTTCATGATCAAGAGATCTCATAGATCTCATATGCAAGATAAGTACTTATATACTGCATATTGGGGATTGTGGAGAGGGTCTCCGTTGGCATTATTCAAGTGGGCTGCCGCTATTTCTTGCGCACATTAGGACCCACCAGTTTATATTTCACACAAACATTGTATAATTAGTCTTACCTTGGTCCTGATGTAAACGGACATATTTCTCCCACTCTCCCATAGCGGTTCTGTACCCTTGAAGGGTAGAAGGTGCCAAGGATCGTAGAGCTAAGCCCTCCAATCCGGGCGTATCACCTGCCAGGCATAAGACGGGCAAGGGTCACCAGATACATTTGCATCCGGAGCTAGTACCCTGAACCTGCGCCACTCGAAACGCGAAAGCGCACCTGCCACACCGTTTTCAATGCCTGGAACATGCCTCACGCGAAAACTTATTCGATTGAAGGCAACGCAAAACAATCTGACCCAACAATCGCAGCACAGGAAGGCCAGCAGCTTTCTGACTATTAATCGCATGAACCACTCCCAAATTGTCACACCAAAAAACTACTGACAGATTGGCCAAGACCTCATGCCATAACTCCAGTGCTACCATGATAGGGAATAATTCTAATAATAACATATTACTAGTAAGTCCTTCATCAAACCATGTTTTAGGCCATGGGGAAGCACACCACCTACCCTCAAGGTATGCTCCAAAACCCGTAGAACCTGCCGCATCAGTGAATAATTGCAACTCTACATTGGATCTTGGTATAGACTGCCAAATGCGAACACCATCAAAAGTAGCCAAAAACTCATCCCAAATATGCAGATCCCTACGAATTTCTTTGGATAATCTTATAAAATGACTAGGTTTTTTAACACCCTCTGTAGCTCTCTCCAACTTCCTGCTGAAGACCATAGATATAACTCGGCAAGCAAAATTGAGAGACCCCAATAATGATTGAGCTTGTCTCAACTTGCCATTTGCCAATGCCACGATTATCTCTCCTTTTAATTTATCTATTTTCTCAATGGGTAAACGACAGCAACCCTCAATAGTATCGATTTCAATTCCCAAAAAAGTCAACACTGATATAGGACCCACCGTCTTCTCCTCAGCTACTGGGACCCCAAATTCCTTTAACAATGACAAGGCATTTGATAAAATATTGCCACACATGTCAGACCCGGCTGGACCCATAAACAAAAAATCATCTAAATTATGAACAATTCCGGACTGACCTGAATTTTCAGAAATACACCAATGCAAAAAACTACAAAATTTTCTGCTGCGGGGTACACTGGGCTCCACAAGGATTGGACAATGGGGTGTAGAATAGGATCTTGATCCGAGGCACCAACAGGCTCAAAGCTTTGACTGTTCCCAGAATGCACAGCGCCGCCTCCTATATCACCCCGCCGCCCAGCACAGGAGCTCAGTTTTGTAAGTTGGTGCTGCAGTAAGCAGGCACTTAACAGAGGGGCTGCTCCAAGCAGCCCTAAGAAAAGCTTTTTATGAGGTAAAAAGTGAAGACTTCAAGGGCAGCAGCGGTGGTAAATGTCTTGTGACATTCACTGCTGCAGCTCCAGCTCTCCCCAGCGGCGTTGTACACTCCCGAGCCCTGGTTGCCGGGTACCTACAGCGGAGGCTACGGTTTTCTTCACATTAGACACACGGCTGGGGCTCTCCAGGATCGCGTGGCTGCACTTCGGGAGGTGGTAAGTGGGTCCTGCTTGCGGGACCCGGTCTTTATCGCGATCCGGCACGGTCAGTGGGAGGCGGGCCGCGCGCGCTGGCGGTGGACACTGTGGCAGTACAGGCGATCCCACTAGATCACCAGGGCATGAGCGCAGGTCAGGTTTTCTCTCTAAACCAATTCTTATATCGCCTACAGTACCCGGTGGTTTTGCCAGCAGAGGGGATAAGGCTTAGACCTGAAGCCCCAGGGCGCCATTTCTAGCAAGTGTTCTCACCCTGGAGCTGCATATCTGTCTTTTCCCACTCCCTGTCAGTGTCTGCGACGCCATTATCCCTTAGCTCACTGTTCCTGGGACTGCTTGGGCAAATCCTCCTATGTAAAGCCGCCTGGTTGTCAGCGCTGTGCCTTTACATGACACTTAAGTATTCCACCTGCCTTTTTAGACAGTGATAGTTAAGAAAGAGTGCGTTTAGTCAGGGTTTTATAGTACAATTACCCTGTGATATACATCCAGTTCTTACTGTGTACTGTTATATCTATTGTTATGTAGCTGTGTAAGCTAGTCCAGTGCAGTTTTATGTCAGTAATAACCTCTGCATTGTACTAACTGTGACTTTCTGTGTGTGCATTTGATAGCTGAGTGGTGTCCATTTCGTGTCTTTCACTCATCTTGCTATCCCTATATTCCATAACCTGAGGGGGCTTGGTGCGTCAGGTGTTATCTAATATAGGATTTTCACAAAGATATACTGTATTACGTATTTTTCTCCGTGATTTAGTCACCATATCTCTCCTTTATCTCTGATAGTGCTGACTATAATGCGCAGGGGTTTGGGTTTAGAGGTATTGTGCTGCTGATAATTGTACTGTGTTACCTCTTACTGCAAGTTATATCATGTCTGCTTTTGAGGGTAACGGTTCTGGGGCGGAACACACTGCTGGTGTTGCTGAAGCCACAGACAAATATGAGGAGAATATAGCAGCTGTGGGCTCTGGTTCTGGGGGCTCCTTGCCCCCCCCCCCCCCCCAGTGGGACTGGCAGCGGAGGCACATACTGACCCACCTTGGGCCGCTTTTTCCACACTTCTGCATATGCTAGTTCATACACAAACACCCCCAATGCTGGTACCACCGTATGTGGTCCCTGCAGCCGTTGGCAGACGATTTATCTGCTCAATTAAAGAAGTTGAACCAGTCCTTGACTACTAAAAAGTCTGACCAACGCTCGCCTAAGTCCAAGAGGTCCTCTAAGCGAGCGCTTGTCTCCTCACAATCCACTGCCGTCACTGACACCTCGTCTGAGGAAGACTGCACATATACTGACCCCACAGGTTCTGACTCAGATACGGCTGATGGGGAGGGTAGTTCACATGTGGATGTTCCTGATCTTTTGGAGGCTATTAAGTTAATTCTGCAGATTACGGATGATCCTGAGCCATCCGTCCCTCCTAAGAAACCAGATAGGTTCAAGCGTCAGAAGGTGGTTAAACAAGTTTTACCTAACTCTGATCACGTAGTGGATATACGTCAGGAACCCTGGGAAAACCCGGGTACGAAGTTTGTGCCTCAAAAGAAGATGCTGGTTCGCTATCCCCTCGCGCCAGAGCTGTCTAAGAATTGGGAAACGCCTCCTCCAGTGGACTCACATGTGGCTAGGATGGGGGTTTCCTCAGCTCTACCTGTCACTACCGTCACGTCTCTAAAAGAGACTACGGATAAACGTGTGGAGGGTTGTCTGAAAGCGATTTACACCCTCACGGGTGCTGCACAAAGGCCCACTATTGCAGCTACATGGGCTGCAGCGGCTATTGAAGCATGGGCCTTGGAGTTAGAAGCTGAAACCTCCTCTGACCATGCTAGACAATGCTTGTCATATATTGTCATACCTTCTCGATATATTAAAGAGGCGGCTTCTGATGCCGGTATCCTAGCAGCCAAGGCCTCTACTACGTCAGTCCTGGCTCGCCGGATATTGTGGATGAGATCCTGGTCTGTGGATCTGGACTCTAGAAAAACCCTGGAGGTACTCCCTTTCAAGGGAGATATTCAGGACTTAAATAAGATAGTGGCTGACTTGGCTACTGCCGAAACTGCCTGTCTGCCTAATACCGCTAAAGGTACGTCCTTTCGTCCTTCAGGTAAAGCAAAAGGTCAGGCGTACCATAAGCAGTCCCGCACTTCCAAACCTGGTAAGCCGAAGCCCAAGAGAGCCTGGGCTGCCCGTCAGCCAGCTGCCAAGACCGATAAGCCTGCCACATGACGGGGCTGGCCACCCCCTGGGGAATCCCAGGGTGGGGGGCCGGCTTCTAGGGTATACCCAGGAATGGTTGAAGACCACTTCAGATGCCTGGGTACAGGAAGTCGTCACTCGAGGTTACACCATAGCCTTCAAAAACCGACCCCTCATCGATTTTGCCAGACAGACATCCCTTTGGACCACACAAAGGCAAAAACTCTTCACTCAGTGGTACAGACCTTCCTGGATACAGGAGTTGTAGTACAGGTGCCTCTTGCTCAGAGGGACCGGGGGTACTATTCTCCGCTGTTTCTAGTCCTGAAACCGAATTGGTCCATCCGGCCCATTCTCAACCTCAAGGCATTGAACAGGTTTGTGAAGATTTCCAAATTCCATATGGAAACTCTTCGCTCTATAGTTCTGGCCTTGGAACCTGGGGACTACATGGTCTTCTTGGACATACAGGATGCTTACCTGTATATTCCTATAGCAGTGTCACATCAACAATACCTGGGGGTGGCTATTGGCAACATTCATTAGCAGTTTCGGTCATTACCTTTTGGTTTAACAATGGCTCCGCGAGTCCTCACCAAAGTTATGGCGGTGATGACGGTGGTACTCCGACTTCAAGGGGTCAGGATACTGCCGTATCTGGACGACTTGTTAATCCTGGCAAATTCCCCAGATCTTCTCCTGCGTCATCTGGATATGACGGTCCGGTTTCTACAAGCCCACGGGTGGCTCATCAACTGGAAGAAATCCTCCCTGATCCCTGCTCAGAGCATGGTGCACCTGGGAGCGCTGTTGGACACTCACAACCAGAGGTTGTTTTTGTCTCAAGAGAAAGTCCTGATGCTTCAGGACAGGATTCGTTGCTTCCTTTCTCATCCGCAAGTGTCGATACATTCGGCAATGCAGGTGCTGGGCCTCATGGTATCAGCATTCGACATGGTGGAGTATGCTCAATTCCACTCTCGCTCGCTCCAGAGGCTGATTCTAGCCAAGTGGGACGGCCTGCCTCACCAGATCAGATCTCAAATGATCTTATTGACTCCAGAGGTCCGTCTGTCGCTGTTTTGGTGGCTCCGGGACCAACAATTGTGCAGGGGTCGTCCCTTCTGGATATCCAACTGGGTCCTGTTGACGACAGATGCCAGTCTAAGAGGTTGGGGCGCGGTGCTGGAGCAGCACTCCCTTCAGGGTTGGTGGACCCAGGAGTCTCTCCTCTCGATCAACATTCTGGAATTGCGGGCGGTCTTCAATGCGTTGAACCTGGCCCAGCATTTAATTCAGAACCGTCCTGTTCAAGTACAGTCCGACAATGCCACCACAGTGGCTTACATAAATCATCAAGGCGGCACTCAAAGCCGTTTGGCAATGAAGGAAGTCTCACGGATTCTACGTTGGGCGGAACGCCATCTACCGGCCATATCGGCAATATTCATTCCGGGAGTCCTGAATTGGGAAGCGGATTTTCTCAGTCGTCAGGACGTACATGCCGGCGAGTGGGGCCTCCATCCAGAAGTGTTTCAACTAGTGGAAAAGTGGGGTCTACCAGATGTAGAGCTGATGGCATCTCGACACAATCACAAGGTTCCGGTCTTCGGAGCAAGGACAAGGGATCCTCAAGCAGCATTCGGGGATGCGCTGGCGGTGCCGTGGAGGTTTCGGCTGCCGTACGTGTTCCCTCCGGTGTCATTCCTGCCCAGGGTAATTCGGAAGTTCAAGCAAGAAAAAGGAAATCTGCTTCTCATAGCTCCGGCGTGGCCCAGACGGCACTGGTTCTCAGACCTGCAAGGCCTATCGTCGGACCGTCCACTTTTACTTCCACAATGCCCAGACCTCCTCGTTCAGGGCCCCTGTGTCTACCAGGACCTAGCCCGGCTATCTTTGACGGCGTGGCTCTTGAAGCTTTCGTCTTGAGGGCTAAGGGTTTTTCTGAAGAGGTCATTAAAACTATGTTGCGGGCCCGGAAACCGGCTTCTGCTCGGATTTATCATAGCGTCTGGCATTCCTACTTTGTTTGGTGCGCATCTAACAATTATGATGCTTCCAAGTTTAGTACAGCCAAACTTTTGGCTTTTCTGCAGCAAGGCCTAGATTTAGGCCTGTGTCTGGCCTCCCTCAAGGTTCATATTTCTGCCTTGTCAGTTTGGTTTCAGAGAAAAATTGCGACTTTAACTGATGTTCATACTTTCACTCAGGGTGTGTTGCGTATCCAACCTCCCTATGTCCCGCTTGTGGCTCCTTGGGACTTGGCGTGGTTTTGGAGGCGTTGCAGGAGCCTCCATTTGAACCCCTTGGTTCAGCTGATCTTAAGTGGCTTTCCCTTAAGGTGGTGTTCTTGCTGGCTATTGCCTCTGCTAGAAGAGTGTCGATCTGGGTGCCTTGTCTTCTAGTTCCCCATATCTGATTTTTCACCGTGACCGGGTGGTTCTTAGGACTCGTCCCGGACATTTACCTAAGGTGGTTTCTTCGTTCCACCTTAATCAGGAGATTGTGGTTCCGGCCTTTGTCTCTCCTGATTTGTCTCCCAAAGAGGGGTCTTTGGATGTGGTACGGGCTCTCCGTATCTATGTGAAGAGAACTGCTTCTATTCGAAAATCTGATTCTCTGTTTGTTTTGTTTGGATTTCACAAATGTGGCTGGCCTGCTCACAAGCAGACCCTGGCCAGATGGATTAGAATGGTGATTGCACATGCTTATGTGAGGGCTGGTCTGTCAGCTCCTGCTCACATTATGGCCCATTCTACTCGGTCTGTTGGACCTTCTTGGGCGGCCCAAAGTGGTGCGACCCTTGATCAATTGTGCAAGGCGGCTACGTGGTCCTCAGGGAACACGTTCATAAGGTTCTATGCCTTCGATACTGCCGCTTCCCAGGATGCTTCCTTTGTATGCCGGGTTCTTGTGCCCGCTACAGTGTGTCCCCTCCCATAAGGAACTGCTTTAGGACATCCCCATTGTCCAATCCTTGTGGAGCCCAGTGGAGCCCGCAGCAGAAAACGAGTTTATGGTAAGAACTTACCTTTGTTAAAACTCTTTCTGTGAGGTACACTGGGCTCCATAAGGCGCCCACCCTGACGCACTTAGCTTCTTTGGGTTGGTATGGCATTAGCCGCTGACATTTCTCCTGTCGTGAGAGTGTCGTGTATGTGGCTACTAAACGTTGTCGTCTCTTTTCCTGCCACTGCATTGGGCTGGTTAACTAAAAACTGAGCTCCTGTGCTGGGAGGCGGGGTGATTTAGGAGGCGGCGCTGTGCATTCTGGGAACAGTCAAAGCTTTGAGCCTGTTGGTGCCTCGGATCAAGATCCTATTCTACACCCCATTGTCCAATCCTTGTGGAGCCCAGTGTACCTCGCAGAAAGAGTTTTAACAAAGGTAAGTTCTTACCATAAAACTCGTTTTTCAAAATATGAACAAGATATAGAGCAACCCATTCGAAGACATCTATCAACATAGAAACCGTCATTCAGGCGGAAACCTAAATAACGAAAAAATTCCGGATCAATGGGCAAAAGTCGAATAGCCGACTCTATATCAATTTTACTCATCAATGCACCTCTACCGAATGATCTAACCTTAGCCAACGCATCCTCAAAAGACTGATAAATTACCATGGACAAATGCTCAGGAATTGCATCATTAACTGAAGACCCTTTTTGAAAAGGATAAGTACTGAATTAATCTGAATTTACCGGGGTCTTTTTTGGAACAACCCCCACTGGGGATAAAATTAAATTAGACACCGGGGAACAACTGAAAGGCCCTACCATCCTACTCAAAGCAACCTCCTTATCGACTTTTTCTTTTAAAATTACTGGAAACTCCTCAGCCGAGCGTAAATTACAAACCGAACCACAGTTTACTTGGCCTTTAATAGGCAACGGAAAACCCTTTGAAAAACCTAACCTTATCAACTCTTAGCCCCAGCAGCTGCTGGGACTCGTTGCTGCTGCTTGTGCAAACCCACTCTACCACTGGCAGTCTGCTGACAGTTTTTAGTGGGGTGGGATCCCCCACAGCGGATACAAACATGCCGAAAACGACACCTGAACCCTAGGGTACATTGACTATTATCAAAGGCATAGCATCTGCCTAATCTATTCTTACCCGCCATCCATCTGTTACTGGTACTGCCTCGTTTCTCAGCCAAACTGTCTGAAGCACTTTTTAGAGGTTGAGTAACATCTACAAAAATCTCTACATCTTTTTACCAAAATCTATGATTTCCTTGCCATTCTGTTTTCTACGAAACTCCTCATCATAGGACCTCCAGGCTGTTCCGCGCCCAGATCTCGCCAATTCGTGTAACAAATACATATATTTAATTATATTCATGTGCTCCTGAGGTCTAGATTCCAAATAATAGGATTTTAATACCTACCAGTAAATCCGTTTCTCCTAGTCCGTAGAGGATGCTGGGGACACTTCAAGAACCATGGGGTATCGACGGGATTTGCAGGAGACATGGGCACTTTAAGACTTTGAATTATTATTATTATAACATTTTATTTATAAGGCGCCACATGTGTTTCGCAGCGCCGTACAAAGGACAGTACAGGGAGACAAAACATAGCATTACAGTAAATAAATAACAGAAATAGAGTACAGGTAACAGAGCACCACAAGTTCTCAAGACATAATACAGCTAAGATGTAAGTATTGATGGAGTGATCATCGTACTACTAGAGGATGGTGGCCATAGATGGAGATGAGCCTTTACTAGCAGGATAAAGATGGTCATTGAGTAGGGGAGAGCTGCGAGTGAAATGTGTCGAGACGAGGGCTTAGATAACAAGAGGAAAGAGGGCCCTGCTCTGAAGAGCTAACAATCTAGTGGGGAAGGGCGACAGACAGATGACAAGAGGTGCAGGCAAGTGGGAGGTAGCCAGATGGCAGTATGCAAGCAAAGCTGAGGTGTTCACGGAATGAGGCAGGGGGGTGGAGGCGCGGGTGTGAACTGGCTCCTCCCTCTATGCCCCTCCTCCAGACTCCAGTTATAGGAACTGTGCCCAGGGAGACGGACATTTCGAGGAAAAGGATTTATTGTTAAACTAACGGTGAGATACATACCAGCTCACACCACAAACACGCTGTACAACATGGCATTCAACAGAAATCCAGTCAACGACATGAACAATGTCAGCAACAGGCTGACCATAACAGAAACACAACTCGTGTGTAACATAACCAATAACTAATAAGTAATTACTGCAGATAGAGTCCGCACTGGGACGGGTGCCCAGCATCCTCTACGGACTTAAGAGAAAAGGATTTACCGGTAGGTATTAAAATCCTATTTTCTCATACGTCCTAGAGGATGCTGGGGACACTTCAAGAACCATGGGGTTATACCAAAGCTCCAGAACCGGCGGGAGAGTGCGAATGACTCTGCAGCACCGATTGACCAAACCTGAGGTCCTCATCAGCCAGGGTGTCAAATTTGTAAAATTTCGCAAACATGTTTGCACCTGACCAAGTAGCTGCTCGGCAAAGTTGTAACACCGAGACCCCCTGGGCAGCCGCCCAGGATGAGCCCACCTTTCTGGTAGAGTGGGCCTTCACTGATTTTGGCAACGGCAAACCAATCGTAGAATGAGCATTCTGAATTGTAGTACAGATCCAGCGCGCAATAGTCTGCTTAGAAGCAGGATTCCCAATCTTGTTGGGAGCAAACAGGACAAACAGAGCGTCTGTTTTCCTAAGTTGAGCCGTCCTGGCGACATAAATCTTCAAAGCCCTGACCACATCGAGTGATTTTGACTCAGCGAAGGCGGCAGTAGCCACAGGCACCACAATAGGTTGGTTCATGTGGAACGATGAAACCACCTTCGGAAGAAACTGTTGACGAGTCCTCAACTCTGCTCTATCTTCATGGAAGATTAAATATGGGCTCTTGTGAGACAAGGCCGCTAACTCAGACACCCGCCTTGCGGATGCCAAGGCCAACAGCATGACCACTTTCCAAGTGAGAAATTTTAACTCTATCTTCTGTAAAGGTTCAAACCAATGTGATTGAAGGAACTGCAACACCACGTAAAGATCCCACGGTGCCACTGGGGGCACAAATGGAGGTTGGATGTGCAGCACGCCTTTCACGAAAGTCTGAACTTCCGTAAGGGAAGCCAATTCTTTTTGAAAGAAAATTGATAAGGCCGAAATTTGTACTTTAATTGAGCCCAACTTTAGGCCCGCATCCACACCTGCTTGCAGAAAATGGAGAAACCGGCCTAGCTGAAATTCTTCCGAATGTTTCGCCGTTACTTCTTTTCTCGCCCGAAGAAGTGTGAGAATGACTTCACTAGGAATACCCTTTCGGGCTAGGATCCGGTGTTCAACCGCCAAGCAGTCAAACGTAGCCGCGGTAAGTCTTGATACACGCACGGCACCTGCTGTAACAGATCCTCTCGTAGAGGAAGAGGCCAAGGATTTCCTACGATTAATTCCTGAAGATCTGGATACCAAGCCCTTCTTGGCCAGTCCGGAACAATGAGGATCGCCTGAACCTTTGTCCTTCTTATGATCTTCAGTACCTTTGGAATGAGCGAAAGCGGAGGGAACACGTACACCGACTGAAACACCCATGGTGTCACTAGGGCGTCCACTGCTGTTGCTTGAGGGTCTCTCGACCTGGAACAATATTTCTGAAGTTTCTTGTTGAGGCGAGACGCCATCATGTCTATTTGAGGAATTCCCCAAAGACTTGTCACTTCTGCGAAGACCTCTTGTTGAAGGCCTCACTCTCCCGGATGGAGATCGTGTCTGCTGAGGAAGTCTGCTTCCCAGTTGTCCACTCCTGGAATGAATGTCGCCGACAGAGCGCTTGTATGTCTTTCCGCCCAGCGGATAACTTTTGTGGCCTCTGCCATTGCCGCTCTGCTCTTTGTTCCGACCTGGTGGTTTATGTGCGCTACTGCTGTTTTATTGTCCGACTGTATCAGGACAGGCAGGTTGCAAAGAAGATGTTCCGCTTGAAGAAGGCCGTTGTAAATGGCCCTTAACTCAACACATTTATGTGTAGAGAAACTTCCTGGCTTGACCATCTTCCCTGGAAAGTTTCCCCTTGTGTGACTGCTCCCCAGCCTCGGAGACTCGCATCCGTGGTCACTAGGATCCAATCCTGGATCCCGTCCCTCTAGGAGGTGAGAGCTGGGCAACCACCACAGGAACTAGATTGTGGTCTTGGAGGACAGGATTATTTTCTGGTGCATGTGCAGATGGGATCCGGACCACTTGTCCAACAGATCCCACTGAAACACTCTGGCATGGAACCTGCCAAATGGAATGGCCTCGTAGGCCGCAACCATCTTCCCCAGCAACCGAGTGCATTCATGGATTGACACTCTCGCTGGTTTCAGAATTTGTTTGACCAGACTCTGAATTTCCAGAGCCTTCTCTTCTGGAAGGAAAACTCTCTAATTCCGTGTCCAGAATCATCCCCAAAAACGACAGTCGTTTTGTTGGACTCAACTGTGACTTTGGCAAGTTTAGGAGCCAACCATGTTGTTGCAGAACTGACAAGGAAGTCATAATGCTCTGTAGCAATCGGTCCCTGGATCTCGCCTTTATCAGGAGATCGTCCAAGTACGGGATAATTGTGACTCCTTGCTTGCGCAGGAGAACCATTATTTCCGCCTTTACTTTGGTGAAAACCCTCGGAGCTGTGGACAGACCAAACGGCAACGTCTGAAATTGGTAATGACAATCCTGAAAGGCAAACCTCAGGTAAGCCTGATGCGAAGGATAAATGGGGATGTGTAAGTAGGCATCCTTTATGTCCACCGACACCATAAAATCCCCTTCTTCCAGACTGGAGATCACTGCTCGGAGAGACTCCATCTTGAATTTGAACTTTTTTAGATAGAAATTGAGTGATTTTAGGTTCAGAATTGGTCTGTCCGTGCCGTCCGGCTTCGGGACCACGAACAGGCTCGAATAAAAGCCTTCTCCCTGTTGTGACTGGGGCACCTTGATAATCACTTGATTTTTACATAGCTTTTGTATTGCATCGCTTTCCCTGTCCGAAGGAGAAGCTGATAAGGCCGATTTGAAAAATCGTCGAGGGGGAACGTCTTGAAACTCTAGTTTGTACCCTTGGGACACTATTTCTAACACCCATGGGTCCAGGCCCGAACGAACCCAGAACTGACTGAAGAGTTGGAGACGTGCCACCACCGGTGTGGACTCCCGCAGAGGAGCCCCAGCGTCATGCAGTGGATTTTGTAGAAGCCAGGGAGGACTTCTGCTCCTGGGACCCTGCCACGGCAGGAGATCTTTTACCTTTACCTCTTCCTCTATTAGCAAGGAAGGAATAACTTCGGCCCTTTTTGTATTTATTTGGCCGAAAGGACGGTATCTGAAATTGGTGAGTTTTCTTTTGCTGTGGAGGAACGTAAGGCAAAAAAAGACGACTTACCCGCGGTTGCCGTAGATACCAAATCAGCGAGACCGTCACCAAACAAGACGCTACCTTTATATGGGAGAGTCTCCATAGTTTTCTTTGAGTCAGCATCAGCATTCCATTGATGAATCCACAATGCCCTCCTAGCTGAAATAGCCATAGCATTGGCTTTTGATCCCAAAATGCCAATATCTCTCGCCGCTTCCTTCAGGTATGCTGCGGCATCCCTGATATAACCCAGCGTTAAAAGGATACTCTCCCTATCTAGGGTATCTATATCAGATGACAAGTTATCTGCCCACTTTTCGATAGCACTACTCACCCATGCAGATGCAATGGTTGGTCTGTGGTGACGTAAATGGATTTTAACGTATTTTCCTGTCTACGATCTGCAGGCTCCTTAAGGGCTGCCGTGTCCGGAGATGGTAACGCCACCTTTTTTGATAACCTTGACAGGGCCTTGTCCACAATGGGGGATGGGGGATGACTCCCATTTATCCCTATCCCCAGAGGGGAACGGATACGTCACCTGGATCATTTTAGGAATCTAAAACTTTTTATCAGGATTTTCCCAATTTTTTTAAAAAAAACGTATTCAGTTCATGAGAGGGCGGAAACGTTACCTCAGGTTTCTTTCACTTATACATACAGACCCTAGTATCAGGAACCGCAGGGTCCTCAGTGATATGTAACACGTCTTTTATTGCCACAATCATGTACTGAATGTTCTTGGCCAATTTTGGGTCTAATCTGGCCTCATTATAGTCGACACTGGAGTCAGTGTCCGTGTCGGTATCTGTCTCCGCCAACTGAGCGAACGAACGTTTATGTGACCCCGAGGGGGTTTGGACCTGTGATAACACAGACTTCTACCATGCCTGGTTCTGAGAGTCAGATTTATCCAATCTCTTATTAATAAGAGCCACATTAGCATTTAAGGCATTCAACACATTTACCCAATCAGAGGTCGGCGGTGCCGACAGGGTCACTCCCACAGCCGTTTCTGCCCCTAACACAGTCTCCTCCTGGGAAGAGCACTCAGCCTCAGACATGCCGACACACGTGTACCGACACCCACAGACACACAGGGCAAATAGGGGACAGACCCACAGTAAAGCCTGTCAGAGAAACACAGAGGGAGTTTGCCAGCTCACTACCCAGCGCTCAATCCCGGTTCTGAAAACTTAATATTAAGCCCCCAGACCTATAGCGCTTTTATAACAACTTATAACTGCACCAACTTGCCGTGTGCCCCCCCCCCCCCCGTTTTGCACCCTGTTACTTGTACAGTGGTAGGAGGAAAGGACCAGCGTCTCTGCAGCTTCTGTGAGAGAAAACGGCGCTGATGAGAGCTGTGAGAGGTGAGCCCCACCCCCCCGCGCTTCAGCCCCGCTATTTTTTTAATAAATAATTCTGGCTGGGGTTCGGACTTAGTGCCCAGGCACTCTATTCCACTTCTGCCAGCTTAAAAAATAGGTTTTTATGCTGCCCAGGGCGCCACCCCCCGTGCCCTGCACCCTGCAGTGCCGCTGTGTGAATGGGAGCATGGCGTGCAGCGCTACCACTGTGCGGTACCTCAAAGCTGTCACTGAAGTCTTCAGATCTTCTTCTACTCACCTGTCTTTTGACTTCTGGCTCTGCAAGGGGGGTGACGGCGGGCTCTGGGAGTGAACCCCTAGGCATACCTAGTGTTCCAAACCCTCAGGAGCTAATGGTGTCCTGTAGCCAAGAAGCAGAGCCTTTAAACTCATCAGAAGTAGGTCTGACTTCTCTCCCCTAAGTCCCACGATGCAGAAAGACTATTGCCAGTAGTCCTCCCTGAAAATAAAAAACCTAACAAAAGTATTTTCAGAGAAACTCAGTAGAGCTCCTCAGTGTGCATCCAGTCTGCCTGGGCACAGAATCTAACTGGAGTCTGGAGGAGGGGCATAAAGGGAGGAGCCAGTTCACACCCATTGAAAGTCTTAAAGTGCCCATGTCTCCTGCGGATCCCGTCTATACCCCATGGTTCTTGAAGTGTCCCCAGCATCCTCTAGGACGTATGAGAAAACAAGCCGCAAAGATAAGCATGCCCTTCTGCCAATTAGAGTAAAACTTATAAGCCTCCTCACCTATACCCGATTTCTTTATAGCCGCCACTAATGCTTTTTTCGCTTTACTAGTTAACGCAAACATATTCACAAATTTGCTCTGACGAATACGCTCCTTAATCCTGGGCCGTATCCCTCTCAAAACAGCAGTATTAGCACATTGCAAAGAATCCTCGGGACCCTCCTCTGAGGACATACTAGAACTGCTGTGTCTGCGCCTTCTTTTATGTCTTTTCTTGCAACCACTGCAGCTGCTGTCAACTGAAGATGAGGACTCAGAGGAAGCCCCTGTAACTTCTGCGCCTATGCTTGCGTTTTTGCGAAGCTTTTTTCTTGTATGATTTTTCCTTTACTGCGCCCATATTGCCTGAGTTGACCACTGCATCCTTTTGACGCGCTATAGGGTGCACATCCGACTCACCGTAAAGACCTGCCTCGTCCAGGGCGGACTCCACCACAGCAGCCGACTCCCCATCATCTTCCTGTAATTCAGGGGCTACCAAGGACTCTGCTGGAGAAATGCAAGGAGAAACATCCACCAGACACTTATTAGGATTCATATTGCCCCTATTCCTTCTGCCCGTTCTGGACCGCTAAATCACTTACGCCATCCCCATTTAAACTGGAGGAATTCTGCTCACCCAAAAAATTCCCTTCAGTATGATTAGCAGTCAGCAGCGGGACCAGTGCTGTTATCACTGAAGTGCATATAGACGCTACCCCAGAAGAGTTCCACCCAGCGCCATTACGCCCAAAACGCACAGCATCCGCATATGACCTTTCCGTCACTGTGCACCTCATACTATGTACCTCAGGCACCCCTTTTTTACTCCTAATATTCACACTGGCGAGCCTTCCCTGCTGCCTTTCAGCCTTTCTCATGCCCGAGGTACCCACACGCTGGCCCACTACGTCCGTGTCTGCCCCGGTATCCCTTGATCTGACCGGACCCCTGTTAATTCCTCTGTTAGTTGCTCCCACTCCTTGCACCGACAATTGTTCCCTTGTTCCTCTTTCATTTTGCTCACCTCTAGAAAGAACAGTGCAACGACGACCACCTCTGACAGCCGCGGGCCCACGGGGCCACCGCGGTGTACCTCCGGCACATGCACTCCTGAGGTAACTCCCCGAGATGTTACCGCTCTCCTCAGCGACTCCATCATAGCACCCACGCTTCGAGACATTGCACTATCGGTAATTAGTTCCGTAGAATCAATTCCCACAGCACGAGTTGAACCAACAGCGCGTGACACAGACAAGCTGCTGACCCGGCCTCTGCGTGACACAGCTTTGCCCACCACAAGCCTCTGAGGTGGTCGAGCCCGACCCCTGGTGGCGGCATTACCCACATTAATCCTGGCTTGACGCCTTCCTTGTACTGACAAATGCTGTCCCCTACCTGACACTAACACAACAGCGTCCCTGTCACCGCTTTCAATCAAACGGATAGGGGGACGCACAGCACGCCTGGGCCTCGGCATGTTAGAAGGTAGAAAAGATAGATAAAGAAAGATTCAAAGAAAAAGGGGGTGAAAAGATTAAAGATTAGTAAAGATTGAAAAGAAATAATAAACTTCCTAATGCTAATGTATGGACCTCCACTCTAACAGTAAAGCATTCTATACCCTTAATACTAAGAAATAATGACACGGAGACTTGAATTTGGCAGAAAATTGTTAGCTATTTATTGTACCCTAACCACTAGAAAAACCTGTAAAGGAAATATTAAATTAGCATGTAATATCAACCGAAATATGGTGGCAGAAAAAAGAACTGCTACAACCCACTGAAGATTACCTCAGAAACATTAAAACTCTAAACAATCCTAATCTACCACAAAAACCATACATAGGTAGTAGGTGCCCAACTCAGACCTCCACGCTGACCACCCACCCTGATAAGTGATGACGCTGCCCTCCTGTTGGGTGATCTAGCGGCCTTAAAAGTCAATGGAGGTGAGTGCACCTAAACCACACCAATACTGTAAAAACTGTGACTAACAAGTCAAACTAGAACCTGCCGTTCTTTTCCGTCAACAGCGAAAGACTTTTCCACAGAGTCTTCGCACCGCCACCATATCCTCAACCTAACTCCTGCAACACCTGAAACAGATCCTCCAGGAAAAACATCATCCCTTCCTTGGACAAATGCACACCATCAGGCCGAAAAAGGTGACTTTCACGGAAACGAATCCTAGGGTGGCGAACCACTTTCCCTCCGTGGGCCAATACCCACTTCGCCACCGCTGCGTTCACCTTTTGCCTGGCCTCATCAATAGGGCGACCGTCCGCCACTCCTCGCCAACAAAACCTTGGCACCATCATGGAGAACACCAAAACACAGCTAGGCCAAGCTGCGGCAACACTGGACAGATCTTCCATCATGGACCATCTCAGCTCTAAAGACGTCCTCTTCCCCAGATCGTTGCCACCCAAGTGGACAAGCAGAACCCTAGGGACTCCATGCTCCCTGACTTGACTGACCAATCTACTCTTCAAATCTCGCCACATCATTCCACGCCAACCAAGCCAACGAACACCATGAGCCCGGGGAAAAAACTGCGCCCCTTCCGAGGCCAAAAATCTGGCTGCCCAGTAAACATAAGAATGGCCAACTACCCATACTGACAATTCGTCTTCCACCCAACCTAAAGTGATGGAAAGGAATAAAAATTAGGTTAGTAAATAACCTAACATGAGCTTATTTCATGAATTAACCATGAAGGATCTGCCAAAAGAAAAAGGTTTTCATTTCTTATTGAGTCACGGCCTAGCCGCTCTAAACAAGCTTCAAGCCAATCGAAGCATAACATAAAGGCACAAAGGGAAATATCAAAATAAAATAAAGCAAAATAAAAAGGGGTGAGGTGGCGGGGATGGGGGGGTTAAATGGGAAAACATATAAGAACTCAGCTGGAGGTGAAAGCATAAAACCTGCTGAGGGACTTTGTATTGGAACTAATCAGCCAAATTGTGTAAATTGAGATTCAGTCCGTCAGGTCAGGCAAAAAATTGCAAAAGAACTCCAGATCCCCGCTGCCAGCAGCGGCGAGTAGCTAATCCCTGAGTAGGAAGAACAGGGGAGACAAACAGACACAAACTGCACAATGACATACTTAACCATCCAACAGTAACTTATTAACATTTGTTAAAACAGAAAAACTCAGGAAACCGGGCGAATATAACGTTTGTTACTGGAAGACTTCCAGCGCCCCACCGCCTGAATCTCCGCAACGGAAAAACCCGACGTCGCAGCCCCGAGTCGGAAAGAATGTGTACCGAAAGCAGCGGGTGAAAGGCCCAAGCCGGCCAGACAGCGACTTAGCATCCAACGAAATTGATATTTCGTCAATGGTAAACCGTCATAGTGCAGCAGCCATGACCCACTCACATCGGGCCGAACTGCTGCATATTTCAATGCCAATCTCACCGGGCAAATGCTCTCCTCCAGAGATGGTACCAAAGTGACCCATCGTCCTCTACCTACTTGGTCCGTCTTAGAGCGATGCAGTCTGCACAGCAAAGACCTCTCACCCACCACCACGTCATCTTGAAGCATGTGCGAATCTGCCCATTTAGATGGCGCTACCAGCTCCGAAACCTGAAAGGCTCCGTGATAAGCCATGGAGAACGCCAACTGGAACAACAGCGACTCAAAAAGTGACGATGCGACACTGACTACAGCACCGATGACAGCTGGTAGCAAGGCCGCATCGATAGGGCGCTGCCTATCTGGCGGCGCTGGCGCCACACGCGCCCACCCTTTCATCGCCTTCACAAGAAGCCCGCTCTTTGTCGCATCAGAAAAACCCTTAATTTTATTAAAAAATGAAATCCCTGCTAGGTACCGGGACACCACCGCTCTGGACCTACCTGTGATAAAAAGCTGCCAAATAAAAGAAAGCATCAGCCGATGCCCGCTCTTACCTTCCTGACCCCGTCCTCGGACAAACTTCCCACTCGCTCCAAGCTTGACCGTAAGCCTTGAGCGTGTTCGGAGCTACTGATCGCATCGCTAGGCCCTCCAGTCCGTTCCGATCACCTGCCAGACATAGACGGGACAGTGAAACCCCTGCTCATCGGCCTCAGGTGCCAACAGCCGAAATCTTTCCCACTGCCCGCGGGACAACGCGTCGGCAATTCCGTTCTCAACTCCCGGAACATGCTGCACGTGGAACCATACATTCCGACGCAAGCATGTCAGCAACAATTGCGTAAGCATCCTCAAAACCACCAGCTACTTTGCCTGTCAACCTTGGCCTGAGGAAGGTGACATGAGCGTGCCACCGTGTCAATTTCAATACCCAGAAATGACAAACAGGAGACCAGTCTTATCTTCGGGAACAGGAACGCCAAAGTGATAAAACAGGGCTCGGATGCTGAACAACAAATCGCTGCAGCGCAGTGAATTCGCCACTCCCATGCACAGGAAATCATCAAGGTAATGCGCTACCCCGTGACCTCCCGTTGAAGACTCCACGCACCAATGCAAAAACGTGCTAAACCTTTCGAAGATGAACAGGAAACGGAACACCGCTTCGGCAAACATTTGTGAACGAAATATTCCGTTCCAATCCGAAAACCCATAAAACGGAATGAGTCCGGATGTAATGGGAGCAACCAAAATGCGGATTCAACATAAATCCTAGCTATCAGAGCTCCTGGGCCATAAGTCCGAACAATCCCCAGTGCCTCGTCAAACGACTGGTACACCACCGAACATTGGGTAAGAGACGGGTAAGAAAGATGCTGAATGAGCCTAAAGGCGCCCGGAGTCTTCTTGGGGACCACCCCCACTGGAGAAATAACCAAATCATCCAAAGGTGGAAGGGGAAATGGGCCATCCATTCTACCCAATCGCACGTCTTTCCCCACCATGTCGCGCAAAACTGACGGGAAAGTGCGAGCGGATTGCAGATTCTTGAAAGCCGCAACCCTAACCTCGCCCGCAACCGGCAGGCGGAAACCAAACTTGAAACCTTGAAACCAAAATTTAGCGACCTGCTTATTTGGATACCAGCTAAGCCACTTGGACATGGCATACAACTTAATTGGCGTTGGAGCCCTGCGGAGCGTTCCCACTCCCGGATGGTTTACCACAGCTTTGTTTCCCTCCTCATGCGCCCTGCCTATTCCCCTTAAAACAGTTGGAGGCCGGGTGAAAGCCACTGCATTGCAAGCATGAGTGTCGAAAACTACACTGCCTGCCGAAGGAACAATTAGCATTATTAAATGCGAAACATTTACCCTTCGCTGGCGCCTGCCTGACCCCGCGATTATCAGCTCTACCTTTCCTGCCCGACCCTGCCTCTGCGCTATTCCCCTGGGCGGATGGCCCAGCACTCTGTCCATCCGCCCCCGGGTTCCGGGGCTCCTTCGCAGCTTGCAAAGTTCGCGTGACCTGAAGCCACACCTCCACGTCCTTGCACCAGAAATCGATTATCTGCAAGCAATCTGCTTCTCTCTAAATTTTTTGTCATACGTGCGCCATTCTACCCTGGCTGACGCTCGCTGCATGTCGTGAATCTGGTGCAAATACCGGATGACGTTCATGTGTTCATCCGGCCTTTCCTCCAAATAACACGCCGCAAAGACGCAGAATCCAGCCAGCCAGTTGTCAAATGACCTGAACGCCTCGGCTCCTATACCCTTCCTGGCCTTAGCTGCTTTATACTCTTTCTTTGCATCCTTGGTGAGCATGAACAAGTCCACGAACTCGCCTCTTGATTTTTCTCCTGCAGCCCCCGCAAAACTGCTGTATAGTCGCAGTGAACTACACCCGGCAAATTACGCCTCTCCCGCTGCCCTGCCGCCTTTTTTGCGTACTTGGCAGCCCTTTTCTTCGCTCTGGTCGTGCTGCTAACCTCGGACTCATGCGACGATAAAGATGAAGAAGAGGAGGAACTAACTAAACTGGTGCGCGCGGAGGAACCTGATGACGAATCCTCCATCTCACCTGACGTTGACGACCACTCGGACTCAGACGCCACCATTGTGTGAATCACGAAATCCTCGTCACCGTCATCCTCCATCTCGCCAAGCCCTCCTGGAAGAGAAAACAAAGCATGGGACCCGGAAACCCCCGCCGGGACCGGCAGTCTAATCCGAGGTGCTCCCGCCTGTTCATCACGCGAGCACCTCACCCCCTCCTCCAACTCGCAGCAAGCGCATGCTATCCGCCGCACCACCGCTTCCGACGGCGCTGAAGAAGCCTCCGAACTCCGCCGCGCGCCCGCATGTCTGATAGTGATGAGCACCGGAAATTTTTCGGGTTTTGTGTTTTGGTTTTGGGTTCGGTTCCGCGGCCGTGTTTTGGGTTCGAACGCGTTTTGGCAAAACCTCACCGAATTTTTTTTGTCGGATTCGGGTGTGTTTTGGATTCGGGTGTTTTTTTCAAAAAACCCTAAAAAACAGCTTAAATCATAGAATTTGGGGGTCATTTTGATCCCAAAGTATTATTAACCTCAATAACCATAATTTCCACTCATTTTCAGTCTATTCTGAACACCTCACACCTCACAATATTATTTTTAGTCCTAAAATTTGCACCGAGGTCGCTGGATGGCTAAGCTAAGCAACCCAAGTGGCCGACACAAACACCTGGCCCATCTAGGAGTGGCACTGCAGTGTCACGCAGGATGGCCCTTCCAAAAAACACTCCCCAAACAGCACATGACGCAAAGAAAAAAAGAGGCGCAATGAGGTAGCTGTGTGAGTAAGCTAAGCGACCCTAGTGGCCGACACAAACACCTGGCCCATCTAGGAGTGGCACTGCAGTGTCACGCAGGATGGCCCTTCCAAAAAACACTCCCCAAACAGCACATGACGCAAAGAAAAAAAGAGGCGCAATGAGGTAGCTGTGTGAGTAAGCTAAGCGACCCTAGTGGTCGACACAAACACCTGGCCCATCTAGGAGTGGCACTGCAGTGTCACGAAGGATGACCCTTCCAAAAAACACTCCCCAAACAGCACATGACGCAAAGAAAAAAAGAGGCGCAATGAGGTAGCTGTGTGAGTAAGCTAAGCGACCCTAGTGGCCGACACAAACACCTGGCCCATCTAGGAGTGGCACTGCAGTGTCACGCAGGATGGCCCTTCCAAAAAACACCCCCCAAACAGCACATGACGCAAAGAAAAATGAAAGAAAAAAGAGGTGCAAGATGGAATTGTCCTTGGGCCCTCCCACCCACCCTTATGTTGTATAAACAGGACATGCACACTTTAACCAACCCATCATTTCAGTGACAGGGCCTGCCACACGACTGTGACTGAAATGACGGGTTGGTTTGGACCCCCACCAAAAAAGAAGCAATTAATCTCTCCTTGCACAAACTGGCTCTACAGAGGCAAGATGTCCACCTCATCATCATCCTCCGATATATCACCGTGTACATCCCCCTCCTCACAGATTATCAATTCGTCCCCACTGGAATCCACCATCTCGGCTCCCTGTGTACTTTGTGGAGGCAATTGCTGCTGGTCAATGTCTCCACAGAGGAATTGATTATAATTCATTTTAATGAACATCATCTTCTCCACATTTTCTGGATGTAACCTCGTACGCCGATTGCTGACAAGGTGAGCGGCGGCACTAAACACTCTTTCGGAGTACACACTTGTGGGAGGGCAACTTAGGTAGAATAAAGCCAGTTTGTGCAAGGGCCTCCAAATTGCCTCTTTTTCCTGCCAGTATAAGTACGGACTGTGTGACGTGCCTACTTGGATGCGGTCACTCATATAATCCTCCACCATTCTTTCAATGGGGAGAGAATCATATGCAGTGACAGTAGACGACATGTCCGTAATCGTTGTCAGGTCCTTCAGTCCGGACCAGATGTCAGCATCAGCAGTCGCTCCAGACTGCCCTGCATCACCGCCAGCGGGTGGGCTCGGAATTCTGAGCCTTTTCCTCGCACCCCCAGTTGCGGGAGAATGTGAAGGAGGAGATGTTGACAGGTCGCGTTCCGCTTGACTTGACAATTTTGTCACCAGCAGTTCTTTGAACCCCAGCAGACTTGTGTCTGCCGGAAAGAGAGATCCAAGGTAGGTTTTAAATCTAGGATCGAGCACCAAAATGGCCAAAATGTAGTGCTCTGATTTCAACAGATTGACCACCCGTGAATCCTTGTTAAGCGAATTAAGGGCTCCATCCACAAGTCCCACATGCCTAGCGGAATCGCTCTGTGTTAGCTCCTCCTTCAATGTCTCCAGCTTCTTCTGCAAAAGCCTGATGAGGGGAATGACCTGACTCAGGCTGGCAGTGTCTGAACTGACTTCACGTGTGGCAAGTTCAAAAGGTTGCAGAACCTTGCACAACGTTGAAATCATTCTCCACTGCGCTTGAGACAGGTGCATTCCACCTCCTATATCGTGCTCAGTTGTATAGGCTTGAATGGCCTTTTGCTGCTCCTCCAACCTCTGAAGCATATAGAGGGTTGAATTCCACCTCGTTACCACTTCTTGCTTCAGATGATGGCAGGGCAGGTTCAGGCGTTTTTGGTGGTGCTCCAGTCTTCTGTACGTGGTGCCTGTACGCCGAAAGTGTCCCGCAATTCTTCTGGCCACCGACAGCATCTCTTGCACGCCCCTCTCGTTTTTTAAATAATTCTGCACCACCAAATTCAAGGTATGTGCAAAACATGGGACGTGCTGGAATTTGCCCAGATTTAATGCACACACAATATTACTGGCGTTGTCCGATGCCACAAATCCACAGGAGAGTCCAATTGGGGTAAGCCATTCTGCGATGATCTTCCTCAGTTGCCGTAAGAGGTTTTTAGCTGTGTGCGTATTCTGGAAAGCGGTGATACAAAGAGTAGCCTGCCTAGGAAAGAGTTGGCGTTTGCGAGATGCTGCTACTGGTGCCGCCGCTGCTGTTCTTGCGGCGGGAGTCCATACATCTACCCAGTGGGCTGTCACAGTCATATAGTCCTGAGCCTGCCCTGCTCCACTTGTCCACATGTCCGTGGTTAAGTGGACATTGGGTACAACTGCATTTTTTAGGACACTGGTGAGTCTTTTTCTGAGGTCTGTGTACATTTTCGGTATCGCCTGCCTAGAGAAATGGAACCTAGATGGTATTTGGTACCGGGGACACAGTACCTCCAACAAGTCTCTAGTTGCCTCTGCAGTAATGATGGATACCGGAACCACGTTTCTCACCGCCCAGGATGCCAAGGCCTCAGTTATCCGCTTTGCAGCAGGATGACTGCTGTGATATTTCATCTTCCTCGCAAAGGACTGTTGGACAGTCAATTGCTTGGTGGAAGTAGTAAAAGTGGTCTTACGAGTACGACTTCCCCTCTGGGATGACCATCGACTCCCAGCAGCAACAACAGCAGCGCCAGCAGCAGTAGGCGTTACACGCAAGGATGCATCGAAGGAATCCCAGGCAGGAGAGGACTCGTCATAATTGCCAGTGACATGGCCTGCAGGACTATTGGCATTCCTGGGGAAGGAGGAAATTGACACTGAGGGAGTTGGTGGGGTGGTTTGCGTGAGCTTGGTTACAAGAGGAAGGGATTTGCTGGTCAGGGGACTGCTTCCGCTGTCGCCCAAAGTTTTTGAACTTGTCACTGACTTATGATGAATGCGCTGCAGGTGACGTATAAGGGAGGATGTTCCGAGGTGGTTAACGTCCTTACCCCTACTTATTACAGCTTGACAAAGGCAACACACGGCTTGACAAATGTTGTCCGCATTTCTGTTGAAATACTTCCACACCGAAGAGCTGATTTTTTGGGTATTTTCACCAGGCATGTCAATGGCCCTATTCCTCCCACGGACAACAGGTGTCTCCCCGGGTGCCTGACTTAAACAAACCACCTCACCATCAGAATCCTCCTGGTCAATTTCCTCCCCAGCGCCAGCAACACCCATATCCTCCTCATCCTGGTGTACTTTAACACTGACATCTTCAATCTGACTATCAGGAACTGGACTGCGGGTGCTCCTTCCAGCACTTGCAGGGGGCGTGCAAATGGTGGAAGGCGCATGCTCTTCACGTCCAGTGTTGGGAAGGTCAGGCATCGCAACCGACACAATTGGACTCTCCTTGTGGATTTGGGATTTCGAAGAACGCACAGTTCTTTGCGGTGCTTTTGCCAGCTTGAGTCTTTTCATTTTTCTAGCGAGAGGCTGAGTGCTTCCATCCTCATGTGAAGCTGAACCACTAGCCATGAACATAGGCCAGGGCCTCAGCCGTTCCTTGCCACTCCGTGTGGTAAATGGCATATTGGCAAGTTTACGCTTCTACTCCGACAATTTTATTTTAGATTTTTGAGTCCTTTTTTTACTGATATTTGGTGTTTTGGATTTTACATGCTCTGTACTATGACATTGGGCATCGGCCTTGGCAGACGACGTTGCTGGCATTTCATCGTCTCGACCATGACTAGTGGCAGCAGCTTCAGCACGAGGTGGAAGTCGATCTTGATCTTTCCCTATTTTTGGAACCTCAACATTTTTGTTCTCCATATTTTAATAGGCACAACTAAAAGGCACCTCAGGTAAACAATGGAGATGGATGGATACTAGTATACTTATGGATTGACGCGCGACTGCCGACACAGAGGTAGCTACAGCCGTGGACTACCGTACTGCGTCTGCTGCTAATATAGACTGGATGATAATGATATAAAAAATATATATATATATCACTACTGCAGCCGGACAGGTATATATTATATAATGACGGACCTGCTGGACACTGTCAGCTCAGCACTGCAGACTCCTAAAGTAAGCTACTAGTATCAAGAAGATAGAAAAAAAAAAAACACCACAGGTAGGTGGTATACAATTATGGATGGACGAGCGACTGCCGACACAGAGGTAGCTACAGCCGTGGACTACCGTACTGCGTCTGCTGCTAATATAGACTGGATGATAATGATATAAAAAATATATATATATATCACTACTGCAGCCGGACAGGTATATATTATATAATGACGGACCTGCTGGACACTGTCAGCTCAGCACTGCAGACTCCTAAAGTAAGCTACTAGTAGTATCAAGAAGATAGAAAAAAAAAAACACCACAGGTAGGTGGTATACAATTATGGATGGACTAGCGACTGCCGACACAGAGGTAGCTACAGCCGTGGACTACCGTACTGCGTCTGCTGCTAATATAGACTGGATGATAATGATATAAAAAATATATATATATATCACTACTGCAGCCGGACAGGTATATATTATATAATGACGGACCTGCTGGACACTGTCAGCTCAGCACTGCAGACTCCTAAAGTAAGCTACTAGTAGTATCAAGAAGATAGAAAAAAAAAACACCACAGGTAGGTGGTATACAATTATGGATGGACTAGCGACTGCCGACACAGAGGTAGCTACAGCCGTGGACTACCGTACTGCGTCTGCTGCTAATATAGACTGGATGATAATGAGATATAAAATATATATATATCACTACTGCAGCCGGACAGGTATATATTATATAATGACGGACCTGCTGGACACTGTCAGCTCAGCACTGCAGACTCCTAAAGTAAGCTACTAGTATCAAGAAGATAGAAAAAAAAAAACACCACAGGTAGGTGGTATACAATTATGGATGGACGAGCGACTGCCGACACAGAGGTAGCTACAGCCGTGGACTACCGTACTGCGTCTGCTGCTAATATAGACTGGATGATAATGATATAAAATATATATATATCACTACTGCAGCCGGACAGGTATATATTATATAATGACGGACCTGCTGGACACTGTCAGCTCAGCACTGCAGACTCCTAAAGTAAGCTACTAGTAGTATCAAGAAGATAGAAAAAAAAAACACCACAGGTAGGTGGTATACAATTATGGATGGACTAGCGACTGCCGACACAGAGGTAGCTACAGCCGTGGACTACCGTACTGCGTCTGCTGCTAATATAGACTGGATGATAATGAGATATAAAATATATATATATATCACTACTGCAGCCGGACAGGTATATATTATATAATGACGGACCTGCTGGACACTGTCAGCTCAGCACTGCAGACTCCTAAAGTAAGCTACTAGTATCAAGAAGATAGAAAAAAAAAAAACACCACAGGTAGGTGGTATACAATTATGGATGGACGAGCGACTGCCGACACAGAGGTAGCTACAGCCGTGGACTACCGTACTGCGTCTGCTGCTAATATAGACTGGATGATAATGATATAAAATATATATATATATATATCACTACTGCAGCCGGACAGGTATATATTATATAATGACGGACCTGCTGGACACTGTCAGCTCAGCACTGCAGACTCCTAAAGTAAGCTACTAGTAGTATCAAGAAGATAGAAGAAAAAAAAACACCACAGGTAGGTGGTATACAATTATGGATGGACTAGCGACTGCCGACACAGAGGTAGCTACAGCCGTGGACTACCGTACTGCGTCTGCTGCTAATATAGACTGGATGATAATGAGATATAAAATATATATATATCACTACTGCAGCCGGACAGGTATATATTATATAATGACGGACCTGCTGGACACTGTCAGCTCAGCACTGCAGACTCCTAAAGTAAGCTACTAGTATCAAGAAGATAGAAAAAAAAAAACACCACAGGTAGGTGGTATACAATTATGGATGGACGAGCGACTGCCGACACAGAGGTAGCTACAGCCGTGGACTACCGTACTGCGTCTGCTGCTAATATAGACTGGATGATAATGATATAAAATATATATATATCACTACTGCAGCCGGACAGGTATATATTATATAATGACGGACCTGCTGGACACTGTCAGCTCAGCACTGCAGACTCCTAAAGTAAGCTACTAGTAGTATCAAGAAGATAGAAAAAAAAAAACACACCACAGGTAGTTGGTATACAATTATGGATGGATGAGCGACTGCCGACACAGAGGTAGCTACAGCCGTGGACTACCGTACTGCGTCTGCTGCTAATATAGACTGGATGATAATGAGATATAAAATATATATATATCACTACTGCAGCCGGACAGGTATATATTATATAATGACGGACCTGCTGGACACTGTCAGCAGAATGCGTTTATAGAATAAAAACACCACACGACGAGTGTTTAACTTTTTCAGGCAGACAATCACAATATACTGGTGGTCAGTGGTCACTGGTCAGTCACACTGGCAGTGGCACTCTGGCAGCAAAAGTGTGCACTGTTAAAATATGTACTCCTGCTATAACTGCTCCCCAGTCTCCCCCACAATTAAGCTGTGTGAGCAGTGAGCACTCAGCACAGTCAGATATACAGTATTACATAGATGATGCAGCACACTGAGGGCACACACTGAGGCTGAGCACAGATATGGTATGTGACTGTGTCACACTGTGTATCGTTTTTTTTTCAGGCAGAGAACGGATTAATTAAACTGGTGGTCACTGGTCACACTATCAGCAAGTAGTACTCCGTCCTAATATGCTCCCCAAAATTAGTAAATCAAGTGTCTCTACTCTCTACTACTCTCTAGTCTACTCTAAACGGAGAGGACGCCAGCCACGTCCTCTCCCTATCAATCTCAATGCACGTGTGAAAATGGCGGCGACGCGCGGCTCCTTATATAGAATACGAGCCTCGCGAGAATCCGACAGCGGGATGATGACGTTCCGGCGCGCTCGGGTTAGCCGAGCAAGGCGGGAGGATCCGAGTCTGCCTCGGACCCGTGTAAAAAGCGTGAAGTTCGGGGGGGTTCGGTTTCCGAGAAACCGAACCCGCTCATCACTAATGTCTGACCGAACCCAGGGAGGCAGCTGCCACCAGTGGGGCCGACACCGACGCCACTGACGTCAGCGCTGATGCCAGGTCCTCAGTGGCCTCCCGCTCGCTCCTATCCTCCCAGACCCTGCTAGGCGAGACTTCCGGGACATCCAGTGCCCCACTCCGTCTCCTGCCCTGGCCTCTATAGGCGGACAAGGAGGGCCCTGCTTCTGGTTGGACAGGTTGCCTGAGTGACCAGCCGGTCCCCCTTCTGACCTCCTGTCCTGCCTTCTGCCCTGCACCTCTTTCGCCCCTTCTGTCCCCCAATACCTGGCCACCTATTCCTGCCCTGCGCTATTCTGCCTGTTCCCAGCCGGGAGGCCCCAGGTCCTTGAAACCTGGAGCTCCCACCAGCCCTAGGGAAGGCAGCCCCATCTGCCAAATAATTTTCATGCTGCAGCACATTATTGGTAGAGACAGCCACCAAATCATTTCCGTCACTAAAATCATGGGCTGCGCCCGCCCCCCTACCCCCCCGCCGTCCCCGTCCGAGCTCCGGCAACAAGTGAGGCAGGAGGGGAGAAAACTCAACAGCCGCCGCTGCGCACACACGTGCGGGAGTAGCTGCAGCAGGGACGGACGCGCGCGCCCATACGCTAGAAGGAATCTGGCCTGCAGGGGAGAGCCGTCTGCCGGGATCCGGCCACGGCCTCCCCCTGCCTGTTCGCCGCTCACTGCCCACCCCGCCGCCCACGGCCGACAGGTAGCTGCGGCCTTGTTATGGGCGACGGTCATGCAGCTCCCCCTCCAGCAGGACGCGCGGGCCCGCGAAAGTTGCCCATCGACAGAGGGAGCCGCAGGCCGAGTCCCGGCCATGACTCCCTCCCTCGCCACATACTGTCGTCTCCCCTGCTGCCCGCGGCCGGACCTGATGGCCGGCTCAGCCTGTTGTGGAAGGGGAGACTGGGCTCTATATACCGCGGCCGCGCGTGCATGCACGCCGACGGAACTGGAGGCCTCACGTGCGGATGGGGCTACAGGCCCCCCGGTGACTCCCTCTCTACGGCTCTCCGAGCGGTAGCGAGCTGGGGCCCGGGGGGAACGCTGGGGTCGGGCTGTGGCAGGCATTTAGCAGAGAGGACAGAAGAAGTAAAATATTTGTTTCCCTCTGAATCCTAACTAAAAGGCTATGAACACTGAGGGAGGGAAATGAACCAGAGAGAATAGAATCTAAACTATTTTAATCACTAAAGTACTACCAGACAAGCAAAAAACTACTAATCAGGACAGAATGCACTTACCTCAAGGCAAACTAAAAGAGACCCCTAGATGACCTATACATCCCTATATATACTGATCCCTCCCCTATCTACCATTGGCTGTAACCTTTCATAACAATTTGGTCCACACCCATCACAGGAGGTTTAACTCTCTCCATTCCCATGTCTGTCATTTCGTTCTCCGAAGAAAAATACCACAAAATCACAAATAATACACAGTTCGGTACAACACAAACGCAGAGCACTTCACTGTTCAATTTTTTTCTGAGGAAAAGAGGGAGAACCTAGTCAGTCCTCTCCTTATAAGGGCTAAGCCCCTCCCATCACCAGATTCCTCAGTCAACTCATAGGCCCACTGTTGCCATGGACACCTCCACCTGTCACAGCTGCTTCATTCATCCTGCTGTTCAGAATTGTATGTCACTTCAGCCATATAAAATGTCCTCCGTTCTCTGTATAGCACAAATCTCTGTATCAACCAACCACATAAAATATGCTTACCTTTAGATCAAGGTAGCCAATATGTTGATGTTCTACTTTAGATATATGTTGTTTGACTATTGTTGAACCTATATTTGACCTAAATAATACTGTTGGTTTCAAAAATTTTCTTGTATTGTCTGTTCACAATCACAGTGAGGAGCTTCTCTGTTCACTGACATTAGGAGTAATATCTTTCCCTGTATTTGAACTAAGATTACTAATAAAAAAAATTATTACCCTCAGTCAAAGATCACACTTGTAGTAGCAGATGCTATGGAGTATATTTACTAAAGTGCAGGTTTCTAGAAGTGGAGATGTTGCCCATAGCAACCAATCAGATTCTAGTTATTATCTTCTAAATGGTGCTATATAACTGATAAGTAGAATCTGGTTGCTGTAGGCCACTTCTAGAAACCTGCACTTTAGTAAATATACCCCTATGATTTACTGCAAACACACAGCAGAGATATGAATACACTTTGATCATGTTTCCCATGCTCTAGTGCTATCACAGAGTGGTCAGGCAGCCAGTGTTCACTCCTACCGGGGGACCAACAATGGACTGTGAACAATGACAGCAGTGACTGCAGCAAATCACAGTCATAGCTGAGCGATGGGCAGTCATATGTTCCTTGAAGTTTGTTTTAGTGTTGTCGTAATAAGACATGCCACATGGGCAAATGATCTGATAGAATATGAATCTTGAATTGTATGTTAGTCGAAAACTTATATATTTTTTCACTGATATAGAAATTGACAGGTGGTGCATATGCACTGTATACATCCCATTTTACATGGATTCTGCAGTTCACCATCAGGGGACCTCAAATCGGTGATTTCTGTCTTGACAAGGATGTCACAGAGGCTTTTGCCTCTACTAAAACTGGGCATATTTTTGGTATCACTGAAATTAAGAAGGAATAGTTGACCGCGCATATAGGTATATGAATGTAGAGCAGCTGTCATAAAGGGGGTACAGATAAAATTTATGTTTAAGAAAAAATAAAAATTAGTTTTAAAACATTTGTTTACAGCTCCTTTTGGAGTAATTTTTTTGTAGGAAAGAAGTACAGCAGTTCATATCTGTTTTATGAAACCTATCCCTCGCTTACCCTGACTGTCCGGACTGGTGTTGATTGTCACCTATTTCTGAGGAGTGCTGGCGGCACAGTGTGTTTATGTCCTCCTTGTGCAGTATGAACTTTCTTTTACCCATGGTCCCTGTGTATTGCCACGTGCATTAGCGGTCCGCAAAGGATGAAATCACTCACAAGCCTACAGCGGGTGTAAGCTGTAAGTGGTTGATGAAAGGAGCTCCTGCTCCGTGTTCCCTCTTGCCTCAAACGCGTTTCGTACAGCAGTGTGTACTTTATCAAGGATGGCAGTGAGTTGAAAAGGACTTCCTTTTATAATGATAATAACTTTATTGATTCTCATTAAAAAAAAAACAAGTTCTACCGGAAGTTGTCATTAAAATGCGGGAACCGCATGCTAAAAGGCTTTAATACTGTTTTTAGCATAACTATGTATATATTTAAATAAAATATAGTTTAAAAGAGTTTTATATCAAACTGGTAAAGGATTTTTATAAAAACAGGTGCCATGTTATGTATATGCTTAATAATGAAGTACAGTATAAATTATAGAAATTCATTAAGTTCTATATTGAGACCTGATGGTTTCAAGGTTTTCATCTCACAAATCCATTTTGTCTCTATTTTTTCAAATTGTTTACTATAGCTCTGCCTCTCCAGTTTTTCTTTACTTTCTGGATTACTATCTATTGTAATCCTGCTAGGTCTTAATTGTGTACCTCCAAAAAGTTATTGGAAACACTATGAGATGTTAATCCTCTTTTGATGTTCTGCCAGTCTAACTTTCAATTTTCGTTTGGTTTGGCCTATGCATTGAAGTCCACATTGGCATTCAAGCAAGTAGATCACTTCTTCTGTATCACAATCAGAATCAGCTTTATTGGCCAGGTATACTTGCGTATACTTGGAATTTGTCTTCGGTTTGCTATACAACAGCCAAGTAGGTAACAGATAAGCGGGAGGGGGCAAGTAAAGTCACACCGATAGGTATACCATAGGGACGCAAGTTAGTTACATGTACGTCTAGTCAGTCAATGTTCAGGAGTTCAGCAGGCAGACCGCTTGGGGAAAGAAACTTCTGAGGCTTCTGGCGGGGACGGAAGGAAGCAAGTTAAACATGGTGTGGCCGGGGTGTAGCGGGTCTTTTACTATCTTCATTGCCCGCTTTTTAGCTCTGGACAGGTACAGGTCCTGGACTGAGGAAAGGTCGACCCTGATGATCTTCTCTGCGGTTCTGACCACCTTTTGGAGTCTGCATCTGTCCCTCGCACTGGTGGAGCTGTACCATACGAGTATCGAGGAGCACAGTATCGACTCCACAATCGCGGAGTAGAAGAGGAGCAGAAGCTTCTGTGGGATGTTGAACTTCCTTAGTTGCCTGAGGAAGAACAACCTCTGCTGCGCTTTCCCAACAGTGGCATCAGCGTTGGACCCCCATTTAAGGTCCCGGGAGATTGTATTCCCTAGAAACTTGAAGGAGTCCACTAGCGATACCACACTGTCAGCAATAGTTAGCGGAGGTGCACTAGATGACTTCTTCCTGAAGTCCACTATCATCTCGACAGTTTTGAGGGGGTTGAGCTCAAGGTTGTTGTGGATGCACCACTGGGCCAACCGGTCTACTTCCCATCTATAGGCCGATTCATCCCCGTCCTTGATGAGGCCGATGACGGTGGTGTCATCGGCGAATTTTATGATCTTTACTGATTGCGCCTCTGAGGTACAGTCATTTGTGTACAGGGAGAAGAGCAGGGGTGAGAGGACACAGCCCTGAGGGGCCCCTGTACTAATGGACCACGCTTGAGAGGTGAATTCCCATGCTTTCACCACCTGTGTCCTATCTGTCAGGAAGTCTACTATCCAGGAACAGGTAGCTTCTGGGACCCCTAGGTGAAGTAATTTGGGGTGGAGGATGCTGGGGACGATTGTATTGAAGGCCGAGCTGAAATCGACAAACAGGACCCTCGTGTAGGTACCGGGAATGTCTAGGTGCTGTAGAATGTAGTGCAGGCCCAGGTTGACTGCATCCTCCACACACCTATTCGATCGATAGGCGCACTGCAGGGGGTCCAGTTGGGGGCCAGTCACAGTTTTCAGGTGATTCAAAACCAGACGCTCGAACATTTTCATGACCACAGACGTCAGTGCTATCAGCCTGTAGTCGTTCAGGTTCGTGATAGAGGGTTTCTTGGGGACCGGGGCGATAGTAGACCTTTTGAGGCAGGAAAGGACTTTCTGTAGCTCCAGCGATTTGTTGAAGATCTTGGTGAATATGGGGGCAAGCTGACCCGCACATGCTCTTAGGGCAGATGGTTACACTCCGTCAGGACCCGGAGCTTTCCTGGATTTGGCCCTTTTGAACAATGCCTCCACCTCTTCTTGGGCGACTTGCCTAAAATACACAAAGATCCATTCAATCCACCAGGACGCCCAATAGTATCTGGAATTCAATCAATCATGGCAAATCTCTCCAAATACAGAGACTACTTCCTCCAACCACTGGTCAGAGAACAAAAGAGTTATTTGTGAGATACCATGAGCATTTGAAAAGGTTTTGAGTGAAATACAGTGGAAAGAGGGTTTAATCTTAGGAACATATGATGTTGCTTTGCTATATACTGTACATGCATTTTCCTAACTAATGTTATCTCTTATTTTATAGCTTTTTCCTGTTATATTTGATTTAAATTCAGTCACAGGTTTTATTTGCATTTGCTATTGTTCTTGCACTCTTTGCAGTTTAAGCCGTTGAAGAATCCTTCAGTTTTGTGTTGTTTATGGGATTTTCTACTGGTAAAAAGCTTGTTACTAATTCTTGTCTAATGTAATTATTCAATTTTTCTTTGTACCTGATTATATTTTTTTTCTATCAAGGTTGTTGATTCTGTTCTTCTATTTCTGGAAATCTTGTTTCTTGTATCCTTTCTGTAGGAAGTTGTTGATTTTGTTTACGTTGCTCTTCATATGGTCTCTTTTCAAGACAGTTTCTTTTTATTCTTTGTAATTCACCATTTTGTATACCTCTGATCCAGTTTTGATGGTGGTTACTTGAAGTTGGTAAGATGTTGTTGCCACGCACTTCTTTAATATGGGTTTTGGTTTGTAATTAATTGTCTGTTACAAATATCTCTAGATCAAGAAAAATAACAGGTGTTTGACTGGTAGTGGTTGTAAATTTCAAATTAATTTAATTGTTGTTTATATAGCGGGTGAATTCTTCCAATAGGGTTTCCGGCCCTTCCCAAATGAAGATCACATCATCAATAAAATGATCCCAGCATTTTAAATGGTTACGAAAAATGCTGTTGGGCCATATGACTCCATCCTCCCACCTAGCTACAAAAAATTAGCATATCTATGTGGGAATGTTGAGCTCATAGTTGTTCCACATTTCCGGAGATAGAAATAATTGTGTGTCAATATGAAATCGATATGTGACATGATGAAATTGATCTTTTTGGCATTTAAGTACGTTACAAGTAGTATATAATGTGTTCATATCCAGCATCGTGGAAAATGCATGTACAGTATATAGCAAAGCAACATCATATGTTCCTAAGATTAAACCCTCTTTCCACTGTATTTCACTCAAAACCTTTTCAAATGCTCATGGTATCTCACAAATAACTCTTTTGTTCTCTGACCAGTGGTTAGAGGAAGTAGTCTGTGTATTTGGAGAGATTTGCCATGATTGATTGAATTCCAGATACTATTGGGCGTCCTGGTGGATTGAATGGATCTTTGTGTATTTTAGGCAAACAGTAAAATGTTGGAATCTTAGGGGTTTTTTGCATGATGAAGTTGAATTCTTTTTGATTAATAATGCCCAGTTCTAATCCATATTCCATAAATTCTCTTAATTGTTTTTGTGAATATTTCTGTGGGATCATGTTTTAATAGTTCATAGGTTATTTAATCTTTGAGGAGATTTTTCACTTCTTCGTATTTCCCTCTTTCCATCACGACAATTCCTCCCTTATGTGCTGGTTTTATCACAATGGTTTTGTCTTTTTTGAATAATTTATGTAATTTTACTTCTTGTGTTAAATGAAACTTATTTTAGGTTTTTCAGGTTTGCTTTCTACTTACTCTTCCAATAACTTCTGGAAAGTTTCTATATAGGGACCTCTGCAAGATTAAGGGTTGAATGTGGAGTTGGGTTTGAACTGTATGTGTTTGTACTAGTTAGCACTTGTGTCCTATATTGAGATTTCATTCTTCGAGAAATATTTTTAATGATTAATTTCCGTATGAATTTGTGTATGTCTATGTTTAAGTCAAATTTCTTAATTCTGGAATGAAGAGCAAAGTTCAAACATTTCTGTAGTACGTTGGTTTATGCTTCTGTGAAAGTTCTTTGACTGAAATGAAAGATTTTTGGCTTCTCCTATTGGTATAGTCGTTTTTTTTATTGATTTGTGTTCCTCCACTCTGACCTCTTGGTCTTTTCATTGATTCATACATATATTTTTTTTTTTTTTTTTTTTGCGACATTGTTTTTTGGATGTTTCCAATAAGATATAAACCATAAGATTCATCTGTTGTTCAGCTGAAACAGGATTGGATGATATATATTTGATATGCAACATCGGTAGTCACACACTAAAACTCTAGGGTGGGCGGAAAACTAGTAGGCCTTAGTGAAGGGACTAGCATGAGGCCTTAGTGAAGAGACTAGTATGGATCAACCCCTCATTGATTTGAACAGACATCTAAAAAGTTAACCATACTGTCACTAATGTTTTATGCAAATTTTACCAGACTCTGATTATGATTCTCAATGACAGTAATCAAATCCTGTTTAGGCCCTCGCCAAAACAGGAGCATGTTGTGTAGAATACAATCCTGTCAGCAATATGTGGCAAAGAACAAATATCCTCTTCTACTATGCACATAAATATAGCGTACGATGGAGCCACATTGGACCCCTTTCCACATCCTACACACTTAAAGATTGGGGTAGTCCTGCACAACCTATAACAAAATGTAATTGTTCTAATATTGTAGTATATATGAAAACCAGCTATCTAGCAATAAATTAATAGAAAGGGGTATATGCAATTGCGGTCGAATTCCGGCTGGAATCCGACCGTTTTTTAAATTCGACACAATTCGACAGTCACATACCCTCCCGCCGGGACCCGAATTCGACATATTCAATAAAAAACAGATTCGACAGTCCCGCTGTCGAAAAACGGACCAATTGACGGATATGTGCGTCCTGGATTCGACTTTTTGGACGGCACAAAAATGATTTAAAAACCCTGAAAAAAATTGCGTGGGGTCCCCCCTCCTAAGCATAACCAGCCTTGGGCTCTTTGAGCCGGTCCTGTTTGTAAAAATAAGGGGGGAAAATTGACAGGGGATCCCCCGTATTTTCACAACCAGCACCGGGCTCTGCAGTCCGGTCCTGGTGCCAAAAATACGGGGGACAAAAAGCGTAGGGGTCCCCCGTATTTTTAACACCAGCACCGGGCTCCACTAGTCAGAGAGATAATGCCACAGCCGGGGGACACTTTTATATCGGTCCCTGCGGCCCTGGCATTAAATCACTAACTAGTCACCCCTGGCCGGGGTACCCTGGAGGAGTGGGGACCCCTTAAATCAAGGGGTCCCCCCTCCAGCCACTCAAGGGCCAGGGGTGAAGCCCGAGGCTGTCCCCCCATCCAAGGGCTGCGGATGGGGGGCTGATAGCCAAGTGAAAAAATAAAGAGTATTGTTTTTTGTAGCAGAACTACAAGTCCCAGCAAGCCTACCCCCGCAAGCTGGTACTTGGAGAACCACAAGTACCAGCATGCGGGGGGAAACGGGCCCGCTGGTACCTGTAGTTCTACAAAAAAATACCCAAATAAAAACAGTACACAGACACCGTGAAAGTAAAACTTTATTTCATACATGCTGACACACACATACTTACCTATGTTGACACGAGGTTCGGTCCACTTCTCCAATTAGAATCCACGGTGTACCTGAAAATAAAATTATACTCACCAAAATCCAGTGTAGATCTGTCCTCTTCTGTTTTGTAATCCACGTACTTGGCAAAAAAACAAACCGCATTTACCCGGACCCCGCACTGAAAGGGGTCCCATGTTTACACATGGGACCCCGAATGCCGGGACCCCCCTGTGACTCCTGTCACAGAGGGTACCTTCAGCCAATCAGGGAGTGCCACGTCGTGGCACTCTCCTGATTGGCTGTGCGCATCTGAGATGTCAGACGGCACATCGCACAGCCGCTCCATTATCTTCAATGGTGGGAACTTTGCGGTCAGCGGTGAGGTTACTCGCAGTCAGCCGCTGACCGCGAGTGACCTCACCGCTGACTGCAAAGTTCCCACCATTGAAGATAATGGAGCGGCTGTGCGATGTGCCGTCTGACAGCTCAGACGCGCACAGGCAATCAGGAGAGTGCCACGACGTGGTGCTCCCTGATTGGCTGAAGGGACCCTCTGTGACAGGAGTCACAGGGGGTCCCGGCATTCGGGGAAAGGGGTCCCATGTGTAAACATGGGACCCCTTTCAGTGCGGGGTCCGGGTAAATGCGGTTTGTTTTTTTGCCAAGTACGTGGATTACAAAACAGAAGAGGACAGATCTACACTGGATTTTGGTGAGTATAATTTTATTTTCAGGTACACCATGGATTCTACTTGGAGAAGTGGACCGAACCTCGTGTCAACATAGGTAAGTATATGTGTGTCGGCATGTATGTAATAAAGTTTTACTTTCACGGTGTCTGTGTACTGTTTTTATTTGAGTATTTTTTTTGTAGTAAAACTACAGGTACCAGCGGGCCCGTTTCCCCCCCGCATGCTGGTACTTGTAGTTCTCCAAGTACCAGCTTGCGGGGGGGGGTTGCTGGGACTTGTAGTTCTGCTACAAAAAACAATATTCTTTCTTTGTGTCACTTGGCTATCAGCCTCCCATCCGCAGCCCATGGATGAGGGGGACAGCCTCGGGCTTCACCCCTGGTCCTTGGGTGGCTGGAGGGGGGGGACCCCTTGATTTAAGGGGTCCCCACTCCTCCTGGGTACCCCGGCCAGGGGTGACTAGTTAGTGATTTAATGCCAGGGCCGCAGGGACCGATATAAAAGTGTCCCCCGGCTGTGGCATTATCTCTCTGACTAGTGGAGCCCGGTACTGGTGTTAAAAATACGGGGGACCCCTACGCTTTTTGTCCCCCATATTTTTGGCACCAGGACCGGAGGCAGAGCCCGGTGCTGGTTGTGAAAATACCGGGGATCCCCTGTCATTCCCCCCCCCCCCCCCACCCGTATTTTTACAACCAGGACCGGCTCAAAGAGCCAGAGGCTGGTTATGCTTAGGAGGGGGACCCCACGCATTTTTTTTCTTGATTTTAACCCATTCCCACCACTTCCCACTGAAAACCATGCTCTGATCTCTCCATATTATTTTAGTCAGTTTAAAAAAAAAAATTATTTTAAAAAATATATAAATAATACTTGTGTCTCCTAATAGACAAACCAAGTACATAATCCCTTCTAATATAAATAGATATGCTATTAGCAATAAAAAAAACACACCAAAAAAATGTTTTAATTTTTTTTTATTAGATTCCGTCAGCAAAGTGAGGCGGAATGAAATTGACGAAATTACTGTCGAAAAGCACTGTTGTCGAATCGAAATTCTTCAATTGAATATACTTTTGTCGAAAAGCCACATTTTTACCATTGCAGACATGTCGAATTTGACAACTGTCGAATTTCAAAAAGTCGCATCTGAAATGTATCACAAAAGGGTTGTTCATGGAAAGGACCAGGGAACCAAGAAGCAAACCTTTTTGTGGGGGCACTCTTTATTTTATAATGTTAATATTCTTTTTTTTTTAAACTTAGCTTTTATTAGATTAAGGTAAAAAATGTGTACACTATTATTTATTTATTTATTCCCCTGTAGAAATGTTATCTAAAATTAGATTAAAGAACAAATGGCAGATACATATGATCCCACATGGGAGTTCTCTATCCTATTAATCTAAGTCTCTGTATAAAAACCTACCCACGGGTGAAGATATGTGAAAAATTTATAAGAAAGTGGTCTTTAGAATACTTTTTCGACCATTAAACAGCACTTCAAAAATTTATATGGAGAGGTCGGCATACAGTATATATCCAGGAAAGAAAATATCAGCATGTACTATTTCCCACTTTGTACAATAAGGGAGTAAGATAATTCCACCATAAATTTGGAAGCAATTAGCAAGCCTAAAATTAAGGAAAATTAGATTCTCTGTGTGGTTTTAATAGATGTAATTAGTCACGCTGAAATATCTCTCACCACACAATGTTTGGAGTTCTTATAAAGAAAAGAGACATTCAACATACATTGTTGCAAGCAAATACTTTCAACAGGTAGATTCAGAAATTGATTGAAGCCGCCTGTAAAAAAGGCATGTTCCTGGAAAATAAGACATCTGATATAGATTATAATAATTTGATCCTTTAGATGAGTTAATATGCTCTTAAGGTGATTTCAGCCTCCTTTAAAACAAACACATCTTAGGGAGGGCTACACTGAATTGACTTTCGTAGTTTGAAGTTCCTATAAGAAAAAAACATTCCACAATAATTGTAGCAATTTGCTACTTCCACAGTAATTGTAGCAGTTAGCTGCTTTCCTGTAAATAAAAGCATCTAAAAGGAGAGTCAATAGAAGTCAATTATAGTGCTTGCTGGTTAAGAGCGAGTGGATTTCCTATTATTCCGAATGGTATTTCACAAGACACCTGTAAAAAAACATCCTCACATGTGGTGCTGATAATAGCGATTTTAGAAACAGGAGTAGTATTCTTGTTATATCTGGTGTTTATAATATAATTGATAGGTATATAGAAACCCACACTGTGTGCCTACATAACCTCTGCTGCCTTCCCATTTGTGTGCTTACACACAGTGAATGGGAGGTGAGAGGGTTAACCAGACAGTGACAGGCAGAAGGAAGAGGAGAGTGTTTCTACTGTCGTCCGCTGCGGCATCCTGGAGCCCTGTTGACAGAGGTCATTGCAGGGCTGCAGGTCCCGCCGCGCTACGATGAGAGAACACTGAAATACCTAGCGAGGGAAGGACATCCCCGTGTGGAGTCACTGATGCCGGCGTCTCCATCAGTGCCGATGGTCCGGTCCCGTCTGTGTGTCTCACGGGATTCCGGAAATGACGTCTAGTGACGTATCAAAAAGACGTACGTTTCACCCACAGAAGGGGCTGGTTCACCGTCTGCCTGTCTGGTGTTCCCTACCATAGGGATATAAACGTCTGTGAGCCAATCAACTTGGATTTAGATAGTGAGTGGCAGTTATAATAGCCAGTAAGGGGATAGCTGAATGGTAAATAATTATTTAACGGAGTGAGAATGAAATTAAGAATTAAGATCCCAATGGTATAATCCTTATAATTTAAATAAAGTGGGTGTGTTAGAATGAAATTGACATTTAATCTTATAGGTGCATAATATAGGAAACTTATTGATTACATGAAAAATGCTAGTGTAAATATTGAGGTAATTGATTTTATATATATATATATATATATATATATATATATATTGGAGCACATAGATGCATATAATGTTGAAGATAAATCTATTAACCAATATTAATTTAATAATGGGCAATTTTTTTGTAAGATGAACATGGGAAATTACTTACAATAATATAATCCTTGCGGTTTAAATAGGTGAGTATATTGAAGAAAAGATGCATGCCCAAATACTTATAAGAAAGTATACTATGAAAATGATATTTTTTCCAATAAATTATATACAATATCTGTATATTTTGAGAGCAGGTAGATGTCTAGAGAGGTTGAAGGTGCTTTATTATAGTATGCAGTAGCTGAAGGAAGGGGGAGAGAAAAACTGAAACGGGGAATAATATCAGGCTGTGAGAAAGGCACTATAATTGATGTTTTCAATGAGTCCCATAGAAGATATTGAACCCAATCTAAAAATCCAGTGGCTTTCCCTCTTTCTGCAGATCTCCCCCTCTTATTCCTAGGTTGATTTTTTCAAGTCCAAAGACTCGTAGACTTTCCGAGGCGTTCCGATGCACGGTATGGAAATGCCTTGCCACTGTTGTTAATGGTTTAAATTTGCTGCTGTCCATTTCGGCATTCCTTATTGTTCCAATGTGCTCCAGGATACGTTGTTTAAGCATCCTGGAGGTCATTCCAACATAATAGATATTACATGTACACGTGATGTAGTAAATTAAATTTTTGGTCCTGCAGTTGAAAAAATCTGTGATGGAGTGCTCTGTTCCGTATTTGTCCTCTAGAGTAATCTGTTGTTGGATATGTTTACAAATTTTACAGGTACCACACGGAAAACTACCTCTTACGGATGGTCCACACATCCTACACACTGTAAGTAAACCATCCCATCATAAATGAAGACATTTCTAGTCAGAATTAAATTCAATAATTCCACAATCAAAAAGCACAGATCAGGCCCATCAAACAGTACATTATAATGCAAAAAATAATAATCATGTACTGCTGTATTGTGTGGGATTACTGTATAGAGGCACTTAACATCTACAGTATACTGCATATCCAAAGCTTACCATCAGATTTAGTTTGTTTCCTTAATTTGTGCAATAAAGTTGCCATGTCCAACAGATATCTGGGATGTTGGCCTATGCATGCTTGGAATAGGGTATAAAGATAAACAGATGTACACTAAACAATAAGCCTCTAGCCACTATGATTGTGCATCCAGGAGGCTGTGTCATTGATTTGTGTACTTTTGGTGTGGTATAGAGAACTGGTACAACTGGATGTGCAGATATTACAGCTTTAGCCAGGGCCTTTGTGATCAATTTCTTCTCAACTGCATCTTTTAATATAAGTTGAAGTTCCTCCACCTTCAGTGTGGGGTCCTCACGCAGTAAACAGTACAGTATGTAGACACATCTTTATATTGTATTGAAATGTCATCCTTATAATCCTGTAATTTCGTAATTACTAAGGCAACCCCCTTGTTGGCTGAGAGGAAAATCTATTGATTATTACGTGATAACCATTGAAGTTCCTGATGTTCTTCTTTTGACAAAATGCATCTACCATTTGTCAAATATGAGGTCAGGGTTTCTGCACAAGCACGAATGTCTTAATGGTAGCATTGTGAGACTGTGGCTAAAAAGAGTAGTGGGGTTGGAGTTTCCGCAATTGTGGTGAAGTAAAATATGTGATCTATCAGTAGTAAACTATTTTTACAAAGATACTCTTAATTTCAATCGGCAATGTAATGTCTGTTCTATTTGCCATTGGAAAGAATTGAATGGAAACAGAGGGCACAAAAATTCTCAATATCTGACAAGATGTATGTAGAAAGATTGATAACTACGTTTTCCGTGAGTGGGGTGCCTTCTTCCACATCCCCTTCCTCTTTGTCCACACCGTCTGGTGCATCTCCATGTTCTCTTCCATATTTTTACCTGGTCGTCACCCCTAAAGGGAGCGGGTTATTACCCCTGTTATTGATGTCACCTTGTTTTTTGTTACTCAAAAAGGATATGCCATCATTTGAAGTTCTGTATCATTCAGAAACCGCCTCCTCTGACGGCAGAAAAAGGGTTGTCTCCGTTCCCCACTAGTGATAGAAGTGGCCCATTGATACACAGTATTGAACTCAAAATCTGTGTCAACTTTATAATGTTTATCATGTTTGAATTTGACCAAATCACTATTGTGTGTCTGTAACTGGCTATTCAATTTCTCATAGCAATTTGTGTTGGCATCATTGTCGAGATCGTCTTTATGTGTGGCTTCAAATGTAATTATTTGTTCATTCAAATTATTTACCTCCTCAGTAGTGTGCGCTATAATTTAAAGCATCAAGTTGAATGAGTACTTATTAATTTCCTAAAATTCAATAATTTTATTAGTTTTGCAAATCGAACATACAACCCAACAAAATAACCCCACAAAGCAGGAAATATGCCGGGACAGATAAGGTACACGTACAGTAAACCAACAGGATCAATGCAGCAGGGTAACACCGATAAACATCATAAATCATACAAGAGATTAGTCACATTATATATGTCGGGACAGATAAAATGCAATATATACAATAAACAGATAGGATCAGGGCGGCTCCCACAAACAAAGCATAGAATATACAAAAGGATAGTCACACTACTGTATATGCAACGCTCAGCAACAGGTATTAAGTCACCCCGAAGGCGCCATTCAGGTGCACTCTATAAGGATAGGAAAGGAGTACATATAGTATATAACATAAGTTACTTCAGGAGATAAAAGTAAGTACACTTTACTCCACCCTTGCCAAACCCAGATCAATGGATTGCACATTAAAAAAGAAGAAGCATCAAATATAGGAATATCAAAAGCTGACCTTGGATCAGTCGTCAATCCCTTTATCTGCCCAAAATCAATACCAACCTGTAAAAAGTAAAATATGTATGACCTACCCCCAACTTACCCCCACTAGCTATAATATAGCCTACCCAACCCCCCTCCCCACTTTACGCTACCTCTACTAAGTAACCCTGAACTAGCTAATCCCTCACACACCCAAAAAAATAAATTAAAAAATAAGTTGTGGGGACAAAATACTAATGACCATTAGCCAGATAATACCCGGCCCTCCCGATTATAAGGGTATATCAATTACACAATATACAATACTAAACGTCACCATCACAAAATCACCATAGGTAAGTGGTTTCCAAACTTTTTTGAATCACGGCGCCCTAGGATATCAGAATTTTTTTCACGACACCCCTAGGCCAAAAATTTCTTACTGAGAAATTTAGAAAGAAATATTACATTAAGTAGATTGCGTTTATATGTCATCTTTAGGGTCAGTTGTGTTGTGAGGGACAAGATTTGCTTCTGTTTGGCCACATATTTTATGACTGGCAGCCACCAGCACTGGTTTTGCCTATTATATTGACCATGAATAATTTGAATTGGTCCTGGACCACCCACCCAGGGCACCCCTGCAAGTGTCCCGAGGCACCCCAGGGAGCCACGGCACACAGTTTGGGAACCTCTGCCATAGGTGTTATATAATGCATATTAAGTATCACTCTGGCCAGTCCTCCAGCACATGTAGGATTGCGAAGATAGTCACATCCCCACTCATCCAGGACCAGACATTACAGGAGAAAAAGTACTTAAAAGCCAAATGTCAAAACTTCCCAGCCAGCCATGGGCTTGTAAAACAATACTTGAAGTATGTGGGTGAACGAACAAAAAATTGCAATACAGTTCCCAGAAAAATATAATCCCCTTTCAGGAGGTTAATGTCAGGGTCCAGGGATCGGCAGAAAGGAATGCAGACACAGGTGAAAGCACATTTTGTACACCGGGTGAGTCCAGGAGTAGCTCTGGTAATAGGGACCCGAAGATTTCTCCCATTATACATAATACGAATTCCTACTTGCACTATAAGAGTGCTTATTACACACCGTGGAAGAATAACATACCCAAAGGACAGCTAATGCGTCTCAGGCGCAACTGTTCCGATTTTGATACCTTTTTGCTACAGGCCAATGAACTCATAGAATGCCTAAAGAACAGAGATTATCCCCAACATCTTCTCAATAGGGCATTGGAGGAAGTCATAACTATGGATAGACAGGATCTTCACCCATCTTCCTTAAATAAAAATGATACATATAATACAAAAGATAGAGAATTGGCATTTATCTGTAAGTATAATAGTTGTGCAAAAGAAATTAAAACAATAATTGGAAGAAACTATAGGGTATTGAAACAAGATAATATTTTGGGAGAACTTTTACCAAACAAACCACAGGTTATATATAGAAAAAATAGAGCCCTTAAGACCATTTTAGCACCAAGCTATTTAAAAGTCTTAATAGTGAAGAAAGACAGAGATGGCTCTAATTGGCTTACCAACAAACCTATGGGTTTCCATAGATGTGGGAAAACCAGATGCACCATGTGCCAACATATGGTCTTTACCATTCTCAAATGAGAAATATTATTTGAAATCTTTTCTGAACTGTGATTCCAAATTCGTGATATATGTGTTAACGTGTGGGTGTGGTTTAAACTATGTTGGAAGAACCACGAGAACATTACACACATGGTTTATGAAACATTGACGCAATATATTACGTAAATATATGGTTCACAGTGTATCACGACATTATAGTAACAAATATGGGAGTAATCCTGCTTATCTCTCCATAATCTGTCTAGAACATATTGCTCCCACCGATAGAGGGGGGGACAGATTTAATCGGTTATGTCGTAGGGAAGTCTTTTGGATGCTCAAGTTTAATTCTTTACATCCAGATGGACTCAATGAAGCCATTAAATTGAACTCCGTTTTATAGCAGATCTTGAATCTTTAGTCACTTTTGTTACATTTTAGTAACTAAGGAATTATATAATCGTGTGGGCTGGGATCAGCAAGGGTAGTTTCACAAAACTACCTCTCTTTCTCTAACTTATGTGAGACAACATGTAGAAAATACATCTGTTTACAAGATGTGAGGGGTATGTGAATGTATGCATACAGATATGCATGTACGTGTATGTGTTTATTTACATGTATATATATATTTACATTCTAATGTATATTGACTGTGGGCTGCGTGTAGGTTGATATGTAGCAAAAGAGAAGTAATGCATATATGTACGTTTCTTGTCTCTGATTGTTCTAAGCATAAGGGAGAGATCAGAGCCCTATCAGCTTAATTAGCTGTATAAGTTTCCATGGTGACCAATTACTTCTATGTATCCCGGTATCACAATATTTCCATAAAGAGGGATACACCTCCGCATACTCTTTGAGACGTTCCTTCGGCCCACGTGTTTTGAAATGTCCTATCAATGCACTATAGGTCTCGGTCACGTGTGTATCATCAGACGATGGATGGACATAGACTTAATTTCAGCAAAGAAGGTCACGTGACCGGAGTTACCGGGTCACGTGCCAGGAAGCCTCCAATAATCACGGTACGGGCTTTGGTCACATGGGTAACACATGTGATCTTATAAGGGGAGTATACTATGACTTCGGTCATGTGAGCGGCACCACATGACCGGAGTATTAGGTCACATAAATCTAATAACCAAGTGGTCCAATGGGATTGATAAATAGCACGAATCACGTGATGGGATACATCACGTGATCGGACAGAATAAATTAACTTTTTTGTTGATATAACTGTTCTAATGCTCATTTTTATATGAATTTCATTTTACTAAGGATTTTTAACATACCAGTGTTCTGTTTTTTTTTATTATTTTAAGACGGTTTGCTTCTTTATTATTTTACACCTTAACAGGTGTTAATTGTTATGTTATTAGGAAAGGTATAAATAGACAACTCTGTACACACTGAGTTTATGCTCCTGAGGAAGCTGGATTCTATTGCTGCCAGTGAAACACGTTGAGCCCATAACCAGACACCTGTTTGGATTCCACTCCATGACTTGCACCTATTGGAATTTTGTCAACCTTTGGCCACCATTGGACACTTTCCTATCACTGGAAAATTCACAACAACATTCCGGTCCACCCTTGCAGCTCTAAATGGACTTTTTCTAAAGCTGATGCCATCGAGTGTTACCATCCTGTGGACCTGGTAAATATGATTGCCTTACATGAAATGCATTCTGGAGACTGTCATAGCCAATAAGGATTTGACAATGTGTTTGAATAAGAGTGGATCCAAACCAGTGATTCTATTCAGAGAGGTGTCATCATCTGAGTTTGCTGCTATTAGAGTAAATAGGAATCGATTCCTGTGGTTTTAATGTGTTATGTTAATAAATTGAAATTTTTAAAGAAAACCGTCTTTTGTATATAATTATTACAGCCAGCGCTGGTACACTATATTTATCAGGTCTGGTTAGTACTTGTATGGGAGCCCACCTGGCAATGGCCCTCATTCCGAGTTGATCGCTAGCTGCCGTTGTTCGCAGCGCGGCGATCAGGCAAAAAAGCATCACTTCTGCGCATACATATAGTACGCAGTGCGCATGCGCGACGTACTTTCACAAAAGCCGATGCAGTTTCACACAAGGTCTAGCGACGCTTTTCAGTAGCACTGCTGATCGCTGAGTGTTTGACAGGAATGAGGCGTTTCTGGGAGGTAACTGACCGTTTTCAGGGAGTGTGCTGAAAAACGCAGGCATGTCAGATACAAACGCAGGCATGCCTGAGGAAACGGGGGAGTGGCTGGCCGAACGCAGGGCGTGTTTGTAACGTCAAAACAGGAACTAAATAGTCTGAAGTGATCGCAAGCTAGGAGTAGGTCTGGAGCTACTCAGAAACTGCTAGAAACATTTTTGGTGCTGTTCTGCGATCCTTTCATTCGCACTTCTGCTAAGCTAAGATACACTCCCAGAGGGCGGCGGCTTAGCGTTTGCACTGCTGCTAAAAGCAGCTAGCGAGCGAACAACTCGGAATGAGGGCCAATATCAGGTGTTTTACTAACAGGGGCTAGGTTTGATCTCTCTCTGGGGGATATTCAATTACCCGCGATCATTGAGCACAGGTAATTTTCTTGCCGGGGGCTATTCAGTTTGCCCCGATAAGCCAGCATGAGATGCAGCTTATCAGGGATTTGTTTCACCTGCCTCAGACAGGTAAAGCAAAATCCCTGAGAACAGCCCTGTTTTCAGCCAAAAACGGGTCTGTATCTACTGAAAACACACAGATTTCACTGAAGCTGTGAGTTTTCGTGTGAAAATTATATTTTTTCCAATTGAAAAAACATTGAAGAAACATCTGGAAAAATTGCCCGATGCTTCTTTGTGTGTAATTGAATACCCCCCTGTGTTTTAAAAGCAGATCCCTTACATTTTGTGTTTATTTCTATCATCACTGACCCATATTGTCCATTTTATCACCCACCTGTTCACTGTTCTTAGAAACACACAGGTGGGAAGTAGAAGTAGAACATGAGCCATATGATTCTAACACATCTATTATGTATACCTTCAAAACTACTTTAAAGCATCTTCCAGATAGGAACACTTAACCCATTTGTGATCATGATTTAAAACTACCAGAATATTTGTAATATGTGGTTTTGATGCCTGTCTCTGGATTATTACTTTACTTTTTTTCAACACAATTGCTGCCACATATTTGGGATCTCCCAGTGCAGAACTGCTATTTTCTGATAAATACCATGGGGGTCATTCCAAGTTGATTGATAGCTGCCGTTGTTCGCAGCACAGCGATTAGTGGAAAAATTGCTAATCTGCGCATGCATATGCACCGCAATGCGCACGCGCGATGTACGGTTACAAAGTCTTTTGTGGTTTTGCACAGGTTTTAGTGAAGCTTTCAGTCGCACGGCCGAACGCTGGAAGGTTGACATGAAGTGGGCGTTTCTGGGTGTGCTTAGAAAAACACAGGCATGTCGGGGAAAATGTAGGCGTGGCTGAGCGGGTGTGTGACGTCAAAAGCCGTCCCTCCGTTGTTAGACTCAATACACACGAAGAGTAACTACAGGGCTTGTCTTGTTTTGCACAAAATTATTTTGCAGGCGCTCTGCTGCACAAGTGTTTGACCTTCTGCAAAGCGAAAATACACTCCCCGTTGGGCGGCGACCATGCGTTTGCATGGCTGCTAAAAGTATCTAGCGAGCGATCAACTCGGAATGACCCCCCCCCCATATATCAAGCAGCAGTCGTATTAATTTACTTCCCCCTCCTCTTGTCTCTCTGGGCCTAATTCAGAGTTGATCGCAGCAGCAAATTTGTTAGCAGTTGGGCAACACCATGTGCACTACCGGGGGGGGCAGATATAACATGTGCAGAGAGAGTTAGATTTGGGTGGGGTGTGTTCAATCTGAAATCTAAATTGCAGTGTAAAAATAAAGCATCTAGTATTTACCCTGCACAGAAACAATATAACCTGCACATGTTATATCTGCCACGCCTGCAGTGCACATGGTTTTGCTCAACTGCTAACAAATTTGCTGCTGCGATCAACTCTGAATTACCCCCTCTGATTCTTTCCCCTTCCTCACCCCTTTTCCACTGTCTCTGGGACTCTCATTACACCTGATCACAACCAGAGCCCCTGCAATGGTGATACACCTGATCTCAGAAGCTAAGCAAGGTCAGACCTGATTAGTACTTGGATGGGAGACCCTCTGGGAATTACAGGTGGTTTACTAACAGGGGCTAGGTTTGATCTATTTCTGTCATCATTGACCCATGTTTTTCATACTCTCACCCACCTGTTCACTGTTCTTAGAAATACACAAGTGGGAAGTAGAAGTGGGAGGTGGGTCATATGATTCTAACACATCTGTCCTGTATACCTGCAAAACATTACTATAAATCTTCCAGATAGGAACACTTAACCCATTTGGGATCATGATCTGAACCTACCAGAATATTTGTGCAAATTGGGCTTATTGCATTTCAATTAATTATTGATATTTATATGTGGAACTGACATTTTGCTCTTTTCAGCACAATTGCTACATAAACATTTGGGATCACCATCACTGTAAAACATCATTTGGGATTATGATTTAAAACTATCAGAGTATTTGTGCAAATTGGGGATACTGCATTTTACGTAGAACTGAAAAATATACTTCAGTTTACCATAATTTCTCTTTATTTCGCCAATTTTAACAATTTGTATAATTATTATCTATTGTTTTTCTATTTATTTTCACTATACATGCTTTCGAACTGCAGTCACTAAACCCAGCTATTATATCCAGAGATTAACAGGGTAGCATCCTATCCAAATATTGGAAATCATTCTTCAACTGGTTAATACATTTATTACTCTTTTTATATCTGTTGGTGAAATATAAAAAAATAAACTTTTTTAACTAAACTCATTTTGGATAAATTAAATACATGATCTTCACCTAATTCACTCATTAAAAAAAAAGACAATTTCTGAGCGTTTTTTGGGAAAAAAAATGTCAGTTACTGTAAGTGGTTAATACTATACACAGGTCCCTCTGTGATTAGCGGCTGCTAGAACATGTTCTTGCAGTCGCCTCCTCTGCATTTCTGACTGGTCGCATTGTTTGCAAACAGATCAGATAATGCACAGCCTGGTGTGGTCTGAAATGTTGTGACCATGCCAGGCAAGTGGTTAAGAAGCAGATAAAAGATTACTATTTGCTGTTTTAGTACATTTAAAATACAATTAAACTATCACTGTACTAGCAGATATTATTTGTAGAATAAAATAATCTAAAATTATTCAAAAATATAGAAATCCCTGTAATCTATACAAAAAAATATATTGCTTTTGGAGATCAAACAGTAGTAACTTGCCATCTTAAAATATATGAAGTACTTAAAATATTTCACTAGATGGCAGCAACCAAATACTGTAACAACATTAAGATTTACAGTATCCTGAACCAATCTAATATTGTGATATTATAATATATTTAAATTTCAACATGAAATGTTAATTTCAGGTTTTATGTACGAACATAAGAAAGATGACACATTGCAGGAATTCCTCCAAGCAATGTAACAAAGCAATGAGGAAAGCTAGTCAGATGCTTGGCTGCATTGGGAGAGGAATCAGCAGCAGAAAGAAAGTAGTAATAATGCCATTGTATAGGTCATTGGTACGGCCTCATCTAGAATACTGTGTTCAATTCTGGAGGCCGTATCTTCAAAAGGATATTAATACATTAGAAACTGTACAAAGAAGGGCAACTAAAATGGTGCATGGCCTACATCACAATACATACCCAGAAAGACTAAATAAATCTCAATATGTATAGTTTGGAGCAGAGAACGGAAAGGGGGGACATGATAGAAACTTTCAAATATATTAAGGGTTTTAACAAAGTCCAGGAGGGAAACAATAGGACAAGTGGACATGCGCTGAGACTGAAGGGGGGAGGTTTGGGAGAAATATGAGGAAAAATTACTTCACAGAAAGGGTAGTGGACAAGTGGAATAGCCTCCCATCAGAGGTGGTAGAGGCTAAGACAGTAGAGCTATTTAAACATGCATGGGATAGACATAATGATATCCTTACAAAGAAATAAGGATCAAATAAGTTTTGAGATAAAAGTATGGTTAAAAAAAAGGGCAGACTAGATGGGCCAAGTGGTTCTTATATGCCGTCAAATTCTATGTTTCTATGGGTATATTAAATTAGCCTACATTTCTATGATGATGCAGAAGCATATGGACATACAGTATAGATTGTTTTGTTGTTGTTTTTTCAAAAATGTTTTTATTGCAAATTTGACATGAAACATCAACAAGTGTGAACATAGTTGTCCATTGCATACTTTTTCTAACATTTTCTGCCTCTTGATGTAACAACATAGATATACATAGTGAATTTTACGTTGTAGAAGTATGTTACTGACATTAATGATCATTAAAATTACTATTACATTCTCTTGGTTATTTTTGTTATGACTTATCTGCATACAATAGATGATAGTAGTTTAACATCTGATTAATAAAAGTTGGAGAAAACAGAGAAAGAAGGAAAGGGGGGAGAGAGAGTGAAGAAGGGAGAGTAAGGGGGGAGGGGGTAAAGCCATGCGTGTCCGAGCCATTCGCTATGTCTCAATTCAAAGTAATTGGTGGATCCTGTATAAACAATCTAGTCTCATACCAAACGGTCATCCGAAAACATTTATATATTTGCCTTCTAGTTTCACTGGGCAAGGTGTCTATATAACTTTCCCACACTGAAAAGAAGTTCTCAATCTGGGAGTCTTTATGAAGTGTGGTTTCAGTCCATTCAAGTTTAAACAATTGAAATAATTTTTCTTTAAACATGGTGAGGGACGGGGGCGTGGGAGAAATCCATTGCTGCAGTATGCATTTTCTGGCTACCGAAGAGACAAACAGGAACAATTTTTTGCAACCGATTGAAATTTTTGGAGAGTTTGGTAAAAGACCGAAGATTGCCCACTCTGGTGTCAATAATAGAAAATTCACCAGGTGATTAATTGCACTGTCTTATCGCCAACCAGAAACGCTGAATCATGGGACATTCCCACAAACAATGGTATAAGGTTGCTTCAGGGCAAGCACATTTGTGACAAACGGATGTAGTACTCATACCAATTAAGTTACACCGGTGGGGAGATAGGTATCCTCTATAGAATATCTTAAAAAACATGTCCTTGTATGTTGTAGCTGAAATTGTTTTTATAGAATACAATAGACTTTTCAAAATATCCTCTTCCTTCAAATTGGGAAAGTGTGTTCGCCATTTTGTGATGCCCGTTTGAAACTGGCCAGTATGATAAGGCAGCCTTAATATTCTGTAGAAGTAAGATATGGCTTTTGTGGAGTAACTCACATTTAGAAAAGCGTCATCCAGTGGATTACACCAGTCCTCCTTGCTTAAAAACTTTAATACTTTACTAGTATAATGCTGCGCCTGGAGGAAGGCCAAATTGCACACTGGCAAAAAATCATATCGAGATTTTGCTTGTATATAAGTAAGAGGTTTTTTTGTTTCCAAATTTGCAAGGTGTCTGACTGAATGCAATACCTGTTCATGCCACGATCTAAATGGTTGTGTCGCCAAGCCATGTTGGAAGCTGACGTTACCCAAAAAGGGAAGATGTAAAGAATATAAAGTGTGAAGTTTAGCTTTATTGCGTATTGTGTGCCATGTTGACTATGTCGACATTAGCAAGGGATTGTCTAGTATATGTGAAGGGATCTAATGTTTGGGTAAATGTAAGAAACAGGTCAAGTCTAGATTAGAAAGAAATTGCTTTTCAAGTGTATAATTTGCATATTGATCTTTCCCATGGAGCCAGTCCTTAATATATCTACAGGTGGCTGCTTGGTTATACAATTTAACATTAGGGAAGTTTATCCCACCTTCTTCTCTAGTCTTTTGTAGTATCTTTAGACTAATTCTTGGCCCAGATAAATTTTCGGAATAATTCCACAATTTTTTTTTCATCAGACAGAGTAAGTATGAGTGGAAGAACTTGTAGTGGGTATAGCAATTTTGGAAAAGTGATGAGTTTGATTAAATTGGCTCTTCCCAGATACGACAACTGTAGGTGTTGCCATCCCTCTAGTTCTGTTTCAATTTTTGCAATAAGTGGGGTTATGTTTGCGTAGTACAAATTATGGATATTTTTGGTTAGGTATATCCCCAAATATTGTATCTGGGAAGAGGTCCACTGCAATCCTCCAAAGGGATTAGATGGAGTGAAGAGACGATTGCCTAAATCCATTGCTTTCAACTTGGATAGGTTAATCCGAAACCCCGAAATTCAGCCAAAATGGTTGAAGGTATTAAACAAGGGGTCCAAACTCACCTCGGGGTTAGAGACAAAAAGTATTAAATCATCGGCAAAGGCTTGCAATTTTAATTCCTGGTCACCAATTTTTGCCCCCTGAAGGGTTGGCCAATGTTGTAAATGGCGTAACAGAGGGTCCAATGCTAGGTTAAACAACAGAGGTGATAATGGACACCCCTGGCGCGTCCCTCGCTGCATATGAAATGGCTTGCCGAGAAGGCCATTGATCAACAATCTGGTACTGGGCTCTAAGTAGAAATACTTAATCATCTCCACAAAGAGAGTTCCAAATCCTCTGCAGTCTAGCACTTTGAACAGATATTCCCATATGACTTTGTCAAAGGCCTTCTCGGTATCCAAACTCAATATTATAGTTGATGAAGCTTCGTTTGCTGGTGAAGAAGCTAATACCGCTATAGCTGAACGAATCCCTAAGACAGAGTGTCGACCCGTTGTGAAGCCCAATTGGTGTGGAGTTAGAAGAGATGGCATTAAGTTTTGTAGTCTGGTAGATAATATTCTAGCTAGAATTTTGTAATCTTGATTTAACAATGCGATTGGTCTGTAAGATTCCATAAGAGAGGCAACTTTTCCAGGTTTAGGTAATAATAATGTTATTGCTTCGTTAAACGATGGGTAAGGAACCTTATTATCAAAAATCTGCTGAAATAGAGTGGTAAGTGTTGGGACCATTTCAGGTTTTAAAATGTTGTAATAATTTGCATTTAAACCATCTGGGCCTGGTGCTTTGTTTGGTTTCAGAGAATCAATGGCTACAAGAATTTCCTGCTCTGTAATTGGACTATTAAGGCCTTCCCTCTGTTCTGTTGTTAGTTTAGGTACTGTAGCCCTACTTTCTCTAGAAAGACATCTATGGTCTGTTGATTGGGCTCACTAGATTTATACAGGTCAGTGTAGTAGGACTATAATAAGTTTAGTATGTCTGGGTGAGAAGTGACAGTTACTCCACAGTATAGATTGTTAATACTAATTGAAATGTGTTTTTTCACAGACAATCATTTAGGGCTGATTTACCTGCAACTTTTACTGTCTTAGCAGATCTAGTGTATCTCACCATACTATTCAGTTTGAAAAAGAAAAAAAAGATATTCTAACACCAAGTATTGACCAATGCAGCAAACATCGCTTACAGTCCTAACAAGCTGTTCCCAATTTCTATTGTGGATAATTGACAAGGGATCTCTACACTGAGAGGAAGTCTCTACACTGGCTTGCTATAACTAACAGAACATCATACCATGGCCATAGCAGGGGCGGTGCAGCTGGTGCTGCTGCCCAGGGATCCTGCTGTGCTGTGTGTTCTTTAGGGGGTCTGACCTCTCTGTGCACTGTACTTGCAGCTCTTGCTGTCAACTTCCGCTCTCTCCATGATCCCCACTTTCTGTACTCACCGCCGCCACAGCCTGAAATGCTACAGTAATCTTCACTGTGGTCTGTCATCTCTGTATAACCACAGCTTCAGGGATCTCAGGGCTCTCTGTCTGCAAGGCTAAACAGGTGCACTTGTAAGTGCTGATTCCTGTAGCCATGCTATTTTTAATAAGAAAAAAGGCTATATTATTAAATATAGTATATAATATATAATAATATACAGTATGTATATTATATAAGAAAATTGTACACCTCAGTTTTCATGGTATTCTATCATACTTTAGATTTTATTAAAAAATACATGTAAAAAACACACAAAAAGAATTTGAATCATGTTTACTGGCCACCGATAGTATGCGCTGTGTGTAGTAGATATGACAGCAGTGTCCGCTACCAGAACACAAGTCAGAGTGACTGCTGCAGGTATACAGCAATGTGACACAGTGATCATACAGACTGCATGCTTAGGGAAAAAGTCTCACACTTCCAAAAAGCTGACTCCGCAGAAAGAGCAGATTTTCCAAAGTGATACATTAGGTAATGAGGCATGATGAGTGCCTCCGAAATGTTCACTGAACTCACAGCGAGTTCAAATCTAAATTATCACCTGTCACAATTATATCATGATGAATAGACCCCTATATATCGTAGCCTTTTTACTTTCTTTTTGTCTGTAAATCTCCTTTACAGTATGTGTGTACGGTTGCCCTACCTAAGTGTCCTGGTGTCTGCCTTATGTATCTGCATCTTGTTATGCTATATGTATGTCTTTTTATTAGTCCTTTTCTCTTGTTCTATAATCTAATTTGGTTGGGTGTGAAATCCCAGCAGACAGTATCCCGACGGTCAGGATGTCGACAGAGACATCCCTATGGTCAAAATCCTAACGGATCTTAGTATTTTAACCCTACCCCTATCCTTAACCCACTCCTCCCACAGCCGAACCATAACTGTCCAGTCCTGAAGCCTAACCGCAGCCTAACTCTAACCCCAGTACTTAGTGTCGGTTTTCTGACCGTCGGCATCCGCTATCAGTATTCTGACTGCTGAGATCCTGGCCACATCCCATTCACTTGACTACTGTATTTGTTTTTGTTGTTATGGACCTGCTTCTTTGTCACTTGTCTGTGTTTCCCAGTTTATTTTAGCAATATGGATACAATAGGGCAACCCACTATAGGGAAATACTGTACTTTTTATTATTTAACAAAAAAAGCTTTATTCTATTTTCTTAGCTAGGTTTTGCCTGTGACCTTCATTCACAATAATTGGGTTTGATTATGTAAGTGCAGTGGCTAATTAAAATAAAGGGTTCTATTTTAAAGATCTATTTATGGTAGCAAAATTATATATATACAGTAGACCATACAAAAACATGTAAACATATCTGAGTTGAACATAATAAAACAAATGACAGGTACAGATCTAGAAAATACAGTACAGTACACCATAGCAAATGAGGTGCTCTGGGTCATTCCAATTGGCATAAATACAACTATATCCAACACTTTTACTGAAACTGATCACATGGTCTTCATCCTCTCTGGTAGCCACGTCTCCTGAACCACTGATTTGCCACCAATAAGCGGACAGTGAAGGGCAACAGCATCAAACCAGCTGACAATACCACCGATCCCTACAGCTGGTCGTTACTAACGAAAAATCAAACAGCACCAAACCACTCGGCGGAGGAGCTGGCGAAGTCACATCCACAACCAAGTACAGTCTGGAAGGAAAGTGATGGTTATTCCCTTATTGTAGAATCACACTGCACAGCAGCACTACATCTCTGAAGGGAGTATGCACTACGTGCAATGATTATTATCCAAAGGATCCATCTTCTACAACCCTGTTTGACACATTCTATGCCGGGATCCTGTCCTTAAAAATATAATTCCGACTCAACCCAATATTATTTATTGAGAGCCCCAAATTAAAAAAATAGTCTCGTTAACAGTGCATTATCTACCAAAGCCATCAACCAGAACAGAAGGATTCCACCGATGCAGTGTTTGTTTGGGATGCAGACAGGTGAATACTGACACATCAAAGGATACAGAAATAATGGTCAATGAAATTAATATGAAAATACGGTACTTCATTACATGCAACACCACAAATGTTATATATCTCATTACATGCACCTGTGGGAATTCCTATGTGGGAAGAACCTCAAGATCCCTGAAAACCTGCATAGGTGAACATCTACGCAACATCCATAAAGGACTCACCACCCACTACCTTCCAGAACATTTCAGGATAGAACACCAATGTTCTCCCAACGCAATTCAGTATTTTGTGGGTCTCATACATATTAAAGCCTCATGGAGACACAGAAACTTAGAAACAAATCTGGCAAACGGCAGAAATAAAGATCATCTTCAACCTCCAGACCCTTTTTCCCACAGGCTTAAATCAAGATTTTGTTAGCAAATATGACCCTGCCACCAGTCTTAATAGTTTATCTGTATGTTTCTATGTAATGTATCATCCGACGCTAGATACATTTTTACAACAACCCTTCTAAAGAATGGAGAATTGCCCATAGCAACCAATCAGCTTTACCCATCACAGGAGAAGCAAAAGAAGAGTAATATGATGTATATTAAGTTACAACTATTTTGAGACTTCACCAACAGACACCGAGAGGTTATATACTGTAATAGGTTCCCAGTTTAAAGAACTGTTGTGTTTTTGGCGAGTTTGCCACTGAATTCAAACAAGCAATTTGTTATAAAGATTGTTTCATCTTATAACTAATTACTGCTTTCAATTTAGAGGCAAGCTTGACCAAAGCACTCTGGTTCCTTAAACTTGGTACCCATTTCATATCATGTCTAGTGTGTCCTTTAGTGATATTTTTCTGACCTGTGCCAAGTAAAAAACTAATGCTAATGTCTACATTGCACAAGGAACGTGTTGGCAAATATGACCCTGCCACCAGTCTTACTAGTTTATCTGTTGTTTTACTGATTTGTCTTGGGGCTTTCTTTTACTGTAGTTACTAGCTATTTTTGCTGGTGTTACTCCGTCATTAGACATCTTCTGCACTTGTTTTAGGAGTGTAGCTGCTGCCACCACCAGGCATATGGATCCACATATTTATGCTTACTTTTGAATCAGTACTGCAGGATATCAGTCAGAACCTTTATTCAAGATGCTGGTTTCAGCTGAGGACAGCAGGGTTATGGATTTGTGTTTTAGCTGTTACCTATAGGTCTCATGATTACAACCAGCAATAGACATCATGCAGGGTCTTGAATGCAGTATGGTGTTTATTGTGAAGTATAAGAGGGTATTGTGAAGTATAAGAAGTATTGTGAAGTATAAGAGGGTGCGCACACACAATACTGCAACACATGCTCTTCAAGACCAGTCTCCACCACTGCCATACTGTAGAGCAGTGATTTTCAACCTTCTTAAACTTGTGGCACACCAAACAAGATTTTAAAATTGCCATTGCACACCATCAGTTCTTTTATCAAATATATAATATATATAAAAATGAATATCAATATTTAATGTATGTTGATATTAGTTACTATTTTTATTAAAATGCATAGAATTAAAGTTTTACTTTCATAGGAATATTAGTGGGAAACCTGTGCTTGGTGAGGTCTCATGATGTCTCTTGTGAGAGGATGGATGGTTGACAAGCATACCCTCAAGTCGTCCTCCAATAATTGAAGCCGTGACCTGTTCTTACACTTCATGGTGTTCATAGCAGAAAGCTAGCCTCACACAGATATGATGTGGAGAAAGGAAGGAGTGCTTCAATCACCTTTTTTGTGGCCATGGGGAATTCTTGTCGGAGAGATAACCAGAATGAGACCACCATATCTGTTGATGAGTGCATTCATTTCAGCCCTCTGTCATTTCTTATTTCTGCCAGCTCATCTTCTGCATCACTTAGTTCGGCCAATGCATACACACTTGGCACAAAAGGATCTCTCACCCAGTCCAAGGAAGAAATATCCAAGTGATCGGGAATGCTTGTTAATATTGTTACTCAGCAGTGACAAACTTTGTAGAATTAAATTGACAAGATTTTTATCAAGTTTGCCATTTTTTTTGTCAGCTCAAACATTTTAACTTTGTTCTCTTTTGATTCTACCTCCTCGCTATGTTAATTTTCCCTTGATAGTGTTCATTTTGTGAGTACAAGGAACAATATTTTCATTCTTTCCCTGCATATTCTTGTTAAGAGTATTCAAGGCTTGGTAGAAATCAGCTAGGAAGGCAACTTTATGTGACCAGGTCTCATCACTAAGCAGGTCAGCCATCTCAGAATCTTCAGAAGTAAAACAAATGATAAGCTCTTCCTTAAGTTCATAGACTCTTGAAAGCATCCTCCCTGGAGATAGCCACCTCACATCCGTGTGCAGTAGGAGTTGTGTGTGAGCAGCATAGGTCTTCGATCAGATAGCTGCCGCCCAGGGAGAGTGAAAACCTGCCCCGTGCAAGTGTGTGAATGTATGTGTACGCCATGCGAAAATTCCACAAAACAGTGGACAGCTGATAATCCATTCGCAACTCACTGACCATCGAATAATTTTTCCAGTCTGTGCGTAGTCCAAGACTTACTCTTACAGTGCGATACAAACAGGCTGATCAGGGCTGGAGCTGACGTCACACACCCACCCTGAAAACGCTTGGGAATGCCTGCGTTTTTTCTGACACTGAAAACAGCCAGTTACCACCAACAAAAGTCTTCTTCCTGTCAGTCACCTTGGGAACGCCTTGCAATTGAAATTTTCAAACCATCCTGTCACTGTTTGGAGACACACCTGTGCATTGCAGTGCAAACGCATGTGCAGTTATTCGATAATCGCCCGCTGTGCGATTCGCACAATAGCAATCAGGTCTGAATCAGGCCCATAGTGCTGAAAACAACCTTGATTTTAATGGCCTACTCTTGATGTAGCTGACCATTTGTACTGTCTCATCCAGTACTTTTTGCAGCTCAGGTACTACTGATTTTGAAATGAGGGCTTCTCTGTGAAGGAACAATGTGTAAAAACAGTATCTGGGTTCTTTTGCTAGACTAGTGCAACAAATCCTTTCAGTCTTTCCGACATAGCGTGAGCACCATCTGTGCAGATGCTGATGCATGATTCCCAAGACAAATCATGAGAACTGAAATGTGTTGACAACATTAGCGATGTCTTGGCCTTTTGTTGTTTCTAGAAGTAGTATGCAAAATAAAATGTGTTCAATGAATTCTTCATTACAAACAAACCTGCTGAATGCTAGGAGTTGAGCTTTTCCAATGATGTCAGTTGACTCATCCAGTTGGATGACGCTTTAAAGAAACTAACATTGGTTTCTTTAAACTTGGTGATCGCTTGAGACTCAACATCTTCAGACATGTTTTGTATTCGCCGACTAATAGTGTTATCAGACAGAGGGCTTTTCTCAACAAACATAATATTTACAATTTTACAGCATGCTGGTAAAATTACTGACGTTGCAATTGTATGCGATTTCATCTTCTTTGCCACAATTTCACCAATGGCATAGCTTGCTACTTGAGTTTTGTCAGAAACTGTTGTGATTTTGGCCAACTGTTTAGCCTGGTGCTTTTGTTCAGCTAAAAGTCTTAAAATATTCAATTCACTTCTTGCACAAATGTGAGTGCCTTGTGTGAAGGTGTCTGTTCAGCTTACTTGGACCCATGGCTTGGTTTGCCAGTTTCTCACCACAAACAGGGCATTTAGGACGTGGCTGCTCTTCTACAGATGAAATGAATCCAAAAGACAAATAATTTTCTTTATACTGGTGCACAATGGCTTCAGCATCAGAACTATGGACAGCAACACTTGATTCATTGTCATCATTATTAGATTCTAATGCACGTTTGTTAGTTAGAGAATAGTTTCATAAACCCTGAGAAAAAGAAGGAAAAAAAAAACTAAATTCAGAATTTAGATTCCTCAAAAACACACACTCCCACAGGAAAAAAAAACTGTCCTTTATCTGTCAGTAGCAGAGCAAGGATCTTACAGTTGTCCCTGTCCCTCACAGATGGAAGTTTCTGCAGCCTGTCACATGCTTGTAGTGGCAAGAAGAGCCTCAGTCACAGGCTGCAGTAGCCCCAAGGAAAGAAGAAAAGAGAGACTGTTAATAATGAATTATTATTTAAAACTTAACTTTTAATTGGTTATAGCATAAAAATAATTTTGATGAGTGATACACAGAGCATACAAATAAAATTAAATTCCACCTGTCCTTTCCCAATCTATGATGTTGGTAGGGAGACTGGTTTTTGTTGATGCATGGGATACACAGTTTAAGTTTTAAATAACCTCCTAGATATCACCAATAGTGTCCCTTAAATTGGTCACATATGTTGGAATGCACCTAAGGTGAAAATATTAAAACAAAGATACAGGTATCCATTGATATCCAGATGAATTGAAAACAATAGTACAGTTTCTATAATATGGACCTATTATGTTATCCAATATAATGTGATCTTTGTTGGTGGCTCACCTGGTATAGGTTAGTCTACTGAATGCAGCTCTGCACTGATAAAGTGTCTCTAATGTGTTAGAAAGTAGATTGACCCATGTGATAAAGAGAATTACTTGAAAATGGGCTGATAGTACTTGATTTTGGACTCCTGGGAGGAGGAGTCTTTATCACATGGGTCAATCTCATACATAATACTTTCCCAAACGCGGTCCTCAAAGCACCCCAACGGTCCAGGTTTTAAATGTATCCATGCTTGGCCACAGGTGACTTAATTAAGAACTCAGTCAATTTGATTTAACCATCTGTGCTGAGCCATAGCTATACCTAAATACTGGATTGTTGAGGTGCCTTGAGGACCGCGTTTGGGAACCTCTGCTATAACCAATTAAAAGTACACCAAAAAAAGAAAGCAAAGGTGGGACTTAACTGGCGCTAAAGCAGGTCACATTCGTCTCCCCTACAGAATTATTCCTTATGCAAACTGTCAATGATTTGCTCCAGAAGTTCACATAGAGAAGGGGAAAATATCACATATAGTGAAATACCATTTTATTACATTAAAATATGGACATAACAATCCTTCTGACATGAATTTCCACACAATAAAGACAGTGGTTCCCTTAAGGTAAGCAGAGTAATTACCAGCTAATCCAGAACTGTACACACAGTTCTTAAAAGTAGTCCCGGACACTCCAAACGCTCCTCGCATCACTGGTCCTATCTGCCACCAACCGGATTGTCCACCTGTCGCACCAACGCGTTTCAATCCCATGCTTGGATCTTTTCCAAGGTAGTGTGTGGAGTCCTGATAGTGGTACTGAGTTTTTAAACCCCCGCTGCCCAATCCAGGAAGTCGAAGCGCAGCTGACCACTATACAATAATTACCTAGAGTCCCTGGTCAGATCTCGCGCGCCGAACTTCCGGTTGTAACCATGGTCACGGCAACGGCATCTCCTGTTTCCCCTCTTGTTGTTTCCATGTGCGAGGTTGTCATGGAGACGCAGCTTATTCTCTTCAGTAATGTCCGTTGTGTCACTTCCGGTTATCGAGAACCGAGTTAAAAACAAATTACTTCATATTGAATGTATCCATCTAGGAGATCGTATGCGGTCCATCCATTCCTCATTAAATTTTTGCATTTGAGGGAACTTTTAAATGGATTGCAGGTCAGTCCCGTCACGTCACTTCCGGTGATGTAGGTGGTGTGTAAAGTGCTAAATGCTTACTATCCTTAAAAATAAAAACAGAAAGACTGGAAGTATATAATATGGATCAAAAACAAGGGGGATTCATGAACAATGCTATATGTATATCCCTACATTTTGATTTTAAAATATAGTGCAATACTCTATTCTAGAGGTGTAGCAGGTAAATAAACCACCTTCCTTTTAAAACAGGGTTCTCCGAAAATTTCTATATGTACATGTCCTGTTCATTAATCAGGATGAGCATTGCTTATATAATTGAAAACAACTTATAAAACATGATAGCATAAAATTATGTTTAAAAATTATAAAAACCATTTAATTTCAAAATCTGAATTCAGCCTCCCTGGTTGTAAAGTGCCTAATTCATAAATAGTTTTCATCTCTGTTCTAGCCAATTGGCCAGGGATGTCCTTTTGATGCCAATTTCCCTTGACATGTTTTAAACCACAAAACCTACTAATTGCGGAGATATTGCTATGGTGGTATTTTCTAAAGTGCTCAGACAATGCATGTGTCATAAGGCCTTTCTTAATGTTTCGGAGATGTTCTCCGATATGTACTTTCAAAGGTCTGGATGTTCTGCCTATATACCAGAGTCCGCACTCACATTCTATGCCATATATGACATTATTGGTGTTACAGGTCACAAAGTCCCCTATTTTGAGTATGTTCTGATTAATGGTTACCTCTGATAAATATTTCCCACTGCCTTGTATACTTTTACGCCTAAACATAGGCCACAACTAAAGAAACCTTTAGATTTAACCGTGGTCATTGGTTTCTTAGGAGGTAACTCACTTCTCACCAGGTTAGTGCTAATGTTGAGGGCTCTTTTATATATACATCTTGGTTTGGATGGTAATACAGGTATATCGCCAATAATTGGATCCTTTAAGATGTTCCAATGTCTCTGTAAAGATTTTTCTATATATTTATATTGGCTACTGAATGTTGTGACAAAGGCCCATTCAAATTTAGATGGATTTTTTTCCACCCCTTTTTTTGGATTAACCGTTAAAAGATCTTTTTGGTCTACCTCTGCCATCTCAATTCTAACTTCATGGATCTTATCCTTATTATAGCCAGATGCTTCAAATTTGTTTTGCATTTCTATCGCCTGTAGATTGTATTTTTCTTTTTGTGAGCAGTTGCGCCTAATCCTCCTAAATTGACCCCTGGAATAGAATCCAACCAATTCGGGTGATGACAACTGGTTTTGTCTATGTAGGTACCTGAATCGGTTGGTTTTTTATAATTAATTGTATTAATGACACCTTTTTCTATATATATTGTGATGTCCAAGAAGTTTACCTTCTCAGTGTTGGATACAAAGGAGAAATTAATATTTCTGGAGTTTGAATTCAGAGATTGATAAAATTCCATTAAAAGCGGTTCCGCTCCTTTCCATATAAAAAATACATTGTCAATATACCTATCCCAGGACACCAGATTCGCTCCAAAGAGGTTATTACTGTGGATGGTTTCTTCCTCCCATTGCCCCATAAAAACATTAACATAACTTGGAGCGAACCTGGTGCCAATGGCAGTCCCTATTTTTTGTAGGTAAAAGACATCATTAAAAACAAAATAATTTTTGGATAAAATTAACTGCACCCCTTCTAATAATAATAATAATAATAATATACTTTATTAGTCATTAACAAAACAGTATCAATATGTCAATGAAATACAATATTAGCATTCAGTGCAATAAGGTAGACAGTAAAACTATACTACATTTCTAAAAGATTAGCACAAAACCGGGTGATCGTTTACCAACCGAACAGCAGTTGGAAAGAAGCTGTTTGACATGCGATTTGTATGAGCACGAACACTTCTAAAACATTTTAAGGATGGCAATCTTTCAAAAATCAAACAATTTGGATAACTCTCATCAGCGAGTATACACCTAGCTTTCCTTAATACACTTTTCTCTAACGTCCTAGTGGATGCTGGGGACTCCGTAAGGACCATGGGGAATAGACGGGCTCCGCAGGAACAGGGCACTTTAAGAAAGAATTAGGAATGCTGGTGTGCACTGGGTCCTCCCTCTATGTCCCTCCTCCAGACCTCAGTTAGAATATGTGCCCGGACAGAGCTGGGTGCACTTTAGTGAGCTCTCCTGAGCTTGCTAATAAGAAAGTATTTTGTTAGGATTTTTTATTTTCAGAGAGATCTGCTGGCAACAGGCTCTCTGCTACGTGGGACTGAGGGGAGAGAAGCAGACCTACTAACTGCGGATAGGTCATGCTTCTTAGGCTACTGGACACCATTTGCTCCAGAGGGATCGAACACAGGAACGCACCCTTGGTCGTCCGATCCCAGAGCCGCAACGCCATTCCCCTCGCAGAGCCAGAAGCCGACGTGAGAAGCAAGAAGACGTCAAAAGCGGCGGCAGAAGACTCCAGTCTTCATATGAGGTAGCGCACAGCACTGCAGCTGTGCGCCATTGCTCCCACATTAAACCCACACACTCCGGTCACTGTAGGGTGCAGGGCGCAGGGGGGGCGCCCTGGGCAGCAATTAGGTACCTCTTGGCAAAAGCAGCATATATACAGTTGGGCACTGTATATATGCATGAGCCCCCGCCATTATTTTACACAAAATCGCGGGACAGAAGCCCGCCGCTGAGGGGGCGGGGCTTCTTCCTCAGCACTCACCAGCGCCATTTTCTCTCCACAGCTCCGCTGAGAGGAAGCTCCCCAGGCTCTCCCCTGCAGAAGCACGATAGAAGAGGGTGAAAAGAGAGGGGGGGGGGCACATAAATTTGGCGTAAAAACAATATATACAGCAGCTACTGGGTTAACACTACGTTACTGTGTGATTCCTGGGTCATATAGCGCTGGGGTGTGTGCTGGCATACTCTCTGTCTCTCCAAGGGGCCTTGTGGGGGAACTGTCTTCAAATAGAGCATTCCCTGTGTGTGTGGTGTGTCGGTACGTGTGTGTCGACATGTCTGAGGTAAAAGGCTCCCCTAAGGAGGAGATAGCGCAAATATGTGTGTGTGAGGGTGTCTCCGTCGACAACGCCGACACCTGTTGGATATGTGTAATTAAGTGCTAAGGTGAATTTATTGCACAAAAGATTAGAGAACAGACAGGAAATCTACCCATGTCTGTCCCTCTGTCGCAGAGACCTTCAGTGTCTCTCAATGCTCACTATCCAAAATAATAAACACTGATGACGACACGGAGATTGACTCCAGTGTCGACTACGATAATGCAAAGTTACAGCCAAAATGGCAGTAAAGTATTCAATATATGATTATTGTAATAAAAGATGATTTGCATATCACTGATGACTCATCTGTCCCTGACACAAGGGTACACATGTTTAAGGGGAAGAAAGCTGAGGTACATTTCCCTCCTCTCATGAGGAAAAAGAGCGGGAATCTCCAGACAAGTGACTGCAGTTTCCCACAAAGAATTCTCAGACAGTATCCTTTCCCCACTAGGGCCAGGATACGATGGGAATCTTCCCCTAGGGTGTCACGTTTGCCCAAAAGGTAACCTGTCGTAACAGCTATTCTCAGGGATCCTGCACAGACCGGCGATTGTGTCGGCATGGGTTTATAGCGCTGGGGCAGCGTGGACAGGTACCTTATCAGCAGAGATTGAGACCCTAGTATGTAGATATATATAGATATATGTATATATAGAGATATATATATATATTAAAGATGCTGTCTTAAGAGATTTATATATATATATATATATAAAACATGCCCAAAGAGACATGAGTATACTGGGTCCTAGAGACAAAGCTATGTCGATTTCTGCTTGACGTGTCCTGTAGAATATGCAATGGACAGATGATGCCGACTTAAGAGGCATATGGAAGGCTGAGGATTGTGTGGAGAAGGGTTCTCGGACCTGGTCTCCACAGCTATAGCTGGTAATTCTGATATTTTGCCTTATATTCCTGCACAGCCTAGGAAAGCACGACATTATCAAATGCAGCCTTTAGAACAAAGAAACAAGAAAGTCCGAGGTGCGTCCTTTCTTGCCAGAGGCGGGGGCAGAGGAAAGAAGCTGCACAACACAGCTAGGTCCCAGGAACAGAAGTCCTTCCCGGCCTCTACAAAAATCCACCGCATGTCGCTGGGGCTCCACAGTCGGAGCTAGGCCCGGTGGGGGCACGCCTGCGTAAGTTCAGCCACAAGTGGGTTTACTCCCTGTTAGATCCCTGGGCAATAGATATTGTGTCTCAGGGATGCAAGCTAGACTTTGAGAAGATGCCCCCCCACCGACGGCCCTGCCGGCTTCCCCCCACGAGAGGGAAACAGTGTTAACTGCAATTCACAAATTGTATCTTCAGCAGGTGGTGGTAAAGGTTCCCCTCCTTTAACAGGGAAGGGGTTACTATTCGACCATGTTTGTGGTACCGAAACCGGACGGTTCGGTCAGACCCATATTGAATTTAAAATCCCTGAACATATACCTGAAAAGGTTCAAGTTCAAGATGGAATCGCTCAGAGCGGTCATCGCAAGCCTGGAAGGGGGGGATTTTATGGTGTCTCTGGACATAAAGGATGCTTACCTTCATGTCCCCATTTATCCACCTCATCAGGCGTACCTCAGATTTGTGGTACAGGATTGTCATTACCAATTCCAGACGTTGCCGTTTGGTCTCTCCACGGCACCGAGAATATTTACCAAGGTAATGGCGGAAATGATGGTGCTCCTGCGAAAGCAAGGGGTCACAATTATCCCATACTTGGACGATCTCCTCATAAAGGCGAGGTCCAGAGAGCAGTTGCTGATCAGCGTAGCACGCTCTCGGGAAGTGTTACAACAGCACGGCTGGATTCTAAATATTCCAAAGTCGCAGTTGATTCCTACGACTCGTCTGCCCTTCCTGGGCATGATTCTGGACACAGACCAGAAGAGGGTTTATCTCCTGATGGAGAAGGCTCAGGAGCTCATGACACTGGTCAGAGACCTATTAAAACCAAAACAGGTGTCGGTGCATCACTGCACGCGAGTCCTGGGAAAGATGGTGGCATCATACGAGGCCATTCCCTTCGGCAGGTTCCATGCGAGGACCTTTCAATGGGATCTGTTGGACAAGTGGTCCGGATCACATCTACTGATGCATCGGCTGTTCACCCTATCCCCCAGGGCCAGGGTGTCTCTCCTGTGGTGGCTGCAGAGTGCTCACCTTCTTGAGGGCCGCAGATTCGGCATTCAGGACTGGGTACTGGTGACCACGGACGCAAGCCTCCGAGGAAGGGGAGCAGTCACACAGGGAAGAAATTTCCAAGGTCTGTGGTCAAGTCAGGAGACTTGTCTTCACATCAACATCCTGGAACTAAGGGCAATATACAACGCCCTACGTCAAGCGGAGACCCTGCTTTGCGACCGACCGGTGCTGATTCAGTCAGACAACATCACCGCAGTGGCTCATGTAAACCGCCAAGGCGGCACAAGGAGCAGGGTGGCGATGGCGGAAGCCACCAGAATTCTTCGCTAGGCGGAGAATCACGTAAGTGCACTGTCAGCAGTGTTCATTCCGGGAGTGGACAACTGGGAAGCAGACTTCCTCAGCAGGCATGACCTCCACCCGGGAGAGTGGGGACTTCATCAAGAAGTCTTCACGCAGATTGCAAGTCGGTGGGATCTGCCACAAGTAGACATGATGGCATCCCGCCTCAACAAAAAGCTACAGAGGTATTGCGCCAGGTCAAGAGACCCTCAGGCGATAGATGTAGACGCTCTAGTGACACCGTGGGTGTTCCAGTCGGTCTATGTATTTCCTCCTCTTCCTCTCATACCCAAGGTGCTGAGAATCATAAGAAGAAGAGTGAGAACAATACTCATTGTTCCGGATTGGCCAAAAAGGACTTGGTATCCAGAGCTGCAAGACATGCTCACAGAGGACCCATGGCCTCTGCCTCTAAGACAGGACTTGTTGCAACAGGGGCCCTGTCTGTTCCAAGACTTACCGCGGCTGCGTTTGACGGCATGGCGGTTGAACGCCGGATCCTAGCAGAAAAAGGCATTCCGGATGAGGTTATTCCTACGCTGATAAAGGCTAGGAAGGACGTGACGGCTAAACATTATCACCGTATATGGCGAAAATATGTTGCTTGACGTGACGGCTAAACATTATCACCGTATATGGCGAAAATATGTTGCTTGGTGTGAGGCCAGGAATGCCCCTACGGAGGAATTCCAGCTGGGCCGTTTCCTTCACTTCCTACAGTCAGGAGTGACTTTGGGCCTAAAATTGGGTTCCATTAAGGTCCAGATTTTGGCCCTATCCATTGTCTTTCAAAAAGAACTGGCTTCTCTTCCTGAAGTTCAGACGTTTGTAAAGGGAGTGCTGCATATTCAGCCCCCTTTTGTGCCTCCAGTGGCACCTTGGGATCTTAACGTGTTGTTGAGTTTCCTGAAGTCACACTGGTTTGAGCCACTTAAAACCGTGGAGTTAAAATTTCTTACGTGGAAGGTGGTCATGCTATTAGCCTTGGCTTCAGCTAGGCGTGTGTCAGAATTAGCGGCTTTGTCACATAAAAGCCCCTTTCTGGTTTTCCATATGGACAGGGCGGAATTGCGGACCCGTCCGCAATTTCTGCCAAAAGTGGTGTCATCTTTTCATATGAACCAACCTATTGTGGTGCCTGTGGCTACTCGTGACTTGGAGGATTCCGAGTTACTAGATGTGGTCAGGGCTTTGAAGGTTTATGTGGCCAGAACGGCTAGAGTCAGGAAAACTGAGTCACTGTTTATCCTGTATGCACCCAACAAGCTGGGTGCTCCTGCTTCAAAGCAAACTATTGCTCGCTGGATCTGTAACACGATTCAGCAGGCTCATTCTGCGGCGGGATTGCCGCTACCAAAATCAGTAAAAGCCCATTCCACAAGGAAGGTGGGTTCTTCTTGGGCGGCTGCCCGAGGGGTCTGGGCATTACAGCTTTGCCGAGCAGCTACTTGGTCGGGTTCAAATACTTTTGCAAAGTTCTACAAGTTTGATACCCTGGCTGAGGAGGACCTTGTGTTTGCTCATTCGGTGCTGCAGAGTCATCCGCACTCTCCCGCCCGTTTGGGAGCTTTGGTATAATCCCCATGGTCCTTACGGAGTCCCCAGCATCCACTAGGACGTTAGAGAAAATAAGATTTTACTTACCGGTAAATATATTTCTCGTAGTCCGTAGTGGATGCTGGGCGCCCGTCCCAAGTGCGGACTTTTTCTGCAATGCTTGTATATAGTTATTGCTTACATAAGGGTTATGTTATAGTTGCATCAGGGTTGATCTGATGCTCTATTGTTGTTCATACTGTTAACTGGGTAAGTTTATCACAAGTTATACGGTGTGATTGGTGTGGCTGGTATGAGTCTTGCCCTGGATTCCAAAATCCTTTCCTTGTACTGTCAGCTCTTCCGGGCACAGTTTCTTTAACTGAGGTCTGGAGGAGGGACATAGAGGGAGGAGCCAGAGCACACCAGTATCCAAATTCTTTCTTGAAGTGCCCTGTCTCCTGCGGAGCCCGTCTATTCCCCATGGTCCTTACGGAGTCCCCAGCATCCACTACGGACTACGAGAAATAGATTTACCGGTAAGTAAAATCTTATTTTAGTATACAAATCCTTCATACATGGCAGGGACACTCCAATGATCCTACTAACAGTTTTGATCATCGTTCAAGAGCAATACATTCCGCTACAGTGCAGTTTCCAAACCACACTATCATTCCGTATGTCAAAATACTCTCTATAATACTACGATAGGTACACGTACTCAAACAGACAGCTGTAAGTCTCCTCAAAAAGAAAAGGCGCTGCTGCGCCTTCTTAATCAAAAAAATACTATTCAAGGACCAAGTTAGATCGTTTGAAATGTACATGCCCAAAAATTTAAAAGAAGCCACCTCCTTAATCGGCTTTCCATCCAGGAATATAGGAAGTAACGGTCTATTACTGCCACGTCTAAAATCAACAACCATTTCCTTTGTTTTGGATGTGTTTAGAATCAATTTACTTTACTCCATTCCTGTAAACGTAAAATTTCGGATCTATAAGATAACTCATAATTTCCACTTATCAGACCGACCACTGCTGTGTCTTCTGCGAATTTCACCACTTTAACAGAATCAGAGACTGAAAAACAATCATACGTAAATAATGAATATAATAACGGGCTCAAAACACACCCTTGCGGGACCCCCATGCCTATGCAGACCTCACCGGACAAAGATTTACCTAACCTAACTACTTGAGGCCTATCGGTCAAAAAAATTTAAATCCAATTGCACGTGAACAAATAAAATTCTCACACAAGTTCCTTTCTTTTCTAAATGGTTCTGTGCTTGATGTAAAACAGTCAGAGCTGCATCCTCCGTGGACTGATTCTGCCGATAGGTAAATTGAAAAGGCTCGAAATTCGCAGGAAAATGGGATTTGATATGTTTTAACATCAGTCGTTCAAAGCATTTCATAACTAATGACGTTAACGCAATGGGCCGATAATCATCTGAACATTTGTGCGAGCCCTTTTTAGGTACAGGGATAATTTCTGTGAACTTAAAGCAGTTTGGTATTCTGCAGACCTGTAAAGAGATATTAAATATTACCGTAAAAATCCCAGCTAGATCATTACTACATTTTCTAAGGGTTTTACCTTGGATCCCATCTGGGCCAGCAGATTTACCCATGCTGACACCTCTAAGACACTTCAGAACATCTTGCTCATCCAGTACTACCGGGGCCTCACCAGGTCTAATCTCAACAGCTTCAGCAATAATTGAATTATTCCTATCAAATCTTGAATAAAAGACATTTAGGTCTTCCGCCATCGTACTATTTACTGCACTAGAAACCACTTTCCTAGGTTTATAATCAGTAATGTCTTGCAGACTCCTCCACATACTTTTGGAGTGGTTACACTGCTTAAACCTATCCTCCATTCTATTTGAAAATTCCATTTTAGCCTTTTTTATCTTCTCAAATCAGCTCTTGCGATTGAATAAACATCCTTATCCCTCATTTTAAAAGCCCTATCCCTAGACTTTAGCAGGGAACGGACTTCAGCATTCAACCAAGGTTTCTCATTTGCAAAGACTTTAAAACACTGCTTGTTTGTTACACTTTCTACACAACAATTTATATAGCCTATCACCGAAATTGCTAATAGGTCAATATCTATGGACCCACTCTTCATGGACTCCTCGATTAGCAACTCCCAATTTTTAAATGCTGAGGTGTCCTGGAGCCTTTCTACGGCATTTTCTGGCCATACAATGATGGATTTTTTCATAGGCCTAACCCGCTTAACCAAGGATATATACTTTGGAATCAGGAATAAAGAAACATGATCTGACTTCCCAATATGCAGGAGAACAACAGTCTCATAGCAAGGTCCATATTAGTATACACTTGGTCAAGAATATTATCACCACGTGTGGGCACCTGAACATATTTATAAAATTTAGGTAGGACCAACTGTAAATCAGTCCGATTAAAATCCCCAGCAATAATAAAAGCAGCATCCACATATTTAGACTGTAAACCAGTTAATATATCATATAAAGTGTCAAGTGCACAGCCTGCGGGCAAATGTAAACAGCCATTACCATAATAATGTAATATTTGCGGTGCAAATAATAGGGCCTACACTTAATAAATATTCTATATCCTCAGAACAATAGGATTCCACAAGAGCAACATTTGAACACCACGACGTATTCACTTAAATACAAACCCCTCCACCTCTACATTTCCCCGAAGCATTAGTCCTATCAGCTCTGAACAAAATTATGTCCGTAAGTCCCAAAGCGGAATCAGGAACAGACTCCGACAACCAAGTCTCAGTAAAAATTAAAAGAGAACCATTTCTCAGGCAACATTTGCTTGCTATTTCTGCTTGAATGTCATCCAGTTTGCCAAAGAACACACATTTGCCAAGAGTAAACCGGGCAAAGGAGGCTTCACAGGACAAAGCTGTAGTCTCACTTTGACTCCTGCCCGCTTACCACGTTTCTGCCATCTCTCCCTGCGTGGGCACCGCTTCCAGTCTCCCACAAGATTCTATAATAAACTCCTGAATACCCTTTGATAAATCACTTTTTCCTAAAGCTTTGGCAACTGATTTTGTGACGACCTCATGGTCTATTATAGTATATAAGGAGCGGACGTCGGCTGTAACTAACAGCTTCTTCTTCCCATTGAATCTGGTTTAACTTATTTAGAAAACCTGTGGTGTCCATTAGATGAGAGGGATTCTCGGACACCAACAGTTGGAGATAATGATCAATTAATTCTGATAAATTCGAGGTAATTGAATTCATCCAAGAAACGATTGGGCATCCTGGGGGATTTATAGGGTCCTTATGGTCCTTCGGTAGTATGTAAAGGACTGGAATGTAGGGGTCCATGTCAAGTAGGAATTTTACTTCCCTATCCTCCAATATTTCTTTATCTTTGTACTTATGTAGCATCTCAATAAGCTTCTCCGAAATCTTATTGGTGGGATCTATTTCTAGTCTTTCATAAGTTATCCCATCATGAAATTGTCTGTAGACCTCTGCTTCATATTCCTCCCTGGACATGACGACCCCCCCCCCCCCTTATCTGCCGGTTTGATAATTAATGTTTCATTGTCTTTAAGATTTTTTAGCGCTTGCCTTTCTTTAAAGGTTAAATTCTGTCTGGGGATTTTCTTACCTGCTAATTGTATATCATCCGATACCAATTTTAGGATAGTCTCCAAGAAATTACCCTTCATGTGTGACGGATTAAACACGGATTTTGGTTTGGCTGGAGTGGTAATGGCAACTTATTCATCTTGTTCTTTGCTGATAAATAACTTTTTAATGCTTAATTTTCTTATAAATTTATTTAAATCTACAAATGTAGAAAAAGGGTTAAAATTTGCCCCGGCTTTACCTATACATAAATTTTCTACGTTTGTAGATATCTACAAAAAATAGGGACTGCCATGGGCACCAGGTTCGCTCCAAGTTATGCTAATATTTTTATGGGGCAATGGGAGGAAGAAACCATCCATAGTAATAACCCCTTTGGAGCGAACCTGGTGTCCTGGTATAGGTATATAGAAAAAGGTGTCATTAATACAATGAATTATATAAAACCAACCGATTCGGGTACCTACATAGACAAAACCTGTTGTCATCACCCGAATTGGTTGGATTCTATTCCAGGGGGTCAATTTAGGTGGATTAGGCGCAACTGCTCACAAAAAGAAAAATACAATCTACAGGCAATAGAAATGCAAAACAAATTTGAAGCATCTGGCTATAATAAGGATAAGATCCATGAAGTTAGAATCGAGATGGCAGTGGTAGGCCAAAAAGATCTTTTAACGGTTAATCCAAAATTAAGGGAAGGAAAAAAATCCATCTAAATTTGAATGGGCCTTTGTCACAACATTCAGTAGCCAATATAAATATATAGAAAAATCTTTACAGAGACATTGGAACATCTTAAAGAAGGATCCGATTATTGGTGATATATTACCATCCAAACCAAGATGTATATATAAAAGAGCCCCCAACATTAGCACTAACCTTGTGAGAAGTGCGTTGCCTCCTAAGAGACTAATGACCACGGTTAAATCTAAAGGTTTCTTTAGATGTGGCCTATGTTTAGGCTGTAAAAGTATACAAGGCAGTGGGAAAAAAATTATCAGAGGTAACCATTAATTAGAACATACTCAAAATAGGACACTTTGTGACCTGTAACACCAATAATGTCATATATGGCATAGAATGTGAGTGCGGACTCTGGTATATAGGCAGAACATCCAGACCTTTGAAAGTACATATCGGAGAACATCTCCAAAACATTAAGAAAGGCCTTATGACACATGCATTGTGTAAGCACTTTAGAAAATACCACCATAGTAATATATCCGCAATTAGTAGGTTTTGTGGTTTAAAACATGTCAAGGGAAATTGGCGTCAAAAGGACATCCCTGGCCAATTGGCTAGAACAGAGATGAAAACTGTTTATGAATTAGGCACTTTACAACCAGGGAGGCTGAATTCAGATTTTGAAATTAAATGCTTTTTAATTTTTAAACATAATTTTATGCTATCATGTTTTATAAGTTGTTTTCAATTATATATGCAATGCTCATCCTGATTAATGAACAGGACATGTACATATAGAAATTTTCGGAGAACCCTGTTTTAAAAGGAAGGTGGTTTATTTACCTGCTACACCTCTAGAATAGAGTATTGCACTATATTTTAAAATCAAAATGTAGGGATATACATATAGCATTGTTCATGAATCCCCCTTGTTTTTGATCCATATTATATACTTCCAGTCTTTCTGTTTTTATTTTTAAGGATAGTAAGAAGCATTTAGCACTTTACACACCAACTACGTCACCGGAAGTGACGTGACGGGACTGACCTGCAATCCATTTAAAAGTTCCCTCAAATGCAAAAATGTAATGAGGAATGGATGGACCGCATACGATCTCCTAGATGGATACATTTAATATGAAGTAATTTGTTTTTAACTCGGTTCTCGATAACCGGAAGTGACGCGACGGACATTACTGAAGAGAATAAGCTGCGTCTCCATGACAACCTCGCACATGGAAACAACAAGAGGGGAAACAGGAGATGCCGTTGCCGTGACCATGGTTACGACCGGAAGTTTGGCGCGCGAGATCTGACCAGGGACTCTAGGTAATTATTGTATAGCGGTCAGCTGCGCTCCGACTTCCTGGATTGGACAGCGGGGGTTTTAAAAATCAGTACCACTATCAGGACTCCACACACTACCTTGAAAAAGATCCCAGCACGGGATCAAAACCCGTCGATGCGACAGGTGGACAATCCGGTTGGTGGCAGATAGGACCAGTGATGCGAGGAGCGTTTGGAGTGTCCCGGAATCCAGTATACCACACTGTACTTTTAAGAACTGTGTACAGTTCTGGATTAGCTGGTAATTACTCTGCTTACCTTAAGGGAACCACTGTCTTTATTGTGTGGATATTCATGTCAGAAGGATTGTTATGTCCATATTTTAATGTAATAAAACGGTATTTCACTATATGTGATATTTTCCCCTTCTCTATGTGAACTTCTGGAGCAAATCATTGACAGTTTCCATAAGGAATAATTCTGTAGGGGAGACGAATGTGACCTGCTTTAGCGCCAGTTAAGTCCCACCGTTCTTTTTTTGGTGTACTATTGGTGAAGGGTATAGGAAAACCTTTCTAAAAGGCAGGGATTCTTCTGGCTGCTCAGTGCGCTTGATTGAGATTCACTTCACTTTCACTCATAAACAATTAAAAGTTAAGTTTTAAATAATAATGAATTGTTAACAAAGTGTGCCCCAACACAGAGTCTCTCTTTTATTCTTTCCTTGGCTAACGTGTTATTGACTCTGGAGCACCACCAACAACAGATATTATGGATACCCATATAAGGGATCACCTATATACCTTTATTGTTGATCCTATCAGAGGTAAAGATACAAACCTCTGATATCAACAGTCCAGTGCCAAAGCAAACCCCCTCAAAGCTTACATGCTGCAGTAGCCTAGAAAAAAAAACAACACCACATTGGCCCCCAAAGAAAAATAAACACACTTGCTCCCACAGAAAAAAAAAAAACACTGGCTCCTACCTGTTAGTACAGAGCAAGGATCTCAGTCGACCCTGTCACTCAATGATGGAAGTTTCCACAGCCTCAGTCACATGCTGGAATAGCAAGAAGAGCCTCGGTCACACATTGGAGTGGCAAGAAGAGCCTCGGTCACATGCTGCAGTAGCCCATAAAACAAAACAAAAACAACACCTTGGCCCTCACAGAAAAATAAACACACACTTGCTCACACAGAAAAAAAAATACTTGCTCCTACCTGTCAGTAGCAGAGCAATGATCTAACAGTCGTCCCTGTCCTTCAACTGGAAGTTTTTGCTGCCTCGGTCACACATTGGAGTGGCGATAGGAGCCCCGGTTACTCGCTGCAGTGGCACAGAAAACAAAAAAAAACAACCATTGGCCCCCATTGTAATAAAACAAATGCTTTCACCCCCACAGTAATAAAATACATTGCCCCCCATTGTAATAAAACAAATGCTGTCGCCCCTGCAGTAATAAAACACATAGGGGTCAAATAATTTGTGTTTTATTACAGTGGGTGCCACAGTAATAAACCACACTGGCCCCCACTGTAATCAAAGATTTATAATAATGCCACACACCTGCCCCCATAGTAATTCCACACACCTGCCCCCATAGTAATTCCACACACCTGCCCCATAGTAATTCCACACATCTAATTTCATGCAACATGCAGTGCATGACCTATAAGTCACCATAGGTCACGGACCAGCTCTCGCGGAAGTTCAGCACTGCCTAAGCTGGTCACTGATGGTGGAGGCAGCCGGGCAGGCATCTCTGACTAGTGGTGGCGGGTCTTTCTGGCGGGTGGCAGTGGGCATCTCTCATACCTCTTTCAGACATAGGACCTGGGAATTTCCCTGCTCAGACCCGGGATTTTCTCTTTAGCAAAAACACGGGTTTGTGTTCGAGGCCCCCTTTCATACTACATCACAGACCTGGGAAATTCCTGGGTTGGCCCCTTTCAGACATAAGCTGTTTTTTTCCAGTTTTGAAGGCAGTGTCATCATTTTAAGGGGATTGTTTGCAGGCACACAATAATGAGGTCATGCAAAGAGGGGAGGGCAGCCTATAATTGGACTGGGTGTGGTTCCCATAATGCCTTGCTGGATTCATGGCTGACAAGTATTTGTGTAGCATAGAGAGTTGGATTGCAGTGGTGGAGTTGCTGTTTTACACAGCAAATGATGCTCTCATGAAGTTGCCCACTCTGTTCTTAATTGCACAGAATGAGCTGAAAAGGAGATTTTTTTGGAGAAGAGGTAGACCAACTGCTGACATTATGTATACTGGAGGAGGGCCTTGATCATGACCAGCATCTCGTCCAGGAGATTAGCGATCATTTTGTGGTGGTATGCCACCCCTGGCGAGCACTGCACCATCTCCTGCTTGTTTGGTGTCGGGATCTGCACCATGTGTGTTATGGTACGTGATGTGACAAAGGCAATCCTAGACACCTTGTATCACCGGTTTATTGCCCTACTCCAGGGGCAGCGACTGGATGAGAGTGGGTCTGGGTATTCAATTATTCTACAAGTGGTCATTGACCATACAGTAGTTATTGGTATGTCACTTTCATGTTTTTATTTGGTTTTATACATGCATGCTGTGGAAAGGGACTATGGGGCTAATTCAGGTTGGATCGCAAATCGCTATCCAACCGTAATTTTTTATGGTTTACACGCAATTTCTGCTTGTTGAAGGGGAGGGAGGCTCCGGTCAGCATGCTGGGCGGCCTTGCCCAGCGATGGGTGGCCCCCACCATGCTAGGAAAAGGATAGCAAATTCTACTGATTAGGAGAATTTGCTATACTTACTGAATTAGCCCCTATATGTGTAAATTTGTAACAATATAATATCTATATTTTAGAGCTTTAACGATGTCTATTGGCTGGCCTGGTCGTGCATATGACGCTTGTGTGCTAGCCAATTCGGATCTATTTAGGATCGCAGAGGAGAGACAAAATGGGTGGCTGTTTCCTCGTGAGGTAAACATACTGTATGTGCTATTATGATTTGCTTCTATTAGCAAGCTACATTTATATTGGAAGCAGTGCGTGCAAGGCTGTATTGGAACTTACCGTGCTCGGTAGTAAGCAATGTATACACTGAAATAGTGTTGTAAATGGTTTTAGGGTGTTGTGCAGATGAGTCCAAACTGTGCATTTCTATATTTTGAGAAACTCCAAGTTCCAGCATGCTCACCAGCAGATTTGCTATTAGGGATGGCTACAACAATGGCAGTTCATGCTGCAATGTGCAGTTCCAAAACAGCTGGACATTTACAAGTTCTCCATGTGTACTGTAATGTGTTTCAAATATATTATGCAAGAATATGGCCCATATACTTGCATTGATATCAGTTCCGAGTAGTGACGTGCGGTGGGGTGAGGCAGGTGAGGCAGAGCCTTTTCTGTCATACTAACGTTTAAACCAGAGTTTTGACTGAATAAAATATATAAAAAATACTGATAATTTGTTTGAAATATCTTCCTTGCATTATTCTAATAATTTTTATAGCCCAAACTCTGGAGTAAAAAGTCTATGGCAGGTGAGGCAGTGCCTCACCTGTGTACGCCTCACCTGTGTATCCTTTCCACACATCTCTAATCAAAACTCACCAGGTTTCCAGGAGTTTATAATGCTGCACCTGTGTATAATGCCCAGATGTACCCTTTAGCTCATATATTGCGTGTATATCTGGCTCTGGGGTTAGCCAGTGCCTCCTGAGCCATGTAGCTCACCGCACATCCCTGAGTACACGTTCCAAAAGTACATAGCCGTTATGCATATAATATTTATTAAAACAATTGTTTTCATTTATAGATGGCAAAGTTTGTGGACAGTGTGTAGGTTCATTGGGGATGCCGCGTACCCATTACGGAGGTGGCTTATGAAAGAATACAGAGGGTGATTCAGACCTGATCGCTGGGCTGCTAACTTTGCCGTCCTGTGTTCAGATAGTCACCGCCTCCAGAGGGAGTGTAAATTCGCCGTGCAAGTGTGCATCTGCATGTGTATGCTGAGCTGCAAAAATCCACTGCGTCAGTCTCTGCACAGCCCAGGATTTAATACTACAGTGCGATCAGAACAGGTTGATGGGAGCCTGTGCTGATGTCAGACACCCTCCCTGAAAACGCTTGGGCATGCCTGCGTTTTTCCGAACACTCCCAGTAAACGGTCAGTTGCCACCCACAAACGGCTTCATCCTGTCAATCACCTTGGAAATGAACGTGCAAATGAAATGTTTACATCATCCTGTCGTTGACAGACGATGCCAATTGTTGTCCAACGTGCATGCGCATTGCGGAGCATTTGCATGCACAGTTATGACCCGATCGCCCCCCGCTGTGCGAAAACACACAGCATAGATCAGATATGAATCAGGCCAACAGGGTAAGCTTTCACCAGAGAAGATCCACTACACCCATTCATTCCCTCACTCTGCCCTAATGGTGGTGGAGAACGCATTTGGATGGCTGAAGGGACATTGGTGCTGTCTATTAAAGCGCAATGATGTAGACATTTATTTTGTCACCGATGTTGTTGCGGATTACTGCATCCTGCATAACATCTGTGAGATGCAGAGGGACCAATACCTGCCAGAGTGTTATGTCCCGGAGGAGCCTGTTGGGATTCATCCTGTTTCCCTAACCACCTCCTTTTTTGGGCAAAGTGCTCATAATGCCATAAAAGTAATTCAGACCACAATTGTAAATAATTTACATTCCATGTTAGGAATACTGTACAATAATATGATATACCATTAAAAACCATAACAGTTTTACTTTTCAAACATAGTTTATTCAAAGAATAAAAGTTTTTTGTTCAAGTAGTTAAACGTGTGTGAAGCTCTTTACTTAAACATATATCTTAAAAGCTTTTCAGGAATAACAGATGCTTTACACCCACTTTAGCCATAACATAAAAGTGCTGCGGTATTGCAGTGCAAAATACTAGTTTTGCCGAAGGGCATGGTGTATGACAGGGGTCTTCAACCTATGCCCTGCAGCTGTTATGGAACTACAGTTCCCAGCATGCCCTGCCACATTTAAGACATTAGCCCATGCTAAACAGTGGCAGAACATGCTGGGAAGTGTAGTTCCATAACAACATGTTCTACATAAAATAAAAGTGCTGCAGTATTGCAGTGCAAAATTCAAAAGAGATTATAACAAGGTGTGTAATGTACTCATAATTATGAGCCTATATGCAAATCCAGAATTTTTTTGATCAAACATATATTTCACAAACCAAACATAAGCTTATGGGTACAATACTCTCCCAATAAACCTATAATAAACATATTTATGTGCACAGTATAAATTAAAGAATTTGGTACTGTGGATTATTGCTGGGAGTAGATTCTTCTGGAGTAGTACTAGGTAATGAATCTCCAAATACTGGACCTCTCTGTCCATTCTTCAATGCATTCTCAGTAAATGCTGAGGGAGAGTGAGCTTTTTGCACATAATTGGATTTCGGAAAAAAGGAGGTGGGAGACTGGCCTTGATGCACATACTGGGGAGTATCCCCAAAGGAGGTTGGTGACTGGCCTTGATGTGCATACTGGGGAGTATCCCCAAAAGAGGTGGGAGTCTGGGCTTGCTGCATATACTGGGATGTAGCCCCAAAAGAGGTGGGAGACTGGGCTTGATGCGAATACTGGGGAGTATCCCTCAAAAAAGAAAGGAGACTGGGCTTGCTGCATTTACTGGGATGTACCCCTAAAAGAGGTGGGAGACTGGGCTTGATGTGCATACCATGTTTTTGGAACAGATGCGGTGTAAGAAGGCGATTGTTGGTCAGAATAAATGTTTGTAAATTGTGGTGTAGAGGACATTTTGGAAAAAAGTTGACCTAGGAATTCACAGATTTCGCTACTGATCTTATCCTGCATAGCTACCATTTGCATTAGCAAATTCCTCTGCAGTTCATGTTCATTTTCCATAAATTTTTGCAATCTTGCATCCTCTTGACCCTGCCAAACTGAATCCAGCTTACATAGTTGCTCACACATTATATTGGTCATTGCTTTGGAAGCTACAGTGTGCAAATGTAAATTGAACTCTGTTCCTGTACCAGGGTCAGAAAAAAGTAAACTTCTCATTTCAGTTTTTAAAAAGAACCCAGGCAAAGAAGTACATTTGTGTGACTTTTCTTGCCCAAGGTATGATGATGGTGTAAGGAAAACTGTAAGGCCATTTCTCATAGCAGGTATTGTAAAGTACTTGATAGGAAATAGATCTGTGTGAAACCTTTTCTTGTTGAGGAAAAAGGGGTTCTGTACTCCGTCAGATGTGACGTTTGTGGGTATACTTAACTGTATTGAAAATAATTGATTCATCTCCTTGCTATGGCAGGAGACTCCATTTGCTTGTGAGAGCTGGTTTTTGAGGAGATTTGTGTACACTAGTGGTAAGGCAAATGGGGAAAAATCTGTCCACAAAGAGAAAATCCTTCTGAGTGCACCAGCTAGCGTTATGTGTTGTAAGCATGGTGAAATTGCGGTCAGATATTTGAATGAATGAAATAAGAGAACACAGAATTATCTAACATTTTCTCTTACAAGTACCTTTGATGCAAATGTTTTAAATAATTTAGGAAATAAGTTGAAAAGTTGTAATAAATGGAAATCTTATTGTTTGTGGGTAGCTGATGCACTTTTATAGTCACCTCCAATACAAAACCCTCCGCCTTATGCGGCAAGGACTATGGTCTTGAAAATAGACAGATGAGGAAATTGGAGAAAGTGAGGAGGCATTATACCCCCACTTGTCTTGCATCAGATTATCCAGAACCCACAGAGTTAAGGGACACTGGCAATAGACACTTCCCTGATCATTGCCTCTGCACCTTCCTCTATAAATAGAGCAGAGGGTGAATTGTCCGTAGAAATCCGCCAAGTTGCTACTGCCGTTTCGTCCCTTTCTGATAACACTACACTACAGGAAACTTCAATTCGTGTTCAGTCACCAGATTCTTCTGGTGCAGGGACACTGGACTACGTTGTAACACCTTTAGGCAGAGATAGAGCTGGGGCTGAAGGGCCGGCTGTTACATACTCCATGCATGTTTCCTGGACAGCATCAGACCTTAGAGCCCTAGCAGAAAAGATGACTGACCCCAAGAAGGATCCCAAAGCGGCTTGGGATCATTTAATTCTAAGAATATTCAGAAGCCCACATATAGAGATGTTTTGCAATTATTACTTGCTGTATTTCAACCAAATGATTATACGTCCCTGATTCAGCGATTAAAATGGGATGCTACTGCTGATGAGCTTAATAGTGATCAGCTAGCTGCCAAATGGTTTGAACTAGAAAACAGCATTTAACAAAACATTCCCTGCCATAATTGATTGGACAAAAATTATGGGAATTGCCCAGGACCCAAAAGAATCGGTTGCAGATTACACTGCCAAATTATTTAAAATTGTAAAATGTCACAGTCGTATTCCTGATATACAAGGAAAGCCAGATCTAGCGCCGTTATTGATCACTTCATATGTAGAAGGATTAAAAAGACCCATACAATCCAGACTCAAAACTCAGTCCCCTGATTGGAAAACCAAAACTTTTGCTAATATCATCGAATGGTGCAGGCACCACGAACATAATTTAGTTGAAAAGGATGTAAACAGGCAGTAGAAGTTAATGAATGTACAGATCAAAGCAGCTGAGCCAACTCGCAGGTCACTCTCCAGTGGGAGGGGGCCAGCTCCCCGGAGAGCTACAGTGTGCTACAACTGCCGTGAAATAGGACACTTATATGATTGTAAAAAAAAACCGTGCAAGGGAGACTAAACACCTCTGACAATCGCAGGGATTTTAGACTGCCCCAGGACTAGAGATTGACATGAGGTCAAGGCTCTGGTGTATCCAGTGTTGGCTACAGATAATCATGATCCCATGGTGAATGAAATCATAAATAAAAAGCCAAATACCTTGCTTGATGTACACCAGAGCTTCTGTTTCATTAATTGCGGGTAGCCAAGATTTTCCTACCTCTGACAAAACTGTTACTGCAGTAGGAATATCAAACAGTCCCATTGAAATGGTGCTTCCAGAGCTCTTGACTGTCACGCTAGGTCCTCTTACAAACACACACTCTTATTTGTTGTCCACTAGTGCCCCTGACAGTTTGCTTAGTTGCGATCTCCTTGCAAAACTTAGATGTTCTATCATCTGCTCGTCTGCTGGATTCTTTCTGCATGTCCAGAACAACACGCTGACACTGGACAAGATGCCCTGTGGCAGCATGACGATGACAGGCCTGTCTTACAGGTGCTGGCTTTCAGAAATCCCTAAGCAATTGTGGACAAAAAGAGTCATTGATACCATCACCAGCGCTAGGCATTCCACATTATAACAAGCTTTTTCCCAGTTTTGTCATAAAGTGATGGGACATTCTGCAGGTGTTAACTCAACGGCATAAAAATAGCATACTACAGTGCTGTCTTGGACCCAGTCGCCAGGGCCTTGCCCGTTTGGTTGCGAGCAGTAGCTGCTGCCGCTGCATTAGTTCACAAATCTGCAGATATTGTCCTGAATCAACCATTGTATCTGTATGTTCCTCATGCAGTAGCGACCCTACTTGCAGGTAAACAAACACAACATTTAACCACTTTGAGGCTCACTAAGTGGGAATTAGCTTTGCTGGCGCCCAGTAATCTCATTATCCAGCGCTGCAATACATTGAATCCTGCCACCCTTCTGCCTGTAAGGGATGAGTCTTTACAGACTCAGAGGGAGAAGACACACATGATTGCCTTGCAATTGTGGCACAGAACTTTTTTCCACGTCCTGACTTTGCTGATAACCTATCCCTCATGCAGATTTAACATTGTTCATGGATGGAAGCTGCCTAAGGTGAGAGGACAACGGCCTTGGGTCTGCAGATGCTGTATGTACACAGACTGATATGTTGGAGACCAGACCCCTGCCAGCACCTCACTCGGCTCAAAGTCCTGAGCTTATAGCTTTAACCAGAGCTTGCAAACTAGCAAAGGACACATTTGTAAATACTGTATTTACACTGCCATGTCAAAAGAACAAGTGTATGTAATGTCTGAAATATGTATGCCTGATACACAAACATTGCAATTAACGTCCAGTCCACAGGAAATCTTCAACTGGGAGCGGGAAGGGTGCCAGCCAGATGCTGATGGTTTGTGGCGCTGCAAAGAAGGCAAGCCAGTGGCACCCAGATCACTTTTACCTGCATTGGCATTGGCTCAGGTCACTCATGGTCTGACCCATGCATCTAAAACTGCAATGACTAATTTAGTCAGGACCTACTGGTACGCCCCTGGATTCTCTGCATTGGCTTCTAAATTTTGTCAAGGCTGTCTAATTTGTCTCCAAAACAATCCAGGTGGAAAGGTGCCTACAATATCAACACACCTTCCTGCCACAGGGGGACCATTTCAGGTGGTACAAATTGATTACATTCAGCTCCCAAAGGTAAGACAATTGCAGTATGTTCTGACTTTAACAGACCTGTTTAGCGGGTGGGTGGAGCGTGGCTTGTAGCCTCAGCAACAGAGATAGTGCAGGAATTAGTCTCTAGATATGGACTCCCCCAGGTTCTCTCTTCTGACCAAGGTACGCATTTTACAGGAAGGGTATTTAAAGAAATGTGTGAAATGATGGGCATAAAACAACAATTACATGTGCCCTATCACCCCCAGTCAAGTGCAAAAATTGAAAGATTAAGTCAGACTGTAAAGAATAAATTGCAGAAGTGTACTAAGCAAACTGGACTCTTGTGGCCTGAGGCCTTGCCACTTGTTTTGCATTCTATCCGAACGCCCACTGGACCATACGTCTTTCCCAATATGAAATTCTATTTGGGAAGTTGCCTAATCTTATGATGGTCCCAGCCCCAGACCTCTCTACCACCCAAGATGTGACTGTTAAATATTTGATTAATATGAGCAGACAGATCAAGACCATTCACAATGCTGTCATTTCTCAACAACCAAGCAGTCCTGCGGCCTGTCATGATTTGATGCCTGGTGACTTTGTGATGATAAAACTGTTCATGTTGCAGTTCTTTGTCCGAGCATTGGGAAGGACCATTCCAGGTGCTGTTAACGACTCCGACAGCTGTGAGAGTCGCCAAAAGATTCACCTGAGTACACGCATCACACTGCAAAAGAGGTTCGATCAGACCCGGCCCGGAGTGAACCCGAGGACATCCTGCAGACCACCTCACCTGTGTTGCTCACAGGACCGTGACCACCAGAAAGGATACAATAAAGCCCCTGGTGAGTTGCCACCTAAGTCGGAAAGAAGCAAAGCTTCTCTACCCGTGAAGAAAATGAAGATACTGAAATGTGTAGCTGCACACGTAACTGATGGCCACATTATACGTGTTAACTACTTAGAGACACTGGAGTCACGGTCTCATAGATTTCCAGCATTTACGGTGGTTTTGATTACCTAAGCTGCACGGCTGAAAAAAATCCTCATAGCCATACAGATACTTCATTGACGGATAAAGACAACATATATGATCTCTTTTTGGCTCTGGACAAATTAGTTTTCTATGTGATTCTATTTGCACAGACTTGAAAGTAGGCTGGCCAGCCACATAAGTTATATATTTTATGCTCACTAATTTCATTCGACAGATCTATGAGAGGATAGATATTGTACTTTGAAATTGATACAAAGGTATTCTATATGGATCAATTGCAACTTTGAATGAGACTGTTACACATCTTTAATCATTAAACAAACCCTCTTGAATACGAGGTCATTTGTGTGGACAATGACATATGGGTTCATAATATTCTAATACATATGTAACAAGTAGTGACAGTTAATTGAATATTCATCAAATGTGGTCATTCTGAGGTATTTGTAATAACCTATTTTATTTATATATTTTTTACATAGAGGTTGATTTATCCAATATTAAACTTTTAAAATATATTAGCAATTGATTCTTCCTTCTGCGCACGTATTGGTACTTGTTTCTGTGTACTGTATTCCATTTTGAGGGGTCGCCAATTCCCGCTCTTCCCAATTTGTGCAGCATTAGGGAATTTTCCAGAGCCTAAGGATATGGGCGCCTTCATTTTTTCTTTTTTTGATCTATGAGTCCTGGTACTGAATGGAAAGGATGGGGGAAGACAAACATTTAGAGATATTCATGGTAATGTCAATAACTCCATGTTTTGACCTTGGGAAGGAAGTGTGGACATTCATGGCCTGAAACCCTATAGTTAAATAGGTAACACCACTGACTCATTTCTCTCAACCCTGCTCACAAATATAAGAGTAGCAGGTGTCGCACTCCCTAGAGGCTTTTACTGGTTCTGTGGGAAAAATGCTTATTCATGGTTGGCAGTAGGGGGATCAGGAAAGTGTGTTCTTTCTAAGGTTACCCCCATACTAAGAGTCACAAGAAAATTATACGGAGTCCCACGTAATATTGATTATAGGGAAGTATTTTATAGGGTAAGGAGAGGTATAGTGTATAAAATAGGTAGGGGTAGGAATTATGTCAGAAAGACTGGAAGCTTACACTCACTATATGGACAAAATAGTAAATGAAACCAGTCATGCCATACGAGAAATGAACGAAGAATTAGCTCAAGTGCATAAAGTAGCTTTGCAGAACAGGTTTGCTTTAGACCAAGCGTTGGCCTCAGAGGGAGGAACATGTGCCTTGATAGGACAGGAGTGTTGCACTTACATTGCATATAATTCAGATGTAGTGGAAGGACACATTAGAGAAGTGGAAAAGATGCAGGAAGGAATAAGGAAGATAGGAGGAGAAGGATGGGATCCGTTTGGATTCCTAGGAAGAGGTATATCAGCTCTGATAGCCGGATTCTTACAGTATGTAGTAATCGGAGGATTGATATTATTGCTTTTTTACCTGTGTCTGAAGTGTGTGCCAATTATCGTTAGTAAGGGGTATCAGAGTAGTTCAAAATCTGCAATGGGTTCACTTCCCTCTGCTCTTCAGCCCCCTGTCTATGTTCCACTGTCCAGAGGGGTGATGCCTATTAGTCAAAATTTTCTGCCTTCTGAGCCTGAAGTACCTCCCGTTAGCACCATTCAGGTCTTTCGAGCAAATGACATAAGTGACCAAAGGGCCATTTATGAGAAAGTGGATAGTGTGTGACAAAGGAATTTGACAGAGGGAGGAATTGTCAGAGAAATTTGGTCCCCTTATACTGGGACTGAATGCATATAGAGTTAAAGCTTGATGTATTAATGTAATTCTGGGTGCAGGAATCATATATTCTGAACAATGTATAAAAGTGTTCATCTCTCCCTGCACCTGTTTCTTACTAATTATGCTTTCTGTGCATGACTTGCTAAAAAGACCTTATTCTGTCGTTTGAGGGCTGAGAGTGGTGGATAGTGCTCTATTACTAACTCGTGGCCCCTAAGTGACTGCCCAAGGGTCTTTCCATGCTCATAATTAAGAATAAGTATCGTATTTGGATGACAGTAATAAAGATGGATTGTGTTCTCTTTCGTGGCCATTTCTAATGTAATGTATATTAATGTATACTATATAAACTGTGAGCCCTGTAACTCAAATTGTCTCAGTGAGCCTGCGTGCTCTCTGACACCCATCTGGGCCTAGATGCGAATAAACCATATATGCTTTTTCATCTGATCCTGGCGTATCTCCTTAATAGATTGCTATCACAGAGTTTTAAATACAGCGGTGTACCACGCAGCCTATTGAGGCCTCATACCTCAAACATTATCAGTGTGAGTACCTACGGGCTGATAACGTCTGAGTGGAGTTGCTACAATACTGCCACATTATTGCTAATTCATTCAGCAGCTATACCTGTGTAGAGACTGACTGTGAACCTATCTGAGAGTCTTTGCAGACGTTCCAGTGGACTGGTAATTATCAGGAATGCTCATCATTCATAGTCACCTGAGTGCATATTGGGGGTCATTTTGAGTTGATCGCTAGCTGCCATTGTTCACAGCGCAGCAATCAGGCTAAAAATCTGCATTTCTGCGCGTGCGTATGCTCCGCAATGCGCACGCGCGATGTACGGGTACAAAGGCATTTGTTGTTTAGCACAGGTTCTAGCGAAGTTTTCAGTCGCACTGACGGCCGCAAGAAGATTGACAGGAAGGGGGTGTTTCTGGGTGTCAACTGACTGTTTTCAGGGAGTGTTTGCAAAAACGCAGGCATGTCTGAAAAAACGCAGGCGTGGCTGGGCGGGTGTATGACGTCAAATCCGGACACTAATAGGCTGAAGTGATCGCAAGAGTAGGTTTAGAGCTACTCAGAAACTGCACAAACTGTTTTTGCAGATCTCAGCTGCACATGCGTTCGCACTTCTGCTAAGCTAAAATACACTCCCCAGTGGGCGGCGGCATAGCGTTTGCACGGCTGCTAAAACTAGCTAGCAAGCGATCAACTCGGAATGATCCCCATTGTCTTTATATTTCTCCTATGAGCATTTTAAATATACAGTCGGTTGCCCTTTTATTATATATGTGTATTTACTATTGCATTTTTTATATGTTTATTTACTGGTGCACCTGTTTGATATAACTGTGTTACTGATTAAATTAAATATTTAATTAGAATTATATATTATTATGCAGGTGTCATTGTGCAAAATTAAGCGCCACTTCGAACCTGTGTTGTTCTGAACATAGGGGGTCATTCTGAATTGATCGTAGCTGTGCTACGATCATCTTCCCAGACATGCAGGGGGACACCCAGCAAAGGGCTAGTCCGTCCCGCATGTCAGTCATTGCATTGCCCAGGGTCTGCACATGCTATTTAGATGACCTGGATCCCCCTAGTGTCCTCTTCTGTACCCAGCATGCTGTGACAACTGCAGCTGAATGGAGAGTTGTAAAAATAGTTATACAAATTAATGGGGCATTTGCAGGGGCGCTTAAGAGAGGAGGAGGCCCGTGTGCAGCCTCCTCCGTTGGTCCCCCTTCCACGCTAGCTGGCAGTGCTGTAGAGTCTGTGCAGAAGTGGAAATCTCTGGGAAGATGGCGCTGTGGCCATTTTCCTGACGATTTCTCTATTACGCATTTGCTGCAGCCATTTTCCTGGTGTTTTGCACATGAGCCCCTAGTGCTCAGACTACTGCGCTACCAGCCAGAGAGGAGGGAGCCGATGGACAACGGTACTGAACTCCAAAGAGTAAGTAATGAAAAAAATACTCTGCACTAGTGATGAGCGGGTTCGGATCCTCGGGATCCAAACCCCCCCCCGAACTTCACCCATTTTACACGGGTCCGAGGCCGCGTGCTCGGTTAACCCGAGCGCACCCGAACGTCATCATCCCGCGGTCGGATTCTCGCGAGATTCGTATTCTATATAAGGAGCTGCGCGTCGCCGCCATTTTTCACTCGTGCACTGGAGATGATCGTGAGAGGACGTGGCTGGCGTCCTCTCAGTTTCTATGTTCAGTGGGCTGCAAATTGTGCTGCAAATATCTGTGCTCAGTGTGCTGCAAATATCTGTGCTCAGTGTGCTGCAATTATCTACGTTCTCTGCCTGAAAAACGCTCCATATCTGACTGTGCTCAGTGTGCTGCAAATATCTGTGCTCAGTGTGCTAATTGCTTTATTGTGGGGACTGGGGACCAGCAGTATTATATAGTAGGAGGACAGTGCAGAGTTTTGCTGACCAGTGACCACCAGTATTATACGTTCTCTGCCTGAAAAACGCTTCATATCTGTGCTGCATTGTAGTATATAGTAGGAGGACAGTGCAGAATTTTGCTGACCACCAGTATAACTATATATATAGCAGTACGGTACAGTAGTCCACTGCTCTACCTACCTCTGTGTCGTCAAGTATACTATCCATCCATACCTGTGGTGCATTTCAGTTTTGCACAGTTTGCTGACCACCAGTATATACTATATAGCAGTACGGTACAGAAGGCCACTGCTCTTCCTACCTCTGTGTCGTCAAGTATACTATCCATCCATACCTGTGGTGCATTTCAGTTTTGCACAGTTTGCTGACCACCAGTATATACTATATAGCAGTACGGTACAGAAGGCCACTGCTCTACCTACCTCTGTGTCGTCAAGTATACTATCCATCCATACCTGTGGTGCATTTCAGTTTTGCACAGTTTGCTGACCACCAGTATAACTATATATATAGCAGTACGGTACAGTAGTCCACTGCTCTACCTACCTCTGTGTCGTCAAGTATACTATCCATCCATACCTGTGGTGCATTTCAGTTTTGCACAGTTTGCTGACCACCAGTATATACTATATAGCAGTACGGTACAGAAGGCCACTGCTCTACCTACCTCTGTGTCGTCAAGTATACTATCCATCCATACCTGTGGTGCATTTCAGTTTTGCACAGTTTGCTGACCACCAGTATAACTATATATATATAGCAGTACGGTACAGTAGTCCACTGCTCTACCTACCTCTGTGTCGTCAAGTATACTATCCATCCATACCTGTGGTGCATTTCAGTTTTGCACAGTTTGCTGACCACCAGTATATACTATATAGCAGTACGGTACAGAAGGCCACTGCTCTACCTACCTCTGTGTCGTCAAGTATACTATCCATCCACACCTGTGGTGCATTTCAGTTTTGCACAGTTTGCTGACCACCAGTATAACTATATATATAGCAGTACGGTACAGTAGTCCACGGCACTACCTACCTCTGTGTCGTCAAGTATACTATCCATCCATACCTGTGGTGCATTTCAGTTTTGCACAGTTTGCTGACCACCAGTATATACTATATAGCAGTACGGTACAGAAGGCCAATACTCTACCTACCTCTGTGTCGTCAAGTATTCTATCCATCCATACCTGTGGTGCATTTCAGTTTTGCACAGTTTGCTGACCACCAGTATAACTATATATATATAGCAGTACGGTACAGTAGTCCACTGCTCTACCTACCTCTGTGTCGTCAATTATACTATCCATCCATACCTGTGGTGCATTTCAGTTTTGCACAGTTTGCTGACCACCAGTATATACTATATAGCAGTACGGTACAGAAGGCCACTGCTCTACCTACCTCTGTGTCGTCAAGTATACTATCCATCCAGACCTGTGGTGCATTTCAGTTTTGCACAGTTTGCTGACCACCAGTATATAATATATAGCAGTACGGTACAGTAGGCCACTGCTCTACCTACCTCTGTGTCGTCAAGTATACTATCCATCCATACCTGTGGTGCATTTCAGTTTTGCACAGTTTGCTGACCACCAGTATATACTATATAGCAGTATGGTACAGAAGGCCACTGCTCTACCTACCTCTGTGTCGTCAAGTATACTATCCATCCATACCTGTGGTGCATTTCAGTTGTGCGCGGTATATATAGTAGTAGGCCACTGCTATTGATATATTACTGGCATATAATTCCACACATTAAAAAATGGAGAACAAAAATGTGAAGGGTAAAATAGGGAAAGATCAAGATCCACTTCCACCTCGTGCTGAAGCTGCTGCCACTAGTCATGGCCGAGACGATGAAATGCCATCAACGTCGTCTGCCAAGGCCGATGCCCAATGTCATAGTAGAGAGCATGTAAAATCCAAAAACATAAAGCTCAGTAAAATGACCCAAAAATCTAAATCAAAATCGTCTGAGGAGAAGCGTAAACTTTCCAATGTGCCATTTACGACACGGAGTGGCAAGGGTCGGCTGAGGCCCTGGCCTATGTTCAAGGCTAGTGGTTCAGCTTCACATGAGGATGGAAGCACTCATCCTCCTGCTAGAAAACTTAAAAGAGTTAAGATGGCAAAAGCACAGCAAAGAACTGTGCGTTCTTCTAAATCACAGATCCCCAAGGAGAGTCCAATTGTGTCGGTTGCGATGCCTGACCTTCCCAACACTGGATGGGAAGAGGTTGCGCCTTCCACCATTTGCACGCCCCCTGCAAGTGCTGGAAGGAGCACCCGCAGTCCTGTTCCTGATAGTCAAATTGAAGATGTCACTGTTGAAGTACACCAGGATGAGGATATGGGTGTTGCTGGTGCTGGGGAGGAAATTGACAAGGAGGATTCTGATGGTGAGGTGGTTTGTTTAAGTCAGGCACCCGGGGAGACACCTGTTGTCCGTGGGACGAATATGGCCATTGACATGCCTGGTCAAAATACAAAAAAAAATCACCTCTTCGGTGTGGAATTATTTCAACAGAAATGCGGACAACTGGTGTCAAGCCGTGTGTTGCCTTTGTCAAGCTGTAATAAGTAGGGGTAAGGACGTTAACCACCTAGGAACATCCTCCCTTATACGTCACCTGGACCGCATTCATCAGAAGTCAGTGACAAGTTCAAAAACTTTGGATGACAGCGGAGCAGTCCACTGACCACTAAATCCCTTCCTCTTGTAACCAAGCTCCTGCAAACCACACCACCAACTCCCTCAGTGTCAATTTCCTCCCTAGACAGGAAAGCCAATAGTCCTGCAGGCCATGTCACTGTCAAGTCTGACGAGTCCTCTCCTGCCTGGGATTCCTCCGATGCATCATTGAGTGTAACGCCTACTGCTGCTGTTGTTGCTGCTGGGAGTCGATCGTCATCCCAGAGGGGAAGTTGGAAGACCACTTGTACTACTTCCAGTAAGCAATTGACTGTCCAACAGTCCTTTGCGAGGAAGATGAAATATCACAGCAGTCATCCTGCTGCAAAGCGGATAACTCAGGCCTTGGCAGCCTGAGTGGTGAGAAACGTGTTTCCGGTATCCACCGTTAATTCACAGGGAACTAGAGAGACTTGATTGAGGTACTGTGTCCCCGGTACCAAATACCATCTAGGTTCCATTTCTCTAGGCAAGCGATACCGAAAATGTACACAGACGTCAGAAAAAGAGTCACCAGTGTCCTAAAAAATGCAGTTGTACCCAATGTCCACTTAACCACGGACATGTGGACAAGTGGAGCAGGGCAGACTCAGGACTATATGACTGTGACAGCTCACTGGGTAGATGTATTGCCTCCCGCAGCAAGAACAGCAGCGGCGGCACCAGTAGCAGCATCTCGCAAACGCCAACTCGTTCCTAGGCAGGCTACGCTTTGTATCACCGCTTTCCATAAGAGGCACACAGCTGACAACCTCTTACGGAAACTGAGGAACATCATCGCAGAATGGCTTACCCCAATTGGACTCTCCTGGGGATTTGTGACATCGGACAACGCCACCAATATTGTGCGTGCATTACATCTGGGCAAATTCCAGCACGTCCCATGTTTTGCACATACATTGAATTTGGTGGTGCAGAATTATTTAAAAAAACGACAGGGGCGTGCAAGAGATGCTGTCGGTGGCCCGAAGAATTGGCACTCAGCCACCGCGTGCCGAAGACTGGAGCACCAGCAAACACTCCTGAACCTGCCCTGCCATCATCTGAAGCAAGAGGTTGTAATGAGGTGGAATTCAACCCTCTATATGCTTCAGAGGATGGAGGAGCAGCAAAAGCCTATACATCTGCCTACGATATAGGCAAAGGAGGGGGAATGCACCTGACTAAAGCGCAGTGGAGAATGATTTCAACGTTGTGCAAGGTTCTGCAACCCTTTGAACTTGCCACACGTGAAGTCAGTTCAGACACTGCCAGCCTGAGTCAGGTCATTCCCCTCGTCAGGCTTTTGCAGAAGAAGCTGGAGACATTGAAGGAGGAGCTAAAACAGAGCGATTCCGCTAGGCATTTGGGAGCCCTTAATTCGCTTAACAAGGATTCACGGGTGGTCAATCTGTTGAAATCAGAGCACTACATTTTGGTCACCGTGCTCGATCCTAGATTTAAAACCTACGTTGTATCTCTCTTTCCGGCAGACACAAGTCTGCAGAGGTTCAAAGACCTGCTGGTGAGAAAATTGTCAAGTCAAGCGGAACGTGACCCGTCAACAGCTCCTCCTTCACATTCTCCCGCAACTGGGGGTGCGAGGAAAAGGCTAAGAATTCCGAGCCCACCCGCTGGTGGTGATGCAGGGCAGTCTGGAGTGAGTGCTGACATCTGGTCCGGACTGAAGGACCTGCCAACGATTACTGACATGTCGTCTACTGTCACTGCATATGATTCTGTCACCATTGAAAGAATGGTGGAGGATTATATGAGTGACCGCATCCAAGTAGGCACGTCAGACAGTCCGTACGTATACTGGCAGGATAAAGAGGCAATTTGGAGGCCCTTGCACAAACTGGCTTTATTTTACCTAAGTTGCCCCCCCCCCTCCAGTGTGTACTCCGAAAGAGTGTTTAGTGCAGCCGCTCACCTTGTCAGCAATCGGCGTACGAGGTTACTTCCAGAAAATGTGGAGAAGATGATGTTCATCAAAATTAATTATAATCAATTCCTCCGTGGAGACATTCACCAGCAATTGCCTCCAGAAAGTACACAGGCACCTGAGATGGTGGATTCCAGTGGGGACGAATTAATAATCTGTGAGGAGGGGTATGTACACAGTGAAAGGGGTGAGGAATCGGACGATGAGGAGGAGGTGGACATCTTGCCTCTGTAGAGCCAGTTTGTGCAAGGAGAGATTGATTGCTTCTTTTTTGGTGGGGGCCCAAACCAACCAGTCATTTCAGTCACAGTTGTGTGGCAGACCCTGTCGCTGAAATGATGGGTTTGTTAAAGTGTGCATGTCCTGTTTATACAACATAAGGGTGGGTGGGAGGGCCCAAGGACAATTCCATCTTGCACCTCTTTTTTCTTTCATTTTTCTTTGCATCATGTGCTGTTTGGGGACTATTTTTTTGAAGTGCCATCCTGCCTGACACTGCAGTGCCACTCCTAGATGGGCCAGGTGTTTGTGTCGGCCACTTGGGTCGCTTAGCTTAGTCACACAGCTACCTCATTGAGCCTCTTTTTTTCTTTGCATCATGTGCTGTTTGGGGACTAATTTTTTGAAGTGCCATCCTGTCTGACACTGCAGTGCCACTCCTAGATGGGCCAGGTGTGTGTGTCGGCCACTTGGGTCGCTTAGCTTAGTCACACAGCGACCTTGGTGCAAATTTTAGGACTAAAAATAATATTGTGAGGTGTTCAGAATAGACTGAAAATGAGTGGAATTATGGATATTGAGGTTAATAATACTATGGGTTCAAAATGACCCCCAAATTCTATGATTTAAGCTGTTTTTGAGGGTTTTTTGTAAAAAAAAACACCCGAATCCAAAACACACCCGAATCCGACAAAAATTTTCAGGGAGGTTTTGCCAAAACGCGTCCGAATCCAAAACACCGCCGCGGAACCGAATCCAAAACCAAAACACAAAACCCGAAAAATTTCCTGTGCACATCACTACTCACCCATTATAAATTGGTATCCGAGAGAAAACATTGTTTGGGACATCCCTTCCTAATTACGGCTTTCGATTGATCTCTCTTGAGCAATAATACATTGGTGCTCAGTAGAAATATTGGTGGTCGGCACAAAAAAAGCAGATCGGCTGATTTATCTTGATACATCAGATGTGCCAAAACACCAACGATTTGCAAAAAAAAGTTAAAAGAAAACCAAATCTTCACTGCATCAGGGAAGAGCAGAAGCTCCGTCTGATGACCTGCAGGACCACGCATCATTATAGTTCATGGACACTGAACGATCTGCATTATTAACGATTTGTCATTCTGATCCATCGGAAACAGCCAAATTGCTCAGAAAATGATCTAGTGTATGGGCACTTTAAGATTAGCACAAGGATTATCAAGGACAGGTGTAAATGCATGATGAGGATGGTCTCCATTCATAGAAAACTGCATTGATTTGGCTGATTGTGAATGTACCGTTGATGCTCTTATGTTTTTCCGTTATTGATGCATATGTTATGCAGGATTGTTTAAATTTAATTGAAGCCAAATAGCAAATTTATTTTGTAAGAAAAATAAACGGTTCAAATAAATGGGTGAAGTATTTGTAGCTTAGGGGGTAATTCCAAGTTGATCGCAGCAGGATTTTTGATAGCAATTGGGCAAAACCATGTGCACTGCAGGGGGGGCAGATATAACATGTGCAGAGAGAGAGAGATTTGGGTGGGGTGTGTTCAATCTGCAATCTAATTTGCAGTGTAAAAATAAAGCAGCCAGTATTTACCCTGCACAGAAACAAAATAACCCACCCAAATCTAACTCTCTCTACACATGTTATATCTGCCTCCCCTGCAGTGCACATGGTTTTGCCCAATTGCTATCAAAAATTCTGCTGCGATCAACTTGGAATTACCCCCTTAATCGGCATAAAGCGACTGCCCCTGTTACTGGTGACGACACGCTTGCATCTTGTGATTGTTGTCACTTTGCAGTTGCAGCTTTTTAGTGAATAGTTTGACTAACTTGTCTCGGAGGTTCCATATTGGACCACCGAGTTACTGTTTGGGTTATATACCAGCAACAGATAAATGTAAAGTGTATAAATTAACTGTATTTTATTAATTTATTCACAAGGTTTTTTTTTTTTTATACTGTCTGCTATAATAATAAATGTGGTTGTTCATTTAGAATATGCGCTTTTTATGTTTTGCACTGATTTATTTGTCCACGGTTAACTATGAGTTATCCAGTGTTCTGCTGGAAATAGACACATAGCTCCATGTACATGAGGGGAGTTTCATATGGTGACATTATATTGCAAACTTGTTTGTAAGAATTGTGGCATGTATTAAGGTGCATTAAGGGCGACATCTTAAAATAAGCAATATGCAATGGGGTACCAGCGCTAGGAGTTGTATCGCCAATTATTCAATAAATCAATTGTTTATTTTTTAGCGGGGTCTGACAAACCCCTTCCAGCTGCTGTGGTATTTCCAGTGGGTAATATATTTATTAACATCTTAAAATAAGGCTGATAATATGCAGTTAGGATCTATATTACAATGTTGAAATATTTTCATTTTTGTGTACTATAAAAAAAATGGCCATGTAACATGTCCCTGTATCAGAAAGGTTGGGAACTACTGGTGTAAAGGCAGCACCTCATTGAAAGCAATGTGTCTGTAAAGATGGCTGTTGTCATTGTTGCCCAAGGAAGAATCAGTAAAGACTCACCAGATTATAGACCACTGCTGACCCCCTAGTAGGCCATCCAGGAGGAGACCGCTGGCTGGAGCAGTGGATCAAGAGTCGTCTGGAAGAAGGCTGGTATTGGTTAGTATGGGTCTTATACCAACATTGCGAAGCTTGAATCTTTACAGATTCAAGCTACGCCAATCAGCTTTTCAAAATTGATGCTGCCAATCAGACCCAGACCCTAACTGTAATACTAACCCTCCCCTTCCCCACCTGCAGCCTAACTCTTACACTTACTGTTTGAAGTTGTCTGTATTTTGACCAGTCGGGATCCCGCCACCATTACTGTGAGTGTCAGGATGATGACTATGGGGGTCATTCCGAGTTGATCGCATGCTGCAACTTTTTGCAGCCTGTGCGATCAACTAGACGCCGCCTATGGGGGAGTTTATTTTTGCATAGCAAGGCTGCGATCACTTGTGCAGCCCTGCTATGCAAAATAAAGTTTTGTGTAGAACAAGACCAGGGTAAGAGTTACTTACCCTGTGCGATTAATCCAGCGTTGTAGGTCCCGGAATTGACGTCAGACATCCGCCCTCCAAACGCCTGGACAAGCCTGTGTTTACCGCACCACTCCCAGAAAACAGTCAGTTAACACCCATAAACGCCCTCTTCCTGTCAATCTCCTTGCGATCGGCTGTGCGAATGGATTCTTCTTTAAATCCATTGCTCAGCAACGATCCACATGTAGCCGTACGACGCGCCTGCGCATTGCGGTGCATGCTCAGTAGTAACCTGTTTGCTGCACTGCGAAAAACTCGGAATGACCCCCTATATCCCCGCTATCTAGTAACTATATTGCATAGACTCTCAGTATTTATTATATGCATTTATAAAGAGTACCAGAACCTTTAGTACTATCCATGTTGTTTGCAGGCTATATCTGTGGTGGCTAGCCACACCTCAAGGGCCCCTACAACTGCATTTCCCTAGTGAGCCCTTCTTGCCCCAGTCCAGCACCAACACCAAGCTACAGTATATGTATATGTATTTTGTGGCTTGAAAAATATTCAACCCCCTAAAAAGTCATCAGATTTTTCTGTAATGCCTTGACAGACAGGGGCTGATCCTGAGTCAGATGTACTGCCAATGTCGGACGCAGATGAGGTATTTTTTCTTCTGCACAAGCATTTAAATCACACTGCACATGTGTCCAGAGTCTGACTACAGAGTTGCAGTTGTGCCTGAAACATAAAGAACACATGCATTTTAAGAAACGTCTTGAAAATGCATTGTGTTCCTGGGTAGTGACAGGAAGGTGGCTTACTGAAAGCATGGATTCTGTGTTATGGGCTTATTAGTAGAGTGTTGCAGGCATGTCATTGAAGTACTTCAAATTCAGATGCACAATCGTAGCCATACTTGAGCACAGGATGGTTAATTAGTACCTCAGTTATTTTGATTTAACCACCTGTGCTCAAACATGGATATCTCTAAAACCTGGACTGTTAGTGTGCCTTTAGGACCGAGGTTTGGAAACACTGCTGTAAAAGCTTAAAGTAATTGTTCAAATGCATAATTTTTTTTTTCAGGTTTTGTTTTGATTCTTTTTATTTAAAGAAAAACTGAAAAATATATTCAACCCCTGTGCTATGGAACTCCAAATTTACACAGATGAAAGATATTGCCCTATTAATTGGCTTTCAATTAGACTCTACCCCTGAATCGTTAAAAAAGTCTGCTTTTATGGATAAACTACCAGCTAATTCAAATAACATTGGTTATAATGTGAATCTGAATATAAAAAGAAAATGAAGAACAAAGAATATTAAAGGAAAATTAAAGATAAGGTTATAGACGTGCACAAGCTAGGAAAAGCTACAGAATATTATCCAAGCACTTGGATATCCCATTGAGAACTGTTGGATCATCTGTGAGGAAATGGAAGCTGCATCATACCACCCAGGTACCGCCTAGCCCTAGCTGCATCATACCACCCAGGTACTGCCTAGCCCTAGCTGCATCATACCACCCAGGTACCGCCTAGCCCTAGCTGCATCATACCACCCAGGTACCGCCTAGCCCTAGCTGCATCATACCACCCAGGTACTTCCTAGCATCTCAACATGCAAGAAAGAGACTTGTGAGGGAAGCCCAGAATGAGAAACTATCACTTTAAAGAAGTTCAGTGGCTGAGACTGGAGTTAAGGTGGCAAGTAAACCATAACTAGAGGTGTACATATAGATGACCTGTATGAGAGGCTGGCTAAACAGAATAAATACATCAAAGCACATCTGGCATTTGCCAGAAAACATCATTGTAGCTATGCTAAAATGTGGGATAAGATTTTGTGGTCAATTGAGACAAAAAGGAAGCATTTTGGTCTCCATTCAAAATGTGTGGTGGAATCCTAACACAACACATTCCCATACCTCCCAACATGACCCTCTCCAGGAGGGACACAATGCTCTGCTTCTGGACTTTTCTCTTACTGTATGATTGCCATCACCTGCTGTGAAACACCTTTCTTATCCATTAACATGTTCAACACAGGTGTCGGCAATCATAAATTAAGAGAAAAGTCCAGAAGCAGAGCATTGTGTTCCTCCTGGAGAGGGTCATGTTGGGAGGTATGCATTCCTCAGCAAACGCAATCCCAACAGTGAAGTATGGGGGAGGCAGCATCATGTTGTGGGAATGCTTTTCCTCAATGGAGACTGATATATGGTGGAAAATACAGGGAGATATTACATGATTGTGCTACAAATCTAAACAACACACATAATCTCAAGCACAACACCAAAGCAACACTGGCATGATTAAACAACAAAAAGGAAAACTTTCTGCAATGGCCAAGTCAAAGTCCAAATCTCAATCAAATTGAGAATATGTGGCACTATTTAAAAATTGTAGTCCACAAATCTGCAAGGAAGAATAGGCAAAAATAATTTTACCCCAACGGACGTAAAGCTGTTATTGCAGCAAAAAGTGGTTCTGCCAAGTACTGATCTGTAGAGATGTACAGTAGGGTCTATGGGGTAGATGTATGATACTCCATTATGGGGAAGAAGTGGTATCAGCACACGTTATATGCAGTATTACCGCTTCTCCCCCATGTATTACTGCAGCGATGTGTGCTATACGACAGGGGTGCTATGCTTTCCTGTCCTTATCGGCGCTGCTATCTACAAAATAGCACGCCAATATGCCAGGCAATATACAAATGGTCAGTGGCACTATTGATATCGATAACTGTAGGTGCCATCACCCCAGCAGGTATAGCTCTGTCCCTGGCTGCAGTGGCTACCGGATCTGGGCTGCACAGGACATCTCATAAAGCTTACGAGATCTTGCACATGCCCAGTAGCTGGCCAGAGGGACAGGCACTATGCACTCTAGCAGAAATCGCTAGAGGGGGGATTTCACTACCCTGCTGTGGCAAACGATATGTTCATACATCTCGTCTGTGTTTCTTCCTGCTTCACCTCGGTAAAGAGCTATAGTGGCACGGTCAGTGCTGCTATAGTAAGTCTAACCCTGTGTACAAAGCCTTAGAGAGAGATAAAGTGGACGGAGATGAATAGCTACCAACTAGCTGCTAATTGTCATTTTTCAAACACAGCCTAACATGGCAGTTAGGAGCTGATTGGCTGGGACTTTATCTCCATCCATTTGATCTCTTTCAAGGTTTAGTACATGAACAAAGATTGGTTGCTTTAAATGTGTTAAATCTTTTACTTGCCAATAGTTGTTGACTAACAGCCAGATCTCACATCCCAGGTATGATAGTGTAACGGGATCTGGTCAGGATCCCTGCAATGAAAATAGACACTATTCGGAATTCTGACACCGGCATCCTGAATAGGGTCTCGCAACAGCCAGGATCCCGAACGTGCAGTCACTGCCATGCCGGAGAGGTAAGCGGCCGGGGGTGGGGAGGTTTAGGCTGCGGGGAGGGGTGGTAGTTTAAGGGGTTGGCTATATATATATATATATATATATATATATACAATAACAACAACGGAATTGGCACTCCAGACAAAACCAACTGAATCACACACAGGCAGGTGTATGTGCAGGTGTACATATATATTGCAGACATGGGTGCTGGTAGGTGGTATCAACTTACTGAAACCCATCCTGATGGTCCTTATCCCCTAACCCTCCCCCCCCCTCAGTGTCCGCAGCTGTGATTCCTGCCACCTAAGTTTATGCTACTTATAACTAGTGAACACACTCACCCCCCACCTATACTCTAAAAACTCTCATCCTCCCTCCCCATCCCACCTCCTAAGCCAATCCCTCACTCATTCCAGATCGTGCCTGATCCCTTTTTTTCCCCCCTTCCTGCACCCTATCCTATAGGTCCCCCCAGAGGTGTGCATGCATAATCCACCCCTTAAACCGTCTATTAACTTCTGCAGTTATTGTTTTGCGTTTTTTGTTTTTCTGAGCTCACGAGTCTTGGATCAGTGGTCCTAAATTATTTGGCGTGTTATTTCCGTATATTTAAGTGGGAATTTACGGTTCTGGTCTCATGCATACTCTTTTTTACTTTCCCTCATATTGGTCGCTTCAGTTCACCGACAGTTGAATAGCGCTGGGAAATAGCTCCCGGTGTTATGCAAAACAGCTCAAGTTAATTCGGCGAATGCCCTTTTCTCCCAGAATTAACAGAATGAATTGTCGGTAAAACTGGCTTTCTCCAACTTATCTCCCTGGCGCGATGCTGATTTCCAAAAGAATCGACCTTGCGCCGGCCGGGCGCCAGCACTTTTGACGAATTCCTTCTCTCATCCCCTGGGGGAGTTAGAAGAATTCACGACAATTGAGTGTGTCCTTGTGCTATATTGAATAGCACCGGGAGATAATTCCGGGTGTTATTCAACTGTTGGTGATTTGTTTCGACCCCATAGATTATTTTTTAGGGGCTAAGATTTGTTAATAAAGATTTATTATTTTCAAAAATGTATTTTGTTAATTTTTTACTAATTTTTTCTTTATTTTTTTATTGTGTATGTCTCTGGTGGTTATTCAGACCTGTTTGGAGCTGAGTGTCACTGCAGCAATCAGGTTGGAACTGCACATGTGCTGAAGTCTGCCGGTGCATGCAAGACATGATTGACATGCAGAGGCGGATGCTGGGCAGGAGGGAGGGGTCGGGCCGTTGGCGTTTGCCCGCCATTTAAGGCACGCGCCCCGGCCAACGCAGGTGTGGCCAGCCCATTCAGGGGACGGGCCACGGACGGCAGCGTGGCGTCACATGCAGCTGGTGCGGCTCTCACAGCGACAAGTAACTCCTGCCAGTGCACTGGAGATGCGCTGGCAGGCAGCTCCTCCATTCTCCAAGAGTTTAAAAATAATCGCCGCTGTTCAATGCTTTTTTTATTCTGCGATGGGGTAGAGCGTGACATGTGATGGGGACTAGCCCTGTGCTGGGCGTCCCCTTGCATCTCAGTTGGCCTGTTTGTAGATCTGCCAAATTTTGGACATCTTTCAACTCTGAATCTCTCACAGTTTTTTTTTTATTTTTTTCTTATAACATTTTTTTAACGTATTACTTTGTTCATATAATCTGTTCTGTCCTGGATAGTTATCATGTTCCTTTTTTTTGTGTTATGGAAGCTTATTTAAAAAAAAAAAAAAAAATCTTTCTGGTATTTCACGGTTATACTTTTATCTTTGTCATCCAATTCTGATATTTTTTTATGGTCTATATATTTTGGCATTAAAAAAATTATTTACATTTTTTTTTTGTTTCTTAGAACTATGCAAGGCATTGTTTCGTTGCAATATATAGCTGAATATAGGTAATAAATCATGTATACTCACTCTTCCATCAAATATTGTCAGTGTCCTGGGCTCAGTGATGTTCTGTTCTCCGGCGGGCCCCCTCAGCGATGCCTGGAGTCAGCTGGTGGGTCCTCCATGAGGCTGCATGAGGGTGATGGTTGGTCAGGTGGGGCAGAGGCAGTGCTGATTGCGGACATGAAGCAGTGATGCTTTGGCTTTCCTGCTGTTTCCACACCATGGGTCAGGTAGCACCATCCTGATTTGGCGAAACCTGAACTCCTTAAGAGACACGGAATGCTGAGCGTTCCGAACCATTATGACTTGCATTCACCATACTAAAGTATTGTGATGCTAATCAGCTGTGAATCAGGGAGGCTGGGGGATGCTGGAGAAGTCACGGACTTCTCTACGCTATTCTGCTATTTGAATTTCATGATGCAGAGGCAAGCCCTGTATTCCTCGAAACTGGTCTTTTTTCGTCATTCTGTATAGACCCCATTGGTTTGTAATATACTGTTCCTGTCTACACCAATTTTTAGTTGGCTTACGATTATTTTTCCTGTGGTCAGGAGGCTGCAGGTGACATTACCGATGCCAGGATTCCGGCATCTTCATATTCCGCTGGTTGGCATATTGACCAACAGAGACTAATCCCACCTGTGTGTGTCCATGACACACACAGAGTTGGAATGAAACCGCTGGCGAGTGCACTGATCCGCCATGCCTGCTGCGTGGCCAGCACTGGGAATTTGCAAAGGTGCTTTTGATGAACTCGCACCCATGCCGTCCATCCAAATGCCAGCCATCCTTCATTGGGTGGTGAGCGGTGGTCTCCTGACCATCAGTCATGCACACTCCAACCTTACAGTATGTATGAGTGGTTAATTTTAGCTTTGAGGAAGTACCCTAGCATTAATACCTTTCCTTGTACCGTGCCTTCCTTGGGGTCTCTGTGCACCATACAAAATACATTGTCAAGGATGCTTCACTATGGACGCATGAACCCGACCAAGGCAGGTAAAGAAGTTAATTGTAACGACACTGTATTGTCTTGTTGCCAGGTGGATGCTCGGTATATTCCAATTATCAAATCTACATTTTTTACAAATAATGAAGGTAATCAAACCTTGTAATCTGTGCCTGATTTAAGCTGCACACAGGCCTGGCGCTTTCAGTAGTATAGGCTTTATTGTGTACTGCCCCGAGGTTTGAGTACATTTGGTCATTGATGTTGGTTGTTGGTCGTAACATGAACATCTATGCAAGCCACCTTCCATCACCCTCCTGATTCTCCTCTCCCTCTTATACCCCTTTTCCAATAGCTCAAAAAACACAGGTAAGGCTCCCGTTTACACTGTATGATCTCCCAGTGCGGCCCCTGCCACGTCAATAGCAGCGTCACCAACCCGGCAATATGCTGGGTTGGTGACTGCTGATGGGAAAGGGGGCTGAGCACTGGCCGCAGCCAGGTAGCACCCGTGTCAGGCTCCCAGCTGCGACCCGTGCTCATAGATGGAAAAGGGGTCTTAGTTTCTACAATGCACTATACCTTTTTTTTCCCTTTGCTGAATCCTACATCCAGATGTGAGAGTCAGCACCACAGAATATTTTCATTTTGAAATTATATAGTGGTGAATAAATCAAGTGTCCTTTCTTAGTTTGGGGACATCCCACTGTTTTCGGTGTCTTATTCAAAAGGTCTAGCTTGTAATTTACATATTTTTAAGCCACAAGCCTCTGACGATTTGTTGGTTGGAGATATAAAGATGTGGCCTGCCTAGTTCAGGGGCTTATGCATCGTTGTTTCCGTTATTTTTATAAAAGCAGAGTTAATTAGCAAACAGCACCCAGCAATTGTATTCTGTATGGATGCTCACATGCCTAGGTGCGCGGTTATCCTTTGTCCGGCACATATGGTGCAAATGCTTTGATGAAAGTCTGGCCACATTATTATTATTATTATCCTTTATTTATATGGCGCCACAAGGGTTCCGCAGTGCCCAATTACAGAGTACATAAACAAATAATCAAAACAGGAAAACAGCAACTTACAGTTGACGACAATATAGGACAAGTACAGGGTAAATAAATATAGCTACATCAGCAGATGACACTGGAATAAGTATCAGGTGGCAGAAGACTGCTTGATTTGGTGCAGTTGAAGATTATTAAAGTAAGAAAACGGATAAGCACATGAGGGAAGAGGACCCTGCTCATGAGAGCTTACATTCTAAAGGGGAGGGGTAGACAGACAGTGGTGACACAGATGGGGTACATAGAGAGCATAGAACAGAGGGTTAGGAAGAGATTTGGCTGGGTTTGGTGAAGAAGTGGGTTTTGTAGAGAGGTGGAGAGTCTGAGCGGGAGAGGTAGGGTATTCCAGAGAAGTGGTGCAGCATGTGAAAAATCTTGGAGGTAGGAGTGGAAGGAAGTAATCCGTAGGCAGGAGAGTCGGCGTGCATTAGCCAAGCGAAGAGGACAGGTGGGTATGCAAAGGGAGATAAGGTCAGAGATGTAGATGGGAGAGGAGTGGGTAAGTGCTTTGTAAGCGAGTGTGAGAAGTTTGAAATGGATTCTGAAAGGGAAGCCTGAGAAGGTCTTGTAGGAGAGGAGAGGTGGACATAGTGCGTTTGGTGAGGAAAATGACCCGGGCAGCAGCATTGAGGATAGACTGGAGTGGAGAGAGGTATTTGTCAGGAATGCCAGTCAGGAGGAGATTACAGTAGTCCAGTCTGGAGATGACCAGTGAGTGGATAAGGGTCTTAGTAGCGTCCTGGGTCAGAAAGGGTCTGATCCTGGAAATATTTTTTAGATGAAAACGGCAGGATTGTGAGAGGTACTGAATGTGTGGTTTGAAGGAGAGGGAGGAGTCCAGGATTACTCCAAGACAGCGCACTTGGGGGCTAGAGGAGATAGTAGTGCAATCAATAGAAAATGAGATTGTAGGAGGTGAGGTTATGCGGGAGGGAGGGAAGATGATCAGGTCGGTCTTAGACATGTTAAGTTTAAGAAAGCGCTGGGACATCCAAACAGAGATAGCAGAGAAAGATAGATTTGAGTGTCATCAGCATAGAGATGATATTGGAAACCAAAAGAACTAATGAGCTTACCTAGTGAGGACGTATAGAGAGAGAAAAGAAGAGGACCAAGGACAGAACCTTGGGGTACACCTACAGTTAGTGGAAGTGAGGGGGAGGTGGAGTCATGAGAGGAGACAGAGAATGAACGGTCAGAGAGGTAGGAAGACAGCCAAGAGAAGGCAGTATCACGCAGACCAATGGAGTGAAGGATTTGCAGTAGGAGAGGATGGTCCACAGTGTCAAAAGCAGCAGAGAGATCAAGAAGAATAAGTAGAGAGTAGTGGCCCTTAGATTTGGCAGTGTGGAGGTCATTGCATAGTTTTGTAAGGGCTGTTTTAGTGGAGTGTAGAGGACAGAAGCCAGACTGGAATGGGTCAAGCAGTGAGTGTGAGGAAAGAAAGGATGTAAGGCGGTTGTAGACAATACGCTCAAGGAGTTTGGAGGCAAAAGGGAGGAGAGAGATGGGTCGGTAGTTGGAGAGAGTGTTTGGATCAAGGGTAGGTTTTTTAAGAATAGGAGAGATGAGTACATACTTGAAGGCAAAGGGGACAGTGCCTGATGAGAGGGAGAGATTGAGAAAGTGGGAAAGATGGGAACAGGCAGATGGAAGAGGTAGCGAATGAGGTGGGAGGGGATAGGGTCAAGTTGGGAGGTGGTGAGGGGACAGGAACGAATGAGGGCCATGACTTCCTCTCCAGATGCATGGGAGAAAGATGTCAGAGTTGGTGGGAGGGATGGGGAGGGGTGGTAAGGGATGGGAGGAGGTTGGTTACTGATGGTCTGGTGTGATGTGATATCCTGACGTACTTGTCTTACCCACCTTTCACAATTCAATGTCTGTGTCACCCAGGATTTGCTTACGGGTTCCTCCCGGGGGAATGCCGGGATTGGCATCTTAATCTGGCTAACCTGACCGGGCAATATGCCCGGTCTTTTTTACATGGGTGGCGGGACCCACACCTGCATTGTGGGCGAATCGGGCAATGAAACAGGGTGATGTGCTAATGTCAGCATTGCCTCTCTCTATGCAATGAATGGGTACTTGAATGCTTAGACCAAGCAACCCGTTAAGACAGTGCATCTGATCCGGTATTTATCCTGAATATTTACACTGCATTGGTTCCATGTCGATTTATTGGGTTATGGTCCTTGAGTTGATGGCCTCTTTCACACCGCCCCGCGACGCATGTCCACCTGGCTAAACAACGGCTCGATACTGTGCTATTTGTGTGGTGTTAAAGAGATTTTTTTGGTGTTATAGTGCATCAGGGCTATCTGTATTAATTTGGTGTGTCATTGAAATAATTTATTATTATTATTATAATATGTTCAGATGTGTGTGTGTGTGTGTGTGTGTGTGTATTTATATATATATATATATATATATATAAATATATTTATATATATATATGTGTGTGTACGTAGTTATTGATTATTCATTGGTCAATGTTAATTAACTCAAATTTAATATGTTCTCTAATAGATGGATACATGTCTACATATACTCAGGATTCTAATGTGGCTGAGATTTGGGCGTAGAAATTTGAATAGACCAATATGTAACTTACCAGGGACCAGAACTAGGAGAGTCAGACAAAGTGTGTTTTTCTTGAAACGAAAAACTCTACATGGTCTCAGAGAAATAGAGGTCATCTACATGTACAGACTTCCCTCCCAGGCTATATATGAATCGTGTCGGAAAATTTACCCAGACATAGCCCCGAAAACCAAAAGATATAACCCAGTTCCAGCAATCTCTAAATTATTGGCTACAATTCACTTTCTAGCCTCTGGATCTTTCCAGTCGACAGCTGCAGCAGTAGGTGGCTTTAATCAGTCTACCTTTAGTCGTTTTTTTACTAATGTACTTGACTCAATTTTGAAACATACAAAAGACTAAATTTTTTCCCTCATGACTCGGAGAGCATAAAAGAAATTCAGAAAGGATTTTACAAAATTGCCAAATTTCCACGAGTACTTGGAGCCATTGATTGCACGCATGTGTCTTATACCCCTTCTTAGGAGATGGATGAAATTAGTAGAAACCGTAAAAATTTCCACTCAATGAACATCCAGGTGGTGTGCGACAGTAAACATTGAATTTTAAATGTTTTTGCGGCTTTCCCCGGAGCCACACATGATGCCTATATTTTGCGACATTCAAATATTTGTACAACATTTGAAGAACACCTGCATATGGATGGCTGGTTGTTAGGTAAGAAACAAAGTGGTAGTGGAGACTCTATTTATAACTAGTTCCCCTTTTTGATGGTTTGGGATTTGAATGTCTAATCATGGTAAGGTCTACAGTCATTAGGTCATCACCTAATGGTCGACAATGACAATGTCGTCATGGACAAATGGTTGACACAAGAAAGGTCGACACATGAAAAGGTTCACATTGTTTTTTGAACTGTTTTTTTATTTTATTCCCGTAACTTAACCAGGATCTCAAATTAGTGTTCTACTTCCCCTTGCATGGCTAGCTTCCTTTGCCATTCTGCGTGTAAGGATGCCCTGATGTGTGTGGCACAGGAAACTTTTCCCCTGCATAGTTCACGTGGCTTGCGAAGTCTGAAAGAATCCAAAAATGTATTGTTTAATTCAAAAAGACATGTCAACCTTTCATGTGTTGACCGTTTCTCCTTGTCGACCACGGCAATGTCAACCATTACTTGTCGACCTAATTAGTGTCACCCGTCACTTACTCAACCATCTTATCAGATAACTTTTATAAGACATACTTTCGTGGTAATTAGTAATGTCTAAACTTAAAAATCTGTGCACATTGTACATTTAGAATAATGACATAAAGCAAATTGTCTAGGTCTACTCAACACTAGCTGTGAATAATGTCACCTTTGAGGGTCATTGCATATATTGATTGAATTTTTCAAAAATAATGGTTTTGCCCTCTGGATATGCAGTAGATTTTTTAAGTTATGGGTACTGTGTGCGAAAATCAGTCTGCTACCAGTATAATGACATCTAAATCCCAATGTTAAGTAATATCAAAAACATGTACTGAGTGGCGTAACTACCAAGGGTGCTGCAGCTCTGATGCCCGAGTTGCTTCCAGGGCTAACTGCTCCAACTGCACTCAGTCATGAACTGCCTCCATGTGCAGCTGCCACCCCCTTCTCCCTCGTCCATGTTGGTGTAACATGCCCCGCAGTTATTAGCAGCCCCCTTCCCTGCCGGCTGAATATATGCAAAGATTGTAGAGGGGGAAGCGTGGGCCCTTTATGTACAGCTTCAATAGTCCTGGTTGCCACAGCTAGTACTGGGAATAATATGTATTTTTGGTACGTTATTTATTTTCGTGATGTGCCTGCCCCTAACAGCAACCTCTGCTGTCTTCTGGTGTGACGGGTAAGGTATCTCCGGCCTGTACTCCCCCTCTCTCTCTCCAGGACAGTATCACACTGTTTCAAAGAGTGAATCTCCCCCTGATTATGTCCCCCCTCTCTCTCACCATACTGGACAACGCCTCTCTTTCTCACTCTTTGACAAATGGGGGGTAATTCAGACAACCTTGGTCCAGCTGCGTTTTTTGTAGTCTGCAATTTTATGAGGAGTGCGACCGCGCACCCTCGGAGACCATTGAGATTGCTAAAGTATTTAAGGGCTTCGATAGCCTCTGCCGGATTGACAGGCAGAGGCGTTTGTGAGGCTGGAGAGGCCATGCAAATTTGGTTTTGACGCCGTCGGTGGGGAGTGGTCCTGACTGCGCAGGTGTGTTGGTACAGTTGGGGGGGGCAGGCCACACCGGGCGCATGACATCAAACGCAGCCAATGTGACGTGGTACACGGTGTGTAGCTGCCTGCCAGTGCTCATGAGCTGCGTAGGCAGGTAGCTACTCGGCGGGTTATAATGCTTTGCCACCATGTGAAGCGTTTTCACATGGGCAGGAGTTGGGGGAGGCTAAATCATACATGTGGTGTGGACTTGACCTATGCTGCGCGTCCCCCCACATCTATTAAATTGTTTGTATATGCGCAAAATTTAACACAGCTCCATTCAGATCTGAATTAGGTACAGTGCCTATCACCTACCTCTGTCCTTTATTCATCCCTATTCGCTGATGGCAGTAGTTTGTGCAGTTGACACCGCACTGGAGTATGTGCAGAACACAATCTGACTGTCAGTGGTGGGTGGGACTTCCCAGGTAGATTGTGGTCCCCGCCTACTATATCATTCACAACTCGAAATTTTTATCCATGCAGTGACTTAAAGCAGGACATGTTCATTTTTGTTCTGTTCAAATAGGCTATGAGTTAGGCTAGTCTGTGTCCAAACTTGTCTACATTGCCACAACCGGAATGCCAGTGGTTGAACTTTTGTCCGCTGGCATCATGGTTCAGAACAATCTAAAAGCATAATTAATCTTGTAAGAACGAGTCCTTCGAAAAAAAACTCCCACCATGCTAGCATTAATTTTGTCTGTCCACTTTCAGCTATATGAAATACTTCCTTCACACATATAATTTACTTATGCTGGGTGGTGAATTTTAAGATATCCCCCAGCGTCACCAATTTTTGGATGAAGCAATTCCTGGACACACTCCTAATTTTTAAGTCTTACATAGCTTTACCTTTTTGCAAAATTCTTAAATATGCAATGAGACTACCTATAAAATTAGTCCAAAGTTAGTGAGCCAGGATATTAGCACCAATCATATTCTAAAATATAAGCAATCTTTTATGGATAGCTATATACAGTTTAATTTGTAAGATGTACATTACACTAATCATTTCTAAAACTAATAGGCGACTCAGGATATGGCTGCAGTACTTGGCTGTTAATCCCACTTTCAAATCCAAGCACAAGAGCTGAGAGGAAATATAATCGTGCCCATGTGTCCACTCAAGGTATTATAGAAAGGACTTTCGGAATATTGAAATCTAGATTCAGATGTTTGTTAAAATACGGTGGTGCATTGCAGTACTCTGCAGAAACGGTTAGCAAAGTTTTCACAGTATGTTGTGTACTTCACAACCTTTGTCTAGACTACAATATTGAATTTGAATCTGTTGACAAGCCACCAGCCAGAGCTACCTCAGGAGATATTGTGGAAATTGTATCGTCTACTGTTCAAGGCAGATGTATTAGAGCAGTTAATTAACGCCTATTTTTCTTTATAAAGATGACGGTTGCTGGTGGGTTTATGGGAATGGCCCTAGAATTTAGGCAGACCTATTTCTGAAATATATGTTTTAAAAGGCAGTGAATCCCAAAGTAAGTATTAAATTTGTGCATTTTAACAAATGTAACTACAAGCTACATAGTTAATTTTTTTGTAACCGTTCTAACTAGTTGCTAACATGAGTTCTAAAATTACTTGTTAGTCTAAAATTTATGCATAAAGTGTTTTGTTGTAAAATCTACATTTAAAAATCCCAAAATTATTCCATTTATATAAAAAAATTGAATTTTTGTGTTAACCTGATTATTTTTTCAGCATTTTAAGGAATACATGACAGAGGATTAAGATGCTTCATGGCTTGTACAGTTTTTAAAAAGGTCCACAATAAATGCCAGCCAAACAAGGCCTAAATGTCATGTAAGGGGCTGTGTTTGAAAAAGGTCAGTAAGGAGCTGATTAGCTGGTACTGTACTCTCCATTTTTTCACTTACCAAACCAGTGGCGTCAGAAGGCGGGTGCTGTGTGTTACATTTATTTAAAAAAAATTTTTTTACATTTGTTAATCTTTCCTAATATGAACAAAGAGACATTCAAAAATACAAAAACGTATTGATAAAACCTTTTGTTTTTATTTTTTTTAAATGGTTTATTAACATTTGGATAACATAATACCGTGAAAGGTAACACAGATTTTAAAGTAAAGCAATACCTTGATAACAGTTACTAAAGTCATTTTTTTCCACACGCTTGTTCAAAGGTGAATTATTAAACATGCACGACCTTAAACATGGGCCGACATGCAAAAAATTAGGTATATTAATCTCAACTATGTTAACCTCCTCAGCTGCTAATAAAAGACTGATTAAACAATGGTTTCCATTAAAAGTTATAGACGATTCCACAAATGATGTAAAATGGGATCACTTCGAAGGCTTGTCAAAAAGGTCAACTATATGGCCTCCTTTTTACAAATTTGCAAAAGTAAAGATGTATTAGCCACTGTGCACCTGGTTAGTATGTGTAAACTGCTGTATAGTCTCCGGCTATCTGTGCTGGGGTTATGCTCACCCTGTGAACTGAAGGCATGGTAACGGTTTAATTGTGTGCTGAGTTACCTTCAAACAACCCACATTGAGATATTACTAAGACCGCTGCTTTTTAAAGGTTTAGCATTTGACATAATAATTCTCGCATATACGCCTTCAATTTACAAACTATATATATATCTAGATATAGATATTAATCCAAAATTATATATATTAATTGGTTTCTTTTGGGACATATATAGTTCTAGATCTGGTGTACAGTGCAAAGGAAGCCTGTTATGAATTTAAACTCAAATGGTTGAGAAGAAAGAGAGGATAAAGGTAGTTATAGGCCCTACACATTGCGCAATCCGGCGCCGAGCTGCCCGATGGCGAATATGGCCGATGGGCGACCAGGTGGGGGGGGGGGGGTAGGTGACGGGAGGACTGAAGTTTCTTCACTCTCCCCGTCACCTTGCTCCATAGCAGGTTAGGCATATAGTGATGAATAAGTGCGTAGCCGCGCATCATTAAACGGTTTTGCCTCCAGACTGCAAGATATAAATGGTATCTAGTTCATATATTTAACTAATATCGCGCAGTGTGTAGGGCCCATTAGAGTAGGAATTCAACCTAATAAGATTTTTCCAAAAAATATAGTATTTGTAAATTTTTCTAATAAAAATATACATCCTTTGTATTGCAAAGTAAAGGGTTGGGTGTTAACTAATTTAAGTTATAATTTATGAACAATGCTTTTGAAAATGTAAAGCAGCCGCTCGATTCTAAAAAGGCTAACAAATACATGCCCTAAGTGCTGCTGTCTCCTGGAAGGTAAAAATATATTCCGGCCTTATTCATGAGCAGTATTAATAAACTCACGATACGGTCCCCTTTCCAAAATATATAAAAACCTGGATCACTTTAAATTTTTAAAGCACATTTTGGTTTTCAATGTTAGTGCTCCTTCCGCCCCTCCACCAGAGCATTTCAAAAGAATATCTTATTTATCTTGAACATTTTAGTAATTAACAGAATCGGAATGGGTGGTTTCATGTAAAATGTAGCAACAGATAAATAAAACAGTCATATTTGGTTCATCAAACAAATGATACCTTAAGCAGAGCATAACCAGAATTTTTAACTATCCTTTGAACGGGCCCTTGTCATACTATGTGATCCTAATGGCTCATCCTGCTATGTTGAATGCTTTGTCAATTAGATAATTATTAACGAATTTGCAAAGAAGATTTTTAACTTAAAAAATTTCAAAACCTCCTCAAAAATGGTTTTCTGGGTAAACTTTAAAACGTTTGTTCCAAACTCGGCAAGTAACATTTTAAACTGTCAAACGTAATGTGAAAAATACACGGCTCTTTGTTCTTATCTTCGATTTCAAAATTGCCTCAGTGACTGATTTTCATTTGGCAAACTCTCCATCATTCTTCTCTGTTGCTAGGCTAAATATTCTGTAAAACACATAAGACCATCATTGCAACTTTTTACACCTCGAAAAAGTGTAACATATATGTCATCTAGAATCTGATTAGATAAAGTTTTTGGGAGCAAGAAAAGTGTCTACATTTTTGGTGGGAATATGTAGATATTAGAGGTGATGCGATCCCCAAAATAAAGTAGAGCTGACTTTGCGTGGTAAGCTCCATTAGATTATCTATGACTGCTATCCGCTTTTAAGCCTTGACTCGGGGAAAATTGGCAATAGATTAATGGCGTTTTCCAATTATGTTCTTAATGAACAGACATATGAGCCTGGGGTAATACCACAACTAACATGGTGGATCATGCAATGGTGTCTATCTTTGCTCGAAGCACGCCTGTTAGGCCAAGGTGCGAGAATACCAGGGTGCAATCTTGTTTTGTGACCACATGTAATATTAGTGTAGTTTATATTTAGCCTTAACAGTTTCAAAATTACATCTTGTTCTTGTTCAGAATCTGTCCCCCTTTTCTAACATTGTGTACGGAGTCTGTCTGCACCATAGACAAACACACAGTCTCTTCGGCATTGGGCGGGGTATAGTGAGTGAATAGCAGAGTTTCATGTAAACCTGAAGTGTTTACCCGCCTTGTGCCACGGAAACTAGCCATAATGCCCCCCACCCCTATATTCATTTTGAATAAAATACAACCTAGACTTAAAATTTTTTTTAGAAAGTACTCCTTGGTGTGTAATGAGAAAAAAAAATAAACCAGCGAGTGAGGTATTTGTAAATATAAAGTCAAAAGAGTAAGATCTATGCAAAACAATTAACTTAGGCCCACATTCAGACCTGAAAGCAGCAGCAGAATACTGAGCAATTGGACAAAGTCATGTAGCATTGCAGGTGGTGCAAGTTTAAAATGTGTTTTGAGAGTTAAATTTGAGTGAAGAGTGTACAAACTGAATTTGGAATTTCAAAGTAAAAATGAAGCTGACAGTATTTACCCTAATACTGAAAAACAAACAAACACCCATATCAAAAACTATCTGCACATGTAAGATCTGCACCCCACCCCCTTAAGTGAACATGATTTTGCTCATTAGCTCACAAAATTTCAGCAACAATAAGGCCTACTTCCGTTCCTAATAGCACCAGATAGTTTCTATAAAACCTCGCAGGACTTACTTTTTTCAAACAAAGAAACGTAACTTGAGGAGTCACCACACACGACAATACCAATGCACGTGGGTAGGGTTGGCAGGGTGCAATAATTTTAAAACTTACTGTTCACGTAAATTAAAATAGTTGCATAGTTGTGTGTAATATTTCAAACAAAAATGTTTAAGCCAAAAAAAATCCCAACTCAGATGTGAAGTGGATGAATAAGATTTGAACTTCAAAATAAACATTATGTGGAATCTATTAGGAAACTTTTTGGGGTATTTTAAATATATTCTTTTATGATAAACCAAAACATTTTTTTATTAGAATAAAATAGATTACATTCAAGGCTTTTTAAAGTTGCACGAGGGTCTTCGAGGTGGACTTTGTTTGTGACTGTTGGCTCTCTTTCCCGACTCGCGCACAGATTTCTTGAAGTGTTTGGTCTCCATTACATGGTTGCCAACGTTGTCATCAGCCAGAGTTGTTAACTCTGGAGAGTTTTCCCGTTGAAATTTATCAGGCATTTTTTCGGTGTCGATTTTGGAAGCACTAACATGAACCTTTATATTGGATCGTTGATGTCTCTACTGGGGTTTGAAAATTCAACAATAGCAATATCCGAATCAGAACTTAGCGCTTATATCCTTTCTTTTTGCCCTTCGTGCCTTATCCATGACATCCTCATCTTCTGATTGATAAGTATCAATTTGAAAAACAGAATCACCCGAAGCAATACTTGATTGATGGGGGGGGATTTTTTGAGGTCGAAGCAGATTCCAGTATGTCCTGATAAGCTGTAACATGAAAATATCACACTTCTTTAACTTTCTGGTAAATAAATAGATTATTAATAACCAACTAAACACCGATTATACATTCTGCATATCGCTACTAATGCCTTCTGCTTTTAGTACTCTGATACTTCTTTGTTATGTTATTTTTACGTGGCTTCATCATCTTTTTTTGCACAATTCTTTAATGTAAATTATTTAACACAGGCATCTGTAGCTGTTGGAATTTTTAATTAGAGAATGCAGACGGTCAATAATCAATTTGTTACAATGTTTGACGGGTCTATAGACTTTAGAAAAAAGGTGTTTCTGCTAGTTTCCTAAATAACGATGTATAACCTTTTTTTTTCAAACCAGATTAAATCCAAATGTTTTAGCAATTAAATGGTTAAGTTTTAAAGTGCTTAAAACATAGTTTGGTGCAATGTTTACTTACCCTCAGTATCCTCGGTGTTAGGTATAGGTGTTGTTCTAATATTTTTGGATGGCCATACGCGTGGTTCTAATTTTTTCTTCATTTTGGAATCATTTTTGGTATGCTTAGCAAGTGAAACTTTTTTCACCTTTTTGGAAATATCTGAAAACAGATTAGGTGTAACAATTAAAAAAAAACACACAGTAAAAAAAGGAATCTAGACTTTAACATTAATTCATTGATTCAGAATCCACTGGTGGACACTGGAACACATCATACATCTGGGGTGTGAAGTATGCAACCCGAAGACGGCACAATATAATATTTCAATTATGCGCAGCCGGCTACTCCCACGTTTAGTTTCTTTATCTCTTAGTTTGAAACATTGAACAGAGAAAGGAGGGATCATGAAAACATACAGTAGCAATATGGAGAGTTAATAACCGTTTTAAAAATTCCACTAGCAAACATAATTCTTAATTAATAAATGAAACTGTTAAAATATTACATTTAAATAGTGCACGCAGGCTGCACGCACCAAAGCGGTATCCCAGTGTTCCATGAGTGGATCTCGATAAATGGATTTTAGATTCTTAGGTTCTTGGACTCAAGGGCCACGTTATCAAACAAAGATGGCACAGAACAGGGTGTACAAATGGCCCTTTTGACAAAATATGTTCTCTCTCTGAGACAGTATCCAAGGTTTCAACACCAGGGACATTAAGGGGGAGGAGGCACAAATATTAATATTTAATCTTGCATTGTTCCACCTTCAATCTGCATACATTCACACCCTAGCTGTAAGTAGTGTTCCAGTATCCCCAGTTGATGAAAGAAATTTAGTTTTAGAATAATTAGTTTAAAATATTTAATAAAGAAAATTAACCTTCAGGCTTCACAATAGGCTCAGTGTCAATAGCTCCAGGAATGCCTGTGACGGCTGCAGGCGCAAAGTGGTTCCTTAATTTTTTTTCCCAGTCTATAAACTGAATTTTTACTGGCTCACCAGCACCTATTTTCTTCCTGTGTAGTTTTATTAGTGACATCTTTCTCTTGACAGTTAGTTTGCAATCCGAGTACCGTTTCTTGCAGATGTAAGCACTTTGAGGTATTTTTCCAACAGCCGATACCTCATGGGCTATTCTTCACCCTCCAATTTTACCAAAAAGGATTTTGTACTTGTGCAAGACACCTTCGACTAACACCTCGTTCTCTGCCTGGGTAAGCCGTGGGGATCTTTTTATTTTAGACTTCTTTTTTTGGCCAGGTTCTTTTTCGTCCTCTAATTCTCGCAAGAATTTTCCTCGGGAGATGTTATTTCTTCATCCTCCACATCTGAATTCCTAATAATTTTAGGATCTAAAAACAATAAAAAATATACTTGTAAAAGTCTTATAAAAAAGGAAAAATGTATTTTATAATTTTTTTAAATTTTAGAAAAACTATTTGGATACTATTTAAATACAGATAAAAAGGCATAAACACACTTTATTTAAAAAAAAAAGATTTATGTTAAGAAATGAACGTTGTTAAATCTCTTTCTGCGAGGTACACTGGATTCCACAGGGAATAACATTGGGGTGTAGAGTAGGATCTTGATCCGAGGCACCAACAGGCTAAAAGCTTTGACTGTTCCCAATATGCTCAGCACCGCCTCCCCTATAACCCCACCTTCGTGCACAGGAGCTCAGTTTTGTACACCAGTCCAATGCAGTAGCCGGCAATTGAGACGACAATCATTATTAGCCACGTACACCAAATTCTCACAACAGGAGGAGGGACCAGCGGCTAAGATATGTGCTTCTGGGAGGGCGACAGAAATATTTAACAACGGTAACTTCTTACCACAAATCTGCTTTTCTGCATTGCATTGTATTTTCATTCCCAGTAAACAATCTCATTGGGACAGTTTCAGGTATTATTTAAGTTAAGGGGAAAAAAAAGCACAAAAACAGTAGAGTCATTAGCTTGATGATGTGCTGTAGAGGTTCCATGTACATAGCTTTTAACATGAATTTGTGCAAGTTGGCGATTATGTGGAGTCCCAACATGTGCAGGTGGGACATCATCCTCGCCTTGACCTTATTGAACACCCACAGAGCTGTTGAGAGGTTAAAGGTTAAGGCCTAAAACCAGAATTTGTCATCCGATATGGCGTACCTAAAGGTAAGCCCGATGAGGGGGCAACATGTGTAAGTTGAAGATTTGCTTCCTTAACATAACGCGTAGGCACAAACTCCACCACCTCTAGGCCTGACACCACTGCCTTTTTCGACTTGTTTTTGAACATCCATACATCCAGGTACAAGGACTTAAGGATCTTGATGGCTGGCTCCAAAGCGACTGGTTTGGCATCGTCAGGATGACTGGTTTAAAAAAAAACCTGGAACGGAAAATGTACTGGAACCAACTTTCCCATCTGACAAAGTTTTAAACAAACCTCTTGCAAGGTTTCTTTCGCCATGGGTGAAGCTGGTAGGCCTCAGCGGAAACATATTTGTGGAGGAAGTGCCTGAATTATCAGCCAATATCCTATGAAAATGTGGACCCTAACCCAAAGTAGCCGGCAGGGGTTCGCCCACACGTGGGTCAAGTATAGAAATTGAAAAACATCCTGAAAAAGTTTAAGCTGGTGGGGGCAACAGTCACGCAGAGGATTTAATTGCAAGTGTACCAGTGGTTTGGATCAGGCATGCAGTAACTGCAGTTTTACCGTACCTAACACGAGAAGCTTAGGAAGTAGTGTTGAACCATCGGCCACTGACCATTGCCACAGAACAGGCATAGAAGCAGAATACTGAGTAAGAACGGTTGACAGGTGGCGCAACCAATTGCAGAAAGGTAAAAAAATTCTACCGTTTAATGAGAAATGCAATTTTTATTCAATTCCCTAATCACGGATTCAGCTGTAAAGCAAGGATTTTCTAAAATCTTTTTGAAATCAGTGTCCCCTGACCAATGACGTAAGCACAGAGTGATACTGTCCGAAGCCCACATAACAGTAGTGCAGACATTAAACTTACCCAATTCTATTATAGCCTCACTCCTAAAATTTACAGCACTCTGTATGTGTTGCAGGTCAGTAATGAACTGATGCTTGAGCTGTGTGTCCTAATCATCATTAATAAAATTTTAAGAACACTGGACTTATGCCCTTGTGTTTCATCCACAAACTTCTAGATGAATGTTTAGCAACAACCAGGAGTTGGTGAAATGTGTACCTGTGGAACTAATGAGCAAATAACACACATGGGTTACAATGAAGAAGTATGGGTAGAGTTACAAACAGTACACTTTACTTTGTCCGCTGATATGATGTACACAATGCTAATCTAAGGATGACACATTGAAACACCTCAATACAGATCATAATGAATCCCAAGGGTTACACAGAGAAAACAGAAACCAGCACACAAACATAGCAGCGCAGTCTGTTTTTAAAATACGTCTTTAACATTATCTTATGTGCAGCGGCACAATTGATCATGTTCTTACCCATTACTATAACACCCTAACCCCCAAGCACCAGTACAGAGTCTGTAACAGCATGTATCCTTGGAGGAGCAGCGTTCATTCAGCATTGTAATCCACAGTTTTGGGAAATATCTCCTTCCCGCCTTTGGTTTAGCTCCCCCGGAAGACCCGACACCGTATTGGAATGCATTCACACTTAAAGTTATACTGGCTGAAGAATTGAAATACTGCAAACATAATGCCTTTGAACAGAAGCTCAACACCCTGTGGTGTTTAGGTCTCTGCTGACTCATTGTTGTCTGCGCCAACCACCATCGCTCGTGGCCTGAGACTGACGTGTCCAATGCCGCTAAAGCACACCGAGGACCAGCTACCCGGGACCTCGGTGTCAAAAAACTCAACATATTCAACTCTTCAGCATTCATTATAGGGTGAAGGCTAGCTGTCTGTGTGGACCCACATAGTGTGGTGTGTGAAAAAGCTCCTCTGGAGCTCAGTGTCCTGTCAGCTGAGATTACAATCAATGAATCCCCTAAAAAGGTAGTTTTCATTTCCCCACAAAATAAAATGAACCAGGTAGTATGGTAGTCAATCAGTGTTACGTGAAAAGATGTAACTATTACACAAAATAAATAAGACTCACTGGATGGTCCTGAGAAAGGCAGCCTACATATTGGACACATTTTGCAAAAATGAGAACAAAAAAGAAACTTTAAGTTTAGGGTGGTTAAATCAAAGGTGGATACCTCCTTTAGTGGACAAGTGAGACAATGTCTACACTACAGATCATTCACAAAGGGATTTCAGAAACAGAGTGTGGATTGCACTCCTAACACAGCAACCCATCTTGCATTGCCACATGGCTAAATGACTACAAGTTTTTATGATTAGCCAAAAAAAATGTGCGCAATTAAAAGACAAGGTTCTTATGGAATCTGTAGTGGGGCATCCACAATCAGAATAAATAGACATTGAGGGCTAATAAAAAAAAAAATTTGGCTTACTAACTGCCTGGAGCTAGGTGCAACCATCCGGACACCAGTGAAATTGTCTTCTAAAACTGCAAAAAAAAAATTAAGCACGGTGGCCAACAAAAAATCTAGGCAGTGTCTGATATCATAAACACATCTGGAGAAGTGACGGTACGCTGCACGTTTACAGAAAGTAAAAATGGCGCTAAGTGTGGAAAATAACACTTCTGGAAGTTGATAAGCACCACTCTGTAATATAAACAGTTATGCATTTTAAATCGACCTAAGCCCTATGGACTTCTGACGGTTGCCTCAAGGGCCTTGCCGTGAGTGATAGGCATACAAGTCCAGGTACAGAGAATGAAATGTTAGCTAAATGTTAAATATATAAGAACAGTAAACATGTATGGGTTGCCATTTTAAGACATCTATAAATACAACCTTGCATGTAAATGATTTGTCATATGGAAAAGAGTAGAAAAATTACCTTTGTTTTTTGCAGACATCGCTGGCAAAAATATAATTGTTTAAGAGAAAGACTTCTCGTTTAGTCCTTTCTACAACAAGTAATAGATCGCAAAAACAGTCTAAAATAAAATAAAAAAATTATAAATATTTCATCTTAAACACACAATTTAATTTAAAAAAATTAAGAAAAGAAACCTTACAAATGATGGAACAGCATGACTTCAATAACCAATTGCGTTATCAAGTGGAATTACTCATTAAGCTGTAAAATGACTATCACTTTTAATAATTAAACCTGCTATGTACCTCATGAAGAATTTGTCTTATAAACTTTGGCACAATATATATCCTTTAAATAGTTTTAAATGGAAACACAGGCGTGACCATGCTGGATTACACAAAGAGGGGACGTGAAGTGGGTAACCAGATAAGTTAACAGTTTAATATTCAGACTTCTGGGTCACCTAACATGCCAAACCACGACACCCACCGATAGTCATAGAAACATAGAATTTGACGGCAGATAAGAACCACTTGGCCCATCTAGTCTGCTCCTTTTTTTATCCTTTAGGCAATCTCAACCCTTTTTGAACCTTAATTCTTTGTAAGGATATTCATATGCCTATCCTAAGCATGTTTAAATTGCTCTACAGTCTTAGCCTCTACCACCTCTCATGGGAGGCTATTCCACTTATCTACTACCCTTTCTGTGAAGTAATTTTTCCTTAAGTTTCCCCTGAACCCCCCCCCCCCCCCCCCTCCAGTCTCAGTGTATGTCCTCGAGTTCTAAAACTATCATGTCCCCCATTTCCCTTCTCTCCTCCAAACTATACATGTTAAGATCTTTTAGCCTTTCAGGGTAAGTTTTGTGATATAGGCCATGCACCATTTTAGTTGCCCTTCTTTGTACACTCTCTAATGTATAAATATCCTTCTGGAGATATGGTCTCCAGAACTGGACACAGTATTCCAGATGGGACCGCACCAATGACCTATACAGTGGCATTATCACTTTTTTCCTGCTACTGATTCCTCTCCCTATGCAACCAAGCATCTGACTTGCCTTTCTCTTTGCTTTGTTGCATTGCTTTCCTGCCTTCAAGTCACTTGAAACAGTGACTCCTAAATCCCTTTCCTCCTCAGTAGTTTCCATTATAGTACCCTTGATACTATATTTAGCCTTTAGGTTTTTTGAGACCCAAGTGCATGATTTTGCATTTTTTAGCATTAAACTGTAGTTGCCACGTTCTTGACCATTTCTCAAGCCTACCTAGGTCATCAATCATTTATTTTACCCCTTCCGGTGTGTCTACCCTGTTGCATATCTTTGTATCATCTGCAAAAAGGCATACCTTCCCCTCAATACCATCTGCAATGTCACAAACAAAGATATTAAAGAGAACTGGACCAAGTACAGATCCCTGGGGTACTCCACTGGAAACATTTCCCTCCATAGATTGCACTCCATTAACTACAACTGTCTGTTTCCTATCCTGCAACCAGGTTCTTATCCATTTAACTTTTTTATAATCTACCCCCATGCTTTCAAGTTTATTTACCAGTCTGCGATGTGGGACAGTGTCAAATGCCTTACTAAAGTCTAGATATGCTACATCTACAGCTCCCCCTTAATCTATTATTTTTGTCACAGAGTCAAATAAGTCAATAAGATTTGTTAGGCATGATCTCCCACCAGTAAATTCATGCTGTTTTGGATCCTGTAAGTTGTTTGATTTAAGATATTCCACAACTCTTTATTTTAATAGTTTTTCCATTACTTTCCCTACTACTGATGTAAGGCTTACTGGTCTGTAGTTACTTGCTTCTTCCCTGTTTCCACTTTTGTGCAGTGGAACTACATTTGCTCTTTTCCAGTCCTCTGGAATAGCACCTGTATTTAGTGACTGGTTAAATCATTCTGTTAAAGGTATAACCAGCACATATTTTAGCTCTTTGAGTATCCTTGGGTGTATCCCATCTGGTCCCATTGATTTATCCACTTTTAAATTTGAAAGTTCTGCTAGGACCTTCTCCTCTGTTAATGTACTTTCATCTACCTTATTTTTATGAATGTCCTTGCAACTTAACTGTTGCCCCATCCCTTCTTCTGTAGTAAATACTGAGCAAAAATAACTATTTAGGTGATCTGCTATTGCCTTGTCTCACTCCACCAAATGCTTACTCTCTGTCTTAAGTCTTATTGTTCCTCCATTTGATTTTCTCCTTTCACTTATATACTTTAAAAAAAGTTTTGCCCCCTTTACTGACTGGGCCATTTTCTCCTCAGCTTCTGCTTTTGCACGTCTAATCACTTTCTCAGCATCCTTCCATCTGTCAAGATACACCTCTTTGTCGTTATTATTTTGAGTCTGTTTGTATTTCCTAAAAGCCATCTTTTTTGCTTTCACACTAGTTGATACTTCTTTTGTGAACCACACTGGCTTCCTTTTCCTGGTGCTTTTCCTAACCATTTTGATACAAAGGTCAGTTGCACTTAGTATTGCACTTTTCAGTTTTTCCCACCTCTCCTGCACTCCTTCCAAGTTCCTCCAGTCCACCAAAGAATCACTTAAACATCTCCCCATTTTTGCAAAGTCAGCATTTCTAAAATCCAACACCTTTGTTTTTGTGTGACAGGAGTTGGATCCTGTCTTTATATTAAACCATACTGCTTGATGATCACTGGATCCCAGGTGCTCACCCACATATATGTCGGATATCCTATCACCATTTAAATCTAATATTGAGTCTTTGCGAGTCGGCTCCCTCACCAATTGCTTGAGAGATGCTCCCTGTAAGGAATGTAGAAATTTGCCACTTGTAGCTGAACTTGCAAAAGACCCCTCCCAATTTACATCAGGTAAATTAAAGTCTCCCATGATTATGACTTCTCCCTTTAAAGCCATTTTAGTGATGTCCAACAAAAGGTTCCTGTCCAAATCCTGCCCCTGGCCTGGTGGTCTATAGATCACTCCAATGTGAATAATGTCCTTCTCCCTGGTTTCTATGGTGACCCAAAGGGCCTCAGTTTTGTCTTCAATATTTTGTATTAAAGTAGCATTTATGCTTTTTTTCACATACATTGCTACCCCTCCTCCTACAGTATTCTTCCTATTCTATCCTTTCTAAATAAATTGTATCCTGGTATAGATATGTCCCAGTCATGATTCTCATTGCACCATGACTCTGTAATTGCCACAAAATCCAGGTTATCCCTTGTCATTATCACAATTAGCTCTGGAATTTTGTCTCGTAAGCTCCTAGCATTAGCACACATAGCTTTAAGAATTTTGTCTGAGCATTTGTAATTAGTAGCCATGTCTAGACCGTACAACATAAATGACAAGTTTAAAGTTGAAATTACCTGTTTGGGGATGTTGCTCAGTGTTTGTTTGTTTTTTTGTTTGTTTTTTACTAATCAGGAATCACATTCTGCCCTATACACCACAACTACTCCTCAATAGTACACCAGACCACAATGGCCAAATGATCAAAGGAGGTAAACACCAGAGAGCATGCAATAATAAACTATGTTTCACTGTGCAGCTTCCCCACACATGCAATGCCAATTACAAGCCAATCATGACATCAAAAAACATACATGAGTTTACATAAGAGAGAGCTGTAGTGAGCAGATTGGGGATGCCTTTTCATAGTTTAAAAAGACAGATAATATTGGTACAGGTGAGAATTCAGCTGTTTTTGGTAAGCTATAGACAAAAATTTGAGTAGTTGCGGATGAAGTGGAAAGGTCTTGCAGTGTTCCTATCACAGATTTAAGTTATAAGTGTCTGGGTTACTCAGGCTGGAGTAGTTTGATGTGTAGAGGAATTGGACTCAGATTTGTTTGAAAGCTGTCCTTTAGTGGTCCTGATTGTGGATTGATTGTTGTCCTACTGTTTACCTTCGGTTTAACGTCGGTGTAACGTCGACATTATGTTTAAACTTGTAGTTATCCTTTGAATAATGTCCTTTGAAGTAATGGCCAACAAGCCTACAGGCCAAGCCTCCTTAATGCTCTTTAAGTAAGAGACCAAGCATGTGAATACACTGATTACACCCAACTCCAATGATTCCTCCCCCAGCAATGGCTAGTAATAAAACAGTTTAAAGAAAACAAACTAACATACCAACCACTGAGATTTATCAGCATCTTGCCCTCATACCTATACTCAGGAGATAACATTCCAATTTATCAATAGCAACCCATCATATACATAAGCAATCTAATAAAAAAGCAGATTCCTTATGCCTATAGCAATGCTATCATTCTTAATACCCAATTTGCTATTTAGTAATTCAGTGCAATCAGTAGTGATAATCTGCAGCTCTCATTTTCAATAGACCTAGATAAGTATATATAGGTAAGTACATAATACCAATGTTCAGGATAATGGCGTCTGTAAGCAGACACCGGCAGTGCCACCAGGGAAGCAGAAGGGACTTTGACACATTAATGCCCCCAATGCAGAGAAGCGTCTAGAAGTCAGGCCCAGTAATATCACCTTCTTTCACATAAGGGGCTAGATGCACCATCGCTTTGAAAGTGATAAAATGGTGAGTTAAAAAGTACTAACCAATCAGGTCCTACCTGCCATTTTTCAAACACAGCCTGTGACATGGCAGTTAGGAAGCTGATTGGCTGGTACGTTATCACTCTTTACACATCTCCACTTTAATACTTTTCAGAATATTTTTTTTCTATATTATATATTTTTCAGAGTATTTTCCTTTTGCAGTCATCAAAGGTTCAAACAAGGAAGGCCATAGAAAATCTATCAACATACAAAATCCAAAGTGCCGTGGAGCGACAAAATGGAAGTTGTGTATGAATAACTCCCTGATGGAAAGACTAAAGCTCCGGCAACACTGTCAACTACTCTGTGATTAAAAATTGAGAGTGCTTAGATCAGGATCATTATGCAACCCAGACATAATCCCTTATACATACCTGCTTCATGAAAACATAAGAATAGACCAAAGTTGAAGTTAAGAGGTGGGTATGTGTGTTCCTCGCACCAAATTACATATCCTCTCCAGATATGATGAATGTGTTATGAAGTTTCATGCATTACGGCATGAACCATGCTTGGTGCAACCATATTGAAAAATCCTTGGTGAACTATGAGGTTCTGCTCAACAGACACACTGTTAAAAGAAGTCAACGTAAGTCCGAGTAGACGAATGGACCTAGATGAGGGAGATCTTTTGACAAAGCCAGAGCCCAAGGTTCTGCGAGGTACATTTACTGAAAATCTGTGTGCAAAACCCACCAAGGCCTGTCAGACAAAAACAGATATGCCTGTACTCCATGATTCATGTTTCGAAAGTGCAAGCTCAGGAGCAATGAAATTGAAAGAAACAGGTAAATCAAATGGTAAGGCAAGGGCGACGTTATGTCATCTACTGCCCTTGCCTGAGGGGCCCAGGTTCTGTTGCCAAACCAGCAAAGGTTTAAGTTGGGATGAGAAGCCATCATGTCTATCTGTGGGCTTCACCACATGAGGGTGATCTGCAATAAAACCTGTTGGCTGACACCACACTCTCCCTGGTGGAAATCGTGACAACTCAGGAAAAGTTATTCCAAGTAGTCCATCCCTAGAATGAAGATAGAATACATTGCTCTGGCGTTGCTTTCGGCCAAGATAAATAATTTTCAAATTTCTCGCATACAGGCTCAGTATTTTGACAATTTATGTACGCCACAGCCGTGACGTCCTACTTGACCATGATCATCCAATCCTCGAGGAGAGGGAAGGCCTAAGGCTGAACATTGTGGATCGACCGGATTGCCAGATTTATGATGGGAAGAAGGTCTTCGTGGGCAGACCACCTGTCTTGAAACAGTGCCCCTTGGGTGTCACTCCCCATTCTCTCAGACTCACGTCCGTTGTGAGGAGGATACAATCCTGAATCCAGTAACTGCGAGCTTCAAATTGGATATGAGGGCTATAACCACCACAGGAGAGATAACCTGGCCTGAGATGACAGACATATTATCAGGTGATTCTGCAGATATGATCTGGAACACTTGATCATGAAGATCCAATTGAAATGTTCTAGCATGTAACCTTCCATACTGTATGGCCTCAAATGCAGCTACCATCCTACCCAATTATCTTATGCAAAGACGGATTGAATTCAACCCCCTAATCCTGTACCACTTCCTCAGAATCAGAGAGTAAATCAGGTAGCCCACGCTTAAGTGGTCAGGAACTAGGGAGGGTGGGAGGACTGTCATCTGTCTTGGCAGCCAGGTCAGCAACAGCCTGTTGCAGTGTCTGCTGCGCATTAGCAGTGAGTTGGGATGACATATCTGTCATCATAGTTTCGTGGCACCAAGCCAAGATGGGTCCTGAGCCTCCCCCCCAGTCTTCTCACTTTCTTGGGAAGATTGACTGCATTGTTCACAGTACAGGGAACCAGATGAAGGATTTACAATAGTAAGTCTGACCATACAGCATGGTAAGAATGAAACGTAGAAGTAAGAGGAGGACAGCACACTCACGTCTGTCTGAGTCATTACTTATGCAGGCTGATGTCATATAGCAATGTAGGTACCAGAATATATTGTCCAATAACAGATACTAAGTAGTGTACAATAGCGGCACAAGCCCTGTTTAACACCCCTGAACTGGTGACCTGTGTAACACAGAGTCCCAGGAGTAGCTGTGTGTTCTTCCAGATCCATCTGTAAGTACAGGAAGGCGCTAAAACTCCTATGGCCAGCCCAGTCTCCCTTCAGGGTGTAAAACATCACAGGAATGTTCTTATTCAAGTTTGCTGCCAGTGTATACAGAGTTGCTATATCGGGTCATCCCATGGAGGATCACGTATGCCGCCCCAGCGTGACGCCGGACCATTAACCTGTGGACCCCCCTAGCGGGGAAATTTTTTTGGACTAACCACTCTTCACACCCTCAGGCTACTGTCATGGGATTGTGGCATGCTGCAATTGCGTCTGCTAAGGCACAATGTCCGTAAGAAAAACAACCTCTAAGGACAGTGTACACGCAGTGGGAATGCAGCTCTGACGCCTCAAGAGCGGAGAGTCTCCCCCCCCCCCAAAACTGGCTGTAGGAGGAGGCATAGAGGGGAGGAGCAAACACACACATTTGAGGAATTTATAAGTGCCCCAGGTCCTCTAGAACCCATCTATACCCCATCATACTAAGTGTTACCCAGGATCCCTTATTGATGTTAGAGCAATTGCTTTGTGAAATGCAAGGGCGAGTGGTATGCACTGTAGACTGTAGTCGTTTCCAGGAAAAATAAAAAAAGTGCCTTACCAGGTTAGTGGCTGATAAAGCCAGCTAGGCACAAACAGTAAATTCCTCAGGTCGATGGAGTCGCAGATTCAGCAAGGTTCTTATTTGAAAATATCTGTAAAAGGAAAAAGAAAAAAACTAATCAAACACCAAGGGGTATATTTGATACAGAATTCTATCATTTATATAAGGTTTCTTTGCAAATAGCAGGAAACTGGAACCAGGATATGCTTTTCTGGGGTGCAAATGTACACTGATAAGCTGAATCAAAAAATGTTGATTCAGGACCGGCACAAGCCGCTAAGCATAGGGATGCAAAGCAGGAAGACGTCAGGGTTGGAGAGACGCTCTCCCTGGTGTGCATCCCCGCTGCTGCGCCTGGGCCCCCTGCTGCTGCCGGCAGCTGTGCCTGTCACACTGTTTGACAGACAGCGCCACCACCAGCATGAAGCTTCCGGCTACCACCCTGACAGTAGACCAGTGTCTATGTGTGTCCACCAAGGGGCAGAGCTACACGGGACCATGGACATGCTGTAGAGGAAGACAAAGTGGAATACAGAGCCGGCAGGCAAGATGGCGAGGTGGAGGAAAGTTAGTTAGAAAGTGTGTGTATCTACAGAACATGTGTATATGTACTGTGTACTATATGTGTGTTATGTATGTACAGTATGTGTGTGTATGTATACAGGTGTGTAGTGTATTTGTGCGACTGCAGCATAATGTGTGTCAGAGTCACTGGTACAGGGGGGCGTTACGTGTGTCAGCGTCACTGGTACAGGGGGGCGTTACGTGTGTCAGCGTCACTGGTACAGGGGGGCGTTACGTGTGTCAGCGTCACTGGTACAGGGGGGCATTACGTGTGTCAGCGTCACTGGCACAGGGAGCATTTTGTGTAAAATAATTATGTGCACTGTCACTTTGTAAAATATGGGTGGGCGCAAATTTGCAGGGGGGCAACGAAAACCATACAACCAGCATGGAGCATCGCATCCAGTGCTTGAAAACATTAGCAGACACCCGGTGCATGACACTAATAGCATGGTGCGTGACACCCAGGCGCATGTAACCATTAGCAGGGTGCATGACACCCTTTGCGTGTAACCATTAGCATGGAGCATGACACCCAGCGCATGACACCATTAGCATGACGCATGACACCCAGCACAGTAAACCATTAGCCTGGAGCATAACTCCCTTGGTGTGTAACCATAAGCATGGAACGAAACAACAAGCGCGTGAAATAATTTGCATGGAACGTGACACCCAGTGTATGTCACAAGTTACATAGTTGTTGAGGTTGAAAAAAAGACAAATGTCCATCAAGTTCAACCTATTGTACATTACATTATTATTATTTTTTTGAATACATTTTTTTTAAAATATTAATTAAATGCTATATCCCTGGGTATTTTTTTCAGCTAGGAATTTATCTAATCCATTTTTAAACTTATTGATTGTGTCCACCATTACTACCATCTCTGGAAGAGAATTCCAATTCCTTACTGCTCTTACTGTGAAGAATCCTTTTCTCCGTTGGGTATGGAATTTTTTCTCCTCTAACCTCAATGGGTGTCCTAGTGTCCTATGTAGTGTTTTTTTGGTAAACAAATTGTTTGATAGATCCTTGTATTGTCCCTTAATGTATTTATAAATATTAATGATGTCCCCTCTCAGTCGCCTCTTTTCCAGTGTGAACATATCAAGCCTTTTAAGTTTTTCCTCATAGTCCAGTGCCTCTAACCCATTAACCCAGGCTTTTTCAACCAGTGTGCTGTGGCCAGTTGCAAGGTGTGCCTCGGAGCCAGAGCAGCTTCCTGCACCTTCAGAGTGAACTGTTGGCCCGGGCTCTTCTTAGAGGATTAGTCATGCTCTGGCCGTGACCTATGCCTTGAAGATGCGGCGGTGTGATATCATAGGTCACGGCCAGCCGCATCTAACCAGCCAGCCCACCCGCCTGCATACACATCTTCCAGTTCCTGCCTGCATACACAACTTTCCTTGCCCACCCACATCCATACCTGCCCGCTGCTCAGTATTCGCGGCACTCCACTATGAACAACCCCCACCACTGAGGGACAGGAAGGAGGACAGCTGACCGGTAGGGGCTAATATTTGTTTTTTTAGTTCTCCTGTGGGGAACAATAGGATTTATGTGGGGAGAATAAGGATTTATGGGGGAAACAATGTGAATAATTCATGTGGGGAGCAATAGGGTTTATGTGGGGAGAAATGTGATTTATTTATGTGGAAAGCAATAGGATTTATGTATTGAGCAACATCATTTATGTGGGGAGCAATGTGATTGTTTTTTCTGTGTAGGCCAAAGTATGTGTGGATTTTTTTTTACTGTGAGGCCCAATGTGTGTGTTTTGTTTTTTTTTTTTTCTGTGGGGAACTTATGGTGTGCCTTGGCAATTTTAAAATATTGTTTGGTGTGTCGCGAGTAAAAAAAAAAGGTTGAAAATCACTGCCTTAACCAGTTTGGTGGATCGCATCTGAACCCTTTCGAGTTCCAAGATATCTTTTTTATAATATGGTGCCCAAAACTGTACACAATATTCCAGGTGTGGTCGCACCAATGATTTACACAGAGGCAGGATTACACTCTCATCCCTTGTCTCCATACCCAGTTTTATGCATGATAACACCTTATTAGCCTTTGCTGCTGCATTTTGACATTGCAAACTACTACCAAGTTTATTATCGATGAGTACACCCAGATCCTTTTTTAACTACCGTTATCCTTACATTTTCCCCATTTAATTTATAGGCTGCCTGATTGTTCTTAGTACCAAGGTGCATAACTTTACATTTGTCTATATTGAACCTCATTCTCCATTTGTCTTCCCAGGCCTCCAGTCTAGATAAGTCATTCTGTAGAGACTCAATATCCTTGTCTGAATGAAGTATTCTACATAATTTAGTATCATCTGCGAAAATTGACACTGTGCTTTCGAGGTCATTAATGAATATATTAAACAGCAATGGCCCGAGTACTGAGCCCTGCTGTATTCCACTGAGTACTGAAGCCCATTCAGAGTACATCCCATTAACCCCCACTCGCTGTTCCCTATTAAACAGCCAATTACTCACCCAAGTACATATAGTATTTCCCACCCCAAGCTCTCTTAGTTTGAGGATTAGTCTCCTGTGTGGAACTTTGTCAAAAGCCTTAGAGAAGTCTAAAAAGATCACATCCACTGCTTGACCCTTATCAATATTATCGCTCACTTTCTCGTAGAAGCTTATTAAGTTAGATTGACATGACCTGTCCTTCACAAATCTATGTTGATTCCTAGTAATAACCTTGGAGGTATCCAAGTACTCTAGAATGCTATCCCTTAATATACCTTCTAGTATTTTCCCCACTATAGATGTCAAGCTAACTGGTCTATAGTTCCCGGGGAGCGTTTTAATACCCTTTGTAAATATTGGGACTACCTCTGCTATATGCCAGTCCTTTGGTATCATTCCTGATCTAATTGACTCGCTGAAGATCAAATATAGAGGTTTCGATATCTCTACATTGAGTTCCATAAGAACCCTGGTGTGGAGTCCATCCGGCCCAGGAGATTTATTTATCTTAATTTTACTCAGTCTCTCCCGGATTACTCCCTCGTTTAAGCAAGTACCAAGCAATGGGTCATTATTATTATTTATGTTATGCTCTGTTCTTGTCAACCTGTCCTCTTTCGTGAATACTGATGAAAAGAATTTATTAAATAAATCTGCTTTTTCCCTATAATCATTAATCAAGACATCCCGCTTACCCTTTGAGGGCCCAATATTCTCCATTTTCAACCTTTTACCATTTATATACTTAAAAAACTTTTTCGGATTTGTTTTACTCTCCTTTGCGATTTGTTTTTCGTTTTCTATTTTAGCTGCTCTAATCGCTTTTTTGCATTTTTTGTTACATTCCTTGTAGAACTGGAATGATTCCACCTTTCCGTCAGACTTAAATGTTTTGAAAGCACGCCTCTTTTTATCCATTTGTTCCTTGACCTTTTTTTTTAAGCCACATCGGTTTGGATTTCCTACTTCTGTTTTTGTTGATTTTGGGAATATATAAATTAGTGTACTTATTGAGCGCAGTTGTAAAAATGTCCCACATTTCAGCAGTATTCCTACCATGAAATACAATTTCCCAATTAATCTCCTTCATTGCTTGTTTCAGCAATGTGAAATTTGCTTTCCTAAACTTAAAAATCTTGGTTAAACCCTTATATTGTTGTTTTTGAAAGCTGATATCGAATGTGATCATATTGTGATTGCTATTTCCTAGGGTCTCCACTACTTTAGTATTTGTTTTTATTTCCTCATTATTAGTTAGTACTAGGTCCAGTATAGCCCCTTGCCTAGTTGGCTCCTCAATTACCTGTGACAAGTAATGATCTTTTAGCATTTTTAAGAACCTGTTACCCCTAGCTGTTTTTACTGTTTCGGTGTTCCGTTTATGTCCGGGTAATTGAAGTCCCCAACAATAACGACGTCCCCCATACCTGCAGCTTTTTCGATTTGCTGCAAGAGTAGTAATTCGTCATCCACACTAATATCTGGCGGTTTATAGCATGTCCCTATTAAAAGTTTTTTTGTATCTTTACCCCCACTCGAAATCTCAACCCATAATGACTACGTTATCTCCAGTCCCCTCGTAACTGACCTCCCTTAAATATGGTTTTAAGAATCGTTTAACATAGAGACAAACACCCCCTCCCTTTTTATTAATCCTATCTCTCCTGAAGAGAGTGTATCCCTCAATGTTTGCCGCCCAGTCGTGAGAATCGTCCCACCATGTCTCAGTAATGCCTATTATGTCATAATGGTCATTATGTGCAATTGCCTCTAATTCCCGCATTTTATTTGTTAGGCTGTACCTGTATGTTGCCAAGTCCTGAAGACGTGGCTACGCGCTCCAAAACATTGAGGCTGATGGATTCATAATATATCTGTCCATTGTTACCTATATTACCTCAGCGCCGCTTCTTTGCTGGAGGTGTGTGTATGTATATATATATATATATATATATATATATATATATATACATACATACTGGAGGAGTGTGTGTGTATATATATATATATATATTTTCTGGTGGCGTTTACACAAAAAGCATAATCCTTTCAATGACAAATAAATATGCTGTTACATCATCTGACAGTGCATACCAACGTGCAAAAGCAACAGGCAAAAGAACTAATATAAATAAGAAACTCCACAAAATAAACGTATATTTGAAACGAAGAAAATGGAAGGCACAAGTAAGAATACTACTACCTATAAAAATAAATAAATGACTGTGCAAAAAATAATTCTAGCCATCACTCCAGAAATATTGCAGTGCAGAGCTGTGTAAAAACATATTTAGCATCGATTTTAGAGAAAATAACCAAACAAACCATTAACACCTACCACAGAAACCCATCCACCACTGGTCAAGTCACAGCACTGACTGAAATGGCGCCTCCTCATGGATAGACGACGTTCGGAAATAGGAAGTGCGCATGTCAGGACTCGGGGAGGTGCGGCTACAGGGGACGCAGGAACATCGCAGAGACAGCATGCAGAATGTTATCGCGGATGACTGAAGGTTGGGAGAGTTTTGCTGCATACAGGCCATGAGTTAGAAAGTTGTGCTGCGAGTAGAGGTGTAGAAATTATGATTACCGCGGCGATTATTAATGCATCCTGCCCCTTGTTTTGTTCATCTAAATGTAACACCTGTCAGCTGTGGTGAAATTCTGTTCCTCCACACCGACATCTCAACATGGGAACCAAACCACCACAGCAGTGTCTTCTAAGCTCACCTCACCTGTCCCATTAAACAGATCTTTGTTATCCTTGGACATTTCATGCTTCATAAATGACCTTCAATAAATGAAGTATCTGGTCAGAATTGCATATAATATGTGTTCATATTTTTGCAGCCCTTTCAAAGAGTGTTAGTAGTCTTCTATGCCTGGTTATATTCTATTGTTGGGTATTATTATTATTACACAGGATGTAATAATTATCTGTTTAGATTTGGTCTGTTTACTGGTTTTTGATCATTGCCTACCTGCCTGACCTGTCCCGTGACAGAACTGCTAATAAAACATGGATACAAAAGAAACGGCTAACATATACTGTAAGATAATGCCCAGAGTGGCATATTTTTAAAAATGACATTTAAATAGATCAAACATACAGTATTTCTGGGCACAGCTAAACTGTCATCTAGAAATTGCAATGTGTCAAGTCTCCTGTGGATTCTTAATCAGCCACCTAGTGTGGACTCCTCCCTAGTCTGAATTTGTATGCCTGGCTGGTACTGTGTTTGCATTTATCTTTTGTTTCATAAATATTAACCTTGTTATTTAATGCAATACTTCTGTGGACATAGATATTAAACTATTATGTTCAATGGACGGAATCCACTTGATAGCTTGCAAGGATGCTAAGGACGAGCCTAATGTTTTATACTAATGAGGAAGGAAGCTTTTGTTAATTACTTACCAAACAGATAACAACCTGGGTCCCTAGCTCCTAATTGCTGTCGTCTTGCCAGGAAGACTTTCACTTAAAGTCAGAAAAGTTTCTCATGACTCAGAATGTAAGCTACAGTACTACAGGAGTTTATAGTTGGCCTCCGATGTATTATTTAAATTATGTGAAAGTGAAGTATCTAACAGGTGCCTCAAATACATATATTTTTTATAGGAATGATAACATTAGCCCCAATATATTCCAGAGAGCTGTAGAATCCTCGCCTGCTATGCATGTTTGTATGGAGATCATATAGACTTATACATCCTGTTTAAAAAAATAAATCTGTATAGATACGACATAAGCAGTCTGATTATAAAGTGTGTGTTGAATGAATCTGCCACAAGAAGCGAATACAGAAATTTGTGTCTGCAAGAAGCTCCTCCAATGGGCCCACAGGACTGGACAATCTGCTAATAAAGCAGCTCAGAGCTGTCAGTCAATAACAGAAACAGCATGCAAATGTATTCTGTGAAATTGTGCATTGTGCGTGGCACTACCACCAGCCGCCCAACAACCTATATATATAGCTTGTAGCCTGGGCGCCACTGGATTTATTACTACATTTCTGCTAGCAATAGGATGTCAAGTAATCACATAGGTGGACAACGTGTAGAGAAAATTGTAAAATATGTATGTTGCAACACAGTGGCTTAGTGGTTAGCATCACTGCCTCACAGCACTGAGGTCATGATTTAACTTCTCTTCTGAATTCTGTGTGGAATTTTAATGTTCTCTGTGTTTGCATGGGTTTCCACGGAGTCCTCCAGTGTCATCCCACACTGTAAAAGAGTAGAAAATTTACTTAAACCTTATCATACACAAACATAATAATAAAATCACATACAATAACAATTCCAAAAGGTGAGATTATATAGATTTTGTCTAATCCAGTGCTATATCCATCATAGGAATCTGTGTAGATAGGGTAGGGCTGTGCAGTTTGTCATGCTATTTCTAATAATACGTGAACTCATCCAGGGTGCAGTTTAGTGCAATCATTGGAATGTTCAGGGGGACAAGCATAAACAGGTCAGAAGAATAGCCGAGGTCAATACCAGGAATAACAAATACCTTGCGCAGTGACACTAGTGCTACAGTAGGAAAATAGAGCCTAATACGTCCATATGGGAGATGCAGGCATGTGTCAGAGCCACTGGGAGCCAAGCCACAGCAGCAGCCAGGGGTGGGGAGATATCAGCGGTGCTGGCCAGTAACCACCTGTGTACCGCAGCCCAAGCCAGCCAGCTCTACTGGACCCAGTAAGGGGGAGCCAGGCTCTTTATATTCCAATGATGTCCAGAGCAATATCTGATAGTTCCAGCCACTACTATCTGACAGCAACTGATACCAATTTTCTTTCAGAAAAACATAACTTTATTTCTACTACAGGCTCCATCCTCTTCTGAAGGATTGCACAGAAGCACAACTACCCTGCCATGTCTTCCCTCATTTGGATGTAATGATTTATACCCCTTTCACTCTGAAACCCCAGGTCCGATCTGGGATATTCAACATGGTTTCAAGCTGTGTCACAGCTGCTCAGACCACTTTCAAACTGCACCTTGGTCCCGTTTTATAAACAGCCAATCAGCAGCTTCAAAATGTAATCTGGCTCAAATAACCCGAGTTGCACCTTTCACACTGTGGCTTAGGTTGATCCTGTCATTTGGGAAATTAACTGCATCCCATCATTTCATCAGGACAAAAAGAGTAAAGAATATAACTCTGTTTTCTTTCCACCAAAGTAGCCGGTTCTCTACCCTCAGCAGAAGAGGCAGCCTCATGAGTTTATTCAACTTAATGCTTGCTGCCTAAGGATTCTTTGAATGATTTTGGACTAGGCCTCCAACAGACACATCAAAATCTTGCCATACAGAGCTGGAAGGTTGGGATGTTTAAGATCTTCAGTGGCTGTCTGAATACATTGAACTATTGTTGGCCTAAGCTCTCGGTCTTCATTTTGTCTCCATATTGCACATTTTTTTATTCCAGTTTCCCTGGTGTCTTCGAAGAGACATTCATCTTTGGAGAATAATTATGTTCTCTGAATCTAGTACCCAACAAAGTTGAATCCCATACAATGGTCAGATCCTGATATTTTTTAGTAGATGGTCCGACACTTCGTCTGTAAGTTCCATAATTAGAGTGTTGACAGTTTCACTATAAAAGTTAGTATTCTTCAGCCAGAAACAGTGGCTTAGCAAGCCTTTGCTGAGTAGGACAACTTTAGACATTATATTGTGTTTGTAATGTCAGCCCTTTTGATGGTGTAGTCGTACCTGCTTTCTCCAGACGACGCTTGCTGCTTTCAGACCTTTCACGACTTCTTCCTCAGGAGCCTGTGGCAGAAGAATAGTCCCCCCAAGGAGGACCCCACAGATAAAGGAAATGCAAATGGATGGTGACAGTACGTTTATTAAATCAGGGGAAAGAAAAGTCACCATTTAATGTATTCAATGCCGGCTAGTAAGTCAACTCTACCTCAGAGGACACATTGCGGAACATCACATATCATTTGCATAATAGGGATAAGTGTTATATCAACATAAGTGCTTTTCATAACATAGAAGAAAACACCAATGTCATTTAACCAGGAGGGTTCAGGAATGTTCAAACAGTATACTAACGTGCTGCTAGGTGGCGATAGGAACTTAAATAAAAGAAAGTCTTTAACATTATACACAATCCAGAGTAGTCTATAAGTATCGGTTTAGACAGATCACGAAAGTCATATGGTATATAGGAGGGTGTTGTGGAAGACTGAAGGTGATAATTGGCATGGGCCAGCATAGTAACTGGTTGTGGAAAAGAATGTTAAGAGTCAGGCATTAGACTGACAACATGCAGTTAATAGCTGGGCTTTGTAGGAGGTAAACAGGAGAACAGTCTGCAGGCATTGTAGGAAGTCTTATATAACGTGGGGTGGAAACTCGGGGGCTACCTTTTGCAGGGTCCCTAGGGAGACAGAGGCTGACTAGATTCGTTGCGTGAATGTACCCCTCACTAAGGGACTCGTCTCTTAGGCAAGGTGCCTCTCTTTAATTACAGCTTTGGGGGAAATGGGCACATGAAGGGTACCTGGCTCCTTTGAGTAGATGGCGGTAGCGGCGCGGCTGCTGTGCTTCTCCGGTGCTGCTGCGGCTGTTGGGATCCCCCTTGACTCTGCTGCTGCTGGCGGCCCCCCTCCCCGCTTAGCGGCAGCGTGTCCCGACGGGTGATGCGCTGCTGCGACGGGCGGCTCTGCTCCGTGCTGGCTATGTGTAACGGCCGGTCTCCTCTCCCCGGCTCGGCAGCCTCACGATGCGCGGCTGGCGGGTCTCTTTCCGAGGGTCGATACGGCTGGTGGCTGTATCCCTCCTTCTTGCCGAGTGCAGCAGTGGCGAGGGCTCCTCACGCTCTGGACAGACAGGCTCGTCCCTCCTCTTCACCGCGAGTCTTCACCGGCTTCCCCTCCTGCCTGAACACACCCGCGCGCCGGACTTGTTTTACCTCTCCACACGGTCAGCTCCTCCCCCTTTTTCTTCTGCCTTTCTTCTCCTCCAATGCCCAGTGCTCCAGGGATTCCCGCTCTCCTGACAACACCAGGACCCTCCTGGGTCCCAGTGGCCTCCATCTCAGCCCTCTCCGTGGGCAGTTGCTAGGCAACCAGAGAGAGGGGTTTTAACCCTGTCCGGGCCTTCAAATGGCAACTTATCAGGTAGCCTTAGCTACTATTGGGGCTAGTATATATACATGGTACCCCAAACGTGGGTATCACATGTTCACTACTGATTTCCCTGGTGACCTCTTCAAAGCACCTAAGGATTTCACATGACTATTCAGTAACATACCAGTCTCCGTTTGTCAACTGTGGAACTGAATCTGGATTAAATATAGCTAAGGAACTTTGAAGAGGCTCTTTATTTTTTAAATCCTCTCTAACATTTCAAATATACAATTCCATAATGTTGGATAATCCTGTTTTAATGTTAAAATGGGATATCCCATCTGTCTTTGTATGCTGTGCAACTTATCACTAGCCTTTGGACTTCGTTTGAAATATTCCACTGCAGACTTCACTTTTGCCCTTATTCCTCCTATAGGACCTTATTCATCTTTAGTTTCAGTTTTGCTGATTTAACTGCTTGAGATCACATGCTGGGGGCCGCCCAGCATGCTAATAGCTGCCAGCAATGTGATGGCACTTCAAGTGTGATCACATTGTTGAATAAGGGAAGTCCCTGCCTGTTGAACCTAGTCACCACTCCCCCATAATGCCGTGTTGGGTCCTGTACGTGCGCACTAGGCAGAAAATTGTCAGTATGTGATCGCACCCCATACTGAATAAGGCCCATAGTTTCCAGACTTCCTTGTACAAATAAGTTCAAGCTGTGTGAAAAACATGGCACATGCCACCAACTGCAAAGCTGTGCAACATTGTTTGTTGTGCACACCACAATTTTGTCATGTTCCACTCCCTTGTAATTCTTTCTAACTCACTGGCAATATTGTCTGATGTGTGTTTGACAGAAAATGTGAAAGATAGTAGGAGGTACTGTATAGTTTCAGGCAGCAGTACTTATCAATAAAATGTGCTGTCATAGCAAAATAATTTTCATTCTTCAAAGAAGTCCACCCATCTGTTGTGAGAGAAGTGTATGTTGCATTGTTTTTAATCATTTTTAATTTCCTCCAATGTCCTATTGTAAAACTTATTTAATAAGCTATTGGATGGAGTCTTTCTGCTAGGTAGGTCATTTTTGTTAAACATAGAAATATTTTTTTTAAATTCAGTACTCTCCACAATGTTAAAAGGACGGTACTTATTAATGACCATCCTTAAAGTGTGTTCATCTATTTTAGATCATTTGGTAGCAAATATTGGTTTGGTTGTAAACATAGTGATTTTGCTCTGTTTTGGATTTGAATTGTTAATTTTTGGAACAAAAGTAGATGCTACAAAATCTGCCCTGGAGCTGATTAAGAAAAATTGTCATGCTGGTTGTTACCTGCATTTTAAGGATTATCTTCATCATCTTCATGTTCTTTATAAATTGGCAATGGCCTTGAACAACTTTCTGGGAGGTTGATCAGAATCACAATCAATTTTATTGGCCAAGTGTACAAACAAAATTTTTCCTAGTTAACTACATTTCCTTAAAAATGACATAAAAACAACCAGTAACAAACCATACAATCCACAATCAAACAGTAAATACTACTCCAACTAGAGTTAGAAATCATATAAGATACATCTCTAATTCCCAAGCTGGTTATTTAACAAACCAACCGCTCGTGGGGGAAAAAACAGTTTGATTGCCTAGAAGGTTTAACTCTGCATGATCCAAAGTGCATACCTGATGGAAGTAACTGAAATAGCACATAACCTGGATGCGTTGAATCTGCCACAATATTGCTTGCCCGCCTAACAGCTCTTGATAAGTACTTGTCACGAGTTGGGTCACAGTGTTACCTGCTTCAGGTGATAACTGGATTTCTACAGCTGCAACTCATGGCTGGAATCAAGAAGGCTGAATGTAACTGTTTTGCATGAGGTTTGGTTAGCAGTGAGAACTGCCTTTGGTATGAATTATTGGTAGTAGACTACTGAGTGGTTCTGTACCGGACTGGTTACCAGCTCAAGAGTTCTGCTGGACCGGACTGGTTACCGACTGAAGTATAAAGTTGGACCAGACTGGTTACTGGATAAAGCATAAGATGGATCGGACTGGTAACCGCCTGAAGTATTAAGATGAACCGGACTGGTTACCTGCTTAAGTATTAAGCTGAACCGGACTGGTTACTGGCTGAAGTATAAAGCTGGACCGGACTGGTTACCGGTTCAAGTATTAGGCTGAACCAGACTTGTTACCGGGTGAAGCATAAGCTGGACCTGGTACTGCTGCACAGGAGACGAAATGCAGGTTCACTTGTCATACACACAATGTACTGTAACTAGTTGTACAGGCCCCTTCCTGTTCCTGGAGATCTGCTGTATACCCTTAGGTAGACTGCCATTGGTGGAAGGAGTCAGCTGAGAATAACCAGCACTCCTACTGGTGAGTAGTCTGATCAGTTGACCAGGAAACATGGATGCTGGAACTTCTTGTGAACACAATGAACAGAGATACCAGAAGCTGTGCACAAAATCCTGCTGATTACTCACACAAGATAAACCTACACAGGTGGCTTATTCAGAAGAGAGTAACACAGACACATGCTGCAGCTTGGAAACTGAAGTCTGCAAGACTGAGAGCAGTCCTGAAATCCATGCAGGACAGAAATAGTCCAAAATCCTGACAATTCCTGAATAGGGGGAAGAGCAACACCTATGATTCTTTCTGCAGATCTTATTACACTATGAAGCCTATGCTTCACCTGCTTTATGATTGATCCAAACCACACAATGATTTGAAGAACACTAAAAACCCACCTATTCATCAAAGCATACTGTTCCGATGCATAACCTAGTCCTGAGGCTGCTCCTTCATCCCCCTGCCTCATGCCTTGAACAACTCAGCTTTGCTTACATATTGCCATCGGGTTACCTCCCGCTTGCTTGCTTGCACCTCATGTCATCTGTCTGTCACCCCTTCCCACTAGATTGTTAGCTATTCAGAGCAGGGCCCTCTTTCCTCTTGTTGTCAAAGCCATCTTCTCGACACATTTCACTCACAGCTCTCTCCTACTCAGCGACCAGCTTTTTCTCCTGCTGGTAAAGGCTCATCTCTATCTATGGCTGCCAGCCACAAGTAGTACGATGATTACTCCCTCGCTACTTACATCTAAGCTGTATTATGTTTTGAGAATTATGGTGCTCTTTGTTACCTGTACCCTATTTTTGTTATTTATTTACTGTAATGCTAAGTTTTGTCTCCCTGTACTGTCTTTTGTACGGCGCTGCGAAACACTTGTGGAGCCTTATAAATAAAATAATAATAATAACACAGGAAGGACTGATTAACTGCTGAGTAGAAGAGAATCAATAACTCCTTTGGTAAATTAAACTTCCTGAGCCGATGCAAAACGTATAACCTTTGCTGAACTTTCTTAACAATCGAGTCTGTGTTGGAACCCCACTTCAAGTCGCTGGAAATCACAGACCCCAGAAACCTGCAGGAGTCCACCACAGATACAACACAATCATTGATAGTCATCAGGGACACCACTATCATTTCCACCATTTCTAGGGGATTTAACGCCAAGTTATTCTGACTACGCCACAAAGCCAATCATTCAACCTCCCTTCTATACGCAGACTCCTCACCATCCCTGATGACACCAATGGCTGTGGTATCCGCACATTTCAGGAGCTTCACAGATGAGTCACTTGAGGTGCAATCATTTGTGCATAGAGAAAAAAGCAAAGGAGAAAGAACACATCCTTGGGGAGCCCCTATACTAGTTGTCCAAACACTATACATAAACTTCAGCAACCTCACCTGCTGCCTTCTTTCACTAAGAAAATTTACAATCCAGTGACAAGTCGCTAACTGAACCCCTAAACTGACTAATTCAGAGTACAGCAAGCATTAAATGATTGTGTTGAATGCTGAACTGAAGTCCACACACAGGACTCGCATATGTACCTGACAAATCTAAATGTCAAAGAATGTAATGCAGCCCCATATTACTGGCATCGTCCACCAATCTATTAGCATATAAGCCAGGAGGAGTCCTGCAGTGTCCTTCAGATAGGTCAGCATCAATCATTTCAACATTTTCATGATCACAGATGTCAGTGCAACTGATTTGTAATCATTTAAATCAGGCCTGGCCAACCTGTGGCTCTCTAGCTGCTGTGAAACTGCACACCCAGCATACTCTGCCACACTTTTAGCATTTCCTAATAGTAAAAGTGTAGAAGGGCATGCTGGGACTTGTATTTTCACAACAGCTGGAGAGCTACAGGCTGGCCAGGCCTGATTTAAACTCAAAATAGAGGATCTCTTTGGCACCAGAATAATCATCGAAGACTTCAAGCAATAAGGGACTATGCACAATTCCAAAGATCTATTAAAGATGCTTGCAAAAATAGGGGTATACATTTAATTTTCCGGCTGTCGGATCCAGGTGATCAGGTAACCTACGCCGGAATCCTGACAGCTGGCAATGCCAGCAGCCAAAATACGGGCGCAGCAGAGCTATCCCACTTGTGGGTGTCCACGACACCCATAGAGTAGGAATAGAACCCGCAAGGGGACTCTTTGCGTGCGCCCCGCTGCCAGCATACTGGCAGCCGGGATGCCGCTGTTGGTATATCATACTGAACCCAATACAGGGGCCAGCTTTTCAGAACATGTCTTAAAGCACAATGGCGATACCCCATCGTGTCCATGTGCTTTCCTAGAGCTTAGCCCCCTGAATAGTTTAGCCACCTCCTCCTCACCCACCTTTAATGCAGGTGAAATTCCCATAAAACAAGGTGGGGAGATAAAAGATGGATCCGTTAAGCCATCAGTGTTATTTATCCAAGGTGGTAACTATGGTAACCTTTTTAAACCTACAATAAAAAACATTTAGCTCATTGGCTAAATTCTGGCTCTCAACAGAGTGGGTGTATATCTTCCTATAATTAATGCAGACCTCTCCACACTGAAATTGGCTCATGTGCTGAAAATGTCTCTTTCAATTTATTGGCAAAGCACCTCTTTGACGCCCTTATCTCCTTAGAAAGTGTGTACCTGGCCTGTTTATACAGAATTCTGTCCCCGCTCCTATAAGCCTCCTCCTTGGCACGGTGAAGCCACCTAAGCTTTGATGTAAACCAAAGCTTAGGTTTACATCAAACCTAAGCTTGATGTAAACTTAGGTTTGATGTACGAAAGTACGAAAAGTTTTTGTTGACATACACATCCTCACAAAAACTAACATACGATGACACAGTATCAGCAAAATCATTCAAATCAACAGCTGCAGCCTCAAACAGTCCAATCACTCAAAACATGCGTGGAGTTCCAGTTTTGCCTCATTAGCCCATCTCTTCACGGTCTTAACCGCCGACTTAACAGATTTTTATTTCTACTTATAAATTGGAAGGGATTCAGTATGACTGACACTGGCATCCCAACCTCGAAGATCCTAACGTTGGAGGGTGTAAGTATTCTTACCTCCCCCTAATCTAACCTTAACCCTCCAGGGGGTGGTGGCTAGGGCTAACCCGTAGCTGAGGCTAACCCCACCGGCCCTAACCCTAAAAGTTAATATGATACTTACCTTCAGGATGGTGGCTGTCAGTCTTGCGCAACCAATCTCCCAAGTGGTGCCGGGATTCTGGTGTTGATCACATGACCGCTGGCATCCCGATAGCCAAGATCCTAAATGCATCCCTTTGGAAGCAATTGGACCAAACAATAAAATGAGAGGCCCAAAGCCGCATGAGGAACAGCATGATAAGCATCCTTTAAGATAGTATAACAGTGATCCAATGCACTTGCATCCCTCGATGGACACATGCTACCTATACGTGGTAGTTCCTGAGTAAGATTTGCTTTATTAAAGTTCCCCAACATGATACGAATAGAGTCATGGGGCCAAATGTAATAGAGTGAGAGTTTCAAAAAGTGAGATTTGGTAAGCTTTTTCAGTTTTTTTTTAAAGTGGCAATCATTTACACTGCAAAACCAGTTGATCTTGCAGTGTAAATGATTGCCACTTTTAAAAAAAACTGCAAAACCATACCAAATCTCTCACTTTTTGAAACTCTCACTCTATTACATTTTGCCCTGGGTGTTTTTTTCTCCATATCACTTATAGAAGCAGCCAAGTTATATAATGCTTCAGATACCACAGTCTGTGGGGGAATATACATCCAAACCAAGATAAATGAGGCAAACTCCCGTGGAGAATAAAACGGTATACAATTAATAAAAAGAGACTCCAGCTGAGGGCTGCACAGCTTATGCAGTACTGTCACATCTGTACCCAAGCCTTCATTAATATAAAAACAAATCACCTTCCTCTTGTTTTCCCTGAGAGCTCCAAATCATGTTCTCCACTATAAAGCCCAAATCCCGGTTAATACAATGATTTGTCAGATACATTTCCTCTCAGTCTCAGTGAAGTATAGAACAGCCGAACCCAAAATGCCCCAACTTGCCCTGCCAAGGAGCAACAATAATAATAATTGGATGTTTAAGATTGTGGACTCTGTATCTTATTTGTTTATAATATATGTACAATGATAATGTGTTACACAAAATGTTTTTATTATATGTCATACAGTGCCTTAATAAAAATAAAAATGTTAAAAAAAAATATTTTTCATATTGTGTGTGTGGATTATACAGATGTAGCCTCTGTTATCTTGAGTGGCTGAGGCGTTAGTCCCGATCAGGCATACACAGCGTACCAGGGCGCAGGGAGGCGCCCCTAGTCACAGAGAGGCGTGCCCAATCGAGCGGAGGCAGACAGAGCGTTTGGCATTACCTTTACGTGTAATACCTGCGATCATCCACCAGATGTCGCTTTTTACAATCACCACTGTGCATGCGTGTGGTCTCCCGTAAAATACAATACTGAAATATATAGTAAGGACTACTTTACTAATGCGTCTCGTTACGCTGCATACAGTAAATATAGCGTCTCATTACGCTGCATTATTTAATACAGTATATACAGTACAGACGCAAATAGTACAGCATATATGTACTATATGTATATTTACAGTACTTTAGGAATATGTGAGCGTACAAGTCCCGCAGACAAAACAACATAAAACCAGTAGTGTACACTGACGCAAATGGACGTGTTAGAAGTTCACTATTGCCTATTGAGATTAGGGATATTGTACAGTATGCTAGCATCCTAATCCCGTAGACATTACAGCATAATCAAAACCAATGGATTAATTCATCTGTCTGCGGCGAGGTGGTGAAGTGTTCCGCTTCCTATACTCAGAGTCCCGGGTTCGATTCCTAAAGTACGAATGCATGTTAGTTTTTTCCAGACACTTTATTATTATTTTTATTCACATAAACCAGGGCAAAGCTGCAGGAGCAGTTCTACTGTTAAGGTTCTATGCACCGTACGGTACACATACAATTCTGTAGCAGGGCAGACTCAATTGAAATGGCTACCACCTGTGACTCCTTGCCCCATGGAGGCCCTCTGCTACGGAGCAAGTAACAGCACAGATTTTGCAGGCTATGGGGCAATGCTGAAGGAGCGTCACAATCCCCTAGCTAAAATACAGGGATAAGCGAGGTCTATGCACATCACTGTACACCGGACTCGATCGCATAGCACACTGGCAAAATGACCGCCGCCCCTGAACCTCCACCACGTGGCAGCGCTCGGATATGGAGTGAGAGATGGCATAAGTTTTGCAGGTCACGGGGCAATGCTGAAGGAGCGTCACAATCTCCTAGCTAAAATACACAGGGGCGATAGGGATAAGCGAGGTCTATGCACATTATGGTACACCGGACTCGATTGCATAGCACACTGGCAAAGTGTCCGCCGCCCCTGAACCCCCACCACGCGGCAGCGCTCGGATATGGAGTGAGAGATGGCATAAGTTTTGCAAGCCACGGGGCAATGCTGAAGGAGCGTCACAATCCCTTAGCTAAAATACACAGGGGCGATAGGGATAAGCGAGGTCTATGCACATTACGGTACACCGGACTCGATCACATAGCACACTGGCAAAATGTCCGCTGCCCCTGAACCCCCACCATGTTGCAGTGCTCTGATATGGAGTGAGAGATGGCATAAGTTTTGCAAGCCACGGGGCAATGCTGAAGGAGCGTCACAATCCCAAAGCGTCACAATTTATACTCATTACCTGCAGATTTACTCTGATTTACGTGAAACTTGTGTGCACCCTTCCATTGACTGTCTTACAAAGAAAAAAAAAATAATATGTACTGTAAGTGAATCTCACGGGAACACATTAAAAAAAGCACTTCAGGACTCAAACCCTGGACCCCCAGCGTGGGAGGTGGGAGCCTTCATCGCTAGCCCACGACGCCTTATGAGAGATTCACAATTTCATGTGTAAAAGTACTGCAAAAAGCGACCCCTGCCCATTGGTGTTGGTTTATGCCTTAGGGGACTCGGACGCTCATACTTGCATTTCAAAAGCACGGTATTTTCCACCACCTCCCGCTAGCCCATCGCCCTTCCCCCCTGGGAGCCTGCACAGGTCATGCAGTAGACAGGGAGGGAGTTCAGGTTATGTGCAATACACAAAACGCCGAAGATCTACAGTACTGTTTGCTCAGTCAGAATACACTCATTTATACTCATTACCACTGTGTATTTGCATTTAGCGTAAAGAATCGCTCCTGCAGATTTACTCTGATTTATGTGAAACTTGTGTGCACCCTTCCATTGACTGTCTTACAAAGAAAAAAAAATAATATGTACTGTAAGTGAATGTCACGGGAACACATTACAAAAAAGGTTGGAATCCCCTCCCCATTGGTGTTGGTTTATGCCGTAGGGGACTCGGACGCTCATATTTGCATTTCAAAAGCACTGATTTTTCCACCGCCTCCCGCTAGCCCTTCCCCTCCTGGGAGCCTGCACAGGTCATGCAGTAGACAGGGAGGGAGTTCAGGTCATGTGCAATACACAAACGCCGAAGATCTACAGTACTGTTTTGCTCAGTTAGTTGCATCAGAATACACTCATTTATACTCATTACCGCTGTGTATTTGCATTTAGCGTAAAGAATCGCTCCTGCAGATTTACTCTGATTTATGTGAAACTTGTGTGCACCCTTCCATTGACTGTCTTACAAAGAAAAAAAAATAATATGTACTGTAAGTGAATGTCACTGGTACACATTAAAAAAAATGGCACTTCATGACTCAAACCCTGGACCCCCAGCGTGGGAGGTGGGAGCCTTCATCGCTAGCCACGACGCCTCATGAGAGATTCACAATTTTATGTGTAAAAGTACTGCAAAGAGCGACCCCTCCCCATTGGTGTCGGTTTATGCCTTAGGGGACTTGGACGCTCATACTTGCATATCAAAAGCACGGTATTTTCCACCATCCCCATTATGCCTTAGGGAACTCAGACGCTCATGTACATGTATTTCAAAAGCACGGTGTTTATGCAATGTACATTCTTCCTTTTCCACAATTATTTGCGTCTCCATACACAAACTTGCGTCTGCATACACAAGTGTTTTAACATGTTCGTTTGTGTCTGTATAAACTACAGTATTTACAGTATATTGACAACTCTCACTGTCTGACCATTGGTCACCATCCATTAACATTACAGTCGTCACTGACCAATTGCCAGAGCTGTAGATAAGTCCGCCGCTATACGATCAAAAGTACTGGATTGGTGGAGCATTAGCCACCCAGTGGTGATGTGTAATGCATGCTGAGTACCTAGTATCACCTCAACGCGCCTGCCCGTGATTAAACTCAGCAAGCTAAGCTATCGCCTTAGCGTGACTAAAGGTCCGTCTAGGCGGAGAAACAGTCAAGATAACGGAGGCTACATCTGTACCTTTGGAACAGAAAAAGTTATTTGCCTGCCTATCCATACATAAATGCACACCCACTTCCTGGTTCAGAATGTTCTTGTCACAACTCTCACTGACATAATATGGATGCTGACCATACTTGTAGAGTTGGCATAGACCCAGGACAGAGGCACTGAACCTAACATATTGGTGGCCTTCACAAGGGAACCCACTGGCAGGTGAATGGGCACCATGAGGCATACTGGAGTGTAGTTGACAAAAATGGGTCAGATCCAGGCAAACAAAATGGTACCAGGTGATGGGTAGAATCAGGTCAGAAGAATAGTCAATGGCAGAAACAGAAAGTCACAATGAGCAGTATTAAAGGAACAGCAAGGAGATTTGTCAAAATGACTGGATCATAACACAAGTAATTAAACTGGGAGGTCTACAGATACTGGAATACCGGATATGAGCCTAATACACAGTTACTGGAAAATGGGCAAAAACTTCCTTATGTATGGAGTGGTTCAAATTTGGCACCAATGTGATATCACACTCCTTCAAAATGGTGCATGACTGGAGATCTTCAGTAGCTGAAGGAGTAAGGATATACCAGTGCCAGTTGGGAAGAGGGACTACCAGCAGAGAAGAGGCCCTCAATGTGGTGGCCACCAACTGGCACACACCTTGTGACTGAACCCCTGCAGCCCTGGGGAACCAGCACTGCTGGACCCGGTATATAGGAACTGGGCATTGATGCACTGTGATGTTAACCCCTCTCTAGGGGATGGCACCAAACACCCTACAAAGGGTTTATGGGGAAACTTCTTGTGGCACATGTGTACCAATTCAGGGGCATGGACATCAGAATCCAACATCTCTCCTCAGGACCAAAACCCTTCCAATCCACCAAATACTCAATAGATTCTTAGGAGATTCTAGAATCATTTTATATTCCTCCTCGTGGTCAACTGAGATGGCAGAAGGTGAGCAGATGGTAGAGGTACACTGACTTACTGAAAACTGAATTACAGGTTTTATAGAGAGACATGGAAGATACTAGATATCTTACATATTGGTGGGAGTTTTAATCTGAACGCAACTGGATTTATAATTTGTAGAATTTGGAATGGCCCAATGAATCTAGGAGCAAATTTAATTTTAGTTAAAGTACCTTTAAACGTAGCTGTTTAGTTGAATGCTAAACTTTATCTTCTGGTTTTAGCAATAGAACCTGCCTTCTTTTCCTGTCAGAGAAGAATTTCCATGATTAAGTGCTGAGGCACGAAACGCATTGGACCATGGGATACGATAACCGGAAGTGGTAAGTTGACGCAACCGGAAGTGTTCGCACGGAAGCGAAAACACAGAGACCAGCCACGGGAGGTGGAAGTCACAGCTTTAAGAGGTATTTTTAGGGACAGCTAGTTAGCAATCATCTGCTGCGGACACCCCAGGAGGCATATTAATGGAATCCAGAAATACATTGCTTCACTAATAAATTCCGGACATTAACTACAACTTAATAAAGAAAATAAATAGAGGCGCTCATGAAAGTCACACACCAGAATTTCACAGGTTCAATATCAACCAAGGAATCAAATATGTAAATATAAAATATATGTATTTATTAATGATAATGTAAAAATACTATTTCATAATAGATAATTCATAAGTAATATTCCTCATAACTTAGCATGATTTGTAAAATACAGAAATTTAAAAAACACATGAATTTTCTAAGCTTTAATTAATGTACTAAGTATCCTTGAAATATCACTGAACTAAATAATTTGAAAGTTCAAAGAATATGTATCAGAATGTTGCAGTCTTTTTATGAACACTGTTGCCACAGCTGCTAGATGTAAATCCTGAATATATCACAGTGGCTGCACGTATTGAGGATTGTCAGCATAAGTTAATATATGAATTACCTCTCCATAAGGGCTGGTGAACTCGAGCGTCCCCGAGTAAGTCCAAGAATTTGCCCAGTTGGTAGAAAAGCTGGAGGGTACGTGTGGTGTCTGGATACGTCAGCCGGCTGCAAGGTTTATTCAATTAACCTGCTGGTTTCACCTTGTGAGTGCTGTGCAGATAATCGTGGGCGGCAGGTGTATGGCTGCTGAATCGGACGGTATCTTAAGCCCAGCTGTATGAGGAAACTTCCTTCCAGACTACCTGGACGTGCACCGTCCGCCGGTAGAGAACGGGGTGGAAGATGCTGGAGACAATCGCCGTGGCCGCACAGCGCCTGCGGCTGGCCGTGAAGCCAAATGGAAAGCCGCCCTCGGCTGCCGTTGGTAAGAGCCGGGTGAGATGGCTGTGACCTGAAAGCGTCCTGGATACAGGTGTTCAGTGAAAATGCGATGGGGGAGGAGTCCTGACGCGTTTCGTCACGTGACCCGTGACTTTTTCAAATTAACTACAACTTGTCATTAAGGAGCTGTAAACATTACTGGTATGGTATTATTAATTAATTTTACTTTTCACAGCGCTCTATATTTGTTTTGTATGTAATTTATTCCTAATAATTGGAGCAGCTTTCATAAAACAGGCGCAATTGGGAATTTTATACTGTATATCATTGTTTAGGGAAGAATTTGCAACAAGAAGAGGTTTTGTTGTAGATTTTGCTTTACCTTATTCCAAATTTCAAGAAAATGAAAAGGTAAACCATGCTGAATGTAAAAGGGAGAAAAGCTGATGCCTCATGAAAGAGTTTATTATGGGCACATTCAGCTGGATGCAGTTAATATACTGGCAGGCAGGATCCCGGTGTTCAGGAGACCGTTGCTGGAATTCGTGGAAGTAAATTGTATTCCCCAGTCTAAAAATATGTTTTAAGGAAACCCATGCACACTACAGATCTCTTTAATGAAGATGTTGGCTAATTTTGGATCTGAGGGTACACGGGATCTGGAGGATACACAAACCAGATGGCACTGAACATCTGGATAGCTCAGCAATAAAGTCTATAGTATATAAATATTTGTCCATGGACGATTGGAAGAAGGAAGAGGATTGTGCCCTACAGGAACTTGTAGTTGAATTTTATGCTGAGCACATGAAGAGCAAGCTGGTGCAAAATCTTTTACATACTGATACACTGACAGCAACCAGAAGCTCCTGAGAATAAGATCCCACCGGCGGAATGTAGTGGTTTCCAAAATCGCCAGAGGTGCGGTATTCCGGCCAATCTTGGACAGTTTTTTAAAGTTGCAGTCACATACAAGGAAAAACCATGGGCCTAATTCAGACCTGATCGTAGCAGCAAATGTGTTAGCAGATGGGCAAAATCATGTGCACTGCAGGGAGGGTGTGTGTGTGGGGGGGGGGGGGGGGCAGATATAACATGTGCAGAGAAAGTTAGATTTGGGTGGGTTATATTGTTTCTATGCAGGGTAAATACTGGCTGCTTTATTTTTACACTGCAATTTAGATTTCAGTTTTAACACATCCAAGATCAGCCGGCATCTCAAACTTCCGGCGATCTTGGATGCCATTACTGTATATACCTCCCATGATTTTCTTCATCCCTGCATGCGTGGTAAAATGTGAAGCATGTGCCCATTGAAGTAGTTTTGGATAACTTTGGAACAGGTGGAAGAAATGACTTTCTAGAAGGTACTTCTTTTTTACTCATAAACCTGTTTCAGAATGGAGTTATTCTTATAAGGACCCTCTTCCTTAGTAGTACAAAATGCACAAGATAAATCATCAGCCTTGATAATTTTGTTTCCAGGATGGTAAGTAATAACAAGATTAAAATGGGCAATGAACGATGACCATCTGTCAGTTTGCAGGTACAACAGATTTTTATGACCATTACCGTGAATTTTGCTCCTTCTTTCAGGTAGCACCACTACTGTAAAGCAAGTTTACTTGGTAACACTTTCTTGCCCCCAGCAGCATAATTCTCAGGAACTGAAAACTTTCGGTAGAAGAAACCACAGGGGTACCATTTCCCGGCTGCATCTTTTTGGGAGAGAACAGCATCCAGTTTCAAGAAAAAAGGCTGATTGAGATTCGGTTTCCTTAACACTGCCACTGATGTAAAACGTTGTTTCATTTAAGAAAGCACATTCTCAGGCTCTGGAGGCTAATCCTTGGTGTTTTGAGACTTCCTGGTAAGAGCAGCGATGGGAGTAACTACCAATGAATAAATCCTGATAAATTGTCTGTAAAAGTTGTAGAATCTCAAGAATTGCTGAATAGGTTTTAACCCTGTAACCCTGTAGAATGAGGCCAGTTAGTGATGGCTGAAAGCTTCTCTTAGCACTTTACCATATAAAATACAGCAGAAGCTGTTCTTTGCAAGATTTTCCAGATGCCATCTTGAAAATATCTAAAATCAGGGGTGACAGGCTCTGCAACACCCAACAATCAGGAAGTCATCTGAAACCCATTATCTCCATCCCTTTAAACTCATTCTTGTCAATTACTCAATATGTACTTTGTGGGGGGTTTCATAATTGCACTGTAACACAAATATGAACTGTTGAAAACTTCTATTAAAGATTCTTGTTTACCATAATAAAAAGACAGTTACTCATATGAATACTTGACATCTCTTTTCTTCCCTATAAAAATTATTTGCGACCTTGGGGGAGATGTATGAAAGTGCGCTGTGGTTTCTGCTGACCACAGCGCACCTAACGGATGCATTTTCCGCTTCCCAATAATGTATGAACGGCGTGTTAACGGCTTTTGCAGTGACAGACACGCGCCCCCATCGCTTACCGCTTCCCCGCAGTGGAGAATGACAAACGAAGGGCAGAGGCAATGTATGATTGCCTCTGCTGTGACTTTTCGCTTCTTAAGTCTGGCGGGCCAGAACGCCTTTCCCGGGTAGGCGATGTCTGGCTACAGTATTCGTGCAAGTTTTTTTCTGTTTGTGTTATTGACATTTCTCTAATAAAGCTTTATTGTTCATGTACAAAACCAGTCTTTACCTCACACCAGCGTTCGTGCAGAGAGCCTGTCATTGACAGTTTACTAAGGCTAAAGCTCTATTTGACTGGTTGTTTGCACAACTTAGTTTAGTGTTGCCTTTAGTGTAGCTACTGGTAATTGCCTCTGACACACCATTATATTTGTGTGTATTATTATACATACAATTTTAGGTGTGTGTATCTCCTATATATGAGCCCAAGTCTGTGACTCTGTGCCTGGCCATAACGCTGGGCGGAGTCACAGATGTGGGATGATCAGAGTCACTCCCGCTCCCCGCCTGAGCCCCGGCGCCTCTCCCCTGCCGCCTTCCCCAGCGAGGAGAGAGGCAACCCCCGCTCCTATTGCCGCCACAGCCCTCCGTCCGGTACAGCCTGGCGGGGGACATGTCCCTGGCCGGGGGAGATGTGCGGCTCATGCGGCAGCGGGGACAGTGCACACTGGTGTGCTCCCAGGCTGCCGAGGGAGATAAGCAGATAAGCCGGCGGGGGGAGATGTGCAGCACAGCGGCTCAAGCACCAGCGGGGACAGCGCACACTGGTGTGCTCCCCGGCTGCCGAGGAAGATGTGCCTGGCGGTGGGGGAGGGAGACATGTGCCTGGCCGGGGGGAGATGTGCGGCTCATGCGGCAGCGGGGACAGCGCACACTGGTGTGCTCCCCGGCTGCCGAGGGAGATGTGCCTGGCGGGGGAGGGACATGTGCCTGGCGGGGTGGTCATTTGCCTGGCTGGTGGGGGGAGGGGGAAAATGTGCCTGCCTGGGGGGGGGGGGGGGAATGTGCCTGGCTGGGGGGGAGGTGTGCCTGGCAGGGGAAAGATGTGCCTGCCTGGGGGGGGAAATGTGCCTGGCTGGGGGGACAGACCCCCTACCCCACCCGCTGCCCCACTGTACCCGTCCCTCAACCACCCGCACCGCCTCCGGACCCCCTCCCCCATCTGCCGCACCCCCGCACCTGTCCCTCCCCCACACGCATCGCTTCTGGACCCCCTACCCCACCCGCAGCGCACTCTGCCCTTCACCCGCAGCACCTCCTGACCCCCTACACCACCCGCACAGCCCCGCTGCTCCTCCCGACCCCCTCCTCCATCTGCCACCCCCCCCACCTGCCCCTCCCCCACGCGCATCGCTTCCGGACCCCTTACCCCACCTGCGGCGCACTCGCCCCTTCACCACCCGCAGCACCTCCTTACCCCACCCGCACAGCCCCGCTGCTCCTCCCGACCCCTCCTCCATCTGCCGCACACCCCCCCCCACCTGCCCCTCCCCCACACGCGTTGCTTCCGGACCCCCTAACCCACCTGCGGCGCACTCGCCCCTTCCCCACCTGCAGCGCCTTCGGAACCCCATCCACCAGATCCCGATACCTGCCCCTCCCCTACCTGCAGCAACCCCGCCCCTCCCCCACCCATACCGCCTCCGGATCCCACTCCCCCGCACATCCCCACCCACAGCGCCTCACGACACCCTTCCCCATCCGCGTTCCCCCCCACATCCACTGCATTCTGTACAGTGTGCCCTGCAGGCGCTGTTCACACCGTCGCAAGGGGCTACGCCCCCTTCATCATCCAACTCCCTTTCATTGTGCAACATTTAACCACTCACAAAACTAGGAATGCAGGTAATACTTCATATAATACATATATTGAACGGCGTACAGGGGTTAAGGGGGCGTAGCCCCTTACGACGGTGTGAAGAGCGCCCGTAGGGCGCGATGAAGCACCTAGTATATATATATATATATATATATATATATAATTATTATTATTTTATTTTATATATTTTTGTGGTGTTGAAATGTATACACACAAGATATAAATAAAATATACAGATATATATCTATATACATGTGTTATTATATGAAAAAAGGCAAAATGCCCATCGGGTTCAACCTGTATTCTGCGTTAATCTGTTCATATTATAATGTGCCTGCTGAATTAATGGTTTAGTACCGATTGACAGCAATGATTCCTACCACTCCCAGATAATTTTAATGTCAATATGCTAAATGCTAAAGCCCTGGATACGTTTTCCTGCTAGAAATTTGTCCAATCCGTTTTTAAATGCATTTACAGAGTCTGCCATTATTAGCTTCTCCGGCAGTGAGTTCCAAATCTTTATTGCCCTTACGGTGAAGAACCCTTTCCTACGTTGTGTACGGAATTTTCTCTCTTCTAGCCTCAGTGAGTGCTTGCGCGTCCTATACAGAGTTCTTTTAATAAACAAATCCGCTGCTAACTCCTTGTGATGACTCTTTACATATTTGAAGCTATTAATAATGTCTCCTCTTAGTCTCCTCTTTTCTAGTGTATACATATTTAATCTAGTAAGCCTCTCCTCGTATTCCATCGACTCTAACCCTTTAATCAATTAGTAGCTCGTCTTTGAACTCTTTCTAGTTCCCCGATATCTTTTGTGTAATATGGGGCCCAGAACTGAACACAATATTCCAGGTGCGTGCGTACCAATGATTTGTACAATGGAAGGATTACATCCTCGTCCTTTGTCTCAATGCCCCGTTTAATGCACGCAAGCACTTTACTTGCCTTCTTTGCTGCAGTTTGGCATTGTGTACTGTTACTAAGCCTATTATCTATGAGCACCCCCAAATCTTTTTCCACCATAGTTACCCCTAGATTTTCTCCATCTAGAGTGTAGGATGCAAGTGTGTTTTTTGTCCCAAAATGCTTAACTTTGCATTTTTCTATGTTGAACCTCATTTTCCATTTAGACGCCCAGATTTCCAGTTTAACTAAGTCATTCTGTAGAGACTCCACATCGGTTTCTGAATTAATTACCTTACACAGTTTAGTGTCGTCTGCAAAGATTGACACTGTGCTTTCCAGGCCTTTTCCTATATCATTGATAAATATAGTGAACAACAGTGGGCCAAGAATGGACCCTTGTTGTATTCCGCTGACTACTGGTGCCCAGCTGGAGAACATCCCATTGACCACTACTCATTGTACCCTGTTATCCAGCCAATTACCTATCCATGTACAAATAGTATTTCCTATGCCAAGTTCCCTTAATTTGTGGACCAGTCTCCTATGTGGCACTGTATCGAAGGCTTTTACAAAATCTAAGTATACCACGTCCACTGCTTTTCCCTGGTCAAGATTCTTGCTCACTTCCTCGTAGAAGCTAATTAAGTTGGTTTGACATGATCTGTTCCTTACAAACCCATGCTGACTTTTGGTAATAAACTTAGTTGCCTGTAGGTGCTCCTCTATGCTATCTCTCAAAATGCCTTCTAATATTTTACCCACTATAGAGGTTAAACTAACTGGTCTATAGTTTCCAGGATTATTTTTAGTTCCCTTTTTAAATAAAGGCATTACCTCAGCTATGCGCCAATCCATTGGTACCCTGCCTGATCTAATTGACTATTGAAAATCAGGTATAGGGGTTAATGGAAGAAGTTCGGAACCACCAGGACTCTTCCTAGAGCTGCCCGGCTATCTAAACTAAGCGATCAGGGAAGAAGGGCCCTAGTCAGGGAGGTGTACAAGAACCCTATGGTCACTGTGTTAGAGTTACAGCATTCCTCTGTGGAAAGAGGAGAACCTTCCAGAAGGACAACCATCTCTGCAGCAATCTACCAATCAGCCCTGTATGGTAGAGTGGCCAGACGGAAGGCAATCCTTAGTAAAAAGCACATGGCCGCCCATCTGGAGTTTGCCCACATGCACCTGAAGGACTCTCAGACCATGAGAAATAAAAATCTGTGGTATGATGAGACAAATATTGAACTGTTTGGCGTGAATGCCAGGCGTCATGTTTGGCGGAAACCAGGCACCGCTCATCACCAAGCCAATACCATCCCTACAGTGAATCATGGTGGTGGAAGCATCATGCTGTGGGGCTGTGTTTTAGCTGCAGGAATTGGGAGACTAGTCAGGATAGAGGGAAAGATGAATGCAGTAATGTACAGAGACAATGAAAACCTGCTCCAGAGTGCTTTTGACTTTAGACTGGGGCGACGGTTCATCTTTCAGCAGGACAACTACCCTAAGCACACAGCCAAGATATCAAAGGAGTGGCTTCAAGCCAACTCTGTGAATGTCCTTGTGTGGCCCAGCCAGAGGCCAGACTTGAATTTGATGGAACATCTCTGTAGAGATCTGCAATTAGTTGTGCACCTACACTTCCCATCCAACCTGATGGAGCTTGAGAGGTGCTGAAAAGATGAAAGGCTAAAACTGGCCAAATGTAGGTGTGCCAAGCTTGCGGCCTCATAGTCCAAAAGACTTGTTGCTGTAATTGCTGCCAAAGGTGTGTTAACAAAGTATTGATCAAAGGCTGTGAATACTTTAGTACATGTGATGTCTTAGTTTTTTATTTGTAATAAATTTGCAACAATTGACAAAATGCTTGTTTCACATTGTCATTATGGTATATTGTGTAAAGAATTTTGAGGGCAAACAAGGGATTAATTCCACTGTAGAATAAGGCTGGAACATATCAAAATGTGGAAAAAGTGAAGCGCTCTTATTACTTTTTGAATGCACTGTATATAAATGTTTCTCTTTGGGTCTCTGTTTTTATATGTATAAAAAGTGGTCGAAGTAGGGATTTTTAAGTGGGGGTCTGGAATTTGGAATGGGTAGTTTCCATCCCTGGGTGTACTGTTGTGCAGGGCAAAGGCGTGTGTGAGGAAAAAAGGGCATGGCGAATCCAAAGGTGCATGTCTTTAAGAGGCAGTGGATGAGAGGGAGGACAGATGGTGGAGGAAAAACTGAGGGGGACTGGGGCATTGGGTGAGAGGGAGGATGCAGGGTTGAATGAGGACATATTGGGGATAGAGGAATGTGGGGATGCTGGGTGGGAGTGGAACAAATTAGGGATTGGGATACTGGATGGGAGAGGGTTGCAGGGTGGGAGCGGGGATGCAGGGTGTGAGTAGGACATATTGGGGAGAGGGAAAGAGGAAGACAGTGGACGCAGGATGGTAGAGGGGTAACAGGTGAGAAGGGGGATGCAGGGAGGGTGGACGATATATTGGGGAGAAGGACAGAGGAAGAGGTGGTTTCTGGGTGAGAGTGGGGATGCAGGGTAACAGTGGAGTGCAGAGTGGGAGTGGATACAAAGTGAAAGTGGCATGCAAGGTGGGAGAGTCCGCAGGGTAAGAGTGGGGTGCAGGGTGGGAGATGACGCAGGCTGAGAGTGGTGTGCAGGATGGGAGAGGACGCAGGGTGAAAGTGGTGTACAGAGTGGGAGAGGACGCAGGGTGGAAGTGGTGTGTATGGTGGGAGAGGATGCAGGGTAAGAGCGGGGTGCAGGGTGGAAGAGGATGCATGGTGAGAGTAGGGTGCCAGGATGGGAGTGGATGTAGAGTGGGGGGGGGGGGGGGGTTTGCAGGGTGTGAGAGGGACATATTGTAGATTTTCATTTATTAAAGCCTGCTGCCTACCTGTCGGTGGCAGCAGGTACAGGGGCTCCGGCGGCAGCAGGTACAGAGGCTATGGTGACAGCAGTGACGATAGCCGGATGCACCACACATGGACACCCGTGGGGTCTGCGGCGGCGGCAGGGTTAAGACCCTGGCACAATCCACGTGTGTGTCAGGCTGGGCTTTCACCGCGGCAAGGCAGGAGAGTCGGCTGCACGGCAGGTGGGCGCAGGGATGTGAGCATCCTGTTAGTGCCGCAGGCTGCCATCTACCCTAGCCTCCTGCTGCATGTTTTGTCATTAAAAAAACAGAGCCCACTTCCTGATTAGTGGAAACGAAGTGCTGGTATGCCATACCGCTGCATAGCGACACACTTCGACCACTGTGTCTAAATATATAGGACCTAATTCCAGTCTGGTCGTAGATGTTCTAAATGTAGCACATCTACGATCAGTCTTCATACATGCGGGGGGACGCCCTGTACAGGGCTAGTTAACCCCGCATGTCCTGGCCAACCCCCCATGCACAAGTCCAAAAGCATCGCCAAGCTTTTGGACTGGAAGAGTAGCTCCCAGCCAGCGCAGTTTCTGGCAGGGAGCTACTTGTCGTTTCTCAGGTCGCAGCTGCTGCGTGTGACGTCATTCAGTCACCATGGCCCGCCGCCCCAACGGTACAGCCAGGCCCCCTAAATGGCATGTAAACGCCGCGGGGCTGCCCCCTCCCGTACAGCACTTGCCTCTGCCTGTCAATCAGGAAGAGGCAAATGCAGGGCTAAGACAGCCGTTGGCTGTCTGGCCTGTATCATCGCACCTCGGCGCATGCGCAGTTCAGACCCGATCGCTACTGTGTGAAAACACAGCAGTGTTCGGGTCTCAATGACCCCCTTAGTTGGGATCCTGATGATTGGGATGCTGACAGTTAGATTGATTGTGCCGCCATGGCTACACTTGTCATGTTATCAATGCCGGCATTTTCACAGGCAGAAAGCTGGACAGAAGTACACCAGGGAGTTTTGATTGAGCCTTTAGAAGGGAGGGTAACCTTTACGCTGTGTGGGGAGGGTTAGGGTTAGGCTGCGGTGATGTAGGGTGGGTTAGGGTGTGGGCTGATTTTTACCTATGGGCTGCAGGACAGCAACACCCGCAGCTAAAAGGTGGCAACCAGCTCATGGCAGCAAACCAAGATGCAGTCCCTGACACAGCACTAGATTCACTGAGACTGGCAGATGCTTTCTATTGGAAGTCCTACCTGTCCGTCTTAGACACTACAGGCAGTCTCATTAGGAGGTGAATCCTCTCTGGAACTGGCAGTCTGGGATGAAATTTGCAGCTAACTGCCTTACTGCAGGATTCTACTCCCTGTCTCGCCATCCCTATCCAGATTCTATTGAATGCAGCTAACGCAGTCCAAGAAAGCCTTGTGTTTTGCAAAGTTGCTGGTGGACTGAATTTGTCAATTACAGAAGGAGCCATGCTAGCCTGGGCTCCATCTGCCCCGCTGGTTGCGCCTATGGCAGCATCTTGGATGTGCATGCACCCAATTTACTGCAATGGGAATGTCTATGGGGGTCATTCCGAGTTGTTCGCTCGCTAGCAGATTTTAGCAGCATTGCACACGCTAGGCCGCCGCCCTCTGGGAGTGTATCTTAGCTTAGCAGAATTGCGAATGAAAGATTAGCAGAATTGTGAATAGAAAATTCTTAGCAGTTTCTGAGTAGCTCGAGACTTACTCCTACACTGCGATCAGCTCAGCCCGTTTCGTTCCTGGTTTGACGTCACAAACACGCCCTGGGTTTGGCCAGCCACTCCCCCGTTTCTCCAGACACTCCCGCGTTTTATCCTGGCACGCCTGCGTTTTTCCACACACTCCCAGAAAACGGTCAGTTTCCGCCCAGAAACACCCACTTCCTGTCAATCAGACTCCAATCACTTCAACGATGAAAATTCTTCGTTCGGACGTGAGTAAATCTACTAAGTTTTGTGCTAAAATACTTAGCGCATGCGCGCTGCGTACCATGCGCATGCACATTTTTGCCTTAATTGCTCCGTTGCGAAAATCGGCAATGAGTGAACATCCTTTGACAATTCTTTTGCTTTCCCCATGACTCAGAATCCAGACACGTCAATGCAGCACTGGATGAAATATGCAAGGGTCTTTCAGGAGTCCAGAAACTCACTGACCTTTTATACACACACACTGATTACAAGCAAACAGATCACAGGTGAGGATGGTTACCTTTATTAGCCATTCAAACCCGTTTGTGTCAACTTGTGTGCATGTTATCAGGCCAAAATCTCCAGGGTATGTAAACTTTTGATCAGGGTCATTTGGGTAGTTTCTGTTGTTATTATGATTTAAAAAGAGTAAACACAGTTGTTTGACAATAAATGGCTTCACCCAACCACTAACCATGAGTGAAAGAAAAGTTTGTGAGTTATCATTCATATTCTCTGACAAATGGGCAGAAAATCACAAATTCTGCTAGGGTATGTAAACTTATGAGCACAACTGTATATATAATATATATGTCTAATGTTCTGTCTTTCACATAAATATGGCAGTTTGGGCAGGTGCCGCCCCAAGTATCCAAAATACTTTTTAAAATGGTGCAGCACTCCTGGCATGATAAGAACGCAGACCAGCTGTCACCAATGACAATGTTTGATTTTCTGTCTACAGGTCAACCTGGAATACATAAATACACTTAACTTTTTAATAATAATGCCTACACAACACTTAATGTTTGTGTCTCTACTTTTCTCACTTCAACCTGAGTTTCTATGTGTACACATATGTTAATAAAGCATATAGTGGACGAGTTCCATAGCATACAACAGTTTTTAACTAGGTATCAAACCATCTGATTGATAAAATGAAAATGTTTGTTCACATACCTGCAATGTGTGCGATGTCTCAGAGATTGTCTGGGGTATGATGATGGTATCTTGGGCCTAATTCAAACCTGATTGGTGCTGTGCGTTTTTGTCCAGCAGCCAATCAGTTCTGAACTGCTCATGCAGTGGGGTCGCAGTGGCTTTCTCAGCCCTGCAAACACCTCTGTCTGATTAACAGGCAGAGGCGTTGGCTGTGTGGGAGGGGGCGGGATGAGGGTGTTTAGCCGCCATTTAGGGGGCGCAGTCCAGCCAATCAAGGCGTGGCCAGACCGTTGGGGGGGGCACGTGGCGGCTGCGTGACGTCAAACACAGCCGCTGCGGCCCTCATAGCCATGAGATACTCCCTCCCAGCGCAGAGCGAGCTGTGCTGGAAGGGAGTTACTCCTACAGTTAAAAAGTATTGCCACTGTGCGATGCTTTTGTACTTGTGCAGGGGGGTGGGGACTGACATGCGGCCCGGACTAGCCCTGTGATGGCCGGCCATCCTCATGTCAGGGAAGCTGTTGGCAGCCGTGAAAAAAACTGCACGGCTACGATCAACTATGAATCACCCTCCATGTGTTAAGCAGGCCACACTAGCTATCTGTTTCTACAAGTACAATCATTTATTGTTTTGATTCCTATGGTTTGCTCCCTATTTAAAAATTGTACACAATGGAGTACTTTTTTATATGCTGAATTATCTGAAGGAAACATAAACTAAAACAAAACCTTTCTTTTAGATATATATATATATATATATATACACATATGTAAAATATATATATTTATTATTATGATTATGTAATACTCTATATTATTGGCTTTACTTATCTTAATAGTAAGTAATGTTGGCAGTCAGTATGGAGCGACAGTGCATGTTGCCTGTGAAATGTGGTGTTGGTCGACAGCCAATTTGGAGTAGCATCTACAGTGTTGTTGCTTTTTTGTGCTGTTGTTCAATGGATGCAAATTGCCTATCGGTATGCCCCACATTTGTAATGCTGCCTTACCTGACACTCTTTTCATGGCAAATGATGAAGATTGTTCTCCTGAGAGAGAGATGTGCTGTGGTTATATAGAGAGAATACAGCTTCAAATTATAAACAACAGCAGCTCCTCACTAACTCATTTTTCCACCTAAACCCCACATCCAAACACCAGGTTGATTTTTGGCTTTTGAAAAGTAAATTAGATTGTAGTTGTCAAAAGATAAATATTTATAGAATATTTGTAAATAAGGGTGTTTTTTAGAATTGTAGCGTCAAAAGTCAAAACCCATGCCTGGAAAAATAGTTGATATTGTATTTTCATATAATTGTGTTTATTTTGTTGTAGGTTGTTACTTTTAGGTAGATCATCTATATCTAACCTTTCAGGAAGGTACCAAAATGATATTTTTTATCGAGTATGTGCGTCTTAACGTGATTTCACAACTGCCTTCTAGTACCACAAATGTCGAGTCAGGACGGGCTAAAAATAAAAGGGTTCCGGTATGAATGGGCGACCATGTTATGGTCGACAGTCATTAGGTCGACCACTATTGGTCGACATTGACATGGTCGACATGGACACATGATCGACACATGAAAATGGTCGACACATGAAAAGGTCGACATGAGCTTTTTAACTTTTTTTGGTGTCGTTTTTTGCGTAAAGTGACTGGGAACCCCAATTAGTGCACCGCTTCGCTCGCCATGCTTCGGGGCATGGTGCCTTCGCTTGGCACAGATTACCGTTCCAATCGTAGTCCACGTGGATCGTAAAGTATGGAAAAGTTCCCCAAAAGGAAAAAAGTTAAAAAAACTCATGTCGACCTTTTCATGTGTCGACCTTTCATTTGTCGACCATGTGCCCATGTCGACCATGTCAATGTCGACCAATAGTGGTCGACCTAATGACTGTTGACCATAACATGGTCGACCATGTGAACGGATACCAAATAAAAGACGTAGACGAATATGGTTAAGAAAGCCTCACGTGTACTGTGTCAGACGCACTTTGTCTAGTTTGCACGAGGTAAAAGTCATTAAATTGTATTGTTTATCTAGTGCCCATATCAAAATGCTTTTTGCTTTAATAAGGGAAAGAATCGAGCCAGCCACAAAGAGATCCAATGCAGTTCCGGGTATAAGCAAACTACTTGCAACTTTACATTTCCTTGCATCTGGCTCCTTCTAGACCACAGTGGCCGAATTAGGTGGAATTACACAGGCTACTTTTTCAAGGGTTTTCAATAGAGTTCTTGATGCAATTTTGGAACATGTACAGGAATTTATTCATTGGCCGACTAGTCCAGGAGAGTGGCTGGAACTGAAGCAGTCTTTTTTATAAGGTGGCAGGTTTGCCAAATGTATTAGGAGCAGTAGACTGTACACATGTGGCGTATATGCCAAGAGAAAACATGGAAGAGGTCTCTAGGAATCGAAAATATTATCATTCAATTAACATGTTGGCTATTTGTGATGTGGACTGCAGAATTATGAGTGTGTGTGTTGCTTTCCCAGGATCCACACATGACTCCCATATCTTACGAAATTCATCTGTCTACACTGACTTTGAAAGTAAAAAATATCAGGAGGTTGGCTAGTTGGTAGGTATATTGTTGTTTACATTGTTTCATAACATAATAGACATAAGTTTAAACAGCAAAAAACTTTTTCAGGAAACTGGGATGACGGCAAAAAAGCCATTCTTAGTAACTACGGCTTCTGTGCATGTATTCTTGGGGTTTTTTTAATTCAGTTGCTAGGTGCTTTGCCATTACAGGTTCTTTGTTTTTGTTCATAATTTTTTATATGAATTAGTAGTGGCATTAATATATTTTAGAGTGTTCTGTGCACTACGGGCATTCCTCATTTATATGCTGGTTGGGCCAGCTTGTTACACTTTCCTAGAAAGGGACAGATGTATGAAGCGTCCATGATTAATGCCTGTTTTACTCTTTCCTTTTTTGTCAATGCAATACTGGATGCAATATTAATGAGATGTCTGATCGTCTTGGATGTTGCAGAGGGAGAGTCAGTGACAGAATAAGGTCCACAAGGGTCCTAGAGTTGAGAGTTAGACAGGGCTTATTATGTGCCATTGCCGGTAGTGTGATCTGTTCTGTCGAGTTTTTTTCCTGGCTGGGAAAAGGGTTTGTGCTTACTGCACTTCCTCCCCAAACCACATTATTTTACAACAGTGGTTCTCAAACTGGGTCCTTAGGAACCCACATGGTTCAGGTTTTCCATGTCACCCAGCAGCTGCACTGTGTTTCACAAACTGTCATATTTAAAAAATGTACAGGTGACCTGCAAAACATCAACTGTCTGGGGTCCTGAGGACCAAGTTTGAGAGCCTGTGCTCTACAACTTACCCACACTGTGATACTTATTTATCCCACATGACTGTGCAACATTCCTGCACCACATTACTGTGCTGCATTCCCAAAGACAGAAAATACTACCTGCCTATACTACATCGCTACACAGCTCCTCACACACAGAGATTACATAACAACACTTAACTCCCCACACTAAATCACTGCATTACACTCCACTAACCATCCCTCCCATTACATGAGAACAGACCCTACAGGCACTTACCTGTGAGGATGAGGTTTCTGGATTTTCCCTGTTCCTAAGCTGCAGACACACAAGAACCACCTCTGGAAAATCACCATAAAGAGGACAGACAGAAATAGAAGGGGGTAAGGAGGGGCAGGGCTGGGGGTGGGAGGAACAAAAGGCAGCTGGGTGTATATAAGCAGGAGGGCTGTTCCTGATCATAGAGGTAGGAGGGGCTCTTTGGACATTACTGCCTACTCACTGACAATGCAGCCACAGGGCTGGCCATGGCTGGAAGAGGGACCAACCACAGCATCCCAGCATGGCGAAAAACAGAGGTGAGCAGCAAGGGGGCCTGGACTCGTGCAGGGGATGTGTTGATGTGGGAGGGGGCTTAGGACGATGGAGGCTGCAGTAGAAGGAAGTATTTGATTTATATCTGCTGCAGTAAAGACGTCTAGCAGAAGCTGGGGGTCTATTTTGGAGAGTGGGCCTAGAGCTGCAGCTACATCAGCCCCATTGCTAATGCTACCCTGGAGGGAGTGTAAGCTTCCCTCTCCAACTAAGCCTATTAGTGAACACTGGGGGTAATTCCAAATTGATCGCAGCAGGAAATTTTTTAGCAGTTGGGCAAAACCATGTGCACTGCAGGGGAGGCAGATATAACATGTGAAGAGAGAGTTAGATTTGGGTGGGTTATTTTGTTTCTGTGCAGGGTAAATACTGGCTGCTTTATTTTTACACTGCAATTTAGATTGCAGATTGAACACACCCCACCCAAATCTAACTCTCTCTGCACATGTTATATCTGCCTCCCCTGCAGTGCACATGGTTTTGCCCAACTGCTAAAAAATTTCCTGCTGCGATCAACTTGGAATTACCCCCACTGTACATTAGCCAAGCGCTGATGAATGCAGTCTGTCCCCTTTTTCATCTCCACTGGTCATGGACCAGATCTTCTTTATGCCTTGCAGCCAGCGCTCTCCACAGCTATGGCCAAATCTGTCTTTGTGGTGGAGATAATGCATTGACGTGTGCACATGGTCAAATGAAGATCTGCAGGTGTCTGCCAGGCCAGCTATGCTGCCCTTTCTTACATGTGGCATGTATATTTGTGTTTTTAGTTGTTAATAACAGAACCTTATTAGTCAAGAGTGCCTTGCACTTCTGTTACTGGGTGAAATATGGCGCATAACGTGTGCAGATACCTTTTTCCTCAAGTTCAATGTAACACATATAAATTTGACCACAAACAAATGTAATGTCGTAAGACAGAATGCATTAACAGTAGGCGTAAGTTAGTTGGAACTGTGAATCCGCTCATCACTAATATACATTGGGCAAACAAGGATAGGGGTCTTGTAATTGTATACTTGCACCATGAATAATAGTGAACTCTATACTTCCATTAGTTTTTCTTTGGGGTGTTTTTGGAAATTATGTTGTTTTAACCTGTTTGGTTTACATGTTTAAGGTGAACTAAATCAGTAATATTTGGGGGTCCACAGGTGATGCTGGTTTTCCAGCCATGCCCTGGCTTCTGACTCCAGTTTCTAAACCCCTTACTCGAGCTGATAAAAAGTACAACAAAGCCCATGTACTGTAGCTACACGGGCCTGTATAGAACAGACTTTTGGCCTGTTGAAAAGTAGGTTCAGGTACCTGGACAAAAGTGGGGGCACTTTGCTGTATAGCCCTCAGAAAATTTGCAAAATGTTTGTGGTATCTTGTATACTACACAACATTTGTATTGAAAATAAAATTAGTATTAAGAGGAGGAAACTAAATAACCCAGAGCCCGATTTTTTACCAGCTAACGAAGATTGTACAGGTCTTGGTAATTACATTAGACATAACCTAATTTCAGGGTACTTCCAATGATTACTTCTGGTTAGTGCTAATATAAATTAAGACCAGTTTGAGTACATTTATCATCTGTAGAAGCATACACATATCTTTTGAAATTGATTGTCAAAGTTGTATTGTGATGTGCACTCTGATTTTGTTATTGTAAAAACTAAAGTCATTAAAACGAAATAAACTGCTAACCAGTACTGGTCCAAAGTAACATGTTAAGGTCTTTAAATGTATTACTAGTTTAATTGTACATAATAGAATTTTGAAAATAATTAGTAATAATAAATACTTAAATTCAACAACAGTCGGATTTGGTAAAATCACCAAAATGTTTTTGCTGCTTAATTTGCCAAAAATTTATTGCGCAAGGCATATCCACAAAAGTGTACAATTCACTTGACTCTGGTAAAGGGTAACGTGAACAATCCACAGTTATTTCAAAATCCGTAAAAGTGTTGTCCAAAAAATTAACCAAAGGATTTAATATACTCATAAGGAGACAATAGTCAACAAACTGCAACCTTACATTTTGAATAAGCAAATTGTATTATAGTGTAGAACACAGATGAAAGTTCTCCCCCGCATCTTACTTAAATTGATGTGTTGCTGTCAAGGAAGCTCCATGTGGCCTGTAATTCACATTGATACGGTAACTGAAATGTGCAGCTACATGAACTTGTAGCAATTACATTGTATGCCTAACTTGGAAACGTCATTTTTTGACCGGTCTCAACTCTCAACATAATAATTAAGGACAACCTTACAAACAGTAGAAAGGGCAAATGTTTGTAAAATGTCAAAACGGTCAAAAGTATCAATCGACACAATTTATGGGGCAAGAAACTGTGGTGCATATTTTTATGAAAAATGTATTGGACTTCCGGTTCCGGCTGTGATGTGACTGGCAGCGTGAGGAGAGAGCTCTGTGCTGCCCGCCAGCAACTTCACCTTTTACAAGGCGTTTAGCCTCCAGCCACCTCTGCAAATCTCTCCCCCTCCGCACCGAGAGCTTTGTCCACTGTGTGGAACGCTATTTGACGCCCGCAATGCCCAGTAACTGCAGTCAAAGGATGGAGAAGGAGAAGCGCCGAACGGAGTCTAAAATGTCGCCGGACACCGGAGCTCCGCTCACGGCCCCCCCTCCTCACCTACCTCAGCCCTGCAGTACTTGGCAAACGCAGCATCGACATCTCCTCCCCAGGTCAGTGTCGCCCCAGCCACACTCCCAGGCGATCAAGTCCTGTTTACACCTGCAGCACCTGTCACATATAATGACATGGTGGGGGCAATACGCTTTTCTATGGGTCCCCTTTTACAAGCCCAGACGGCTGATATAAGTAAACAAATAGCTCAGCTTTCTCACAGAATCCTACAAGCAGAGCAGCGTGCAGGTGAACTGTTTCACGATGTATCTGTGCTCAAGCAGGACGTACAGCATGTCACTAAGGGGGTCATTCCGACCCGATTGCTCGCTGCAGTTTATCGCAGCACAGCGATCGGGTCGGAACTGCGTATGCACCGTCGTTGCCTAGCGATTGCCTCTGAGGCAGAAGTGGTTGCTGGGCGGGAGGGGGATGGACGGCTGCGTTAAGCTGCCATTTAGGGTGCGCGGTCCGGCCAACGCAGGCGTGGCCGGACCATTGGGGGATCGGGCCGTGGCGGCTGCGTGACGTCACATGCAGCCACTGTGACCCGGGGCAGTGAAGAGGTTCTCCCGGCCAGCCGCAGGAGCTGCGCTGGCCGATTGTAACACCTGAGATGCAAAAGCGATGCTTTTGCTTTTCTGCGGGGGGGGGGGGGGGGGCACTGACATGCGGGGCGTACTAGCCCTGTGCTGGGCGTCCCCCCGCATGTCTGAGAGCCTGATCGTAGCTGTGCTAAATTTAGCACAGCTACGATCAACTCAGAATGACCCCCTAAATCTCATCACCAGATTTGGAGTAAATTAGATGACCTTGAAAACTGGTTGCATAGATCGAATCTCCGTGTTATTGGTCTCCCAGAAACCCTTAAGGGCCCTGCATTGTATACCTTTTTGCGAATTACCTTGCCGGAGCTCCTCAATATATCAAATGCCTGTGGTGATATGGTGATCGAGAGGGCACACAGACTGGGGGTGCAGAAATCACATGATGGTGCAAGACCCAGGGTGGTGCTTTTCAAATACCTCAACTTTTTACATAAAGAAGAGATTTGGAGAGCCTCTCGTAAAATACGTAATATTACCTGGGACTCTCACAAGATTCTAATATTTCAGGATTACCCGGCAGAGCTTTCTAAGGCACGGAAAGCTTTTTCTTACCTTTGCTCTCAGCTCATACAGCGTAACAGAAAATTCTCACTGTTATATCCTGCACGTCTGCGAATCTATACTGGAACATCCTTTACGGACTTCATCACTGTTGTGGACACCGAGGCTTTCTTAAGAGAAGAAGATGGTGATGCTCGCTTCTCTGATGACCATGAGGATATTTAATGTGACATTTATTATTCTATTTACAGCCCGTTCCTCCGGGATATACTTGAATACTCAGCTGATTACGTGCTGCGGCATACCGTACTGTGTCTTTGCATTCAGTTTCACTTTCAATATGACTATTCTTCTTTGGGAATCTTAGATACTCCACCTGATTATACGTAAATAGCTGTGCTTTCTTTTCAGGATTTATGCCATGTTATTGCAATGGAAGATACCCCTTCTATTGGTTTAATCTGCACTCGGTTAGGATTTATTCATGCCTCTCCTTAACTGTTTTTTATTTTTCTGGGTTATTATTATTTTCTTTCACTTAGTTGTTGGCGGGACCGGCGAGGCCTTGCTCTGTCCTCAATATGGACTTTAATATTGTTCTGATGTACTTCGGAAGTCGCACTGACTCCTTTCTGTTATGTTTTTATTATATGTTGTTGGTTATGCAATTTCCAGGAACCTTGCTTCTAGTCGGAGGGTTCTTCTGGTCTCATTTGCAATATTCTGTGAGTGGTACAGATGATTCTAACTGTACCCCCCCTTTTCTTTTTCACTCTTTCCCTCCACCTCTTTCCTTCCCCCTTTTATCCCGTTTGTCCCTTTATCATCATGTCAATGTTTTATGGACTGTTTAGGCTCATACCAACTAATTACCACATATCCCATGCTCAATGACTACTGTTAAACTAGGTTCTTGGAACATCGGCGGGATTAATTCCCCACAGAAAAGGAAAAAAAATACTGTTATACTTGAACAAATTGAAGATTGATATTGTATTTTTACAGGAAATGCACCTCGTGGCTTCTGAAATGCTAAAGCTTAATGCTTTAAAATGGAAGGTCCTTGCATCCTCGCCATTTACCTCCAAAGCCCGAGGTGTGGCGATACTAGTTAAAAGCACCATTCCCATTGAACTCACGTCTTTGACTACAGACCCTGAAGGTAGATTCATACTGTGTAAAGTATTACTGGACCGTCGTCCATACGTTCTATGTAATGTATATGCCCCAAACACCAAGATACCCCTCTTTTTGCGTGAAATATTGCATATCCTTACACCACTTAATGGTACACCACTCATTCTGGGTGGCGATTTCAATATGGTCACCTCCCTCCAATTAGACAAGCACATCCCACGTGTTGGAGGTAGCTTCCTACCCAAATGAGGTATCTCTTGGTTTACACAAACATTGCAAATGCTTGATGTTTGGAGAACTCTGAACCCCATAGAAAAAGATTATACATGCCTCTCCGCGGTACATGGGACATTGTCTCGGATAGACTATATTTTTATTTCTGATAGATTATTGCCCCATATTCTTAGAGTTATGATAGAACCTATCGTGCTCTCAGATCATGCAGTGGTGTGGATAGATCTAAAGTTACACACTGAGAGAAGCCCCATTCTTTCCTGGAGATTTCCTTCCTCCTTATCTCATTCTCTCACTTTTAGAGATAGACTAGAATCAGCTTGGATGCCGTACTGTGACACCAACTCCACGACTCTCTCTGACTCCCCCCAGCTTTTTTGGCAGGCTTCTAAAGCGGTCCTTAGGGGTGAAATTATTTCTCACACTTCCCAAACATACAAATATTTACAATCTGATTATGTACAAGCACAAACTGCATTGACTGACTCATTTCAGTCTTATAAATCTGACCCATCCCCTAATAATAGAACGTTATATTGTGCAGCCAAACAGGCTTTTCGATGGCTTGCTCATCAAAATGGAGTCTCTATATTCATTTAAGAAAGATGTCAGATTTCATCGATTTGGTAACAAATCGGGTAAATTGCTCTCACATTTATTACAAAGCCAACGATCCCCGATGTTAATTCACCCCCTCAAGACTTCTGATGGTTCACTTACATCTACCAATGCCCAGATTGCACTCCTATTATGCTACACTGTATTCTAAGCCCCCGCTTCCCCTCCTCTCTCTCACGACTTCTGGGAGGGCCTGCCTATCCCTCGACTGAGAGCTGATCTTGGTGCAACATTGATGGCTGATATTACAGAGACGGAGGTCTACCAGACCATAGCTCGCCTAAAAAATGGTAAAGCCCCTGGTCCAGATGGCCTTTCCTCAGAATTCTACAAATTACTGGCTCCTAAATTGACACCTTTGTTGACTAGAGTTTTTAACGATATTCTCACCACTGGGGAGTTGTCTCTTTACTTTAACTCTGCCATGTTAACTATTTTGCCCAAACCTGGCAGAAACATATCTGATCCTGGTTCTAATCGCCCTATATCCTTACTCAATTTAGATTACAAAATGTTAACTAAAATACTTGCACAACGACTTAAACTGGTTTTACCATCCATCATTCATTGTGATCAAACAGGCTTTATTTTGGGCCGCTCCTCAGTGGTGAATATTAGGAAGGTTTTATCAGCTATCACTACATCCCAGTGCACCAAGTCTGATGTTCCAGCGGCAATATTATCTCTAGATGCGGAAAAAGCATTTGATATGGTGCACTGGGATCACTCATTTAACACAATGTCTAGGTTTGGTCTCCCTCCTCGCTTTATTGATTATCTACGGATCTTATATAACAACCCTGACTCGAGAATCCTTTGTAATGGTTTTTTATCTCCACCCTTTTTTATTCAAAAAGGCACTCGTCAAGGATGCCCTCTTTCCCCGCTCCTGTTCGCATTGGCTTTGGAACCATTAGCAATATCAATTAGACAATCTCCCTTATATCATGGAATAGGAGTGGGTGGGATTGACCTACGTCTCTCATTGTTTGCCGACGACATGTTGTTACTTATGTCACGCCCAGAATTGACTTTACCAGCAGCTTTCGATCTAATTAATGATTTTGGATCATTTTCCGGGTACACTATAAATATACACAAATCCGAATTGCTTCCGCTGAACGGACCGCCTACTTATTTAGACACCCACGGCCCCTACCAACACATCAAAATAGCTACAAAAGCCATAAACTATTTGCGGGTGCAGATCCCGACGAATTTACAGGACATCTATAGTTTGAACACACCAATCATCAAATCCATCTCAAAGAAACTTGATAATTGGTCCTCATTACCATTGTCAGTACTGGGTAGAAATGATTAATTAAGTCTGTATTCTTTCCCCAATTATTATACCTGATACAAATACTCCCCTTGCGATTATCAAAATCAGATATTCAAAAGGCTGAAACTATGTTCAGTAGATTTCTTTGGAAGGGCGGTAAAACCCGGATCTCTAGTAGATTTTTGAAACTACCCTGTGACAAGGGTGGTCTAGGAGTCCCTGACATTTTACATTTCTCCCAATCAGTCCTCTTTAGATATGTACTAGATTGGTTATATGAACGTACTGTAGCACGTTCACTATGTATGAACTGGATTGTGCTCTGTTTGCCCCCTTTTCTCCTGGTGCTCTCCTGCATACACCCAGCTCTAAAATCCCGGATAACATAGGCACACACCTGCTATTTAAAGATATCTATCAGTCCTGGTGGGCGAGTAATAGGAAGCTATCTAGAAATCCCTTATACTCTCATCTCCTACCTCTATGGGGTAACCCGCTTTTCACACCTGGCCTTGACGATGCAGTTTTTCACCGCCTAAAATTAAAAGGCATCAAGAAAATTGCAGATGTTTTTGATCTGGGTGGCACCTTACTCCCATTCATATCCTTGAAAAATAATTTTGGATTACACACCTCACATTTCTATGCGTATTTCCAAATCAAACACTACATAGCCTCTTTACCACCGGTAATGAATGATCTTTCTTTGACTGACCCTCTTTTTCCTTTATTAAATTTATCTTGCTCTCGTCCATATAAAATGAGATATCTATGTAATGACTTGCTTATTGTACCATGTAGTAAGCTCCAGAGCCAGGTTGTGCAGTCGTGGAACAAGTTTATTCCGGGCCTTACAAATTCCGAGTCTATATTTTGACATGATAAAACATTACAGGTATTGAAAGCATCGTCTTTACAAGAGGTGCATGTTAAAACTGTGTACAGAGCATATATCTCACAGGCGTAGAGGTGGCATTTTGTGGCTGAAGACACTGGACGCTGCTTGAAATGCTTCCACTCCTCGGCAATGTTCTACCATAACTTTTGGGACTGCGGCAGCATAAAACGGTTCTTGAACAAAATATTACAGTATATTAATGCTAGTTTTGGAATCAGAGTTTCATTACATCCACAGGCTTTACTACTAGCAGATTTTACAGTTTGGAACTTAGACACTGCCCATTCCCACTTATACCCATTCCTAACTTTACTGATTACCATTGCAAATAAGGTTATACTCCAGAAATGGATATCTAAACACGCCCCAACCTTATCAGCAGTACATACCATGCTCCTCAAGATTTTGTTTATAGATCGTTTCTCCACTTTGGCTGACTTGGAGGGTGGTGTAGTAAAATTTTACAAAAAATGGAATCCTTATATCAGTACCCTTCCACTTACGTCTCAAGTTCAGATCTTTGCCCAATTTGAATCCACAGATTGGTATTTACATAGTAAAGTGCTGTCCAGCTTGTAGAGCAACACTTTATCGTTTTGCCTTATGATTCATTTTTACAAGCCTTACGCTGTGATGTTCCCGCCCGCCTCTCATGTACGGTTTATCACTATGCAGATATACCTACCGAGGTATACTCAATATTATTTTAGTCCTGTAGTTATATGGGCTTCTGTATGACATGCTGATACTCAGGTTGTTAATTACTCTTCCCCCCCCCCCCCCCCGCCTCCGCCTTCCCTATCCCCATCTTTCCCACTCCTTCTCTTTTTCTGATATCTCTCTCTCTTTCACATTGGTTCCTATTGTATGTTTATGCTGTGTATGGATTTTGGATGTTATTCTATGTCTCACTGGGTCCCTGATGGTATTTTCATCCATTTCTCCTTTGATACTATTATTTGACCCTGTTTTCTGATATTTTTTACTCGACTGTGTTGGTCCATATGCTGTCATCTGCAATTGTTTGTTCTCACATTTATAAAAGCAATAAACACTATTTGAAAATGGATGGCCATTTTGTGGGACTCATAGCACAATATAAAAATTTTGGCAGATACACCTTGGAGTCTTTCAAAGAAGACTGAATAAAAGGAGATTCTCTTGGAGGGCCCACCTTGAAGTGCTGAATCAGTATTCCTCCCACTAAAAGGACAAAGTTACTGCAATAGTGTTATTGTTATGTTTTCAATTTTGGATTTATGGAATATCTTGAAAGTAGCACGCCAATAGCATTGTGGATCCAAACTCCAGTTGTTATTCCAACCATGGTAAATCTATCCTTGTCTTGGTATTTTAACGGACTGTGGGGCAGATGTTAAACAAGAGCTGGAGATATGGATTGCCTTATGGGCCCTAGACATTACCTGACTGCCCGACAATCTGCCATACGCCCGATACGGACAACCCCGCGGCAGGGGGGAGGGACTTTTTTCACTCCCCCCGTCACCCAACACCATATCCCTGCATTCTTATATGGACAAGAATGTCCATTTTTGCAAGCAGGTATGAACTATGCAGCACCAACGATGATCGATTGGGGGGGTCACGTATCGTTCATTGTTGGAGCCCACATACTGAAAAATATGAACGCAACCTTGCTTATTAATGACTCTGCTAGGTCATATTTTACAATGATATCTTTCATTGTGTAGGGCAAATTAGTGTGAGTGTCCACTGCCTTGTGTATTAGTTATCTACTTTATACAGAAGACAATACTATTGGGCTGCTAGTGATTTGCAAAAATATAAAATTTTGATGGGAACTATCATAGCAACACTATTGCAGACACGTTGAGCTTATTGTGGAGGTCTAGAGATTCATCACTTCAATGGGGGGGGGGTCACCCCTCGACAATCATCTGGGAATTGTTTTTCTGTGCGACCCAATCAAAAGTTGTTTAATAAGAATTGGGTTGAGTGCGGAACAGTGTGGTGGTTTCCCTCTGGTCTATTCAGCCTTTTTAAGAGGTATTGTGGTCATTTCTTCCACTAACCTAGACTTATATTTGTGTGGGATTAAGTTTAAATTTTAATCCTTTGAAATTAATGCAAAAATAGAAATACAGTTTGGGAACATATCATTGAGACTATCATAGTATAAATTTTTTTTTATTTATTTATTTAATTTTAAAGATGCATTCCCAGTAACATGTTCCACAGTACGAGACATAAACTCACGTACAGGCCCTGTACAAGCATGAATTTTATCCACTGTACTTGCGCCAAATACTTCACTATTGTCTGACCTGGCCACCGAATTTATGGGGTACTGTACTTCCTTGGCTTTTAACACCACCTGGGCCTCCAAAGATTTGGCTATAGAATTTATTGACGAAAGTAGATTGGTGTTTTGATTTTGATGTTTTTCTAACATTACACTAACTGTACTATGGAAACTATTTATTCCTTTGGCAATCTCACCAAACTCGTTTCTTAATAAACTTTTATACTCTTCCATGTATTCTGCAAAAATTCGATTGACATGGGAGGGATCAGTAATGGCCTGCGACTTGTCATTAGTATTGAATATGTTACTTTGATCAGCTTGTTGAGAGTATATCTCAGAGGGTGCGGGTGTTGAGGCAGCTGAAATACCAGTTTCTGGTGTCAAAATGATAGATTCCACACTGATTTGATCATTAGCTACACACTCACAATTGTCCTCAAAATTAGGGGTATTTGGGAGAGACATGTAGTCATTTTCCAAGGAATCCATCATCGGGACAACCTCACAGACTTGCCTTGAAGAGTCTGTAATGTGAGATTCTATAAAATTAAAAATTTAAGAAAAAAAAACATAAGCATTGTTGTAAAACTAACCATATCTTGTTAAAATGTGTTATTTAACAAAAGTATGGAGAATACGTTAAAACAGTGTAAATATCTTGTTCATCTATGACATAAGTAATGTCGCCTATGTCACTAATTTCTCCAGGGGGTAAGGGTGAGTCTGTAAAGAGAGAGTTAGCAGAAATGTTACTACTCCATATTTTTGGATGTAAAAAATATAACGTCTCATTTATAAATTCCAAAAGTAACAATCCGAGGAAATTGATAGCAGTTGCACTAATGGTGCTGCAGGGGCGCTTGATGTTTTGCTTTCCCAACAAAGTTGAAGTATAAATAGTAACCACCAGATGTAGTAGCAACTGGTCCGCCTGTGTGGAGAGGTGCAAATTCTCACAATTAACTAACAAAACCATCAGCAAACAGCTCCCCAACATACTGCTGATGCACTGTGACTCTTCTAAAAAGCATACTCTTGTCATATACGTTAACTTGGATATTAGTGGACATCGTTGCCACTGTTCAGAAATTCAAAGTTTCTACAGCCAGGGTCATCAGTCACTTTAGGTAGTCAAATGTAATTGAACACTAGCATCTGTTAAGAACACCACCTGCTAGTGTTAGAACTGTCAACGCTACTGTCGGTTCACAATGTTTCAACAGGCAGACAAATAACTGGAACAATGTACAGGGTACAATAGGAGCCTAGGAATGTTGGCCATAGTGATAAATTTAGACATGGTGGGTGTGGTGGAATATGTGCACATAACGTGCGCATAAACAACATCTCCTGCAGACTGACCTCTGAAACATTTCTGCCTATCTAATTTGTAAACACAACCTGGATTTGTAAAATCAACAAAATAGAAAAATTAAAGTAAGGTACAATTTATAATACAAACTAGTTTCCACGCGCATTTCTGAACTGCATCCTGGCACAGTGGACCGTTTTGGATGTTTTCTGCGTTTATTCTGCAGTAAAAGGGGTGTATTATTTGTATCTTTCCCACCATCAGGACTGTGTCCACAGTCAGTAGTTTCTGCAAAAAAAAATAAGTCATACTAATGTTGGTTGGGCAGATTTAGTTTGAGATTTAGAAAGAGGAACCGAAAACAACTTACACATTTTCAGTTTGTCAGTGTCCTCCTAATCAAGTCACGGTTCCTCCATGGTGAGGCAAAGGTCATAGCTGTTCAAACCTTATGAGGACATTGTTGGATGTCTTCAGCAGAACAAAGGGGCAGATGTATGAACGTGCGCTATGTGTTTTTAGCACACAGAGCATGTTATTTCCCTGAATGTCTGAGTGGTGGTTTTGAGCTTGCTTATGGTGCACGCATACCGTCAATTGCATTACCAAATTTGCAGTCTGCATGGGTAGGGAGGCGCTGCCGTCTATAAGCAGCCGCTGCATTACCTGATCTATCATTGTGGATACTGGGCCGTTCCATTAATTATGCCTCCCTGCTCTCTTTGGCTCCTCCTGGCTGGCGTTATTGTTTTTTTTTGTTTATATTTTGTCCTCAACAAAAACTTTATTGTGTGTTGCCACACATGTCTCCCCAGCAGCCTCTGTCATTACCCCTATGTCTCCTCAATGCGCAGTGTCCTTATTGCCTAACCGCGCATGCGCCAGCTCACTCCGCAGGGCTCACAGGGAGCAGAAGTGAGGGTGCATGCGCGCTACTACAGCTTGCGGCGATAAGTCTGACCGATGTGGGAGAATGCATATCAGGGGACAGGTGACAAAGCGCCCTCCCATATTGGCGGGGGTTGTATAATACATTGTGGTGGCGGGTGGGGGCTTATCACCACAATAATGTGGTGAGACGCTCGCAGGCACATAACATTCATTCGGACGTTTCTCATACATCTCCCCCAATATTCCAAGACCTTTCAACTCCAAGATGGGGAGTTCAGCATATTATGCACCACCCCATCCCGACACTACTTTCATCCAAGTTCTTGCCATTATTTTTTGTACCTGCCAAACTTATAGGAGTTCCCACCTAACAACACTGTCTACAAGAGTGTGCTCTGCCTCTCAGACAATTTAGAGAAATATTTTCACACACACATTTTAACGATCTACCAAGCAACATATATTAATCAACAAATGCAGGATACATACTAGGCCATAAAGTAGACAATATGTACGAAGGCAACACATTGTCCCCACTATTGTCTAAAGAGTATGCTGGATTTCACTACTGACGTGCACACCCATGTGTCCTCATCGAGAAGGTCCGTCGTAAGTTTAGGTAGGTCCAACGGCAAAGAGAGACGGCTAAAGCCATGCAAAGATGTCCAACATGTCCCTTGCACCTCCCCCTTCAAAACCCCACCCCCTCATTCCACACACATTGATAGTAGATTAGGAAAGGGTTTAGATCAGTTCACAATGGGTACACATTATTAAATAGTGTGTACCCATCTTAAGGGACTAATAAACACGTGACTTAAACAAAACAAAATTACCTTGAACATTCTTAACATTGCCAGTATCAATGCCTCCTTCAATCCCAAATATTCCAGCAGGGCAAACTATTCCCTGTAAGGGGACTTCCCAAGAATTAAAAACCACTTGTATTGGAAATCCACTGCCAGTGCCAGATACATATTTTTTCTCCAGGGCCATTTTTCATTTAACGTTACTCTTACAATCATGGTAACGTTTTTTGCAAATGTGGGCTGTTCTCAAACATACTCCCTCTGCGCTAACATTCATGGCAATCTCTCGCCATATAGATTCCTTAGATTCGTAGGAGACACTTAGGCCGGTAAGGCGACCAAATAACTTGGAATAATTCTTCACCACACCTTGAATCAGAACATCATTCTCTGCGTGAGTAAATTTTGGGGCGCGTTTATGCTCCTCTGGCTTTGTGATATGTTTCCGTTTCCGGGGTACTTTGTCCACATTTACTGGTTGCTTGTCAGAGGATGAGTGGTTTTGATTTTCGTTTGTTGAAGTTTCAAGATTTATGAAATTTTTTGCTTCTTGGCTGAGCAAAAAAAGTTGGATTTTTTTAAAAAAAAATAATGGATTTCAATACCGAAATTTAAAAATGTAAAAACATAAAAAAAACATAAAGGGAAAGTAGGAATTACAAACCAAACATTACTCAAAATTCTGTAGAAAGTAGCATTAGCCCAACCTGGAAAATGTGCTACAGGGCTGTGCATGAAGGAAAATGGTTGCGGAAGCAATGCCTAGTAGCAGACCCAACATTACACACCCTATATTAGCCCAAGGGTTCATGTAACCATAAGCCACAGGTGCTGTAGTTTGGACTGCTGGCTATTTAGAGAATTTGGGTCTGATATATTACGAAGAGTAAGGTGGGGGGCAGTACATCACCTGTCATTGACTTTTAAATATTCCGTTTTGTTTAAAAAAAAAAAACAGAAATAAAACAAAATCAATTATACTGTACTATTTCAATTTAATATTGTCTGAACTCTCATGCAGACTGCAATATGACTGCCTTGCCCGGTTCTAGACCTTGTTGCACCCAGGGCAAAAGTTCCCTTTCACCCTTATCCCCCCCCCCCCCCCCCCCCGACAAAACTGGGTTAGTGTGCGCTGTAGGTGCGTCTCAAAATATAGGGGCGTGGCTTCATAGAGTAGGGGCGTGAACACAGTTGTGACCCCTGTATCTGTACCCCCAGTAGTTTTACCCACATAGTTTTGCCCCCAGTACTGAGCCCTCTGTAGCTGTGCCCCCAGTAGCTTTGCACCCAGTATTGTGCACCCTGTATTGATGGCCCTAGTGGCACCGCTTACCCCCCCCCCCCCCCCAAAAAAAAATACTCAACTGCCCACTCTGTCAAAGTCGGAAAAAGAAGACAATACGAACTACACACAGAGTGGTGCTTCTCGGTGGTGGCGTAAGGACGCAATTGACGTATATGGATGCACCATGCTTCTTTACTGCACATAATGCATAGAGTCGTATGGCATGTGTGTTGCAGCATGGTGGGTGTATATACAGTAAAAGGCGCAATCACTGAGAAATGCCATAAAGACGCACATAGACACATTTCATACAACACATAAATTACACATAGACAAAACATGTCCAGCACCAGACTTATATTATATGGTATTTATATAATAGAGTGTAAAACCAGATATATATGTATTATTGTGATAGCACAAGGTAATTATATCATGCTTAGTGTCAAAATGGTCAGGAGAATGTGTGGATTAATTTGATAGCTATGGGTAAATTGTAGCACATTGCAACGATTAGTTATGATCAAATGTATGAATATAAAGTAACATTTTAAAAGAACAAAGGACATCCTGAGAAGGTCAGTGGTTAATCCCTGTATCTACATCTTGAAACTGGACATTGCTTACATATGAACTGACCAATAACACACAATGAATGAGAATCCTCCCTCTCCTGGGCCAATGTAAGGAGACTGAAACCAACAACCTGTTAACTCCCACTGTTTGATATATGCAGTTTTCTAAGGCATAGTTAGTTAGTTGCTAAAGGAAGAGATGCAGAGTCTATCTAGAAAGGAAATGTTCTATGGGATAGGGGGATATATACTGGCTGCAACTGTTTCTTATGTAACTGTAACTCTGTAACCCTATCTTATATTTACAGTATATATGTTATACTGACTGATATACTGTACATATGTTATTTTGTATGCATAACTTTTAATATCAAATACATATATATATCTGAGCGTTGGACCTCAGTATACCATGTGTGTGAGTACTTGCTTTCTCTTAAGGGACATAGTACTGCGATGTTCAGCACACTATTAATGTATTTGGTAATAAGATGCGCCTTGCGTCCACAGTATATATTAACACTGGCATGTAAATGTTTATTTAAAATAATGGAAATTCACAGTTGGGGGCTTCGTCATGGATATCACGTACTTGATGATGTGCAGTACAAACGCGCTGTGGTCTACCGGCTAAGGATGGATGCGTCTAATGCCGATGAACCACATCTGTTAATTTTGGGGCTATCAGTAAGGTGTTGATATGAATCAAGTGACAATAGATTTCTTTGTTGCCTGTGAGTGTGACAAAAACGCACAATATTAGAAATGTTACAGCGTACTCCTTATTGTTGCTAACGAGGTTCAATGAGTCATATTGTGTTTGATTCAGATTGGATTGTTTATCTGTTAAGTAAATTTAAAGAGCGTTTAAAAGTTGGTGCATGCGTCTAATTGCATTAGTACGTATATAGCTTGGTTAGCATGCTGAGTCTTATTCGCATAGTGCTAACACAGGCCTGAGGTAACAAAGCTTTGTTCGCACTGAAAAAGCAGCATGTGGAAACTTTGTTACCATGCAGTGGGAATTGTCCATCAGGGCGACTTCCAGTGCTTGTATAATTTGGGATTTACTTGTGACAAAAGAGAGAGTGTTTATGTATTCTGGCCGCATGGCATGGACACCATTTTGTGTCCAAGCACATGGCTTGGAGGGGGGAAGGAGCAGTGGACATTTTAGGTCTAGTGTAGTTACAGCTGCACAATCTGCATTGGTCTTAAAGTCACTCCCTACCAACCTAGCTAACAGCTGAGTTTCAGCTGTTCCTGAAAGCCATTGTTAAACAACCTGTAGCCTTTGTCACAAGTAAACAATATACATGTACAAATCCATCACCATTTAAAAGCTACCAATGAATTTAACTAACCCATGCCATAGTCAATTATAAATAGTGTTTCAATTAGACCCAGTGAGATTAATCGTGAGATTAATACTGAAAGATAAGACACTCTGTGTGTTACATGACCTAGACTATTGATATGTTAATGAACTTGTTCAACTACTCTGGAACAAGAGTACAGCAACCATGTGGACATCTGTTGAGATGCAAATTAGGCTGCTGTGGAAACTACATTCAGTATATGTGTATAAAGATATATGCTGTGTGAGGGTTTCATAAAGTGTAATAAATAATGTGGGTGTGTGTGTGTGTGTGTGTGTGTGTGTGTGTGTGTGTGTGTGTGTGTGTGTATATATATACACTGCTCAAAAAAATAAAGGGAACACTAAAATAACACATCCTAGATCTGAATGAAGGAAATATTCTTATTAAATACTTTGTTCATTACATAGTTGAATGTGCTTACAACAAAATCACACAAAAATTATCAATGGAAATCAAATTTATTAACCCATGGAGGTCTGGATTTGGAGTCACCCTCAAAATTAAAGTGGAAAAACACACTACAGGCTGATCCAACTTTGACGTAATGTCCTTAAAACAAGTCAAAATGAGGCTCAGTAGTGTGTGTGGCCTCCACGTGCCTGTATGACCTCCCTACAATGCCTGGGCATGCTCCTGATGAGGTGGCAGATGGTCTCCTGAGGGATCTCCTCCCAGACCTGGACTAAAGCATCCGCCAACTCCTGGACAGTCTGTGGTGCAACGTGGCATTGGTGGATAGAGCGAGACATGATGTCCCAGATGTGCTCAATTGGATTCAGGTCTGGGGAATGGGCGGGCCAGTCCATAGCATCAATGCCTTCGTCTTGCAGGAACTGCTGACACACTCCAGCCACATGAGGTCTAGCATTGTCTTGCATTAGGAGGAACCCAGGGCCAACCGCACCAGCATATGGTCTCACAAGGGGTCTGAGGATCTCATCTCGGTACCTAATAGCAGTCAGGCTACCTCTGGCGAGCACATGGAGGGCTGTGTGGCCCCCCCAAAGAAATGCCACCCCACACCATTACTGACCCACTGCCAAACCGGTCATGCTGGAGGATGTTGCAGGCAGCAGAATGTTCTCCTTGGCGTCTCCAGACTCTGTCACGTCTGTCACATGTGCTCAGTGAAAACCTGCTTTCATCTGTGAAGAGCACAGGGCGCCAGTGGTGAATTTTCCAATCTTGGTGTTCTCTGGCAAATGCCAAATGTCCTGCACGGTGTTGGGCTGTAAGCACAACCCCCACCTGTGGGCGTCAGGCCCTCATACCACCCTCATGGAGTCTGTTTCTGATCATTTGAGTAGACACATGCACATTTGTGGCTTGCTGGAGGTCATTTTGCAGGGCTCTGGCAGTGCTCCTCCTGTTCCTCTTTGCACAAAGGCGAAGGTAGTAGTCCTGCTGCTGGGTTGTTGCCCTCCTACGGCCTCCTCCACGTCTCCTGATGTACTGGCCTGTCTCCTGGTAGCGCCTCCATGCTCTGGACACTACGCTGACAGACACAGCAAACCTTCTTGCCACAGCTCGCATTGATGTGCCATCCTGGATGAGCTGCACTACCTGAACCACTTGTGTGGGTTGTAGGGAGGTCATACAGGCACGTGGAGGCCACACACACTACTGAGCCTCATTTTGACTTGTTTTAAGGACATTACATCAAAGTTGGATCAGCCTGAGGTGTGTTTTTCCACTTTAATTTTGAGGGTGACTCCAAATCCAGACCTCCATGGGTTAATAAATTTCATTTCCATTGATAATTGTTGTGTGATTTTGTTGTCAGCACGTTCAACTATGTAAAGAACAAAGTATTTAATAAGAATATTTCATTCATTCAGATTCAGGATGTGTTATTTTAGTGTACCCTTTATTATTTTGAGCAGTATATATATATATATATATATTGTATTATTATTATTATTATATGGATATATGGATATTTATATCATTGTAGGTTCTGCAAGATAGCTATCCTATCTGAATCATAGCATTTAAATTATAGTTAATAACAAATATGAATTGAAGTGTAATACCTCCTAGGGGGATGTTATCAATCACTGGTAAAATGATTATTTTTCTGTACAGAAAATATTGTAAATTCGTGTGGGTTGAAAGTAAGTGTCAGTGGATTGAACCCCGAAAAGCGGGATCTCGTCGGTGAGGCACTGAGTAAGCAGGGGCTTGGTGGCATGGAGGTTAGCGACCTCACGTATTTATTGGTATTGAGGAACGTAGTATGTGTGGTTTTTTAAAGGTAAAACGTGGGAAGGAGCGTGATTTTTGGTGTTACTCTCCGGCTGTGGAGCGCAGCTAGTGAATTTGACTCCCGTGATCATAGGGCGTATAGATAACAAGTATCTATAAGCCGTGCGCTTGGACTGCACGTGTGTGTATGTGATATGCATCGCAACGTGATACCATTTGCGTAATTTCGTGCAATTGCGGCATCATACGCGCGCTGTGTTAGCATATGCAGACGTGATTTCTGTAAAGAGAAGGAATTTTCGCTGACTCTCTCAGGACATATTCCTGGTGGAACTCCATAGGAAGGCTTGGTGACGTTTCCCAAGCGGAATTCCTGTGGAAAGAAACCAAAAAGATCAGGCTTTTATCCTCCACTGAAAAAGGCAGGGTATTAATTTATTGCTGTTATTACTTCATACTTCCAGTGCTGAGGGGTCTGGAAGGGTCCTCACTGGGTACGCGGGGAAATCACTACAGGAGTGGACCTTGGTACTGTCCAGAAGAGACGGAGCAGGTGAAAAGGGCTAAGAGGACTTTTTACCGTCGCCTTGCGTTGGCCACTTACTGCTTGTGTTTAAAAAGTCCACAATGGGAGCTAAGTTTGCACGCGAGAGGCGTTCAGGAGCCAGGGTTCAGGCTGAGGAGCAGGGACCGAAAGGGTCCGCTGGTTATATTAAGTTCAGGGGCCGAAAGGGTCCGCTGGTTATTTGTAAGAAGATCTCCTAGGCCTTGCATAGCTGCTTACTATCCTTTCAGACCGATAAGAGATCGGTATTGATATAACTTTATTACTGTGCTCCGATTCATTTGTGTCTTCACTGGCGGATACAAAAAACTTTTGTTTCATCTCTTCCAGACAGGACACAAGGTCTCAAAGGATAAACTGCAGTTGTGTATGACAAGGGTCAAATACTAGGACGTAGTACTGGTAAATGATTTGACATCATGTACCATCATGATTTGACATCAGTTCATACACCACATGCCGTATCGGTCCTTCAAAATTATGACCGAACCCGGTATGTCTCATCAGCACAAAAGGGAGCTGTCACTGATGACACCAGTATATTACTGCATGTGCCTTGTAATGCACAAAGGGTGGAGGATGAGAATACTGGTGAAGGAAAATTTTGTATGGACACTGATATGCATGATTGTATGGAATATCTGAATCAGACTTTTACTACGAGACCAGACATAAGTGACAGCCCGTTAGTGAACGCAGACGTGATATTTTTTTTTCTAGACTGACGGTAGTTACCCCACACAGACAGGCTTATGCACAGGATATGCTGTTGTAGAGGACCAAGGTATTAAAGAAGCTGAAACCTTTGGGCAGACCGCATGCAGCACTGGTCGCTGAGCTGGTCTCACTGACCAGGGCATGCGAGTTGGCAGAAGATACGTCAGCCAATATATATAGCAACTCTAGAGATGTTTTTGGAGTGATGCTCATGGTACGCTACATTTCAAACAACAATTAAATTGAGATGCAAATTTGTGTTCCCTTCAGGAAAAAAAGGTCTTGAAGGCGAAGGGGTATGGTCAGGAGTCCTCAAGACTCTGGAGAGATGGACAAGGTAAGCCAGTAGCCCCCAGGCGTATCTCCCAAGCCTAGCTGAGGCGGTACATGGTCTGACTCACCTAGGGTAAGGAAGGTATGTGCAAATTGGTAAGAGCTTACTGGTGTGTACCAGGGTTCTCTTCTCAGGCAAACATGAAAGCAATGTCCTGTCTTACTTGCATGAGGAAGAACATTTGGTAAGGTATTACCAACAGAGCCATCCCATATTCCTCCATCAGACGGACCTTTTCAGGTAATAAAAATCGACTTCGTACAGTTACCACCCTGTAGGAATTTGAACTATGTATTGATGTGCACTGATGTTTTCTCAAACTAGGTAGAGGCATTCCCTGCTGCTACAAATACTGCTGTGTTTACCGCAAAGAAAATTGTGCAGGAATTTGTGTGTAGATATGGTATCCCTAGGAGTAGGAGCAAAGTGATAGCTGAAACTGGACTATTGTGGTCATAGACACTGCCACTAGTGTTATGTAGCATCGGAACCACTCCCAGATCCACACTTAACGAATCACCCTCTTTGAAAAAAAAATTTTTTTATGGAAGACAACCTCATGTCGTGATCGAGCCGCACCATGATCAGAAATACACCAATGAGGTGACAGTACAGTACCTTATCAAGATGAGCCAGCATTTGAGAATATAAAAGTCAAATTGCTTTCTAACAAATATTTAAAATGCCAGCTCTAATATATACTGTGGATACCTACGCACGTTATTACCATGTGCTATGAATGTGCGCTATACATCGCAAAAACACTACATCCCGTAACAGAAAATAATACACCCACACTTTATCTGAGTTCAAAAGCTCATTGATGTATATATTTGTTATTAAAATGATATGTATTCAATATATCAGAATGTACAGTATATATATATAGTTACATGGTTACAATTTATACAGTAAGCAGTTATTACAAACACAGCCAGCAATACAATTACCATATTTTGCTCAAATAAAGTCTCCACTCCATATCACTCTCTCTCTCTGTAAAATCATGCAGCCACTGGACAGACATCATCTCCACCATCATCTGGGACAAGGGGTGTGTGTGTGTGTGTGTGTGTGTGTGTGTGTGTGTGTGTGTGTGTGTGTGTGTGTGTGTGTGTGTGTGTTCAGCAATACACACTGAGTCTCTTGGGGGCGTATACAGATCTCTTGTTACTGGTCTAGGGGAGGGAACTTTCTCATTCATGATGAGTCATTGGTCAGTTCATATGCAAGCCTTGAAGACATCAGAAGGGCTGGTCTGAGTTTCCTGTCCATCACATGCTTTGAATGGAATGTCCATTGTTCTCATCAGAATTGTGGCTTTATATTCCTACATTCAATCATATCTACTAATGGCAATGTGCTACAACTTAATAACAAGCATCAAATTAATCTACACATTAATCTGGTTACTTTGATACCAAGCACGACATGTCCATCTTTCTCTGTTCCAATGATACACATACATGACGTTACTCCATTATAAAATTTAAAACTTTATGATGTCTGGCGCTTGATATGTTCAATTTATGTGCTGTGTGAAATATGTGTCGAATCTATCTTTGTGGCATGTCTGTGTAAATGCGTATGTTACCATATGTTGCTGTGCTCGCTGCGCGTATTTGCAAGCATAGCGACTCATAATGTGTGCAGTCTGTATGTTCTCTCTATGTAATATTTTTTACTTCGACAGTCCACCCTTTGGCAGTAAACAATAACTGCCATAACTTATTAACATAAGAAAAATATTTCAGACAATAATCGGTGACCTAGACACACGTATGTATTCATTTTGCAAATCAGACATTTGACTATATTTGGGGAAGACAGGGAGGATGACGAGACATCCTCTATATGTACTCGGCGGTCACGGGACCACAGGTTGGGTGTGGGACAGCATTCAACCTATAGAGTATGCTTTGGCCTATAATGTCTGATTTGGATGAACATTTCACACATACATGTATCTACGTCTTTGTACACTGATGTTCGGATTCGATTGGGGTTCTGCTGGGTAGAGGGAGAAAACACAAACAAATCGTGAAAGTGACATATAAAATTTTCATGATTTACATATTCCTATCATTTTCTGAACATTGTTTCCATTTCTGGAACGTATGCTAGGTCTGTTTGATCATTGAACAAGAGTTATAAGTAGTGTCCTTCCTATATAACATAAACTTTCGGAGTTCGGGGAGAGCCACTCATAAACCTTTCTTCCACATATGTTAATGAGCTCTTTATCTGCAAGATGTGAATAGCCATTGTCTGATTGTTCCTGATTACCTCCCAATTTCCTGAAATTGGTGAGATTTAAACATACCAAGGATTTATCTAAAGACTAGGGGGTCTAGTTATATTATATTCTTTGTCCTCCGGTCCCCTCCCCTTTTGTGTAATTCACGTACCTCAGCTAACTCTAAAAAAAATATGGCACTAATCCTGCATCTTTTCATCTTAGAGGTACCTGTGAGCACATCCAACATTCCGTTTGGTTTAAGACCTTACCCACTAGTAATCACTCAAGGGATGTCTGTCACCTTATTGCTAGACTGACATCTCTGGATGCTCTCATCTTCAAATATGGTGTCACAATAGCTACAAAATACTGTATTCCTCAGACAATAGCCTATCACATTACCTCCGAACTCTGTAACTACTAGACCTTTGATTTTTCTCTGGCTTTAACAAACTGATCGGCTAATCCAGGGATCCTATAAGGAAATCACTCCTTCCTCCAGAACCAGTTCCAGTCCCACACTCGACTCCTCATGAAAAACCTCACAAAAATAGAATGTCCTAAAAAAAATGTTTATCACCGGAAAGAGAGAAAAGAGAAATAGAACAAAACAACTCTTGTCCATAACAAATCAATTACAACAACTGGTCTTTCTGTGATCCTTTAGCACGCTCAGGTAGTGTTCAACAGTGCCGCCTCTCAGTCTTCACGGAACAGACTCTCTGGTGATACTTTTGCGATCTCACTCCACTTACGAGTTTCTTCCGGACTACCGACTATCCTGCAATGGGAATCGTGGACCCAAGTCTCTCTCTCGGCTACTTTCACTGGAATAGTGCGGTCAACAAAACTTGGTATGGTCCTTCCCACCTGTCTATTAGGCAACCTGAGCGTAAGAACAATCACACAGTCTCTTGGTTCACAATCAAGACAATTAGTATTTGGCAACAGGAATCAACAGTTTCAAGTTCTTTTGTCAAGTTCTCAAATGCTGGCTCATCTCGATAAGGTACTGTACTGTCACCTCATTGGTGTATTTCTGATCATTGTGCGGATCAATCATGACATGAGGTTGTCTTCCAAAAACTAACAAAAAAACAAAAATTTTGAAGAGGGTGATTCGTAAAGTGAAGATCTGGGAGTGGTTCCGATGCTACATAATACTAGTGGCAGTGTCTATGACCACAATAGTCCAGTATCACTTTGCTCCTACTTCTAGGTGTACCATATCTACACACAAATTTCTGTGCAATTTTTCTTTGCGGTAAACACAGCAGCATCCGTGGTGGCAGGAAATGCCTCTACCCAGTTTGAAAAAACATCAGTGCACACCAATACATAACAATAATTCCTAAAGGGTGTTAACTGTACGAAGTCGATTTGTATTACCTGAAAAGGTCCGTCTGCAGGAGGGATATGGGATGGCTCTGTTAGTACTACCTTACCAACTGTTCTTCCTCATGCAAGTAAGACAGGTCATTGCTTTCCTGCTTGCCTGAGAAGAGAACCCTGGTACACGCCAGTAAGCTCTTACCAATTTGCACATACCTTCCTTACCCTAGGTGAGTCAGACCATATGCCGCCTCAGCTAGGCTTGGGAGATACGTCCTGGGGGCCACTGGCTTGCCTTGTCCATCTCTCCAGAGTCCTGGGGACTCCTAACCATACCCCTTCAACTTCCAGACCTCCTTTTCCTGTAGGGAACACAAATTTGTATCTTAATTTAACTGTTGTGTGTTTGCAATGTAGAGTACCATGAGCATAACTAAAAAAAAAGAAAGAAAAAAACATCTCTAGAGGAGAGAAAGAAAATATCACGTCTGCATTCACCAACGGGCATACAAAATTACCCTTCACCAGTATTCTCATCCTACCTCCACCCTTTGTGCATGACAAGGCACACTGCAGTAATACTGGTGTTATCGTGCTGGTGAGATATACTGGGTTCGGGCAGAACTCTGAAGGACCAATTAGGCATGTAGTGTTTGAACTGTAATCTGGTCCATGTATTGTACCACCCTGTGTGAACGCAAAAGATGAAGAGGAAACTGGAGAAACAGAATAGAGGTTGGTGACAGATAAGTTTGTAGAGGTGGAGAGGATTTTATTAAAATGACAACTGGATTGGGCACTACGGGGAATTGATTACCTACTTTGTCTACCCTTCCTTAAAGCTTGTGCATGCTGTGTCACTACTGGGACTACTTCAGCCATCAATCCAGTGTCCTGTCCATCCTAAATTCATAGGGAACCCGGTATCTGTGAGATAATTTCCTCTACCTGTGATGGACATGAATCTAGAACAGTGTAATGCAACATTAGTCTTTGAGGGTATCTAACATACCTTGTACTTCCTGAGCGGGAGTACAATATATGTATTTCATATTTAACAAAGTTTCTGTTACATTAGTCAGGGGCCATTTCTGTTAGGAAAAAGAAGGAAAGGAAAGGGTTTAGCATTGTGGTGGCCCAATCGTAACTTCAGCAGGTTTTTGTCAAAGGGTAATGTTGCACTTCTTTCGTTCCTCCCATTTGCCGAATTAGTGTTTACCAGTGATCTTATCCAGACGGAGAATTTTCTGTTACAGTTTCACTGGTCTCAGCCACTTCCCCCGCAGGCTACTGCTTTTCTTTTACCGGTTGGATACTCCTCTGAGTGCATGAGAAATGGCTGAAACCAGTCAGGTCGCCTTCTCCTCCTAGATAAAACTTCGACATTCATTTGTACATATATAGGTTACATTCATATTTTTATTATTTTCTATAGTTTGTATGCTGGCCGTAACTGCTTCCACATCTACATATGGCGGTGTACTTGCTTTCTCTTTTCCTTCCTACTTGTTTATTGTTGCTACAAGTTCAAACAGTTCTTATATTTCCGTTCTTGTCTTATATGACTTTGGTTAGACATACTACCTGCAATACCTTAGGATCAAACTCACCAACCCCAGGGAATGATGCCCTATCTTCAGCAGTCATACGCACCCATTCATTGCAAAAAGCCTCCGTGTGTGGACCATATTTCTCACACATAATAAACCTTGCTGACCAGCTGAGCCGCAATTCTTCAACATGAACCCTGGCTACCAAACGCCCACTGCTTGTGCAATTGGATCCCATCACGGACTTTTTGCTTTGTTAACACAATCCCCAATGCACAACACAATAGACGGTGAAAGTTCTCTGAGCGCTTCCACCCACTCCTTCTCCGCTGACGTACCACGACTCACTCCAATAGTGACCACCGCGTACCCAGTGAGGACCCTACCTGGCTTCTATTCACTGGAAGTTTTAGGAGTAACTTACCTTTTCCAGTGAATATCTACCGTTGACGATTTTCCTGAGAGAGACCAACGAAAACTTCCCTTTTGGTTATACACAAATCACGCTTGCGTATGCTCTACACGGCGCTAATAATACCGCAGTTTACGCAAAAGCTCACAAAGGGGTATCAAGTTGCGTCACGTATCGCACACACAAACATGCGGTCCAATCGCACAGCGTATAGGTATTTGTTACCTATCCACCCTACGACCTCTGGAGTCGAATACACAAGCTGCACTCCTCAGCCGGAGCGTAACACAAAACCTTTAAACTTCAATTCACAATTTCTATACTTCTGCACAATGCACAATTCTATATCATGCTCCTCTACAAATCACCTCATGATTTGCGTATATCTCTATTTGTATCAACGTAAGTCAGCCGCCTCACGCCACCAAGCCTCCACTTACTTGGTGTACCATGGGACCCGAATTTCCGGGGTTCAACTCCACTCACTCAGATACACCTTGTTTTTCTTTTCTGTACAGAAAATTTCACTCCCTTTGATGGATGGTTTTAACCCAGAGGCAGTACCGTCTAAAGAAAGTCTCACACTAATCTGCTTTTGAAATCGGATAGTTATGTGCTATTGTATTAAACGTATACTATCCCGCCTTTGATTGAACAACTATCATGTGGTTTTACTTTGCGCCCGCAATCCTATGCAACCTTACGTAATAATCGACCGTCACGTGTGCGACCATGCGTCACGTGCAAGCTCCTGTACTTTGTCCGTACGCATACAAATGTGCGTTCGCAAATCAATAAACCACACATAGAAATGTGAGCAATACAAACTATTATCGCTCACTAACACAACCCACACTTGTTCTGTATAAACCTTTAACGACTAGGCCAGAACTGCGTTTCATGTTTTTATAATTATTCCCTTAACACACTAATTTAAATATATATATAGCAAACAAATGTATCCGATTTTACACAGATCTATAATGACTGCAATAATCTATAATTTAAATGATATGATTCAGATTGGATAGCTATCTTGCAGAGCATACACTGATATAAATATACACATAATTATAATAATAATATTATATATATATATATATATATATCATTTACTGCACTCCTATGAGACACCTCACCTGTTCACTGCCTCTAATTTGCATATCAAAGATATTTGCTCTGCACTACTAAAAAAAAGTAGTTACACAGGTTAATTTGCATTTCAATGGCTATCCTACCCTAGTAAACAGACTCCACACATCTCGGAAGAAAAGAAAGAAAAAAAAAACAACAAAACCTATCTTTCCTTTTTCTAGCTGTGTGCAACCCCCACTTGATAAAGAAAAAAAATTCACTTATCTCACCATTTACTCTCACTAGGCCCAATTGAAACTATTTGTAATTGACTATGGCATGGGTTAAATAAATTCATTGGTAACTCATAAATGATGCTGGATTTGTAGATATGTGGAAACTTTGTGACAAAGGAAACTGATTGTTCTAACCAGACTGAAAGCCAGCTATTTAGAAAGTGACCTTCCTAAAAATGGCCACTGCTCCTCCCCCTTCCACATCCATGAGGCTTACACAAGATGGTGAACAGGCCATGTGGCTAGGCCAAAATGGAGGACAGACCATGCGGCACCTTTGTCACAAAGAAATCACACTCTATACAGGCACCAAGAGTTACTTTAGGCCTGAGTTTAAAAAGTATACAAATTTTCTCAGCATGCTAACACAGCTATATTATGGCTATGCAGCAACTTTTAAATGTACTTTAAATCTACTTAACAGATAAACAATCCAATCTGAATCAAACACAATATGACTTATTTGAACTTTGTTTTGCAACAATAAAAATACGCTGTAGCATCTTAAATATTATGAGAAACACATTGTCCCTTGAATTTCATATCAGCGCCTTACTAATAACACAACAAAAAACGTGGATGTGATTCGTCAGCATGTCGCGATGCGTCCATCGCTAGCTGGTCGACCACAGTCGTGCTTGTAATGTACAGTGCATCATTAAGAACGTGATATCGCGGACGCAGCCCCCATCTATAAAAGTAAAATTGCTTTCTAACAAGTATTTAAAACGCCAGCTCTAATATATACTGTGGATACCTACGCATGTTATTACCATGTGCTATGAATGTGCGCTATACATCGCAAAAACACTACATCTGATAAAAGAAAATAATACACCCACACATTATCTGAGTTCCAAAGCTCATTGATGTATATATTTGTTATTAAAAGGATATCTATTCAATATATCACAATGTACGGTATATATATATATATATATATATATAGTTACATGGTTACAATTTATACAGTAAGCAGTTATTACAAACTAATTCATTACAGACACGGCCAGCAATACAATTACCATGTTTTGCTCAAATAAAGTCTCCACTCCATATCACTCTCTCTCTCTCTCTGTAAAATCATGCAGCCACTGGACAGACATCATCTCCACCATCATCTGGGACAAGAAGGGCCATCTGTGTGTTTGTGTGTGTGTTCAGCAATACACACTGAATCTCTTGGGGGCATATACAGATCTCTTGTTACTGGTCTAGGGGAGGGAACTTTCTCATTCATGATGAGTCCTTGGTCAGTTCATATGTAAGCCTTGAAGACATCAGAAGGGCTGGCCTGAATTTCCTGTCCATCACATGCTTTGAATGGAATGTCCATTGTTCTCATCAGAACTGTGGCTTTATATTCCTACATTCAATCATATCTACTAATGGCAATGTGCTACAATTTAATAACAAGCATCAAATTAATCTACACATTAATCTGGTTACTTTGACACCAAGCATGACATGTCCATCTTGCTCCATTGCAATGATACACATACATAATGTTACTCCATTATATAATTTAAAACTTTATGATGTCTGGCGCTTGATATGTTCAATTTATGTGCTGTATGAAATATGTGTTGAATCTATCTTTGTGGCATGTCTGTGCAAATGCATATGTTACCATATATTGCTGTGCTCGCTGCACGTATTTGCAAGCATAGCGACTCATAATGTGTGGAGTCTGTATGTTCTCTCTATGTAATATTTTTGACTTCGACAAGAACTTAGCAAAAGACCTTGAAACTGTTGATTACTGGTGTGCCAACAACTAACTGTCTTGATTGTGAACCAAGAGACTGTGTGATTATTCTTACGCTCAGGTTGCCTAATAGACAGGTGGGAAGGACCGTACCAAGTTTTGTTGACAGCACGATTCCAGTGAAAGTAGCCAAGAGAGAAACTTGGGTCCACGATTCCCATTGCAAGAAAGTCGTTAGTCTGGAAGGAACTCGTAAAGGGAGTGGAATCGCAGGAATATCACTCGAGAATCTGTTCCGTGAAGATTGAGAGGCAGCACTGTTGAACACTACCTGAGCGTACTAAAGGATTATTAAAAGACTAGTCGTAATGAATTTGCTATAAGCAAGATTTGTTTTGGTCTATCTATCTTTTTCTTTTGACAAACATTTTTTTCAGGACTTTCTATTGTTGTGAGGTTCCCTGAGTAGTCGAGCGTGGGACTGGAACTGGTTCTGGAGAAAAGAGTGATGTCTTTATAGAATCCCAGGATCAGCCTATCACTTTGTTTAAAGCCAGAGTATGTTATCTAGGAAGGATACTACCTGAAATAATAACCCTTGTTCAATGATTAAACAGATTTGGTATACGATCCAGAAATGGAAACAATGTTCACGGGGTGATAGGAATATATACCATGAAAATTTTATATGTCTCTTTCACGCCTTGTTTGTGTTTTCTCCCTCTACCCAGCAAAACCTCTATCGAATCCGATCAGTGTAAAAAGACGTAGGTACATGTATGTATGCAACGATCATTCAGATCAGGCATCATAGGCTATAGCACTGTCCCAGCATATTTTATAGGTTGAATGTCATCCCACACCCAACCAGCAGTCTCATGACTGCCAAGCACATATAGAGGATGTCCCGTCCTCTTCCCTGTCTTCCCCAACTATAGTCAATGTCTGATTTGCGAAATGAATACATATGTGTGCCTGGGTCACCAATTATTGTTTGAAATATTTTAATTATGTTTAGTGTGACAGTTATGATAGTTTTGTTGACTATCAAAGGGTGGACTGTCGAAGTCAGTCACCACTCGGTGGTGGCGTAAGGACGCAAATGACATATATGGATGCACCATGCTTCTTTACCGTACATCATGAATAGAGTCGCACGGCGTGCGTGTTGCAGCGTGGTTGGGGGTGTATATATGGTAAAAGGCGCAATCACTGAGACGCCATAAAGATGCACACAGACACATTTCATACAACATATAAATTACACATAGACAAAACATGTCCAGCACCAGACTTGTACTATATGGTATTTATATAATAGAGTGTAAAACCAGACATATATGTATTATTGGGATGGAACAAGGTAATTATTTCATGCTTAGTGTCAAAATGGTCAGGAGAATGTGTGGATTAATTTGATAGCTATGGGTAAATTGTAGCACATTGCAACGATTAGTTATGATCAAATGTATGAATATAAAGTAACATTTTAAAAGAACAAAGGACATCCTGAGAAGGTCAGTGGTTAATCCCTGTATCTACATCTTGAAACTGGACATTGCTTACATATGAACTGACCAATAACACACAATGAATGAGAAACCTCCCTCTCCTGGGCCAATGGAAGGAGACCGAAACCAACAATCTGTTAACTCCCCACTGTTTGATATATGCAGTTTTCTAAGGCATAGTTAGTTAGTTGCTAAAGGGAAGAGATGCAAAGTCTATCTAGAAAGGAAATGTTCTATGGGATAAAAGTCCATTAAAAAAAACTCCTAAAAGCGGCACTGAAAAAAGTGCCTCGCTGACAAGGACACCACCCCCATGTCAGCGAGGCACCTGTGATTGGACAGCGGATCTGTTTCTTATGTAACTGTACCTCTGTAGCCCTATCTTATATTTATATATGTTATACTGAATGATATACTGTACATATGTTATTTTATATGCATAACTTAATATCAAATACATATATATCTCTGAACGTTGGACCTCAGTATACAATGTGTGTACTTGCTTTCTCTTAAGGGACATAGTACTGCGACGTTCAGCGCACTATTAACGTATTTGGTAATAAGATGCGCCTTGCATCCGCAGTATATATTAACGCTGGCATGTAAATGTTTATTTAAAATAATGGAAATTCACAGCTCCTACTTCCCGACCACTGCTGTCCTCCATCTCCCGCCGCTGGCGCCACTCCTCGGATCTATGGGAGACACATCATGATGTCTCTCCCATAGCACTGCACACACACAAGAGGTTAATGCCGTGCGAGGCACAATGAGGTCAGGCGCACTGCACGGCACCAGTAGTGGCTCAGTAGCGTCTAGTTTCCCTACGTGGAGACAACCTTCACGAAGGGCACATAGACACAACCGTAGCACCTCTTGCCACAGCGACCACCACAGCACCCTCGCAACAGCGGTTCCCCCAGGCAAAAGTCCTGCTTGCCCGTGCCAAGAGCCACTACTGATGACTGGAAAATGACTGGATCACATCCCCATGTGCCACAGATGTGCTGGATGTAATTTGATACTGTTGGTGGAATGTATTAATTTTGTACTAATCATAACCATAAAATGCCTGCGGTTTACAATCCTTACCAAGACAAAACCCAAAGCAATATTACTAAAATATGTATTATTTGCAGATGGCAAAGTTCCAGAGTTTAAGCCCTCCCCCTCTCACATCGGCAGCTGTAGCAACAGCTTAATGCTGGTGTGCTGTATCTCATCTCCAGCCGCCAGAAAAATCATGCTTCAGATCTCCAAACTCACACAAGCAGTGGGATATACTGTCTCTCGAGTCCGGCAGGGATGCTGTCCAAACTGTGTTTTTATTTGTAAAGGCCTAAACACTTAGTAGCCATAGTTTTGCCTTACAAGTGATTGCCACTTTAAAAAGACAAAACCCAAGTCACCCATCATCACACATGGCCACCGGACTCTCACAGCAGCAAACAGCGTTGCTGACCTTTGGCAAAGGACAATGTCAAAAGTATACCAGCAGCCTAAGCAAGGTCTGTCCCTGCTATGAACATAGGGCAAGTCCTCCTGAAACTAGGCACATTGCTAGTTAGAGATGACAGAATGGCTAACGCTGCACACCCCTACTACATTGACCATTACATTGTGTGCCTCTGTTTAAAATAACAGCCACCAAAAAATTAAAGGGCAACATGGTACTCCAGTTACTTGACATAAAAGGCCCCGGTAAATAATAAGGGGAAAAGGATCACTCAGCGGCAAAAAAATTCCCTCAGATCAATCCACCACCACCCCACCCCCTTGTTCCACAAGTTTAAAAAAACACGTTATTCAATTACACTCGGTCGTTTCCACAGGACGACAAAAGGGCATTTTACGCCAATCATCTTAACTTTACCCCACTTCATTGTTACATTGCAGTTCTGTTTTTCAAACCTGCCAAGAATTCTAAAAAATTAAAAAACACATTGATAACCAGATACACAGTGCATCCTTGGGTTTTTAGACCCACAGCCAAAGGGGGGTCCCTCTTCAGGCATTTATTTTGGCATATAACAGAGAACGAAAACAAATGGATGAAAAAAGAGGGGAACCTGCTGTAAACGGACCACAATAGAATAGTGCAGTGTGGGAGAGGTACCAACAGTAATTAAATATCCCCCTAAACCTTGTATGTCTACAAGCTAAAAGTACCATACTGTGATTTAATAAATGGGATTAAAACTCTCCCCCACCAAAACAAAAGCAAAAAAACAAAAACCCCAAAAATTATTATTTTCAAAAAATACCTGGTCAACAAGAGCAAAGAGTTCTGTTTGGCAATCTTGGGTAGCCATATGTCTTGCCCAGCTTTCCCCCCACCAACACATAAATGATCAGCAAAATCAGACACACATCGCATAACAAGAACATCTTTACCAGCCTAAAAGAGAATTAACAGGCAATAAGTGTTGTAAAAGCTAAGATTAGTTAGGACATGGAAAATGTTATAGTTCTGAGAGCGTTACAGATACATTTAATATCAAAAGTGTTATGAAACAGTTAATACACAGGTATTTTAATTTCGAAATGCAAAACCTAACAACATGTAAAGAAAATAAGAATTTACTTACCGATAATTCTATTTCTCATAGTCCGTAGTGGATGCTGGGGACTCCGTCAGGACCATGGGGAATAGCGGCTCCGCAGGACTCCTGCGGAGCCGCTATTCCCCATGGTCCTGACGGAGTCCCCAGCATCCACTAGGACGTTAGAGAAAATAAGAATTTACTTACCGATAATTCTATTTCTCATAGTCCGTAGTGGATGCTGGGGACTCCGTCAGGACCATGGGGAATAGCGGCTCTGCAGGAGTCCTGCGGAGCCGCTATTCCCCATGGTCCTGACGGAGTCCCCAGCATCCACTAGGACGTTAGAGAAATCCCAATAGCATCGTGTATTGCAATACAAACCTGGACATTAAAGGGCCCTACAGACTGGGCCATACGGCAGACGGATGACCTTGCGGCGGGGGGGAGGTGACGGGGGCAGTACATGCAAATATGGACGAGGGCCGTGCATCGTTCATCACTGGTGCCTCCACACTGAAAGATATGAACGGTATCTTGTTCATTCATGAACAAGATCGTTCATATCTTTCACTGGTATCGACCAGTTTGTAGAGCCCTTTAGATGCCGGCTGCATCGCATGCAATGTGCAAACCTTGATAAATGGTGCCCAGAATGCAGTAAGGGAAGCTACTTTTGCTACAAATACAAAAGAAAATCCCCGAGACGCACACTGTCAACATTGACAGTTTATGGAGATTGACACCCGGGCATATGTATGGTCGCCATCAGCCTAGCCAGGTAAAAGGAGACCTTGCTCTGATGCTTAAGGAAATAAGACAAGAAAAGCTTTTTCTAAAAAACAAAAATTATACTTGCGAAAGCACAGTGATGTTCCGAAAAAAACACTGCAAAACTTGCTGTTTACAAACATTAAGGGCTGACACTAAAAAACACCAATTAAACCTTTACAAAGGTACTCACCACTACAGAGGTAACTGCGGCACCCGCCTTTATATAATGAAGACAACTGGATGTGCCAAACATCCAATTTGATGTTTATTAATGGTTTAAAAATAAAAAAAAGTCAATCCAATTAGTATTGTCAGGAAAAAAACTAAAAACAGAAGAAAAACGAAATAAGCCAACAAAGACATATTTATACTACGTTAATTAACAATTAACAGGTAAAAATATTTTCTGCGTGTACAAGTGACTTCAACCAGGCCTCACCTAGACCCGGGTTTTAGGACACCATGACGTTTACATTTTGCCACCAGTCCATCTGCGCTGGGGCAAACATTATGCCGGATACAACATAAAAAGGACGCCAGCCAGCAATGGTAAACATAGGCCGTATTGACCAATATTAAAAATGTGGAGCCTGCCGCCTGCCAATTCACAGCTCCAAGACCATCAGCCAAACATGAGCGTGAGACTCATAATTGCCTGACGCACTTGAAGCAGGGATTGGTTTGATTGGCAGTACCATATTTATAAGAAACCCCATATTGCACCAAACTTACCACCGCACTGTCTGGCTGCCCCCAACCCACCTCTACACCACTGATTGGTTCATGATGGCGTACGCTGATAGGCTGCATTCATGCTGCTTGCCCACTCTTAGGAGCTGTGCCACAGTCTGCCTGTAGGGGAGTGGCACACCCCTACTTCTCCCCTGTGAGTGTGCTGCTTTTAACGTTCAGAGTGGCTTCCACTGTCCACCTACTGCAGCATCAACACTGAGGTACCCACCTGAAAAAAACGCAGCCCATAGGCAGTACCAGTAGTGTACCACCACTGTCATTCCTTTTGAAATACTGTATGTTCCTTTTGGAGTCTATTTTGGCCTTACATTTCTAACTTTTTTCATGTAGGTCTGCCTTTTACAATGTGTATGTGGAGGGGGTTAGCGTGTTGTGTGTGCAAAATTGAAAAACATTTTGGAAGGGGGGGTTTGCTTCACCACTTTGGCAGACAAGATGTTAATACATCTTGTCAACGGGGTCATTCTGACCTGATCGCATGCTGCGGTTGTATGCAGCGCAGCAATCAGCCCAGAACTACACGGCCGAAGGCTGTCTCTGCCCTGCAATCGCCTCTGCCTGATTGACAGGCAGAGGCGGGAGGGGGGCAGCACAATGGCATTTGGTCACCGTTTTAGGGCCGCAGAACAGCCAACGCAGTCGTGGCCAGACCATGCGGGGGCGGTCCGCAGCGGCTGCGTGACGTCACCGCAGCTGCTGCGACCCGGCCAGAAATTAGTAGCTGGGCAAACGGCAAAAGGGCGCTTGCGCAGAGAGACGCTGACAGTGATACCAGCCCAGCTGATGTGGAAGGTGCGCTATCGCGGGACAGGTAGGATAACGCCCTCCCACATTGGCGGGGGCCTGAATAATACATTGTGGCGGCGGGCGTATCACCACGATAATGTGGTGATACGCCCCTGGACACATAACATCCGTTTTTCATACATCACCCCCCTTGTTTTAATGACACACACAGTATAATGACCATTTAGTGGCAGCTGATCCTCAACAAGCCATATGTGAAAAGGTGACAAATGATTGTTTTGGGGAAAAATAGAAATGGTGAGCAATGAAAGGAAAGTACTTTGAAATGGATTCATTACCAGATAAAACTGTGAAGGTGATGAATCTTGTTGATTTCTGTGGGCAGAGTACATTTTAAGAGGTTTGGTATGCTTTACCGGTGGTCAAGATTCCGGCGGCCAGAAGACTGACAGGGGCATCTCGACTGACAGAATCCCAACAGGGGCTAGGTACATATACTTACCTCCCTCAGTACTCCCCTAATCCTCTGTTCCAGCAGCCTATCCCTCCCCCTTCCTGGTGTTGCCCTAACCTAACCCCCCCCCCCCATCCCCGCAACCTAAACCTAACCCTGCCTTCCCCACAGCCTAACCCTAAACCTCCCCGGGGGTGCCTAAACCTAACACCACCCCCTTGTGGCCTAACATTAACAGTGGGCAGCATACTGTCACTGACCTAGGTTGGGGGTGTTGTGAACTCGGGGGTTCTCCCGATGGTAGGGGAGAGGAACCACAGTTGGGTCGGAACAGGGATGGCTTGATATAGGTCTTCCTCATACAGGACTCTGACAGAAAAGCTTGGTGAAAATATTAAAGGACTTTATTGCAGGAAGAGAGCAACACAATGTCACATAACAGAGAAGGAGTGTATGGAGAATTGTCCAGGGAGTACTTGTGAGTGACGGTAAAAGATACTGGTGACTGAAGAACTTGAGAGCGGTGGTTAAAAGACACTGATGATTTGAAGAACTTGAGAGCGGTGGTTAAAGACACTAATGATTTGAAGAACTTGAGAGCGGTGGTTAAAGACACTGATGATTTGAAGAACTTGAGAGCGGTGGTTAAAGACACTAATGATTTGAAGAACTTGAGAGCGGTGGTTAAGGACACTGATGATTTGAAGAACTTGAGAGCGGTGGTGAAAGACACTGATGATTTGAAGAACTTGAGAGCGGTGGTTAAAGACACTGATGATTTGAAGAACTTGAGAGCGAGGGTTAAAGACACTGAAGACTTGTATACCTTGAGAGCGAGGGTTAAAGACACTGAGGACTTGTATACCTTGAGAGCGAGGGTTAAAGACACTGAGGACTTGTATAACTTGAGAGCGAGGGTTAAAGACACTGAGGACTTGTATAACTTGAGAGCGACGTTTAACCTGCAGCCCACGCTGACTCCAAGAAGCACTGGTGACAAGAGCGCAGTGGAACCCAGCAGCGGCTGGGAACGCTGGAAGCTGTGCAACAACTGACACCTGGAAATGCCGGAGACACTGGGGTATGCTGCAGAGAGATCCGCCGAGGAGAGAAGCACTGGCATCCACTTCAGGGGAAAAGACGATACTCAGGCGCCGAGGCGCTGCCCGGCGTCTGCCTTTGAATCTCCCGCCTCCGCTGGATTGGCGGAACAGTCTGATGACGTCACCTGCTCCCCGCCCACGTGATGCCAGGTGTCATGGCGGCGCCCCTGCCCTGGAGAAACGCCGGGAGCCGCGCCAGCCAGGCGCCGGAGCCCGTGGACCAACGAAGGCGGAGGCCGCAACACAGACCAGCAGGCACGCGGGGGTAAGTTCGGTGAACGCCGCCTATGGCGTGTGACAGTACCCCCTCCTCCAGGAGTGGCCCCCGGACACTTTCCAGGTTTTGTTGGGTGTCTGGAATGGAAAACCCGCACCAGTCGGGGAGCCATAACTTCAGTAGCCTTGACCCAGCTCCTCTCCTCGGGGCCAAAACCTTTCCACTCCACCAAATACTGTAGATTCTTGTGAAGATAACGAGAGTCAAGAATAGCTTTGATTTCAAAGTCCGTTCCAGCTTCAGACTCTGCAGAGGTTGGCCTTGGGGACTTTGAATGGAACCGGTTTAAAATAAGGGGGCGAAGGAGAGACACATGAAAGGAGTTTGGTATCCGGAGGTGGGAAGGCAATCCCAATTTGCAGACAACCGGGTTCAGGACTTGTAACACGGGGTAAGGACCAATAAACTTTGGGGCGAACTTCATAGTGGGCACCCTTAACCGGAGGTTGCGGGTGGAAAGCCATACCCTGTCACCAACCTTGTATTGGGGAGCTGCTCGATGCTTCCTATCCGCAAAGAACTTATAGCGATCGGAAACTCTCTTGAGATTAGCATGAACTTGACTCCAAATTTGGCTGAAGTGCCGAAGAGTAGAGGCTGCAGCAGGAACCTCCTCCGGAGGACAAATGGGTAATTCAGGAACTTGAGGATGGAACCCATAATTAATGAAAAATGGGGACTCACCAGTCGAAGAGTGGTACAGATGATTATGGGCAAACACGGCCCATGGCAACAGTTCCACCCAATCATCTTGCAAAGGAGAAAGATAAACACGGAGAAAAGTCTCTAAATCTTGATTGACGCGTTCAGTTTGCCCATTGGTTTGTGGATGGTAAGCGGATGAAAACTTGAGTTTTATTTGTAAGGCCGTACAGAGAGCTCTCCAGAATCTTGCAGTGAATTGTACCCCCCGGTCAGAGACAATTTCCTGAGGTAAGCCGTGCAGGCGGACATGTTCTCGGATAAATAACAAAGCCAACTTGGGAGCTGATGGTAACCCAGTCAAAGGTACAAAATGTGCCATCTTAGAGAAACGGTCGATAATTACCCAGACAGTATTGTGATCCTTGGAGAGGGGCAATTCGGTGACAAAGTCCATAGAGATATGGGTCCAAGGCCTCTGAGGAATGGACAGTGGATGCAATATCCCCGCAGGAGGCAAACGAGGAATTTTGTGCTGAGCACACAGAGGACATGAGTTGACATAATCTTGAATATCCTTCTTCATAGTGTCCCACCAGTAAGACCTTCGTAGAAAGTCCCACATCTTTTGAACTCCAGGATGACCGGAAAACTTGGAAACATGAGCCCACTGCAACAACCTTGGTCGAAATTTAGCTGGCACAGACATTCTCCCAGGAGGGGGACCCAAAGCGGTGGGAGCCGCTGACATAGAAACTGGACTGAGAATCAAAGCTTTCTCAACGGAATTCTCCTCATCCGAAGCTGTTAAGGAACGGGATAAAGCATCAGCCTTGGTGTTAAAAGTCCCAGCCCGGTACTTAATAACAAACGAAAACCGGGTAAAGAAGAGCGCCCATCTAGCTTGACGGGGATTCAAGCACTGGGCCGTCTTGAGGTACAGCAAATTCTTATGATCAGTGAAAATTGTAATTAGGTGTTTAGCACCTTCCAAAAGATATCTCCATTCCTCCAAGGCAGATTTTATTGCCAAAAGCTCTTTGTCTCCAATGGTGTAATTCTGTTCCGCAGGAGATAATTTGCGAGAATGGAAACCACATGGATGTAACTTCCCATCTGGAGCGTACAGCGAAAGCACGGCACCTGTGCCTACCGAGGAAGCATCAACCTCCAAGAAGAATGGTTTTGAAAAATTTGGTTGTTGAAGGACTGGAGCGGACATAAAGGCTGCCTTTAACTGAGCGAACGCTGCTACAGTTTCGGAGGACCAAAGACTTGGGTCAGCACCCTTCTTGGTTAGGGCAGTAATGGGTGCCACGATGGTAGAGAATCCCTTTATGAATTTCCAGTAGTAATTTGCAAAGCCCAAAAATCGTTGTACCGCTTTCAAGGAAAGAGGCTGAGTCCAGTCCCGGATGGCAGTGAGTTTCTCTGGATCCATACGAAGCTCCGTGCCCGAAATGATGTAACCAAGAAATGGAATAGAAGGAACCTCAAAAGTACATTTGGAAATCTTGCCATAAAGATGATTCTCTCGCAACCGAAGAAGTACCTCTTTGACCTGTATTCTGTGCTCTGTGAGATTTTTAGAAAATATAAGAATGTCATACAAATATACCACTACACTTAGGTATAGCATATCCCGAAAGACTTCGTTAATGAATCCCTGGAAGACGGCAGGGGCGTTGCTGAGGCAAAACGGCATTACCAGATACTCGTAATGCCCGTCCCTGGTATTGAAGGCCGTCTTCCATTCATCCCCCTGTCGGATACGTATCAAATTATAAGCTCCCCTTAAATCAAGCTTGGTGAAAACTCGGGCTCCGCGAACTCTATCAAAGAGCTCCGTAATGAGCGGCAAAGGATACTTGTCCTAAATGGTGACATCATTTAGACCACGATAGTCAATACATGGTCTCAGCCCTCCTTCCTTCTTCTTCACAAAAAAGAAACCCGCCCCCGCCGGAGAAGTAGAGGGGCGGATGAATCCTTTCTGTAAATTAGACTTGATATAGTCCGACATAGCTTGGATCTCGGGCAATGATAAGGGATAAGTGCGACCCCGAGGTGGCATTTTACCCGGAATGAGCTCAATGGGGCAGTCCCAGGGTCTATGCGGTGGTAGCTGATCGGCCGCTTGCTCCGAGAACACGTCAGAAAACTCCCGACAGGCCTCCGGATTGAGCCCTTCATCTGACTTGGAAGATACACGGAGCGGATACACTGGGGTGAGACAATTTGAATGACAAAAAGAACTCCAAGATGTTATTTGTGTCGAACTCCAGTCGACGTGAGGGTTGTGAAGTTTAAGCCAAGGAAGGCCAAGAACCAGATCGTGGGGCATCTCCCGAATCACTAGAAACTCTAGGTGTTCTTGATGCAGAGCTCCCACTTGCAGTTTGATTGGTACTGTACAACTTGAAATCAGACCGTTAGAAATTTGGGTACCATTGATAGCAGTCAACGTAATAGGTCGTTCGACCGATCGTAGCTGACAACCCAGATCCTGGGCACAGGAAAGGGAAATAAAATTCCCTGCAGCCCCTGAGTCCAGCAGAGCCTTAACGGGTTTGACTATTGACTCGGAGAACAGAGACACGGAGAGTAAACAGTCCACTGGCGGAGAAGGTTTAGAAGAAACTCCTAGCTCGACTCCTCCGGAACAAGCTAGGACTGCCCGTTTCCCGGGCGAGTCTTGCAAAACTTGAGAAAGTGATCCGCGGCTCCACAGTAGAGGCAGAGTCTACCCTCACGACGACGCTGATGTTCTTCTGGGGACAGCCGGGATCGATTAATCTGCATGGGTTCATCAGGACTTGGAATAATCGTTTGCTTAGACGAAAGAGATCGGACCCTTGATCGATCTGACCGACTACGTTCGCCACCTCGTTCCTGCATGCGAAGATCTACCTTTACACAGAGCGAGATCAATCGTTCTAAAGAATCCGGCAAATCTCTAGTGACCAACTCGTCCTTTAGACGATCGGAGAGCCCGTTCCAAAAGGCAGCCCGAAGGGCATCATTATTCCAGCGCAGTTCTGAGGCTATGGTCTGAAAATTAATCACATACTGTCCCACTGAACGAGAGCCTTGTCGGACACGAAGCAAGTCTGCAGAGGCAGCAGGGCTCATCAAAGATCCTCCGGAATGACGTAATGAAATTGGTGTAACTAGAAACCAATGGATCAGATCGCTCCCATAACGGAGACACCCAATCCAACGCTGAACCCTCGAGCAAAGAAATAATGTATGCCACCTTGGACCGATCAGTAGGGAAGTTATGTGAAAGCAGTTCAAAATGTACTTCGCACTGATTGAGAAAACCACGGCAATTCTTTGGATTCCCATTATAGCGAGAAGGAGTAGGGAGCTGAAGGCGTGACCTGGTTCCAGAGGAGGATGGAATATTACTAGAGACAACCACTGGAGCGGGTACTGGAGCTGGGGCCGGTACTACTGAGGCCAGAGAAGTCTAAATTTGATCCAGCCGACCAGATAATTCCTGGAGATAATGCATCACCTGGCCCTGTGCTGCTTCCTGACTTTGTACTCAAGAAATCAAGTCCTGGATGGTACTTGCCTCTGGGCTCCGATCCCCCGGGTCCATGGGGCCTGAGTATACTGTCACTGACCTAGGTTGGGGGTGTTGTGAACTCGGGAGTTCTCCCGATGGTAGGGGAGAGGAACCACAGTTGAGTCGGAACAGGGATGGCTTGATATAGGTCTTCCTCATACAGGACTCTGACAGAAAAGCTTGGTGAAAATATTAAAGGACTTTATTGCAGGAAGAGAGCAACACAATGTCACATAACAGAGAAGGAGTGTATGGAGAAATGTCCAGGGAGTACTTGTGAGTGACAGTAAAAGATACTGGTGACTGAAGAACTTGAGAGCGGTGGTTAAAAGACACTGATGATTTAAAGAACTTGAGCGGTGGTTAAGACTCTGATAATTTGAAGAACTTGAGAGCGGTGGTTAAAGACACTGATGATTTGAAGAACTTGAGAGCGGTGGTTAAAGACACTAATGATTTGAAGAACTTGAGAGTGGTGGTTAAAGACACTGATGATTTGAAGAACTTGAGAGCGGTGGTTAAAGACACTAATGATTTGAAGAACTTGAGAGCGGTGGTTAAGGACACTGATGATTTGAAGAACTTGGGAGCGGTGGTGAAAGACACTGATGATTTGAAGAACTTGAGAGCGGTGGTTAAAGACACTGATGATTTGAAGAACTTGAGAGCGGTGGTTAAAGACACTGAAGACTTGTATACCTTGAGAGCGAGGGTTAAAGACACTGAGGACTTGTATACCTTGAGAGCGAGGGTTAAAGACACTGAGGACTTGTATAACTTGAGAGCGAGGGTTAAAGACACTGAGGACTTGTATAACTTGAGAGCGACGTTTAACCTGCAGCCCACGCTGACTCCAAGAAGCACTGGTGACAAGAGCGCAGTGGAACCCAGCAGCGGCTGGGAACGCTGGAAGCTGTGCAACAACTGACACCTGGAAATGCCGGAGACACTGGGGTATGCTGCAGAGAGATCCGCCGAGGACAGAAGCACTGGCATCCACTTCAGGGGAAAAGACGATACTCAGGCGCCGAGGCGCTGCCCGGCGTCTGCCTTTGAATCTCCCGCCTCCGCTGGATTGGCGGAACAGTCTGATGATGTCATCTGCTCCCAGCCCACGTGATGCCGGGTGTCATGGCGGCGCCACAACCCTGGAGAACCGGCGGGAGCCGCGCCAGCCAGGCGCCGGAGCCCGTGGACCAACGAAGGCGGAGGCCGCAACACAGACCAGCAGGCACGCAGGGGTAAGCGCAGTGAACGCCGCCTATGGCGTGTGACACATACTTATGATTGGTATGCTGGGTCTCTTGATTCTGGCGTTGGCATTTTATCCACTGTTGGAGTTCTGGGATCAGCATTATGGCCGCATGTTGGGATTCCAGCGCTGGAATTCTGACTGCCGGCATCCTGACCACTGGCATCCTAACCGAATCCCCATTTTAAGATCTGCATGTGTGTAAGGACCACCACACCTTAAATATACCTGTTAATTTGCAGGAATTGCCCCCGTGCCTGCGGCTCACATTCTGTTATACTGTATACGGGTTATAGAATCTTGCTGTATTTTTGTCCTCATTTTCATCTCTATATAAACTAGCATTAATTATACTAAAATTAGCAGTATACTAGGAGAAAACCAAAAACACTCAATTGGATTAACAGGCTGGTCCTGAAATGTTAGCGGGTTGGAACTTACAGTGTAATTTTCCATTTTCCACCATGCCCATTTACAGATAGTCCTGCACGTTTGCAAATACTTATCCAAGGCTTTTCATGGGGGCAGTTCCAAAATCTGGACGACAGGTGCACTGTGATATTGGTCTTTGTTCTGTATGAGAATGGGGGTCATTCCGACCTGATCGCAAGCTGCGCTTCTTCACAGCCGTGCGATTGGGTCGGAACTGCGCATGCGTGGCGGCCACATAGCGCAGGTGCGTCGTTTCCCGGTGACGGCAGGCACCGGGCAGCGACGCCTCCAACGAAGAAAGTGGTCCCAGTGGCGACCGCAAGAAGAATAACAGGAGGAAGGCGGATCTGGGCGTCAACTCACCATTTTCGGGGCGTGGAGATCCGAACGCAGGCATTTTGAGGGCGGATGTCTGACGTCAATTCCGGGACCTGCAACGCTGAAGTGATCGCACAGTATAAGTAACTCTTACCCTAGTCTACTTCTGCACAAAACTTTTTTTGCATAGCAGGGCTGCACAAGCGTTCACAGCCTTGCTATGCAAAAATCCACTCCCCCATAGGCAGCATCTAGTTGATCGCACGGGCTGCAAAAAGTTGCAGCGTGAGATCAACTCGGAATGACCCCCAATGAAAGGTAGGAATAATCAGGCAAACAGAAATGTGTTTTACATTTGTATATTTTACTTTAAGAGATTTGTTATAAAGGTGAAATGTATTTGTAGTTGTGTATTTTACTTTAGTAAAAACATGATTTTGTTTCCTTTTTTAAAATAAAAAAAAGTGTTATCTGTTCCCCATTCCAAATAAAGCAAGATGTGGGCAATTAGCTAGTGCAGGAAGCTGCTGGCAGGAGCAGTCACTGATTAGAGTTGTAAATTAGCACCTGAGAAAACTTTTCAGCATGAGTTGCTGCAAGACCTTTACTTACTGTGCTCATCTGAACGCTGCAACCTCTTGTAGTCAATTACAGCTGGTATAGTATGGCAACAGGTCTGTAATTAAGCAAAAACTTGATTATCCTGAAGAATTACAAGTATAAAGTAGTTGTTATGGCAGCAGTGGATTACACATTAGGCTTCGGGAATAACCTTTTTTGTTGTATAAGGTAATAAAAGGAGCTGAAGATAGGATTCTTAACATGTTTTTGCAATCTAAAACAAAAGGTCATTTATTAGTCTGCAAATATATGAGCTTGTAGTTCAACTGATTATTTTTACAACCTGTTGTTACAAAATTATACCCATTCATATGGGAAAGCACAAGTCAAAATGGTGACGAAATGGGCACAATATTTGATCCTTGTTAAGGGAGGAGTTGGCAGGTCAGGGAGGTCTTTGCTATGAGTTGGTTATAAGCATTCATGCTTTTTACTGTGTGCGCACATTCAGTGGCGTCAGTATGGGGGTGTGGGCTACTCTCTGGTGTCACCCGCCGAGGGGTGACACTAAAATGCTGGCTCTTCAGTGACTGGAGCCGGGTGTTGCACTGTAACATTACGTGCGGCACTCAGCTCCTGTCACAGTATAGGAGGCAGCACTGCGGACAGACAGTTTCCAGTGGCAGCCCAACATCCACGGGACCTCCGGATTGATGACAAGGGGTATCAGCCACAAGACCTCATCCCTTCCCGCAAAGCCATGCCCCTTACAATGAAGCTATGCCCCTTTTAGTGGAATGGAGTCTTCCACCTGCACCAGGTGTCAACGAAGATATTGATACCGCTGCACACATGCACAGGATTTTGTCTTGTGGCACAAGATATCGAAAATGAGATGGGGTTAGAGTGGTGGAGAGAGAGAGTGTTTATGGTTGCTTTTCTGGGTTAGTGGAGAGACTAAAGAAAAAGTGAGAATACATTATGAATATTAATTACTATTATATTTGATAAAACGACTCTATCTTTCCCTTTCCTTTATGTTTTTATACAAATTTCGACCATATTAAAAAAAAAAATAGTTTCCCTATAGAAACTGTGTATGAACTATGGAGACAAAAGAAAAATTCGGAATTCTTGTTTGTCTCTGTTCATTCCGTAATCACGCATAAACTACTTGATGAATAGGGATTATGTTTTCAATATTGGATACAGTGGTGGCTACAGAGGTGAGGCTGCAGAACAGTCCAAAATTCAAATTAGGGCTACACCAACTGCCACTCTAAACGCTGCTAAACATCACCGGCTGGGACCCACAGGCAGTTGGTGTGGCTCCACTGATTAGATAGCTTATACCGCTTTCACATCGCAAACCCTGCTTTTGAAACGGTTCTTTAAACGGTTCTTAAAACGGGTCTGAGCAGTTAAACCCCCTTCACATCGCAAGTTGTAACTGGTATATTACTGTTTCATTACCATTTTGGTACCTTTCACACTGAACCCGTTTCTCCCATAGAAAACAGTGGTTGTCATTTTAAATGGACTTTTCTGGCCCACACATTATTAATAATTTGGCTAGTCGTACGATGTAACCCAGCAGCTTCAAGCATCTTTACCATGTTTTTGTAGATTACTGCATCCTTCACTGTTCCAGTGATTTGTCTAGCAATTTCTTCATCCCCTCTCATCCTAAGCAGCTCCCTAACCTCCTCATCACTCCAATTTGCCATTTTAAACTGTATTCTGTATAATAAAAAGCTTCTTCACTCTTGTGTGTTTCCTCCAGTTTATTTCCTGCTTCTGCCTGGTGACATCATGCATGGAGACAGCCTATCACCTTCTGTGGTTTGGAAATACAGTTTCTGAGCCTTTCACATTGCACAATGAAACGGGTCTGAACCGTGTAGGACCCTGCTTTTTAACCGTTTTAAAATACCAGTAATCTGTAACCAGTAAATTCAAAGTGGCCCTTTCACACCGCAGCTAGAACCGTTTAAGAAAGCTTAAAAAATGGCAATTTACCGGGTTATAACTGCGGTGTGAAAGGGGTATTGTTAGGGTCTCCTGCCCTGTGCTGCCACGTCGTCATGGCAACCGGGAGACAAGTGCTAGCGGAGTAACCTGAGCGCAGCTGATACTCCGGTTCGGGTCTTTTGTTGTGCAGTGGTTATAGGCTCTGTGCATGGCAGGGGATCCGGTGCTGGTTTTTGTGCTCACAGTCTGTGAGGTCTGAGTGGGGCGTGGACAGCACCTGCTTTATAAGGCCTCTTTTCAGGGTAAGCAGATGCTGCTGAATCTTTGTTGGTTAGTCAGTTTCTGAAAGTTAGCCAGTACTGTGTAGCTTTGTATTTGTTTGTTGCTTACTGCAAATAGGCCTGGGGATTTGGTATTACACTCTGCCAATCCAGACCTAGCAGTAAGACTGGAGTCAGTCGTTTAGCTTGCTGGGGTTCTGTTACTACTCTGTGAACTTAGCAAGTTTGCGGCTGTATTCTAAGACTTGCCTGTCTAATCCTGTCTCACTGTGCTAGGTGTCAGGGGTCAGTTTAGTGGCAGTAAACCGAACCTGTGCACTGCAAGTGAGAATTAGGATTGTGGAGAATCTCCTTGTGTCTATCATTCCATCTCTGACCAAGGAGTTTACTGCCACACCCGTTGGTAACCCTTTAGGGTTTTGCTGTTGCCCTTAGCAACAGCATTTCGGGTTTTCTATGTATTAAAACACAACATCTTGCTTTTCACATCTGAGCAGTTCTAATACAAGGGAGATACCCAGTTCCTTAGCCTCTGGGCTTCTCTGTTCACGTTGTGTGTATTTTGTTACCCTACCACCTTCTGTGTACGTTATGTCATATTCCCTAGTCTGTCTGTGAGTCCATTTGTTTTGCATAACAGTTCAAACACCAGTACATTCCTGCAGGCACTGGAGTGCATAACAGTCCTGACACCAGTACTTTCCTGCAGGCACTGGTGTGCATAACAGGTATGAGTGACCTAGAAAGAAACTGAATTTGCACAGGCGCCTCATGTCTAAAATGACTATGTGTGTGTGTGTGTGTGTGTGTGTGTGTGTGTGTGTGTATATATATATATATATATATATATATATTTCACCACCCCAAATGCACGCAAACAGTTACTGTATATCTTGTTATATATCTCAAGATCTATTGCACAGGAATCTCCGACTAATCAGGCAGCTTATCTTGACTCATGAAGTTGCAGTGTACATGTCGATCAAGTAGATGGCACACCAAGCATCTTTTTGTGTTAAAAAAGCCCACAGAGCCCTGATCTCAACATCATGGAGTCTGTCTGTGAGTACATGATCAGACAGAAGGATTTGAGGAAGCCCACATCCACAGTAGATCTACGGTTAGTTCTCCAAGATGTTTGGAACAACCTCCCTGCCAAGATCCTTCAAAAACAGTGTGCAAGTGCGGTTGGGGCTGTAATGACAGTGGTTGGGATGCCGGCGGTCAAAATACTGACCACGGCATCCCGACTTTAAGAATTCCAACAGTGGCCGGGAAAAAATTCTATAATGGGTTCAATGTGTGCAGTGCACATGGGCCCCTGGGTCCAGGGGGGGGCCACATAGCACACATGGGTGTAGTATGTCTGACCGGCGGTCAGGAGACCGCCCGTCAGCTTACCGATCCCAGCAGCATGCCGACGCCGGGATCCCGGCGGGGAGGGGCGGGTGCAGCAAGCCCCTTGCGGGCTCTGGGGCGACCTGCGGTCGCCCGGGTTCTATTCCCACTCTATGGGTGTCGTGGACACCCACGAGTTGAAATAGTCTCTGTTGGTCGGCATGCCGACCATCGGGATAGTAACCCGTCGGGCTGGTGGAGGAGGTCATGTGACTATCGGTCAGCTGACCGGCGGTCACATGAATACCACCCAGCACACACTTCACCTATGTTTTAATACATATCTTTCCAAAGTCCCGTGTCGGGTGTTGCAGCCGCAGCAAAAATCGCAGCCAAAATGTCCACTGCACATGCTCAGCAATGAAATTAGTCTCTGGAACATGGCAGGTGCCATGTTTCCGTAGACCTGCACATGCAGAGCTTAATGTCTGCAGCCACTGGGTGGGAGGTGCTGTCGAGCTGACCGATCAGCAGTGATTGACAGCATGACAGTCACTGGGCGTGGGACCAGGGTAGCAGAGGGTACGCAGGTGCACAGTGAGCTTTCTGACAGGTCGCAGCAGATGTGACCATGGGGGTAATTCAGATCTTATCGCTGGGCTGCATTTTTTTGCTGCCCTGCGATCAGATAGTCGCCGCCTACAGGGGGAAAGTGCTGTGCAAGTGTGCGATCGCTTCTTTAGCAGAGCTGCACAAAAATCAGTTTGTGCAGTTTCTGTGCAGCCCAGGACTTACTCAGCCGCTGCGATGGAATCCTGCTGATCGGGGCCGGAGCTGACGTCAAACACCCTCCCTGAAAACGCCTGAGCCCGTCTGTGTTTTTCCGGACACTCCTGGAAAACAGTCAGTTGCCACCCACACACGGCCTCTTCTTGTCAATCACTTTGCGAACGCCCGTGCGTTCAGATTTTTCACACCATCCCGTCGCTAGGTGCCGATGCCTGTCGCTGTTGTGTGACTCGCTGGCACATAGCGGTGCATGAGCAATTCTGATCTGATCACTCGCTATGTGAAAACACACAGCAGCAATCAGATCTGAATTGGCCCCCATGTCAGGGAAAGCACAGCTTGGAGTGATCACATCTGATGGGACCATGCCAGGCAAGTGGGTAAGTCATTTTTTTCATTGAATGTAATTTACATTTGTTTTAAAATGTATTTAAATATATATTGTTCAAATGTCTAAGGGTGTCTGAAACCCTCTCCTCAGTGTCTATAGGCCCCTATTGTAACAGTATAGTACCTCCTACCCCCCCAGGGCATAAGAAATTCCAGTAGCAGAGTTCCCCACAAGTAGTGATCATTCCAGTTGTTCCCCCACTATGTTAGTACACCCTCTCCCTCCCCCCCAAACCCCTCCGGTGTTAGTGTACATTTATTTTACATATATTTTATACCCTCCCCCAGGCCATTAAATTGTTGTGTGGTATCAACAACCCCCCCTAAATGCCCCAGTGTCAAAAGGTCAAACCCTCCCCCCCCCCCCCCCTATGGCATTGCCCCTCCCCCCAGGGCAGAGCAGAGGGGTACTGATTATGAGCCCTTCCTGCTGCAACTGATACATGCACCCACAGAGATCAACCTAAGGGGGAGACGTACTAAGCAGTGAAAAGAGTGGAGAAGTGAGCCAGTGGAGAAGTTGTCCATGGCAACTAATCAGCTGCTCTGTTTATTTTTTAGTATAGAAATGATAAATGTTACTGCAGTGCTGATTGGTTGCCATAAGCAATCTCTCCACTGGCTCACGTCTCCACTGTTTTTACAGCTTAGTACATCTCCTCTTAAGAGTGTTTCCCTTCCTCGCGCTTTTAGTATATATGTATGTGCACTAGAGATGAGCGGGTCCAGTTCTCCGAGAACCGGACCCACCCGAACTGCTCGATCCGAGTCCAGCTCGGGGGGTTTCCAGCCTTATTTGGATCCCAAATCAAGGCTTAACGTCATGATTCCGCTGTCAGATTCTTGCGAGTTTTGGATTCTATAAAGATCCTTGGTGATTGGCGCCATTTACACTCCGGCTGTGGGGAGTGTACTGAATGGACGTTTCAGTACTGTGTTGTCTGACATGGTGTGGGGCTGGTGTATCTGAAGGGTGTTCTGTCTGCTCTGTCTGAAAGTGGTGTTCTGTCTGCTCTGTCTGAAAGTGGTGTTCTGTCTGCTCTGTCTGAAAGTGGTGTTCTGTCTGCTCTGTCTGAAAGTGGTGTTCTATCTGCTGCATCAGTCCAGGGATGCTCTGTATGCTGCATCAGTCCAGGGGTGCTCTGTATGCTGCATCAGTCCAGGGGTGCTCTGTATGCTGTATCTGAAAGGGGTGCTCTGTCCATAAATCCAGGGGGCTCTGCCTTAGTGTTAATTAAATTAACCCAGTATAACATACAGGGGCTGGTATGTCCTATTAGCAGTATCAGTCCATGGGTGCTCTGTCTGCTCTATCAGTCCAGGGGTGCTCTGTCTGCTCTATCAGTCCAGGGGTGCTTTGTCTGCTGTATTTGAAAGGGATGCTCTGTCTGCTGCATAAGTCCAGGGGTGCTCTGTATGCTGTATCAGTCCAGGGGTGCTCTGTCCATAAATCCAGGGGGATCTGCCCCTGTGTTAATTAAATTAACCCAGTATAACATACAGGGGCTGGTGTGTCCTATTATCAGTATCAGTTCAGGGGTGCTCTGTCTCCTGTATCTGAAAGGAGTGCTCTGTCCATACATCCAAGGGGCTCAGCCCTAGTGTTAATTAAATAAACCCATTCTAACATCCAGGGGCTGATGTGTCCTATCAGTATCAGTTTAGGGGTGCTCTGTCTGCTGTAACTGAAAGGGGTGCTCTGCTGTATCTGAAAGAGTGCTCTGTCCATACATCCAGGGGGCTCTGCCCAAGTGTTAAGTAGAGATGTGCACTTGAAATTTTTCGGGTTTTGTGTTTTGGTTTTGGGTTCGGTTCCGCGGCCGTGTTTTGGGTTCGACCGTGTTTTGGCAAAACCTCACCGAATTTTTTTTTGTCGGATTCGGGTGTGTTTTGGATTCGGGTGTTTTTTTCAAAAAACACTAAAAAACAGCTTAAATCATAGAATTTGGGGGTCATTTTGATCCCAAAGTATTATTAACCTCAAAAACCATAATTTCCACTCATTTTCAGTCTATTCTGAATACCTCACACCTCACAATATTATTTTTAGTCCTAAAATTTGCACCGAGGTCGCTGGATGACTAAGCTAAGCGACCCTAGTGGCCGACACAAACACCTGGCCCATCTAGGAGTGGCACTGCAGTGTCACGCAGGATGGCCCTTCCAAAAAACACTCCCCAAACAGCACATGACGCAAAGAAAAAAAGAGGCGCAATGAGGTAGCTGTGTGAGTAAGATAAGCGACCCTAGTGGCCGACACAAACACCTGGCCCATCTAGGAGTGGCACTGCAGTGTCACGCAGGATGGCCCTTCCAAAAAACACTCCCCAAACAGCACATGACGCAAAGAAAAAAAGAGGCGCAATGAGGTAGCTGTGTGAGTAAGATAAGCGACCCTAGTGGCCAACACAAACACCGGGCCCATCTAGGAGTGGCACTGCAGTGTCACGCAGGATGGCCCTTCCAAAAAACACTCCCCAAACAGCACATGACGCAAAGAAAAAAAGAGGCGCAATGAGGTAGCTGTGTGAGTAAGATAAGCGACCCTAGTGGCCGACACAAACACCGGGCCCATCTAGGAGTGGCACTGCAGTGTCACGCAGGATGGCCCTTCCAAAAAACACTCCCCAAACAGCACATGACGCAAAGAAAAAAAGAGGCGCAATGAGGTAGCTGTGTGAGTAAGATAAGCGACCCTAGTGGCCGACACAAACACCTGGCCCATCTAGGAGTGGCACTGCAGTGTCACGCAGGATGGCCCTTCCAAAAAACACTCCCCGAACAGCACATGACGCAAAGAAAAAAAGAGGCGCAATGAGGTAGCTGTGTGAGTAAGATAAGCGACCCTAGTGGCCGACACAAACACCTGGCCCATCTAGGAGTGGCACTGCAGTGTCACGCAGGATGGCCCTTCCAAAAAACACTCCCCAAACAGCACATGACGCAAAGAAAAAAAGAGGCGCAATGAGGTAGCTGTGTGAGTAAGATAAGCGACCCTAGTGGCCGACACAAACACCGGGCCCATCTAGGAGTGGCACTGCAGTGTCACGCAGGATGGCCCTTCCAAAAAACACTCCCCAAACAGCACATGACGCAAAGAAAAAAAGAGGCGCAATGAGGTAGCTGTGTGAGTAAGATAAGCGACCCTAGTGGCCGACACAAACACCGGGCCCATCTAGGAGTGGCACTGCAGTGTCACGCAGGATGGCCCTTCCAAAAAACACTCCCCAAACAGCACATGACGCAAAGAAAAAAAGAGGCGCAATGAGGTAGCTGTGTGAGTAAGATAAGCGACCCTAGTGGCCGACACAAACACCGGGCCCATCTAGGAGTGGCACTGCAGTGTCACGCAGGATGGCCCTTCCAAAAAACACTCCCCAAACAGCACATGACGCAAAGAAAAAAAGAGGCGCAATGAGGTAGCTGTGTGAGTAAGATAAGCGACCCTAGTGGCCGACACAAACACCGGGCCCATCTAGGAGTGGCACTGCAGTGTCACGCAGGATGGCCCTTCCAAAAAACACTCCCCAAACAGCACATGACGCAAAGAAAAAAAGAGGCGCAATGAGGTAGCTGTGTGAGTAAGATAAGCGACCCTAGTGGCCGACACAAACACCGGGCCCATCTAGGAGTGGCACTGCAGTGTCACGCAGGATGGCCCTTCCAAAAAACACTCCCCAAACAGCACATGACGCAAAGAAAAAAAGAGGCGCAATGAGGTAGCTGTGTGAGTAAGATAAGCGACCCTAGTGGCCGACACAAACACCTGGCCCATCTAGGAGTGGCACTGCAGTGTCACGCAGGATGGCCCTTCCAAAAAACACTCCCCAAACAGCACATGACGCAAAGAAAAATTAAAGAAAAAAGAGGTGCAAGATGGAATTGTCCTTGGGCCCTCCCACCCACCCTTATGTTGTATAAACAGGACATGCACACTTTAACCAACCCATCATTTCAGTGACAGGGTCTGCCACACGACTGTGACTGAAATGACGGGTTGGTTTGGACCCCCACCAAAAAAGAAGCAATTAATCTCTCCTTGCACAAACTGGCTCTACAGAGGCAAGATGTCCACCTCATCATCATCCTCCGATATATCACCGTGTACATCCCCCTCCTCACAGATTATCAATTCGTCCCCACTGGAATCCACCATCTCAGCTCCCTGTGTACTTTGTGGAGGCAATTGCTGCTGGTCAATGTCTCCACGGAGGAATTGATTATAATTCATTTTAATGAACATCATCTTCTCCACATTTTCTGGAAGTAACCTCGTACGCCGATTGCTGACAAGGTGAGCGGCGGCACTAAACACTCTTTCGGAGTACACACTTGTGGGAGGGCAACTTAGGTAGAATAAAGCCAGTTTGTGCAAGGGCCTCCAAATTGCCTCTTTTTCCTGCCAGTATAAGTACGGACTGTGTGACGTGCCTACTTGGATGCGGTCACTCATATAATCCTCCACCATTCTTTCAATGGGGAGAGAATCATATGCAGTGACAGTAGACGACATGTCCGTAATCGTTGACAGGTCCTTCAGTCCGGACCAGATGTCAGCATCAGCAGTCGCTCCAGACTGCCCTGCATCACCGCCAGCGGGTGGGCTCGGAATTCTGAGCCTTTTCCTCGCACCCCCAGTTGCGGGAGAATGTGAAGGAGGAGATGTTGACAGGTCGCGTTCCGCTTGACTTGACAATTTTCTCACCAGCAGGTCTTTGAACCCCAGCAGACTTGTGTCTGCCGGAAAGAGAGATCCAAGGTAGGTTTTAAATCTAGGATCGAGCACGGTGGCCAAAATGTAGTGCTCTGATTTCAACAGATTGACCACCCGTGAATCCTTGTTAAGCGAATTAAGGGCTCCATCCACAAGTCCCACATGCCTAGCGGAATCGCTCCGTGTTAGCTCCTCCTTCAATGTCTCCAGCTTCTTCTGCAAAAGCCTGATGAGGGGAATGACCTGACTCAGGCTGGCAGTGTCTGAACTGACTTCACGTGTGGCAAGTTCAAAGGGCAGCAGAACCTTGCACAACGTTGAAATCATTCTCCACTGCGCTTGAGACAGGTGCATTCCACCTCCTATATCGTGCTGAATTGTATAGGCTTGAATGGCCTTTTGCTGCTCCTCCAACCTCTGAAGCATATATAGGGTTGAATTCCACCTCGTTACCACTTCTTGCTTCAGATGATGGCAGGGCAGGTTCAGGCGTTTTTGGTGTTGCTCCAGTCTTCTGTACGTGGTGCCTGTACGCCGAAAGTGTCCCGCAATTCTTCTGGCCACCGACAGCATCTCTTGCACGCCCCTGTCGTTTTTAAAAAAATTCTGCACCACCAAATTCAAGGTATGTGCAAAACATGGGACGTGCTGGAATTTGCCCAGATTTAATGCACACACAATATTGCTGGCGTTGTCCGATGCCACAAATCCACAGGAGAGTCCAATTGGGGTAAGCCATTCCGCGATGATCTTCCTCAGTTGCCGTAAGAGGTTTTCAGCTGTGTGCGTATTCTGGAAACCGGTGATACAAAGCGTAGCCTGCCTTGGAAAGAGTTGGCGTTTGCGAGATGCTGCTACTGGTGCCGCCGCTGCTGTTCTTGCGGCGGGAGTCCATACATCTACCCAGTGGGCTGTCACAGTCATATAGTCCTGACCCTGCCCTGCTCCACTTGTCCACATGTCCGTGGTTAAGTGGACATTGGGTACAGCTGCATTTTTTAGGACACTGGTGACTCTTTTTCTGAGGTCTGTGTACATTTTCGGTATCGCCTGCCTAGAGAAATGGAACCTAGATGGTATTTGGTACCGGGGACACAGTACCTCCAACAAGTCTCTAGTTGGCTCTGCAGTAATGATGGATACCGGAACCACGTTTCTCACCACCCAGGATGCCAAGGCCTCAGTTATCCGCTTTGCAGCAGGATGACTGCTGTGATATTTCATCTTCCTCGCAAAGGACTGTTGGACAGTCAATTGCTTGGTGGAAGTAGTAAAAGTGGTCTTACGATTTCCCCTCTGGGATGACCATCGACTCCCAGCAGCAACAACAGCAGCGCCAGCAGCAGTAGGCGTTACACGCAAGGATGCATCGGAGGAATCCCAGGCAGGAGAGGAATCGTCAGAATTGCCAGTGACATGGCCTGCAGGACTATTGGCATTCCTGGGGAAGGAGGAAATTGACACTGAGGGAGTTGGTGGGGTGGTTTGCGTGAGCTTGGTTACAAGAGAAAGGGATTTACTGGTCAGTGGACTGCTTCCGCTGTCGCCCAAAGTTTTTGAACTTGTCACTGACTTATTATGAATGCGCTGCAGGTGACGTATAAGGGAGGATGTTCCGAGGTGGTTAACGTCCTTACCCCTACTTATTACAGCTTGACAAAGGCAACACACGGCTTGACAAATGTTGTCCGCATTTCTGTTGAAATGCTTCCACACCGAAGAGCTGATTTTTTTGGTATTTTCACCAGGCATGTCAACGGCCATATTCCTCCCACGGACAACAGGTGTCTCCCCGGGTGCCTGACTTAAACAAACCACCTCACCATCAGAATCCTCCTTGTCAATTTCCTCCCCAGCGCCAGCAACACCCATATCCTCCTCATCCTGGTGTACTTCAACACTGACATCTTCAATCTGACTATCAGGAACTGGACTGCGGGTGCTCCTTCCAGCACTTGCAGGGGGCGTGCAAATGGTGGAAGGCGCATGCTCTTCACGTCCAGTGTTGGGAAGGTCAGGCATCGCAACCGACACAATTGGACTCTCCTTGTGGATTTGGGATTTCGAAGAACGCACAGTTCTTTGCGGTGCTTTTGCCAGCTTGAGTCTTTTCATTTTTCTAGCGAGAGGCTGAGTGCTTCCATCCTCATGTGAAGCTGAACCACTAGCCATGAACATAGGCCAGGGCCTCAGCCGTTCCTTGCCACTCCGTGTGGTAAATGGCATATTGGCAAGTTTACGCTTCTCCTCCGACAATTTTATTTTAGATTTTGGAGTCCTTTTTTTACTGATATTTTGTGTTTTGGATTTTACATGCTCTGTACTATGACATTGGGCATCGGCCTTGGCAGACGACGTTGCTGGCATTTCATCGTCTCGGCCATGACTAGTGGCAGCAGCTTCAGCACGAGGTGGACGTGGATCTTGATCTTTCCCTAATTTTGGAACCTCAACATTTTTGTTCTCCATATTTTAATAGGCACAACTAAAAGGCACCTCAGGTAAACAATGGAGATGGATGGATACTATTATACTTATGGATGGACGAGCGACTGCCGACACAGAGGTAGCTACAGCCGTGGACTACCTTACTGTGTCTGCTGCTAATATAGACTGGATGATAATGAGATGAAATCAATATATATTATATCACACTAGTACTGCAGCCGGACAGGTAGATATATTTATTATGTAATGACTGATGACGGACCTGCTGGACACTGTCAGCTCAGCAGCACCGCAGACTGCTACAGTAAGCTACTATAGTAGTATGTATAAAGATGAAAGAAAAAAAAAACCACGGGTAGGTGGTATACAATTATGGATGGACGAGCGACTGCCGACACAGAGGTAGCTACAGCCGTGGACTACCGTACTGTGTCTGCTGCTAATATAGACTGGATGATAATGAGATGAAATCAATATATATTATATCACACTAGTACTGCAGCCGGACAGGTAGATATATTTATTATGTAATGACTGATGACGGACCTGCTAGACACTGTCAGCTCAGCAGCACCGCAGACTGCTACAGTAAGCTACTATAGTAGTATGTATAAAGAAGAAAGAAAAAAAAAACCACGGGTAGGTGGTATACAATTATGGATGGACGAGCGACTGCCGACACAGAGGTAGCTACAGCCGTGGACTACCGTACTGTGTCTGCTGCTAATATAGACTGGATGATAATGAGATGAAATCAATATATATTATATCACACTAGTACTGCAGCCGGACAGGTAGATATATTTATTATGTAATGACTGATGACGGACCTGCTGGACACTGTCAGCTCAGCAGCACCGCAGACTGCTACAGTAAGCTACTATAGTAGTATGTATAAAGAAGAAAGAAAAAAAAAACCACGGGTAGGTGGTGTACAATATTATATATATATTATATACAATTATATATATATATATATATATATATATATATATATATATATTAAACTGGTGGTGATTATTAAACTGGTGGTCAGGTCACTGGTCACACTATCAGCAACTTGCAAGTAGTACTCCTAAGCAGACAATCACAATATATATTATACTGGTGGTCAGTGTGGTCACAATGGCAGTGTGGCACTCTGGCAGCAAAAGTGTGCACTGTACGTTATATGTACTCCTGAGTCCTGCTCTCAGACTCTAACTGCTCCCCACTGTCAGTGTCTCCCCCACAAGTCAGATAATACAGTCACACTATCTATCACTTCAGCAAGTAACTAGTCTAGTACTCCTCCTAATGCTCCCCAAAATTACTACTGTGTCTCTCTCTACTGTCTCACTCTCTTCTCTATAAACGGAGAGGACGCCAGCCACGTCCTCTCCCTATGAATCTCAATGCACGTGTGAAAATGGCGGCGACGCGCGGCTCCTTATATAGAATCCGAGTCTCGCGATAGAATCCGAGCCTCGCGAGAATCCGACAGCGGGATGATGACGTTCGGGCGCGCTCGGGTTAACAGAGCAAGGCGGGAAGATCCGAGTCGCTCGGACCCGTGTAAAAAAACATGAAGTTCGGGCGGGTTCGGATTCCGAGGAACCGAACCCGCTCATCTCTAGTGTTAAGTAAATTAACCCATTATCAGTCCAGGGGTGCTCTGTTTTCTGTATCTGAAAGGGGTGATCTGTCCATCCATCCAGGGGCTCCGCCCCAGTGTAAAATTAGCATAATAGAAGCTAAAAACAAAAAGCCTACAAATAGAATTATAAAAAATATATTTTTGTTTGTTTGTGCTGTACCCCAGTGTACTATACAATTTTCATTTTATTTTCACAAGTACTGTGTGATGCTGTGGGTGAAGGTGGTTCCACAGCAATATATTTTCATACTCATACACGTATTGTGCAACACTGTTGGTGAAATTACACCGCACTGCTTGATTATTATTTTGTACTCATACACATGTTTTTGCGACACTGTTGGTGAAATTAAACCACAGTGTTTGAATACTATTTCTGACTCATACTTGTATTGTGCGACACTGAAGGTGGTACATTTTTTGTACAAATTGTGGTGTGTGCTGTACCCCACTTCGTCTTTCGTGTTTGTGGATAGATATTGAGGACGAACAATTGAGAGGAGAGCAGGAAGCACATACTGTACTAGTGGTGCAGGTATTGTCACCAGTCATGACGATACAAGACCGTCAACGTCATCTACTAAGGACAATGAGGGTCATTCCGAGTTGCTCGCTCACTGCCGTTTTTCGCAGTACAGTGAACAGGTTACTGCTGCGCATGCATATGCAATGCGCAGGTGCGTTTTACGGGTACAAAGCGAACCGTTGCTGGGCGATGGATTTAACGAAGAATCCATTCGCACAGCCAATCGCAAGATTGACAGGAAGAGGGCATTTATGGGTGTCAACTGACCGTTTTCAGGGAGTGTTTGGAAAAACGCAAGCGTGTCCAGGCGTTTGCAGGGCGGGTGTCTGATGTAAATTCCGGGACCAAAAAGACTGAAGTGATCGCTAGGGCTGAGTAAGTCTACAGCTACTCAGAAACTGCAAAAAACTTTTTCGGCTGCACACACGTTTGCACACTTGCAAAGCAAAAATACACTCCCCCGTGAGCGGCGACTATGCATTTGCATGGCTGCTAAAAGTAGCTAGCGAGCGATCAACTCGGAATGCCCCCAATTTCCAGGGGCATAGAGGGCTTAAGTTAGCGCATGTAAAATCATTTCATTTTACAGTGGTATAGAAAAATCATCAAAAGGAAAGTTACCTGCAGAGGCAGTAAGACAAACTGTGCATTCAGAATCACAACCATCAGACATTCTTGAGGAACATTTAGGGGTGTCCACATCAGCTATGTGTGAGTCTGCCAGTTCTCAAGCTGTCCTCATAGAGAAGCCTCTTTTACCTCCTTCCACCATATCTGCACATGTGGGGAGCAGTACAAGTAAAGTGATGATAGTGATGATGAGGAGGACATAATAGAAATTAAGGATTCATGTGTGTAAGTGGAACATGTGTAAGTGGAACATGATGAGGGGGATATGGGTGTACTACTACTATCTGACACTGAGGCTGTTGATGATGATGTTGTTTGTGTAAGTCAGCCACCAGTGGCTGTAGTTGATAAAAAAGAAAGTTGTTTCGATATCTGGGCAGAAGACCAAAAAAGCCAAAATGTGGCATTACTTTTACCTCAATCCTGACAATGGGCCTGATTCAGGTTGGATTGCAAATTCTGCTAAGTAGCAGAATTTGCAATCCTTGTGACTGCATGCTGGGGGCCGCCCATCACAGGGCAAGGCCGCCCAGCATGCTGACCGCCGCTCCCCACACCTCGATCAAGCAGAACTTGTGATTGCATCACAATTTCTGCTTGATCGTAGAAATTAGGGTTGCCTCCTCCCAGGAGGCCCGCTGCCATCTTTCTGATCACGGCGGCTGCGTGTGATGTCATGCAGCCACCGCGATCACACCCCGTTCCCGCTGCCACGACCCTGCAACGCTCTGCCTCCACCTAGGAAATTGATATGCAGAGGCGTTCACATTTTCTGCAAGCCCCTGCAGAAAATGTGCATCCTTTTCATAATTTTTGCAGTTGGATCGCTTATTGCGATCCAACCTGAATCGGGGCCCAATGTTTGTGAAAGCATAGTGAGACCAAAGTTAGTAGAGATAGAAATGTTAGCCATCTAGGCACCTCCTCCATGACACATCATTTGCGGCGAAGACATGACATTTATTTTACAAGATTATATTGTAATTAAAACTTTATCATCAACCTCCTCATTACTGATCGGAGGTAGTCTTTCTAAAAAATTGTTTTGTGGGGGCTCAAACAAACCAATCATTAAAGCCACAAGTGACAGTCCCTGTTGCCGAAATGATTGGTTTGTGATGCATGTCCTGTTTAATATATACAACACAAGAGAGGGTGGGAAGGCCCAAGGACAATTCCGTCTTGCACCTCTTTTCTTTGCATTATGTGCTGTTTGGAGCATTGCTGACTGACGACAAACATTTGTATTGTTTATTAAACTGCCACCCTGTCTGCCACTGCAGTGCCATTCTGTTTCCTAGATGTGCCATGTTGGAAGTTAAAGTGCCAGATGTTTGTGCCACCCACTGCTGCCGCTTAGCTTAGTCATCCAGCTACCTCAGTGCAACCTTTTGGCCTAAACTGGATAAAAACAATATTGGGGGTCATTCCGAGTTGATCGATAGCTGCCGTTGTTCGCAGCGCAGCGATCAGGCTAAAAATCGGCACTTCTGCGCATGCGGCTCAATGCGCACGTGCAACGTACTTTCACAAAAGCTGATGCAGTTTTACACTAGCTCTAGCGACGCTTTTCAGTCGCACTGCTGGCCGCAGAGTGATTGACAGGAAGTGGGTGTTTCTGGGTGGTAACTGACCGTTTTCGGGGAGTGTGTGTAAAAATGCAGGCGTGTCAGATACAAACGCGGGTGTGCCTGGAAAAACGCAGGCGTGGCTGGCCAAACGCAGGGCGTGTTTGTGACGTCAAAACAGGAACTAAATAGTCTGCAGTGATCGCAAGCTAGGAGTAGGTCTCGAGCTACTCAGAAACTGCACAATCTTTTTTAGTAGCAGCGCTGCGATCCTATCGTTCGCACTTCTGCTAAGCTAAGATACAGGGCTGTTTCTAGCCAATTTGGCTCCCAGTGCGAGACTTAAAAATGCGCCCCCCATGACATAAAAAAATGTCGTCCCCCCACACACACACACACCTAGATGGAAAAAAAAAACTTGCGCGTGTACCCGGCAAGGGGGCGTGGCCTCATCTAAATGGGTGTGGCCTCATTTAAATGGGCATGGCCTCGTCTGAAAAGACTACCTCACAATCCAGTTTTTGACCCTGCTCCAACAGATCACGACCACCACAGGAAAAAAAATTCTACCATATTAAGCCCCACACAGTAATGTCCCCTGCACCATATTATGCCACACACCGCAATGCCCTTGATACATTAAATCACCACACTACGGCAGGCAAGAGTCCCCATTTCACACATTACGGCAGGTGTCCCCATTTTACACATTGAGAGAGAGAGAATACTTACAGAGGCGAATACCGCTCTTCGGCCCGCCTCACCAGTCGCTCCTCGCGCCGGCCTTTCCCTCTTCCTAACTTGGATCCCCCTCTGTACTCCGCTCAGGGGGTGGGAGAGTTTTGCGGAGTGACGGGGTTGCGTCGTGACGTAACGACGCAACCGCGTCATTCCGTGAAACTCCGCCCCCCGAGCGGGTTACTCGGGGAGAAATAGGAGGGGGAAGCAGGGAGCCACAGTTAGTGCCGCGGCGGGCGCCCAGTGCGGTTGCACTGCTCGCCTGCCCCAAGAAACGGCCCTGCTAAGATACACTCCCAGAGGGCGGCGGCTTAGTGTTTGCATGGCTGCTAAAAGCAGCTAGCGAGCGAACAACTCAGAATGAGGGCCATTGAGCGATGTGAGGTGGTCTAAATTGACTGGAAATGAGTGGAAATTAATGTTATTGAGGTTAATAACACTGTAGGAACAAAAACAGGCCCAAATTCTTTGATTTTAGCTGTTTGTTTGTTTGTTTTTAATACAGATCTAAAACAAATACATATCCAAAACTCTCAAGGGAGTTAAGGCCCATACACACTTGACGATAAAATGAGCGACGTCGTTCATTTCAGCCCTCATCAACGACGTCGCTCATTATATCGTCAAGTGTGTATGCATCCTATGACCACCGATGCGCGGCCCCGCGGGACGTTAATGACCCTCGCTTATCTGTGGAGCATGTATGCTCAATTTCCACTATGGTCGTTACCGACCAGAGACGTCGTTGAATGTGTATGATGTGAACGATCAACGACAAAGCCACTGTTCACCAGCCCTGTTCCCAGCTCATTAGTTTAATAAACTGTTCAGCTTGGATGCTTCAACGAAGAATGGTCTTTGGTCGTTGGTAGTGTGTATGCTCATGTCGTTTGCTCAGCTGTTCAAGGGAAGTTCAAGGGAAGTCGTTAACGACGTGTGCATCGTCAAGTGTATATGGGCCTTTAGAGGCAAAACAAATACATATCCAAAACACGAAGGAGACACAGATCCAAAACAAGAACCCAAAACCTGAGATTTGGGCCAGCGCGCATCTGTAATGTGCACCAGAGTACCGTTTACACAGCATTCTGGGGTGGAAATTTGGCAATGATATCAGTGATGACAGAATGCTGCATAACTCATGAGCACAGCAACAGCTGGAGTCAGCAGTCCAGGTGACTGCAGTCATATCCTAGTTAAGTAGTTATATAGTGAAGGGCAGTTTATTGGAATTACCTTGCTCAAATTACCTTCTTTAGTGATATGAGAGCGCATTTACTTTTTTCACAGATGGTTTCATATCCAACATCCCACAAATTTACAACCACCTGTTTCATTAAATTACAATAAAGTTTTCTGTGCTTCTCCTCAATACTGCTTGGTTTCGTTTGATTTCTACCCTAATTAATCCTGAGAGGACATCAATGCTGTTTTTATGAAATGTACTCAGTGTTGGACTGGGGCATGAAGGGCCCACACGAGGAATGTCGTGGCAGGGGCCCCTGCTTAGGGTTGTGGCCAGCCTCCAGAAGGGGTGTGGTCAGCTGACTCAGAGGCTTGGCTAACAATTATACCCCTTTCAGACTGCCAGCTTTGAACATGGGTTATTGGACATAAGCGTGCATAACCCGTGTTGCTGTGAGTTCTGAATGGGACCAGTTGGAATATTCCGGGTCGAGCGACCTGGTTTCCAACTCAGGTAGCGAGAAGGGTTAAACATGTGTTCAACCTGGCTCGCGGTGCTGTGTGAACGGGAAGCCGAATCGATCCGTTCACTTTCTGTGGACGGGCAGCACTTGGAGATCATGTGATCTCTAAGCGCCACCCCAACGCATTACCGCCGATGTCACCAATCTGGCAATATGTCTAGTCCATGCATGAAAATTTACCAGATTAATAACAGCAATGCACTGTAGATAATACACCATAATTCTTAGCAGTATAAGTTAACAAATGTATAATTCAAGTGCAGAGACTGGACCCTGGCCCTAGAGGAGAGGCCTGGGGCCCATCGGGGGTTTCCCCTGTATCCCTGTGGGCCAGTCCAGCCCTGAATGTACTGACACTGTTGTGCATAATTTTTCTTTGTACACTTGGCTTGGTGAGCCTAAAATTGTGCTTCATTGCTGATATGCAACTGGAAGGTATGAAATGCATCTTAAAGATGATAGGGCATACAGTATGTAATATGGTCCAAGTTTGCCAGAAGTGCAGATGTAAATTGTTAATACATTTATAACACAGATAAACAAATAGCAGATAAGTATCCAAACCATATGTATGACAAAGAACTTCCCGTTAGACATACATTTTCAGGTATTGCTAAATATAAAATGTCCAATTGCAAAAAGCAAATCCAACAATAACAAAAATTTAGAAAAGATTAGAACAAAAAAGTGATCAGGATAGAAAGTAGATGAAGAAAAAAGAAGGGGAACGGGGAGGAGGGGGTTAGGAATTGTTTAAGTTTCAAAAAGGTGTACTGATGATAGGTTTATATTTTCGACATGTACAACTCGTAGTCGCTTGTGGACTTATATGTCAACCAAGGCAACCAAGTGGCCGTAAATCTAGATGATTTGTCTGGTGAAATATTAAAAATATCTTCCATAGACATAAAATAGTTTAGTTTGTTAAACCAGTCTCTACGGCAGGGATCGTAGATTTCTATAGGACCGGAATAACAGCACGTGCTGCGTTTCCCATGTGTCTAAGGAGAGAGAATTTAAACCTTGATAGTGCGACATGGGAATGGTTAAGCAGACAAAAAGCAGGGTCAGGTGGAACCTCCCACTGTAATATTTGCCATGTGATTTCAATAACATCGGACCAATATGTGGCTAGTAAGGGACAACTCCACCATATATGTTTCACAGTTCCAGTATCCGATAGACATCTCCAGCAGGTCCTGAGAACTGATGGGCATATGGCATGTAACAGTGAAGGATGTCTATACCATCGCATGAGAACCTTATATTGCGTTTCTCTAATTGTAACACAAGTAGAGCTGTAGTGAGTTTTCAGAAAGATTTTTTTCCAGTCTGAGTCAGATAAAGAGATACCCAATTCAGTTTCCCAAGACCTGACCCAAGGGGGGATGGAGGGGGTATGGGACTCCAGGTCAACACACCTTAGGTCGACACCAATTGGTCAACACACCTTAGGCCGATATGGACAAAAGGTCAACATGGAAAAAGGTTGACATGAGTTTATTATGTTATTTTGGTGTCGTTTTCTTCGTAGAGTGACCGGGAACCCCAATTAGTGCACCGCGTCCCCTCGCATGGTGAATGAACTTCGGGCAAGGTGCCTCGCTCTGCTACCACTGCACTCGGCACAGTTTACCGTTCCCAATTGTAGTCCACGTGGATCGTAAAGTATGAAAAAGTTAAAAAAAGAAAAAAAGCGAAAAACTCATGTCGACCTTTTCCATGTTGACCTTTTTCCAAGTCGACATTTTGCCCATGCTGACCTTTTCCATGTCAACCTAAGGTGTGTCGACTAATTGGTGTCAACCTAAGGTGCATCAACCTTTTTGGTGTCGACCTGGGGTCCGGATACCGGATGGAGGAGCTCGGTGAAGAGAGCAAAATTTTAAATTTTGATATATTGTGAGTACAGGAAACAGGAGCGACACACTTCCCAGCGGCCGCCCGGACCTAAGGAGGGGGCGAAGCCGCATGACGTCGCTTGATGACGTCAATCCCGACGTACATTTCTCCGCGGTGAAATGTACGTCGGGATTGATGTCATCAAGAGGCGGGCGGCCGCTGCACCTCGGGGTGTGGAGAGTGTCAGGGGAAGCGGGAGCGTGCTGGGCTATGACAGCGGAGGAGACCTATATGAATGGTGCTCGATCCGATCCCACACACATCAGTGACTGGTAACATGGTGACTGGTAATACTCACTCACGGCACCATGCGCTTTGTCTCCCTCCCCCATACCCATGCCAGCTATTAGAGGAGTTTAATTAAGGGTTCATGTGTGTATATATATTATTGCTTACTGGTATTTGAATTAGTCAGTATGCACAATTTAACATTTCATTCTAATTTCCCTTGTTTTCTCCTATATAGCTATTGAGGTGATTCCAATACATATGTTGCAATTTCTTATAACTCTTTTCAATATTCTGCACTGAGGATTATTATGTATCAAATGAATGTTTCAGAAGTCTTGCAGATTTATTTGTTTAGACCTAATAGTATACAAATGAATGAATACTTTAGAAGTCCTGCAGACTCATTGTTCAAATATATTTTGCAACGTTGTTTTATGTGATGTGAGAGAACTTTTTTCAAATAAGAGTTTTTCCTCTTAATTTGCAACACAGTAACATGTTTTAGATACATGGTGATTATGTTCTTGGTTGTCTCCACATTTCTTATTACAGATACTGCTATTCTTGTTTGACTATATAACCCAGAACTGCAATTAAATATAGCTAAATATTGTGCAATTGAATGCCCAGTGTTTATAAATATTTTGGGTGAACATAGTACATGTAATTAAATCATTATATGTCATATTCCCTTTTTGGATACCAGTGCAATTACTCCTACTATTTACTTAAGACCCACTGCTGTCCTTTCTGTATATTTAATTGTTAAATCTGGAGGTGCCTAATTATTTATAAGATTAGGATCTTTGATTTATTCTGCTAAGAGACGAGTTGGATAAAAAATAATTTTTCATGTATAATATTGAAGGATCTGACAGAATTTATTTGTATTCTGCTCCTCATCATTAAATTAAGCACTTACTATTTCAAAGATATCTTTAACCATTGTATGTTACTTTATATTCTTCTATCACTCTCTCATCTGGCTGACAGCAGTGCTGATGAGAGTTCTGCTCTTCTCAGCGTACAATTTGCCGTCACAACAGAAAGCAGAAGTGTCCTCTTTCTTTCTTCCAATACTGAAAGTGGAATACTACCTTAATATTTAGTGAAACCATTCTATTGGTTATGGTTCTGTTTTTCGAACACTCATCTGGAAAAGCCTGGGGCTTATTTACCCATTGACACGTAGCAGGCAGAGTACAGACAGCAGAAGTGGGTTCTCTCTTCCTTCGTATATCATCTTTATTGTCCAAGGTTAGACTATCCTGAAAGTAGCCCGATCTTCAATCTCGGAAGCTGATAGGATAGGCCTGGTCAGTACTTTGATGGGAGACCACCTAGGAATACTGGGTACTGTGGATATCACCAAGATGATCACCTATATTTCCACCTAAAACACTGGTGGAGCAACAACAGTTGTTCACTCTCACAACCTTAATCTATATTTCACCTTTTTCCTATCTCTTCTTTTGAATTCAAACTAGTCAATAAGATCGAGATTTTTAACTTTGACTGCACAGGTCGATATTTTAAAAGAACAGAATAAATGTTATGTTTTAGATGATTCATCATTACACAATTCATTATATACATCTATTTGATCTATAGTTAGAATTTATTTTGTAATTAAGAGTGCTCCCAAAAAGGACATATGTACCTTTATATCGGACAAAAGGAGTCTCCGTGAAAAAAGGATAGCTACACCCTTCGATTTGGCTCCGGGGTTGTTACTATAAAAACCTGTGGGGAAATGATGGTCACCCAACATTCCAGCAAGTAACACAAAAAAGAAAAGGCGGGTTAGGGGTAAAGGGGGCCTGTGTTAGCCATCCTTACAACATGCAACCATAATAAACACATAATGATAACAACATGTCATGAGTATGTAGAAATAATAATAAGTCACAATTAAGCAGTAATAAAACAGTCCACATATAATGCATTAAGTAGGAAAAGGGAAAACTGGATAATTTCCACATTCAAAATGACAAATATGAAAGCAAACCCAGTATTTTGCTTCAAGTCTTTTCCAGTGGTGTACAGTCCGCTCAGGGTTGAGAGCGACATCCCGACCGCCATGAATACCTTTTCTCCGAGATCTTTGAGAGGGCTACTTGTGCTAGCGGGTCTAGCCATTCAAGGGTAGCTATCCACAGTAGGCCTAGGGTCGTGCAAAAAGATGGGAGATCCAATGGAGAATGAAAAATACATGGTTTGAAGAATGAACGGGAAGCCCCATTGGTACTTTATCTGGTGTTTACGCAATTCATCCGTAAAAGGTCGTAATGCTCTGCGCTGCTGTAATGTATACCATGATAAGTCCTGATATATCTGGAAAGTAGTTCCATTGAAGTCTACGCCATCTAGTTGCCAAACTCCCTGCATTATCCGTTCTTTTTGGGAATGGGACGTCTCTCGGTTTGTCTGAGGGGGATCCCCTAGGACGGAGAGCTCTAGGAGCTCTGTCGAAGATGACTTCGTAATTGGGGTCAGCATCAAGGATCTCATTGAAGATTTTCATTAAAGCAGGTATCAGTTGTACATCTTCAGGTAGCCCCCTGACCCTGATATTATTTCTTCGTCCCCTGTTATCCAAGTCATTGAGCTGAGCTTTTATGGCACGGAGTTCAGCCGATTGAGTAGCTACGACATCGGCGAGTTTAGAGAAAGCTGAATCTGCGGATTCTTGACCTTTTTCTAAGTCCGTGAGACGTTCTGAGAGTGCGGTCAGGTCCTGCTTAACCAACGCAATCTCTTGTCGAATGGTGGTTTGAAGGTCCTGTTTAGTGGGTTAAGTCTTGACATAAGCTAAAATTTCCTGTAAGTGCTTCCCCATTTTGTTGGATGGATGAGGAGGTGATTCCACCATTGTGAAGGAACTTGGAGGATCAGATGGGGTTGGGGAAGTGTCCAATATATCAGGAGCAGGGCTCAGTGCCATAGGAGTAGGAAGAAGGAAAGACCGTAGATCAGCTTGAGGAGTTGCAGGTTTAAGGTGGAGGTTGGTCTTCTTTGACTATTTACCAGTCTTTCCCATAACGCGGTTGAGTCAGAGTAGGTCGGACGGTAAGAGCATTAAAATAGAGGTGAAATGGTGGAGAAGCGCATCATAGAGAGAGACGACAGAGAACACAGACCCCCAGTGGCCAGTGGCTAGGTAGACATTACAAATCCAGTCGGTCACATGGCAGTTTAAGCAAATAGCACATTAAAGGGTAAAGCACAAGAGATAACTTTTACTGAAATCGCAAAACAGTGTAAAACATCTGGGTGCCATGTGAAAATGTCCAGAAATGTCCGGTATAGCCTTCCAATATGTAGATGCAACTGAGGATAATGAAGGAGTGAAAATAAATTACTGTTTTTAAAAGAGACACCAGAGGGAGCTCCAACACAGTAACTGCACCTCACAGGAAGAATCCATTTCAGCATAAGAAAGAGGACTCATCTAAAAGCAACTGGATACTGGTATGTGGAGACCTTGAAGAGGACCTCAGTAGAGCAGAGTGTCCCTTAAAACAGTATAGGTAGGTTACCACCTGGCTGGAAGTTAATCATAAGGGCCAGCAACAGTGGGGAGAAAAGATACAGCTCACTGCACTTCATGTAGCTCCAAGCTGTGGCTGCTGCTCTCGGTGACATCAGAGGAAGATGGCCGCCTCCTGTATAGGAGTGTGAGGGAGGCCGCAGCAAGCGGGTACCTCCGCACTCCAAAGGGCGCTGGGCGGCGAGCTCCCGAAGAAGCCACAGGTGTAAGCGGCCAGTGAAGGGGGGAGCCACGGCAGCGGCGGATACATCGGGGGCCGGCTGACCACAAGAGACGCGGGCGGGCATGCAGGCCTGATGCACTGGAGTCCGTGGGTGTCAGCAACGGCATAGAGACCGGCCGGGAGCAGGTACCGCAGGCTCGAGGTGAGGGGAGGCAGCGGTTAGTGCAGTCCCGCGGTCACAGTGGGAGAGGCGGTTGTCCATGCAGCGGGCTGGAGCGGCAGCGGGCGTGGGATGGGGAGGAGAATTTGAAGGATGAGACTCTCTGCCAGCTCAGAAGAGGTGCAATGTTCTGAAAGTTCTTTACTCCATTAAACTATATGCAGCCACAGGAGACCATGTACTCTATCAAGTTCATTTACTGTGAGGACTGAATTACTACATTGTTTTGTTTGTTTGAATGTTTGATTATTGTTCAATAATCTCGGCATTGTGTAGCGGAGGCAGGGTCACAATGATGTGGTCACACTGTCACACACCCAGTAACACCCCTAATCGCCCGCTATGCCAACCTGACTGCCCCCTCCGGGAGGGAGCAGCCAGAATGTTGGCATGTATGTTGTAAGGAAAGGGATGGTACTAAAATGGTTTTAGTTTGATGAGAGGTTTACAGTTTGTCAGTTTATTTGTTAATAACAATGTTACCATATCTCCTCACACCTGTGTGCACCTCTAGGCTGCAGAGTCATCTACTGAGAGCGGACAGTAGGGATGCAATATGGATTCTGCTCTGTATAACACCTCCATTTTATTTACTACAGCAATCGTTCTTTGTGGCTGGATGTGGCTGCACTTCCATATATTAAATAATGTTTACTCAAGCACAATAAATAAAACTGGGGCGCTAAGCCATTATTATTTGTATCCTTATGTTATATTGTGCCCACATATTATGCAGTGCTGTATACAGAGAATGCATATCCTGCACATCAACCCTTGCCCCAGTAGGCCTTACAATCCTAATTGTCTACCACACAAACACACAGTAGGGTCAATTTAATCAGAAGCTAATTAACCTACCAGTATGTTTTGGACAGCTGAATGAAACTGCAGCCCATCACTGTGAATCAACAATGCTAAATACTGTACTTATCATAACAAAGAAAAATTGTCCATTGGATATAGAAAATCCTGTAACAAATGTTAACAGTGGCTTCATTGTATTATCATTTGTTCACTAGATAGTGCTGGATCTCTTTTGTTTTTACCGTTGTATTATCTTCATCACATTTTCTATCTATTTGCATTGAGTTGGAATTGTGTGTGAGCTTTGTTTGTCCTGATTACTATGAATATTAATGGCATGATTTGTCTGCTGATTGAGGAAGACGGGCCTTGCATACATTGTTATAAAATACATTTAAATAATCATATACTAAACATAGTGTACTAAACATAGGCTTTATATAATCTAAAATTCCCATTATGTCATTTTACTTACAAGCAGAAGATGGCAGCATTCTGACTTACTGCTGTCATATCTGTCACCAGGAAATTCTCTTGGCATTGTTCTGTCGTCCCCGCCCCTGCAAATTGGTTTGTACTGTATATATTGACATTAATGAAATGTTCTTTTAGATGTACTGTAATATTTACATTGAATGAACCCTTCAGTCTGTATGTGCTCAATGTCTACCCAGCTTTTTATGGGTAAACCGTAACCTACTGAAACATTTTCAGTGACAAGGAAGACATAACTATACTAAGAGTATAGTAGTCAGTGGAGGCTCCAAACTCCTCTTTCAACCAACCTTTAGTACTGTACCTTTGTTACCCTGTGATTAGTCCAACCAGGTCCATATTACGGCACTAGTACTGCTCAGGATATGGACCTTTTTAAACCGTATCATATTCAAACTTCTGTACCAGGGGCTGCCCTTGGACCTCACCAAGTCCTTAGCCCACTTGCAGGTATCCTAGGGTGTGTGTCTACTAAAGCAATGGGCCTAATTCAGATCTGATCGCAGCAGCAAATTTGTTAGCTAATGGGCAATACCATGTGCACTGCAGGGGGGGGGGGGACAGATGTAACATGTGCAGAGAGAGAGTTAGATTTGGGTGGGGTGTGTTCAAACTGAAATCTAATTTGCAGTGTAAAAATAAAGCAGCCAGTATTTACCCTGCACAGAAACAATGTAACCCACCTAAATCTAACTCTCTCTGCAAATGTTATATCTGCCCTAAGCTATATGTAGTATATAATTCTGTATTAGAGAGAAAATATATAATTCACCTTGTGTTAGTTCTGTGATTCATTTACATTGTGATTGTCATTTTAAGTGCAATTTTGTGTAAATACTTCTATTTTTCAGTTTCCATTTGGAGAAATATATGCATGTAATCAGTTAAAATATGAAGTAATTAGTGCTGCCATGGTTACCCATCTAATTTCTGTAAAAATGCTGCTGAATTTGTGGTCTTATATTTCTATATAATGAATTTTATCATTTTTGTTGGATCACAAGTTATATTTGGCATGTCGCTATTATTGCTTGGTTTCACTGGATTTGATTCTTTATGAATGTGAACACAACAAACTGAAATACTTCTGTCATAAGCTGTTTGCTGTGCTTATTAATGTCATTCCTTGCTCACTCATTAGACAGCTAGATACAAAATTAATTAATGTTAATGGAATAAGCAAATCAGCCTGTAAGAAGGCACAGTAAGATAAAGATACCCAGCATTGTACTGTCACAGGTTTGATGTATGACTTTCACGCTGTAAAGAATTGCATACGACCACAAGTTTCCACACCAATTTGAGAGATGTAGGGCTGTAGCTGTAGGTTGTAGTTGTGTATTTCTCGAATCATGTGTTTGTTTATTAGAGCACATGTTCTCAAACTCGGTCCTCAGGACCCCACACAGTGCATGTTTTGCAGGTAACCCAGCAGGGGCACAGGTGTAGTCATTACTCACTGACACATTTTAAAAGGTCCACATGTGGAGTTAATTATTTCACTTGTGATTCTGTGAGGAGACCTGCAAAACATGCACTGTGTGGGGTCCTGAGGACTGAGTTTGAGAACCTGTGAATTAGAGACATGAAGGAGGTGTCTTCCATGTTAGATTGACAGTCATGTCGACATGAGAATGTTGACATGGAGCATGTCAACATGCTTAGTATAACCATGGCGACATTTATCATGTCTTCATGAATGACATGTCAACATGAAAGACTACCTACAAACCATCCTTGGTGATCTAGTGGTGTCTCACCTGCTCCGGGGGGCAGCGTCGTCTTCCTGGTCCCAGTGGTCACTGGTCACATGAGAGTTCCAGTGGAAACTTCTCAGGAGCAGCGTTCTGGTTTTATTCCCTTATCCATAACACTAATCCCTCCCCTTCATGCCTAACCCTAACATCGCCACCCTGCATAAATAAGTTCCTTTTTGTTGTCCCTACAGCAGACAAGGTGTATAGATGACCAGTATTATATCTGCACTTACAAATTAGGTAGCATTCAGATCTGTCATTTGTATTAATTCAATGGTATACTCTTTTGAATTATCTGATTTCTGGAGGCTAATCCTTAAATAATGGACATTCCTGGATGGTGGCTATTTAGACAAATTGAGATGGGCCATCTTATGGGCATGTGATGGGAGTGTAGCAGGTTACAGAATTGGTTCTGCTCTCAGATACACTATCATGTACACTGGAGGCCATACTCTGATGGAGAGTCTGCACCAACATGGAGCTAGTTAAAGTTTCAATGGTGTGACTGATGGTTCAGTATTTCAGTATCCAAGTACCCTGTAAGTGGGCGTCTCAGTCTTTGCATATTTAGATGCTTGGCTGTAGCAGTAATAGCATAAATTTGCCGAAGTGACTGCAGCAAATGACACACACAAGAATCCTGCTGCTTCCGATTCATAATCAGCCCCTAAGTTTTTAAAGAGACCTCGTAACCACCCAATTAAAATAACTTGAGTGCCACCTTATCTTTAACACATACCGTACTTGCTCACTCTCCCAGAAGTAGTGGGGGACTGCTGAATTTGGGGAAGTCTCCTGGCTCCCAGTAATGTGGGCAAATCCCCCACCAACTGTAGAGTGGGCGGTATATGGGTGATAATGATGCTATTTGCATCATCATGGCCCCATCCCCATAATTGAAAAGGCATTAGTGCTGGCAAACCAGTAATGCCTCTTGCAGGGCTTGCGATGACTCATATTGCAGTGCTCCGTACAGGGACGCCATCAGGGGGGGGACTGACGATACTCCAGTCCCGGGCCCGGACAGTGAAGGGTGCCCTCTCCTGGATTGGTGCTGGGACACCAGCTGATTGCAGCTGATGCACAGGCAGGTGGACATGGAGAAAAGGCCAGCAGTATTTTGAAATTGGTGTCAGCTATAAGTCAATTTGAGCTTGTGGACTGGCAGCCAATCAGGAGCCACCACAGGAGGACCCTGCCTATTTTATCAGTCCCAGGCCCCACAATTTTTGATGGCAGCCCTGGCTCCACATCTGTCCCGTCCACACAAAGTCAGGAATACTGGCAAACCTTTAGGGGGTTGGACAAGTGCAAAGTCAGCAAGTATGTTTTAACACACAAAAAAATAACTTAGCATAACTTGGCTGCTGTCACTCCTGACATGTTCCCATACTCCACTTTCACAGACCTTCTTTGATGGACCTCGTGTGTGCTCTGCATAGAGAAAAGCCTTTCGTATACTGATATCTCCCACTGCGAATTTCTATCACAGACGCAATGCCAATAACGCTGTACATGTACTTCCCATTCCATCTAGGATACTGTTGTCAAAAGTTCTTATAAAATCCTACATGGAAAATCCAGAGCTTTATAGTTGTGCCACTTGAAGACTTACAGTATAATGATTTTCTGTATCCTGTTTCAGAGCTATGAAATGGTTCTTTTGAATGAGGTCATATTACTTGCTTAATACATTGTATAGCACACATTAAATATGTAATATGACCTGCACATATGTATCTAACACTGATCAGAACAAGGTATATCTTATGGTGCAGCACACAGCATGTAACCTAGGGAGCATCAAGCTCTTCACTGAAAATATTTAAATAAAATACACTTTTTTTTAATATCATAAAACTTTAATATACTGTAACATAATGGCAGATGAGGCCCATTGTAGATAAATTAAAAGTAACAATGTGATACTATTGGGAAGATGAGAGATGGATTTGGAAATAGCGGTATATAGTAAAGCTAACCAAACATGGATTATCCTGCCACTTTGACAGGATGAACTTCAACAATGGCCACCTGCTTTGGTGGAAACTTGGGGCCTAATTCAGACCTGATCATAGCAGCAAAATTGTTCTCTAAAGGGCAAAACCATGTGCACTGCAGGGGGGGGGGGGGAGGGTGCAGAGAGTTAGATTTGGGTGGGTTATATATTGTTTCTGTGCAGGGTAAATACTGGCTGCTTAATTTTTACACTGCAATTTAGATTTCAGTTTGATCACACCCCACCCAAATCTAATTCTCTCTGCACGTGTTATATCTGCCCCCCCCCCCCCCTGCAGTGCACATGGTTTTGCCCATTAGATTACAATTTGCTGCTGCGATCAGGTCTGAATAGGCCCCTACATAGTTATCATTAGTCCTCCAGTAAAGAATTGTATTATATAACATCCTATGGACTAACCAATGTGGTATATTTTTATAGTTTCTATTGATATATAGTCTATAGTAATATAGTCTATAGTAATATATATATTAATATATACACTGCTCAAAAAAATAAAGGGAACACTAAAATAACACATCCTAGATCTGAATGAATGAAATATTCTTATTAAATACTTTGTTCTTTACATAGTTGAATGTGCTGACAACAAAATCACACAAAAATTATCAATGTAAATCAAATTTATTAACCCAATGAGGATTTGCAGTCAAAATTAAAGTGGAAAAACACACTACAGGCTGATCCAACTTTGATATAATGTCCTTAAAACAAGTCAAAATGAGGCTCAGTAGTGTGTGTGGCCTCCACGTGTCTGTATGACCTCCCTACAACGCCTGGACATGCTCCTGATGAGGTGGCGGATGGTCTCCTGAGGGATCTCCTCCCAGACCTGGACTAAAGCATCCGCCAACTCCTGGACAGTCTGTGGTGCAACGTGGCATTGGTGGATGGAGCGAGACATGATGTCCCAGATGTGCTCAATTGGATTCAGGTCTGGGGAACGGGCGGGCCAGTCCATAGCATCAATGCCTTCGTCTTGCAGGAACTGCTGACACACTCCAGCCACATGAGGTCTAGCATTGTCTTGCATTAGGAGGAACCCAGGGCCAACCGCACCAGCATATGGTCTCACAAGGGGTCTGAGGATCTCATCTCGGTACCTAATGGCAGTCAGGCTACCTCTGGCGAGCACATGGAGGGCTGTGCGGCCCCCCAAAGAAATTCCACCCCACACCATTACTGACCCACTGCGAAACCGGTCATGCTGGAGGATGTTGCAGGCAGCAGAACGTTCTCCTTGGCGTCTCCAGACTCTGTCACGTCTGTCACATGTGCTCAGTGAGAACCTGCTTTCATCTGTGAAGAGCACAGGGCGCCAGTGGCGAATTTGCCAATCTTGGTGTTCTCTGGCAAATGCCAAACGTCCTGCACGGTGTTGGGCTGTAAGCACAACCCCCACCTGTGGACGTCGGGCCCTCATACCACCCTCATGGAGTCTGTTTCTGATCGTTTGAGTAGACACATGCACATTTGTGGCTTGCTGGAGGTCATTTTGCAGGGCTCTGGCAGTGCTCCTCCTGCTCCTCCTTGCACAAAGGCGGAGGTAGCGGTCCTGCTGCTGGGTTGTTGCCCTCCTACGGCCTCCTCCATGTCTCCTAATGTACTGGCCTGTCTCCTGGTAGCGCCTCCATGCTCTACGTGTCCAGCTGACACTACGCTGACAGACACAGCAAACCTTCTTGACACTACGCTGACAGACACAGCAAACCTTCTTGCCACAGCTCGCATTGATGTGCCATCCTGGATGAGCTGCACTACCTGAGCCACTTGTGTGGGTTGTAGACTCCGTCTCATGCTACCACTAGAGTGAAAGCACCGCCAGGTTTCAAAAGTGACCAAAACATCAGCCAGAAAGCATAGGAGCTGAGAAGTGGTCTGTGGTCACCACCTGCAGAACAACTCCTTTATTGGGGGTGTCTTGCTAATTGCCTATAATTTCCACCTGTTGTCTATTCCATTTGCACAACAGCATGTGAAATTCATTGTCAATCAGGGTTGCTTCCTAAGTGGACAGTTTCATTTCACAGAAGTGTGATTGACTTGGAGTTACATTGTGTTGTTTAAGTGTTCCCTTTATTTTTTTGAGCAGTGTATATATATATATATATATATATATATATATTCATTGTAGAAGAGCCGCACTCACATGTCGTTAATAATCACAGTTGCTGGGTGCAAAATCCAGGAACAGGTCCTATCAGAACAATGGCCCTCATTCCGAGTCGTTCGCTCGGTATTTTTCATCGCATCGCAGTGAAATTCCGCTTAGTGCGCATGCGCAATATTCGCACTGCGACTGCGCCAAGTATCTTTGCTATGAAGAAAGTATTTTTACTCACGGCTTTTTCATCGCTCCGGCGATCGTAATGTGATTGACAGGAAATGGGTGTTACTGGGCGGAAACACGGCGTTTTATGGGCGTGTGGCTGAAAACGCTACCGTTTCCGGAAAAAACGCAGGAGTGGCCGGAGAAACGGGGGAGTGGTTGGGCGAACGCTGGGTGTGTTTGTGACGTCAAACAAGGAACGACAAGCACTGAACTGATCGCACAGGCAGAGTAAGTCTGGAGCTACTCTAAAACTGCTAAGTAGTTTGTGATCGCAATATTGCGAATACATCGGTCGCAATTTTAAGATGCTAAGATACACTCCCAGTAGGCGGCGGCTTAGCGTGTGTAACTCTGCTAAATTCGCCTTGCGACCGATCAACTCGGAATGAGGGCCAATGTTCCACGATACATGTGCACAAATAAGGATGCACTCACCAGACTTCTCAAGGGTGAAATTGATAGATTTTAATCCAGACAGCACATACTCACAAACAGAAGGTCATTGTTTCGGCTCACAGCAGAGCCTTTGTCAAGACCAGATTACCAGGTTGCCATCTCCCTCAGATGGCAACCTGGTAATCTGGTCTTGACAAAGGCTCTGCTGTGAGCCGAAACGTTGACCTTCTGTTTGTGAGTATGTGCTGTCTGGATTAAAATCTATCAATTTCACCCTGGAGAAGTCTGGTGAGTGCATCCTTATTTGTGCACATATATATATATATATATATATATATTAATATAGTAACCTTCCACAACTTTTCCCGCTTAAGCTGCATCTCCATGGCAAACTTCCATGTACCATAGTTCTCTGAACCTTTCAGCTTAGCAAAGTTCATGCTGTGCCCTGTGCTATACATCCTTACTGCACTTGTATAAAATGTCACTTTAACCTGTGTCACTGTGATTATTCTCCAGCACTGAGGGGGATAATCTTCAAGTACACGTGGGACTGGGCCCATAACCTGTTGGCAGAGTGTTCTGGGCTATCTGGTGCAGTGACATCAGTCTACACACTTTGTGACTTAAACAGTAATGCAAGTTTATTTAGTGTACACAGGTGACTCAGATTTATCACTGAGTGGTAATCAGGAGCCCACATATCACACAAGGTAACAGCATTAGGTAATGGTACTTATCAGGAGATGTCTGTGGTGGTGAAGCATGGAAGACTGCACAACCGTGCAGTCTGACTCCCACTGTAGAGAAGATGGTGCATGCAATAGAAACGCTGTGAGTCTCTGTAGCTGAGATTTGCTCCCAGTCTCAGCTCTGCACACTTGTACACCAGGACTTACATCATAAGACTCCGCCTCCGAGTGACTCCTGGCACTAGAGGTCTGACACTAGGGAATGCTCCCATAGACAGGTACACAGAAGGAGACAGGTTCAGAGCGCACCATATCCTAACAGCCATGACAAAAAATTATGTGACTGATATCAATGAAATATCACATTTGCTTTAGGTCCAGATGTGGTGATATCGGTAGATTTATTAGTATAGCTGTCTATGTTGGTGCTTGTGCCCAGTATAAGCGTATTAGTAGGACTTAATCACAGGAAGCAGCTGCAAAATTGATAAAAACCCTTGACAGTAAATTTACCAGTGGACAGGCTTATAGGCATTTTAAACTTCCAAACCACCAGATTTACTATTTCACGATTTGGAGGGAAGATTAAAATCCACCAGCAATGCCTGGCACTGCAGTTTACAAATAGCCAAACCGGCATGAAAAGTCCTGCTGCCAAAACCCCAGCATCTGTGCTGATAAGATGAGAGCTTCCAGTACATTTTTAATGAGGGCAGTCATTATATACTGATGAAGGAGGAAAATGACATTACTAATACACTTGTGAAGGCAATATTATTTTATATTTGAGTGCAAAAATAATGGTAAAATGAATTAATATAGCAATATTATTATAATATTAAAGGGACAATATTACTTGTTAATTGGTGTAACAATATTTATTAATAATTGGGCAATGTTTATTTCTCTTACGTTATGGCCACTATTTAGTGTCGCAAAATAAAAATGCTGCCAGAATATAGGTGGTTGCACACAAAGGTATAATTTATCATTTATTTAAAGAGAATTTTTTATTAATATCTTTTATTTAAAAATATAAACAAAATATTTCAGTACAATACATTGAGAAGACAGTGATACAAATAACATATGTACAATGACATGAAACAGGAAGTACTGATCCTACCCAAATGAACTGATAATCTGAAGGGGCATACACACGAGAAGATTTTGCCTCAATAAAGATAAAGATTTCCCTTGAAATGTCCCCAGCTACAGAATGAACGATATAGAGCATACACACTAAACGATATAGTGAAAGATATTGTTCAGTGATGTCACCCCTCCAATCCCTGAGCATGCAGTCATGAAAGACGGGTATATTCAATTAGGGTCGAAAGCTACCGACTGTCGAAAAGATGGCAGTTTTCGACTTTTTAAGGTCGAATTGTGATTCGACCTATTCAATCCCAGCTGTTTTTATTCGACAAGTCCGGGAATTCGACTTGTCGAATAGTACGTGAATCGGCGGTATAGCTGCCGATTCATGTACTTTTGAGGGAAACGGGGCCAAATTCGAAAGGATTTGGCCCCATTTCCGACCATCTCAGTCCGACATAAAAAAATGTCGGACTTAGAATGAGGGACTGTGGAGGAGAGGGCGGAGAGTTGCAGGCAGCCAGACGGGGAGAGCCGCGGGCAGCCAGACGGGAGCGAGCAGTGCTGGAGGATGTCACAGCGGCCACTCACAGCAGTGTCCATCTGGCTCCAGCAAGCGAGACCTTGCTTGCTGAAGCCAGGTGGATGCTGCCGTGAGCGGCGGCTGTGATGCGGGGACGGGGAGCGGAGGGACGTGGAGACTGTGAGGCAGAGAGACAGGGGGGAGACGGGGGAGAGCCGCGGGCAGACTGAGAGAGCAGCGCTACAGCAGCGGCTATATAGCCGCTGCTGTAGCGCTGCTCTCCCCAGTCTTCCCGCGGCTCTCCCCCATCTAGCTCCTGCATCTCAATTCGACTTTTTTAAAAGACAAATTGAGATGAAATTGAATAGCCCAAGTCAGAACCATTCCGACAAATGAATGTCGGAATGGATCCGACTTCAATTGAATATACCCCATAGCCTAAATTGGACTGCACGTTGAGTTGATAAAGACAAACAATAAAGACTTACGGGAGCGAGCATATTTATCTTTATCATGCATATACACTGTATGATATGCACATCTTTATCATGCATATTGTCCACTTTTATCTTCTCATGTGTATGCCTGTTAAGATTTGAGGAAAATCCCTTATATATACGGTAGTGGGACAACAATTACTTTTGTTGGTTTTAATTGAATTGAAAAAATACATATCTTTGGTGCTAGAGGAGGGTTTATAATTGTTCCTTGTTATTATGACATATAGGATATATCGATTACATTCAATGTGTAACTAAATGACCCCTTACTCACCAGGAAGGGAACAAGGAGTGTTTTGGAACTTTAAAAAGATAATCACAGGTATTTTCATAGTAAATGATCAAGACCTTTTACTCGCTACTTTAAATTTGAGCCTTAAAGGATAACAGAAATGATGACCTAAAACGTATCAATAAATAAATTAATAATGTGCTGGATAAACAAATTAAAAAAAAAATTCTAAAGATATTGTGGTGGCACATCCAAAAGACAAAAACTACATTTGTCATTGAGTTTGGGATTGCAGCCTATATTGACTAAAGCTGATTGGAATGAAAATCTGGTAATGGATGGGAGCAAATGACAATTGACCATTTGCTCCCAAAGACTGAAAAGCAGACATAAATGGTAAATCGGACAAATTGGTTAAATCCATTTGATTTAACCAGTTTGTCTGAACAACCATTTTTGTCCGTTTTCCGGCATTTCAGAGCAACCCATCCATTACCAGATTTTCGTTCCATCTGGCCAGATTGGACAATAAATCTGTATGGGCAGCTTAAGTATCACTGATTGATTTTATTGATTGCTTTAAATATTTTAGTGCAGAATGGGTAATTGTGATTAGTATATCTTTAACTATACCTAACTGGCTAGAGTGGTGATTGCTAGACATTGGATGACAACTGAGGCCCCCAATCAACAGAATTGGATAGCTCTAGTCAATGCCACTATGGGCGCCGTGCGATTTGATAGTTATTATTGAAAAATGATAAATATATCCATTTACTAAATCCAGTTTTTAATAGTACTGTAAACAAAATTATTTTTATACACAGTAGGAGTGATAGCATTATTCACAGGAACTCCTATTGTCTGTAAACACTTAATATGAATAGGTGATGTGCGATTCACACTGCTCCTTAGAAACCAACAGCCCAAATGATGTTAATTTTATAATAATTGTTTAGAGATTAGAACAGCTTATTATGCTTAAAGTCTTTTGAAACGTCCATTATATTATTGTGACAAATGTGCCTTATATAAACCAATGCACACAGTAGTGGTTCCCAAGCGCAGTCATGAAGATACCCCAACAGTCCAGGTTTTAAGAATGTCCATGCTTAGGTACAGGTGAGTTAATTATTATCTCAGTCAGTATTATTACACTATATGGGAGAGGGGGGCTTGCACTGCACAACCGAATTACAAATATAATGAAAGGTGATATCATGCTGAGACTTGTAGTTCCACAAAGAAAGAGAAAATATAATACCGATGTACACTCTATAGTACAAAGCACTGCTAATCAGAATAATTATAATAAACTCTGCAAACTGACATAGAGCAAAATAGAAGTTCTTGGAATATTTTTTTGGCCAGAAAATACCATTCCACCAGCCAACCAACGTCCAGGTAACCTCCTCTCCTGTGGTTCCCTAGCACTAATTTTAAGTTCAGGACGGGGAACCCCACCAAGTCGGCAAAGGTCAGCTACCCCAGTGCAGCACAAAAGTGAGAGGATATGGTGTTAGTAAGTGTTAATAAGAAATAAGCAAAAGTTTGGTTATACTATCTGTGCACAAGCAGGGATAGCCCTAAAACCTGGACTGTTGGGGTGCCTTGAGATCCACATTTGGGAATCACTGGTTACTGTATAGATATTTAAAAAACTTTATATATTATGGACCTAGAGCTGACATAGAAAGTCGACAAGAGGACCCAAATTTTGACCAATACTTATAAGCCGTCAATTGGCTTTATTCTTTACTTCACCTTCTAAACCCCCCCACACACAAACTTTATATATAATAACGACTCAGGACTTCCGGTTCCGGGTGCCGCATGGTTAGCAGCTAGGAGGATCAGCTCCGCTAACCCCCCACTTATCTGCGCCTTTTACACGGCCTTCGGCCTCCCGCAGCAACCCGCCGGGTCCACACGGCACTGGTGTCAGTCGGTGGTGCATGGAGCGCTACCTGACTCCCCTAATGCCACGCAGTAAAGGACAGAAGGAGAAGGAGCGGCGCCGCACTGAAGCCAAAATGGCGGCAGCATGCGCTGGGGATCCTCAAGCAGCAAGGCATCCTGCTGTATCTCCTGCCTCCTCACAAGGCTCTCCTCTGCTGCCAGCAAGAGGTAGGACACCCTCTCCCAGTTCCTCTCCAGCCATGTCTGCTGAGAGCACCCCTCCTCACCTACATGCAGGATCTCAGGCTGCAGAAGTCCCCATTACATACAATGCATTAGTGAATGCCATTAAGGAAACTGTAGGTCCTTTATTGAAAGAACAGATGGCAGATATTAACAGGCAGCTGTCTCAATTCTCCCAGAGGCTTACTACTACTGAACAGAGACTAGGGGAGTGCTTTGCCGATATTGCTAACCTGAAAAAAGCAGTCATTCTCAATACTAAAGCATGTTATCATTTACATAACAAGACAGATGAATTGGAAAATAGGTCCAGGAGGTTGAACCTTCGGGTTATTGGACTGCCTGAAGCTGTAAAGGGATCGGAGCTTTTGAAATTTATACGTGACACCCTTCCGGCTCTTTTGGATATCCAAGATGAGTACTCTGATATGATTATTGAAAGGGCCCACCGTTTAGGCCCTTTCCGTCCACAAGAGGGCAGCAGACCACGGGCTGTAATTTTTAAAGTTCTGAACTATCTACACAAGGAGATAATCTGGCATGCCTCACGCAAAAACCGCAACATTTCTTGGGAAGGCCACTCTCTCCTTATTTTTCAGGATTACTCCGCAGAGTTGACCAAGGCTAGGAAAGAATTCTCCCCACTTTGCTCTAAGCTAATACAGGAACGTCAGAAATTTTCTTTGTTATACCCCGCAAGATTACGCGTATACAAGGACAACTCCTTTAAAGATTTCCTATCTGTACAAGATGCTGAAGCTTACTTGCGCACCCATGCAGATGACTCTGATACTCGAAACTGATCACGGCCCTCTGACAGAGGTGTTCTGATTCGCCTGTTTCTGTCTGTACTCAGTCCTCTTCTGGAAGCTACGGATGTCCAGAGTTGGTTTTTCCTGTTCTGCGGTCCTGCACTTGAGTATATTGTTTGGAACTCCTCTATATACCTTGCACTTGTTTCATGTCTTTGTTATACTTTATAGGTTTAATGCTAACTGCCTGCTTTAAATCTTTGCTGCACTCCCCCCCCCCCATCTCTTTTATACCCTTTCTACTTCACTACGCATATTTAATCTTGGTCCTGCAAACTCGGCGGGGGTGTGCAATAGAAATTAAACTAATGGTGCATAGCAATCTCTCCTCTTCAGTGTTGGATGTTGACCGGCTGGTCGCCCTTCTTCTTATTCTTTGTTTTGGGTGGGATTGCAGGTTTTCTACATAATACTGTTTTACGATTATATTATGATTGTTCCACCGGAATGTCATTTAGCGAACTATGCTTTCACTGGCTATTTTATGTTTGTTGGATGTCGTTTGTTTGTTATGTCCCCCCCTCCCCTCTTTTCTCCCTCTTTCCCTCTGGGTGACGAGACCTGCACTACTCACCTTACCTTTCTTCTGGATGGTAGATGTGATACTCCTCAGGCTACTCTATTTTTCCTTCTTTTCTTTGCCCAATGTCTACTATTAAGATAGGGAGTTGGAATGTGGGGGGACTAAACTCTCCACAAATTGTAAGAAAATACTTATATATTTGCAAAAATCCCACATGGACCTGGTATTTTTACAAGAATCGCATTTATTATCTGCTGATGTACACAGGCTCAATGCTCTAGGCTGGAGGGTATTAGCTTCTGCTTCTTTTTCTAAGAAAGTTAGAGGGGTGAATATCATAGCTAGACAGAATTTGCCTTTTACAGTCCAATCAATCTCTGCTGATGCTAATGGTAGATGGGTCCTTTGCAAGGTTTTGTTCCATAATCAATTGTATATACTATGTAACATTTATGCTCCTAATGTATATGCCAAAAGCTTTCTGCAAGCTATCCTTACTTTACTGATGCCCTATGCTGGCTCCCCACTTATTCTTTGTGGTGACTGGAATATCATATCGTCTAAATTTTTAGATAAACAATTTCCTAAAATGCATGGCAGTAACCCACCTAGGTTTGGTGTCCCTTCCCTAGCTAAAAAGTTACATCTGATTGATATATGGAGGGTCCTGCACCCCACTGACCGTGATTTTACCTGTCTGTTCGCAGCACAGGGGACATTATCCCGCATTGATTACATACTTATTTCTGACTTTTTACTAGCTAGGTCCACTCAGTCAGTGATCGAATCTATCTCCATATCTCACCATGCTTTAGTGTGGGTGGAAATTCATATGTCCCCTATTCTGAAAAAAATTATTTCTTGGCGCTGCCCCCCTGCACTTGCCACGTCTCCCACTCTTAGGCAAATAGTTCATGATAGCTGGGATGATTTTGTGTTACATAACTCAGAGATATTGAAAGAGAAGTCAGCTTTATTTTGGCAAGCCTCTAAGGCTAAGGTCAGAGGTGATATTATAGCTCACTCTATTACCACTAAGAAATCTATATTGAAAGAATATCTAGCTGCACAACATAACCTTACCTCTACTTTCAATGCTTTTAAACATTCTCCTTCTCAGGACACAAAATCAGAATACACCACGGCCAAGATACATTTTGAAGCGATTCTTGCAAAACTGGAATCTGGCTACTCTTTTAAAAAAGTCCAGATTTTACAAATTTGGCAATAAATCGAGCAAAATCCTCTCGAACCTTTTGAAGGGGCAGCGGCCTTCATCGATTATTCATCCCCTTCAAATGGCGAATGGTACTTTGTCATCCAATAATGATCAGACGTCGTCTGTACTGACAGAATTTTACACCGATCTGTATTCTCCCCCTCCCTCACCTCCACTCAACAGCGCATCATTTTGGGAGAACCTCCCAATCCCACAATTTACCAGGGATCAGGGCACAACCCTGATCGCTCCAATAACGGAAATTGAGGTGTCTAAAGCTATTTCTGGCCTAAAGATTGGGAATGCTCCAGGCCCGGACGGCCTCACCCCAGATTATTATAAGCTACTCGGCCCTTAATTAACCCCTCTCCTAACCTCTGTATTTAATGATATTCTACACTCTGCAGCCATGCCCCTTATTTTAATTCAGCTATATTGAGAGTACTTCTAAAACCGGGTCGCAACCCCTCTGATCCGGGCTCCTATAGGCCAATATCCCTCCTAAATGTTGACTACAAACTCCTGACTAAAATATTAGCTGACAGGCTCAAATTATTACTTCCTGACATTATTCACCCGGATCAGACGGGTTTTGTGAAGGGTAGAAATTCCGTGATTAATATACGAAGGGTGCTGGCGGTTGTGTGTGGTTCCCGGTGTGCCATGCCTGATGTATCCCAAGCTATTTTATCTTTAGACGCAGAAAAAGCGTTTGACATGGTGCACTGGGACCACCTCTTTGATACGCTACACCGATTTGGTTTTCCGGGCCAGTTTCTGGATTTTATACGGACCCTGTATTCCAACTCCACTTCACGAATAATCTGTAATGGTGCCTTATCAGATAGCTTCCCCATTATGAAAGGGACGAGACAGGGATGATCACTTTCCCCCCTATTGTTCATACGATATCCGGACTCCAGGTCGACAACAAAAAGGTCGACACACCTTAGGTCGACACACCTTAGGTCGACATGGACAAAAGGTCGACGGGAACATGGTCGACATGGAAAAAGGTTGACATGAGTTTTTTTGGGGGGGTTTCGAACCTTTTCATACTTAACGATCCACGTGGACTGCGATTGGAACGGTAATCTGTGCCGAGCGAAGTGGAGCGGAGCGAAGGCACCATGCCCGAAGCATGGCGAGCGAAGCGGTGCACTAATTGGGGTTCCCGGTCACTCTACGAAGAGCACGACACCAAAAAAACATTAAAAACTCATGTCAACCTTTTTCCATGTCGACCTTGTTCCTGTCGACCTTTTGTCCATGTCGACCTTTTGTCCATGTTGACCTAAGGTGTGTCGACCAATTGGCGTCGACCTAAGGTGTGTCGACCTTTTTGTTGTCGACCCTGAGTCCCAGACCCTGTTCATACTGGCACTTGAACCTTTAGCAATTGCGCTACGTCAATCCCCCTTGTTCACAGGAATCTCAATTGGCAAAGTAGATTTACGCATATCACTTTTTGCAGATGACATGCTGCTTTTTTTATCTGACCCAGAACACTCTATCCCACTGATTTTTGAGATAATCCAACTCTTCAGTTCTTTCTCAGGGTATAAAATTAATATTAATAAATCAGAGCTGTTAATGCTTAAGGCCCCCCAGCGCTCCCCAGGGCGGATAATTTAAATTCTATAAAACTTATGCACTCCCATCCAGTGGTGCAAGTAGAAAAAATGTCTTACAGGTGTGGCCAAATGACACATGGGGCGTGGCCAATGAAAATGGGGGCATGATACACATATGGGGTGAGGGGCAGATACACGTATGACCCCAATAGTGCCAGATACACATTGCCCCAGAGTGCCAGATATACATTGCCCCACAGTGCCAGATACACATTGCCTCACTGTGCCGGATACACAAATGCCCCCAGAGTGCCAGATACACAAATGTCCCAAGAGTGCCAGATACACATTGCCTCACAGTGCCAGATACACATTGCCCCACAGTGCCAGATACACATTGCCCCACAGTGCCAGATACACAAATGCCCCCAGAGTGCCAGAAACACAAATGTCCCCAGAGTGCCAGATACACATTGCCTCACAGTGCCAGATACACATTGCCCCACAGTGCCAGATACACAAATACCCCCAGAGTGCCAGATATACATTGCCTCACAGTGTCAGATACACATTGCCCCCACTGTGTCAGATATACATTGCCCCCCAGTGTCAGATACAGAAATGCCCCCACAGTGCCAGATATGCCTCCAGTGCCAGATACACAAGTATGCCCCCAGTGCCAGATATGCCTCCAGTGCCAGATATGCCCCCAGTGCCAGATACAGAAATGTCCCCAGTGCCAGATACACAAGTATGCCCCCATTGCCAGATATGCCCTCAGTGTCAGATATGCCCCAGTGCCAGATACACATGTCTCCGCAGTGCCAGATATGGCCACAGTGCCAGATACACATGTCCCCCCAGTGCCAGATACACATGTCTCCGCAGTGCCAGATATGGTCACAGTGCCAGATATACATGTCCCCCCAGTGCCAGATATGCCCCCAGTGCCAGATACACATGTCCTTCCAGTGCCAGATATGCCCCCAGTGCCAGATATCCCCCAGTGCCAGGTACACAAGTCCCCCCAGTGCCAGATATGCTCCCAGTGCCAGGTATACATGCCCCCCAGAGCCATATATCCCCCAGTGCCAGGTACACAAGTCCCCTAGTGCCAGATATGCTCCCAGTGCCAGGTACACAAGTCCCCCCAGTGCCAGATATGCTCCCAATGCCAGGTATACATGCCCCCCCCCCAGTGCCAGATATCCCCCAGTGCCAGGTATACATGCCCCCCCAGTGCCAGATATCCCCCAGTGCCAAGTATACATGCCCCCCCAGTGCCAGATATCCCCCAGTGTCAGGTATACAAATACATGCCCCCCCCCCCCTGCTCACCGCTGCCGTCCTGTCTGTGTGAGGGGAGGAGGCGCAGGCTGTCTCAGTTTAATTCAGCGCTGATCCGTGAGCCAATCAGAGCTCACACCACGAGCTTTGATTGGCTCACGGATCGGCGCTGAATTAAACTGAGACACCCGCCGGAGACTGAGGGGAAGGAGAGGCGCAGGCTGCGCTCTCCTTCCCTCACATCAGCGGCCGGTGCGGTGGGGAGCAGAAGAGGGAGGGTGGGAAGAGGAGCGGCGGCCCGTCGGTGTGGATACGGCGTACCAATGGCTAAATTCTTACGGGTACGCCGTACCCACCCGTGCCCACACACTTGCACCACTGTTCCCATCTTAAATATCTGGGTGTTCAGATCCCACAAAATATTTCATCTCTTTACAAACTTAACTATACCCCGATGCTCACCCATTTTGCCAAATCTCTGGAGACTTGGAACTCCCTCCCCTTGTCTTTATTGGGCAGGATGGAGGTTATTAAAACTATGCTTCTACCCAAACTTACATACTACATGCAATTGCTACCCATTCGCCTTACTTTGAAAGATATTGGGGAGTTTTATTCAATTTTGCAGAAATTCCTATGGAGGTCAAGGAAACATAAAATATCCAGACAGAAACTACAATTACCTAAGAAATATGGTGGCTGGGGCTTCCCGGATTTACTTGCTTACTCTCGGGCCTTACTATTTAGATACACCCTAGATTGGCTTTTAGAGACGAATAATTATACTTCTTATGACCTAGACTGTGCCATTTTCTCTCCTTGCGCTCCCGGAGCTCTCCTACACACGACAAGACCTAACCTACCTCCGGGAATTTACTCCCATCCATTCTTCACTGATGCCTATAACATCTGGTGGGCGATTAACAGAAAACTAGGCAGAAATCCTCTACGCTCAACCTGGATTCCACTTTGGGGCAATCCCATGTTTATTCCTAGCTTGCACAACACTTGTTTTCATAGGCTCAAGTTAAAGGGACTCCGTAGTACCTATCAGGTGTTTGACCCTGGTGGCAGACTCCTCCCCTTTGACCGTATAAAAGAACTCTTTCACATTACCGACCACTATCGTTTTTCTTACTTCCAACTCACACATTACGTTAAATCCCTACCTTGCTTGATGCTACTACCGGGCTCCCCAGACCCATTCATGAAATTAGTAGATAGCTTTGTGAAAAATACCTTCAAAACGAACCAGATTTATCAAGTCATTGTATCTGCTAACAGAACTAGTATTTGGATTTCCACAACTAGAATGTGGCAGAAGGATGTTTTGACCCCCATATCTGGCAACACGTTATTTAAAATTTTCATAAAACAATGAAGATATTACATTCCTCCTCTCTGCAGGAGACACATTTCAAAACGTTGTACAGGGCTTATATATCGCAAAAACAAAGTAGATTCTTTGTCCAGGAGGAGGATGGCTCCTGCCCTAAATGTCATCACTCTTCTGCCTCTTTTTATCATAATTTCTGGTCATGTGGTTCAATCAAACGTTTCTGGCACAAGGTTAGAAATTTCATAAACTCTTCATTCTCACTTTCTATACCTGTAGAACCAACATCGATGCTGTTTGCTAATTTTGATGAGTGGTCATTGACACAAAGTGATCGATGTCTAATACCATTTTTAACAATTCTAGTCACAGCAGCTAAGAAAATTATTTTGAAGTCGTGGATATCAAAATCTACTCCTTCTATGACTGAAGTACATCATACCTTGCGGAAATTGTTATATTTCGAAAGATATTCTCTTTTACCTAATATTCAAAGTGGGTCTGTAGCTTTCTTCAAAAAATGGAGGCCTTACATTGCTACAAGAACTCCTGAGGAGAGCTCCCAAATTCTTAAGCTTTTTGAACAAGATAAAATATAGTGTGATACTATATTAATGCATTCAATTCTACGATTATGTCTGTTTTTTCGCTAAGATGTCGATGTTGGTTCGTGTGTGTCTCGTCGCCCATTACCCTTTACCCCCCCCCCCCCCCCCCCCCGCTTCTTCACCCAGTTGTTTTTCTCTCTTTGTGTATAAAATACCTTCGTCTCACCTTGTATACTTATGTGATTACGGGTAATTTTCTCTCTGCTATGATCAATGATCGGTCTTTCTAGATTACATTATTTTACGAAGTTGTCTTTTACAATTTGTGAAGAAATGGACACAGAAGACGTTTGTTTTGTACTATTATTACATCGCTTAATAAGCAAAATTGTCAAAACCATTGTACTATCCACGGTTATGTTATGGTCATTTTGCTCTGTCAGTTTTTCTCTTCTGTTAAATTATTGTACTTACCTGTAAATAAATATATGTTTACAAAAAAAATAATGACTCAGACAACTGAATTGCAATTTAAAGAGGTCACAGCCAAATTTATTGATCAAATTAGAATTGGTACTCTAAAAGTGGGTGGCGAGAAAAGCAGTGCGTGCCCTCGGCTATGGCCTCATGCACATACTTGACCTAAACACACCATTGGGGTGGAACCATAAATCCCACCCCTGAGCAATTTAGCTGAGCGGTACCACTTCCCACCTAATGGCACAGCACCGGTCCATCCTTAAGATGACAACCAGGCTGGCCCTTAAGGCCACGACAAACTTGCTGTTGATCGGGGGGAAGTGGCGCCAACCGTTGTTACACTACTACAGACCGCCGAGGAGCACTGCTTGCCACCAATGCCTGGTTCGCAGAACCAAGGCCCCGCCACCTGCTGCGACCCTAAGCCTCCTAATGACCACTTATAGTAATGATCTCTATGAATACTGTCGTCAGTCTCCATCAGACTAAGAAAAATTGGGCCTTTTGCCCTCAGATTATAAAATGAGGGGCCCTAGGGGTCGCTGCTTCTGCTTCCCATAACTGAATAGAAGCTTACCAGCTGCCCTTTGTCTGTTGGCCACTAACTATTGGAGTGACCTGCAAACCGCACCCGCATTGCCTGACAAGAACAGTGTTTTTGGGTGACCCATATGAAGGTGAAAACCACAAAACCTCTTTGAGAGCAAAATTGGAAAGTCCTTAATTCCCCCAAAGCGGCGGGCAGCATAATACCTTGGGTTTCCCAAAAGACATTCAGGGAGCCTACTTGGTGTCGCAATCGGACTCTGGCGAATGTAGGTTCCCTGGACATATTCTCCCCTGTAATTCAGCCCATGTGGGACTGTTTAAATGCCTTTACCCCTGTGACTTCAAAAACTCCCAGCCTGCTGCCTAAAGGCTTTCCTGGCTCTTTCTCCGGCAAACCTGCAAAACACTTTAGATCTGAGGCTTTTGTGGCTGTCTAGTGAAAATCTGCTGATAGAGATTACCCTGTGAAGCAGAAAATCAATGTTAGTTTGCACTGTGTAGATGTTTATATGTACAATTTTTTGTTCATACCCTTACTGAGAGCCCCCACACAGCATTACCCTCTCATCTCGCAACTACAATATGCTGCTGCTCTGACCGGTCTTCATTCATACAGATTAATTTACTTGTGCTTGATTACCCCCGATATATAGCATTTACCATATTTATAATGGTCAGCCCTTACTAGAACAAACTTGGTCCCTACTTTTTACAAAAATCATAAAATTGTTACCCCCTAGGTGCAACCTTACTCTGGAATTCCTGCTGATTGCTTGGACAACCATGGGCACTCCTGGCATATTTCTGGCCTGCTGTCGGTTTGGCCTGCAACTTTGAGTTACCTGTGAAATTGCTGCATTTATAGAACCAGAGAAGTTGTCTACATTTTAAAAACTCATGTTAAATGTATAAAAAGTTGGCCTACTAATACCATGTTGAGTCTCCAACAGGAGTATCATTCCCTGTTCTCAAATGGGATGATCACACCTATCCGAATTCGGTACTCACGGCATATCAGTTATGAGATGTTACACTACGTATTTATGGTACGGTTTAATCTGGTTAATTATACTCATCATATAGCGCACTAGGATCTATACCTAGTAACTGTAATATGAATTAAGACACCCGTACGCTGAATTGTTTTCCACGCATTGCTCAAGACTAGTTGTCAAACGTGGTTATTCCCGCATACCGTTTAGACACAGGCAGAAATGACCCATATTTTTTGCAGGGACAAAGTACTATTCAGAGCTTAAAGACATAGCTGTGCACATGAAACTTTGACCTTTCATTCTCCTTCTGTCTACCTTATTATGATCCCTAAGTGAACATAATAGTGCACGTTCCTTAAAGTAGCGCTGATGGTTTTTATACTGTGAGCGCTATTGCTACTTGCTTTGTCTCCCAGGCCAGCATTTTGTATGACACTTAGGTTATACAACAAGCTAATTTGTACTAAGCGGTTATCAGTATATACCGAATAATGTAATGCCCAGAGGATTAAACCACATGTTTAGAACAGGGGAAGTTGTACTCTGTAGCGCTGGGCTGTACTGTGCTATGAGAATCGTGGTGCTTATTGTTACCTGCATTCTGTTTTAGCTTTTGTTACTGCATCGTTATGTTCTGTGTACCCAGCATTGCTCTAATGTATGCACCATGAAAGACATTGCGACTCGCTTGTGGTGCCTTCCCAATAAAATGCAGTACTAATAATAATCATGCTAAGGCCATGGGGAATACAGAAAAAAGTGGCTAATATGAAAGTTATGGTGCGTCACCATGCTCCTTTACTAATACATATTGCTATTATACCTCATAGACTGCAGCCTATTTACAGCAAGCACTGAAAACACTGATCTGTATTATACTGTTCATTTTATACCTCCTACACTGTAATAATACACGGTCATAGGAATGTGATGACTGTTCTGCCTTATATTGTATAATTTATCGCTATTCCCGTCTACAATCTGCAATATACCCCCGGCCATTCAATCTGGTATTATCCTTTAAATAAAATGTGCTCACGCAGCAATGCCCCCACTAATCTGCACAATACTGGATATCACTAATTTGGCCTACACACTGTCATATGGTATCCGGACTCCAGGTCGACACCAAAAAGGGTGACACACCTTAGGTCGACACCTGCAATAAGTCGACATGGAAAAAGGTCGACATGCGTTTTCAATTTTTCCCCCCCATTTTTTGAACATTTTCATACTTTACGATCCACGTGGACTACAATTGGGAACGGTAACCTGTGCCGAGTGCAGTGGTAGCGGAGCGAGGCACCTAGCCCGAAGCATGGTGAGCAGACCCTCTGCACTAATTGGGGTTCCCGGTCTCTCTACGAAGAAAACAACACAAAAAAACATAAAAATTTCGACCTTTTTCCATGTTGACCTTGTTCACGTCTACCTTTTGTCCACGTCGACCTATTTCAGATGTTTACCTAAGGTGTGTCGACCAATTGGTGTCGACCTAAGGTGTGTTGACATTTTTAGTGTCGACCTGGAGTCCCATACCCCTGTCATATATGTTTTGGCATTATCCTGCATCTGACTATAACACTATTACACCTAGCCCACACGCAGCTATGTAATCCGTGCCTGAATTGTACTGTATAATGTATCACTATTATACCTCATTCTGTTATCTCTATATGCCCAGTAATGCGTTCACTGATTTTTATTATACCGTATATCATATCACTGGTACATTTTATATACTGTAATATACCCCTGCGGCAATGACCTCACTGATTTGATTTGATTTGTATTATACTTTATATTGTATCACTAGAACTTCCTATACACCGTAATATACACATGCGGCAATGACATCACTGATTTGTATTATATTGTATATAATATTACTAGTACATCTTATACCCTGCAATATATACATGCCGAAACGACATCATGATTTGTATTGTATTGTATATTACTGTTAGCGATGAGCGGGTTCGGTTCCTCGAAAACCGAACCCCCCCGAACTTCACCAATTTTACACGGGCCCGAGGCATACTCTGATTCTCCCGTATGGCTCGGTTAACCCGAGCGCGCCCGAACGTCATCATCCCGCTGTCATATTCTCGCGAGATTCGGATTCTATATAAGCAGCCGCGCGTCGCCGCCATTTTCACTCGTGCATTGGAAATGTTAGGCAGAGGACGTGGCTGGCGTACTCTCCGTTTATTAATGTTGATGCAAATATTTGTGCTTATTGCTTAATTGTGGGGACTGGGGAGCAGCTGTATTATATAGGAGGAGTACAGTGCAGAGTTTTGCTGATCAGTGACCACCAGTTTTATCCGTTCTCTGTCTGAAAAACGCTCCATATCTGTGCTCAGTGTGCTGCATATATCTGTGCTCACACTGCTTTATTGTGGGGACTGGGGACCAGCAGTATTATATAGGAGGAGTACAGTGCAGAGTTTTGCTGACCAGTGACCGCCAGTATTATACGTTGTCTGCCTGAAAAACGCTCCATATCTGTGTTCAGTGTGCTGCATATATCTGTGCTCACACTGCTTAATTGTGGGGACTGGGGACCAGCAGTATTATATAGGAGGAGTACAGTGCAGAGTTTTGCTGACCAGTGACCACCAGTATACGTTGTCTGCCTGAAAAACGCTCCATATCTGTGCTCAGTGTGCTGCATATATCTGTGCTCACACTGCTTTATTGTGGGGACTGGGGACCAGCAGTATTATATAGGAGGAGTACAGTGCAGAGTTTTGCTGACCAGTGACCACCAGTATTATACAATATAAAAGGGGGTTGTTAAAGAACTGCGCTACTCCGTCCTGCAACCTCGCAAACTAGTGGCTGCTGAGAACTGTTGGTGGGTGCACTACACAGACCCACTATAAGGGAAGCATGTATTAAAAAAGTATATAGTTCAGCGCTCACTAAGTTTGTATTGGTAAATAAATACTAAGTATACTGCGACTTAAATGTCCATATACACATGAGATGACACATCAATTATGATTTCTATAAAATAGGTGATTTATTTGTAAAAAAGAAGAATAAATGTGCAATTTAAAAGGGCTCAATTAATACCGGTATTAAATAAACACACATAACATGTAAGACAAGACAAACATAAAGACAATCCCTGTGGGCACACTTGCTTCGCGATTTACCCCACTGGGAAACAGATTCCTCTGAATTAGAGCAAAGTCTCAGAAAACTGCACTGATTTTAAAGGTGCTGATGTAGAGGCTGTGTTCATGAAACAGTCTGGTGGATTCAGGGGCTAACAGCAGTGTGATCGGGTCAACCTGGCCTATCTAAGAGTGGCACTGCAGTGTCAGACCGGATGGCACTTCAAAAAAATAGTCCCCAAACTGCACATGATGCAAAGAAAAAAAGAGGCGCAATGAGGTAGCTGTGTGACTAAGCTAAGCGACACAAGTGGCCGACACAAACACCTGGCCCATCTAGGAGTGGCACTGCAGTGTCAGACAGGATGGCACTTCAAAAAAATAGTCCCCAAACAGCACATGATGCAAAGAAAAAAGAGGCGCAATGAGGTCGCTGTGTGACTAAGCTAAGCGACCCAAGTGACCGACACAAACACCTGGCCCATCTAGGAGTGGCACTGCAGTGTCAGACAGGATGGCACTTCAAAAAAATAGTCCCCAAACAGCACATGATGCAAAGAAAAAAAGAGGCGCACCAAGGTCGCTGTGTGACTAAGCTAAGCGACACAAGTGGCCGACACAAACACCTGGCCCATCTAGGAGTGGCACTGCAGTGTCAGACAGGATGGCACTTCAAAAAAATAGTCCCCAAACAGCACATGATGCAAAGAAAAAAAAGAGGCACAGTGAGGTAGCTGTGTGACTAAGCTAAGCGACCCAAGTGGCCAACACAAACACCTGGCCCATCTAGGAGTGGCACTGCAGTGTCAGACAGGATGGCACTTAAAAAAAATAGTCCCCAAACAGCACATGATGCAAAGAAAAAAAGAGGCGCACCAAGGTCGCTGTGTGACTAAGCTAAGCGACACAAGTGGCCGACACAAACACCTGGCCCATCTAGGAGTGGCACTGCAGTGTCAGGCAGGATGGCACTTCAAAAAAATTGTCCCCAAACAGCACATGATGCAAAGAAAAATGAAAGAGGTGCAAGTTGGAATTGTCCTTGGGCCCTCCCACCCACCCTTATGTTGTATAAACAGGACATGCACACTTTAACGAACCCATCATTTCAGCGACAGGGTCTGCCACACGACTCTGACTGAAATGACTGGTTGGTTTGGGCCCCCACCAAAAAAGAAGCAATCAATCTCTCCTTGCACAAACTGGCTCTACAGAGGCAAGATGTCCACCTCATCATCATCCTCCGATTCCTCACCCCTTTCACTGTGTTCATCCCCCTCCTCACAGATTATTAATTCGTCCCCACTGGAATCCACCATCTCAGATCCCTGTGTACTTTCTGGAGGCAATTGCTGGTGAATGTCTCCACGGAGGAATTGATTATAATTAATTTTGATGAACATCATCTTCTCCACATTTTCTGGAAGTAACCTTGTACGCCGATTGCTGACAAGGTGAGCGGCTGCACTAAACACTCTTTCGGAGTACACACTGGAGGGAGGGCAACTTAGGTAGAATAAAGCCAGTTTGTGCAAGGACCTCCAAATTGCCTCTTTTTCCTGCCAGTATACGTACGGACTGTCTGACGTGCCTACTTGGATGCGGTCACTCATATAATCCTCCACCATTCTTTCAATGGTGACAGAATCATATGCAGTGACAGTAGACGACATGTCAGTAATCGTTGCCAGGTTCTTCAGTCCGGACCAGATGTCAGCACTCACTCCAGACTGCCCTGCATCACCGCCAGCGGGTGGGCTCGGAATTCTTAGCCTTTTCCTCGCACCCCCAGTTGCGGGAGAATGTGAAGGAGGAGCTGTTGACGGGTCACGTTCCGCTTGACTTGACAATTTTCTCACCAGCAGGTCTTTGAACCTCTGCAGACTTGTGACTGCCGGAAAGAGAGATACAACGTAGGTTTTAAATCTAGGATCGAGCACGGTGGCCAAAATGTAGTGCTCTGATTTCAACAGATTGACCACCCGTGAATCCTTGTTAAGCGAATTAAGGGCTCCATCCACAAGTCCCACATGCCTAGCGGAATCGCTCTGTTTTAGCTCCTCCTTCAATGTCTCCAGCTTCTTCTGCAAAAGCCTGATGAGGGGAATGACCTGACTCAGGCATGGCACTGTCTGAACTGACTTCACGTGTGGCAAGTTCAAAGGGTTGCAGAACCTTGCACAACGTTGAAATCATTCTCCACTGCGCTTGAGTCAGGTGCATTCCCCCTCCTTTGCCTATATCGTGGGCAGATGTATAGGCTTGAATGGCCTTTTGCTGCTCCTCCATCCTCTGAAGCATATAGAGGGTTGAATTCCACCTCGTTACCACCTCTTGCTTCAGATGATGGCACGGCAGGTTCAGGACTGTTTGCTGGTGCTCCAGTCTTCGGCACGCGGTGGCTGAATGCCAAAAGTGGCCCGCAATTCTTCGGGCCACCGACAGCATCTCTTGCACGCCCCTGTCGTTTTTTAAATAATTATGCACCACCAAATTCAATGTATGTGCAAAACATGGGACGTGCTGGAATTTGCCCACATGTAATGCACGCACAATATTGGTGGCATTGTCCGATGTCACAAATCCCCAGGAGAGTCCAACTGGGGTAAGCCATTCTGCGATGATCTTCCTCAGTTTCCGTAAGAGGTTGTCAGCTGTGTGCCTCTTATGGAAAGCGGTGATACAAAGCGTAGCCTGCCTAGGAACGAGTTGGCATTTGCATGATGCTGCTACTGGTGCCGCCGCTGCTGTTCTTGCTGCGGGAGGCAATACATCTACCCAGTGGGCTGTCACAGTCATATAGTCCTGAGTCTGCCCTGCTCCACTTGTCCACATGTCCGTGGTTAAGTGGACATTGGGTACAACTGCATTTTTTAGGACACTGGTGACTCTTTTTCTGAGGTCTGTGTACATTTTCGGTATCGCCTGCCTAGAGAAATGGAACCTACATGGTATTCGGTACCGGGGACACAGTACCTCAAACAAGTCTCTAGTTGCCTCTGAATTAACGGTGGATACCGGAACCACGTTTCTCACCACCCAGGCTGACAAGATCTGAGTTATCCGCTTTGCAGCAGGATGACTGCTGTGATATTTCATCTTCCTCGCAAAGGACTGTTGGACAGTCAATTGCTTACTGGAAGTAGTACAAGTGGTTTTCCGACTTCCCCTCTGGGATGACGATCGACTCCCAGCAGCAACAACAGCAGCGCCAGCAGCAGTAGACGTTACACTCAAGGATGCATCGGAGGAATCCCAGGCAGGAGAGGACTCGTCAGACCTGCCAGTGACATGGCCTGCAGGACTATTGGCTTTCCTGTGTAAGGTGGAAATTGACACTGAGGGAGTTGGTGGTGTGGTTTGCAGGAGCTTGGTTACAAGAGGAAGGGATTTAGTGGTCAGTGGACTGCTTCCGCTGTAACCCAAAGTTTTTGAACTTGTCACTGACTTCTGATGAATGCGGACCAGGTGACGTATAAGGGAGGATGTTCCTAGGTGGTTAACGTCCTTACCCCTACTTATTACAGCTTGACAAAGGCAACACACGGCTTGACACCTATTGTCCGCATTTGTGTTGAAATAATTCCACACCGAAGAGCTGATTTTTTTTTGTATTTTGACCAGGCATGTCAATGGCCATATTCGTCCCACGGACAACAGGTGTCTCCCCGGGTGCCTGACTTAAACAAACCACCTCACCATCAGAATCCTCCTTGTCAATTTCCTCCCCAGCGCCAGCAACACCCATATCCTCATCCTGGTGTACTTCAACAGTGACATCTTCAATTTGACTATCAGGAACTGGACTGCAGGTGCTCCTTCCAGCACTTGCAGGGGGCGTGCAAATGGTGGAAGGTGCAAGCTCTTCCCGTCCAGTGTTGGGAAGGTCAGGCATCGCAACCGACACAATTGGACTCTCCTTGGGGATTTGTGATTTAGAAGAACGCACAGTTCTTTGCTGTGCTTTTGCCAGCTTAAGTCTTTTCATTTTTCTAGCGAGAGGATGAGTGCTTCCATCCTCATGTGAATCTGAACCACTAGCCATGAACATAGGCCAGGGCCTCAGCCGTTCCTTGCCACTCCGTGTCGTAAATGGCATATTGGCAAGTTTACGCTTCTCATCAGACGCTTTCAGTTTTGATATTTGGGTCATTTTACTGAACTTTTGTTTTTTGGATTTTACATGCTCTCTACTATGACATTGGGCATCGGCCTTGGCAGACGACGTTGATGGCATTTCATTGTCTCGGCCATGACTAGTGGCAGCAGCTTCAGCACGAGGTGGAAGTGGATCTTGATCTTTCCCTATTTTAACCTCCACATTTTTGTTCTCCATTTTTTAATGTGTGGAATTATATGCCAGTATCAATAGCGATGGCCTACTACTATATATACTGCGCACAACTGAAATGCACCACAGGTATGGATGGATAGTATACTTGACGACACAGAGGTAGGTAGAGCAGTGGCCTTCCGTACCGTACTGCTATATATACTGGTGGTCACTGTCCGCAAACTGCAAAACTAAAATGCACCACAGGTATAGAATCTAGATGGATAGTATACTTGACGACACAGAGGTAGGTAGAGCAGTGGCCTTCCGTACCGTACTGCTATATATACTGGTGGTCACTGTCAGCAAACTGCAAAACTAAAATGCACCACAGGTATAGAATCTAGATGGATAGTATACTTGACGACACAGAGGTAGGTAGAGCAGTGGCCTTCCGTACCGTACTGCTATATATACTGGTGGTCACTGTCAGCAAAACTCTGCTCTGTACTCCTCCTATATAATACTGCTGGTCCCCAGTCCCCACAATAAAGCAGTGTGAGCACAGATATATGCAGCACACTGAGCACAGATATGGAGCGTTTTTCAGGCAGACAACGTATAATACTGGTGTGTATTAAAAAAGTATATAGTTCAGCGCTCACTAAGTTTTCACGAAAAATTTCCGGTGCACATCACTAATTACTGTATACCACTACTACATCTTCTTATACCCTGTAATAAATGTATGCCACATCGACATCAATGATTTGTATTATCTTGTATATTATATCAATAGTACATTTCTTATACACTGTCACCTGCGGCACCAACATTAGTGACATTACTGATTTGTATTATATTGTATTTTATACACTGTATTATATCACATCTTATACCTGTCATGAACACGTGCCATAATGAAATCACTGATCGACATGCCGACCCATCAATGGCCCTCATTCCGAGTTGTTCGCTCGTTCTTTTTCATCGCATCGCAGTGAAAATCCGCTTAGTACGCATGCGCAAAGTTCGCACTGCGACTGCGCCAAGTAACTTTACTATAAAGAAAGTATTTTTACTCACGGCTTTTTCTTCGCTCCGGCGATCGTAATGTGATTGACAGGAAATGGGTGTTACTGGGCGGAAACACGGCGTTTCAGGGGCGTGTGGCTGAAAACGCTACCGTTTCCGGAAAAAACGCAGGAGTGGCCGGAGAAACGGTGGGAGTGCCTGGGCGAACGCTGGGTGTGTTTGTGACGTCAACCAGGAACGACAAGCACTGAACTGATCGCACAGGCAGAGTAAGTCTGGAGCTACTCTGAAACTGCTAAGTAGTTAGTAATCGCAATATTGCGAATACATCGGTCGCAATTTTAAGAAGCTAAGATTCACTCCCAGTAGGCGTAGCGTGTGTAACTCTGCTAAATTCGCCTTGCGACCGATCAACTCGGAATGAGGGCCAATGTAATCAATGCTCTATATTTTTTGTCTATTGTATTTCAACACTGCTTGTTATGCTGCGATTTACCCAATCCGGCAATGTAACCTATCTGTATTAATGCTCTTCTGTGATCACTGATCTGCGTTATTCGCATATTATAACCCTATCATATCTTATACGCTGTAAAGTATAACGACTCAGCAATGTAACCACTGACCCATATTATACTGTATATCATGACATTATTATACACTATGCGCTGTAATAACGCCCAAAGTTCTGTAATTTACCCAGTACCTCATGTCCTTTTTTACACCCCATCCTTCGTATACAGTACACTGGTCACACTGTTGGGAGGGGTTAGGCGCAAGGGAGAAGATGAAAGAGAACCACCAACATTGTCGGAGGAGGGGAGATAACCCCCAGCCAGGAAGCGTCTGCTGGACATGTTATCAGTAATTAAGAAGGGGGAAGTTAGTGTGTTACTGTGAGAACAAAGATTTTATGAGGGAAGCAACAGGGAAGGGGAGGGCTGTGTAGATGTGGGGTTTGCTCTCCTTGCAGCAGCTGAATGTCCTGTCCTGTGCTATTATATGACATGCTTCCCATGTGTTTGTCTGTTAATACAAACTCCAAGGCTGGAGTGTCTGGGTGGTGATGGGTTGTCTCTATCCTGCGCCCATTGTCCCGTCTAGGGGGGCTCCGTTCTGGGTTTGCATCTGTGTTGTGGTGCGGGCCGTCTGCAGGGACATGCTTTCTCTGCTGCATATGAGCTGGGTGGGGAAGGGCTAACTTAAGGTGAGTCCCGTGGCCTGCGCTGTGCCTGGGGGGAGGGTAAAGGAACAGGCACCAGCTGGAGGGGTGCGCTAGCTGCCGCTGCTGGTGGCTGCTGCAGCAGCCTGATGCCTTTGAAGCCTGTGACTTTGGAGGGGGGCGTCGGCGCAGGCATGTCGCTGGCTTCCTGTATGATATGTCCCATCTTTGTCCCACCTCGCGCTTAACCGGAGACAAGGGGGGATCCCGGGCCAAGACCGGTGGTCACCTGCTAGGTTACCCTCGCTGGCCTTGCGGAGGGCAGGAGTGGGGAGGTGCCGTGCGAGGGTCCTACAGGTATGAGGCAACGGGGGGAGAAGGGGTGGTGAGTGGCCTACCGAAGGCGCCAGTTGGAAGAACGTTTGTCCTGGTAATACTGCCGCTGTGGAAAGTAGCTGCCGATCCAATGGGAAGGAGCGGGGCTTGCACAGGGAGAGCAAATCGTGCGGAGGGGCTCAGGGGCTATGATAGCTCAGCAGGCCGCTGAGGAGGTGGGAGCTAAGGTGCTGCTGCAGGGGTTGCAAGCCTGCTGAGGGAGAGAGGAGGGGTAATATATAGAATATATAAATCGATACTTAGCACTCGCAGCCTTCCTGGATTCTGTGTACCATTATCTTCTTGGACTCCTGGCCACAAAGAGAAAGCTGGCTGCACTCCCTTAACCTTTTGTATCCCCCAGGTAATTCTCCACCCCCCTTTCCTATAGGTTGCTGCCCTGTGTTATCTCTCCTTCTACTCTCTCACCCTTCCTCTGGCACAGCACCAGGTTTCTTTACATAAAAAGTCAGGACGCTTATTTATTCTCATACCTATTTGGTACTCGAATTCTTTAAGAGTTCTTTATTATGCTAGTCATGTTCTATATATGATGAACATTGTAAGTGTTCTCTTTTGTTCTAACATGGATGAAACCGTATGCAGTGTTGTCCCTGATCACTATCCAGTCGTCATCATTAAATCTCTAATTCAGGTCAGCCTTCCATTCAAATTTATAAAAGTATATATAAATGTATTTTAGAGGATTAGAAGTGTTAGGGGTCTATGTACTAAGCCTTAGAGAGAGGAAGTGGACAGAGATAAAGTACCAGCCAAAATTTGGGTGCAATTGTTAAAAATTAAAAGCACACTCCTCCTTTATGCTGTCAAATATAGGGGTGCTGATGTCTTAATAACATTACACTGGCCCTGTCTGCTACAAAAATGTGGGTGCAGTTCTTACAAATTAAAGCACACTGCTCCTGTATGCTGTTAAATATAGGGGTGCTGATGTCTTAATAACATTACACTGGCCCTGTCTGCTATAAAAATTCAGTGTTGCAGTTCTTACAAATTAAAAGCACACTGCTCCAATACAGGGGTGCTGTGAAAATAAAGGGGCACTGTTCTGTGTGCTGTAATAATAAATGGGTGCTGTCCTGTGAAATGGAGAATAACAAATTGGAGGAAAAAAATGTGGAAGATCAGGAACCACTTCAAGTTTCTTGTACTAGTGCTGAAGCTGCTGCTGCCACCAGTCATGACATTGACGATGCAATTCCATCAACGTCGTCTGCTAAGGCCGATTCCCAATGTCATAGAGGACATTTAAATTACAAGCAGCAAAAAATAAAGAAATTATCTGACGAGAAATGTAAAATTGACAATATGCCATTCGCGATACGAAGTGGCAAGGAAAGGCTAAGGCCTTAGCCTATGTTCATGACTGGTGGCTCAGCTTCTCATGAGGAAAGAAGCCCTCCTCCTTTTCGAAAAAAAAAAATTAAGCTTGTTAAAGCACAGGAAAATACAACTTTGCATTCAGAGATATCACAAATCCCCAAGTAGAGTCCAAGTGTGTCCGCGGTTGCGATGTCTAGGCCTGACCTTCCCAAGACTGTATGGAAAGAGGAGGCTCCTACCACCGCCAGTCCAGTTGCTGATATATTACGATTGAGGATGTCACTGTAGACGTACTCCAGGATGAGGAGGATATAGGTGTAGCTGGCACTGAGGAGGAAGTTGACGATGAGGATTCTGATGGTGATGTGGTTTGTTTGAATAAGACACCAGTGGAGACAGTTTATGTCCGTGGGATGAGTAAGCCCATTGTCATGCCTGGGCAAAATACCAAAAAAGCCTCCTCTTCAGTGTGGAATTATTTCTCCACAAATCCGGACAACAGGTGTCAAGCCGTGTGTTGCCTTTGTCAATCCGTAATAGGTAGGGGTAAGGACATTAACCACCTAGGAACATCCTCCCTTATACGTCACCTGCAGCGCATTCATCAGAAGTCATTTTCAAACTTTGGGTAAGAGCGTAAGCAGTCCACTGACACCTAAATCCCTTCTTCCTCTTGTACCCTCCTGCAAGCCACACCACTAACTCCCTCAACGTCAATTTCCTCCTCAGTCAGGAACGTCAGTAGTCTTGCAGGCCATGTCACTGGCATGACTGAGGAGTCCTCTCCTAACCGGGATTCCTCCGGAGGATCCTTGAGTGATACGTCTACTGCTGCTGTTGATGCTACTGGGAGTCGATTGTCATCCCAGAGGGGAAGTCGGAAGACCACTTGTACTACTTCAACTAAGCAATTGACTGTCCAACAGTCCTTTGCAAGGAAGATGAAATATGACAGCAGTCACCCTTTTGCAAAGCGGATTACTGAGGCCATAACAACTATACTGGTGTTGGACGTTCGTCCGGTATCCGCCATTAGTGCACTAGGATTTAGACAGTTCATGGACGTACTGTGTCCCCAGTACCAAATCCCGTGTAGATTCCACTTCACTAGGAAAGCGATTCCCAGACTGTACAGGGACATTAAGAAAAGTGTCCTGAAAAATGCGGTTGTACCCAGTGTCCACTTAATCACGGATATGTGGACAAGTGGAGCAGGGCAAACTAAGGACTACATGACTGTGACAGACCACTGGGTAGTTGTATTGCCTCCCGCAGCAACAACAGCAGCGGCACCAGTAGCAGCATCTAACAAACGCCAACTCGTTCCTATGCAGGCTATGCTGTGTATCACTGGTTTCCGTAAGAGGCACACCGCTGCCAACTTCTTACGGAAACTGAGGGACATAATCGCACAATGGCTTACCCCACTTAGACTCTCCTGGGGATTTGTGATATATTGTCTATGATGAGAATATGGGCTCCATCCAGACCCAAATGCTCTTCATTCTTTTATTTTTTCTTACATGTCTGTATTTTGCTTTCAGGCCCGGCGACAGGGGGGGTCAAAGGGGACAGCCGTCCCGGGCCCCGACGTTGTGAGGGGCCCCAAGGTCCAGCGGCGGCAGTGGCCCCCCTGTCCGTTCTCCCTCCGTCATCCGTCCCCGCGCCGCCGCACAGGAAAATGACGGGCGCCCGCTGAGATTGTGTTACCAGCGGGCGCCCGTCTCCCTGCACAGCGGCAGCCGGAGGCAGAGCTCCGGCCTCCGGCGCCGTCACTGTGTGCTGCGTGCGCTATGGGAGAGACGTCAGTCATGACGTCTCTCTCATAGTGCTGAGGAGAGGACGCCAGGAGGATGTCTGGAAGCGGGAACGGGGATCGGTAAGTATGTCCTTTTTTTATCTTTCTTAGTGCAGCGGGGGCACCTACTGGGGGCAATTTACGGGGGACATTACTACTGACGAGGGGGCAGCAGCAAGGGGCATTACTGCTGGGGGGGGCATTACTACTGGGGTGCATTACTACTGGGGGGGGAGTCATCTATTGGGGCATTACTACTGGGGGCATTATTACTGGGGGGCATTACCACTGGGGGGGAGTCATCTATTGGGGCATTACTACTGGGGGCATTACTACTGGGGGGGAGTCATCTATTGGGGCATTATTACTGGGGGCATTATTACTGGGGGGCATTACTACTGGGGGGGAGTCATCTATTGGGGCATTACTACTGGGGGCATTATTACTGGGGGGCATTACCACTGGGGGGGAGTCATCTATTGGGGCATTACTACTGGGGGGGAGTCATCTATTGGGGCATTATTACTGGGGGCATTATTACTGGGGGGCATTACCACTGGGGGGGAGTCATCTATTGGGGCATTACTACTGGGGGCATTATTACTGGGGGGCATTACTACTGGGGGGGAGTCCTCTATTGGGGCATTACTACTGGGGTCATTATTACTGGGGATATTTTTACTGGGGGCATCTACTGGGGGCAAACTGCTGGGGGACATTATTACTGGGGGCAAACTACTGGGGGACATTATTACTGGGGCCAACTACAAGGGGGCAAACCACTGGGGGTAAGCTACAAGGGGGCAAACTACAAAGGGCTAACTACTGGGGGCATACTGCAGGAGGGCATTACTACTGGCGGCGTAACTACAGGGGCATTACTACTGGCGGCGTAACTACAGGGGCATTACTACTGGCGGCGTAACTACAGGGGCATTACTACTGGTGGCGTAACTACAGGGGCATTACTACTTGGGGGCTAAACTACAGGGAGGCCAAACTACTGGGCGATAACTACAGGGGCCAAACTACTGGGGGCATTACTACTGGGGGCTAAACTACAAGGGGGGCATAACTACAATGGTGCAAACTACAGGGGGGCATTACTATTGGTGGCTAAACTACAAGCAGGCAAACTACTGGGGGCATTACTACTGGGAGGCTAAACTAAAGGGGGGGTAAACTACTGGGGTCATAACTGCAGGGGCATAACTACTAGGGTGCTAAATGACTGGGGGTATTACTACAGGCAACATTACTACTGGGGGCAATACGGGCATTGCATAAGGGGCACCACTACTATGGGGTCTGTATAAGGGGCACTACCAGTACAATGGACATTGCATAATGAGCGCTACAACTGTGGGCATTGTATAAGAAGCGCTACTGTGGTGGGCATTATGTGTATTACGGGGTGCTACTACTGTGGGCATTATTACGCTGCCCCTCACACACTGCCCCCTGTACCCAGCACCACACACATTTCCCCCTGCACCTTGACCTTCACACGCTGCCACCTGTCCCTCAAACGCTGCCCCTGCACACTGCACCATGCACCGAAGCCGCACGCAAATGTACTTGCCCCTTCCATGGTGCCCCCCCTATCATTTTCTTCTGGATCCGCCCCTGAGCGGCGGCAGCATGTAACAGATCTAAATAATTATATATATTGCGGCATCGCGCCAGCTGCGGGCCGCCCGCTGTGCAGTTAAAAGTAATCAATAACTGACCTTTTTTTTCAGCTCCTCCACCCCCATGATCTGTGGTCACCACTTAGCATCCCCAAGCCCAGCCCCAGGTCAGCTGTCACACAACGCTACCTCCGGACCTCCCCTCCTCTCCCAGTCATCCCCGCCCGCCCTGTCTCTGCTGTGAGGAGCGTGAGCAGGCAGGCAGGAGCAGGATTGCGGGACTGCTGGCAACTTGTTGCGGCGGGGTGCATCAAGCTGGTCACTCGGAGGCTGAGCCTCGTTGATTCACGGCGCTGGCGGCTGTGTCTGGTAAGTCAAGTGTCTGCATTGCAGGTGCACTCGGCTCTCCAGCAGGAGTTTGGGGCTTTGGGTTTGGGATGGGCTGCGTGCAGGCACATATCATGGATGCATGTGCATGCATTACATCTGCCCTGTAAACCTGGTATTACTGTAGGTAAGAGCGTAGATTGCAGGGCGAGAAAAGGTAGGGATGGCCATTATGGTGGGGCATGCTGGCTCGTTACAGGTGAGTATAACTCTCTCCCCCTCCCATAATGTGTAAAAATGGGGACTGCCTGCCATAATGTGTAAAAATGGGGGACTCTGCCTGCCTAATGTGTAAAAAAGGGGATTCTGCTGCCATAATGTGTAAAAAATGGGACTCTGCTGCTGTAATGTGTAAAAAGGGAGACTCTGCCTGACGTAATGTGTAAAAGGAGCTCTGTGGTCACGCCCCTATATTTGTATATCGGGGGGGCCCACAGGGATATCAGTGTACCGGGCCCCAAGATTTCTGTTGCCAGCCCTGTTTGCTTTGTCTCATGTCCTGTTTCCTCCTCTAGTCACTATTGTGACAATGTGTAGAGCTTTCTCTATCTCAGTGTTTTCATGTACTACGGGAGACCTTTGCACTGGCCCCACTGCCAACGTACTGTTGTGTTTATACGTTAAAACAAACTCAAATCAGGCGCTGATACTAAACCATAATATAAATATGCTATATATCACTGAGTTTTTTCTGTGTCTCACAGCTGCAGAAACTATTATGTGTTTGTGACTACACACAAATCTGTATCCAAAAAGACATAGGGGGTCATTCCGAGTTGTTCGCTTGCTAGCAGATTTTAACAGCATTGCACACGCTAGGCCGCCACCCTCTGGGAGTGTATCTTAGCATAGCAGAATAGCAAACGAAAGATTAGCAGAATTGCGAATAGAAAATTCTTAGCAGTTTCTGAGTAGCTCCAGACCTACTCACAGATTGCGATCAGCTCAGGCCGTTTCGTTCCTGGTTTGACGTCACAAACACGCCCTGCGTTCGGCCAGCCACTCCCCCGTTTCTCCAGACACTCCCACGTTTTTCCCTGACACGCCTGCGTTTTTCCGCACACTCCCTGAAAACGGTCAGTTTCCGCCCAGAAACACCCACTTCCTATCAATCACACTCTGATCACTTCAACTATGAAAATTCTTCGTTCGTACGTGAGTAAATCTACTAAGTTTTGTGTTAAAATACTTAGCGCATACGCACTGCGTATCATGCGCATGCGCATTTTTGCCTTAATCGCTCCGTTGCAAAAATCGGCAACAAGCGAACAACTCGGAATGACCCCTTTAGTACTGTACAACAATAAATATATATTAGTTTTTGCACTAATTATTAAAGAGGTCTGGCATGTGAATTAAACATAATGGCCATCTTTGCTGGTATATTGCACATGGCTCCACTACTTGTGTAATGTGAATGAATACACAGCCAATATAATATGATGTGCTCTCCGGGCAGCGTAATAGGGTGGGCACCTTTACTGGTATTAAATGTCGGTCATCACAGCAACTGGTATTATATACAGTGTGTGTTTTTTTTTTTTTTTTTTCCTGTCGGGGGGCAGTGTTATTTTATTTCTGTTGGGGACCAATGTGTTTTATTGTTTTCTGTAATATAAGGCAGTTCTGTTCATTCCCAACATACTACAAAAATAAATCCTATAGTGTATTTTAAAAAGGGGGGCAGGGGCATCTTGCCTAGGGCTCCATGAAGTCTAAGTCCAGCTCAGAGGATTTCATTTCAGTGCTTAAACTTTTGTATACTGGATCCTACTAGCAGATATTAAGTAATGGTTGCTTGTCTCCCCCTTTCCCTATTAATAAAGGAACTCGCCAAGGCTTCTCTCTTTCCTCTTTGCTCTGGCACTCAAACCCCTTGCTATAGCTTTGCAAGACTCTCCTTCCCCAGGGTTGGTAACCATGACATTAAGCTAGGTCTGATTTGCTTTTATTCATCTCTGGCCTGCTCACTACATTTCCTAATATAACTGCAATCACTAATAGTTTTGCACCTTTTCTGGATTTAAAGTGAATTGTACTATACTGTATCTCAGTTGTTAAGGGGGTACACACGGAAAGATCTGTGGTTAAATAGTAAGCAATCTGACTTGATTGCTTAGAAACTAAGCACGGATCTCTCCATGTGTATGCCAATAGCGATGCGCGGCCCCTCGCCACGCTATCGCTGACTCTAGATTTGGCATGCATGCATGCCAAATCTAGTAGTTCGCTCACTTCACTGCAAATCTAGTAGATTGCTCACTTTACTGCCCCCCCCCCCCCCCCCCCCCCCGTCTGCCCCCCTCGCTCAGCACACATCACGTTGAGTGCTTAGTGGGGGGAGAGATGTGTATTGAGCGGTCTGTGCTTGATCGCTCAGCACACATCTCCCTGTGTGTACGGGGCTTTACCCTAAACAACCAATCTCTCACTTTAACTCCTATACAAACCTTGCTCAATTATCTTTTTGACAATCACCTCTTAAATATCTAGGTATCTTGATACCTCCCACTTTAAGCTCCCTTTATGCCATTAACTTTAAACTACTCATATCCTCGGTCACTACATTATTTACTAATTGGATGTCTCTTTCATTATCAATGACTGGCTAGATGGCTGTAATCAAAAGTATTGCTTTCCCAAAATCGTCATACTGTATCTCCTTCAGATGCTTCCTTTGGGACTATCTCCGTAGGACACAAAATGATTTAGTTCTCTTTTCTCCACTTTTATTTGGGCTGGTAAGAAGCCTAGGATTACTTTTTCCAAACTTCAGCTTTCCAAAGGTAATGGTGGTTTTAGTGTCTTCACTCAGACCGCCCTCTTCAGATACATGACAGATTGGTTCATGCAGCAATCGGTGTTTACATATAAGGACCTAGAGGTAGCAGTACAGTATTTTACCCTTATTCACCTAGTGCGCTATTACATACCACCAAAAAATGTGCTACCTATTACAGCTCTCTCCAACAAGCTTTAGAAAGATGTACAGTACTGTATATAAGGCTATAAGCAAAAAGTTAAAGAATTGTATTAGTTCTCCTTTTAAAACCTCATGGGGTAATCATTGCTCCCCTCCAGGCTTAGATAATACTTTATTTGTGTCATGGAAATCAGTAGGTATCTCAGCTATTCTAGATATATTCGACCCGAGTGGTACAATACATTCTGTTGCATATCTAGTGGAGAAATTTCATCTTCCCAATAAATTCTTTATGTATCTTCAGGTCTGACACTTTGCACAGTCTCACCCTTCCGCTACTTCAATAGATCACAATACTGACCGTCTCTTATGTCAGTCATTCGCCTAGAGTATATAAAATTAGATTTCTTTATTCTGAACTTATTTCACCTCGAAGAGACGCTTTATGGCAATGTTCTGTTTTAAAATGGTCTACTGACATACCATCTCTCATGTCCACAAATGTTATTGCAACACAATGTGACTGCATTCTGCTGCATTGCAAGAGGTATATCTGAAAACCATAAATAGAGCATACATTTCGCAAGCACAAAGAAAACAGTCCCTGGAGAGTTTGTAACATGTCCAAAATGTAATGCCCAAGGAGCCTCTTTTTTCTACGATTTCTGGGAATGTGGCAAAATTAGAAAATAAACTAATGGGTTTCATCAACCAGTTATTCTCACTGCATTTAACCAAACACCCTATAACTTGCCTTTATATTTCTCACAGTAGGATCTGGGTTTTGAATAGCATTGCCATTATCCCCCTGCTTACTGTCATTGTTACAGTTGCCAACAAACTCATATTTAATCATTGGAGTAATAACCTCACCACCCCACCCTACAATTTTCAGAGTTAAAGACTTGTTTCTTCGCATTTTGCATTATGAATGACAAGCCACGTGGCCTGATGTGGAAAGTGGGGTTCTCCATTTGTATAAAAAATGGAGCATTTCTGTTGACAGTTTGGACACAAGTACTCAACTCCATATTAAAAAATTGTTTGAATCAATAAATTGGTTTCTACTTCGTCAACTCGACACCAATGGGTAGGTGTTTTATACATAATCAGAACTCTCTCCTTTCTATTGGTCCTCTACGGTCAACTCTCCACACATTCCTACCTATGTTTTGTTCTGTCTTCCCCTTTTTTACCCATTCCCTCCCTTCCTACTCTGTGTTCCCATTTCTTTGTTTTTGGTTTATGTAATCAATGTTTATCCTTTGTTTATTTGTGAAGCAGTAGAAATACATGTTCATTGCTTTTTCATCCGTCTTTCATTGCACAATGCTTTATCTCTGTGTACTAAATGCATATTACTGATTCTCATTGTACACAGCCTTACTTATATGTACTCATTAATACCTTGTGCTGTAATGAGCATGTAATTATGGATGTCTTGTTCACAATTCTTATTATAAAACCACATAAAAAAGGGAAAGATGACATAAAAATAATGTAACCTTTTCCACTGACTGGATAAGAGGGTCACGGGTGATTCATTTGTCTTTTCTTTCTTTTCTCAGTGCCTCCACCCAACACATTTGATGTTCCTAAAACAATCCACCAGGGGTAGACTTGGGGTAATCCCTATTAGATAACTCCTATGATGTGAGTAAAGTGGTTTCCACTTGACTGTAGTTTTAAGTAATCAGTCACAGCAGTAAGACTCGGAAATAGTAATTATAATTTATTTAGCAGGAACTTCTGAACAGTAAAGGATTTCCAAACTTTGATCAGATTAATAATGGGTTTCTAACAATATAATTATAATCATAAGGCATCATCTATGGCAATAAAGGCAAGTACAGATGTGTTCTCATACATCTTGCCTCAATACACCATGCAGCACTAGATGCCTGGCTTGAGTGGGCTGACAGGTCTCATGCAACTCCGTTAGCGTTGGCCTTCTTTTGTTGATTAAAATGCATCTTATTCACATCACTATGCTAATAGGACACACAAGCATCTGCATACCAAATGCTACATTAAAGTTTTTTCTAGGAAAACGCTGTAGCGTCACATTTCGTATGCAGATACAGCCGCGGTTGCACATAGAATATAGGCATGCCACATATCATTTTAATCACCAAAAGCTGATTGTGCATTACATTCACATCATTTTGCAGAAATGATACATTTTAATGGGAAAAGTTGCATGAAAAGACGCTTGGCGATACCGAGTCACGCCACGTTATGGCGTGACTAGAAGGGCATTTAACATGCAGGGGGGCTAAATGAAAGTGGACACATCTGTAGTTCAGTAATATAACATGTCCTTTCCCTCAGTGGCCATTATAGGAATGAATTCTTCCCTCTAACTTAAGCTCCCTTTAATCAAGGCAGTTCATTGCCCCCTACCACAACCTACCACTTATGCCATCCGTTTCTACTACACTGCTCGAACCCCCAAATACCCCTTGCACTCTGTAAATGCTTGAACTATTCCTTTCTAAACTTCGGAGGACGATCCGACCATCCCTAGATTACTTACACTCTATGAAAATATACACACTATACACACTCACTCCTATTGTTTGTTACAGGTTGCTGAATCATATAAATTTGCCAGTACTTGACAAATAACTATAGCTAATTGTGTAATAAATATAAACACATGCATAGAGTGTTCTTTGGTAAAGGTAAAAGTACACTTAAGTTAATTTCAAACCTGGGTTTGTATTAACTACACCAAGTCTGTTGGGATGGAGGAGTTTACTCTAGTACCTCATTTAGTCTCAACTCTATCTGCAAAATAAAGACGTTAGTAAGTAAGCTGAGGCAGGAATACTATGTAGATAGTATATCCAAAGGCCCAGCTATAATAGGGCAACAAATAAACTGTTGGCAGGTGCGTGACACAAGCTGAAGGTATAGGGGATGAAGCTATAGTGGATGAAGCAGTCTGCTCCACCTAGCTAGTCCTTAAATATCAATTAGCACAAGATCTGAATCTGAATAAAATCTGGAGGGACAGGTTTCCTCTGGTCAGTAGTTTTCAACCTCAAACATCAGGTTTTCCCAACAGTTCATGTTGTGAGGATTTCTGTCTGTGGAACAGGTGGGATAAGTATTGACCCAGCAAAATGTATGAACTCATTTGTGCATGATTAAAGAAATCCACAAAACATTATCTGTTGTGGTATTTGAGGTCCTACCAATCTCTTTAACTCCTCTACAGTATAGTGAAGAGGATTCCTATTAAGTCATCCACAATTTTTACTGTACTTAATAGCCTTTGAAAGACACCTCATGGATATGCCAAGAGCAGGGGACAATCCTGTTTGGTAATATTCATGTTCCTCAGTTTAGGCATAGAATTATGACCATATCCATTTCAAGTAAGCACACGTGTAAGCGTGTTTGATATCTTACATTTTAATTACATATACTGTATACTGTATATAAAGTTGTACAGGTATGAGAAATGTTCTTTTAGCATGAGATCTGCTTTTATTATTTTTTTTCGCGACCTACTGGTACGGATTTGTGAGGAAATTCTTGACAGCGGGGGAAGAATTTTAAAGAAACCTTTACATGAACTTACAATACTCGCTACAAGTAAGCATACGTGTAAGCATGATTTTCTTCTGGCTGTATGAATTAGGTTCACTTTAGTGCCAATCGGGGACGTATAAAGTAAAGATACCTTTATAAGCATAGGACCTTTTGCTTTATGTAAGCCTAAGAGTGAGCATCCATTCCTTTGATCAGTGCACGATTTTGGGGTGACCCTATAATCTTTGAAGTTCACGGAATTAAAGAGTATTATCGGATCTTCCCTTATTACCTCTTATCCAGACTTTTAAAACTATACTACACATTGGATTTCTTTGTATGTTCTCTTTTACATATGGTATCCATTTGGAGGAGACCGTCTCTCGGTTGTATTTAAGGAAACAAGACATTGGGACTTTTTGAAAATTATATATGGACCGTTCTCGAAAATAAGTATCTATTACCCTTCATTTGTTTGGCGCAGACTGAATATCACATCTTTGTTCTATGTTCCCTATTTATTCCTGTTTTGATAACACTGGAAGATTTTCGTTTGCTGCCTCCACTGTTCCAGCGCAGGTGTATACTATTTTTTCTTTGTATATTCATAGAATTATTGAGAAGCATTAAAAGAGCTCCTCTAGTAATTATTTAGGGTATCGACAGCTCCTCGTGTGCAATAGTTACCCCTAGTAAATGTGAGAGATGTGTCCCCAGCAAAAACATAGAATGACTCCTGGGATTGTTAACAGCTGTTCAGCACTTGGACAGTTCTCAGGGTTTCTCTAGGAATTGTGCAGCTGCAATCTAACACACTTCTGTGCTGGCGATAACTCCGGTGGCATCAGGTTACAAAGCAATAACACAGAGAGCTCCAAGCAGTCTCTCCTCCCCCTCCAATGGCGCTCCACTATATTGCAGTTGCTGCTTTGACTCTATCCTAGGCACTTGGTACAGCTGTTCTCTCAATTTCGCAGATACTGTAACTGCCGCTTGTCACCTCATTATCGTGAGGGATGTAATAAAAGCAAAATGTAGCCAAAGCACTTAAAACTGCTGTTTTCAGAGTTTTGACCCCATTCCCCATATGTACCAAACTCTGGAATGCAACACTTTCCGGAACTTTAAACCCACTAGGCAATGGCATCTATAGATGGCATTGACCAAAAGAAGCTAATGGGATCCCTTCCAGTGTCCCCTGTGGCACTCGCATCATCTGGGGCATGTGTAGAAGGCCTCCTGGGTCATAAACCTGGAAGTCCTTTCATCACAAAGGACAGCTTGTTTGCAAATGTTGTTCTTGTGGGAGGCAGCATTCTTTTAGGAGATGAGTGTGATTTTATTGTGGGAGACAGTGTCCTGTTTAGAGAGGAGTGTGCTGTACTTGTGGGAGACAGTGTCTTGTTAGGAGATGAGTGTGATGTTATTGTGGAAGGTAGTGTCCTATCAGGACTTCAGCATGCTGTTTTTGAGGGAGGCAGTGTTCTGTTACGAGATGAGTGTGATGTTATTGTGGAAAGCAGCATACTGTTAAGAGTTGAGTGTGATGTTATTGTGTGAGGGAGTGTCCTGTTAGGAGTGGAATGTACTGTTCTTGTGGGAGGTAGCATCCTGTTAGATGAGTGTGATGTTATCGTGGTATGCAGTATCCTGTTAGGAGATGAGTGTGCTGTAATTGTGGGAGGCAGCATCCTGTTAGGAGATGAGTGTGATGTTATTGTGGGAGGCAGCATCCTTTTAGTAGAAGAGTGTGATGTTATTGTGGGAGGCAGTGTAATGTTAGGAGAGGAATGTGCTGTACTTGTGGAAGGCAGCATCCTGTTAGGAGATGAGTGAGATGTTCATGTGGAAGACAGGGTCCTGTTTGGAGTGGAGTGTGATGTTGTTGTGGGAAGCAGTGTTCTGTTAGGAGAGAAGTGTGCTTTACTTGTGGGAGGCAGAACCTTGTTAGGAGAGGAGTGTGCTGTACTTGTGGGAAGCAGCACCCTATTAGCAGATGAGTGTGCTGTTCTTGTGGGAGGCAGCGTCCTGTTAGGTGATGAGTGTGATGTTATTGTAGGAGGCTGTGTCCTGTTTCGAGAGGAGTGCGCAGTACTTGGGGAAGGAAGCATCCTGTTAAGAGTTGAGTGTGATGTTATTGTGTGAGGCAGTGTCCTGTTAGGAGTGGAACGTACTGTTCTTGTGGGAGGCAGCATCCTGTTAGGAGATGAGTGTGATGTTATGCAGTGTCCTGTTAGGATATGAGTGTGCTGTAATTGTGGGAGGCAGCACCCTATTAGCAGATGAGTGTGCTGTTCTTGAGGGAGGCAGCGTCCTGTTAGGTGATGAGTGTGATGTTATTGTGGGAGGCAGCATCCTGTTTAGAGTTGAGTGTGATGTTATTGTGGGAGACAGCATCCTTTTAGTAGAAGAGTGTGATGTTATTGTGGGAGGCAGTGTCATGTTAGGAGAGGAATGCGCTGTACTTGTGGGAGGCAGCATCCTGTTAGGAGATAAGTGAGATGTTATTGTGGAAGGCAGTGTCTTGTAGAGGTGTAACTAGCATGGGGCGAGCAGGGCACGTGCCCTGGGCGCCGTGGCAGGCCCAGCAGAGGGGGGGGCGCCATCGGCCCCTGCATGGCCAGCTCGCCCCATGCGCCCTCCACTGTCTGTCTGCCTCTCCGCTCCTCCCAGCTTGTAGCCACATAGCTCGGCTGCCCCGCTGCCAAGAGCACAGCATTTAGCTGTGTCTCCGTTCCCCCACATCCTCGGCAGCTCAGCTGTTTATTAACAGCGGCCGCCGAGGAGCTTCAGTACAAAGTCTTGCGGGATAGTGATGTCACATCCCGCGAGACACTGTACCGGAGCTGCCCCCAGCTGCTGCCATGACCTGCCTCGATCTGCAAAGATGCCGGCACACAGCATGCCCGGCTCCCTGATCTCCCGTTCCCCCGTGCAGGACTGCTGCTGCGACCAGACAGGTGAATTACTGGGGGGGGGGGGAAGGGGGGTGCTCGAAGTGATGAGACAGGTGAATTATTGGGGGGGTGCTCGAAGTGACAAGACAGGTAAATTATTGGGGGGGTGCTCGAAGTGACAAGACAGGTGAATTATTGGGGGGGGGGTGCTCAAAGTGACCAGACAGGTGAATTACTGGGGGGTGCTCAAAGCGGTCAGACAGGTGAATTACTGGGGGGGTGCTCAAAGTGACCAGACAGGTGGATTACTGGGGTGTGTGTGCTATTGGAGGCTCACGAGGGGGGGGTTGCATACATTTTTGTAATAGGGCCACCACAATTTAGTTGCCCCTGGGACCCCACAACCCTTAATCTGGCCCTGCCCGCAGCCCTGTAATGCAAAGCTCCCTGAGCTCAGCATACCGCCCTGTATCAACATTCACTTCCGATGCAGAGCCGGCCCCATACATGCCAACACTCCCGCATTGTGCGGGAGGCTCCTAGTGTCCCACTGCCCCCACTCAAATCCCATTCAATCTACTGGATTCCCCCCCCCCCCCTCCCCCTTCATGGCTGAATTCTGGACTGTGCAGGTCCACACCACACGCGATGAGGGTGGAGCTTGACGGACGGCACTGTACGGCGGGCAGCGCCACAGGCCAGCAGAGTTTGCCACCAATGATGAGCTACAGACGGGGATGGTGCAGGCATGGAAGCCAAACACCACCACAGCGCTTCTCTCTTGTGGCAGCGGCAGAGCCTTCCCCCTTTCCCCTCCTGTGCGCTGGGATCCATGGCAAGTGATTGAGACATCAGGGTGGGGAGTGAGTGATCTTGGAGCTGGCCTGGTGTGCAGAATGGACAGTTCAGAGGCTACTGAGAGCTCGGATGAAAGGCTGCAGGAGGAGGAGACATTGGCATGGCAACACATGGGGTAGGTGATGGTGTGCTGAGTGACGACACAGAGGGTAGGTGATGGTGTGCTGAGTGATGACACATAGGGTAGGTGATGGTGTACTGAGTGACGACACAGAGGGTAGGTGATGGTGTGCTGAGTGACGACACAGAGGGTAGGTGATGGTGTGCTGAGTGACGACACAGGGGATAGGTGATGGTGTGCTGAGAGACGACACAGGGGATGGTGTGGCTGAGAGACGTGGGGGGAGATGGTGTGGCTGAGAGAGTCAGTGGGCAGGATGTGAGTCTGGTAGAACCGCTGTTGTAGGATGCTGACCTTGTTAATATTCCTACACAACCAGGCATCTTCTGGACGATGTGATCTCCTACATGAATAGTGATTACCGACTGAAGACGCCATCCGCCTTAGAGGATACATTTCTCCAGAGGTTCCACATTGTTAGAAACCATCATACAGGTAAGGTGCGTGTGCAATTGAAAAGAATATTTCCATTGTGACGTGAAACAGGTGGCGTGTCATGTCGGCACGTCCCATATTCAGTAGCCATGCCTCCTCTGATGCGTGACCACGCCCCCTCTGGTACGTAACCACGCCCCCTCTGGTGCGTGACCACGCCCATTTTTGCGTGCACCGTTGCTTCATTGGTCTTTTTTTTTTTTTGGGGGGGGGGGGGGGCGCGCCATTCATAATCTTGCCCTGGGCTCCAAAAACCCTTGTTACGCTCTTGTTAGGAGTGGAGTGCTGTTCTTGTGGAAGGCAGGGTCCTGTTAGGAGTGGAGTGTGATGTTGTTGTGGAAAGCAGTGTGCTGTTAGGAGAGGAGTGTGCTGTACTTGCGGGAAGCAGCACCCTATTAGCAGATGAGTATGCTGTTCTTGTGGGAGGCAGCATCCTGTTAGGAGATGACTGTGATGTTATTGTGGGAGGCAGTGCCCTGTTAGTAGATGAGTGTGATGTTATTGTGAGAGGCAGTCTCCTGTTTCAAGAGGAGTGCGCTGAACTTGGGGGAGGAAGCGTCCTGTTAGGAGATGAGTGTGATGTTATTGTGAGAGGCAGTGTCCTGTTTCAAGAGGAGTGCGCTGAACTTGGGGGAGGAAGCGTCCTGTTAGGAGATGAGTATGATGTTATTGTGGGAGGCAGCGCCATGTTAGTAGATGAGTATGATGTTATTGTGGGAGGCAGTGTCCTGTTTTGAGAGGAGTGCGCTGTACTTAGAGGTGGCAGTGTTGTTAGGAGTTTAGTGTGCTTCATTGTGATGCAATGTCTATGTTTCACACAGTGGAAAAATTATTTGCTACTGCGCATGCGTCACACTGCACGTGCTGCAATGGTTTTGCGACAGTCACAGAGAGAATTTATTCAGAAATTGATTGACATCTAGTCAGCATTTGGGGGAGGTAACAGGGGAGTGGTGGCAAAAACTCATGTGTGTCGCAACCAGTTTGGGGGCATGTTACTGCATGAGACGGCATTCCTACATGCAGTGAAACTGGCTCCAGCATTTACTTCCAGCAAGCATGCTGCGTAATAGTGTAACTCAGAAAGTCAATGTGTGTCTGATGTGTGTCCCACGGTTGCATCTTTGGGCCTGACTTATGCAATGCTTTAACGGCTATGACAACCTGCTGCTAAATCATGCAAAAGCAGCAGGAGGCATCTTCTTTAAACAGCTGCCTCCTGCATGCTTCTGTGATCCGCTGCTGCATCTGAGGACACAGCATAGGATCAATTGCATGAACATCTGCCATCTCAATAACCGGAGAGTTACTCAAGATGGCTAGGCTGTTCACACTGCCGGGGCCAGGGAGTCTGCATCGGAAGATGCGGACCCTGGCTGCGGCATTCCTACAAAGTGCCCCCATTTTTTAGAACACTGTCTGAAGCTGCCCCTACCTCGCCCCCAAACATCCGCAGCCTGTCACTCATGCACCCTGCGCATGCACACTCCATGCACAGTGCATCCTCCAACAGATTTGTACATAAACCATAGACAGCGGCACAGCCTGTCCGATCACTATCCTCTCCTATATTGCATAGCGGTAAATCCACTACTAGGTGGGGGGGAACTGCTGTGCCGCCCCCAGCAGGTGCCGCCCACGTGCCTAGTGGGAAATCCGGCACTGGTGATGGCATTTCCATAAATTTCTTTACTTTATTATTTCACATAATTAGTATTAATCTAGGATTTTGCATGTAATGTACAGGAATACTGAATGTGAACTTTACAATACATTATTATGTATGTATATATGTATCATGCTTTATTTGCACCTCATTTATCAAGCATAACTGGATTTGCTCCAAAGCACATAGGGGTCATTCCGAGTTGATCGTAGCTGTGCTAAATTTAGCACAGCTACGATCATCTTCCCAGACATGCGGGGGGACGCCCAGCACAGGGCTAGTCCACCCCGCATGTCAGTCCGCCCCCCCCCCCACCCCCACCCCACACACCACAGAAGTGCAAAGGCATAGCACAGCGGCGATGCCTTTGCACTTCAAGAGTAGCTCCCGGCCAGCGCAGCTTTAGCGTGCTGGCCGGGAGCTACTCCCCGGCCCACCTGCGTTGGCCAGACCGCGCCTACGAAACGGCAGACAAACGCCACCGTTCCACCCCCTCCCGCCCAGCAATCGTCTCTGCCTGTCAATCAGGCAGAGGCGATCGCAGCCCTGCAACGGCCTTCGGCCGTCTGGCATGCGCCGGCGCACTATGGCGCATGCTCAGCAGAGACCCATTCGCTCGGCTGCGAAAAACAGCAGCTAGCGAATGGGTCAGAATGACCCCCATAGATGGTTCAAACAGCATCCTTCAAGATGCACAATTATTTTCTGCTCTTAGGATGGCTTCATAAACTATAAGTGACCTATAGTTAGGAGATGTAAAAAATTGAAGATATTACAAAGCATAAATTGGTGCACCATCATGCTACAAAGGAAATACACTTTCCCATCCATTCTGTCCTTTTTTTTTTGTAGATTCTGCACTAAAATAATTTTGTTACCTCTATAAAAAATGACAGGCACTGTCTCCCATGTGACACTGCAAAAAAGGCTATTAATGAGCCTCAATATGCTTTGTTGGACATGGGAGAGATCAGATGTTCCTCCTTTCATCTGAACAAGTACCATGTCACCAAAGTGATGTGCACCACCATATGGATGGTAGTGATGCCATATTTTCCATTTTGTTTCAATACTAGAAGGGATTTAAGAACTTAATGTTATGGGTGCTAAAAAGAATGCACCACAGCATTTTTGGGGTCACTGAATTGTACATGACCAGTGCCGTAACTAGACATTTTAGCGCTGTGTGTAAGATAGGGCATCGCTTCCCCCCCTCTTTATGTAAAAAAGGGGCAGTGCGTGCCATAGATGTGCACAAAAAATATAGGGGTGTGGCCACAAAATAATACCAATTCATATTACATATTATAGTAGTCTCCATTATTCAAATTACGCTGCACAGTAGCGCCACTACACCAGGTACAGCTCCTCTTACACATTACGGCAGACAGATTCCCCTTTTTACACATAACGGCAGACAGCGTCCCCTTTTTACACATTACGGCAGCCATTCTCCCTTTTTACACATTACGGCAGTCTGTGTCCCCCTTTTTACACATTACGGCAGACAGTGTCCCTTTTTTAGACGTTACGGCAGACTGCGTCCCCATTTTTACACATCACGGCAGATAGTCCCCCTTTTTACACATTACGGCAGACAGCATCCCCTTTTTACACATTACGGCAGCCAGTCCCCCTTTTTACACATTACGGCAGACTGCGTCCCCTTTTTACACATTACAGCAGACAGCGTCCCCTTTTTTACACATTACGGCAGACAGCGTCCCCTTTTTTACACATTACAGCAGACTGCATCCCCTTTTTACACATTACAGCAGACAGCGTCCTCTTTTTTACACATTATGGCAGATTGCATCCCCTTTTTACACATTACAGCAGATAGTCCCCCTTTTTACACATTACGGCAGACAGCATCCCCTTTTTACACATTACGGCAGCCAGTCCCCCTTTTTTACACATTACGGCAGACTGCGTCCCCCTTTTTACACATTACAGCAGACAGCGTCCCCTTTTTACGCATTTCGGCAGACCGTGGCCCTCATTCCGAGTTGTTCGCTCGCTAGCTGCTTTTAGCAGCATTGCACACGCTAAGCCACCGCCTACTGGGAGTGAATCTTAGCTTTGCAGAATTGCGAACGAAAGATTCGCATAATTGCGAATAGAAATTTCTTTGCAGTTTCTGAGTAGCTCGGGACTTACTCTGCCACTGCGATCAGTTCAGTCAGTTTCGTTCCTGGTTTGACGTTACAAACACACCCAGCGTGCGCCCAGACACTCCCCCGTTTCTTCAGACACTCCGCGCTTTTCCCAGAAACGGCAGCGTTTTTCCGCACACACCAATAAAACGGCCAGTTTCCGCCCAGAAACACCCACTTCCTGTCAATCACACTCCGATCACTAGAACGATGAAAAATCCTCGTTATGCCGTGAGTAAAATACCTAACTTTTGAGTAAAATAACTAACCGCATGCGCTCTGCGAACCTTACGCATGCGCAGTAAGCGACTAATCGCAATATAGCGAAACTCGGCAACGAGCGAACAACTCGGAATGAGGGCCAGTGTTCCCTTTTTTACACATTACGGCAGACTGCATCCCCTTTTTACACATTTACGGCAGACAGCGCCTCCTTTTTACACATTACAGCAGACAGCGTCCCCCTTTTACACATTAGGTCAGAGGTTCTCAAACTCGGTCCTCGGGGGCCCACACAGTGCATGTTTTGCAGGTCTCCTCACAGAATCGCAAGTGAAATAATTAGAGATGAGCGGGTTCGGTTCCTCGAAATCCGAACCCGCCCGAACTTCAGGTTTTTTTACACGGGTCCGAGCGACTCGGATCTTCCCGCCTTGCTCGGTTAAACCGAGCGCGCCCGAACGTCATCATCCCGCTGTCGGATTCTCGCGAGGCTCGGATTCTATCGCGAGACTCGGATTCTATATAAGGAGCCGCGCGTCGCCGCCATTTTCACACGTGCATTGAGATTGATAGGGAGAGGACGTGGCTGGCGTCCTCTCCGTTTATAGAGAAGAGAGTGAGACTAGAGTAGAGAGAGACACAGTATTTACTTTAGTAATTTTGGGGAGCATTAGGAGGAGTACTACTACTTGCTGAAGTGATAGTGTGACTGTATATCTGACTTGTGGGGGAGACAGTGGGGAGCAGTTAGAGTCTGAGAGCAGGAGTACATATTTTAACGTACAGTGCACACTTTTGCTGCCAGAGTGCCACACTGCCATTGTGACCACACTGACCACCAGTATATATTGTGATTGTCTGCTTAGGAGTACTACTTGCAAGTTGCTGATAGTGTGACCAGTGACCTGACCACCAGTTTAATTAATCACCACCAGTTTAATATATATATATATATATATATATATATATAATATATATATAATTGTATACCACCTACCTGTGTTTTTTTCTTTTTCTTTCTTCTTGATACATACTACTATAGTAGCTTACTGTAGCAGTCTGCGGTGCTGCTGAGCTGACAGTGTCCATCAGGTCCGTCATCAGTCATTACATAATAAATATATATACCTGTCCGGCTGCAGTACTAGTGATATTATATATATATATATTAATTTCATCTCATTATCATCCAGTCTATATTAGCAGCAGACACAGTACGGTAGTCCACGGCTGTAGCTACCTCTGTGTCGGCAGTCGCTGGTCCATCCATAATTGTATACCACCTACCCGTGTTTTTTTTTTTTCTTTCTTGATACATACTACTATAGTAGCTTCCTGTAGCAGTCTGCGGTGCTGCTGAGCTGACAGTGTCCAGCAGGTCCGTCATCAGTCATTACATAATAAATATATATACCTGTCCGGCTGCAGTACTAGTGATATTATATATATATATATTAATTTCATCTCATTATCATCCAGTCTATATTAGCAGCAGACACAGTACGGTAGTCCACGGCTGTAGCTACCTCTGTGTCGGCAGTCGCTGGTCCATCCATAATTGTATACCACCTACCCGTGTTTTTTTTTTTTTCTTTCTTCTTGATACATACTACTATAGTAGCTTACTGTAGCAGTCTGCGGTGCTGCTGAGCTGACAGTGTCCAGCAGGTCCGTCATCAGTCATTACATAATAAATATATATACCTGTCCGGCTGCAGTACTAGTGATATTATATATATATATATTAATTTCATCTCATTATCATCCAGTCTATATTAGCAGCAGACACAGTACGGTAGTCCATGGCTGTAGCTACCTCTGTGTCGGCAGTCGCTGGTCCATCCATAATTGTATACCACCTACCCGTGTTTTTTTTTTTTTTCTTTCTTCTTGATACATACTACTATAGTAGCTTACTGTAGCAGTCTGCGGTGCAGCTGAGCTGACAGTGTCCAGCAGGTCCGTCATCAGTCATTATATAATAAATATATATACCTGTCCGGCTGCAGTACTAGTGATATTATATATATATATATATTAATTTCATCTCATTATCATCCAGTCTATATTAGCAGCAGACACAGTACGGTAGTCCACGGCTGTAGCTACCTCTGTGTCGGCAGTCGCTGGTCCATCCATAATTGTATACCACCTACCCTTGTTTTTTTTTTTTTTTTTCTTCTTGATACATACTACTATAGTAGCTTACTGTAGCAGTCTGCGGTGCTGCTGAGCTGACAGTGTCCAGCAGGTCCGTCATCAGTCATTACATAATAAATATATATACCTGTCCGGCTGCAGTACTAGTGATATATATATATATATATATATATATATATATATATATATATATTAATTTCATCTCATTATCATCCAGTCTATATTAGCAGCAGACACAGTACGGTAGTCCACGGCTGTAGCTACCTCTGTGTCGGCAGTCGCTGGTCCATCCATAATTGTATACCACCTACCCGTGGTTTTTTTCTTTCTTCTTGATACATACTACTATAGTAGCTTACTGTAGCAGTCTGCGGTGCTGCTGAGCTGACAGTGTCCCGCAGGTCCGTCATCAGTCATTACATAATAAATATATATACCTGTCCGGCTGCAGTACTAGTGATATTATTTATATATATATATATATATATATATATATATATATATAAATTAATTTCATCTCATTATCATCCAGTCTATATTAGCAGCAGACACAGTACGGTAGTCCACGGCTGTAGCTACCTCTGTGTCGGCAGTCGCTGGTCCATCCATAATTGTATACCACCTACCCGTGTTTTTTTTTTTCTTTCTTCTTGATACATACTACTATAGTAGCTTACTGTAGCAGTCTGCGGTGCTGCTGAGCTGACAGTGTCCAGCAAGTCCGTCATCAGTCATTACATAATAAATATATATACCTGTCCGGCTGCAGTACTAGTGATATTATATATATATATATATATATATATATATTAATTTCATCTCATTATCATCCAGTCTATATTAGCAGCAGACACAGTACGGTAGTCCACGGCTGTAGCTACCTCTGTGTCGGCAGTCGCTGGTCCATCCATAATTGTATACCACCTACCCGTGTTTTTTTTTTTTTTTTTTTCTTTCTTCTTGATACATACTACTATAGTAGCTTACTGTAGCAGTCTGCGGTGCTGCTGAGCTGACAGTGTCCAGCAGGTCCGTCATCAGTCATTACATAATAAATATATATACCTGTCCGGCTGCAGTACTAGTGATATTATATATATATATATATATATTAATTTCATCTCATTATCATCCAGTCTATATTAGCAGCAGACACAGTACGGTAGTCCACGGCTGTAGCTACCTCTGTGTCGGCAGTCGCTGGTCCATCCATAATTGTATACCACCTACCCGTGTTTTTTTTTTTTTTCTTTCTTCTTGATACATACTACTATAGTAGCTTACTGTAGCAGTCTGCGGTGCTGCTGAGCTGACAGTGTCCAGCAGGTCCGTCATCAGTCATTACATAATAAATATATATACCTGTCCGGCTGCAGTACTAGTGATATATATATATATTAATTTCATCTCATTATCATCCAGTCTATATTAGCAGCAGACACAGTACGGTAGTCCACGGCTGTAGCTACCTCTGTGTCGGCAGTCGCTGGTCCATCCATAATTGTATACCACCTACCCGTGTTTTTTTTTTCTTTCTTTCTTTTTGATACATACTACTATAGTAGCTTACTGTAGCAGTCTGCGGTGCTGCTGAGCTGACAGTGTCCAGCAGGTCCGTCATCAGTCATTACATAATAAATATATATACCTGTCCGGCTGCAGTACTAGTGATATTATATATATATATATATATATTAATTTAATCTCATTATCATCCAGTCTATATTAGCAGCAGACACAGTACGGTAGTCCACGGCTGTAGCTACCTCTGTGTCGGCAGTCGCTGGTCCATCCATAATTGTATACCACCTACCCGTGTTTTTTTTTTTTTCCTTCTTCTTGATACATACTACTATAGTAGCTTACTGTAGCAGTCTGCGGTGCTGCTGAGCTGACAGTGTCCAGCAGGTCCGTCATCAGTCATTACATAATAAATATATATACCTGTCCGGCTGCAGTACTAGTGATATTATATATATATATATTAATTTCATCTCATTATCATCCAGTCTATATTAGCAGCAGACACAGTACGGTAGTCCACGGCTGTAGCTACCTCTGTGTCGGCAGTCGCTGGTCCATCCATAAGTATACTAGTATCCATCCATCTCCATTGTTTACCTGAGGTGCCTTTTAGTTGTGCCTATTAAAATATGGAGAACAAAAATGTTGAGGTTCCAAAATTAGGGAAAGATCAAGATCCACTTCCACCTCGTGCTGGCTGCTGCCACTAGTCATGGCCGAGACGATGAAATGCCAGCAACGTCGTCTGCCAAGGCCGATGCCCAATGTCATAGTACAGAGCATGTAAAATCCAAAACACCAAATATCAGTAAAAAAAGGACTCCAAAATCTAAAATAAAATTGTCGGAGGAGAAGCGTAAACTTGCCAATATGCCATTTACCACACGGAGTGGCAAGGAACGGCTGAGGCCCTGGCCTATGTTCATGGCTAGTGGTTCAGCTTCACATGAGGATGGAAGCACTCAGCCTCTCGCTAGAAAAATGAAAAGACTCAAGCTGGCAAAAGCACCGCAAAGAACTGTGCGTTCTTCGAAATCCCAAATCCACAAGGAGAGTCCAATTGTGTCGGTTGCGATGCCTGACCTTCCCAACACTGGACGTGAAGAGCATGCGCCTTCCACCATTTGCACGCCCCCTGCAAGTGCTGGAAGGAGCACCCACAGTCCAGTTCCTGATAGTCAGATTGAAGATGTCAGTGTTGAAGTACACCAGGATGAGGAGGATATGGGTGTTGCTGGCGCTGGGGAGGAAATTGACAAGGAGGATTCTGATGGTGAGGTGGTTTGTTTAAGTCAGGCACCCGGGGAGACACCTGTTGTCCGTGGGAGGAATAGGGCCGTTGACATGCCTGGTGAAAATACCAAAAAAATCAGCTCTTCGGTGTGGAAGTATTTCAACAGAAATGCGGACAACATTTGTCAAGCCGTGTGTTGCCTTTGTCAAGCTGTAATAAGTAGGGGTAAGGACGTTAACCACCTCGGAAGATCCTCCCTTATACGTCACCTGCAGCGCTTTCATAATAAGTCAGTGACAAGTTCAAAAACTTTGGGCGACAGCGGAAGCAGTCCACTGACCAGTAAATCCCTTCCTCTTGTAACCAAGCTCACGCAAACCACCCCACCAACTCCCTCAGTGTCAATTTCCTCCTTCCCCAGGAATGCCAATAGTCCTGCAGGCCATGTCACTGGCAATTCTGACGAGTCCTCTCCTGCCTGGGATTCCTCCGATGCATCCTTGCGTGTAACGCCTACTGCTGCTGGCGCTGCTGTTGTTGCTGCTGGGAGTCGATGGTCATCCCAGAGGGGAAGTCGTAAGCCCACTTTTACTACTTCCACCAAGCAATTGACTGTCCAACAGTCCTTTGCGAGGAAGATGAAATATCACAGCAGTCATCCTGTTGCCAAGCGGATAACTGAGGCCTTGACAACTATGTTGGTGTTAGACGTGCGTCCGGTATCCGCCGTTAGTTCACAGGGAACTAGACAATTTCTTGAGGTAGTGTGCCACCGTTACCAAATACCATCTAGGTTCCACTTCTCTAGGCAGGCGATACCGAGAATGTACACGGACGTCAGAAAAAGACTCACCAGTGTCCTAAAAAATGCAGTTGTACCCAATGTCCACTTAACCGCGGACATGTGGACAAGTGGAGCAGGGCAGGGTCAGGACTATATGACTGTGACAGCCCACTGGGTAGATGTATGGACTCCCGCCGCAAGAACAGCAGCGGCGGCACCAGTAGCAGCATCTCGCAAACGCCAACTCTTTCCTAGGCAGGCTACGCTTTGTATCACCGGTTTCCAGAATACGCACACAGCTGAAAACCTCTTACGGCAACTGAGGAAGATCATCGCGGAATGGCTTACCCCAATTGGACTCTCCTGTGGATTTGTGGCATCGGACAACGCCAGCAATATTGTGTGTGCATTAAATATGGGCAAATTCCAGCACGTCCCATGTTTTGCACATACCTTGAATTTGGTGGTGCAGAATTTTTTTAAAAACGACAGGGGCGTGCAAGAGATGCTGTCGGTGGCCAGAAGAATTGCGGGACACTTTCGGCGTACAGGCACCACGTACAGAAGACTGGAGCACCACCAAAAACGCCTGAACCTGCCCTGCCATCATCTGAAGCAAGAAGTGGTAACGAGGTGGAATTCAACCCTATATATGCTTCAGAGGTTGGAGGAGCAGCAAAAGGCCATTCAAGCCTATACAATTGAGCACGGTATAGGAGGTGGAATGTACCTGTCTCAAGCGCAGTGGAGAATGATTTCAACGTTGTGCAAGGTTCTGCAACCTTTTGAACTTGCCACACGTGAAGTCAGTTCAGACACTGTCAGCCTGAGTCAGGTCATTCCCCTCATCAGGCTTTTGCAGAAGAAGCTGGAGGCATTGAAGGAGGAGCTAAAAGGGAGCGATTCCGCTAGGCATGTGGGACTTGTGGATGGAGCCCTTAATTCGCTTAACAAGGATTCACGGGTGGTCAATCTGTTGAAATCAGAGCACTACATTTTGGCCACCGTGCTCGATCCTAGATTTAAAACCTACCTTGGATCTCTCTTTCCGGCAGACACAAGTCTGCTGGGGTTCAAAGACCTGCTGGTGACAAAATTGTCAAGTCAAGCGGAACGCGACCTGTCAACATCTCCTCCTTCACATTCTCCCGCAACTGGGGGTGCGAGGAAAAGGCTCAGAATTCCGAGCCCACCCGCTGGCGGTGATGCAGGGCAGTCTGGAGCGACTGCTGATGCTGACATCTGGTCCGGACTGAAGGACCTGACAACGATTACGGACATGTCGTCTACTGTCACTGCATATGATTCTGTCACCATTGAAAGAATGGTGGAGGATTATATGAGTGACCGCATCCAAGTAGGCACGTCAGACAGTCCGTACTTATACTGGCAGGAAAAAGAGGCAATTTGGAGGCCCTTGCACAAACTGGCTTTATTCTACCTAAGTTGCCCTCCCACAAGTGTGTACTCCGAAAGAGTGTTTAGTGCCGCCGCTCACCTTGTCAGCAATCGGCGTACGAGGTTACTTCCAGAAAATGTGGAGAAGATGATGTTCATTAAAATGAATTATAATCAATTCCTCCGTGGAGACATTGACCAGCAGCAATTGCCTCCACAAAGTACACAGGGAGCTGAGATGGTGGATTCCAGTGGGGACGAATTGATAATCTGTGAGGAGCAGGATGTACACGGTGATATATCGGAGGATGATGATGAGGTGGACATCTTGCCTCTGTAGAGCCAGTTTGTGCAAGGAGAGATTAATTGCTTCTTTTTCGGTGGGGGTCCAAACCAACCCGTCATTTCAGTCACAGTCGTGTGGCAGACCCTGTCACTAAAATGATGGGTTGGTTAAAGTGTGCATGTCCTGTTTATACAACATAAGGGTGGGTGGGAGGGCCCAAGGACAATTCCATCTTGCACCTCTTTTTTCTTTCATTTTTATTTGCGTCATGTGCTGTTTGGGGAGTGTTTTTTGAAAGGGCCATCCTGCGTGACACTGCAGTGCCACTCCTAGATGGGCCAGGTGTTTGTGTCGGCCACTAGGGTCGCTTAGCTTACTCACACAGCTACCTCATTGTGCCTCTTTTTTTCTTCTTTGCGTCATGTGCTGTTTGGGGAGTGTTTTTTGGAAGGGCCATCCTGCGTGACACTGCAGTGCCACTCCTAGATGGGCCAGGTGTTTGTGTCGGCCACTAGGGTCGCTTAGCTTACTCACACAGCTACCTCATTGCGCCTCTTTTTTTCTTCTTTGCGTCATGTGCTGTTTGGGGAGTGTTTTTTGGAAGGGCCATCCTGCGTGACACTGCAGTGCCACTCCTAGATGGGCCAGGTGTTTGTGTCGGCCACTAGGGTCGCTTAGCTTACTCACACAGCTACCTCATTGCGCCTCTTTTTTTCTTTGCGTCATGTGCTGTTTGGGGAGTGTTTTTTGGAAGGGCCATCCTGCGTGACACTGCAGTGCCACTCCTAGATGGGCCAGGTGTTTGTGTCGGCCACTAGGGTCGCTTATCTTACTCACACAGCTACCTCATTGCGCCTCTTTTTTTCTTTGCGTCATGTGCTGTTTGGGGAGTGTTTTTTGGAAGGGCCATCCTGCGTGACACTGCAGTGCCACTCCTAGATGGGCCAGGTGTTTGTGTCGGCCACTAGGGTCGCTTATCTTACTCACACAGCTACCTCATTGCGCCTCTTTTTTTCTTTGCGTCATGTGCTGTTTGGGGAGTGTCTTTTGGAAGGGCCATCCTGCGTGACACTGCAGTGCCACTCCTAGATGGGCCAGGTGTTTGTGTCGGCCACTAGGGTCACTTATCTTACTCACACAGCTACCTCATTGCGCCTCTTTTTTTCTTTGCGTCATGTGCTGTTTGGGGAGTGTTTTTTGGAAGGGCCATCCTGCGTGACACTGCAGTGCCACTCCTAGATGGGCCAGGTGTTTGTGTCGGCCACTAGGGTCGCTTATCTTACTCACACAGCTACCTCATTGCGCCTCTTTTTTTCTTTGCGTCATGTGCTGTTTGGGGAGTGTTTTTTGGAAGGGCCATCCTGCGTGACACTGCAGTGCCACTCCTAGATGGGCCAGGTGTTTGTGTCGGCCACTAGGGTCGCTTATCTTACTCACACAGCTACCTCATTGCGCCTCTTTTTTTCTTTGCGTCATGTGCTGTTTGGGGAGTGTTTTTTGGAAGGGCCATCCTGCGTGACACTGCAGTGCCACTCCTAGATGGGCCAGGTGTTTGTGTCGGCCACTAGGGTCGCTTAGCTTAGTCATCCAGCGACCTCGGTGCAAATTTTAGGACTAAAAATAATATTGTGAGGTGTGAGGTATTCAGAATAGACTGAAAATGAGTGGAAATTATGGTTTTTGAGGTTCATAATACTTTGGGATCAAAATGACCCCCAAATTCTATGATTTAAGCTGTTTTTTAGTGTTTTTTGAAAAAAACACCCGAATCCAAAACACACCCGAATCCGACAAAAAAAATTCGGTGAGGTTTTGCCAAAACGCGGTCGAACCCAAAACACGGCCGCGGAACCGAACCCAAAACCAAAACACAAAACCCGAAAAATTTCAAGTGCACATCTCTAGAAATAATTAGCTCCACCTGTGGACCTTTTAAAATGTGTCAGTGAGTAATTAATACACCTGTGCACCTGCTGGGTTACCTGCAAAACATGCACTGTGTGGGCTCCCGAGGACCGAGTTTGAGAACCTCTGCATTAGGTAGACAGACAGACAGACAGAATAGAATCAGTGGTTCTCAAACTCGGTCCTCAGGACCCCACACGGTTCACGTTTTCCATGTCACCCAGCAGCTGCACTGTGTATCACCAACTGTCACATTTTAAAAATCTACAGGTGATCTGCAAAACGTGAACCGTGTGGGGTCCTGAGGACCGAGTTTGAGAACCTGTGGAATAGATGATACTTACCATCTCTCCGCTGGCTCAGGCAGTCAGGCTCCTAGGTGCTGGCAGCTCCAGGGGCAGGGGAGAAGGGGGGAGGAGGGAGCCACAGCAGCGCAGTGTAATTGGTGGTGGCGCCGCTGCAGCTGTCACTCTCCTTCCGCATTGGCTAGCCACCGCCGCTATGAATGCTGGGATGAGTGAAGCGCATCCCAGCATTCACAGCAGCGCCGGCCAGCCAATGCGGAAGAAGAGGGACTGCTGCAGCGGCGCCACCACCAATTACACTGTGCTGCTGCAGCTCCCTCCTCCTCCTTCTCAATTTGACTCATTACAAGCCGCTGACTTTAGAGAATGGGGGCCGTTGTGCCCTCAGTGCGACTGCGCTGTGTGCCAGGCACACCTGGCACACATGTAGTTACGGCACTGTACATGACATACAGTATCTCTTACATCCATGTGTGTGTGTGCATGTAAGAGATTTGTCTGTGGCAGGGAAGGAATAAAGAAAGAGATGCATTTACTGTAGCACCATAGAATAAAGCGTTGGATAAGTGAAATTCACCTAAAATCACTGTGAAAAACAAGTGATTGCCAGATGAGTGAAATGAGCAGAGATCAGATTATTCACAAAATCAATAATTCACAAAATCATTTCAATTCCAATCATGTTCATCATATATTCTAACCATAATAACAAACTGGATATTTGGTTTTCATTCAAAGTATTCTCTGTATTGCTTATTTGATTACAGGGTACATAGAGCAATATGATATAATCCATAGCAACTAATTATATCAGCTTTTCAGTTTGGTCAGATTAATTAGACAGTAACTATATTTAGTTGTTATGGGCAACATCCCATCATCTTTTATTATATAAGCTTTTATTTGAAATAATGTATTTCTATGTGTTATACTATGGCACATCAAACACACTGCATTGTGCAATCATTGGAATGTATACTGACCATGAAATGCTTCTCCCTCTGCTCTGTAGAGCAGAGAATACAGTGTACTGGGAAATGACATAGCGGAATCAGCATGTTTATCATGCTGTTGCCTAAATCCAGCAGAAAAGATGCCTGGGTTGTGTCTTGTGCCAATCAAGCATGGTGAGTTTCCAGGTCGGTGATTCAGTGATGCCAGGAATAACAGAGTCATTCAGAAAGAACACCGTTGGCTACAGTACAGCTTGCCTACTCTAATATGCCAGTCTGGCAGACACATCTTACCATCCCACTGTTACTGTGCCACCCTGCATGATCATTTATTGCTGCATAGGAATTCTAGCATACTGGTGAGCTGGAGCAGAGCCCGGGGCACAGAGCTTAATGCACAATGCTATATTACAGAAAACAAGACACTGGACTTTGCTCGTTCTTTGTTTCCTTCAATCCATACACATATTATAGCAGGGCAAACACGAGTCCTGTAATCATTGTTAGTATATTTACCTCTGAAAGTTTAGTAAAATGTAGTTTTATTTTTGAACTGCTTTAGAGAAAAGTACAAAAATTAAGCCAGTTAGACTAAATAACAAAGACTTAGGGGTATATTTACTAAAGTGCAGGTTTTTAGGAGTGAAGATGTTGCCCTATAGCAACCAATCAGATTGTAGGTATTATCTTCTAGAAGGTGCTAGATAAATTATAAGTAAAATCTGACTGGTTGCTATGGGCAACATCTTCACTTCTAAAACCCGCACTTTAGTAAATACACCCCTTAGTATTGCTGTAATCTGCAGAAAAAAACTACAATTAAATTCATGTTTTAGGAAATGCATATTGTTTAAATCATACAGTACTTTCCTACTCTCTCCGAATGTCTGGGAGATTTAGAGGTTTCGGAGAGCCCTCAATAGAGTTGGTGCCCCATTATGGGGAGCATAATGCTAAATGTGTCCAGCTGGTGATGTTGGGGTCAATATTAGAATGATGTGAAGCACCTGACTCGCCCCCATAGACAGCCAGCTGTATCTTACCACTGGGCATCTCCTGGAGGTAAGTAATAAAATGTATGGTTTACATGAGGTTCCTTTAATTTAAAAATGCCGGTAAAAGGGAAGATGCTGCAGCGGATGTGGTATGGAAGGTAGCTAGTAACTAGGTCGACAGTGTCTAGGTCGACAGGGATGCTAGGTCAACAGGGTCTCTAGGTTGACATGTTCTAGGTCGACAGGTGAAAAGGTCAACATGAGTTTTTTGGGGGGTTTGTGTCGGTTTCTTCGTAGAGTGACCAGTAACCCCATTTAGTGTACCGTGTCCCCTCGCATGGCTCGCTTCGCTCGCCATGCTTCAGGCAAGGTGCCTCGCTGCGCTCAGCACAGGTTACCATTCTCAATTGTTGTCCACGTGGATAATTAAGTATGAAAAGATTAAAAAAAAGAAAAAAATTGTGACCTAGAAACCCTGTCGACCTAGTTACTGTCGACCAATAGTAGTCAACCTAGATAGTGTCAACCTAGTTACTGTCGACCTAGAGACCGGATCCTGCTGCGGCATGATCCAATATATGTGGCGTGATCTATGTTTAATTTCTAGTCTGAAAATTCCACACTTTCGAGTGTCTGGATTCTATGGGGTAGATGTACTAAGCAGGGAAAAGAGTGGAGAAGTAGCCAGTGAAGAAGTTGCCCATGGAAACCAATCAGCATTGAAGTAACATTTATAATTTTACATAGTATAAAATTATACAGAGCAGCTGATTGGTTGCCATGAGCAACTTCTCCACTGGCTCACTTCTCCACTATTTTCATATCTTAGTACATCTCCCCCTATGAGTCACAATTACAGTGTTTAGTTGATGACTGCATGTCCCATTTCAGCTCTTATCTGAATATATTTTCCACCAGTCCCAATTGACAATAATCTGATATTCATTGATATCTGTGGTTATTTTGGCAGTTAGGCCTAAAATAACATAAATGACCATTACAATTTGTAGTGTGTATAGACACTTTACATCTTAAGCCATGCCTATTTGTATACATGACTTTAATATAAACAAGATGATAATGTCGATATTATCTTAGACCGCAAAGCTATACCTCTAAATACACTATTACCGTGGAGCCGCTATGGCCGCTAGACTGAATGCACGTGCTTTGTACTTTGTACGCTCTTTGCGTACAGAGTCCTGCACGTGGTACGCACTTGGCGTACACACGCCGCGCTGAGTGTACGGAGTACGCTCAGCGTGCGCACACACAATGGATAACCTTTAAACCTTGTTAAATGATACAATGTAATGATATGCTTACACTTTAAACCTTAGCAGCAAAGTACTGCAACAATGTAATACCTTTAACCTTAAATAGCGCTGACGGTACAAAGTATCCGAAGTGCGTACACCTTATCAATACCAATATACCTTCTACAGATTAATACACCATAAAGCCCATGCAGGAAAGTGAAAACACAACACTGATTTGTAGTTGCAACCACAGGGTTCTAAGGCCTCAGTGGATTAATTCCAAAAGGTAAAACAATACAAATCATACACTACAAGCTAACAAGTAAAACTAAACATAATAATGGCTACAGAGAATGTACATACGTGAGAATGTTTCGCAAGCGCAACCCGGTTCCGGTCCTCCGCTCATCAGGTAGATAGCGTTCAGAGTCTTCTGACCGGCCAGGCAACAATGGTCTTTTTATACACTACATGCATACACAATACAATGGTCACTGTAATCTCATTGTCCATTGGACACAGGAATGTGTCTTTACATTACAGAAGAGGTCATAGGTGGATTTGAACAGGTGGGCGATGTCTTTCCCCAACTGCTCTCGTGGGTGGTATCCTCTGGATTCCCGCCGCATACATAAAATACAGTAAATACAGTTAAAGTTCATATTCTACTTTTGTACATAACTATACGCAGGAATAAGCGATCTTTCTCTAACCAACACCGGAATGTTACCCTCAAAATACCCTACAGCTGGATACTAGACATCACCTTCCAACCTTTATCTGACCCTTCCTATCATGCAAAGGCAAATCCCTCCGTCCAGGGACTGTTTAAACTAATAATACTCGCTGACATGGTCTAGGGGAACTATATCTACAATGTACACTATTTGGGTTAAATATGCAATGTTCTAATAACCCTCTATGCGTTCACAAACTCTACCGTAAATGCGCATATCATGCGCATGATCGCCAGAGCGATCCTACGCAAATTGCGGATATGTGCACGCACGGCGGGCTGAGTGCACGAGCAGCGGGCATGTGCATGGGGTTAGTACAAGGCATATGCATTATGATATTTTTTGGCTTTGACAGTCCACCCTTTGGCAGTCAACAATAACTGCCACTATCTAGACATTAAACAGAAAAATATGCAATATCTATAAATGATTGGGTGGTAGGAGGAGAGGAGTAGGCGGGAAATGAATGGCCTAGTGGGATAGTAAAAGCATGTATGTATGAAATCCATGTCTGAGGGGCATGTATCATCGTGCCGTACATGTTCTAGATAAGCTTCGAGGTATTGCGAAGTATACATTAAATCCTTCTTATCCCGTATTAAGGGTCTGTAAGTGGGCCAACAAACACTACCGAGCTCTTTTCGGCTTCTTGTTCCAACAAATGGGGTGCACATTTAGTTGATGATACATGGAGGGGGAATACATGTGAATGCCAATATGTGTGTGTGTATATATATATATATATATATATATCACCTGTCGACTATGTGTGTCACTACCTGAAGGTTTGTAGAGATGAAGATAAGACACGTATCACAAATACATTCACATAACATCCGTGTAATCGTTCTTGGGTGTTGGTTGAAGCCTTGTCCGGATGGGTGTATCCTTGCTGTGGGTGATAATCAAAAGTCTTTAAAAGTCTTTAGAGTGTCCATCAAAGTCTTTAGAATGTCCATCAAAGTCTTTAGAATGTCCCTCAGTCTTTAGAATGTCCATAAAAGTCTTTTCCGGATGGATTGTATCTTTGGTTTAGGTGTTCCTCAAAAGTCTTTCCTGGATGGATGTATTTTCGCTGAGGGAAAACAAAGGAGAAACGGGTGAAAGAAACGGACCGCGGAATCACATCTTATCACAACATTGTCTCGATTGATGGGTCATAAATTAAATCAGTTGTTGTAACAATGCCCCGTTCCTTAAACTCATCACTTTGGTACTGCGCTTGCGCCGTGTTAAAAATCGAACACATCTAAATATCAAACCAATCATTACGACGACTCCCAGGATACAAAGGAGAAACTTTCCTACACTCACGATAACATTTTGAGCCCATTCTCCTAAACCTGAGAACCAATTGCGTGGGTTCAACCATGAGACCCAGCCGGTCAGTTCATTACTCACAGCAGTAAGGGTAAGGTTGTGTCTCCTTCGGAACTCCCATTTCAACTGCAAGATATCATCCATCTTTTGATCTATGACCTCGGTTGGGTCATCAGTGCTGTTTGTTATGTACGTGCATCACTTCACACCATACTGAGTTGCTAAGGTGACACAATACCCGCCTGTCACCGCTGTGATATAATTGAGAACCATCCTGTGCTGGATCAGTTCCGTTTTGTAAGCTTGCAACTCCCTCCCAGTATACCTGAAGGTGTCATCATACATCTCGGTGATATTATCTATCAGGTTCGCTAGCGCATGAATATACCTATAATTTATAATTCCTCTGACGGTACGGGTGATATCTAACGCGAGTAGGAATTGAATCCCGGTGGATTCGTGGATCAAGTCAGAGGCTGCGTGCTCTGTCCTATCTATAAGGTGTCTCTTAACGATGTGTTCATAGTGAGTGTGAGTGTAAGGAGCTTGAGCATTGCGGTGAACGTCTTTCATCTTATTATGGGTTATGGTCATAACTTCTGGCAACACTCTTCCAATTTAACACAATCCCTCTGAGTTTGGGGCAAGCCACTTATACGCCTTCCTCCCGCATATGAAATATGCATCATCGGGGAGAACATATGGGACAGAATATGACATTACCATATTGCAAACCTTCCAGGTGAAAAATCCTATCCCTACCTCTTTCATCTGTTCAGTACACGTATCAGGTTGTATGATATGCGCACAGTATCCTGGTGATACTTCTCCAACCCGCATGGTCCTACTTCCTAAAGTATACCTGTACCGAAAATACCTTCCAACGTCGGCTATTTGGCGTATAAGTTCAGTGTCTACGGGCATTCTGTCAGCTCTGTGTGAAAATGCCATGGTTTGGTTATTCCATGTTACTTCCCAATTTCCCGGCTTTCGGGGATTGGAAATTTTGAAACATACTAAGGACCTATCCACATGATATTGGTGGAGCTTCAGACTAGGGGGCCTAGAAATATTAAATTTCTTGTCCACCGGTCTCCCACCCCGTAATTCAAGTACCTCATCTATTGCTAAAGGGTAAGGTACTAGTCCTGACTTGCTCTGACCTTGAGGTACTTGTGAGCACACCCAGCATTCTGTTTAGTTTAAAACCTTACCCACTAATGAGTGATAATCACTCAATGGATGACGGTCCATGTTAATATTAAGGCTGGACTGACATCTCTGGATGCACCCGTCCTCAACTATGTTTTCACAGTTTCTACAAATACAATTTTCCTCAGCCAATAACCCTTCACAGTGTCTCCTAGTTTCTTGACTACTAGATCGTTTTCTGATACTCGCCTTTGCTCGGTGAATGTGTTGCTCTTGGAATTCTACAAATCCGTCCTTGTCATCAGAACCCATTCCAGATCCTTTCTCGACCTCTCTGGTACTCTCACCGAAATAGACTGCTCTGGTCAACAACAGGGTCAACAGGAAAACCCAGAATGCAGTCTCTTGGGGTAAGTCCATCTTGCTAAGGGGAGAGAAAAAGGAGCAAGGAGGGGGGGGGGGGGGGGAGGAGGGTAATGGGAGATGGAGAAAATAATAAAAAGGAAAAAGAAATTTTTGTGCGACAACCGCCTCTGGTCTTGTAGTTCTCTGTGCTCAGGTGCCGTGACAACAGTCCTGCTTCTCAACCTTCCCGGAACAGACACTCCAGTGATACGATTTCCTCTACACTCTGTTCTTTGTCACGGGCTCTTTCTGGGTCAGCGACCTTCTTACAGTGGGACGAGTGGACCCAAGTCTCTCTCTCTGCAACCTTCAATGCTGTCGTGCTGGTTAGTAAGACTTGGTACAGTCCTTCCCACCGGTCAATAAGGCAACCTGAGCGTAGAAAATTTTGAATCATTACATAATCCCCAGGTTCAATGTCATGACAATTGCTGTTTGGTAGGTCAGGAATCACCAGCTTTAGATTGCTGTTTTGATTCCTCAACTGCTTGCTCATCTTAACCAAATATTTTACAGTCACCTCATTATTGCATTTCAAATCATCCTGGGGGTCAATCATTACATGGGGTTGTCGACCAAAAAGAATCTCAAAGGGTGATAGGTTAAGGGGGGACCTGGGAGTGGTTCTGATGCTGTACAATACAAGTGGCAAAGCTTCTGGCCACAACAATCCTGTTTTAGCCATCACTTTGCTCAACTTGTTCTTAATAGTGCTGTTTACTCTTTCCACTTTCGCACTCACCTGTGGGCGGTACGGAGTATGCAGCTTACTATTAATCCCCATCAGTTTGCACATTACCTGAAAGACTTCACCTGTAAAATGGGTACCCCTATCGCTTTCAATTATCCTAGGGATACCATATCTGCACACAAATTCCTGCACGATTTTCTTTGCAGTAAAGACAGCAGTATTTGTGGCAGCAGGGAACACTTCTACCCAATTTGAAAACACATCAATACAAACCAACACATACTTTAAATTTCTGCAGGGTGGCAACTGTATGAAATCAATTTGTATTACCTGAAAAGGGCCGTCTGTCGGTGGGATATGGGATGGTTCTGTTGGTATTGACTTTCCAATATTCTTCCTCAAGCAGATAAGACATGTCATTGCTCTCTTACCCGCATGAGAAGAGAATCCTGGCGCACACCAGTAGGCTCTCACCAGCTTACACATACCTTCTTTGCCCTGATGAGTCAGACCATGTGCCGCCTCAGCTAAGCTTGGAAGATATGTTCTGGGGGCTACTGGCTTACCCTGTCCAGAGTCCTGAGGACTCCTGGCCATATCCTTTTGACCTCCAGACTGCCTTTTCCTGTGGAGAACACAAATTTTGCATTTCACTTAATTTTTGTGTGTTGACGGTATTGAATACCATCAGTTGTGTGATGTCTGTCTGTATGGGGGTGCTGGCTGCTGATTTAGCAGCTTCGTCTGCCCGGCTGTTACCAAGTGACACTGGGTCTTGACTGTAAGTGTGGGCTTTGCACTTGATAACAGCCACTCTGTCAGGTTCCTGTATCGCTGTTAGAAGTCTTTTGATGTGGGTCGCATGCGCCACGGGTGTGCCAGCTGCCGTTATGAAATTTCTGATGCGCCATAGGGCCCCAAAATCATGCACTACTCCAAAGGCATACCTAGAATCTGTGTAGATATTGGCTGATTTACCCTTAGCCAATTCACACGCTCTGGTTAGGGCGACCAGCTCAGCAACTTGTGCTGAGTGCGGTGTGCCCAGGGGTTCAGCTTCTATAATACCTTTGTCATCTACGACTGCGTATCCAGTACACAAGTCTCCCGAGTCCGTCTGTCTGTGGCAACTACCGTCAGTGTAAAAAGTAAAATCTATGCCTTCCAGTGGGTTGTCACTGATGTCGGGTCTTGCAGTGAAAGTTTGGTTCAGATATTCCATACAATCATGTGTGTCAGTGTCTGTACTAAATCCTCCTTCACCATCACTCTCATCCTCCACCCTTTGTACCTGTCCAGGCACACCTGGTAAATAAGTTGCAGGATTTAGTGCGCTGCATCTCTTTACGGTGATGTTTACAGGGGCCATTAGTGCTAATTCCCACCTTGTAAACCGTGCTGATGAGACATGTCTGGTTTGGGCAGAATTCAGTAAGGCTGACACTGCATGAGGTGTATGAATGGTCAGGTTGTGTCCCAACACTACATCTTCACTTTTACTTACTAGCAAAGCTATCGCTGCAACACTTCACAAGCATGTGGGGAGAGACCGTGCTACGGTGTCCAACTGTGCACTGTAGTAAGCTGCCGGCCTGCTGGCATCACCATGTCTCTGTGTTAAAACACCTGCCGCACACCCAGCACTCTCTGTGCCGTACAATTCAAAGGGTTTCCCATAATCTGGCATACCTAATGCAGGTGCCTGTGATAGGCACTGTTTGAGTCTCTCAAATGCCAGTTCGGACTCATCTGTGTGCGAAATCCGATCTGGTTTGTTTGAAGAGACCATTTCCTGTAGAGGTAAAGCCAGTATGGAGAACCCTGGGATCCAGTTTCGGCAGTACCCGCACTTTCCTTGGAATGTCATGTCGCGAATCGCCTGTATTCTATCAGCGGTGAGGTGCCTCAGTCCTTGTGTTAAGCAATGTCCCAAATATTTCACCCTGGTCTGGCACAACTGTAACTTATCCTTTGAAACCTTGTGTCCCGTATTGGAAAGGTGAAACAGAAGCTGTTTCTTGTCTTTCGCGGACGATTCGAGTGAATCAGAACACAGCAGTAAGTCATCTACATACTGTATTAATACTGATCCGCTCTCAGGTTGAAAGGTTTGTAAACAGTCATGCAAAGCCTGGGAGAAAATACTTGGGCTGTCAATGAAACCTTGTGGTAGACAAGTGTACTGTACTCCTCTGTATGTAAATGCACACAAATATTGGCTGTCAGGGTGCAGGGGGACCGAAAAGAAGGCAGAACAGAGGTCAATGACAGTGAAAAACTTCGCAGTAGGGGGAATTTGCATGAGGATGACAGCTGGATTTGGCACTACGGGAAATTGGCTCTCAACTATCTTGTTTATCCCCCTTAGATCCTGCACTAGCCTGTAACCCCTCCCTCCACTCTTTTTTTACAGGGAAGATGGGACTATTGGCAGTGCTGGACGTCCTAACCAGAATGCCCTGTTGTAGCAAGCGCTCTATGACTGGGTAAACTCCTAATTCCACCTCTGGGATTTTTGGAGCTATCCTACCATCTTTTACTTGCACAACTACAGGAGCTACATTTGCCATCAATCCAGTGTCTTGTCCATCTTTGGTCCAGAGGGATTCCGGTATCTGGGAGATCATTTCCTCTACCTTGGATGGACACCTGTCTATAACAGCAGAGTGTGACATTAACCTTTGTGGAGTGTCTAACATATCCTGCACTTCCTGAACGTGATTCTCGGGTATATCTAAGAAGACACCCTCAGGAGTACAATATATGACACACCTCATCTTACACAATAAATCTCTCCCAAGTAGATTAGTCGGAGCCGATGCAGCTAGCAAAAAGGAGTGCTTGGTCTGCAAAGGCCCTATCATAATCTCCGCTGGTCTACTTAAAGGGTAGTGTTGCACTACTCCTGTTACCCCCATTGCTGAAATTGTTTTACCCGTTGTTTTCATACCTACCGTTGAATTTAACACTGACCTGGCTGCCCCTGTATCTACAAGGAAAGGTAGTGATCTACCAGCTACATCAACTGTAACCTACATCAACTGTAACCTCGGGTTCATTTCCAAGGCTAGCAATCAACTTCACTGGCTGCAAACTACAGGTGTGGCCTAACTCCTATTGTATGTTGTGACCCTCCTGCAGCGCGCTGGCAGCTACAATATGTGAGGGGGGTAGCTGAGAATTTCCAGAGGGCTGCCAATCCCTCCTAGGTGGGTACCTTCTTGTTTCCCCTGCATGTGGCTCGTAATTCCTCCTATGCGGTCCCTGATCTCAATTACGTGTGTTATGCTGTGAGTCATGTTCTGGTCTAGGGGGTCGATATACCTTATGTGGGTCTTTAAAATTACAGTTCCGTGCGTAATGTCCTTTCCTCTGACATTTAAAACATTTTACCACATACGACTTACCATCAGGGGTCTGGGGTTTTGGCTGATGTGGCTTTGTTGTCAGGGCTTTTATACTTACTGTCATCAGCTTATCCCCCTGTGACTCCCTGTGCCTAATGATGTTCCGATCATGCTCAATAGCGGACTCTCTTAATGCAGCCACCGAGATACCTCTCCAGTTAAGTTGAGTGGTTTGTACCCTTGTTCTCAACGTTTCCTTCAAGGCGTCCATTAATACGGACACCGCTACCTCTCTATGATGTATATTTTCCTTAATGTCCTCGACCCCAGTGTATCTAGCCATTTCCTGCAGTGCTCGATGGAAATATTCAGAGGCCATTTCACCTTCTTTTTGTCTAATGGAGAAGATTTTATTCCACTTGACAACAGTTGGGAAATATACTCCTAATTGCAGATTGATCTGTTTTACATTCTCCTGATTGTATTCATCAGTGAGAGGTACTTCTGCGTCTAATTTACAATCGGTAATGAATTTCACAGGGTCAATATTAGAGGGCAAACATGCCCGTAGCACTGTCCGCCAATCTTTGTTTGTGGGTTCGGTGGCGTTACCTAGTTCTCTAATAAACCTCTGACATGCGGCTAGATCCTTTCTGGGATCGGGAAATTCAGACATAATTGTCCTCAATTCTGTCCGGGACCAGGGACAATGCATAGCAATGTTCCTAACGGGAGTGATTCCCTGAGCGTCAGTCTTCCGATTGGGGACTGCGATCACCCTGACAGGATTTAGTTCAATTACATCGTTCTGGGTTTCTTCTACAATGTGAGGTGCAATTGTCTCTGCATAATGTACTGTACCGTACTTACCTGTGGACACGACCTCACCTGTCCCTCCGCTAGGGGCCTTTAATACTGCTCTTACTGGTTGGGCCGTGCCCACTTGTGTGTCTTGTATGGTGGCTGCTAGAGAGAGTGCCGATATCGTGCTGGGCTCATCTTCTTGGTCGCAGTCCTGAGGGAAGTTTAAGATGGGATACAACTTGCACGGGTTAGCATTAACACATTTATTAAGTTCACTCTTATTATATATTAGTATGCCATTGTCTGTAGCCACTTTCTCTCCTGTAATGTACCGTGGTGGTGGTGCAGTTGCTATCAGTTTCCTGCTAGGGTTGGAACCAGCTATTTGAGCTAATCCCCTTTGCATATCACCCTCTTGTTGCCATAAATGTAAACAATCTGTATGTCTAATCCTTTGTTTTCTGGATTTTATTAGACATATCCTTCTTAAATTTTGCAACACCTCAGGACTAAAACTGCCTACCTTAGGGAATGGTTCCCTATCTTCCGCAGTCATACGTTCCAATTCATTGCATAAAACCTCTGCGTGTGATCCATATTTCTCACACATTATGTACCTCGCCGACCCTTTGGGCCGCGGAATATCAACCTGAACCCTGGTTGATCGTCGCTTACTTGAGCAACTGGCCCCCATTCTTTTGCAGGTATTGCCTTCTCAGCTAATTCCTACAAAAAAACGAAATACTCAGTGGTAAGGCAACGGTGAGAGCGCTCTCACCCACTCACGCCCACGTTGGCCAATACACCTAAGCACTGTCCTCAGCACCGGTCGTACCCAACCTAGGGCCCTATGTAACCTCTATTTACTGAGAGTGTGTGGGAGTGACTTACCCTTCCCAGTAAATATTAGTCGTTGGAGATTTCCTGAGTGACCAGCGAAACTCCCTTAAAATAAAAAAACTGTTACACAAATCACGTTGCGTGTGCTACAATTAGCGTCTATGATCCCGCGATTTTACGCAAATGACGTAATGGGTATCAAGTTGAACTAAATATTGCACAAACTAACGCGCGGTACAATCGCACGGCGTATAAGTAACTGTTACTTATACGCTGTACGACCAATGGAATCGTTTTTCAGGCTACAAAACCTCAGCCGGAGCTTTTCAGAACAGGCCTATATGGGTACTATGCCAACCCCCGGGGCTGCGCTCTCTAAACAACTCACCGCTGACCTTTTAGGCCACGGTATTCAGAGCTTCGCTTGACTTTGTCAGCGGTTTTCTGACTTTGCTGACCTCTTGGTCTGCTGTTATACTAATTGCTCCTTTATACCTTAATCAATGTTAACGTGAGAAAGCCACTCCCACGCCACCAAGTGTCCACTCACCTGATGTGGTCTCCTACGGGATCCCGAATTCCCTGGGTCCACAAAACCTTTTTCTCTGACGTCCTAGTGGATGCTGGGAATCCGTCAGGACCATGGGGAATAGCGGCTCCGCAGGAGACAGGGCACAAAATGTAAAAGTTTGACCACTAGGTGGTGTGTACTGGCTCCTCCCCCTATGACCCTCCTCCAAGCCTCAGTTAGGTTTTTGTGCCCGTCCGAGCAGGGTGCAATCTAGGTGGCTCTCCTAAAGAGCTGCTTAGAAAAAGTTTGTTAGGTTTTTTATTTTCAGTGAGTCCTGCTGGCAACAGGCTCACTGCAACGAGGGACTTAGGGGAGAAGAAGTGAACTCACCTGCGTGCAGGATGGATTTGCTTCTTAGGCTACTGGACACTAGCTCCAGAGGGACGATCACAGGTACAGCCTGGATGGGTCACCGGAGCCGCGCCGCCGACCCCCTTGCAGATGCCGAATAGAGAAGAGGTCCAGAAACCGGCGGCAGAAGACGTCTCAGTCTTCATGAGGTAGCGCACAGCACTGCAGCTGTGCGCCATTGCTCTCCGCACACTTCACACCAGCGGTCACTGAGGGTGCAGGGCGCTGGGGGGGGCGCCCTGGGCAGCAATGTAATATACCTATTCTGGCTAAAATATATCACATATAGCCCCTGGGGCTATATGGATGTATTTAACCCCTGCCAGGTTCCAAAAAAACCGGGAGAAGAAGCCCGCCGAAAAGGGGGCGGGGCCTATTCTCCTCAGCACACAGCGCCATTTTCCTGCCCAGCTCCGCTGCGAGGAAGGCTCCCAGGACTCTCCCCTGCACTGCACTACAGAAACAGGGTAAAAACAGAGAGGGGGGGCACTTATTGGCGATATTTATAATATTTGAGCTGCTATAAAGGGAACACACTTATTAAGGTTGTCCCTATATATATTTATAGCGCTTGGGTGTGTACTGGCAAACTCTCCCTCTGTCTCCCCAAAGGGCTAGTGGGGTCCTGTCTTCTATCAGAGCATTCCCTGTGTGTCTGCTGTGTGTCGGTACGTGTGTGTCGACATATATGAGGACGATGTTGGCGTGGAGGCGGAGCAATTGCCTGTAATGGTGATGTCACCCCCTAGGGAGTCGACACCAGAATGGATGGCTTTGTTTATGGAATTACGGGATAGTGTCAGCACGCTACAAAAGTCGGTTGACGACATGAGACAGCCGGCAAACCAGTTAGTACCTGTCCAGGCGTCTCAGACACCGTCAGGGGCTGTAAAACGCCCTTTACCTCAGTCGGTCGACACAGACCCAGACACTGACACTGAATCCAGTGTCGACGGTGAAGAAACAAACGTATTTTCCAGTAGGGCCACACGTTATATGATCACGGCAATGAAGGAGGCTTTGCATATCTCTGATACTGCAAGTACCACAAAAAGGGGTATTATGTGGGGTGTGAAAAAACTACCGATAGTTTTTCCTGAATCAGAGGAACTGAATGAAGTGTGTGATGAAGCGTGGGTTACCCCAGATAGAAAACTGCTAATTTCAAAGAAGTTATTGGCATTATACCCTTTCCCGCCAGAGGTTAGGGCGCGCTGGGAAACACCTCCTAGGGTGGATAAGGCGCTCACACGCTTATCAAAGCAAGTGGCGTTACCGTCTCCTGATACGGCCGCCCTCAAGGATCCAGCTGATAGGAGGCTGGAGAATACATTAAAAAGTATATACACACATACGGGTGTTATACTGAGACCAGCAATCGCCTCAGCCTGGATGTGCAGTGCTGGCGTGGCTTGGTCGGAGTCACTGTCTGAAAATATTGATACCCTGGATAGGGACAGTATTTTACTGACTATAGAGCAGTTAAAGGATGCATTTCTTTATATGCGAGATGCACAGAGAGATATTTGCACTCTGGCATCAAGAGTAAGTGCGATGTCCATATCTGCCACAGTCCTTTCGTTCCTATAAGAACAAACGAGCAAAAGGACATTCATATTTGCCCCGAGGCAAAGGAAAGGGTAAGAGACTGCAACAAGCAGCTCCTTCCCAAGAGCAGAAGCCCTCCCCGGCTTCTACAAAGGCGTCAGCATGACGCTGGGACCTTACAAGCAGACTCAGGGGCGGTGGGGGGTCGCCTCAAACATTTCAGCGCACAGTGGGCTCACTCGCAGGTGGACCCCTGGATCCTGCAGGTAGTATCTCAGGGTTACAGGTTGGAATTCGAGAAGTCCCCTCCTCGCCGTTTCCTAAAGTCTGCTTTGCCAACGTCTCCCTCCGACAGGGCGACGGTATTGGAGGCCATTCACAAGCTGTATTCTCAGCAGGTGATAGTCAAGGTACCCCTCCTACAACAGGGACAGGGGTATTACTCCACGCTATTTGTGGTACCGAAGCCGGACGGCTCGGTAAGACCGATTCTAAATCTAAAATCTCTGAACCTGTACATACAAAAATTCAAGTTCAAGATGGAGTCACTCAGAGCAGTGATAGCGAATCTGGAAGAAGGGGATTTTATGGTCTCCTTGGACATCAAGGATGCTTACCTTCATGTTCCAATTTGTCCTTCACACCAAGGGTACCTCAGGTTCGTGGTCCAAAACTGTCATTATCAGTTTCAGACGCTGCCGTTTGGATTGTCCACGGCACCCCGGGTCTTTACCAAGGTAATGGCCGAAATGATGATCCTTCTTCGAAGAGAAGGCGTCTTAATTATCCCTTACTTGGACGATCTCCTGATAAGGGCAAGATCCAGAGAACAGCTGGAGGTCGGAGTAGCACTAACCCAAGTAGTGCTCCAACAACACGGGTGGATTCTGAATTTTCCAAAATCCCAACTGATCCCGACGACACGTCTGTTGTTCCTAGGGATGATTCTGGACACTGTTCAGAAAAAGGTATTTCTTCCGGAGGAGAAAGCCAGGGAGTTATCCGATCTAGTCAGGAACCTCCTAAAACCAGGAAAAGTATCTGTGCATCAATGCACAAGAGTCCTGGGAAAAATGGTAGCTTCTTACGAAGCGATTCCATTCGGCAGATTCCATGCACGAACTTTTCAGTGGGATCTGCTGGACAAATGGTCCGGATCGCATCTGCAGATGCATCAGCGGATAAAATTGTCCACAAGGACAAGAGTGTCTCTGCTATGGTGGTTGCAGAGTGCTCATCTGTTAGAGGGCCGCAGATTCGGCATACAGAACTGGGTCCTAGTGACCACGGATGCCAGCCTGAGAGGCTGGGGAGCGGTCACACAGGGAAGAAACTTCCAGGGCGTGTGGTCAAGCCTGGAGACGTCTCTTCACATAAATATACTGGAGCTAAGAGCAATCTACAATGCTCTAAGCCTGGCAAAACCTCTGCTTCAGGGTCAGCCGGTGTTGATTCAGTCGGACAACATCACGGCAGTCGCCCACGTAAACAGACAGGGCGGCACAAGAAGCAGGAGGGCAATGGCAGAAGCTGCAAGGATTCTCCGCTGGGCAGAAAATCATGTGTTAGCACTGTCAGCTGTGTTCATCCCGGGAGTGGACAACTGGGAAGCAGACTTCCTCAGCAGACACGATCTGCACCCGGGAGAGTGGGGACTTCATCCAGAAGTCTTCCACATGATTGTGGTCCATTGGGAAAGACCAATGGTGGACATGATGGCGTCCCGCCTCAACAAAAAACTGGACAGGTATTGCGCCAGGTCAAGAGACCCTCAGGCAATAGCTGTAGACGCTCTGGTAACACCATGGGTGTACCAGTCAGTGTATGTGTTTCCTCCTCTGCCTCTCATACCAAAAGTACTGAGAATTATACGGCAAAGGGGAGTAAGAACGATACTCGTGGCTCCGGATTGGCCAAGAAGAACTTGGTACCCGGAACTTCAGGAGATGCTCACGGAAGATCTGTGGCCTCTACCTCTAAGACGGGACCTGCTTCAGCAGGGACCGTGTCTATTCCAAGACTTACCACGGCTGCGTTTGACGGCATGGCGGTTGAACGCCGAATCCTAAGGGAAAAAGGCATTCCGGAAGAGGTCATCCCTACCCTGGTAAAAGCCAGGAAGGAGGTGACTGCACAACATTATCACCGCATTTGGAGAAAATATGTTGCGTGGTGTGAGGCCAGGATTGTCTATGGGCCTCAAATTAGGGTCCATTAAGGTTCAAATTTCGGCCCTGTCGATTTTCTTCCAGAAAGAATTGGCTTCAGTTCCTGAAGTCCAGACTTTTGTAAAAGGAGTACTACATATACAGCCCCCGGTTGTGCCCCCAGTGGCACCGTGGGATCTTAATGTAGTTTTGGATTTTCTCAAATCCCATTGGTTTGAGCCACTCAAATCGGTGGATTTTAAATATCTTACATGGAAAGTAACCATGCTACTGGCCCTGGCTTCAGCCAGGAGAGTGTCAGAATTGGCGGCTTTATCGTATAAAAGCCCATATCTGATTTTCCATTCGACAGGGCAGAACTGCGGACGCGTCCTCACTTTCTGCCTAAGGTGGTTTCAGCGTTTCACCTGAACCAGCCTATTGTGGTGCCTGCGGCTACTAGCGATTTGGAGGATTCCAAGTTGCTGGACGTTGTCAGAGCATTGAAAATATATATTTCAAGGACGGCTGGAGTCAGAAAATCTGACTCGCTGTTTATACTGTATGCACCCAACAAGCTGGGTGCTCCTGCTTCTAAGCAGACGATTGCTCGTTGGATTTGTAGCACAATTCAACTTGCACATTCTGTGGCAGGCCTGCCACAGCCTAAATCTGTCAAGGCCCATTCCACAAGGAAGGTGGGCTCATCTTGGGCGGCTGCCCGAGGGGTCTCGGCATTACAACTCTGCCGAGCAGCTACGTGGTCAGGGGAGAACACGTTTGTAAAATTCTACAAATTTGATACCCTGGCTAAGGAGGACCTGGAGTTCTCTCATTCGGTGCTGCAGAGTCATCCGCACTCTCCCGCCCGTTTGGGAGCTTTGGTATAATCCCCATGGTCCTGACGGAGTCCCAGCATCCACTAGGACGTCAGAGAAAATAAGATTTTACTTACCGATAAATCTATTTCTCGTAGTCCGTAGTGGATGCTGGGCGCCCATCCCAAGTGCGGATTGTCTGCAATACTTGTACATAGTTATTGTTACAAAAAAATCGGGTTGTTATTGTTGTGAGCCGTCTGTTCAGAGGCTCCTACGTTTGTCATACTGTTAACTGGGTTCAGATCACAAGTTGTACGGTGTGATTGGTGTGGCTGGTATGAGTCTTACCCGGGATTCAAAATCCTTCCTTATTGTGTACGCTCGTCCGGGCACAGTATCCTAACTGAGGCTTGGAGGAGGGTCATAGGGGGAGGAGCCAGTACACACCACCTAGTGGTCAAACTTTTAAATTTTGTGCCCTGTCTCCTGCGGAGCCGCTATTCCCCATGGTCCTGACGGAGTCCCAGCATCCACTACGGACTACGAGAAATAGATTTATCGGTAAGTAAAATCTTATTATTGTTTGCACACTCACGCTCGTTCACTCATATACACTTTGGTTTTTCTGTACAGAAAATTAACTTTCATTCAAATAAAACAGCCTAGTCCCAGAGGTGACACAGTAGGAAAAGGTTCTTTTAAACTAAATTTTGGAAACTGAACAAATTTGTGCTATTATCGCGTGGCTACCGTCTCGCCTAAACTGAAACAATGCTATTGTGGGATTTGTATTTAGTGGGCGTACCTGTACGCACGTTGCGTAAACACGCCACGTGTGTAGGCCTTTACGTTGTGTATGCAGTCCCGAACGCTGTCCGAGACACGTGTACAAAGGCCGTTCGTCCGCAGTACTACATATCCCACACTTCTATAAATGTAAGTGATATTTAACTATAATCGCTCACTTAACACTACACACAGTTTCCACTGTATCAACCTTTACAACTAGGCCAGGCTGTGTGTGCGTCTTACACTTACTCCCTTAAATATTAACTTTATATGTTAACTAAATAGCAACAAATTTTCCAGTACAGGTCAAAATAAATCTAGTAATCAGTGATTATGGCAATAGTGTGAGCAGATATGCAAAGTACAAAATACAGGTGTGTGCGTGTGATGTGTGCGCATTTGGCGCCAAACAGAAATTTCACAGATGTAAAAATAGCTTTGCGTTCTTACCTTACGGATCCCTCCAGCATCCCTTCAAACCATGCAGGGCAGACGCTTATCTAATCAGCACTTATTATATCCCCCGACCAAGAGAAGGTTTACAGGGGATACCTCTCCGCCCTTTGCTGATAGATAAAGTCTGCGAAAACTCTGCTAGGCTGCGGGTATAAGAAGGAACCGGACGAGCTCCCATTTGATAATGTCGATATTATCTTAGACCGCAAAGCTATACCTCTAAATACACTATTACCGTGGAGCCGCTATGGCCGCTAGACTGAATCCACGTGCTACGTAATTTGTACGCTATTTGCGTACAGAGTCCTGCACGTGGTACGCACTTGGCGTACACACGCCGCGCTGAGTGTACGGAGTACGCTCAGCATGCGCACACACAATGGATAACCTTTAAACCTTGTTAAATGATACAATGTAATGATATGCTTACACTTTAAACCTTAGCAGCAAAGTACTGCAACGATGTAATACCTTTAACCTTAAGTAGCGCTGACGGTACAAAGTATCCGCAGTGCGTACACCTTATCAATACCAATATACCTTATACAGATTAATACACCATAAAGCCCATGCAGGAAAGTGAAAACACAACACTGGTTTGTAGTTGCAACCACAGGGTTCTAAGGCCTCAGTGGATTAATTCCAAAAAGGTAAAACAATACAAATCATACACTACAGGCTAACAAGTAAAACTAAACAGAATAATGGCTATAGAGAATGTACATACGTGAGAATGTTTCGCAAGCGCAACCCGGTTCCGGTCCTCCGCTCATCAGGTAGATAGCGTTCAGAGTCTTCTGACCGGCCAGGCAACAATGGTCTTTTTATACACTACATGCATACACAATACAATGGTCACTGTAATCTCATTGTCCATTGGACACAGGAATGTGTCTTTACATTACAGAAGAGGTCATAGGTGGATTTGAATAGGTGGGCGATGTCTTTCCCCAACTGCTCTCGTGGGTGGTATCCTCTGGATTCCCGCTGCATACATAAAATACAGTAAATACAGTTAAAGTTCATATTCTACTTTTGTACATAACTATACGCAGGAATAAGGGATCTTTCTCTAACCAACACCGAAATGTTACCCTCAAAATACCCTACAGCTGGATACTAGACATCACCTTCCAACCTTTATCTGACCCTTCCTATCATGCAAAGACGAATCCCTCCGTCCAGGGACTGTTTAAACTAATAATATTCCCTGACATGGTCTAGGGGAACTATATCTACAATGTACACTATTTGGGTTAAATATGCAATGTTCTAATAACCCTCTATGCGTTCACAAACTCTACCGTAAATGCGCATATCATGCGCATGATCGCCGGAGCGATCCTACGCAAATTGCGGATATGTGCACGCACGGCGGACTGAGTGCACGAGCAGCGGGCATGTGCATGGGGTTAGTACAAGGCATATGCATTTTGATATTTTTCGACTTTGACAAAGAATATTTTCATAGGATTATAGTCATTTGGCCTACCAGCCTATGAAGAGGTGAGCAATATTGCAGCTACAATTCATATTCATAAAAGCATATAAGCAGGCAAATTGTGTGGACTAAATAAGCTTTTCACAAAAATGTAGCTATCCATTTAAAAAATAATCACTATGTATAAATAACACTTTTGGGTATTAAATAAAACTATAAACACCCAGCAAGCTATTGAAAATGCTGGTAGGGAATGTTACATCTTCATTCTGCTGTCATAGCAACCAATTTTTTTTAAAGCATTGTCCCATATCCTCCTCCTCCTTCTCAAGCATTCTACAGAGCATGCCAGGCGTCCTGTAATTTCCTTCACCCACATTTTATCCTTCACTTAATCCCTTCCAAGCACCGTAAATGATGCTGAAATGTTTTTATTAGATGCATTAGGAGTTCAATGGTAAGGGCTACAAGGGCATGTACATACAATTTTATACTAGTGCGACTGATTTTACTGAGACTGTTGCTGGTGTAAGTAGTGTACGCATATTATTTATGTGTACGCCATGTTTCTAGACCTCAGCTTTCAGTTGGCCCTGTTGGCTGTGTAGAGGCCTTCCATGAAACTGATGAGGATTGTTTTCCACCCAGTAATGAAAATTCTGCTTGTTAAAGCAGCCAGACAAATGAAAGTGAGCTTCGTCAGGAAATTGCAGCGATAACACCGGAAATGACCTACTGAGTGATGCGGAACTTCAGACATCGACTACCAATGTGTATCACAAATGAAGGCCACCATCTAGATATCATATTCAAACCCAATTGAAAATAAACTGTATTCCGTGTACTTTTAGATTATATACTAAAATTAGGAATTGCATTTACCAAGCCTTTTTTGTTAACTTTTAAAATCGGAGCGTTTTTTGTTACCTCACGCCGGTCGCCATTTTGTTAGCAGTAATACTATACTGTATGAGAAAATTCATATTTATTTATTTTTTGCACACCCCGCTGAGGGTGTGAAGAGGTAGAGAAAATCTGTTAAGGTAAAAATGTTGGGACTAGCTTCAGAACCCCTTGCCGACACCTTCCCCCCTCAACCCACCCCCGCAATGACTATTTAGAAATTTGAAAGTTTTCAATTATCTTACATGATAGATAATTAACAAACTACTGCTGCGAGTACAGCAAATAGGTATTTCTAATTGGATTGGCAAATTCCCGGGTGTGCATTCATACGAAGTCTGCCAGTTCCATGAAACATTTGCAGACACACACCTAATTAGATTGAGCCCTTAGAGTCAGATGATGAGTAAAATGCAAGTCGGTCATAATTGTTCCAGCATAGAATAAATGCATATACTTGCCAACCCCCTAACACTTCACCTAGGGCCTAATTCAGACCTGATCAAAGATGTGCGAGAAAACACACATCTACCATCAAAATATTTGACATGCGGGGGGTCCTGTTCCCCCTCCCCCTCAGACATCTAAAGCATCGCACGGTGGCGATGCATTCACACCTGACAAGTAGCTCTGTGCCTAGGCAGACGGCTACCCGCCATGTTTTTGGACGCAGCAGCTGCGTGTGACATCATGCAGCCGCCGCGACATGCCCCAGCAATGGTCTGGACACACCTCCATTTTTACGGACCCTCCCCCCAGCACGGCAGCAATGCCGTCCAAACACCGTCGACCGCCTCTGCCTGTCAATCAGGCAGATGCAATCGCACAAGTGAGATGGCATCACATCTCACTGTCTGCACACACAATGCGGCTTCTGCACGTGTGCACAATGCACTGGCCTTCAGCCTGCGAACGCTACGGCAGCAGCAGGTCTGAATTAGGCCCCTAGCTTGATAGTCATCATCACCATCAGAGAGTACACCTGGCTGTACTTGGTGCAAATTTCATGACCGGGACTTTGCCTACAAGAAAAAGCCCCATTACAACCCTGTTATGTTTCCTGAGGTGCAAGTACAGATATGATTAAAATGAACATGAATCTGTGTTACCCGTAATTTGCGCATGTTTGATTCTGCAGCAAGCGCAGTGCTAAACCACACAATACAGATGTAGCCACGCTCATTGTGTTTACATTTAGGCATGACTGCGCCTTGTTTGCCGTGACCGTGTACACGTCTAGGCAAAAGATGAGGCTAGGCGCCGGTGCGCTGGAAGAGCATGTCCTGGTAAAATGTAGCCACGCTACATCTGTATATGCTCCATAAGTGGGAGCACATTCAACTCCGCATCAGGCCATAAATGTACAAAATCTTCTGCTTTGTATGCTCCCATATTATAGCTTTATGAATTTCATGGTTACGAATATGTGCTATAAGTTCCTACACATTACCAGTAGGCCAAGAATTGGGTGAACATACAAATGTAAGACAAGATTGCTTTTCAGAAATCACTGTACGATATATATTTTGGGCCATCTTAAAGCAGTGCTTTCCTTTTGGGACTAGGAACTTTCTATACAGATCCATTGATTCAAAGCATATGCAAATGTATCTGAAGCTGCACATTTGTACGAACATACAGTGCAGTTCTTCTGCAGCCACTGAAAGAGAGACTGAAAACAACAAATAAAGGCGCTGATACAGGTAGTGGTATTAATAAAAAAAAAAAAACATATGTCCATTTTTGATGATGTTGGTGCAGGATATTGTGGTCTTATTTTCTTTATCAAGTTGTGATTCCGCTCAGTCATTGATCATGCCAATTATGAAATAAAAAAATATAAAAACACAATGGGCCAAATGTAATAACAGGTTTTTTTTAAAGTGGCAATCATTTACACTGCAAAACCAGGTTGATCTTGCTGTGTAAATAATTGCCACTTTAAAAAAAACACCTTCAAAACCTTACCAAATCTCTCACTTTTTGAAACTCTAACTCTATTACATTTGGCTCAATATGTAGTATTGTTTTGAACATCAATCAATGTTAGTTCAAAGAAAAGTCACAAAAGATAATTCAGTGTGAATCTAAAGTCTTCTCGGATGAGATGAAATAGCGAACCCAACACACAATTAGACACCTGGGGGTAAATTTACTAAGATGGGAGATCTATTTCAGATGGGATGTTGCCCATAGCAACCAATCAGATACCAGGTATTATATTCTAGAAGGTGCTAGATAAATGAGAAGTAGGATCTGATTGGTTGCTATGGGCAACATCCCATCTGAAATAGAACTCCCATCTTAGTAAATTTACCCCCTGGTAGGAAGTGTATAAAGGTATTTTTATCTACCACCACCCTCCACCTGAAGAGATTCGGAAATAACTTACCCCAACTCACTATAAGGATAGAAGGGGTTGATGTATAAAGGTTTCTTGATTTATGATGTCACTGATAAGTATATATACTGTATACCATACTCGCGATTATGGTTGTGTAAATATTGTTATCTGGGTTTCTTTAAGTTCCACTAGGGTGAGGCAGTTCTTTCCAATATTATATTATATTATTTTATATACAATTCTCCATAGTTGGGGTAAAAATATCCATATACAAAATGGTAAAATATATGCAAAAGACTATATAAAGGCAAGAAAACACCCACTGTCGAAAAATGGAACCAGGTCCATAAAGATAAGTAGATGGCAGATTACCTCAGATAATTCATTAAAAGTAAACAATATCACAGTGCTTCAGATCTGCTGTCTACTATATCATGGGAGCCTTTATCAAGACATGTAAGCACTGTGAGTCTGCATGATATATAACTACAGAGTGACCAACCATAGAGTGGCAGGAAATGACATCATAACTGTGATCTAACATAATTACATATGCACAAATCAGATTACATGCAATGATGCAACAGTGTCCAAACAATCTTTACATAATGTATGTACATAACAAGTGATCATAACTGAGAGGTCTATTTACTAAGCCTTCGACGGAGGTAAAATGTACGGAGATAAAGTCTCAGCCAATCAGCTCCTAACTGCCATTTTTCAAACACAGCCTGTGACATGGCAGTTAGGAGCTGATTGGCTGGGACTTTATCTCCATCCACTTTATCTCCATCCAATGCTTAGTAAATAGACCCCTGAATGTGTAAGGAACCAGAGTCTTGCCAGGATCCGTCTGTTCATTAATCGTATGGTATACTTATTTGATCATGAAACATAAATATGATGCAAAGTGCATAATTGATTGGGCATTCCAGCAATCAAAATAAAAATGACTGCACATTGCTTCTAGTCTTCCTGATCGTGGTGTAAGTGGTAAATCATTGCGATCAAGGAAGTGTAATGAAACACTAGTGCCCAGAAGTTCTGCCTTGTGGGTCATCGGCTTTCCTTTCACATCCCCATCACATAACTGGAAGTGTCAAATGCGTGTCACTTGGGGTTCATGTTGGTTTTGGGTTTTATTGGTGGGAGCAGCTGTAGTGTTAACCGCATGTGATAGAAGTGTCTGCAGTTAACCCCAAAAGGGATGGTATATAGCCAAAAGGCATATAAGGAGAAATACAATACGGTTTACACATGAAGAATTAAGGATTATCCTTATTACTGCTAGTTAAAATGTTTTGGAAAATACATTAAACAGCTGAATTGTACTGCTTTCACATCATAAATCCAGGTCAGACGCAAGTCCAAGCAGCCTCAGATCCTTTCACATTGCAGTTTTAACTCGGGTTATTCCCATGACTTTCACACTAAACCCGGGTCTCCCATGTTAAACACTGTGATGTGATTTAAAATGGACTTTTCTGGCTCACATTGATGAGGTTTCAAAGGAAATAAAAGGAGGGTCTGGAGCCTGCTCTGAGAAGACACATAAACAGCCAATCAGCACCTTTTTTCTGTGACCCGGTTTGAATATCCCAGGTCAGAGGCTTTCACACTGCACAGCGACCTGGGTCCAACCCGTGTTTAACCCCAGTTGAAATGCATGGTTGCTCGTCCTGGGTTATTAACTTTGGTGCTTTCACACTGCACCTCAACCGGGGTCAACCCAGCAACAACCCGGTAATAACCTGGGTTATTTTGGCGATGTGAAAGGGTTATTACAGTACTAAACAGAATAGTTACATTTTCATGATAACATAGGTATCTATATTACTTATATGGGTGAGCCACAGTCGCTCCGCCCTTAAAAGGGGGAACATGCAAGTCATCTTGGACTGGATACCTTGCATGTCACCCCGAATGGTACCTATGATGTATCACTTACATAAAAGCAGTAAATTATTACAACATAAGTATAACTGATTTAATATATAACATTCTTTTCTTAGTGGTGAATAGAGATCATACAATCTTAATAGTCTTGAGTCCCATTCAAAGGTAAGTATTCTGTAAGTACTCCGGTGCATAAAAGTTAGTTAATAAAATACCAAGATCTAAAATAAGTTAAAAGAGAACATGGGTCAAGAGTAAGGCAGCTCAACAACCTGAATGAAAAAGACAGGAGAATGTACTATGTCATATTAAGAACCATTTAAATTCGAAATCTTTGTTGAGACCATATGGAGTGAGAGTTCCATACGAATAAATGCACTTTATTTCAGTTTGTATCGTTACATGTTTTGTTCCCTTTAATGATATGAATTCCCCCCAAAAAACTCAATGTGTGCAGTTTGTGCACTAGAGCAATTGTGGTATTCCTTAAAACGGCAGGAAAGGGCATGCGTCTCTAAGCCCTTCTTTCTATTTCTAAGATGTTCCCCTAAATGGGTTTTAAGGGGACCTGATCCTGATATAAAACTTCCTGATATAAAACTTTTCACAGGTACGTTGAATTGCATACAGTATATTATGTTTTTTGGAATGACATGTAATAAAATCTTTGTGTACCGCCACAGTATGTTATTATTATTTTTTCTTCTCAAAAGTGCTGCGTACAAACGCACAGCATCAGTTGTGCAGCATAGCCTGAGCCATTGTAACTGCGTACAGGATTGCAGTTGTTAGCTATGACACTCCCCAAATGACTATGACATGACTGCGTTTGAGTGGCCAATCCCCAGTTACCTCCCACTAATGGTCGCTTACTGTCAATCACTATGGAATAAATCCTCACTGGGACTGCCGTTGCCAGACCATTGCAGCACTTGCACAGTGCAGCATAGATATATATCAACTGCATAGTAAATCGACATTGTGTCCATCTTGGAATCAGGCCCTGAGTCCTCCCTCACTGGGACCTGTAGAGTGATATAACAGAAGGGAATGGGGGTGCAAGGTTGTGTTACAGGTAAGAGATATGCTATATCAGGGTCAGGCAAGCTTTGGTACTCCAGTTGCTGTGGAACTATGCATCACAGTGCCACAGGCTGCCTACTCATGTGCTAAGTTAGGGTAGTACAGATTCCTTTTAGTATCCACATTTACCATTTAATTTTAAGTTTACTGAAAACCATGTAACCATGTGGAGGCATACCTCTTAATACTGCGGGGAAAAGATTGATTGCAAAAAATGGCAGTCCACAATATCCATTCAGCCATGACCACAATTTACCAAGGCCACTTCCCCCTCTCAGTTGCTGAAAATCAGGCCTGCATTGTGAAAAATAAGACTACTGGGGGACAGGACCAGTGATAGAGTGTTTGTTGCCCTCTTGCAAATGATAAATTTGTTTCCTCTCTCCCATACTTAATATAGGAACAGTGGCCCTCATTCCGAGTCGTTCGCTCTGTAATTTTCTTCGCATCGCAGTGAAATTCCGCTTAGTACGCATGCGCAATATTCGCACTGCGACTGCGCCAAGTAATTTTACACTGAAGATAGTATTTTTACTCACGGCTTTTTCTTCGCTCTGGCGAACGTAGTGTGATTGACAGGAAATGGGTGTTACTGGGCGGAAACACAGCGTTTTCGGGGCGTGTGGATAAAAACGCTACCGTTTCCGGAAAAAACGCAGGAGTGGCCGGAGAAACGGGGGAGTGTCTGGGCGAACGCTGGGTGTGTTTATGACGTCAAACCAGGAACGACAAGCACTGAACTGAACGCAGATGCCGAGTAAGTCTGAACCTACTCTGAAACTGCTAAGTAGTTTGTAATCGCAATATTGCGAATACATCGGTCGCAATTTTAAGAAGCTAAGATACACTCCCAGTAGGCGTAGGCTTAGCGTGAGCAACTCTGCTAAATTTGCCTTGCGAGCGATCAACTCGGAATGAGGGCCCGTGTGCACCGAAGGCATGAGCCACAAAAAAAGGGTGTGGTCTCACAAGGAAGAATCGTGGCCACACAATAGTACCACCAATTTAAATGAAGCACAATCTTTTTCACATTACACCGCACATAGCCCCCTGATTCATATCAAACCACATAGTAGTGTCCCTTATTCACATTACACCACACAGTAGTACCCCATATACACATTACACCCACACAGTAGTACCACATATACATATAATGTCCACAGTAGTAATGCCCTTTACACATAATGCCTACAGTAGTAGTCTCGCTTGTGCACATAATGCGCACATTAGTAATGCCCCTTATACACATAATACCCACATCAGTAGTGCCTTTTGCAAACAATGCCCACAATAGTAGAGCTGCTTATACACATAATGCCCACAGTAGTAGTGCCCTTTATACACATAATGCTGACAGTAGTAATGACCTTTACACAATGCCCACAGTAGTAGTGCTCCTTATATACACAATTCCCACAGTAGTACCCCTTACACATAATGCCCATAGTAGTGCCCCTTATACACATAATGTCCACAGCAGTAGTGTCCCTTACACATAATGTTCACAGTAGTAGTGCCCCTTATACAGTCAATGTTGGGGAGATGGAAGGAGCAGTGCTGAAGACTGAAATGTCTTCAGTGATGCTGACTAGCCTGCCGCTGCTGCCTGTCTGTCATACAAATTGGTAGGTGCAGTGGGGAGGAGCAAAAGGAGAGGAGGGAGGAAGGGACATGACACAGGAGATCACCTCAGTGGTGCTGGTGGGCTGGAGACAAAAGAGCCACGATTCATGCTGCTGGTGTTGCTGCCTGTCATACAGATTCACAGGCGCAGCAGCAGACGGCAGCAACACTGGAAACAGGGTAGCAGAGCAGGGAGAGCGCCTCTCCAGCCCAGCGCCTCCCTGCTTTGCATACTTTACTGACCATGGTCCACAGGCCCTGATTGGTTGTAAGTGTAGGTTGAAGAAAGTAGACACTGAAAATAGCAATATGCGTGACAACTTTAATATTTAATACAGTACTATGCATGATTCAGTGTGCTGCATTTTTGATATTAATACTAGTAAATGCATTCTAATATAATTGTTTATGACAATAAAATGTAGAAAATGCATTGATATACAGAATGTCATCTTAAGGAATAAAACCACATATAACTGTACATTCATGTTATATTAATTGTGTATCTGGTCTACAACGACAAACAGTACTATATATGTATATATATATATATATATATTAATAGTGGTTTATATAGTACCTACATATATCATAGTCCTTTACAGTGAATGTTTTGTCCTTGATATCAGTCCAGGTATTAATGGAGGTTACAATCTATAGTCCTTACCACGTACACATATGTTAGAACTAATTAACAGTATGTGAGAATTAATGAACATATCAGTCAGTATGCATTTGAAGTGTTGGATGAAAAAGAAGCACCCTAAGAAATCCCATGCAAGCAAAGGGAGAACATACAAACTTTACCTACATATAGTCATGGGCTGAACTATTACTCAGAACAGTGTAATTGCCTCATGCCTGCATTCTGCATATTGTTTCATCCAATGACTGCAGAATGTAGGCAAAATGTGTACTTTAACACAATTTTTAATATCTTATTCAATGCAAACTGACAATCACCACATTCTATTAATACAAATGCTGTATGATATGCTAACAGGCCAACTGGATCATTTATTTATAGTTGTAATGGAATACAATCAGAATAATTGCTTAGCTACTGTATGTTAAGATATTTGTAGTTGAAACTGTTGTCCTCCACAAATGGCATCTGCAGCAAGTGGATGAAATGTGATTATATACTGTACTTCCGCTTTCCATGTTTAAGGTACATTTATGTATATGAATAACACCAGCATGAATGAAGTCAGGAATGGTGAAACAGAACTTTTCTCAGAGCTAGTATTATTAGGTGCATAGCCCGGACATCGGAATCATCAGATGAAGACAGAGGTGTGGTGCAACCCTGGTGTTGTGAAGTAGCCGATAGCTGACTGGTCACGGCCTGATTCACAACACCAGCTGCTGCACGGTACCATATTTGCAGGGAAAGCTGGTCTCAGGCTTGTGCTCCATAAGAGTAAATAGTATCCAGGTCATACAAACTTCATCTGCATAAAAACCAGAAAGAAAAAAGCATGTTACAAAATGTATCTTATTGGTCTCACACATAATTTCATGCAAATCACTTTAAAAGATCTGGCTAGAAGACTGGGAAATCATCAGGAGCAAATGCTTGTGTATCGTCAATTCTATAATTCCATCCCTGGATATTGGATAATATTTTGCTGAAGGGTCTTATGGAGCCTATTTAGTAAATCTTAATGAAATGAAGGAGGCCTGGGTTATTTTCACATTACCCATCTTACCAGGATGTGAATAATACCTATTATTTTTCCAAGCAGAGACCTGACATTCCAGTGTCTTGCCAGGCAGCAACAGTGCTTAATATACTAGCAGGAAGTCAAAACTGCAAGAACAGGTAGGAGAAATCAGCACAATCTGGCAACAGTCCTGATGTTGGTGCCATGCAGTCATTACTTTGGAGCTATGTCCAGTTTTATGCTGCTTTCACAATATATCCCTGCCAGCAGCTCTAATGCTGTGACAATGTCTGGTGCAATAGTCTTTGCAGAATGCTAGTAACATAGTTATTGGGTTGCTTTAGGTCTCTCCACATGGAGCAGCAGAGGTTGGTGTTGAGCCATCTGCTATATTGGCAGGTAAAAAGCTGTGGAAGCAATGAGGAGGTTTGCGGCACACCTGACATATATGCCCTTCCCAATCTCTCCTGTCACATATGTTCCATCACCTTTATCTCATTAGTACAGAGGGTAGGTACCACTCAGTAATACAGAATATCATTATTTGCAGAGGACGTGCTGTCTTTCCCTCAAACTTTCTTCCCTAATATCATGTTAGAACTCAACACCTATGGTAGATACTAGGGCTACAGAGTCAATAACTCTATCAAAAATTCAGCAATACATTAATAAAACGTATGTGCAGCAATGACACTAGACTCATGACCACTACAGAATGGAAGTAGCCCCCATTACCACTCCCCGCCTCTAGGGAAACCCCTTACACAGTGCAGAATATGCTCATTTCTAATTTCCTGATCCAATATGATCAACATATATGTACAACTATATTCCCCATAATATGTGTAGAAAATGCACATCTTCATAGCCAATATTTTCACAACATATACATTTACTACAGTATATACAGTAAGTTAAAAAAAAATATTCTATTTTTACCTGTCTATATTATATTCTTGTATGGTGCATATTCATTAACACTAAACAGGGTTGTTTTTTTACAAATATATCGCCCCATTTTCTCTATTTTTTGTAAAAGCCTCATTCATCAAGGCTGTAACGAAGGATATATCACTCATATCTCCTTGTTACAGCCTTGCCATGATAATTTCCACACTCGATATAGAAATTGTGAAATTCATCAAGTTCCGAAAATGCTTTTTTTTTTAGAACTTAACAGTGAAACTGTACAATATTCTGAGATGGCGTACAGCCCCGATATCCTTCACAAGATGCCATTTACACTTCATCTTGTGCAACAGAGGGATCTGTTGAGATCCCTCCTTGCTGTGTCCTCCGTACCTATGGAGTGCGGCTGTTATATATTCTCCCCTCAAGGCTGCGTCCATGCTGACAGCGGCTGAGGATCCAGAGTAGGCACAGCGGCAGAGGCTGCGGCGGCTACTGCAGGGAGCAGAGGCATATCAGAGGCTGACCTTTGCTGCCTTGACCCCCAATGTCTTGACCCCCACTCCCTGCTTACCTCTTATGTAAAGAAGGACCTGGTACCCCCTTCCCAGCTTCAGCTTACCACAGCACTCTGCCACAGGGGATAGTAAACAGGAGTGAGAGCAGACATTGTGGGGAGATGAGACACCTGTGGACACATTGGGGGTGAGGATGTAGTGGGGGTGTGAGGCTGTGAAGATACTGGTTCCCTAGAGGATCTCCGAGTATCATGCAGAGCCCGTGTCAACTGTGTCCCCTGCTCCGGGTGTGGGCACAGGGGGGCACAGGCTGCTGTGGGAGCGGGAACACTGAGGAAAGGCTGCAGGGAGTGCTGGACAATGGGGGGAGGAAAGCAGACACTGGAAGTGAGAACGTGGGGATGGAGAGCAGACGGGTTATGGAGCTGCCTATAGAAAACTAAGGGCAGCTCAGATAATGGTGAAAAGTATCACTTTTCAAAAAGTCCAGTTTTTCGGAAGTAAGAATTTTTAGGATAGCGCCATAATGAATTATGAAAAAATTGTTAGCAAATACAATGCTAATTGAAAACTAAAAATTCTCATTGCACATAATTTTCATGATGAATATGCCCCTATATAATCTATATAAACTTTTGTATTTTTATTATCAATGTTTAATGGAAAAAAACCCGCCTAAAATCAAAATTAAGATATAAAATGACTACTCAGGACATATCATTGTTACATAGGGAAATATAACAATCTCATGTGTCTGCTAGGCTGTAGCCTGCAACAGAACCAGTTAATTCTAAGACAAAGAATATTTGTCACCACTTTCACAAAAAGGTCATCTTCATTATTTGTAAGCTTTTTGATCCATTGGTTCCAATTTAATGCGTACATGGCCTTTGAGAATAAGGCAATGAAACTTTATGATCTGTATTGAATGGTACATAAATACTTGATCAGTTCTGGGCCTGTAGAAATAAGTTTAGATCTTTTAACAAATAATCACTGACCTATTCCAATACAAAACCCAATCTTCTACATACAGTAAGAGTGGAAAATTTAACAATTCATGTAAAAGTTCAGACATTTAAAATCCCCAATATAAAGTAAACCAACATCAAATTATACAGGCCCCAATGAAGAGCCTACTATAAATTATATCATCTCTGCTGCCTGGCCAGTAAGAGGTCATGAGAGTAAGCAGGAGGACGCCAACATAGAGACACATGTTTGAATGCACTAACAAAATAAAAAGCTTATACAGTACAATGAAAAATTAATGTACAGTACTTGAGTGGCTTTTTTGCCTCATGAAATCCTGTTCTCCTGACTCACTATGAGAAGCTCTCCAAAGCCCCATCCTTCAAGAAACCTGAGATTGCTGTCTGAGACCCTCGCTCCATGACACTGAATTGCAGCTTATCAGAGATAGGGGAGTGACAAACTACTCCTGTACCAAGCAGAATTTTGTGTAAGCTCATTCTGAGTCTCTGTAATGTACAGGGTGTTTCAAAAAAGGGTAAACATTTTTCCACTCTCACACAGCACCATCACACGCCCAACATTGTAATTGTTCAGGGAGTGATGCGGGGTCTGCAGGAATGTCCTTTATTATGATTAGGTCACAGATTGTGTTTGCCAGAACATTTGCACCCAAGACAGGATAGTTTTGTTTGGTGGTGCAGGTTTCTTGAATTGTCCTGGAACCCAGTTGTTATGGAGGTCAGGGAAGGCCCACCATTCCAGCCTGTCCCGTAACTTTGTAAATAATATTCCATATACCATGCACTTTCCTGGATGGTGTACTGTGGCATGCTGTCTGTCACTTAACACCTACTGTAACAGATAAGATACACATACAAGATTGTTACCTTTTGGGGGTTTTTAGAACACCCTGTATATCTTACATTTTTAGGCTTGCCATAATAACCCTTTAATCCAGGACCCATATAATTTTCACAGGTTCTGTGGCTGGCTAAATTCAAGTGCATTTCACCTGGTTGTAGTCAGCCACAGAACCTGGGTAAATTGTAGGTGTCCCAGATTGAAGGGATATTATGGAAAACCTATCCATAACAATGAACACTGATTTATCTTCATATTTAGTATCTTACTAAAATAAGGTTGCTAGGAGTAAATCTGGAATCCTAGATTTACCCCAATATGACTTATCACAGGGTTATACAAACAGATGTGCTAAATAATAACGTAGTGTAACATCATGGCTGAATAACCCCCTTCTTATGCCCTTATGGTTGTGCTGGTGGTTGCATTGCCTGAATGGTAGTTAGCACCTGGTTGAAAACATGCAAATAAGGGCACAATTAATTTACATATATGCTTTTGCAAGGTACTGCATCTATTCTAAACTATCCCAGAATGCTCCTGTACAATGACATAGCTGTCACTCAAATGTCATGTGGCCTTAGTAGTGCAAACATTATTACACACAATATGTGCAGTGTTAGAATGGTTAATAGAGCCTTATTGTGTGTTACATCTTCATGCTTTGTAAGTTAATCCTTCCAAACTCCATCTCTGTAGAGAATGTCACCCAGTGTGTGACATCCAACTAAACTGCTTTGCTAATCCTGTTTTATCTGCTTTGTTGCCTTGTCTGCTCATATCCAATAGAGTAAAACCTGCCTGTGGGTTCTTTTTTTTTTTTTTAACCAACAACCTTTTTTATCCCTATGGTTTTAATTAAATGGCTTAGAGTGGGGAAAATTCTATCTGGACATCTGCCAATGTCCTTCAGAAGCAATGCCAAGACATTTAATTACATACTGTAGGCCTTCAAACCCTTTCAGGAAGCCCACCTAGCAGGTCTTTCTGCATTTACAACATCATAGTGCTTTAGAATAAAAAAAAAATCTTAATGATTGTTAATATTGAATTTCTTTTTATAATTAGTTTGTTGCCAATTACACACACACACAAAAGACTCTGTGGCCTACAGATTTTTATTGTAAAGTTTTTACTGGACTCATTGACATTAATCTGTGGCACGTTCCTTCATAAAATAACCTCCGGCATCTGGTAAGTGGCTTGTCTAGAACAGACACCGATACTCTTCAGTATTGTGCCAAGAGGATGCAGCACATTACACAAAACTGAAGTGGGTTAATTAGGACTCACTTGAATCAGTGATGTTAAATTGCACATGCTGCCTTTTCCTCATTTCCAAAAGCAGACAAACGTGTAAATGTAACAAAATATATATATTTATTTATTTGTTAATTAGCTTTTTTTAGTAATATGTTTAAGGCATATAACAGGAGATGATACATATTATTCTGTTTATTAAAAAAATATAAAACACAGACGGAGAGGTGGGTGACACATTGGCTGCATAAAGTAGGTGTCCAAACATTAAGCTCTCAGAAGTCACAGGTAAAAAATAAAATAGGTTATTTACGCCTATATGCTGATGCATATATACTGTATCACCAGATGCATTAAGCTCTGCATCAGTAGCATGTACACCAGGGTTTACTCCCTGATGCAACAACCAGGTCACAAGCACAAGCCCAGATTTTGTATTCATCTTTCTGTTTGATTTAAATGTAAAAAATCACGCTATAATAAAGCAGATCAAATATTCCATATTGAGTACAAATGAAAGGAAGAAAACAAAATGAACACATAATCATATAATATAGGCACGTCATTGAAGAAAGCATGTGTTGCTGTGACAGACGCCTTTGTTCTTGCATCAGTCACTGGAAAGCTGTAAAAGCTGTCCTTTGTTATTCACCATAATGTTGTTGCATTCTAATATATGAACACTTTGTCCAACCAAAAAATACTCATACTGCAGTACATACTTTCCACCAAGCTTCATGCCTGAAAAACACTGCTGTTACACACATACACTTTTCTATGTTATGTGCTGCACGCACCATATCATGTTATATGCCACATTTTCATGTTATACGGAATAACATACTACTCCATGTTAATGTATTTACCACACTTTATGTTACAGACAACAGTTCTCCATGTTCTTTGCTACACTTCTCCATGTTTTATAATATACTTCTCCATGTTCTATGCCACACTTCTCCATGTTCTATAATATACTTCTCCATGTTCTATAATACAGTACACTTCTCCATGTTTTATAATATACTTCTCCATTTTCTATGCCACACTTCTCCATATTCTAAAATGTACTTCTCCATGTTTTATAATATACTTCTCTAGGTTCTATGCCACTCTTCTCCTTGTTCTATACCATACTTCTCGATTTTTTATAATATATTTATCCATGTTCTATAATATACTACTCCATGTTTTATGATACAGTATACTTTATTATATAACTGTATTTCTCCATGTTTATGCCACACTTCTCTATGTTCTATGCCACACTTCTCCATGATCTATAACATAAATCTCCATGTTCTATGCCACACTTCTCCAAGTTCTATAACATACTTTTCCATGTGCTATGCAACACTTTTCTATGTTCTATAACATACTTCTTCATGTTCCATGTCACACTTCTCCATGTTCTATATCATACAGATGTGTCCACTTATACTGTACCTTTCCTATATCCTGCCATGTATGGCACGGCTTGGAATGCCATAGACTCAGAGATGTACTGTAGTCATGCTTTGTGATTTTTCTTAATTTGCTTCTTTAATATACTACTTTATACATATTATATTATGGCAAACAAAAATGTTTATATTTATCCACTCACTACTCATAGAAAAAAGCTTAGTCATGCTATGCATGGCATGCCAACATGAGCCTAATATAAAAGGTGTAAGTGGACACATCTGTACTTCTTGTACTTCTCCATGTTCCATGTCACACTTCTCCATTTTCTATAACATACTTCTCCATGTTCTATGACACACTTCTCCATGTTCTATGACACACTTCTCCATGTTCTATAACATACTTCTCCATGTTCTATGACACACTTCTCCATGTTCTATAATATACTTCTCCATGTTCCGTGTCACACTTTTGCAATGTTCTATAACATAGTTCTTCATGTTGCGTATCACACTTCTCCATGTTCTATAACATACTTCTCCATGTTCTATGACACACTTCTACATGTTCTATAACATATTTCTCCATGTTCTATGACACACTTCTCCATGTTCTATAACATACTTCTCCATGTTCCGTGTCACACTTTTGCAATGTTCTATAACATAGTTCTTCATGTTCCGTATCACACTTCTCCATGTTCTATAACATACTTCTCCATGTTCCATGTCACACTTCTCCATGATCTATGCCACACTTCTCTGTGTTCGGTAACATACTTCTCCATGTTCTATGCCACACTATGTCACACTTCTCCAAATACATACTTCTCCAAATTCTGTGCTATACTTCTCCATGGACCTAATTCAGAGTTCATCGCAGCAGCAAATTTGTTAGCAGTTGGGCAAAACCATGGGGGTAATTCCAAGTTGATCGCAGCAGGATTTTTGATAGCAATTGGGCAAAACCATGTGCACTGCAGGGGAGGCAGATATAACATGTGCAGAGAGAGTTAGATTTGGGTGGGTTATTTTGTTTCTGTACAGGGTAAATACTGGCTGCTGTATTTTTACACTGCAAATTAGATTGCAGATGGAACACACCCCACCCAAATCTAACTCTCTCTGCACATGTTACATCTACCTCCCCTGCAGTGCACATGGTTTTGCCCAATTGCTAGCAAAAATCCTGCTGCGATCAACTTGAAATTACCCCCCATGTGCACTGCAGGGAGGGGGCAGATATAACATGTGCAGAGAGAATTAGATTTGGGTGGGGTGTGTTTAAACTGAAATCTAAATTGCAGTGTAAAAATAAAGCGGCCATTATTTACCCTGCACAGAAACAAAATAACCCACCCAAATCTAACTCTCTCTGCAAATGTTATATCTGCCACACCTGCAGTGCACATGGGGGTTCATTCCGAGTTGATCACTTGCTGAAAATGTTCGCTGCGCAGCGATGATGAAAAAAAGGCACTTCTGCGTATGCGGCGCAATGCGCACATGCGACATACTTTCACAATGGCCGATGTAGTTTCACACAGGGTCTAGCGAAGCTTTTCAGTCGCACTGGCTGCCGCAGAGTGATTGACATGAAGTGGGCGTTTCTGGGTGTCAACTGACCGTTTTCAGGGAGTGCTCGAAAAAATGCAGGCGTGCCAGGAAAAACGGAGGCGTGGCTGGGTGAACGCAGGGCGTGTTTGTGACGTCAAATCCGGTCACAATACACTTGTGGCATAGCATTTGCATGGCTGCTAAAAACAGCTAGCGAGCGAACAAATCGGAATGACCCCCATGGTTTTGCCCAACTGCTAACAAATTTGCTGCTACTATCAACTCTGAATTACACCCCATGTCCTACAACATCTCCATGTTCTATGCTACACTTCTCTATGTTGTATGCTGTGCTTCTCCATGTTATATACCACACTTTTCCATTTAATATGCCCTATACATACATGGATGCTTGAATGCTGTTTGAATTAGAGATGAGCGGGTTCGGTTTCTCTGAATCCGAACCCGCCAGAACTTCATGTTTTTTTTCACGGGTCCGAGCGACTCGGATCTTCCCGCCTTGCTCGGTTAACCCGAGCGCGCCCGAACGTCATCATGACGCTGTCGGATTCTCGCGAGACTCGGATTCTATATAAGGAGCCGCGCGTCGCCGCCATTTTCACACGTGCATTGAGATTGATAGGGAGAGGACGTGGCTGACGTCCTCTCCGTTTAGAATAGATTAGAGAGACACTTGATTTACTAATTTTGGGGAGCATTAGGAGTACTCAGTACAGTGCAGAGTTTTGCTGATAGTGACCACCAGTTTTATTTATAATCCGTTCTCTGCCTGAAAAAAGCGATACACAGCACACAGTGACTCAGTCACATACCATATCTGTGTGCACTGCTCAGGCTCAGGCCAGTGTGCTGCATCATCTATTATCTATATATAATATTATATATATCTGTCTGACTGCTCAGCTCACACAGCTTATAATTGTGGGGGAGACTGGGGAGCACTACTGCAGTGCCAGTTATAGGTTATAGCAGGAGCCAGGAGTACATAATATATTATATAGTGAGTGACCACCAGACACACAGTGCAGTTTATTTAATATATCCGTTCTCTGCCTGAAAAAAGCGATACACACAGTGACTCAGTCAGTCACATACCATATCTGTGTGCACTGCTCAGGCTCAGGCCAGTGTGCTGCATCATCTATATATATTATATATCTGTCTGACTGCTCAGCTCACACAGCTTATAATTGTGGGGGAGACTGGGGAGCACTACTGCAGTGCCAGTTATAGGTTATAGCAGGAGCCAGGAGTACATAATATTTTGCTGCAGGAGTGCCACTGCCAGTGTGACTAGTGACCAGTGACCTGACCACCAGTATATATAATATTAGTAGTATACTATCTCTTTATCAACCAGTCTATATTAGCAGCAGACACAGTACAGTGCGGTAGTTCACGGCTGTGGCTACCTCTGTGTCGGCACTCGGCAGCCCGTCCATAATTGTATATACCACCTAACCGTGGTTTTTTTTTCTTTCTTTATACATACATACTAGTTACGAGTATACTATCTCTTTATCAACCAGTCTATATTAGCAGCAGACACAGTACAGTGCGGTAGTTCACGGCTGTGGCTACCTCTGTGTCGGCACTCGGCAGCCCGTCCATAATTGTATATACCACCTAACCGTGGTTTTTTTTTCTTTCTTTATACATACATACTAGTTACGAGTATACTATCTCTTTATCAACCAGTCTATATATTAGCAGCAGACACAGTACAGTGCGGTAGTACACGGCTGTGGCTACCTCTGTGTCGGCACTCGGCAGCCCGTCCATAATTGTATATACCACCTAACCGTGGTTTTTTTTTCTTTCTTTATACATACATACTAGTTACGAGTATACTATCTCTTTATCAACCAGTCTATATATTAGCAGCAGACACAGTACAGTGCGGTAGTTCACGGCTGTGGCTACCTCTGTGTCGGCACTCGGCAGCCCGTCCATAATTGTATATACCACCTAACCGTGGTTTTTTTTTCTTTCTTTATACATACATACTAGTTACGAGTATACTATCTCTTTATCAACCAGTCTATATATTAGCAGCAGACACAGTACAGTGCGGTAGTTCACGGCTGTGGCTACCTCTGTGTCGGCACTCGGCAGCCCGTCCATAATTGTATATACCACCTAACCGTGGTTTTTTTTTCTTTCTTTATACATACATACTAGTTACGAGTATACTATCTCTTTATCAACCAGTCTATATTAGCAGCAGACACAGTACAGTGCGGTAGTTCACGGCTGTGGCTACCTCTGTGTCGGCACTCGGCAGCCCGTCCATAATTGTATATACCACCTAACCGTGGTTTTTTTTTCTTTCTTTATACATACATACTAGTTACGAGTATACTATCTCTTTATCAACCAGTCTATATATTAGCAGCAGACACAGTACAGTGCGGTAGTTCACGGCTGTGGCTACCTCTGTGTCGGCACTCGGCAGCCCGTCCATAATTGTATATACCACCTAACCGTGGTTTTTTTTTCTTTCTTTATACATACATACTAGTTACGAGTATACTATCTCTTTATCAACCAGTCTATATTAGCAGCAGACACAGTACAGTGCGGTAGTTCACGGCTGTGGCTACCTCTGTGTCGGCACTCGGCAGCCCGTCCATAATTGTATATACCACCTAACCGTGGTTTTTTTTTCTTTCTTTATACATACATACTAGTTACGAGTATACTATCTCTTTATCAACCAGTCTATATATTAGCAGCAGACACAGTACAGTGCGGTAGTTCACGGCTGTGGCTACCTCTGTGTCGGCACTCGGCAGCCCGTCCATAATTGTATATACCACCTAACCGTGGTTTTTTATTCTTTCTTTATACATACATACTAGTTACGAGTATACTATCTCTTTATCAACCAGTCTATATATTAGCAGCAGACACAGTACAGTGCGGTAGTTCACGGCTGTGGCTACCTCTGTGTCGGCACTCGGCAGCCCGTCCATAATTGTATACTAGTATCCAATCCATCCATCTCCATTGTTTACCTGAGGTGCCTTTTAGTTGTGCCTATTAAAATATGGAGAACAAAAATGTTGAGGTTCCAAAATTAGGGAAAGATCAAGATCCACTTCCACCTCGTGCTGAAGCTGCTGCCACTAGTCATGGCCGAGACGATGAAATGCCAGCAACGTCGTCTGCCAAGGCCGATGCCCAATGTCATAGTACAGAGCATGTCAAATCCAAAACACCAAATATCAGTAAAAAAAGGACTCCAAAACCTAAAATAAAATTGTCGGAGGAGAAGCGTAAACTTGCCAATATGCCATTTACCACACGGAGTGGCAAGGAACGGCTGAGGCCCTGGCCTATGTTCATGGCTAGTGGTTCAGCTTCACATGAGGATGGAAGCACTCAGCCTCTCGCTAGAAAAATGAAAAGACTCAAGCTGGCAAAAGCAGCACAGCAAAGAACTGTGCATTCTTCGAAATCCCAAATCCACAAGGAGAGTCCAATTGTGTCGGTTGCGATGCCTGACCTTCCCAACACTGGACGTGAAGAGCATGCGCCTTCCACCATTTGCACGCCCCCTGCAAGTGCTGGAAGGAGCACCCGCAGTCCAGTTCCTGATAGTCAGATTGAAGATGTCAGTGTTGAAGTACACCAGGATGAGGAGGATATGGGTGTTGCTGGCGCTGGGGAGGAAATTGACCAGGAGGATTCTGATGGTGAGGTGGTTTGTTTAAGTCAGGCACCCGGGGAGACACCTGTTGTCCGTGGGAGGAATATGGCCGTTGACATGCCAGGTGAAAATACCCAAAAAATCAGCTCTTCGGTGTGGAGGTATTTCACCAGAAATGCGGACAACAGGTGTCAAGCCGTGTGTTCCCTTTGTCAAGCTGTAATAAGTAGGGGTAAGGACGTTAACCACCTCGGAACATCCTCCCTTATACGTCACCTGCAGCGCATTCATAATAAGTCAGTGACAAGTTCAAAAACTTTGGGTGACAGCGGAAGCAGTCCACTGACCAGTAAATCCCTTCCTCTTGTAACCAAGCTCACGCAAACCACCCCACCAACTCCCTCAGTGTCAATTTCCTCCTTCCCCAGGAATGCCAATAGTCCTGCAGGCCATGTCACTGGCAATTCTGACGAGTCCTCTCCTGCCTGGGATTCCTCCGATGCATCCTTGCGTGTAACGCCTACTGCTGCTGGCGCTGCTGTTGTTGCCGCTGGGAGTCGATGGTCATCCCAGAGGGGAAGTCGTAAGCCCACTTGTACTACTTCCAGTAAGCAATTGACTGTTCAACAGTCCTTTGCGAGGAAGATGAAATATCACAGCAGTCATCCTACTGCAAAGCGGATAACTGAGGCCTTGGCATCCTGGGTGGTGAGAAACGTGGTTCCGGTATCCATCATTACTGCAGAGCCAACTAGAGACTTGTTGGAGGTACTGTGTCCCCGTTACCAAATACCATCTAGGTTCCATTTCTCTAGGCAGGCGATACCGAAAATGTACACAGACCTCAGAAAAAGAGTCACCAGTGTCCTAAAAAATGCAGCTGTACCCAATGTCCACTTAACCACGGACATGTGGACAAGTGGAGCAGGGCAGGGTCAGGACTATATGACTGTGACAGCCCACTGGGTAGATGTATGGACTCCCGCCGCAAGAACAGCAGCGGCGGCACCAGTAGCAGCATCTCGCAAATGCCAACTCTTTCCTAGGCAGGCTACGCTTTGTATCACCGCTTTCCAGAATACGCACACAGCTGAAAACCTCTTACGGCAACTGAGGAAGATCATCGCGGAATGGCTTACCCCAATTGGACTCTCCTGTGGATTTGTGGCATCGGACAACGCCAGCAATATTGTGTGTGCATTAAATATGGGCAAATTCCAGCACGTCCCATGTTTTGCACATACCTTGAATTTGGTGGTGCAGAATTTTTTAAAAAAACGACAGGGGCGTGCAAGAGATGCTGTCGGTGGCCAGAAAAATTGCGGGACACTTTCGGCGTACAGGCACCACGTACAGAAGACTGGAGCACCACCAAAAACTACTGAACCTGCCCTGCCATCATCTGAAGCAAGAAGTGGTAACGAGGTGGAATTCAACCCTCTATATGCTTCAGAGGTTGGAGGAGCAGCAAAAGGCCATTCAAGCCTATACAATTGAGCACGATATAGTAGGTGGAATGCACCTGTCTCAAGTGCAGTGGAGAATGATTTCAACGTTGTGCAAGGTTCTGATGCCCTTTGAACTTGCCACACGTGAAGTCAGTTCAGACACTGCCAGCCTGAGTCAGGTCATTCCCCTCATCAGGCTTTTGCAGAAGAAGCTGGAGGCATTGAAGAAGGAGCTAAAAGGGAGCGATTCCGCTAGGCATGTGGGACTTGTGGATGCAGCCCTTAATTCGCTTAACAAGGATTCACGGGTGGTCAATCTGTTGAAATCAGAGCACTACATTTTGGCCACCGTGCTCGATCCTAGATTTAAAGCCTACCTTGGATCTCTCTTTCCGGCAGACACAGGTCTGCTGGGGTTGAAAGACCTGCTGGTGACAAAATTGTCAAGTCAAGCGGAACGCGACCTGTCAACATCTCCTCCTTCACATTCTCCCGCAACTGGGGGTGCGAGGAAAAGGCTCAGAATTCCGAGCCCACCCGCTGGCGGTGATGCAGGGCAGTCTGGAGCGACTGCTGATGCTGACATCTGGTCCGGACTGAAGGACCTGACAACGATTATGGACATGTCGTCTACTGTCACTGCATATGATTCTCTCAACATTGATAGAATGGTGGAGGATTATATGAGTGACCGCATCCAAGTAGGCACGTCACACAGTCCGTACTTATACTGGCAGGAAAAAGAGGCAATTTGGAGGCCCTTGCACAAACTGGCTTTATTCTACCTAAGTTGCCCTCCCACAAGTGTGTACTCCGAAAGAGTGTTTAGTGCCGCCGCTCACCTTGTCAGCAATCGGCGTACGAGGTTACATCCAGAAAATGTGGAGAAGATGATGTTCATTAAAATGAATTATAATCAATTCCTCCGCGGAGACATTGACCAGCAGCAATTGCCTCCACAAAGTACACAGGGAGCTGAGATGGTGGATTCCAGTGGGGACGAATTGATAATCTGTGAGGAGGGGGATGTACACGGTGATATATCGGAGGGTGAAGATGAGGTGGACATCTTGCCTCTGTAGAGCCAGTTTGTGCAAGGAGAGATTAATTGCTTCTTTTTTGGGGGGGGTCCAAACCAACCCGTCATATCAGTCACAGTCGTGTGGCAGACCCTGTCACTGAAATGATGGGTTGGTTAAAGTGTGCATGTCCTGTTTTGTTTATACAACATAAGGGTGGGTGGGAGGGCCCAAGGACAATTCCATCTTGCACCTCTTTTTTCTTTTCTTTTTCTTTGCATCATGTGCTGATTGGGGAGGGTTTTTTGGAAGGGACATCCTGCGTGACACTGCAGTGCCACTCCTAGATGGGCCCGGTGTTTGTGTCGGCCACTAGGGTCGCTAATCTTACTCACACAGTCAGCTACCTCATTGCGCCTCTTTTTTTCTTTGCGTCATGTGCTGTTTGGGGAGGGTTTTTTGGAAGGGACATCCTGCGTGACACTGCAGTGCCACTCCTAGATGGGCCCGGTGTTTGTGTCGGCCACTAGGGTCGCTAATCTTACTCACACAGCTACCTCATTGCGCCTCTTTTTTTCTTTGCGTCATGTGCTGTTTGGGGAGGGTTTTTTGGAAGGGACATCCTGCGTGACACTGCAGTGCCACTCCTAGATGGGCCCGGTGTTTGTGTCGGCCACTAGGGTCGCTTATCTTACTCACACAGCGACCTCGGTGCAAATTTTAGGACTAAAAATAATATTGTGAGGTGTGAGGTATTCAGAATAGACTGAAAATGAGTGTAAATTATGGTTTTTGAGGTTAATAATACTTTGGGATCAAAATGACCCCCAAATTCTATGATTTAAGCTGTTTTTTAGTGTTTTTTGAAAAAAACACCCGAATCCAAAACACACCCGAATCCGACAAAAAAAATTCGGTGAGGTTTTGCCAAAACGCGTTCGAACCCAAAACACGGCCGCGGAACCGAACCCAAAACCAAAACACAAAACCCGAAAAATTTCAGGCGCTCATCTCTAGTTTGAATGGTTATGGTTTCTTTTCAATAAACTTCTTGGAGTTCGGTATGACATCCCGGTGGTCAGGACAGTGAAGATCTCGAGGGGTAAGTATTTTATTTTAACCCCTCTCTCCCCTATCCTAACCCACTGGGTATAACGGCTAGGAGTCTAACCCCCCCGTGACTGACACTAACCCCCCTGCCCTAACCAGAACCCTGAAACTTACTTTTGAGATGTCCACTGTCAGTGTTTGGTGCCAGTCCCCTGAGTGGTGACAGGATTCTGGCGTCGATCACATGACCACCAGCATCCTGACCAGTTTGATCACTTTTGACCATCCTGATCCCATTTCTTGTACCCATTTAAAAGTCTGTCTATAATCTGTCATGTATGTAAATGATCCCTTTGTGTCATCCAGATATTAGAAAGGATTAAAAAGACTTCATGTAGCAGGCATACTAGGCCCAACTTATCTCACAATAATTCCTCAAAATACTGTACTTGTAATAATAAAAAAACATACCTACAAAAAAAACTTTAGCTTAGCTATGCTATAATTGCTGGATGGAAGTGAATCATCACACAATATTTACAATTTATAATGTCCACCGAGCAAATATTATATACAACTAGAGATGTGCGGTTTGGTTTCCATGGAGACTGACACTACCTGAACTTCCGGAATCCAAGTACATAGAAGCCCAGCTCTGTATTTTCTACCAAAATGAGGCAAAACGTCATCCTCCCGGCATCAGATCTCACTTGTTTGGATTCGCTAAAAAAAATATGAAGATGAATACAGATCCAAAACGTGAGGGTCAGTACACATCTCTATAAATACAACAATATACAAAGTATGTGGTATGACACTCTGAGCCAAATGTAGTAGAGTGAGAGTTTCAGAAAGTGAGAGATTTGGTAAGGTTTTTCAGAGTTTTTTTTAAAGTGGCAAAACCAGGTTGATCTTGCTGTGTAAATGAATGCCACTTTAAAAAACTGTAAGACCTTACCAAATCTCTCACTTTTTGAAACTCTCACTCTATTACATTTGGCACTCTGTGACCTTCAATGCCATAGCTGTCCATGTTTCTGATGCTTCATTTAAACAGAGGTGTGGGGGGAACAGCAGGGGATACGTGATCATAAATGTGATAAATCACCCTTCAGTGGTGATGTGCACCCTTGACCTGCTCCCATAACGCGCAGGCTCAGGTGTGTTGTCCATGGTAAGCACTATAAGTTGGCGGTAAGGATGGGCTTGGTTCTGGTCAGGAATGAACACTGGCCCTCATTCCGAGTTGATCGGTCGCAAGGCGAATTTAGCAGAGTTACACACGCTAAGCCGCCGCCTACTGGGAGTGAATCTTAGCTTCTTAAAATTGCGACCGATGTATTCGCAATATTGCGATTACTAACTACTTAGCAGTTTCAGAGTAGCTCCAGACTTACTCTGCCTGTGCGATCAGTTCAGTGCTTGTCGTTCCTGGTTGACGTCACAAACACACCCAGCGTTCGGCCAGGCACTCCCACCGTTTCTCCGGCCACTCCTGCGTTTTTTCCGGAAACGGTAGCGTTTTCAGCCACACGCCCCTGAAACGCCGTGTTTCCGCCCAGTAACACCCATTTCCTGTCAATCACATTACGATCGCCGGAGCGAAGAAAAAGCCGTGAGTAAAAATACTTTCTTCATAGTAAAGTTACTTGGCGCAGTCGCAGTGCGAACTTTGCGCATGCGTACTAAGCGGATTTTCACTGCGATGCGATGAAAAAGAACGAGCGAACAACTCGGAATGAGGGCCACTGTGCACAATACCAGTCCTTTTATTAATGAGAGGAAATTGAGAGTGAGGGTTGCTATGTATGTATATGCATTTTATAGAAAATACACACACACACACATTTATAAGCTACTGTAGTCTACAGTACTGTTTAGTATACTGTATACTTATCTGGCTTTACTGAATGATCTGCCTCTCAGTGGTAAGATGCCACATCACATGTGTATATGCCACTCTTCTATTCATGGTAGTTGTTGCTGCCATTAAGAGAACCATGGTACATGTTCTAGGTGACTTGCTCTGTTGCCAGCTCCAGCAGCATCTCCCTGCTGGGATACTGTGTATGGGACATGGAGGAATGTGGGCTGCCAGAGTAAAGGGTAGTCTAGAGGTGGGTACACACTGATAGATATATCTGGTGATCAATTGATCGGCAGATTTATCTATGGATGGATTGGGCAGTGTGTTGAGCATACACACTGCCCGATCCGTTGGGGACTGACGTCATGAACTGGGCGGGCGTGTACACACGGTCGCCCAGTTCAGCTGTCAATCACCGCCGGTTGCTGCAGCACACAGCGACGCGCTAATATATCGGTAGATATATTGGCCGTTGGCTGTGCTGCGGGGCAGACGCGATACATCTGTGAATGACGGAGTTCACAGACGTATCGGCCGTACACACTGGCCGACGGACCCGCGATATATTGGCCGTTCAAGAGAACGGCCGATATATCAGCCAGTGTGTACCCACCTTTACTTTGGTACTGCATGTAATGAATATAGAATATTAGTACTGCATGTACTTAATATATTAAATTAGGTGGAGGGGGTACCAAGCTGAATCTTGGGCCCTGATGACAATAAGACTAGCTTTACAGCTGAAATAAAACAATATTAAATGCTCTAAATCATATTTGTTTTATAGAAGTTATTCTATGGGGGGTAGAATTAATTCAGAAGTGATGTCCTCACCCTTTCCCCCCAGTATGTACTGTATGACTCCATGCCACACTTATACTGCTGGTTTTGCAGATTGTTGACCTGTAAGCAAAGTATGCAACACTGGTGCGAATCGAAGCTGCGAGGGGTGCAAGTTCTGATGCCAGTGCCGCCTGGCGTTTACACGGAAATGTATCCACCTTGCATGCAGGGGGCGAGTTAACTGAATTACCTCCAATGTTTAAGATATATTTATATTAAAAACATTTCTTACTGCGACTCATCAATTTATGAATTTTTGCAAGAAGCATATGATGTTATTTAAGACTGTGCAAAATGTATTACTGCACTTTCGGCCTTGCATTTTATTTTAGTACAGTACTTTGGGGGACATGTACTAAGCAGTGATAACAGTGGAGAAGTGAGCCAGGGGAGAAGTTGCCTATGGCAACCAATCAGCATTGACAAAACATTTATAATTAGTATACAGAACAGCTGATTGGTAACAAAGGCAACTTCTCCACTGGCTCATTCTCAACTTTTATCTCTGCTTAGTACATGTCCCCCTAAGGAAAAACGGCACCATCTATAATATGCCTTTGTGTGTGTGTGAGGTTTTGTTGCTATTAAAGCTTTTTGATGTTCTGTCTTTTCTAATGTGTGAGAAATTGTAATAATAACTCTTCCTAGATAACAAACGTGAGTAATTGATATCAATTTAGTGTTTTAAAAGCATAAAAATATGTCACTGGAATATCAATACGGATTCAAGAAAATAGGATCTGGCTTGCAGAAAAGAAAGCCTTATTTTCTCTATTACATAATGATTTTGAATATATTATTTTTTTGGTTCATACATTATATACTGACTGAAACATATGAATTTCAGGCAGAGCAATGAAGTTAATATGGACTCCTTTAAAATAGCAAATGGAGAACTAAGATATGACCTCCGATAAAGTAATTGATTATAACACAACGCAATGGAAATGGCAAGAGCTAGCAGAGTGGCACTGAGAACGTGGGACCATCTGTTAAAGTGGAGGCATGGAGCGACTTCTTACAGGCATTTGATATGCATGATTTGCTATTACTGGGAATTAAAAACTGATTGTTAATTGTACTTGCGCCCCCTTATTGTACAACTCATTTCTAGATACTTTTGTTCCCATGAGGATGGGTAAACTCAAGTGAAGCAGCACTAAGGGGGTCCTAGTGTAAATAAGGTTGTTATACTATCCCTTTAATCAGAGACATATAGGAATTACACATTATGTGGCTGACTGACTTTTAGTCTGCATTGAAAATGGTTTTAATCAGCCACATACAGTAACCTGTGCAATTTATGTGTGTCCAATAAAAGGGATATTATATCAACCCTAATTACACCAGGACCCAACCTACAGCTTTAGCCGTGCTGAACCGCCCCTCTTGAAGTGCCAGGTCAAAATGTGCATTTTATTTGCATAAATAAAACAACTGGAAGTAACAAAACTACTTTGCTAGATTGCACCAATAAATGTGTTGTGCGACATGTTTACATGTGTGTGTGAATGAGTCTGAATCTGTAAACAAAGTGCTGCGATGGAGCAGCCGCAGCTTTTTCTTACGTCAATTCCTTTGAGCTTCACCTGCGACTTTATATGTGTTTAGAACTAATTAATATGCAGCTACAGTGGCATCCCAGTGTCTCTTGTACACTCCGAGCAGTGTTTCACTGTGTTTGTCATGCAACTAAGATGCAAAGTTGAAAGAAAAAGATGGTATACATTTCTCAGTGCAGCTCAGTTGTGCCGGGCATCTCACACCATGTATGTATTGATGCTAGGTGTATGAGGACGCATCTGAACCATCACACATGTAAACAGCCCTGGTGATGAATCACTTAATAATCAGCAGCTTGGCTATCCAGCAGGTAGAGCATACTGTAACAAGAGCTTTTAAATGTCTTATTAACACAACACTTCCTAACTACTGTACAAGTGTACGTCCATTGAAAGATGATGAGCCTGATGCAATCCTACGTGTCACGCAGCATGGACGTCAGAAGTAAGGTTTTAAATGCGCATGTTGCAAGTATTGATACATCCCTGATACAGGTGTTACATGCTGCATTTGAGTGTCCACCCCCCATTTACCACCCACAAATGCTCTTTGACTGTCAATCATACCCCTTTCAGACAGCCTCCAAAATCCCGGGTTTTTGCACATGAACGCGCATCAACATGGGTTTTTTGTATGTCTGAAAGGCCCCCGACCCTGCAATTGACTAGGGTTTTTCCAGGACATACGTCCCAGGTAGACAACCCGGTTTAGGTTGGAATGGTGTGACCCAGGAATTTACTCCCGGCTCGCACCGAAATGCATTTGATTGGTGCTGGACCGCCTGGAAGGGGCGGAGCTGCCTGGAGGGGGCCGGAGTGAATGGAGAGGGTGTGCGCCAGCTGCTGTAGTCCATGCTGCAGTGAGTAGTAGAAGCAGCCGTCGCAGCCAAGGAGTTTGGCGTGTGTGTGGATGAGTTTGGCATGCGTGTGTATAAGATATGTATGTGTGTGTTTGAGTGTGATGTGTGTGTGTGTGTGTGTGTGTGTGTGTGTGTGTGTGTAACATGTATTAGTATGTGTGTGTGTATGTGACATGAGAGTAGCTTATGTCTGATAGGGGTTGACCCAGGAATTTCCCTGGTCTCAGGTTTAGTGTTTAAGGGGATATCCAGCAAAAACCCGTGATTTCACAGAGGTGAAAAACCTGGGACTGAGCAGGGAAATTCCTGGATCAAATGTCTGAAAGGGGTATCACTTAGGGAATATAGCTCCTCTGTGGCCACTGTCGCGAGACCATCACGGAACATGCACAGTGCTTCTTAGACACGTGGGCAGCGGCAAAAAATCGCTCCACTACGTCCAACATGGAGATTGCATCCATCTCTGAATCAGGTCCTATGTTTTTTAGGTTTTAATTTGAGGCATACAGGACACTGGACTGAAGAACCTTTGGTTTCCATATACACCATTTATTATTCCACTTGCTGTATGCAAGATTAATTCACATTGTTGTATAGTATATTATATATATATATATATACTCACACTGCTGTGGCACTCAGAAGTAAAAAAGACAATTGCCTATTGTCTTTTTTTCCGAGTTGTTCGCTCGCTAGCTGCTTTTAGCAGCATTGCACACGCTAGGCCGCCGCCCCCTGGGAGTGTATCTTAGCTTAGCAGAATTGCGAACGAAAGATTAGCAAAATTGCGAATAAATAATTCTTAGCAGTTTCTGAGTAGCTCGGGACTTACTCCTACACTGCGATCAGCTCAGCCCGTTTCGTTCCTGGTTTGACGTCACAAACACGCCCAGCGTTCGGCCAGCCACTCCCGCGTTTTATCCTGGCACGCCTGCGTTTTTCCGCACACTCCCAGAAAACGGTCAGTTTCCACCCAGAAACACCCACTTCCTGTCAATCACACTCCGATCACTTCAACAATGAAAATTCTTAGTTCGGACGTGAGTAAATCTACTAAGTTTTGTGCTAAAATACTTAGCGCATGCGCGCTGCGTACCATGCGCATGCGCATTTTTGCCTTAATCTCTCCGTTGCGAAAATCGGCAACGAGCGAATAACTCGGAATGAGTGCCTATATACAGTATCCTGCTGTTATGCAAACTACTATCCAAAAACCACATCTTCTGGGGATAAATTAAGTAGATACACAAAAATAAATACGTGTTCCCTCTAGGTTATTTTAGCAGGGCACTGCACCCTAAGCTACATACTGGATGAAAAGTTGTTTGGATTTTAAGAGATTTGTGATGCATCGTATTCTGTACAGAGAGAATGGGGCAGTGGAATTGTCATTTTCCACCATCTGCGGCCAGTTATAGAAGTGTAGCATATTATGCATAGGGGGCACATGTGTCATTATGATTTTGGGACACTGTTATGATATATTATGAAGTTGGGGCACTGCTGTGTGGCATATTATAATCAAGAGTCAGTTCTCTGAGGCATATTATCAATTGGGGCCATTGCTGTGTGGCATATGAATTGCCTTCAAATTGTTCTGCTCAGTAATCAGCTTACTACCCGGAAAAAGAATACTGTAGTGAACACTATGGGTGGTATCCTATTACAGGAGAAGAAACATTGGGGTAAATTTACTAAGATGGGAGTTCTATTCAAGATGGGATGTTGCCCATAGCAACCAATCAGATTCTACTTCTTATTTATCTAGCACCTTCTAGAAGATAATACCTGGAATCTGATTGGTTGCTATTGGCAACATCCCATCTTAAATAGAACTCCCATCTTAGTAAATTTACCCCATTGGGTTCAAAAAAAATCTCAGTTTTTTTTCACACTTTTTTTTCGGCTATCCAATTAGGATCGCAGGTAAAAAAAAAACAGCTTTCCTCCCAAAACACACAGGTTCAGTGCGGCAACCTGCAGTTTCTCATGCCCACTGCAGCAGCAGCATGCTGGGACTGCAGTGAGGGTGCCGCGGCTCGGGAGCCGGCACTCAGTGCTTAGACCCCTAGCAAGTAAGCCGAAGCAGAGCCGCAGCCCTCCTCTTCACCTGACCCCGGTCACATGACCACTCCTCCATCATGTGACCGGGGAGCCGGAGGTCAGCAATGCGCTGGGAGCTGTCAGGAGCCGAAACCCCCATAAACTACAGCTCCTGCGGCTTATTGGGACTAATAATATAGCCTATGTCTCTCCGTCTCCAGATGTTATGAAACTACACATCACAGCATGCCATGCCAAAGTTTTAGCATTCCTTAATACCAAAGCTGTGACAGGGCATGCTGGTATGTGTAGTTCCACAACAGCTGCAAAGCCACAGGTTGGCAGGCCTGATCTATGCACACAATAGGTATTTTTTCTTCTTTGTACACACATGTTACTCTTATTAATATTTCATATGCTCTGTTCTGAAATACATTTAATGTTGATTCTATTTTTGTCTAGAAAAAGAGCTTCTACATTTCATTGATCATTTTTATAGATTTAGGCTGTATGAGTAACTAATGCAATATTGCTTTAACAGCCAAGAGTAAATAGAATACCAGCCATAGAATATAATAAAATAGAACTGCTAACTACCCCCCGATATAATACTAAAACCCTGAAACAGGCACTCCGCAGAAATTCCTCTGACATTCTGCCCCCAAAACATACACATAAATTGTTGGAGGTGATGTTTTAATCCTTTGCAATGTGCCTACGCACTGTGAGGGAGGCAATGTGTGATGTGACTAATATTGGTTCGGACCACAAAGTGCTTCATGCTGACATGCTCTTAGTAAATTGATTGGCTCCATTCTTAATGAGTATCATCTTGGCCCACACAATGGCCAGCTCCACTATCAATAGCAGATGGGTACAGTTTAAAACAGATTTGCACATCACTACCAGTAATGCCAATTGACCTCATATAGGCTCACATATATTCACATATACACTAGAAAAGGTGAAAGGGGAGCAGAATCACACAAATGGTAGTTCAAGGCTCAAATAAATGTTATCATATGGGAATATCACAGGCTCTTCCCAAAGGTATGACTGTTATGGTTTTCCTTTCATAGAGCAATACAGTGAGGTTCACCTTGCAGAGAAACCATAATCCATCTGCTAAAAAGATCACAGGCTCACTTGATGTACAGTATGCGCATAATTACTGCTGTAACTCACGTCTTTATTGTGCTTCATGTAGACAGCTGCTGAGACCTGAATACTGTATGAAAGATGTAAAGAGCTAGCATGCCATACATTCACTTCCACTCATCATCCTACACTGCCAGTAGACATTAAAGGGGTTACTGAAGACTGAAACTGTAAAGAACTAGTAAGTCTGTAACAGTGGTGGGGGGGATTGAACAAAATATGGGGTGTACTGTATGGTGCCATGTTATAATGTAGCGAACAGGGTACTAAGTGAAACGTGAAAGCTGAAATCTCCAACACACAAGTTGATAGTTAGGGACAATTTAAATATTTGTCAATTTTCCAATAGCAGAATAGCAAGAAATTGCAGATAATCATTTAATGAATTGTGAAACACATTTTTGTTGTGTAAATATCCTTTTAAACTAAATAAATTATTGAACAATGAAGGTCAAAAGCAGAAGTTTACGTGGTAAAGACAGGTCCATGTTCTGCAAAAAAAATTTTAACTAATGAGCAATTTAAATGGACCTTCTTTAATCATACTTATCTACTCACTTGTAAGTTGCAGGAGACTCACAATATTTCAGGCAGTCCCCCACACCCACGGTAGAATGGCCAGATCTTCTGCATTCCGCCAGCTTCCTAAAGAAGTGGGCTAGATGAGGAGATTTTACGGGGGGATGGGGCCCTTTGGACCACGGCATTTGGGGGGCAGGGCCTAGTGACTGACAACCTGCCCCCACCCCCTGACGTGGCAAACAGTGTCTCCTCTCCAGGCTTCTCCCAGAGAGGAGACTTTATAGGTAGGCAACTATGCCTTGAATCCTGCTTCTAATTTTTAACTATTGTCATGAGGCAATAAAAAGTCTTCACAAAAACCTCTTGAATCAAATAAACTGTCCTACGCTCTCCAGACATGCAAGTGTGAAATAATTTTCTCTGCAGAACAGCTCCAATCTTAATGGACAACTTCACAGCATTACACTTAGAGAGGATCGATGCCAACTTCAAATGCACTCCTAATAAAATGTTTGCTATTTCACATAAAATGTAATTGGCTGTAGCACTGTCTAGCATGCAGGACAATATTCCCATTATGCAGTTATCTTTCCATTTGTACAGCTTTGCAGAGCTCATTATGAATAATCCATCGAATGCCCAACATGAAGCCCAACTGCCGTATTTTGATATGACTACTAAGTGTGCCTTAATGGGCGATCATAATATCTGCCAAGACAAAATGTACATCTTCGTAATACAAACAAGAAAGGGAAAATGTTGAACAAATTGTATCATGTGCACTTACTAATATCATCTAATTATGTGTACCATCCACCCAGTATATCAGATGAAATCACAATCCTGTGTGACTTCATTGACGTAATGCATTTGTGAATGTTTGTAGTAGCTTTTTACGTATGCAATCGTTACCATACCTTAAAAACATTGGATATGACTGATAATTGCTTTGATTCTTTTTATAGGAGTAACTTGTATTTTTATAACCAGTTTTATATACAGTGTATATAAAATCCAAACATCACCATGAAGTGTTTATGCACCTAAAGCATCATATACGTCTCTTTAAGTTATTTAGCATCTAATCATGGACTAATGGCCCCCATACATCAGGAATATATTGTGGCAATTTCCAGATGGCTCGACGGCCAGACAGTGAATCAGGAATATTAAACATGTTTAAATCCCCAATTCCCAGATAGATCATCGGCGGTTCCGGTTGGGTTTGGGAAATCAGCTCATAGATCTATGGGGGCCTTAACCTCAACAACTATAATATGTGGCAGCAATGTGTTCGCTGTCTGATAATAGGGAGAAGACTGAAGTGGGTTAAATTCTCTGGCTAGAAGGGCAACTACTGACCCATTTAATGGTGGCATGCAGGACTAGGGCCACAATTTGAACACCCATACTCCCTACTCTTTATCTAATCCTGAAATATAAAAACCTCATGTCTACATTTATATGAAATCTGTAATAAAATATTCAGTGTGATAAATACGTTCTTGAGAAACCTGCCCCGCGCAAACTATAAAATATTTCCTTATTTATAATAACCATAGGCAGAATGACTTACTTTACATGAATGCACCATTTGTTTGATACTATTTATTGAAACAAAACAACAATTTTTTTATAAGAAGCAGAATTCATATCATATGTTGTTTTTGTAGCTGCAGTCAAAAAATGCAGAATGTAATGACAAATAGCTGCATATCTTAGACTCAATCTAGCAGCAATAATGACAGTAGAATGAGTAAAATTCTGTTCTGGAAAGAGAACAATCTGCCATTTTAGTGTTCAACAATCTGCAGTCTGACTAATTTCTGACACAATAGCAGTGTCTTGGTTTATTGGGGATATATATTTTTATTTCCAGCCCTCTTTTGACTTTAATAATCATGGGGTAAAATTGTCCTATTTACATATTTTAAAAAGAAAGTCAGAGATAACATAGACCCTCATTCTGAGTTGATCGCTTGCTAGCTGCTTTTAGCAGCCGTGCAAACGCATAGCCGCCGCCCACGGTGGAGTGTATTTTCGCTTTGCAAGTGTGCGAACAGATTTGCAGCCGAGCTGTGCAAAGACATTTTGTGCAGTTTCTGAGTAGGTCTGGACTTACTCAGCCGCTGCGATCACTTCAGCCTGTTCGTGTCCGGAATTGGCGTCAGACACCCGCCCTGCAAACGCCTGGACACGCCTGCGTTTCTCCAACCATTCCTGGAAAACGGTCAGTTGACACCCAGAAACGCCTTCTTCCTGTCAATCTCCTTGCGAACGGCTGTGCGAATGGAATCGTCGTAGAAACCATCGCTGGGTAACGAACCGCTGGGTACTCATATGACGCGCCTGTGCATTGCGGTGCATACGCATGCACAGATTAGCCCCGTTCTGCCATGAACGTTGTGCTGCGAAAATCCGTAGCGAGCGATCAACTTGGAATGACCCCCCTAGAACTCTGTTATACACTGCAAATAGAAAAAGTAATTATTTATGGCCTTACCCCATTCTCTTGGTGCATGCGTAGTAAAACAAATAATACCCCTTTCAGACTAGCAAAAATTTCCTGGGTTATTGCATGTGAACGCGCATCAACCCAGGATTCTGCTTAGTCTGAAAGGGTCCTAAAGCAACATCCCAGGTCCAGTGTCCCGGCATTTCATACCAGGTCACGACCTGGGTTGAAGCCGGAATCGACCCGGGATGCATACAGTGTGAATGGATAAGCCGGTTCAAGGCGACCCGGCACCCATTCTCTGCATAGGAGGAGGCGACGCTTGGAGATTATCATCTCCAAGCGCCACCTCCTGTACTGTCAGAGGTGATGTCATAAACCCAGCAAAATGCCAGGTCGGGCCATAACTCTGAAAGGAGTCTCAAGCCAGGTTACACCCGGGACACACCTGTGTACACATTCCCAGGTGCGACCCGGCTATGTAAGTCTGAAAGGGGTATAAATAAATGAATGAATGACTAAAGGCATATTACTATAGTACAGAATGTCGTAAAGTATTAAGGGCCTGATTTATTATCAATTGCAAATGTGAGATTGCACGCAGTGAGTGATTCTCGTCAGACTGCGCCAGCGCTGTGAACACATTGCACATCTTTTATCCTTTCTGGGTGGTTGTTCACATGCGATTTTTAGCAAGAGCCTCAATAGTGATCCACAGTGAATCAGGCCCTATGCTAGGTACACATTTGTACAAATATACTTTAGATGTGATTTTACTTTCAAGTTCACTTACATTTAGAAGTCCTGATCAAAGTGCTGATTCATGCAACACAGCTGTACAATCTAACTTATCTGTCTAAATTATCTGCTAAAAAGACACAGGGTAGGATGTAGAAAAGATAAATTTGCAGTCAAGCCTCAGAAAATGCCCTTTTTGGAGGTTTGGCCATATTTCTTACATGCACCAAGTTCCAGAATGCGATACATTCCAGAGCTTGGACCCAATAGGCAACACCATCTCTATACAGCATTGCCTAACAGAAGCCTATTGGCTTCTTTTCACAATGTGCACTGAGAGGGATCCAATCAGATCTCTCCCAGTGTCATCTGCGGCATGTAATACTACACATGCGCAGAACGACTCCTGGGTCACAAACCTGGAAGTCCTTTCATCACAAAAGACATCTCTTATCGGCAGAGCTGTCCTTTACTCAAATCTTCATGCATGCAGCATTAATAAATGGCACTATGCATGCGATCAGTGGCAGGATGCATCCCGTTCAAAATGCGATTCAACAACACACTGCTGCTGGAAAACCATTGACAGAAGCACTAGACAAAAATGTTGTGCCATCGAACCTGATCTATACTAAACTGCATATAAAACCTGATATTCAGAAGCGACCAGGTACACATACACTCTTAAGATATGTCATGAATGGGTCAGGAATTGAAAGAAAGGTCCGCCGATGGTATAGGTGTGAACCTACCTTAAGTGAGGAACTCAGGTTTGGTAATGATAGCACAGGCACTGTCTTGCTATTTGGCTCAGAGAAACGAGGGACCTACCCTTGACAGGGATGTAGTTATGTGACCGGCGGTTAGGAAACCGCCGGTCACCATACCGGCACCTACATCCCGAACCCTCACTATCCCGATGGTCAGCATGCCGACCAACAGGGACTATTCCCATTCATGGGTGTAGGAATAAAACCAGAGGCAAGCGCAGCAAGCCCACAAGGGGCTTTGTTGCGCTCACCCCCACCACTGGGCATCTAAATGCCATCAGTATTGTGACCGGCAGTCTCTTGACCGCTGGCCACACATACCCAACCCACGTGACATAGTTTGATCTCTGGAAAAGCCAACAGAAAATAATTTGGGACTTTCCTATACATTTATGAAACCTTGGCGCACCAGTTGCCTACCTGGTGTCATGCCCTGTGTTATAACTAGTGGAAATGTGAGAAACAATGTAATTACTCTCATTGTTTTATTTAGATCTATTGAATTCCTAGGGTCAAAAATTTCCAGAGACCTTAAATGGGGACCCAACATAAGCAATGTCGTAAAGAAGGCCCAGCAGCGGATTTTCTTTCTGAGGCAACTCAGGAAATTCAACATCCCACAGAAGCTGCTGCTCATCTTTTACACAGCGATCGTAGAATCGGTCCTATGTTCCGCGATCACAGTCTGGTATGGAGCTGCCAATGAGAGTGACAGACGGAGACTGCAAAGGGTGGGGAGTACAGCTGAAAAGATCATTGGGGCTGACCTCCCTCCCGTCCAGGAATTATACCAGTCAAGGGTCAGGAAGCGAGCAGAGAAAATCGCGGCAGATATGAAGCACCCAGGTCACAAACAATTTGAACCGCTTCCATCAGGCAGACGCTACAGGTCCATTCCCACGAAGTCGACAAGATCCATTAAAAGCTTCTTCCCACTAGCTGTCCACCAGCTGAACAATATATAAAAAGTCTAATATGTACAATATGTCTAATATGTCGAGTCTATCGTACAGTTGCAATGTGCAGTATGAACTCATACGTGTAATGTTTGTAATGTATGTTACATTTTCCCCCTTCTTATGCTATCTGTTCCCCCTTCATGTCGCTGCTTAACGATGCATTGTACCGCAAAAAATTCCTAGTGTACCTGAGTACACCTGGCAAATAAAGCTGATTCTGATTCTGAATTTCCTTTTATTGTGTGCACATTTACATTAAAGGTTTTAAATACTCTAAATAACTGAATAGTATGTTTAATAAAAAACATGAGTCCATACAAACTAATGAGCCTTTTGTTATATGGCCATAAATCACCTACCATTACTTGCAGCTCCCCACTGGGGCTCCTCTACCTCCTGTCTGCTGTGTCATCAGGACTCGCACACTTCAGGTCATCTCATTACTTATGCATTCATTTCCTGCATCTCACATAACTTTGGACAGATCTTCCTGTTCTGGGAAAAACAAGAAAAGCAGAATGAATTACTTCCTAGAGATAAGCAAGTCACATACGGTACAGGCAGTGATTACGGCCACTGTATAATCATAAAAGAAATAATTAAATATCTGCTGTAGGGAGTCTGGTAGTACAGAAATGGCTTTGTTTTTTAAAACAATATAACATATCATCGATTCATCAATTCAGAGAGTATTTACCAGAAAACTGGTGATGCATGATATTTTCAAAGCCTTGCTTACCCCCACAACTATGGTTCTTAATAGGATCATGGTGTGTTTTTTGGTGTAGGGTGAGGGTCAGTCTAATGTAGGGTGTTAAACACAAGTGGATTCTGCTTGGGATAAAAGATTAGCGCTAGGTTGGGCAATGGCTTGGTTTGGCCATTATAGAAACGTAACCACAATGAGAGTATTCACTTATGTGATTTTGAAAAAGGCAGAAACCAGCAGCCAGAGAGGAAATACAATACCAGTTGGTTATTGGAGAGCTAAGACCAGCCCCAGTTGGAAGCATGAGGAGAAATAGGAATAGCAACAATGGTGGATTCAAGCAAGGTATCCGGATAATAGATCAACAGTCAATAGGTCGACACCAAATGGTCGGCATGCATATGGTCAAATGGCAGACAGGTCCAAATTGTCAATATGACAATGGTCGACACAACATATTGTCAACGTGTTTTTATGGAAGTATTTAATTTTTTCAACTCTTTCATACTTTACCATCCGCATGGACTACAATTGGGAACGGTAACCTGTGCCGAGCACAGCATGGTGAGTTATGCAAGGGAACGCGATACACTAATTGGGGTTGTGCGTGCTGGAAGGTAAAATTTGACACAAAACCATAAAAAACTCATGTCGCCCTTTTCATGTGTTGACAATTTCTGCATCTACATTTTGAACTTGTCGGCCTTTGACCATGTCAATCTTGTGCGTGTCGACCATTTGGTGTCAACCGAGACCAGTGATCTCCAACCCGTAGCTCGCGAGCTACTGGTAGCTCGCCATAGTATTTTCGGTAGCTCACAGATCGCACGGGCTTGGGCAGTCATTGGCACTCCTCCTCCCTTCATTTTTAATATTGTGCCGGCCGTCAGACAATCAGAGCTCATGGACCGGCAGTGGCGGCACCTGATTGGCTGCCGGACTGCGAGTTTTGATTGGGTCACTTACCGGCACCATATTTTAAATGCCCGCCGCAGCCGGAGACTCTGTCACCCTCACCGCAGCTGCTCTCCGGACATCACAGGAGAGGCGCGCGCTGCACTCTCCTCCCCTTCCGTCCCTCATACAGGAGGAGCAGCACCGGTGGCAGTAGAAGAAGCCAGCAAGGGTTAGCACTGTGTGGGGCACTGTATCGGACACTGCGGGGGGGGGGAGGGCATTTTATCTGGCACTGCGGGGGGGATTTTAAATGGCACTGTGGGGGGAATTGTATCTGGCACTGCTGGGGGGCATTATTTGTATATCTGGCACTGCTGGGAGGCATTATTTGTATATCTGGCACTGCTGGGGGTCATTATTTGTATATCTGGCACTGCTGAGGGGCATTATTTGTATATCTGGCACTGCTGGGAGGCATAATTTGTGTATCTGACACTGCTGGGGGGCATTATTTGTGTATCTGGCACTGCTGGGGGCATTATCTGTATATCTGGCACTACTGGGGGCATTATTTGTATATCTGGCACTGCTGGGAGGCATTATTTGTGTATCTGGCACTGCTGAGGGGCATTATTTGTATATCTGGCACTGCTGGGGGCATTATTTGTATATCTGGCACTGCTGAGGGGCATTATTTGGGTATCTGGCACTGCTGAGGGGCATTATTTGTGTATCTGGCACTACGCGGGGGGGCATTACTTGTAGTTGTGAGGACACACCCACTTTTGTGAGGCCACACCCACTTTTGCAGGTAGCTCCTTCAGAGGTTTTATTTTCCGAAAGTAGCTCACACCCCAATTAAGGTTGGAGACCACTGACCTAGACACTCGACTTATTATACAATAGCATAGATTCAAGTATGGTATATCACAGACTTAAAGAGACGTGTGCTTTGTCCGTCAATGCTATACCAAATGTATTAAAATATCTGTAAATATATTTTCAGACTAATGAGTAGAAGAAATAGGCTGCTACAATAGAACATACTATATAAAATACTTTTTTAACAGAACTGAAAACTTATAAAACAAGTTATTTTAGCTGTAATTACAGTCCCTAATGCACTGTTTTATAGACTTCTTTTTCTTTTTGCTTGGCGTGAATACTATCAAAGCCAAGTGGTAGTATACCACAATTATCATAGAACAAATACATACAGTATTATTAGATGACTAGTTAACAGGCCGTCAAAATGACGGAACAATATAACAGTAATTTCAGTGCTGGTGGCTGTGCGTGCTCAAACAGAGCAACAATTGATTTGAATTGAGTTAATTATATTTCCACCGGCCAATAGTAGGTACCAACGTGATATCTCTATCACTGTTGAAAACTCGACAATCATCCCTACCCCACAAGCTCGCTGCCTAGGTGTCATCCTTGACTCCGCTCTGTCCTTCGTTCCCCACATTTAATCTGTCTCAAAATCATGTTACATGCATCTAAAAAACATATCCAAAATATGACCATTCAAGACACTGCTAAAACTCTAATCCATGCTCTCATTATCTCCTGCATTGATTATTGTAATAGTCTCCTGACTGGTCTTCCCAAAACGAGACTCTAACCACTACAATCCGGGTTCGGTTTTACTCGGTTTTACTCGGTTCTCAAAACGGCATCTTATTGGCTCACGGATGTCACGTGTTTTGGATAGCCAATAAGATGCCGTTTTGAGAACCGAGTAAAACCGAGTAAAACCGAACCTCGCTCATCACTATTCTGAATGCACTTCACAAGATCTGCGTCTCTCATCCACACTCTTTACTCGCTCCCACTCACGATTGCAGGACTTTCATCGGGTTGCACCCACTCTGTGGAATGCCCTACCACGTACAATAAGACTCTCCTCTAGTCTCCAAACCTTCAAGCGTTCCCTGAAAACTCACCTCTTCAGGCAAGCGCATCAAATTCCATAACCACCCACATAACTTTCATAAACCTTCCTATCAAATTGCATCCACTCTGCACAATCCACACATATCCTCACATGTCTTCTCATCCTTCCTCTCGACCCCGGTTCATCATTGCTGTATGACCATATCATACAGCCCACCAAGAACCTTTGCAATCTGGTGGACAACTATGCAATAGATAGCACCTATCCTTGTGTATCCATGCCTATTTCCCTATAGATTGTAAGCTTGCGAGCAGGGCCTTCCTACCTCTGTGACTGTTTGTTATTACCCAGTTTTGTTATATCATTGTTTTGTTATATCATTGTTATTTCCAATTGTAAAGCACAACGGAATTTGCTGCGCTATATAAGAAACTGTTAATAAACAATAAATAAATAATTTGCTACTTTGGGCACCAGCTAGCGGCTGCCAGCGCACAAAACACTTGAATTCCCCCATAGAGGTGAGGAGCAGCATTAGCCTTTGGTTATATAGGATTGGACGATTAGAAAAAAATTTAGAATCTGAAAAAAAGGTTATAATTCCAGTGTTGAAAATGAACTTTGTAGTTATGACATGCAGGCATTGGGAACTTTCCGGTGAGTCTGGCCAATGTTTTGAGAGGGCAATCATTTAAAAGTCAATACCAATCTGGTTTTGCCTTTTTAAATGATGGCCCCTGTAAAACATCGGGCAGATTCGCTGGAAAGTCAGCATTGCCTGCAAGTAGCAATCTGAATGTCATACTTCATGAAAATTTACAAAATACCCCTAGGACACTTTTCCTGTTTGTATATTTGTATATATTTGCATATGTTGCTCTATACTCAACATGACATATGCACTAAACTTTATATTACAATTTGATTAAACGCTATGCAGAAATAGGAAACAAAACCTACACAATATGACCACCTCTAGTAAAGATCATATTGGGGGTATACGATTACACGCTGTAAATGAACACAAATAACTGTGTTGCCGGGGGCTATCCAATTATCCCCAATAAGACAGCGGGGGCCTCAGGCAGGCGAAACCAATTCCCCAAAAGCAGCCCAGTTTTCTCTCAAAGACGGGGCTGTGGCTAGCGAAAACACAGGTTTCACTGTGTGTTTAGTAGAATTTTTTTTTCGGGCGACCTAATAGGATAGACCACAAAAAAATATTGGAGATACATCGGGAAGAACCAAGGTTTCTTGGAGGCTAATTGGATACCTCCCATTCTCTCTTGCACTCTAAACAGTATAGTGTAATGCAATGATAAAACAGTATCAAATCATTATAGTAAACAGAATAACAAAGAACAAATTTAATGACATGCTGACATCACATTTTAGCAAAAGTGACAATGTTTGAACTCTGAGGTAATAAACTGGTGATGTAGGCTAGTAGAGGTATATCCAAATAAGAGAAGACATATGAGGGTTTATGTAGTACATCTACAGTACATAAATATTTTTTTCCTCCAGAACTAATTTTGGAATTATTCTGTATAAAATGCTGGAAACTGCATTATTAATGTTGTATTTTATTTTTATTTTTCTTATTATCAACAAGGAAAAAAAGATCATTGTAATACTATTTTTACAGCTGTTATTTTTTTCTGACATGGTATAAAATAACATTAAGTTGGTTTACTGCATTTAAAAAAAGTAGCTGCTTTCATAGACCATAATATACTGTATTTTAAAATACTCTAAAATTCACAATGGAAAATGGTGTCATTTGTAAGTCTGTCCTCCAAAACATAACAATCATTTTACTGTTGCTTGAGTAGCTTTGTTTGTTTTTTGGTATATCTGGTTCCATGGGGCAAATCTTGTATCAACAGTGTGTCATCCACAAACATATGATGTAACAATAATTTTAATTATAATACTAAAACCATCCTTTCAATAAAATATACAGCATAACTATTTAATCTCTACAGACATTTACTCCCATCACCTGCTGTTGCACTTGTTTTGTAGGGATTTATAGATAACTAGAATACTTTCCCCCAAAAAACAAGACATTTTGTAAAAAATTAGCAAATAATATAATATTTCATTATAATAATTAGAATTAAAAATGCCCTAATGCCTGCAGTAACAGGAGTGACCACTTGGTTGCGATGCAGAGCTCCCCATTCGAAATGTGTATTTTATTTATTTTGCATGCATTTTACGAACCATAGTATAACAGTGTCATGATTGGACGCCATTCTGATGCCAGAATATGCATAACTACAAATAATATTGTATTGATCAATCTCTGCAAATGTCCTGTGTGTGGTTATGTATAAATCCTGTGTGAAAGGGTCATTCTAACAGCCCCCTTCACAGCAGGAACTCTGCTATGTGTCAAAGTAGCAAAGCTGTGATAAGTCAGGCAGAGAAGGCTTCAGGGAAGCATATGGTATCCCCTTCCTCTCTGCATCCATAAAAACTATATTAAGTAGTACTGTATTTGATCTGTTGTATTGTGTTGTAAATGTCTTCTCAGAACAAATAGAAGATATCTCCCAACAGGTTGTTTACTGACCCCAGGGGGGGGGGGGGGGGGTCACCAGAGAGACCAGAAAGACATGCTGGCTAGGGAAGGTGATAAAAACTTTTCAGCTAGTTATAGCAGTGTCTTAGTATGATTGATAAATCTGATTGCCCAGCTTCAAAAGGAATGGGAAAAGTAATTAGCCAGCCCCTGTGTATATGACCAAGAGACCCCATGTCACAGTTGTGTTTACACAAGAACCATGGCAAGAGCTTCAAAGGCTATTCGAAGATAAGGCCATTCACCCCTGACCGAGAGGCTGGGAAGCCAGTATGAGCTGACACTCAATACCTTCTCTGGCTTTGGAAGGGTTAAAATGAACTCTCCAGAGGGAGGGGACTGAAGGGGCAGCCTGAGTTTTAAATAGGAGAAACACAGACGGCAAGGGATGCATTATCAAAGAAGCGAGTCAGGAGAAGCATCCTGGCTCTGTAATGTCCCGAATATCTGAAGAGGCTTCACTTCATCCCATCGTTCCACTCTGCATGTGCTAGGATCGGTGGGTTTTATCTCCCTATTTTTATTTTTATTGAAACGGTTTTTACTCATGTGACTTTGACTTGTTAACATATTGGGCCAGATGTACTAAGCCTGAAAAGTAATAAATATCACAGTGATAAAGTACCAGCAAATCGGCTCCTAACTGTCATTTTTCAAACACAGCCTGAAACATGGCAGTTAGGAGCCGATTGGCTGGTGCTTTATCACAGTGATATTTATCACTTTTCAGGCTTAGTACATCTCCCCCTATATCTTGTAACTTTCTTTTCTGTAACATAAGCTTTAAAGTGTTATACTTAAATTAAATAATCAATTTTAGCTCTGGTTTCTGTTGGTATCCAACCCAACTCTCTGAAAGAGGCATTACCAAAATATTAATAATTCTGGGTGCAGGCAAAAGCCATAAGTTTGACTTGGGTCATACCCTAAACATTTGTACTTTGGCTGGTGGCAGTGACCGTGTTGAAATTAATGCACGCACTCAGGTATCCAGTAACAATGTGACGTGGGATTCGCAGATTGGCGTATCTGGGGAATGGCCGTGCCTAGGATAGTGACAAACAGGATTCATATACTGCTTTTGTATAAGTTGTGTAAGTGTTAAGTGTGTTATTAAAACTTTGCATTTGCTAAGGTGGAATAGTTAGGAAAATTGATTATCTGCACTCACTTTAAGAACAGGTCATGTTTAGTTTAATATACTGTAAAATATATGTATTATGCTAATGCATTTTTTAAAAGACTGCAGTGCCACCAATAAAATACCTATGTTTGTCATTGTGATACATCTCACTGTAGTATAACATATATTTGAAATTCTCACTCCAAGAGCAAACATTTGTTTCTGTGTTTTTAAAATACTTAAGGACACATGTAATGTCCTGTGGCATGCAACTTTTTAGGCCATCTCTAAATGGTCAGAGCCATCTTAACAGTATTGTAGGACACGGGCAAAGCAATGCACTGAGCCTCATACCAAGTACCAACCCATTCATAAATGTAGAAAAATCATAACTTACCCCTCCTGCGGATATGCACTGTCTCTCTACATGCTTCCATACAATGAATGGCCATCAGCATTCTGATTGGTAAATAGCTCCAGCCATCCACCAATTAGCATACTCACAGCCATAGGCACTGGCTTATCTATAATGGGTGCACCCTTTTTTTTATACTCACTCCTCCAGAGTCCTGGGCCGACATCACCAGCGCTGTTAAAACCCAATGAAACTAGCACAGCGCCCATTTTCACGGAGTTCTGCGCATATGCAGTAGAGGAATCACTGGGAAAATGGCCACCGCGCCATTTTTCCAGAGATCTGCACATGCACAGTAGAGTCTGAGCCCTCTAGTGCTCAGACTCTACAGCGCTCCCGGCAGAGAGGAGGGGACCTGAATGGAAGAGGCTGCACATGGCCTCCTCTCTTAAAGCGCCTCTGGCCATAGGCGTATCTATAATGGGTGCAAGGTGTGTGATGCACACGGGTCCCACACTGCACAATATGCACCCATATAATTATACTTACTCCTTTGGAGTCCCGCGGCAGTGGCCAGCACTGCAGACGAAAATCGCTGTGAATGGCCCTTTTCCTGGTGATTTATAGATATGTCCCCAGGAACAAGGCACGGGCACCATTTTTCTAGATACCTGCACATGCACAGTAGAGTCTTCTCACCGCCAGAGAGGAGGGAGCCCGCACAGAGCCTGCACATGGGCCCTCTTCTCTCCTAAAACACCCCTGCTCACAGCCATTCACTATCTGGCTGCAAGCAGGGAGGCAGTCAGAGAATGCTGCCTGTCTTCTCTAACTGTGTGTAGTTCACAATCAGAGCAGCCGGGCAGCAATCTGTACCTACCTCCAAAGAAGCTCTGAAGGCACCAGCTCTGGGAAAAGATGGTCCACAGCCCAGACCTCCCCTGCTCGAAGACCCCTAGAATCATGGGGCCCTAGGAGCTGCCCAGCGTGCCTATACAATAAAATGGCCAAATAAATGCTGGTGGTCCTTCTTGTATCCGGCTATACTGTATGTTTTTCTGAGTGTGGCACTACTATCTCACAGTCAGACAGGGATTATGCAATCTCTGACACTATAGCAAGTGTTGCCAAACATAGTATGCTCACACACATGATTTGGACTAATATTATAATGGAGCTGTGAGCATATTTGAGCACGGCTCAAAATAGCTACTACAGTATTAGTTTGTACAACAGCAGTAAATAAGATAAAGGGTACAATATTGTACAGATACATACTTAACTTACAGAACTACTAAGCCCCAAACTTGAGATTTTAGGTAAAGAATCATGACTATAAACTACACTGCTCAAAAAAATAAAGGGAACACTAAAATAACACATCCTAGATCTGAATGAATGAAATATTCTTATTAAATACTTTTTTCTTTACATAGTTGAATGTGCTGACAACAAAATCACACAAAAATTATCAATGGAAATCAAATTTATTAACACATGGAGGTCTTGATTTGGAGTCACACTCAAAATTAAAGTGGAAAAACACACTACAGGCTGATCCAACTTTGATGTAATGTCCTTAAAACAAGTCAAAATGAGGCTCAGTAGTGTGTGTGGCCTCCACGTGCCTGTATGACCTCCCTACAACGCCTGGGCATGCTCCTGATGAGGTGGAGGATGGTCTCCTGAGGGATCTCCCAGACCTGGACTAAAGCATCCACCAACTCCTGGGCAGTCTGTGGTGCAACGTGGCGTTGGTGGATGGAGCGAGACATGATGTCCCAGATGTGCTCAATTGGATTCAGGTCTGGGGAACGGACGGGCCAATCCATAGCATCAATGCCTTCGTCTTGCAGGAACTGCTGACACACTCCAGCCACATGAGGTCTAGCATTGTCTTGCATTAGGAGGAGCCCAGGGCCAAACGCACCAGCATATGGTCTCACAAGGGGTCTGAGGATCTCATCTCGGTACCTAATGGCAGTCAGGCTACCTCTGGCGAGCACATGGAGGGCTGTGCGGCCCCCCCAAAGAAATGCCACCCCACACCATTACTGACCCACTGCCAAACCGGTCATGCTGGAGGATGTTGCAGGCAGCAGAATGTTCTCCTTCTCCAGACTCTGTCACGTCTGTCACATGTGCTCAGTGAGTACCTGCTTTCATCTGTGAAGAGCACAGGGCGCCAGTGGCGAATTTGCCAATCTTGGTGTTCTCTGGCAAATGCCAAACGTCCTGCACGGTGTTGGGCTGTAAGCACAACCCCCACCTGTGGACGTCGGGCCCTCATACCACCCTCATGGAGTCTGTTTCTGATCGTTTGAGTAGACACATGCACATTTGTGGCTTGCTGGAGGTCATTTTGCAGGGCTCTGGCAGTGCTCCTCCTGTTCCTCCTTGCACAAAGGCAGAGGTAGCGGTCCTGCTGCTGGGTTGTTTCCCTCCTACGGCCTCCTCCACATTTCCTGATGTACTGGCCTGTCTCCTGGTAGCGCCTCCATGCTCTGGACACTACGCTGACAGACACAGCAAACCTTCTTGCCACAACTCGCATTGATGTGCCATCCTGGATGAGCTGCACTACCTGAGCCACTTGTGTGGGTTGTAGACTCCGTCTCATGCTACCACTAGAGTGAAAGCACCACCAGCTTTCAAAAGTGACCAAAACATCAGCCAGAAAGCATAGGAGCTGAGAAGTGGTCTGTGGTCACCACCTGCAAAACAACTCCTTTATTGGGGGTGTCTTGCTAATTGCCTATAATTTCCACCTGTTGTCTATTCCATTTGCACAACAGCATGTGAAATTGATTGTCAATCAGTGTTGCTTCCTAAGTGGACAGTTTGATTTCACAGAAGTGTGATTGACTTGGAGTTATATTGTGTTGTTTAAGTGTTCCCTTTATTTTTTTGAGCAGTATATATTTTTCAGCCATAATCAAAGTTTTAGAAATGTCTTAAAGATGGATACAATTCGGCTAAGGGCAAAGGCTTATATTTCTGTCATCTGAACTGCAGGTCCTTGTACACTTCATATCAACATAAATGTAACAGGAAATTGCATAAAAAATTATATATTACTCATACTCCTTTCACACCAAACTTATAAACCTGGGTTGTTGCCAGGGCAACCTGGGTCTAAGTTTGGTATGAAAGGGTCTACCTGGGTTTTGTTACCATGGAATCTGGCCCTGGATCAGGATCTAACCCAGACAGTTTTGGTTTGAACGGTGTGACCCGGGTCACACTAGAAGTATAGAGTGCCAGATCACCAGCGCTTGGAGATGATGTAATCTCCAAATGCCGGCAAAGGGAAGCCCCAGCAATAACCCGGGTCCAGCCTGTGGTGTGAAAGGGGCTTCAAGCAGTTGTGCCACAGCTTGAAATCATGTTTACAGACGTGTCCTCTTAGGTCTTTGCTCAATGCGCTACAAGTTGTGTTGCACATAACGTGTGAGTGCCGTGTGACTCGGTAGTGCCGAGCATCTTTTGTTTGCATTTTGTTCTGCGAAAATGCATCTTAGATGCAAAGTAATGTAATAGGATGCACAAGCAGCTTCTGCTGATTAAAATTATATGCTGCATGCCTATATTCTGTGTGTGACTACGACCGTATTTGCATACAAAATGCTATGCACATGGCATTTCGGATGCAGATAGAGCCGCAGTCACACAAAGAATATAAGCATATTACATTACTTTGCATCTAAGACGTATTTTTGCAGAAAAAACAATCACAATAAAAGATGCTCAGCGCTACAGAGTCCCACCATGGCATGACGCGACTTCAAGGGCTGTTTAGTGTGACTCCAGCAAGGATCTAAAAGGACACATCTGTAATAACTATGCCCTGCCCTACATAGCTTTTGGAGCTTAGCCCCATAGGTTAAAGTCATCTTCAGATGCAGTTTACTGCTTTATGCCTATGGAGGGGATGTAGTTAGCATCCCGACAGCCGATATCTCGAACATAACTAACAGTGGGAGGTTAAGGTTAGACGCTGGAGGGGAGGTTAGGGTTAGGCTGAGAGAAGGCAGGATTATGGTTAGGCTGCAGGGGGAGGGATGCAGGAAGGGAGGGGGGAGGATTAGGTTTACGTTCCTTACAAAGCACTGTATGGATGCTGGTGTGTTAGTCTGACCTCCTGCATCCTGACTGGCGGGATCCTGTATCACACCCTTATGGAGGCATTCTGGCAGGAAAGGGATCTTGCCGGTCCTCTCCCACACTCTCCATCCACTAGTGAAGTTTCACAAGTGTCAGACGGTCAGGAGGAGTTTTTTGAAAATGCAAAAGACTCCTCATTTGTGCCAGGATTGTACAGTGTACCTGTAGTTAGCAGTGACAGCATGTTATCAAGACCAGTGTCCCTGTAATATAACTTTGGTACAAAAGGACTGTATTTTAGTAAAAATTTAAATACAAACTGAAAATAATTGCGGCACTGCCACGATTATTGCTATTTATACGCGTCAGTCTTTGATATATATTAATGTCAAATGCTGGCATTCCTTTCTCTGTAAGGCATCATTATGCAGTTATAATTATTCCTAAACCTGTAACTGCAAATCTGAGAGGAAAATTAGATAAAACTTTTTCACAAGCACTTGACATTTTGTCATGGTTGTCAAGTGCAGCTGGCTAATCATATTGTTGAAAATCGAAGGCAGAATTCCTGAAAGTGTTATGCAAATGACAGAAATTAGAGTGGTAAACTGACTGGAGAAATTTGGTGCAAAAAGTACAGGAAATTCTGGCTAACATTTTCACTATCAGATGTGTTTTCCAAACATTAGATGCTGGTCTGGCAAGTTTTTCTTGTTATATGTTTTTATACTGTGCTACTTACAATTTATTAAAGGACGATATTCATAAACAAAAAAACTTCTAATTATTAAGATAATTATGTCCAGTCATGGACGGGATTTTAAAAATGGATAATTTAGGACAGTAAGGGCCCATTCATAAAACCATTCAAAATATGCACAAAATTGCTCAATAGACTATATATATATATATATATATATATATATATACATACACACTAGGTGATTCATCGCGCCCTACGGGCACTCTTCACACCGTCGTAAGGGGCTGCGCCCCTTTAACCCTTGCACACCCTTTTGGCGTGCAATATTTTTATTATATGGAGTATTACATCCAATCATAATTGTGTGAGTGGTTAAATATTGCACGGACAAAGGGCGTGCAATGGTTAAGGGGTGGAAGCCCCTTGCAACGGCGTGAACAGCGCACGCAGGGCCTGGTGAATCACCTAGTAGGTGCTTTGGTTGGGGGAGTAGGGGGTGTGGGGAAGAGGCGAATAGGACCCTGGGGTGCCAAGGTAGGGGCGGTTGCGGTGGTGCTGCAGGTGGGGGAGGGTGCGTGGGTGCTGCGGGTGGTGGTCCGGAGCTGCTGCGGGTGGGGGAGGAGCAGTTGCGGGGTTGCCCCGGGTGGGGGAGGGGCGGATGCAGTGGGAGGTACGGGTGCGGGGTCGCTGCTGGTGGGGGAGGGGATCCGGAGCTATCGCAGGTGCTGGAGGCGGTGTGTGGGGGTGTCGCGGATGGGGCCCGGAGGTACAGCGAGTGGGGGTGGGGCGGGTAATGCTTATCCTGCTTCTCCTCCTGTCAGCAGCTAAGCTGCTGTCCTCCCTTTGGCAGTGGCTCGTCCGGAGACTCGCACAGCAGCCAGTCACTATTGTTAGCGCCGGTGTCCCAACGCGCCGCATTACAGGGAAGAAGATGTACGCAATAAACTACAGCTCGCAGCAGCCCTAAGGGGCGGAATGCTTCGGTGCTAAGGGCTGCTGGGAGCTGTAGTTTATGTAGTGCGTCTACTTCCCTGTAATGCGGCGCGTTGGGACACTGGTGCTAACAACTCGCCACTTGCGATCACTTCAGATCATTCAGTTCCTGATTTGACATCATGAACACGCCCTGCGTTCGCCCAGCCACGCCTGCGTTTTTCCGAACACTCCCTGAAAACGATCAGTTGACACCCAGAAACGCCCTCTACCTGTCAATCACTCTGCGGATGCCTGTGTGACTGAAAAGCATCACTAGACCCTGTGTAAAACTACATCGTTCGTTGTAATAGTACGCCGCACGTGCGCATTGCGCTGCATACGCATGCGCAGAAGTGCCGAGTTTTTGCCTGATCGCTGCACAGCGAACGAATGTAGCTAGCGATCAACTTGGAATGACCCCCATAGGACGCTGCAGTAAAAGGATTGTTTTTTCCCCTATCTACAGCGCAGAGACTTTCTGCAAATACAGTGGCATACCCTCCAGCTGCACCTTTTTGGCAGGTACAGTACCTATTTTTTATGGTCTGTATCATTTGTTTTTTGACTCCAAGCTCCCATTGAAAGTATATGAAAAGGCGCCCCCTTTTCGAATGTGTATCAATGTTTATGTGTAAATTGTTGGAGGGTATGTTGCTGCAGATGCAGTGGGGACTATTTTGGGGTGTGGGGCTGGAGCTGCAGCTCCATCAGTCCCATTGCTAATCCTGCTCTGTGAAAACACAGCAGGCAAAGGGCAGAGCCTCCCATTGGATGTAACCTGTGTGGGAGGGCGTTTCTCGCCCAATCAGCTGTGGACTGGGTGTGATAGACCTGCTGCTAACCCAATGAGAGCTCCTAGCCACGCCCAGCGTTAGAGACCCAGGCACAGAATCACAGGGTTATTATATAGGAGATATATATATATACTGTATATATACTGTATATATAACGTATACCCAGCAAGCGGCGGCACTCAGAGTCTGGTCTCATCAGGTAAAGTGCATAAGTGCAAAAAGTGCTTTAATGAAATCACTCCATGGAGTGATTTCATTAAAGCACTTTTTGCACTTATGCACTTCACCTGCTGAGACCAGACTCTGAGTGCCGCCGCTTGCTGGGTATACGTTATACATGAATATGTTCCGGATGGCACCAGGGCATTAAACAGTTCATGGAGTGAGTGCCGATTCATTGGTTTTATATATATATATATATATATATATAATTTCCAAATGGTCGGCACTCACTTCTGTCCCAAAATGTACCTTGCCAAGGTGCTGCGTCGGCAGAAAGCATGCAGATATACCAAAAGACGGCACTCACTGGTCTCACACAGAATTAATAGACAGCGTCCTCTTGTCAACGTTTCGAGTTTATTTCAACCCGTCATCAGGATACACATAACAAATAACAAATGACACAAACATACCTTATATACCCCTCCATGCTGCCAAACGAGTGCGCGCCAAAATAAGCTCCCAGCTGCATAATCAGTGTGATTAACACAGTCAGTGTGTTCACACTCCTCACGGAAGTCCACATGCGGGAAAAGATCGCGTCCGGTTGCCTTGGGACAGAATTCTGTTTTATTATAGGTATATTGACGATATTATACTATTCTGGAGAGGTGATCATGGTAGTTTTGTAGAATTGGTTGACACTCTTAACAATCGTGATTGTCCTATTAAGTATACCTATACCTGTAGCTTGGATAATATCTCGTATTTGGATGTAAATATTACAGTTGAGGAAGGGATACTTACCACCTCAATCTTTTCCAAACCTACAGATAGAAATACGCTGTTAGCCTTTAATAGCCACCACCCAGTTGCCATGAAAAAGAGCTTGCCCTTCTCACAATTATTGCGAGTAAAGAGGATTACTAGTGATGAGCAGATGTTATCACGTGATCTTGAGAGGATGACAGATAAATTTATTGAACGTGGCTACCCCAGTAATGTGCTCTCTGAGACTAGGAATAAAGTAGATCTGCTTACTAGAGAGTCTCTTTTGAATCAAACAGATAAAAAACAGAATTTGAACAAATTGCATTGGGTGAGGAGGTTTAATACCTCACATTCTATTGTAGAGAGATCGGTTAGGACCCTGTGGCCTATAGTACAGGGTGACAGAGATGCTAAAGTGTTTAGACCTTTGCAGGTGATGTCATGCCTTAAGAGGGGTAAGAATATTCGTGACTGGGTGGTACACCCAGACATTACTGAGCAGATGCATTATGACCCTCGAGTACAGACTAAGAGTGGGGGTTGTTATAAGTGCTCTGGGTGTACAACATGTCGTTTTATGATCGCTAGTAAACATTTCTACCATCCACATAGTGGCAAAAAATATATGATCAAATCAGCAGTCACGTGTACAACGAGTTTCGTGATATACATGATTAAGTGTCCCTGTGGTTCCTGCTATATAGGTAAAACCATACGTACCTTTAGAGAGCGGATGACCCTGCATAGGTCGTCAATTAGGGCGGCATTGAATGGTAAGCCATCTGAACAACCGGTGGCAAGGCACTTTGTTGAGAATAATCATTCGCTTGCAAGCCTTAAGTATATTATTATTGATCATGTACCAGAGAGCCCGAGGGGTGGTGATCGGCATAAGAGGCTGTTACAGATTGAAACTAAATGGATACAGGTATTAGATACTGTGAAACCCAGAGGTCTTAATGATCATCTTACCTACAATATGTATTGGTAATGTCAGTGACCCTATGCTATGATCTGAACTTGATACTTTGATTTATGTGAGATCTGGTATTATTAAGATAATTGTAGATATATTTGATTGCAGTGACGTCATGGGATGCCTTTATAAATTGTACTTGAGGGTCTTTTATGACTGTTCTTTATGCACTGTGCACTTTATTCTGTGTTGGTAATTATGATTATATATTATTGTGTTTGTTGATTTTTATAGATATGTTGGTGGTATTGTTAATCTATGTTGCCAAACGGGTGATTACGGACACCGTATGCACTGCTTAGCGCTTATAACCAGCTTCTGTTTGGTTACTATGGGAACAGTTGCGGAGGCCAGTGAGTTTAGTGTGAGGGAGGTGATGTGTCCACTGATTGGTCCCCCGTTGAAATGCATCATGACCTGCACCGCTATTGGTGTGAGTCATACTTGATGGCCCGTGTGTTGTTATAGGTTGCCAAGGCAACCGGACGCGATCTTTTCCCGCATGTGGACTTCCGTGAGGAGTGTGAACACACTGACTGTGTTAATCACACTGATTATGCAGCTGGGAGCTTATTTTGGCGCGCACTCGTTTGGCAGCATGGAGGGGTATATAAGGTATGTTTGTGTCATTTGTTATTTGTTATGTGTATCCTGATGACGGGTTGAAATAAACTCGAAACGTTGACAAGAGGACACTGTCTATTAATTCTGTGTGAGACCAGTGAGTGCCGTCTTTTGGTATATCTATATATATATATATATATATATATATATATATATATAATGAGAGAAATTATATATAATATTATATATTAGCCTGTCGATTTGCATATGTATATTTCTCTTTGTCTACTACCTGTGTGTGCCTCTGTTCCCTTTTACTGTGTGTGTGTGTGTGTCCATTGGATCTGTATTTCTTCCCCCCCCCCCCCATTTGTATGTATGTGCAGTCCTCCATCCCTTTGTGTTTGAACATCTCTGTCCGCCCCTTTGTATTTGACCACACTTACTACCTTACACATCTCTGTCCTCCCTTTTGTGTGTGTACAATAATTTCTCAGTCCTCATCTTTAACGTCTATTCTCTTTATAACTAACCTTCCTCCTCTTCTGCTGGAGTTGACATGGCATGCAGAACCAAGAAACAAAGGTACAGTCCTGTCCAATGCTATATAATTAAACCTAAGGATGGCGGGTAAGTACAATTTCCATATTATAGTAATTATTACTGAGAGTCTCATTTATAAAATGTATTCATCATGCTGAAAACCCCATTAGTGCATGTGTTAATGGGGCTTTGACACACTGAAAGTGAGAGATTTCTCACTGAATATTTACATTTCAAAGAGTTACCACTGATCATAACTACCTTTGCACAGATAAGGCTTTTTGACAATTAGTACAGCAGTATTTGCACACTTCTTATATACATATAGGGAACACGGGAAGTTGTGTAAATAAAATATTTCTGTATTACTAAGAGAATCTTGCACACAAGTTTCTTTGAAGTGCTTGGGCCGGATGTAATGAAGTCTGAATTGGCCGGAGGTGTGGGTTCCCGGCTGAGCTTGGACATTTTTTTTTTTCATGTACAAGGGAAAACATACCTTGTACATGATTGCGGCTTTTTTTTTTAAAAAGTGCGCATTTGGCTGGGTACCCGCACCACCGACAACTCGGACTTCACTCACTGACTCAATTATACACTATTCTGCAAACACGTGAGCATGCTACCTCTGCTTTATGGTCACGTGACTACAGCACAGATACCTAGAGAAACATGGGACACAATTTATTTCATTCACAGTTGCTTTCAAAATCAGAATAATGTAGAAACATATGACACATTTCTAACTTGCTGTTTTAATGGCTATCTCGTATTGTTCAGAGTCATCCTCCCTTTCTTGGCAAAGTGAACTATTTGAACGTTTGCTTCTACCATATGGTGGGATTGGAAAAAGCTACTTTTGTACTGGTTCTCCACCTACTGTCATGTCTGGAAAATCAACTCGCTAGCCCTTCTGAAAATCTCTTTAAAAAATGTATTACATTGAGCTTGTTATTAAGTCATCAATATTATTTCCTACTGCAATTAGCATCATCCCCATTTACTAGAGAACATCACAGGCGACATGTAATAGTGTCTGACATTTCCGGAGGTGCGGGCTGCCAGCCGATCTCAGACGTTTTTTTTAAAAGCGGCAGTCATTTACGAGGCATGGTTTTGCTTTATACGTGACTGTCGCTTTTAAAAAAATGTCCCAGATCGGATGGCATCCTGCACCTCCGGTAATCATGGACACTATTACATCTCGCCTCATACTGTATGTCCAAACACTTCAGGACTTGGTACAGAAGATTGATAACGTAATAACTATGAAAGACAGGCTTCACTATGTCAAAGACAACAGTCTATAATTTGGTCTCCTTGGACAGATTTCCAGAATACGCCTACTGATGACCGATCGGACTGAGGCTTTAATCCAGCAAACATCTAGTGAGTGAGTTGACCTTAATTAAGTTCTACTTCAGCAGACCAGATTCTGGAAACTAGACAAGACATTGAGGGGTATTCAATTAGTGCCGTTTTTTTTCCGACCAGTCATTGACATTTGACCTATTCAATGTCTGTGCTCTTTTTTCAAAAAATCCACATGAGCGAAAACCACATTGATCAAAGAATTCGCCACTGATCCATGTGTTTTGTCAAATTTGTGGGCGTTTTTGACAATTTTTTGGTCCGTTTGACAAAAACAATCAAATGAAAAGGCATAGCGAAAATGGACAAAAAAACTGTTGAAAATGCCCGCTATTGAATACCCACAGGTCAAATTAGTGGCAATTTTCCAACTGTCTGAAAACTCTTCACTAATTGAATATACCCCATTGACTCCCATCATGATCTATAACAATGTATGTTGCTAATGTTCTTTTTTCCTTTTCACTTATAGTTTTATCTTGTGATAACATTTTGTTTCTTTCAATTAACAGATTAATAAAAAAAAAATGATTGTAGCTTTTAAATAGACTTTTTTTATATTGGAAATATAGAAGCTATACAGCCATAGCTCTATACAAATGCTTTTAAACAGGCTCAAAAAACTCCAGGAACTATTCAGTCATATATTGTAAATATCCTAATCTCCAGATCTTCAACAGTTTTTGAATTATTGGCTCTACATAAATCTTCAGACTGACTTCAGTCATGCTGTGTCTGTATCTGAATTGTGGTTCAGAAACAGCTGGGTGCCTTATAGTCAAGGCCACAGCATATTATAAATCAATAGATTTAAGCAAAGTAGAATAGCTAAGAGGAAGATAATTATAAAGATACCACATTGCGCTTGCTGTCATTGAGTATCATTGTGTAATTTTGTGTAGGAGGAAGCCTTCTCTTAACACCTAATACTTGACTCCAGACATACATAGATATCTAATAGGAAATCACTAGAATTACTTGAACATATTGGAGTGGCATTGTCACACAGGTGGCGCATAAGAAGTAATTAGGTCACAGAAAGAAAATGGGGAGGCATCTACTTCACTCCCTGTAGGCTGGAAACCATGTAATGAAATACAACAAGCAGAAAGATAAGGGGGAAAAAATCTATTATCAAAACTAGTTTCTTTGTTACTTTGTCATGTATGAATACAGACACTTACTCTTTGTGGCAGGGGAATACAGTTTCCAGGTACAGTACAATTAGAAAAACTAGTATATACTGTAAGGGAATTTTCTAGTTCGGAAAAAGAATCTTAAATAGTACACTGGTGACAAATGCAGGAGCCAAATCTGGTGCACGTTTTATGCATGCAAAATGCCAGGGCACAAAAAGGGGAACCACAATTTGCAATGTTAGAGCACGGAATCACTATGAGGATTCGCATAGGCGTGCGCAGCAGCCGCCATGTCATGGACTACTCCTTTCCCTCCCCTCCGGGACATAGACTACTCACCTGAGTGGCCCATGTAAGTAGTCTATATCCCAGAGGAGGAATAGTCCATGACCCGTGGGGGGCGTTGCTGCACCTCTTGTGCCAACTCCTGCACACGGGCATGAGTATTAGCATGCACTGAGGTCTTTTATGTCTTAAAATTGGAAGGTGATACGTGTCCAATACATTGGGTGGAATTCAAATGATATATCACGCCCAATCTCCTGTCTAAAATGATCCCCGTTATCATGCATATCGCGCCCATAGTAATCAGATTTAGCTGTGTAAAAGGTCGGGTGCCTTGTTACTCCAAGGGTAGCAAGTTGAAATAATGATACCATGCCCCCGAGGGCAGAAACAGAATGGATGTGGAAAGGGGTGAAAAGAATTGAATCCCGCCCATTGTATGCTGTAACTTGGTCAAAATAAGTATACTGTATGTACAGTATCTCACTTCTTCATTACCTCATATTTACTAACTACTTATTAGCCTCCCTGGGGGAGAGCCACTTACCCACAAGATTCAAAAGTGTTAATATAATGTGGTTATCCTGTAAAGAAACATTGCTCGCTTTCGTTTACATAGCCTCGTAGAGGTGGGTGCAAAAGCAAGCAAGAACCTCCACCCCCATAATTACCCAAAATGTTCACCGCGGCTCACCATTGAAACCCCCGGGATTCTCCGTTTTTGTGTACAGTAAGTACAACTAATGGGATCTGTACTGGAGGAGAGTTCATAACAAAAGCAAAAATGTATAACAGCAAAAACAGATTTCCTCCAGGCTATGCTCCAGGGTTATCTTTCATTTTAATTGTCAATACAGATGCTATCCTAAGTACAAGTTACATGTATTGCACGGAAATAATACCTTTCTGTTCTTTCTTATCAATAGTTTTACTGTTCCATGTGAATCTTAGGACAGGTGTGAGCTGATTATTTTCACAGACAATTGGCAGAAATGAGAACAGCTTTGGTATTGGGCTGTAGCCTTTCCTAGTGTGCAGAATGTATATTTGGCACTAGTAGAAGGATAACAAATTGATTGTTATCTGCTTGATTGCATACTGTGTAGAGGGAATAATTATTCACATGTTAGCTAAAGGTCGGTAGTAGAATAACTCCAATCCCTTTTCAGAACACAAAGTGATGAACAATTAATCAGCTCAAACAATCTATTAACAAGACTGACCACTAGAGAAGAAGTTGGGGAAGAATCACTTGTATCTCTTGGGGCATATGTAAATACAAAATCAAAAAGTAAACCAAAATTAGTACATCTGCAGCAAGAGTGTTAGTCTGGACAGATGAACTAAAGAAAATTGGAACCAAGAATTCCCTGCTAAGATTCCTTTGGTCTCCAACAGAAAACTTGACAATAATGGTAAATGCTTTTAAATAGAGATGTGCTGGTTTGGATTTACCCAGATCTGAAAATGGCATCTTAGTAGCTATCCAAAACACATGACATCTGAGAGCTTTGGATATCTATTAAGAAAAATCTGGATAAATCCAAACTTGCGTTAATTTTTTGCGTAAAGAACCAAGTAAATCCGAACCCGCACATCTCTGCTTTTAAATATCAGTATAGATTGTTTTTAGAAAATGACTGTTCTACGTGTTTGTACACTACAGTGTACCGTTAAAATTTTTCAAATATGTCTGTGACTAAATGGAACTTGTTTTTTAATATCAAAATACTCTGTGATATGTCAGCATAGGCCTTGAGTAAATGAATGCAGTACTTTTAAAAATCATTGAGATGTACAGATTCATTATGACAGGATCCTAGGTGAATAACCAAAGGGACACAGCAAGGCCTTGTATTTTAATAGCCAAATAAAGGATAAACACAGAATGGGAGGCAATCACCAATGTTTAATACAGTCTTTATTAACTTAGCTTCGGGTTTGCCAATTTTCAGTGATTTTGCATGTGGGATTGAACATGGCAATAGTATTGAATGGAAAACCATTGCATTTAATTTTCTGTCAATTTTAAATGTTGGAGGGCGGGAGGTGACAGTGCTGTTCATAAATTTAGAGGTTGGAATGTCTAGATAGATATCTAAGCGACTAGGTGGACACAGTAATAGATATCTAAGCGGCTAGGTGGACACAGATGTGCAGTTAGGACCCGATCGCCCGCTGTGCGAAAACGCACAGCAGCGATCAGATCTGAATTACCCCCTAAATACTGTGAACTGAATACTCCCAGCCCACCTGCCTGCATTTGCTGCTTATAGACATAACATTCGGCGTGCACCATTTTACTGCTACTGCTGCTAGAGTCACTCCCACTCCTACAGGAAACTCAGCTATGATGCTATTGTTTTCCTGCAACAGCTCCAGCCATGGAAGTAACAATCAGTGGGGTCATAAGGTGGGGAAAGGGAGGGGGGGGGGGGGGCGGCCCGCAACTGGGTGTCACCCTAGGAGGGGTTGACACCAAAGTGCTTGCTCCTCCGCAGTGACAGGAGCCAGGTGTTGCAGTGTGACAGCCTCGTACAGCACCTGGCTGCTGTCATTGATGAGAAGCCGACAGCGAAGGAAGAGTGTCTCCGGGGGCAGGCCAGTACAACCCAGTATCTCTGGAGATGCTGGGCATGCTCCCGGAGTTACGAGTTAGGGATACCTGCAAATCCATGGCCTTTATGCATGTGACCATGCCCCCTTATATGAGGCCATGCCCCCTTTTTGACGCGAGCTCGCCTCCAGTGCGCAGAGATATTCAGGTGCGCACCGGGTGTCACCACACCCGGTGCCGATTTTGGTAATAATAGCAGTGCTTTGATTATAATCTTACTAGAACCTATATCTATAATCTACTATGATTCTAGACCTCCCCACTGGGAGTACCCAGAGGGGAGTTCCAAGAGGAAAATACAGAGAATGTGATTGCATAATGTAATGTAACTGTCACAGCATCACCTCTGCAGAATGATGCACAGTATGGGGCTATGGTGACAAGTTATTGCACCTTCTCCTCATCCTGCTGCCATCCGCGCCTTTATTCCGTTGATACAGACGCCACCATATGAATTTTGAAGATAATGCTGGATTGTTGTGCATGTTAGGTAGTAGAGTCTTTGTGATTTTCTATACATGCTCTGGTGCCATTATTTTTGGAGGGGGCCCACAGTCATCTGCACAAGAGCAGCTCCAGTCTGACTTAAATCACCCCTGAATTTAATTCAAAGAGATGTGCTACAGCTGTGCCCATATTGGACACTATTGGTAGTACAGACATAGTAAATATTCCTTCACACATCTGTAGAGTGCAAGGGAAAACCATGAGGGTGCGATCTGCCGGTCTGGAACGGCACAACTCATCAATATCAGGAACTGAAATCCACCATCTTATCATTATTATAATGTGTAATGAGGCAATAGTAAATACTGTAGCAAGAGACTGTCTTATGTTACCATCACCTTGGGTCTAGAACAATATACACCATGGCCTGATCTAAATCTTATAGCGAATGTCCTCTTTCTATTGTACCATGAAACACTTACAATCAGTATGACAGGGAAACATGGCCAATATTTCCTACAAATACAGTGATCCCTGCCATACTATTCTTCCACAGGGTAATTTCTCAAGACAATTACAATAAAAACATGTTTATTAAAATATGTAGAATAGTTTGAAAAGATGACATCCAATCACATAATATAATTTGCACAGACATACAATCTGCTTTCAGCCTCTGAAAGCAAACTGCAAGCCAATTTATTTTTACACACAATGACATTTGCTGTGATAGGATTTACTACATTTGCATAAAACATATCAAAATGGAACTGTATTCAGCAATTAGAGGTCTGCTAAGAAAGCTGTAAATGCATATTTCCAAAATACACTCACTCACTTATTTGTGGGCACAGATCATGTTAGTGTTATGCACTGACATTTTACATTGCATGTATACCATAAGGTTCATAAATGCAATCTCCTCATATTTGTACTAAATTATTTTTCTAAAATACCATCTGCCTCAACTGTGGAATAAAAATCCAGTGTTTTGGTCATATAATATAGACATAATGATGGGCTGTATAATGTTACACAGTAACTAAAGAAAGGGAGTAGGGAGGAGGATAACTTTGCAAATATTGCATGCCAAGCTGTAGAGCAGAGGTAATTCCTGTGAATGGAGCCTAGATTGCTATACAGTACACTGTAGGGGCAGCCACTTTGTTGGGTGAACCAATATTAATGTGTATACAGCCAATGCATTCTCTAGGAACCTGCAATACAAGTGAGCCATGAGACACTGGTTATTAGTGTACTGATGGGCTTTTCTATGAATATCGGCTTTTCAGCTGTGAGTAGACAACCAGTATAAAAGGCCCCATACACTAGAATGATATGTCTGAGGCTGAAGTCAGAGGCAATTTACCGGGAGTGGTTCCATACGATTTTGTACATTTTGCATGTGATATATCATATGCGATCCCAGCCATGCCTGCGGGAACCGACATATCATGAGTGCAGCACTAACGATCTAGGGGAGCCGATCCAACCCTCATGGAAATGCACATTGGATCGGATCGAAAATACCTCCAAAATGCCCGATTTCACCCGGTCTATCGGCCCGAAATTGGCTGAAATCGGGCATTATCGTTCTAGTGTATAGGGACCTTAACTTAAATACAATGCAACAAATAAACACGCCCCCAAATCATTTGACTGATAAGTGCCGGCTTGTCATGGCTAATTGGATAGCCACCAGGGGATCCGTCTTACTGTCATTTTGTCAGGTAAAGAAAAAAAGAATATATATATATATATATATATATATATATCAATGGTTTTATAATGGCACTCACTGTCAAATGACATCTACCGGGGTGCCCTCCTCCACTGCTAACATACCAAAGGCGGCTCTCTGGGGGGGGATTGCGACTCCTCTCCCCAAGGGGATGAAGTCCAGACACTGATGGACGAAACGCGTTGGGATGCTTTGCAGATATCCAATTTATGGACAGATAAGCTCTATATGTTTTTAATTCTTCTACATGTGTTATTCAGCCATTATTATGTCATTGTATTAAATCTATGTTTTTAAATTTTTCACTGATGTGGCTAAGAAGTATTTACTAGTGGAAACTTGCTAATTCCCTAATGATGCCACTTTGATCCAGACAGTGTTATGCGATTTGTTCATGAATGGTACACACTATGTTTTGCTGTTTTTTATTTCCATGTACTGAATCCAAAAGAAGGTTGAAAGATAATTGCATATCTAAACCAGATAAGTGATCAAGCTAAAACTTACCACCCTATATACTTGCTTTCACCTTTGTATACAATTTAAAACACACTTTGGCGCTTGTGTTCTCTATTTCCTATATCCTCTTCATGTGTCTAACAAACACAATTTTCTGCTTCACAAGCTGCCACTCAAGTAAAACTTGAGGAGTGTTATGTTTCAGCTCTAGGTGTTTATACGTCATTATATAAGTTTAGTACCGCAAACAGTACCTAAGCGCCGGCTCCTTCGCTTCTTTATATATATATATATATATATATATATGAGATGTATATATTAGATCAGATGAGTATGTGATTTTTTTCATTTAAGCCACGAGTGCCACATCTTCACGTTGATATATACAGGTTGAGTATCCCATATCCAAATATTCCGAAATACGGAATATTCCGAAATACGGACTTTTTTGAATGAGACTGAGATAGTGAAACCTTTGTTTTTTGATGGCTCAATGTACACAAACTTTGTTTAATACACAAAGTTATTAAAAATATTGTATTAAATGACCTTCAGGCTGTGTGTATAAGGTGTATATGAAACATAAATGAATTGTGTGAATGTACACACACTTTGTTTAATGCACAAAGTTCTAAAAAATATTCTCTAAAATGACCATCAGGCTGTGTGTATAAGGTGTATATGAAACATAAATGCATTCTGTGCTTAGATTTAGGTCCCATCACCATGATATCTCACTATAGTATGCAATTATTCCAAAATACGGAAAAATCCGATATCCAAAATACGTCTGGTCCCAAGCATTTTGGATAAGTGATACTCAACCTGTATATATATATATATATATATATATATAGAAACAGACAAATTGTCGGCACTCCAGGCTTTCAAAAAAACAGGCTGACACGTAGTATATTGCCAACGTTTCAGAGGCTGTGACCTCTTTTATCAAGACATACCACATACAAAGAAAAATAACATTTAAATAGACTCACCTAACCGTGTGAGGACTCCCGCCGCGCCGTCCTGCTCAGAGCCGATGACGTCATCTGCGCGACACTGCGCCGAGAGCCCGACTCGGCTGGATGGGCGGGGCTGGTATCCATGGAAACTGTTACCTAGTAACACATAAACTCTGCAAAGTAAGTTGCAACCCTGATTTTATCATGACCGAGAAACAGAAAAAAATGCAAAGGGAGCAGTACTCTTATAACATGAACAAAAGTAGATGCAGATTCCGTGGCTGATGTAATGTAGAGGCTCAAATATCACAAAAAAAACAACTTATATAGTACAAAACAAGCCACACACATATGGTGAATATTATACCCGGAGGTCTGCAAAAAAGACATGCAACACATTGACTGTAATGCTGAAGGGCTATAGTTATTATTAAAACCTAGGGGTACCCATCAGCTTTAAATAAACTACCTATAGAGTCTACTAATAACACATCATTTGTGGGCACTATACTGATTTGTGAGAACGGGGGGAAAGAAAACACTGTGTTCTATGACCCCTATGGGAAACGCAAAACTTGAGCACTATTAAGTAATCAAAGGAAACAGTTCAGGCTGTGGGTTTCATTAAGACCAAAAGGTTGGACAGTCTGTAATATATGTATCCACTTTGCTTCTTTCTTGAGAAGGGCCTTCCCTCTGTCTCCACCCCGGATCTGTGGTTTAATCCAATCGATTATCTTATATCGTATAGAAGCCAAACTATGCTGGAACTGTTTGAAGTGCCTGGCCACAGGTTGGTCTGAGCCTTTGCCCTCCAATGCAGCACGAATGCTGGAGCGGTGTAGGGCTATTCGCTCTTTAAATTGCCTGATACTCTTCCCTACATATAAAAGGCCACATGGGCATTTGATGTAATAGACAATGAAAGATGTGGTACAGGTCACCGGGTGCTTGATATAAAAAGTTCTACCAGATCGGGGATGTTGAAATTTGTTGCCTTGTTCCAAACAGCTACAGGTGGTGCAACCTATACAACGATAGTTACCTGGTTTGCGAGTTAGGAAATGAGTGCATTTAGGGCTGGTGAATGTAGAAATATCATTATGGACTACAATGTCCTTAATATTTCTCCCTCGTTTGTAAGAAGCTAAGATGGTACTGTCCTTTAATGCCGTGAGTTCCTTGTCCCTAGTGATAATAGGCCAGATCCGTCTGGCATGTTTGTTGATAGCTTTACTGGCTGTGTGAAAGTCTTGTGTCCAAATAATGCTGTCCCTATTCATTTTTTTGGGGACCAACTGGAGTGCATCTGCCTGTGAGAGAGCTGATGCCCTCTTTCTAGCCTCTGTGAGTACTTTGGAATTATACCCCCTTTGTAAGAACTTATGAAACATCTTGTCAAGATGGAATTCGGCATCTCTCCGATCACTGCAGATTCTGATAATTCTGAGAAATTGAGAATAGGGGAGACCCCATTTGGAGGCTACCGGATGGCATGTGTTGCATGTCTTTTTTGCAGACCTCCGGGTATAATATTCACCATATGTGTGTGGCTTGTTTTGTACTATATAAGTTGTTTTTTTTTGTGATATTTGAGCCTCTACATTACATCAGCCACGGAATCTGCATCTACTTTTGTTCATGTTATAAGAGTACTGCTCCCTTTGCATTTTTTTCTGTTTCTCGGTCATGATAAAATCAGGGTTGCAACTTACTTTGCAGAGTTTATGTGTTACTAGGTAACAGTTTCCATGGATACCAGCCCCGCCCATACAGCCGAGTCGGGCTCTCGGCGCAGTGTCGCGCAGATGACGTCATCGGCTCTGAGCAGGACGGCGCGGCGGGAGTCCTCACACGGTTAGGTGAGTCTATTTAAATGTTATTTTTCTTTGTATGTGGTATGTCTTGATAAAAGAGGTCACAGCCTCTGAAACGTTGGCAATATACTACGTGTCAGCCTGTTTTTTTTGAAAGCCTGGAGTGCCGACAATTTGTCTGTTTCTACTTAACACATTCCAGTGTCTGCATGGCACCCGGCCAAGCTGCTATTGATAAGAGAGTGCCGGTCATTCGACTGGATTATATATATATATATATATATATATATATATATAATTAAAATTCAGATGCAGGGACTAATAAATTACAAAGGTAAGAATACAAAACTGAGGGTCCCATTTATCAGTGAGATTTAGCCAATCAGCTCCCCACCGTCATTATTCAAACACATGACAGGAGCTGATTGGCTGGAGCACCATTTAACAAATGCAACAGTTTTTTAATAGCTAAAACTCATTGACAAATAAGCCCCTGAGTTTTGTAATCAGTTTTTTTTTTTCTAAAGGAGAGCCTTGCAATCTTGATGTGGATAATTAATTTGGTATTTTATTCTATAAATCACTACAGATTCTAGGAGTGCGGTGTCATTCACCATCAGCTGTCAAATATAAATAACAACAAACCTTAGCTTAATTCTCAACGGGGTGCACAATGGCATAACAAAAACAAACAATGTAAAGAGAGAAAAAATTCATCAGAATACCTGTCATGTGCAGTACAGAATAAGATTAAACCTTTATCATTATTATGGCACAGGCAAACTCTGCAGCACAGTAAATGAAGATTATGGGACCCATTAATTAACTTCCCTGCAGACTAACAGTTAGTAATTTATGTTAATTGCTGTATGTAGTTGGTGGATGGTATGCTTCTGTTAAGGGATGTAAGCCTCATTTATCTTCATCTGCTTGGTGTACTCTCTAATACACATTATAGGCAGGAAGGAAGAGGCCTATGAGTTGCCATGGAAACCACAAGAATTGAGAGACAATGGTGATGAAAGATGTTCTTCTTTGCTTGGGACTTTTTCTACAAAAATACTACCCATCATATTACTAGATTAAGATAATTTATTTTTGCAACCAAATTCAATTTCTACCTACAGTAGTACCCTGGTAAAAGGTATCTTCAGTATACCCAACTTTTATTTCTTAAAAAGAAAAGTAAATACAAACCTACTCTTGATATATATATATAAAAAAAAAAAAAAAACATTAAACCAGTCTGATTCCTAAAATCCTGCTCGAATCTTCCTGAAAGTGAAGATTATAAACCAAGGGGCATTCTTAGGCTGAATTTTTATTAAAACCCTACACAATATCTCATGTGATTCCACTGCAACCCATTGGTTCCTGTTACTGGGCTCTGCAAGGACAAATCATGGCAATTACCTCTTGAATCACTGTATTAGAATAGGTGGTGGTTACTAAGGGGTCTATTCTTGAAGCAGTGAAAAGTGTGGAGAAGTGAGCCAGTGGAGAAGTTGCCCATGGCAATCAATCAACTGCTCTGTATAATGTTATAGTATGCAAATTATAAATGTTACGTCAATGCTGATTGGTTGCAATGGGCTTCCAATCCACTGGCTCACTTCTTGTACGAAGAGGTGGTAAGTGTCAAATGTGCTATAACCAGTGCTGTTTGACACTTGCAGAGAGCCCCAGTATGCATGAATGCAGACACTTTAATTATCAGCCAACATCTAACATATTTGCTGTCACCATACAATTGTATGGCAACGGAAAATAATCCAGATGTATAAAATAATGATAAGCGCACATTTGCTTCTTATTGTTTTGTTTTTTTTTCACATATCAGCAGGTATTACTTCCCGATATTTGTACATACCTTTGGTGGCTGTTGGATCTGGACTGTGCATGGGAGATCTCTCAATGGTTGTGAGATCTTGCACATGCCCAGTGCAGTCAGCCAAAAGATAAGACACAGATGCACTGTGTTGCTGGCAGGGATCACAGTAGTGGGTCATGTAGCATAACAATAAGCAATTATGACCTAAAGTGGGTGCCATTGTCATGTAGCATTAGGGACCACCAGTATCAGAGAAGCCTTGCCGTGGACTGGTGACTTAACCATATCTTTGCAAAGATATGCAACTAAGATCTCTGAATTTTCTGTTATCATGTAGTGTTCAACTGTTATTGCTGAAACCTTTTGGTGTGCTGGGGGAAAACTTTTCTCTTTTTCCAACCAAGATGTTAACACGTTGTTGGTATTGCTTCCTGCTTCACCTCAATAAAGAGCTACAGTTATATCCTTTTATGTTGTTTCTACGTAATCCCGGCACATTGGGAGTCATGCGTATGCATGCTCCTGCTCCCACTGAATTAACATTACAGAGTTGCGGGAGTGACTGAGCACTGGCTCCTGTGGCATAGCACTGTATAACACGATACATGGCCGCAACTAGGGGGGTCGGGGGCTAGGGGGTACGTGACCTGGGCTTCGGTTTGGGGAGGGCACAGAGACTGGCACTTTAATACCCACTAACGCTCCCGCCCTATGCGGCAGCGGTTGCTTTGAGCTGGCGGAGCTCAAGCTCCAGACTCTACTTGCTGCCGCTTATCAAGTAGCCAGGCAAACTGCATTGCTGAGATTAAACAGAAAATAAACTACATCTCCCAGCAGACCTTGCTGCCGGGAGCAGACCTTGCTGCCGGGAGCTGTAGTTTACTTTCAGTTTGATCTTTACAACGTGCTGTGATCGGCAGAGCACGATTAACAGGGGGCACAGGCAACTAATTACCCCAGTAACCCTCCCCCCACACACACCCACCCACCCATGGCCTTTAATCATTGCAGGGCTCTGCTGCACTGAAAAAGAAGCTTCCTGAGATCCAAAAAGGGGGCGGGGCTAAACAGCACTGTACTGTACACAGTGCCATGCCAGCCAGCAGCATAGGAGTGAGGAGGGGGGAGAGCAGCAGCAGAGCCTAAATAGTGAGTATGACTCAGGGAAGGGGCACTGTATGTGCGTGTGACTACTATATACGTGTGTATGAATGTGTGCTTGTATGTGAATGTGAATAGGTGTGTGACTACATACCTGCATGAGTGCTTGTGTGTCACTGCATGTATCTCTCTCTCTCTCTCTCTCTCTCTCTATATATATATATATATACACAGTATATATATATATACACATACACACAGTTAAATGCGGGGGGGGGGGGGTGAGGGGGGCAAGTTAATGGTTGCCCCGGGTGACAAAACTCAACTCCTAGTTCCGGACCTGCACAATATATAAGGACATTGTTTCTGGTGGCCCTCAGATTATGACAAAAGATCTGCAAATTCACATAGAACTGCCTTGGATTAAGTGGGTGAAATCAGGGATAGTTACATTGCTAAATGTAACAATACTTTACAAATGATGAAAACTCCATGCAGCAATGTTTTTCTTAACATGTCTTGTCTCTGTGTTCTGTAAAAACGTAACTGTTACCATTGAGAAAGGAATCAGAGGTGTTGAGGCTAAGTATTGGGTACAGAAATTGTGTCACAGCTCTATTACAGGTCCTCTTATTAATTACAGGCCATAACGGTCTATAGCGGAAAAAAGTAAATAATTACCCATGAGAGGGTTATATGAGGGTTGTGCAATAAGTTTCCAGATGTGCAGAGCATAGGTAGAGTAGACACAATCTGACTGTCTGGTTAAGTTCTTGTGAAATGTCAAGGCACAGAACCATATACCATATAAGTAGCACTGCACACCACAGAAGTCAGCATGTCCACGACTTTCACAATCTCATTATGGAGCTCAACAGAGGACGCTGGAGAGCAATGATTTTCTATGACTACATAGTTGAGTTGGACTCCAGAGTGACCATGCCCCAGTTAGAAAATTAGATAGGCATCTCATCGGGATCCATCCGCTTGATACTCCACAAAAAGCTTAACCTAAGCAAGCTTTCTGCATGCTGGGTGCCCGATCAGCTGACTTGAAAGCAGGAGGAGGCTTGGGTGACTTGGTGCAGCAACATGCTGGCCAGGTTTGATGTTGGTTGCTCAAACTCTGTCTGGGAGAGTATCAGTAGCAATGAATCCAGGATCTACAGTTTCAACCCAAAGACCAGACAAGAGTCGGCCCAGCGGACCCCAGTTGGAGGAGTGCCACCACAGAAGTTCAGACGTGTGCGTAGCGGTGCAAAGCAGATAGTAAACTGGTCATGTAGCTACCATTCCACTTGAGCGGCAGCACACTGTCACTGTGGACTGGTACGTCAACCAATGCCTGCTGCAAGTACAGAAAGCCATTTCCAGGCAATGTCCAAGAATTTACACTCATGGTGCCTTATTCATCATGACAATGCACCTGCCCACAGGTCCAGGAGAGTGGTTGATTTTCTGGCCCATGAATGCATCCATGAGCTTGGTCATCCTCTGTACAGTCCAAACCTGGCCCCCTGCAACGTCTTTGTGTTTTCACACCTATCAAGCGCAACCTTCATCCAACATGTATAAGACAAACCTTCTTCAGACTGGTCCAGCTGCTTCACCAAGTGGTTTATGCACATGCAACTTTGCGTAGACTTCTCTGGTGAATCCTTTGAAAAAATGTAATCTTCACTTTGTTGACAAATATAATACTTTTTGTGCATCTGGAAACTTATTACACATCCCTCGTAGTAGGAGCATGCGGAGTATGCAGACCGCATCCTGTACATCACTCTGTCCATCTCCCAACTGTCCTCAGCTGTACACCACAGGAATAGTAAATATCTAGTTGGCTGAGCAAAACTAAAAAAAGTCTAACGCAATATATACACTAATGAGTTGCTTTATTCATTTATCCGGGAGTGCCGTGCCTGCTTTCTGAAATCTACAGATGTGCAATCACATATTCATTATTGGTAAAGGCACACCGGCTGTTGTACCTGCTGTACGGAGTGCCGAACCTTCTTGGTACATATATATATATATATATATATATATATATATATAATACAGTGTTTCTCCACATTAAAGTGGAAAAAGATAGCACTCTCCAGACTTGCGTAATTAGTATAAACACTACAGTCATTTATTCAAGGAATTGGTTCCAAGTAACTTCATATCACAGAAAAAATAAAGGGCTCACCAACGTTTCGGTCCCATGTTACGACCTTTCTCAAGGTATATGCCAGTCAATATACAGTCAAAAACAGCAATGACATCCTCAGTCACATGCCGCCAGGCGCCGCGGTTCTGACCGGAAGTGACGCGTCTGGCCGCAGCTGCACTTGATCCACTCACTGATTTGAATGCAGGTATATTAAGGGGACCTGGGAGGCTCTATACAGGTTCCTGGTTCCCATTATGTGCTGCTGAGGATGTCATTGCTGTTTTTGACTGTATATTGACTGGCATATACCTTGAGAAAGGTCCTAACATGGGACCGAAACGTTGGTGAGCCCTTTATTTTTTCTGTGATATGAAGTTACTTGGAACCAATTCCTTGAATAAATGACTGTAGTGTTTATACTAATTACGCAAGTCTGGAGAGTGCTATCTTTTTCCACTTTAATGTGGAGAAACACTGTATTGTACTATGGAGGTCATTCCGAGTTGTTCGCTCGCAAGCGGATTTTAGCAGATTTGCTCATGCTAAGCCGCCGCCTACTGGGAGTGAATCTTAGCATCTTAAAATTGCGAACGATGTATTCGCAATATTGCGATTACACACCTCGTAGCAGTTTCTGAGTAGCTCCAGACTTACTCGGCATCTGCGATCATTTCACTGCTTGTCGTTCCTGGTTTGACGTCACAAACACACCCAGCGTTCGCCCAGACACTCCTCCGTTTCTCCGGCCACTCCTGCGTTTTTTCCGGAATCGGTAGCGTTTTTTCCCACACGCCCATAAAACGGCCTGTTTCCGCCCAGTAACACCCATTTCCTGTCAATCACATTACGATCGCCAGAACGATGAAAAAGCCGTGAGTAAAATTACTAAGTGCATAGCAAATTTACTTGGCGCAGTCGCAGTGCGAACATTGCGCATGCGCATTAAGCTGAAAATCGCTGCGATGCGAAGATTTTTACCGAGCGAACAACTCGGAATGAGGGCCTATGAGTCTGACCCCGTGATTGGATCAGGCTTTGATGTGGCACCCCAGCCGTTATCTGTGTTGGGTGAGAGTGTGGGACTCCCCTTGCATAATTATATATATATATATATATATATATATATATATATATATGAATTGCAAAAAACGAGGCGGCACTCAGGAGGCTTGTAGTGAACAGGTGAACTCTGTCTAAGAGGACTTTATCGACGTTTCGGGGTGCAAGCCCCCGTCTTCAGGACACACAGTGACAGACAGAGTTCACCTGTTCACTACAAGCCTCTTGAGTGCCGCCTCGTTTTTTGCAATTCATATATACCCAGACAGTCCAGTCTGGATGGGAGGGCACCGGAGCAAGAGCCATGCTCAGATAGCCCGTTGGAGAGTGCCAGACAATCTGCCTAGTATATATATATATATATATATATATACATATATATTAGAGATGAGCAGGTTCAGATTTACTCGGTTCTTAATGTCAGAATTATCGCAAGTTCTTTTTTTCTGGATTTTTCTTATTGGCTAACCAAAACACGTGACGTCCGTGAGCCAATAAGGAGATTCAGGTAAATTTGAGTAAAACTGAACCCGCTCATCTCTAATATATATATATATACAACATGTATATATATATATACATATATTACATACATATATATACATATATACATACACACTGCTCAAAAAAATAAATGGAACACTTAACACAATATTAACTCCAAGTCAATCACACTTCTGTGAAATCAAACTGTCCACTTAGGAAGCAACACTGATTGACAATCAATTTCACATGCTGTTGTGCAAATGGAATAGACAACAGGTGGAAATTATAGGCAATTAGCAAGACACCCCCAATAAAGGAGTTGTTCTGCAGGTGGTGACCACAGACCACTTCTCAGCTCCTATACTTTTTGGCTGATGTTTTGGTCACTTTTGAAAGCTGGTGGTGCTTTCACTCTAGTGGTAGCATGAGACGGAGTCTACAACCCACACAAGTGGCTCAGGTAGTGCAGCTCATCCAGGATGGCACATCAATGCGAGCTGTGGCAAGAAGGTTTGCTGTGTCTGTCAGCGTAGTGTCCAGAGCATGGAGGCGCTACCAGGAGACAGGCCAGTACATCAGGAGACGTGGAGGAGGCCAACAACCCAGCAGCAGGACCGCTACCTCCGCCTTTGTGCAAGGAGGAACAGGAGGAGCACTGCCAGAGCCCTGCAAAATGACCTCCAGCAAGGCACAAATGTGCATGTGTCTACTCAAACGATCAGTAACAGACTCCATGAGGGTGGTATGAGGGCACGACGTCCACAGGTAGGGGTTGTGCTTACAGTCCAACACCGTGCAGGACGTTTGGCATTTGCCAGAGAACACCAAGATTGGCAAATTCGCCACTGGCGCCCTTTGCTCTTCACAGATGAAAGCAGGTTCTCACTGAGCACATGTGACAGAGTCTGGAGACGCCAAGGAGAACGTTCTGCTGCCCGCAGACCGCTTTGGCAGTGGGTCAGTAATGGTGTGGGGTGGCATTTCTTTGGGGGGCCGCACAGCCCTCCATGTGCTCGCCAGAGGTAGCCTGACTGCCATTAGGTACCGAGATGAGATCCTCAGATCCCTTGTGAGACCATACGCTGGTGCGGTTGGCCCTGGGTTCCTCCTAATGCAAGACAATGCTAGACCTCATGTGGCTAGAGTGTGTCAGCAGTTCCTGCAAGACAAAGGCATTGATGCTATGGACTTGCCCGCCCGTTCCCCAGACCTGAATCCAATTGAGCACATCTGGGACATCATGTCTCGCTCCATCCACCAACCGTTGCACCACAGACTGTCCAGGAGTTGGCGGATGCTTTAGTCCAGGTCTGGGAGGAGATCCCTCAGGAGACCATCCACCACCTCATCAGGAGCATGCCCAGGCGTTGTAGGGAGGTCATACAGGCACGTGGAGGCCACACACACTACTGAGCCTCATTTTGACTTGTTTTAATGACATTACATCAAAGTTGGATTAGCCTGTAGTATGTTTTTCCACTTTAATTTTGAGTGTGACTCCAAATCCAGACCTCCATGGGTTAATAAATTTGATTTCCACTGATAATTTTTGTGTGATTTTGTTGTCAGCACATTCAACTATGTAAAGAACAAAGTATTTAATAAGAATATTTCATTCATTCAGATCTAGGATGTGTTATTGTAGTGTTCCCTTTATTTTTTTGAACAGTGTGTATATATATATATATATATATATATATACAGTACTGTGCAAAATTTTAGGCAGGTGTGGAGGCAAATGCTGCAAAGTGAGAATGCATTCAAAAACAGAAGTTTTAATAATTATTTATTTTTGTTTAATAGAAGAATGCAAAGAGGATGAACAGAAGAGGAATCTAAATCAAATCAATATTTGGTGTGATCACCCTTTGCCTTCAAACCAGCATCAAGTCTTCTAGATATACTTGCACACAGAAATACAGGCAGATACTTATCCATCATGCAATACCATCAGGGAGGCATTTGATTGGCTCCAAATTTATTCTGCAGCAGGACAATTACTCCAAACATACAGCCAATGTCATTAAACTATCTTAAGTGTAAGGAAGAACAAGGAGTCTTGGAAGTGATGATATGGCCCCCACAGAGCCCTGATGTCAATATCATCCGGATGGGTCTGTCTGGGATTACATGAAGAGACAGAAGGATTTGAGCAAGCCTACATCCACAGAAGATCTGTGATTAGTTCTCCAAGATGTTTGGAACAACCTCCCTGCCAAGTTCCTTCAAAAACTGTGAGCAAGTTTACCTAGAAGAATTGATGCTTTTTTGAAGGCAAAGGGTGGTCACACCAAATATTAATTTGATTTAGACTTCTCTTCTATTCATTCACTTTGCATTTTGCTAATTTACAAAAATAAACTATTGATACTTCTATTCTTACTTTGCAGCATTTTTTCCTGCCTAAAATCTTTGTATAGTACTGTATATAATATATATAACATTATATAAATATATATATATATATATATATATATATATAATAAAAACCTATAACATAACATTATACATATATATATATAGACTGGCGTGTACGGCGACACTCAGGTCAGAAAAACGACAGGACACACAGCCTCTGTTCTGACCTGAGTGCCGCCGTACACGCCAGTCTATATTGGGAAGCTATGCCAGTCTCCTCCACGGAAGGCAACGGGCAAAGGTAAAATCCACATATGCGGAGAAGTGCCGAACTCAACAAATCTATATATATATATATATATATATATATACACTGTATATAGTGTATCTATCCTCTCCCTCTCTCTCTATATACTCATATGTTTATGTATGCAGTGCACATGCCTGCACATTTTATTAATTGTGTTCCTTTAGAAAATCTGCAGGTTTACAGAGGTAGACATAGACACGGGCAGTCAGAGCATTGTTCTACAAAGTGAAAATTACTGCACTGTTCTACTTTTGTTGCCATGGATATTAGTAACTATAGCAAAGAGCAAGATATACAGTACAAAGTAACATATAAATAGATAGTGATTATGCTCAAATGTGCAATTAAGTAATTCCTTGTTAGGGGGTTGGTAACATTTCATTCTATGTACAATAATACTGTAATGGGTGACTCTCCAGAAAGTGAACATAAAGTCCCGTGCATCACACGCTTTTACAGTTTTTTTCCTTTTAAACTGGTCTGTTAAGAAATTGTTGTTATATGAAAACTTAATTGCTTAGTAGCAATGCCTTACCCTATAACTTAAGACCCACTAAAATCTTGGTATTTTGGAGAAGTATGTCACTTGAATTTGTGTACCTGCACTGTGCATCACGGAGAATCACCCTAATACATTTTCTAAAATACACCTGTAAAGACTTAAATTGTACCCCAAATACAAGGAGTCCCATAAATGGATAGCTATAGAACCATAGACGTTATCCACAGTGCTTGTTTTAGAATTATTATTATTATTATTTGTAATCTTTACTATTGTACTTTCTGGGATGTTCACACTATTTTCTCCAGAATTTTTCTATTCTGTATGAGGCCTGTAAATTTCTGTGTTTTCTCCTATCTTCTATACAGTTAATACATTTCTGGTTGTGGATAATGTTGTAATGTTGTTATTGGTTGATTTTCAGGAGTGTCTGTGTTTTCATCATGAGGTGGTTTGTAGTGTAGCCTCATACATTTAGCCTCAATATCCCACGCAGCACAAGATGCCTTGCACCAGTGAGCCACCAGGTCCCGTGCAACTCTGCAAATGCAACACGATGCGACTATGGCGCACCATGAGACTGGTCTGATTATTTTGATATGCACAGTTGTTTATCTGTGTGCGAGTGAGTCTCTATCTGAAGCACAATGGAACAATAAAAGCTATAGAAACTATAGAAAAAAACTGTGGCCGCTGCATCGTAGCACCTCATATACAGATTCAGAGACTCAGAAAACTAATCGCCAGTAAAATAATCGCTGAAATTAACAGCACATAAATTGGGTGTCATTTTGTAACTAGTTTTGGAATCAGGAAGAAATCTGTGAAATGATTACAGAAATTAATAAAAAAATGTCTGAAGACTTGTTTTACACAATAGAAGTTGTTGCAGGTTTTGTATCAACTCTAGTTGAGTACCGGCATTTGTTATCTGAGGATACATACTGTATATAGTATATATATATATATATATATATAATTCCAAATAAGGGGAGCACTCACCAGTCTTCAAGAAGGTATAAGTTTTATTCAGGTCATCAATGACAAGCAGGTTAGATCTAACCTGCTTGTCATTGATGACCTGAATAAAACTTATACCTTCTTGAAGACTGGTGAGTGCTCCCCTTATTTGGAATTACATTGGAGTTGGAATTCTTTTCCCTCATTGGATGTCACCCCAGCATATTACTGCTCTAACGTGAGTGCGGACCCTCTATCTGTATATATATATATATATATATATGTGAAGGCAGGGGAGAAGAACAAGCGCCATATGGTGCTGAGCACTGCAGCTAGGACAGTGCCTCAGGCACTGTCCTAGCTGCAGTGCTCAGCACCACATCGGAGCTGTCATCCCTGTGCCCGGCGCCCTCCGTGCTCAGCAGCCGGTTACAGGTGGGGAACAGCCACAAGGAATTCAGTGAGACAGACAGGCCTAATCTCAAGAATCTATCCGGTACTTATATCTTATATACGTATCCATCACTCCCATTTATTTAAAATACTACACCATATGGCGCTTGTTCTTCTCCCCTGCCTTCACAGAATTGCATGACTGAACATACCCAAGTCATCTTCTGAAGAACTGAGCAGCCACCAAAGAAGTTTGGGAGGTGATTACTGACGGAGCATCTACGACCGACTAAATCTAAATAGCAGGACTTTCAGTCTACACCTTGTTTTAAAAGGAACATTTGGACGTGAGACCAAGCGCACTGACCTTAAAACTCTCTCTACATATATATATATATATATATATATAAAACTACCATACAGGAAGTACATGACAATCTGTTCAATATTAGGTCCCAGCAGAGGACATACTGCAGTGTCAGTAGGAAGAAGAGTTTAATCTACAGCTGTGAAAATGGTTACTGAAAGCACAGTGAAAATTAAATGTACTTCCACAAGAACTGATATTGAAAGACACTGTAGATCGATTCTAAGCAGGGATTGCATATCTTCTTAGTAAAACAACACATACATGGTTGCTGGCATTAAAGAAACGCACACACATATGTACACACACACAAACACAACATGATAATGCTGACCTAGGGAGCTGTCCGATTCTATGGAGCCAGGAGTTTTCTCCCCTCTTATATAAACCATGTAATGTTTAGAACAATACCTTTTTATACTGTGCCTGGCACACCGTTTATATATAATATTAATACGAAGTTCCACTATTCTGTGCTATGCTGACGCCTACATGACAGTCCCCCTGCAAGCTATGGCAAAATCAAGTATGTGAGTATGCACCTTACTGGATTGAGACAATTACACCACACCAATTTTAATCAGTAGATGGATCTTTATTTCAGCAGAAATTGGGGTTTTAAATAACTCAATAGGTAGTACCCAAATGCTGAAGTTGTCCACTGGGAAATACATTTTGCTACAAGGTGATCAGCAAGAACACCACTAAACCACAATGTGGACCCCACATCCATCTTCTTGTATTATAAGTGCTAAATAAATATATTCCATTAAATTGAGGAATGGAGCAGTTATGCCTGAGGACATTGTATTACATGGATGGTTAATAGTGATTCTACACTAATTATATATGCAAATTTTGGACATTTTATGCAAAGTATTTTATGCTTTCACTGTATTATTTCCCCTGATGTTTCAGAATAATACAAGTAGGTTCAATTTAAATTTAAAAATGTGTATATATATATATATATATATATATATACACACACTGAATTAATTCATATAAAGGGGTATATTCAATTAGGGTCGATAGCTGCCGTCTGTTGAAAAGACTGCAGTTTTCGACTTTTTAAGGTCGAATCGTGATTCGACCTATTCAGTCCCCGATATCTTTATTCGACAAGTCGGGGAATTCAACTTGTCGAATAGTACGTGAATTGGCGGTATAGCTGCCGATTCACGTACTTCTGAGGGAAACGGGGCCACATTCGATAGGATTTAGCCCCGTTTCCGACCATCTCAGTCCGACATAAAAAAATGTCGGACAGAGATGAGGGACCTTAGAGGAGGAGAGGGGGGTGAGCCGTAGGCAGACGGGGGAGAGCCGCAGGCAGACAGGGGAGAGCAGCACAACAGCACAGCACTGCATGAGGATGTGTCACAGATGCGCCGCTCACGGCAGCGTCCACCCGGTTCCAGCAAGTGAGGCCCTGCTTGCTGGAGCCGGGTGGACACTGCCGTGAGGTCTGGCGGCTGTGAGACATCCTTCTGCAGCGCTGCTCTCCTCCATCTCCCCACGGCTCCCCCCCTCTCCTCCTCTGGGTCCTTCATCTCAATTCAACTTTTTTTAAAGTCGAATTGAGATGGGATTGAATAGGGGTTGTCGGAATGGATTCGACCCTAATTGAATATACCCCATAGTGTCATGTATTTCACTGTTATCAATGAATAAAAGTAACCTGATAGTAGAATTCTCATGATGAATATTGGTCCAACAACAGTCCACATAATGACTGCCTCAATTGTGTGCAGGTAACGTGTGTGAATCTTATAATGACCAGCTCCTTTTAGACATTGGGCCTTATTTAATTTTTGTAAGTAAAGCAAAAAAGTAAGCAACTGCGTAAAACCATGTTGCACTGCAGGTGGGGCATATGTACCGTGCAGAGAGAGTTAGATTCGGGAGGGTTATTTTGTTTCTGTGCAGGATAAATACTGGCTGCTTTATTTTTACACTGCAATTTAGATTTCTGTTTGAACTCACCACACCCAAATCTAACTCTCTTTGCACATGTTATATCTGCCCCACCTGCAGTACAACATGGTTTTGCCCAGTTGCTTGCTTTTTTGCGTTTCTTACAAATATGAATTAGGCTCAATGTCTAAAAGGAACTATTCACTAAAAGATTCACACGTTGGGGGTAATTCCAAGTTGATCGCAGCAGGATTTTTGATAGCAATTGGGCAAAACCATGTGCACTGCAGGGGAGGCAGATATAACATGTGCAGAAAGATTTAGATTTGGGTGGGTTATATTGTTTCTGTGCAGGGTAAATACTGGCTGCTTTATTTTTACACTGCAATTTAGATTGCAGATTGAACTCACCACACCCAAATCTAACGCTCTCTGCACATGTTAATTCTGCCTCCTCTGCAGTGCACATGGGCCCTCATTCCGAGTCGTTCGCTCTGTAATTTTCTTCGCATCGCAGCGTTTTTCTGCTTAGTACGCATGCGCAATGTTCGCACTGCGACTGCGCCAAGTAATTTTGCTATGAAGATAGTTTTTTTACTCACGGCTTTTTCTTCGCTCCGGCGATCGTAATGTGATTGACAGGAAATGGGTGTTACTGGGCGGAAACACAGCGTTTTATGGGCGTGTGGATAAAAACGCTACCGTTTCCGGAAAAAACGCGGGAGTGGCTGGAGAAACGGGGGAGTGTCTGG